>NC_082674.1:28444500-29707500 GCF_025265405.1 Mesoplodon densirostris
GCTATGTTTGGTGCATAAATATTTACAATTGTTATATCTTCTTCTTGGATTGATCCCTTGATCATTATGTAGTGTCCTTCTTTGTCTCTTCTAATAGTCTTTATTTTAAAGTCTATTTTGTCTGATATGAGAATTGCTACTCCAGCTTTCTTTTGGTTTCCATTTGCATGGAATATCTTTTTCCATCCCCTTACTTTCAGTCTGTATGTGTCTCTAGGTCTGAAGTGGGTCTCTTGTAGACAGCATATATATGGGTCTTGTTTTTGTATCCCTTCAGCCAATCTGTATCTTTTGGTGGGAGCATTTAGTCCATTTACATTTAAGGTAATTATTGATATGTATGTTCCTATTCCCATTTTCTTAATTGTTTTGGGTTCGTTATTGTAGGTCTTTTCCTTCTGTTGTGTTTCTTGCCTAGAGAAGTTCCTTTAGCATTTGTTGTAAAGCTGGTTTGGTGGTGCTGAACTCTCTCAGCTTTTGCTTGTCTGTAAACGTTTTAATTTCTCCATCAAATCTGAATGAGATCCTTGCTGGGTAGAGTAATCTTGGTTGCAGGTTTTTCTCCTTCATCACTTTAATTATGTCCTGCCACTCCCTTCTGGCTTGTAGAGTTTCTGCTGAGAGATCAGCTGTTATCCTGATGGGGATTCCCTTGTGTGTTATTTGTTGTTTTTGCCTTGCTGCTTTTAATATGATTTCTTTGTGTTTAATTTTTGACAGTTTGATTAATATGTGTCTTGGCGTATTTCTCCTTGGATTTATTCTGTATGGGACTCTCTGTGCCTCCTGGACTTGATTAACTATTTCCTTTCCCATATTAGGGAAGTTTTCAACTATAATCTCTTCAAATATTTTCTCAGTCCCTTTCTTTTTCTCTTCTTCTTCTGGAACCCCTATAATTCGAATGTTGGTGCGTTTAATGATGTCCCAGAGGTCTCTGAGACTGTCCTCTGTTCTTTTCATTCTTTTTTCTTTATTTTGCTCTGCAGCAGTTATTTCCACTATTTTATCTTCCACCTCACTTATCCGTTCTTCTGCCTCAGTTATTCTGCTATTGATCCCATCTAGAGTATTTTTTATTTCATGTATTGTGTTTTTAATCGATGCTTGATTCATTTTTAGTTCTTCTAGGTCCTTGTTAACTGTTTCTTGCATTTTGTCTATTCTATTTCCAAGATTTTGGATCTGGGAAATAGAATCTTGGATCATCTTTACCATCATTATTCTGAATTCTTTTTCAGGTAGACTGCCTATTACCTCTTCATTTGTTAGATTTGGTGGGTTTTTATCTTGCTCCTTCTCCTGCTGTGTGTTTTTCTGTCTTCTCATTTTGCTTATGTTACTGTGTTTGGGGTCTCCTTTTTGCAGGCTGCAGGTTCGTAGTTCCCGTTGTTTTTGGTGTCTGTCCCCAGTGGCTAAGGTTGGTTTAGTGGGTTGTGTAGGCTTCCTGGTGGAGGGGACTAGTGCCTGTGTTCTGGTGGATGAGGCTGGATCTTGTCTTTCTGGTGGGCAGGTCCACGTCTGGTGGTTTGTTTTGGGGTGTCTGCGGACTTTTTATGATTTTAGGCCATCTCTCTGCTAATGGGTGGCGTTGTGTTCCTGTCTTGCTAGTTGTTTGGCTTAGGGTGTCCAGCACTGTAGCTTGCTGGTCGTTGAGTGAAGCTGGGTCTTGGTGTTGAGATGGAGATCTCTGGAAGATTTTTGCCATTTGATATTATGTGGAGCTGGGAGATCTCTTGTGGACCAGTGTCCTGAAGTTGGCTCTCCCACCTCAGAGGCACAGCACTGACTCCGGGCTCCTCAATTTGGGATGATGTGTTGTCTATTCCTGTATTCCACAGATGCAGGGTACATCAAGTTGATTGTGGAGCTTTAATCCGCTGCTTCTGAGGCTGCTGGGAGAGATTTCCCTTTCTCTTCTTTGTTCTCACAGTTCCTGGGTCTCAGCTTTGGATTTGGCCCCGCCTCTGCGTGTAGGTCGCCGGAGGGCGTCTGTTCTTCGCTCAGACAGGACAGGGTTAAAGGAGCAGCCTCTTCGGGGACTCTGGCTCACTCAGGCCAGGCGGGAGGGAGGGGCACGGGGTGCGGGGCGAGCCTGCAGCGGCAGAGGTCGGCGTGATTTTGCACCAGCCCGAGGCGCGCCGTGCGTTCTCCCAGGGAAGCCGCCCCTGGATCCCGGGACCCCGGCAGTGGCAGGCTGCACAGGCTCCCGGAAGGGCGGTGTGGGCAGTGACCTGCGCTCGCACACAGGCTTCTTGGCGGCGGCAGCAGCAGCCCCAGCGTCCCACGCCCGTCACTGGGCTCCGCGTTTTCAGTCGCGACTCGTGCCCGTCTGTGGAGCCCCTTTAAGCAGCGCTCTTAATCCCCTCTCCTCGCGCACCAGGAAACCAAGAGGGAAGAAAAAGTCTCTTGCCTCTTCGGCAGCTCCAGAGTTTTCCCGGATTCCCTCCCGGCTAGCTGTGGCACATTAGCCCCCTTCAGGCTGAGTTCTCGCCGCCAGCCCCAGTCCTCTCCCTGCGCTCTGACCGAAGCCAGAGCCTCAGCTTCCAGCGCTGCGCGCCCCAGCGGGCGAGCAGACAAGCCTCTCAGGCTGGTGAGTGCCGCTTGGCACTGATCCTCTGTGTGGGGATCTCTCCGCTTTGCCCTACCCAGGTATGTGGGGAGTTTCTTGCCTTTTGGGAGGTCTGGGGTCTTCTGCCAGCGTTCAGTAGGTGTGCTGTAGGAGTTGTTCCACGTGTAGCTGTATTTCTGGTGTATCCGTGGGGAGGAAGGTGATCTCCGCGTCTTAATCTTCCGCCATCTTACCCGGAAGTCCATTAAAAGGCATTTAATTTCCATTTTGGTACATTATATTTATAGTAAGGGCTAGTAATTATTAGTAAGGGCTGTTATTATTAACTCAGACATTTTCTATGAAATAATGAAATATTTCTATTTTTATTTCTATGAAATAAAACATTCTAGAATGATACAGATTATTGAATGAAGAAGGAAAAAATAGTAAAACATTCAACACACGGATATGCTTACATGTTTCTGATAATTATAATAATGTAATTGACTTCTTCCCCCGCCCTCACAGGAGGGTACCAATTAAAATAAACTATAATTTTGCTATTCAGTCTTTAGTATTAGGCTGATGGTATTTGAGTTTGTGAATAGTTTTCTCAATGTGTTCTCCAATTAACCTCAATGGGAATGATTTACAGAAAATCCCTGGGGTTCTCTATGAAAGGAAAAGTCAGACAGGCTACTAGAGGGGAAGGAGCTTTTTATTTGTGCTCTAAAGCTCACCTGTGGGCTACTCTGGTGAAAAACTGGTGCCAGTGGAAACATTTAGCTATTGAGGTTAACCCCACTCCCTGCCCCCACCCCAGAGTTTCTTTGTAGTGATTACCAAGGTCAAAGAGATGAACAATAGGGCCTCCCTGGTGGCGCAGTGGTTGAGAGTCCGCCTGCCGATGCAGGGGATACGGGTTCGTGCCCCGATCTGGGAGGATCCCATATGCCGCGGAGCGGCTGGGCCCGTGAGCCATGGCCGCTGGGTCTGCGCATCCGGAGCCTGTGCTCCACAAC
Source organism: Mesoplodon densirostris (assembly GCF_025265405.1). Taxonomy (NCBI): domain Eukaryota; kingdom Metazoa; phylum Chordata; class Mammalia; order Artiodactyla; family Ziphiidae; genus Mesoplodon; species Mesoplodon densirostris. The sequence continues at coordinate 28,448,077 of NC_082674.1, forward strand.
GGGAGAGGCCACAACAGTGAGAGGCCCGCATACCGCAAAAAGAAAAAAAAAAAAAAAAAAAAAAAGAGATGAACAATAACCAAGACAAAGGGAAATTGGGTACAATCCTATGGGGATCTATTCTGCTAAGAGGCTGAGAAAATGTATACAATTCCACACAAATTAAAAAGGATTTGGAGGGCTCAAATGAGAGAAATGTGTAAGACTTTCTGAGGAAGGACATTTAAAATGGACTATTCTGGGCCTCCCTGGTGGCGCAGTGGTTGAGAGTCCGCCTGCCGATGCAGGGGATACGGGTTTGTGCCCCGGTCTGGGAGGATCCCATATGCCGCGGAGCGGCTGGGCCCGTGAGCCATGGCCGCTGGGTCTGCGCATCCGGAGCCTGTGCTCCGCAACGGGAGAGGCCACAACAGTGAGAGGCCCGCGTACAGCAAAAAAAAAAAAAAAAAAAAAAAGGACTATTCTATCAGATATGGGGCAAAACATTTATCAAAATTAAATATCTGCTTAATTTCTTAATGTATTTTATTATATATACTCACAGTCGAGTGCAGTTGTGTGTTTCAGCCATCAGGATTAGCTAATAAGTAATTACAAATATTAACCCAAGAGGCCGACATTGACTATGAAGTAAAACAACAGAAAACATTCATTTATAGAAATTTTGATTATTGTGTAATATCAATGAGGTAAATTCATATATTCACATCAACTTGAGACGGAGATTATATATATATATATATATTTTTATATATATTTTTTTGCGTACCGCAAAAAGAAAAAAAAAAAAAAAAAAGAATTATTGCGAGCCACACATTTATTGGACACTGGGGAGGCAGAAAACCCTTGCTTTCAATTTTGCATGTTATAAGAAATGATTAAAACATTGCAAAAAATAACAGAAATTGATGATAAAAAGTAATGAGAAAATTTAATCTATAACATCAAATCTGGTTCTTGGAAATGTTCAATAAATTATGCTGATTTTTAAAAGTCTTAAAAAAACAGAGATTTCCTTTGTTTATCCATCCTAGATAGAGTTAAAACATGGCAAATATGACAACTTATTTTTAGAGTCCAGCTTTAACTTCAGACAAAACTAAATTAGAAAAGTGAAAAAATAAGAAAATCTAACCTGTGAATATAAATACAAATATTTAAAAGTAAAAAATATAACAAATAAATACAGCAGTCTTAAAGTATACCTTTTGACCAACCAGAGTTCACCTCTGATATTAAGGAAAGGTAACATTAAAAAAAAAAAATCTAATCGTAATTCAATGTATTAACCACACTGGGAATATATCAATTAAAAAACTCCTTCCCTAAGGCACTTCTACCAAAATCCATAATATTATCTCAGATCCAGTTAAAAGAAAGACTTTTAAGAATTGTACCATTAATCAACTCTTAGCTAGTTAGAGGAAGACGACAACTCCTTAGTTTTGTAAAGGGAATCATCCAAAAACTTCATCACACTAATAATGAAACTTCTGAAGCACTCTCATTAAGTTGGGAGCAAGAGAAGGGTGCCCTCTTTCATAGTCTCTATTCAGCATTGTCTTGTAGGATCTCGTCATAAAATAAAGAAATAAAATTTTACACATATTTGTAATAAATCATCCACACTTACATATTTTTCAAAAAAAGGTATATTTTTTATTCCAAGAGCTGGCATAATCAGTTGTGATATAAAGAATTTGTAAGAAAGTTCTATAAGGTATCTAGGACCAGAACACAACAATTTTCACATAAATGCCAGCTATGATCAATAGTTGTGGGAAGAAGGGGGTCTATTCATAAAGACAAATGATGATTTTTAGCTTTTCATTCTATGTTTGTACTATATTAGTCTTAAAATATACACAATACATACATATACATATATATATGTGTGTATACGTATATATCACTCATGTAAGAAATCAGTCTGGCTGCTGTGTGGAAAACAAAAACAAAGGAGAGAAAATGAAGACAAAGAGATTATTAGATGGTTCTTTTAGAAGCCCATGGATTGGACTAAAGTGAAGACATAACAAGAGAGACAAGTAGATATGTTTTACTGTCAAATTAGAATTGACGTTTTTTATATGGATGATAAGCACAAATGAATTATTAAAGATAACTCATATATTCGGAAGAAAACAACTGTATGGATGTTAAGGTATCAGATAGGCAGCTGAATACAGAATTGTAATACCCTGAAGAGAAAACTAGAAATGTATTAAATATCTGGGAGTAGTTGGCACACAGATAGAAAGCAGAGCATAATTATAGGAATTTGGAATAGACATGGGGAAAGTCATTCCTTCTTTCATGACATGTAGAAAGTAGGGAAGGATCATTACATATTTGTGTCATATTCTAGCAATGTATGTACCCATAAAAGCCATACAGTTGTGCATTACAACTGAGATGTTAATTGGTTAGAGTTACAGGTTTCAGAGGCAGAGAGACCTGGGGTCCAGCACCAACATTGCTACTTAATAGCTGGGTAAATGACTTGGGGCAAGTTATTTAAACTCTCCAAGCTCCCATTTCTTCATCTTTAATGAGGAAAATAATGCTATAAGTATTTTTCTTCTCCATCATAGGCTTGTTGTGAAGAGTGTTAACCATATTGTATGAAAATGACCAAGTATGGTCACTGGGAATCTCTCATAGGGATGTTTCTTTTTGGGAGCATGGAGTCTTAACCACTGGACCTCCAGGGAAGTCCCAGGGATATTTCATAGAAAGGATATTTTCATTCATTTATGCTTTCTTTCATTCATTTATTTGATTTGTATTCTGAGTAACTTATTTTGGAATCTCAATTTTATTTTTCTGCTTCTGAAATTCCATTAGTTTTCGTAGATTTACAATGTAAATGCTCTTATATTCTTAGTAAATAGATCTAGCTTTTAGGTCTATTTACTAATACAATGGTCAATATTCTGTTTCACAATACATTCTCTCACCACATGTTTTATACCCTTGCAGGATGTATATTTTATTATGAACGTTTTACAGATGAGGAACTTCCTCAAGGAAGTTCAAATCAAGATAGCTCTTTTTTACTTACAAAAAAAAACCCATGTCAAATTTCTGGTTCATTTCAGGTAGGATTGGTCTGTACTATTTAATATTCTTTTCTTTCGATTTTTAAATTATTATCAAAGTAATTTGACAAACTGAACTCTTCTTTCTTGTGATTTTTTTCATTTTAGGTAAAATCATTAATTAATATCAATACTTCTTAAGTCATCAGTTATAATATTCAGAGCGCTTCAAATTTCAAGTGGAAAGCAGTGGGTGAATTTTAGTATTTTTTCAGATTTAAAGAAAAGTTTTTGTTATTGAATAGAGTAGAGAACGATTTTGTTATAAGTGTGGCTAATGTGGCACTCTCTAAATAGAAGTAAGTCTCATAAAAATTATATTTGTTAACTGTCAGCTTTTAAAGAATAAAAGTTCTTTGGAGGCAGGAATTTCACTCCTTTTTATAATGCTCTCAGTTTTCCTTAGTAATTTTTTTCTCAGAATTTGAAACCAAATTATTTAAGGAGGATTCCATTATCTATCTATCTATCTATCTATAGATAGATAGATAGATAGGTATAACCATGAATATTGTCCTGGAAGAGAGACATGGAAGAGACATGGATTATAGTCCTATTTTTACTGTTATTTAGTCACATGTCCTTCCCAAAATCAATATGTCTGGAAGGCAGTTTTCTCATTTCTAAAGGCTTTGAATAGCTGGCTTCTAAAATTCCTTTCATATCTAAAAGCCTCTAATTATTTATTCAAGAAATTGCTTGCTAAGTACATGAATTTTACCAACTTTAAAAAAATGATTTAGAGATCAAAATTATTATAGTCTTTGTTATAATAATATCCTACTTTGTGTATATTCTCAATCACGCTATTCTTTCTGAATTATTTAAATTTTTTCTATCTTGGTTATTAAAATCGACTCAACTTTTAAAAGATTTTTTGGAGCACTTACATGAGTATATGAGTGTTTCCACCAATGATTTGTTAGTATAAATTCTAGATGAGAGCAGAATCTATTATAATATATATAGGGAATCCCATTTCCCAGTGTAGTTTTCTTAATGAAAAACTTTTGTACATATTAAGAAATTAAATATGCTGTACAAAAGGGAGCACAGTTTACTTATATTAAATACCAAAGTAGAAAATATGAGATATCATTATCTGTAATAATTAGAGTGGTTATTATTTTCTAAATTAAATTGTATTTCTTAAATCTATAGTATAATGCACATGTAGCTGTATAATTCTTTGACTGCTTTATAGAATATACTCGTATGTCCAAGAGAATTATGTATGCTACAATAATACATCCTACTTTATGGGGACTTTTTGCCAAAAGACAAAGTTTATGAAACAAAAATCTGGAACAACTTCTTTAAATTTTGTTTTGAATGAGATAATACATAATTAGATGAAAGATAACTGGAAGTCAAATAATGGGGAGTGGTTAGGAATCAGAAACTTCCACTTTTTAACTTTCTTCTTTATTAAAGATTTCTTGGTTATTTAATCTATGAAACTGGGCCATGGTTATTTCATCTATAAAATTGGAATACTAATATTTATTTTGATTACTTCACAATGTCATTTTGAAGAATATACGAGCTAATAGATTGAAAGGCATTATGGAAAAACTTAAAATGTTATGCAAATTGAAATCAAATGCTTAACTGTTATTGGCATATCGCAAACAATTCAGATGAACTCTAGTAGATTTGGGTGATACATATTTATTTTAAATCTACTTAAACTATTTTGTTCCTTATTATCGTTAATGGATTAAAAAACATGAAATATTAGTTTCTTACTGAGTTGTTTGAATTTACAGCAATTTGCATTTGTATAACAAGTCATTCCAAAATTTATATCATTATATATATATATATATATATATATATATATATATATATATATATATATATAAAGTTCTGAATATTAACTGTAACACTAGGCAAAATGTATACCAGAAAGTCTGTCACAATTTATTTCTGCATATACTTTATGTTAAAAAATGAACTACATGCTAAATGTCAGAGTAATTATTTCCAAAGACTTCAGTTTTCATGTAAAAACATCCTTCTGAGCTTGTGTATATAAGTTCCAAAAGGGACAAGACATCATCATATTTAAGATCTCAGATAAATATTTTATATTACTATTTTTCATTGTTATTAGGGCCCATCTCTACCTCCATGCTTTCAGCTGAGATAGCCTGGCTTATTATATATTTTTCTCTGTGTCAACTGTGGTCTGTTTTTTATTTGTTTTTCCACAAAAACTCATTTTTAGATAGGAGCAAGATGTTTCTGTAGTATTTTTCATAATTTTAATATGACATAGATAAAGGGCTCTTTTCATGGTTGTAATATTAGGGTATATGCCTCATTTACCCCATTTTTCACAGCACTATACTTAAAAAATATTTTAAATACTTTATCTTCTCATAATAAATCAGCTTTTTATATTTTTACTATAAAAATTTAAATATAAAATGTATACAAAAAATGCATGCAAAGTAAAATAGCACTCATGTACCTATGCTGAATATAAACAAATGTTTACGATTTGCCATATTTGCTGCAGCTATTAAAAAAAAAAGATATTCAACATTAGAGATTCTGATAAAGACCCACACCGTTCCTTTACACCCATTAGTTCCCAGAAATTAGTAATATCCTAACATTTATATACTTTATAACTACATGTGTTTTTGAACTTTTAACTCATTTGGTAACATTCTTAATTAAATATTCGTAAGATGTATATTTAAACATATGTAAATGATACCACACAGTATACTTACTACTTAATTTCACATAACAGGGTTCTGAGTTATATACATGTTTAAACATCTAGAATAAGTTTATTTCAACTTTCCCTTATTATTCTTTCTTATATGAAATTTTATGTACTCCTATTGCAGAGATTTGGGTGGTATCCATGTTTTCACTATTTCAAATAGTGATTCAGTTTTCATCCTGTGTGGTTTTTTGTGCATATATGTCTATAGCATACGTCTAAAAGTAGCATTACTAGGGGTAAATAAACATTCTTAAGGTTTAATAGACATTATGAAATTATTCTCCCAAGTGGTTCTAAAAATAAACATGTCCTCAACAATACCTAACAAATCACTTTTTTTTTAACAAGCACTAGAGCACTTGGTAGTTTTAGACATTTACATTTTTGCCAATCTGAGGAGTATGAAAACACACCTCATTGTTATTTTAATCTACATTTCTTTGACTAGAGAAGTGAATATTCTCTCCTGAGTTTACTGCTGATCCAGCTTTCCTCCTTTGAGAATTTTCAAGTTATATGAGAAAACCTGTTGGATTTTTACTGGACTTGCTTTCAATTTAGAATTTTATTTGAACAGTATGTTCATCTTTATGATATTGAGACTTCCTACACATGGGCCATGCTATCTCTCCATTTATTGAGACCTTCTTTTATATATTTCAATAAATTTTTATCATTTTTCTCTATAAAGTTCTTACATACCTTTTTAAAAAAGTGTATTTTTAGTTTTCTATTTATAGTTTCATTGCTCAAGCAAATGGTATATTTTTTATTATAGTTTAATGTTTGTTGCAGGTATAGGAATATAATTTCTTTCATTTTTTATCTAGCAGTTTTGTTGAACTATTATTAGATTTTCTTCCATGAGGGATAATTCTCTATTTTTCTGATTTTGACGGGGAGGAGTTTTTCCTAAAATCTCCTTGCTTCTTATGCCATCACTTATTTTCATAAAGGAGTGAATGACAGCTATTGGAATACAGTTTTCCATTGATTGGACTCTACCGAAAGACCTAAGCACAGCTGCACCTCTCTCTCCATCTTTTCTCCATCTCAGACTCTCTCTCCACCCCAGATTACTGAAAGTAGGGAGCCTGGGCCAGTGTGTCCATTCAAGAGAGTCAAACTTTTCCTTATGCAAGCCATCTAGACAGAGAGGGAGTGACAAGATAGGAGTAAAAGCAGATTCTTTTTTTTTTCTTCTTTTTTTAAATAAATTTATTTATTTATTTATTTTTTATTTATTTATATTTTTGGCTGTGTTGGGTCTTTGTTGCTGCGCATGCTTTTTCTCTAGTTGCAGTCAGCAGGGGCTATTCTTCATTGCGGTGCATAGGCTTCTTATTGCGGTGGCTTCTCTTGTTGTGGAGCACAGGCTCTAGGTGTGCAGGCTTCAGTAGTTGTGGCATATGGGATCAGTAGTTGTGGTTCGTTTGCTCCAGAGCACAGGCTCTCACTTTTAGTCATTAAAAACTTATCAGTAACAAAACAGGCAACTTTGACTTCTGTCAATCTCTTTGACCCTCCCAATTGATTCAAAGTTGTACCTTCACAAACATGAAGAACACTAGAAATTAGTTAGAAAACTTTTCCTGGAATTTTCTATTTAGAAATATCCCACCATCTGTCACTAATGAGCATTTTGTTTCTCCTTTTTGATCACTGTACATTTTGTTTCTTCTTGACTAAGACTTCCAGGTAAATGATGAAGAAAAATAGTTAAAAGGATTTTCTACATCTTTTTCCTGACGTAAAAATGAATCTTAATGTTTTTCATTAAGTATGAGGTTACTACTATTTTTTGTAGCTAAACTTTACCTGTTTAAAAAAGTTCTTGTCATTTCCTGGTTTTCTAGGAAGTAATCAATTTTGAATACTGCTGAACTTTATCAAATCATTTGTGTTCATTTGTTGACATTGTCAAAAGGAAATTCTAGTTTAAACTTTTCATATGGGGAGTTATGTTAAGGGATATTCCAATGTTAAAGCAGCTTTGTATTCCTGGAATACAGCCAATGTCACCAGGATGTATTTTAAAATAATGGTTAGATTCAGTATATCAAATTTTTATTTAGAATTTTTGTATCTATATTTATGATTATCCTATGGTATCTCTTTGTACTGATTTAATTTATAATGATTTTTAGTTTATTGTATTTTTCTTTCTACTTGGATCCTTAAATTATCTAGAACAACATCCATTTTATTTGTGTATTTAATTGTGTGATTTATGTCAAATTTATTAGCATAATGTTATTCACAAGACAAATTGTTATTATATCTGTAGTCAATATTGTATTATTCATCTAATGTTTCTTTCTTTCTTTTCTGTCTTCCTCCTCCTTCTTGATCAGTCTTGCTAGAAATGTATAGATTTAATTAGTCTTTTCATAAAGCATACTTTTTGTTTTGTTGGCCTTCTCTATTTTTCATGTATTTTTTATTTTTAAATGTTCTGCTCTTATACTTTCATTTCCTTTTTCTATATTAATGCATTATTCCACTTGTAACCTCTTGGTTTACGAAGGTAACTACTAATTATTGGCTTCTTAACGTAGCACTATCTCTCCATAAATACTCCTTTATTTACCTAGTATGAGTTTAGAAATGTACTGCTTTGTGAGTGTTGACATTTCAAGTCTTTCATGGATTACTTCTGATTCACAAACAATGATAAAATATATTTCTAAATGTCAAGTTTATGCAGGGATTTTAAAATTTTTATTCGATTGTATTTTTATTCATGGATATCAAAGAATGAGGTCTGAAACCAATAATACTGATTCTCTGATCATTATTAAGGTTTATATTTGCTTCATGATATAGAAATGGTTATTTTCTCTAAATATTCCAAAATATTTTAAAGCATATGCATTCTCTAATTAGCAGATCTATGTATACATATCATTTTATATCTGTTCTATTAGGTCCTTGATGTTTGTTCTTCATTATTTTTCAATAAAAGAAGCTGGTGTGTTAATGCTTTATACTATGATTACATAACTATTTATTTCTGTTTGAAATTCTGTTATATATGTATTTTGTAGGGAAACACAAGCTCAGCATTTTTATAGCTTACTGGTTATTTATTTTATTTCCTCTGACAACTTTAATTTGTTTGCATATAACTTCCATTATTGATGTCTGTGGATTTACTTCTATCAACATATTTTGTGCTATGTATTGTTACTATTTTCTTCTTTTCATCATTTGGATTAATCCAGTTTTATTTCCAGTTTTATTTATTCTCTTCCTACTCTACTGTTTTGATAATAATGCATTCAATTTCTTTTGGTGTTTATTCACATTAATTGTTCAACATGCATAATAACAACATCTAAAGTTGATTAAAATTTTTATCTTTGCTCTGACTACATGGAATTCAGTATGCTTCATTCACCAATAACCATTTCCATCATCCATATTCTGTATAATTTGGATCATTATTATTATTATGAAATTAAAACTCATTTAGAAATAGCCTCTATTTGCCAATTTCTTTGTACAGCTTTGTATACGGTATTCCACTGATTTATTTTCTACAATGAATATACGTGTCTAAGTAAAAACAATGAAACTGTTTCCACTGATGAAAAAGGTGGCAGTTTTAAAACATTCCCCCAAATTCTTCGATACTCTTTTTGTTCAGCTTAGTGGTCTATGTTCTTTTCCCTCAAATCTGAGCTCTGTGACGACTGCCCGATAGAATCCAGCAGAAATGGGGCTGTGTCAATTTCTAAGCCCAGGACTTGAAAAAATAATAAAGATAAAACAAAAAACAATAAAACCCAAAAAATCTGCAGCCTGTTTCTTGGAACACTTGCTCATGGAACCCAGCTATCATTATGTGAGGAAGTTCAAGTAAACTTACAGAGGGGCCCAGAAGAACTAAGGAAAAGAACTAAGGTCCCTGTCCTTCAGCTCCTGTGAAGATTCCCACAAACAGTCAAAAGCAATTCGTGAGTTGAGTGAGTGAGTCATCCTAGAAAAGGATCCACTAGCCCCCAGTCAAGCGATCTCAGCTGACACTGTTTAGAGCTGACAAGAGCCTTCTTCTGTGAGTCCTACAGCTATGACAGCCAAATAAATGATTGGTGTTGCTCTAAGGCAAAAGCAACAATAACAAATACTGTTAAGGGAATTAAAAGACAACCTATAGACGGAAAAAACAATTTGAAAATCACATATCCAACAAAGGACTTACATTCAGAATATATAAAGAACACTCAAAACCATACAAAAACTAGTAACTATATTTTTTAAACAGAAAAAGGTAACAGACACTTCAGTAAGTGAGATATATGGAAGGCAAATAGGCTCATGAAAAGATGTTCAACATGTTTGGTCATCAGGGGTATGCAAATTAGTCACAATGAGATACCATTATACAAGTGCTAGAATATCTAAAATAAAACATAATTAATACATATGACAATTCCAAGTGCTGATGAGGAAGCAAAATAATTACTGTAGAAACTTTGATTTTGTTATCTTCTTAAGAGTATTGATTTGATTTTTATATAGGCAGTTAACTTATTGTACTCAAACTGTGTAACTTTGTCTCCCTATAATAGGCAGCAGCTCAAATTTTAGTGTATTTCTTTTAACCTTAGCTGAGTTGATTAGAGTCTTACCTATACCAAATGGTATAGGGGTCCTCCAGAGACTGGGGGAGAGTTCAGACACAGAATTTGTGGCTCTACCTTTCTGACTCTCTCCTTCCTGGAATTTTCCTCTACCGATTTTCTATTGAATTTTTCATCACCTCAAATGGTGCAGAATGGCATTCACCTTTGCTTAATAGCCAAATAAAAATTTTAAAATCGTATTATAGCAATGCCTTCTTCAAAGTATTGACTTCCATCCATTATCTTCCAGCTTTTATTCATTCTTCAGATAATTTATTTTCTTTTTATATTTTGTCCTGCATTTATACTTGTTAACTCTGGGAGATTTGGTTTGCTAGGCACTATCTCAGCAATACTAGAAGTGAAACATCGGGGCTGTGTTTTTCCATAGCTCAGCCTTTCTCTCTTGAGTCAGATAATCTCATTGCTTTTTATGCTAAGTGTCTAAGTAACATAACATTTCCATCTAAAAGAATTGCATCTTTTTCAACTAAGAAGATCTGTTAGACTCTAACAACATGTCTCTGCTTTGTATATTTTTAAATCTTTTAACAAATTACTTGAGGGATTTAAAATTTTTATATAAACTAAAACTTTTCTAGCTTATTTTCTGGCACTCCACATCATAAATGCTATCTTTGAGAAATCACTGCTCCTGGAATTCACTGTAAAATTTTATGCACTTCCACTTCTTTGGTGATTAATGTCTCTCTAGTTAAAATAATCTTTCTGTCAGCCTGATAAAAACCCATTTGTTCAGTTCAGATATAAGTACCCCACCAGCAAAAATATTTTTTCTCATACATGCCCCCCATGAATATTTATTCTTTCTTCAGTAGGAACTTTTCATATTGCTTGATGATTTGTAGTAAGTATGTCTGACTTCTTCAATAAATTGTCTCCTCCTTGAACAATTATTCATCTTTGTGCCCAATGGTACCTAGTAGTGTTTGTGCTATATGTCAAGTGCTTGATGAGTGAATATTTCCACATGTATTATGACACATTTCCTCCCACAAGTCTTTTAGCTAGATTTTTTTTTTTTTAAATCTTCTTCCCAGACATGGCTGATGTCCTTTACTAGATACTCTGATATTTCAACTATTGGCTTGCAGTTTGCTATTCTGGCTCTGACATAATGGGGTTTTTTTTCTTTGTTTCTGTGCTTATACACACACCTAGCCTCTGAAACTAACCAATACATGATTCTTCCCTGGCTCCTGATATATACCAATTCTTCTAACTTAGAACTCAGCTTCCTCAGATCCAACAAATTTTATTCATAATGTGGTTCAACACCTCCCTTATCCCTCCAAAAGTAAGACAGGGCTCAGAGAACTATGACACAATCATACCTCCAAGCATTCACAAAAAAAGAAATCCATAGCTTCTCTCAGCTTATTACAGGGTGGTGTTATTAATTCACCGAGGTGTATTAACAGGATTATAGTAATTACCATGCTCGGTTATGTTTACTCTCTCAGTGGTTTACTGATGTTCACACAGCCAGATAGTTTCTAATTTTTGGTTGGTGTTCATCAGAGGTATTAATTGAATAATCAATGCTTTTAATGAAAAAGGCCTGCCTTTGTGTCATGTGAATTAACATCTAGAATGTAAAAAGAATCATAGCTACCTAAATCTCTGGATGGAGAATTACTCCCATGGTAGAAATTGATTCACCTGAAAAATTTGAGCAATAAAGTATTCTATTTTCCATTAAGTCATTTGAAGGAATTGTTGTCAGTGACACAAATGGAACTTCTCAGTACAGTTTGGGTAGTAGAGTCTGGGTAAGCAGGAAAAGACTCTAGTATACTTCAAGCTGGGAAGATGCCAGAACAGATGGCAGGACTGAGTTGGTGCCTTGAGGCAGGAGAGTCAGCTAATATAAGAGCTGTCTAGTCCACAGAGTGTAAGTCCATCAGATAGGAGTAAGTTGAAGAAGTAAATTGATTGCAAATATGGTCCTAACTACTCCTCATCTTTGTCCACATATGTTACAATGTGACTTGGTAGCTCTTTCTACTAAGAGGTAGGGCTGTTTACCTACCCATTCCATCTGAAATGGCCCCGTAATTACCTTTGGATAATAAAATATGGCAGAAGTAATCATTTTCCAGTTCTGAATTCAGTCCCTAAGAGAGTGTATGTGCTTCTCCTCACTTTCTAGGAAAGCTGACAAGCCACTATGACAACAACAGGCTAACCAACTGGAGGATAAAAATTAAAAAGCAAAAACAAACAAACAAACAAAAAACCATATGACCCAGTCACCCCTGGACCCTAGACAATAGCCACTGAAACTCCAGAACTCTGAGGCCAACCTAGACAAGCCATCCCCTCAGTCATCCTGCCAGCTGACCACAGATGTATGAATGAGCCTAAACAAAATAAACCAAGCCTGGCCCAGATTAGCATAGACTACTAGTTGATCTGAATAATTGGAAATTAATTAATTAATTGGTATTCTATTAAAGTTTATGATTCTTTTATGTTAAAATAATTAAACAATTTAATTAGACATAGTAGGATATAGAAGAAAGGAAGAAAGGTACTATACATCTAGGCAGAATTTGGAACTTCCAGGTAACATCTAATAAACAAGATGTAAGCCTTTTAATAATGGACCAAAATTTTTCCTCTTTGTTGTGTTTAATTTACTTAATCAGTAGAGGGAGTTCTGGTGTTAAAGGTGGTCATATGCCTGCTAGTGGAGACCTGACTACTTGGGCAAGTCCAGTTACATTCGATAAGGTGAGTCTTTGAGGACAGTTTACAGATGTGGAAGCCTAGATCCACACCAAATTCAGCCAGCAGGGCTGGTAGAGGCAGGTTACCATACTGAGTTATTAATCTAAAGAATTATAGTGATAGTGGGGAGAATATATAGTATGGTAAAGAAGCAAATCTGGCATACCTCAAGTTGGAAGTGTTGATTGAGAAGGTTACTTAAACTGGTAAGAACATCAACTAAGGATTTCGAAGAATGTAGTGCATATAATAAAGAGAAGAGCAGATTCAGGAACTGGGTCTACATGCATTGAAAACTTTCTGGTTTCTTTTACTATTAACAACATGTGCATGGAACCAAAAATTTCACAAGATTTTAAAATAAAGTCATATATTGATAAGGTATAATTAATGATAATGAAGTAGGCAAAGCTAACAGAAATTCTTTTAGTGTGATAAAATTTTATAAATAAAGATCAAACTCAAGATAATTGTAGAATATTGTCCTTCACATGAAGATAAGATTTGTTAACTTTGCATAGTACCACATATGAGTTGAATTGATTCACAGCAGTGGTGATGGTTTTATACGATTCCACTTAGATCTATCTATTTGGAGTTCCTTTCAATACATGTTATATATTAGCAATGTGAGCTGGTCATTGTTAAGGAACTCTTTCTGACTATGGGAGGGTTCTTCTCCTTGCTAGCCACGCAGCAAATCTTACTACTTCTCCTCTCAGCAATTGATCTCTCTTTCTTGCCAATAATGAGATTGGCACCATCTCCAATATTCATACACATTTCAGTATATCTCTGTTTCCATAGAAATTATTCCAGTCTCCTTTCTTATCTGAAAGGAAGAGAAATGTTACTTCCTACAAAATAAAAAATATCTACCTTTACTCTATATCCTATTATTTTCATGACTCCTGATAAAATGGAATTTTTTAACACTACTATTTCTTTTTTCATCACCTTCAAATGTGCAGCATAATGTAGGTGAGGGAGAGAGATTATGTCATTTGCAAACTAAATACCTTTGGAAAGTAATTTAACATTTATGAATCTCCCTTTTCGTGTATAAATGGGGAAAGGTGATAATGTCTACCTGACATGATTGCTTTCTATCAGAGAAGAAACCGTACAGGCAAAGGATGGCACACTCAAATGAAGTAACTAAGGAGAATGTAATGAGGAACATAAATTCCTGTAAGTTTACATTCTTGTAAATACATTTGCAAGAATGTCGGCAGAGTAAGGGGAAACCAAGAAGAAATGATGTCACTTAAAGGCTAACAAAAGCATGATGTTACCACACTGATAGTGAAGGTGAGAAAGCAGTTACTGAACCCAAATTTAGAGCTGTAGCTCTCAGACAGGGCTACCTAAAGGGAGCAGATGGAACAACTCTCCATGTTTACAGCTCTCACCAGGTATCACCTGTTTTCTTTCATAGTCCATTCGGCCAAGGGCTGGGGATGGGGAAAGAACTACTTCTCACAGCTGCTAATCTCTAGGTAACTCACCATCTCTTGTTTTGTTCCCTGCTAATCTCTAGGTAACTCACCATCTCTTGTTTTGTTCCCTAAATCTACTCAGATGTCTGTAAATATTCACTTCATTAATATCTCTTCCTGTGAAATGTCTGGGGGTAAATTCTGTAAATAAAATGTATTATTATATGTTTGAGGATATTTCCACTTTACTTGTTCTTATCTATTTGAAGCATTTTTTTTTTTCATGGCTTCTAGACTTTATCCTGTTTTGGTTTTATTCTACATTAGCTTTTCTATACATAGTCAATTAAACTGACAAGATGATCCTAAAATTTATATGGAGATGCAAAGGGCCAAGAAGAGTCAAAGCAATAATATTTAAGGGAAGGAACAAATTTAGAACACATAATAATAGATGCCATATCTTTTTAAAAGCTACAATAATAAAAACAGTGTGATATTAGCACAAAGATGGGCAGATAGACCACAAAAACAGAAACTAAATTCTATAAATAGACCTATGTATAAAGTGGTCACTGAATTTATGACACAGTTTTCATTAAAACCCAGTAGAGAGACTACTCTTTTTACAATAAATCATATTTAATATTTCATAAGAGTTATACATATAAATATTACAATAATTATAAACTGTATATATAACCTACATAAATATATAATACTTAAAAGCATAAATTATGCATATAAATTATAACAATTTCATAATTAATATTCTATTAATTTTTATTAATATTTTAATAAATAATACTTATGTGGAAAAAGAACCTGGACCTATCTTACAGAACATGACAAAAAATAAATTTCATATTAAATATAAATATAAAAGGTAAAAAAATTTAAAAGCTTTCACTTAAATCAATGAAGTTAGAACACTCCCTCACCCCATGGACAAAAATAAACTCAAAATGGCTTAAGGACTTAAATATAAGACATGACACCCTAAAACTCCTAGAAAAGAACACAGACAAAACATTTTCTGACATAAATCATAGCAGTGTTTTCTTAAGTCAGTTCTCCAAGGCAAAAGAAATAAAAATGAAAATAAACAAATGGGACCTAATCATACTTATAAGCTTTTGCACAGCAAAGGAAACCATAAACAAAATGAAAAGACAGCATACAGAATGGTAGAAAATATTTGCAAATGATGCAACAGGCAAGGGCTTAATTTCCAAAATATACAAACAGCTCATATAGCTCAATAACAAAAAAACAAACAACCCAATCAAAAAATGGGCAGAAGACCTAAACAGACATTTCTCCAAAGACATACAGATGGCCAACAGGCAAATGAAAAGATGCTTAACATCACTAATTATTAGAGAAATGCAAATCAAAACTACAATGAGGTATCACCTCACACCAGTCAGAATGTCCATCATCAAAAAGTCTACAAATAATAAATGCTGGAGAGGATGCGGAGAAAAGGGAACTGTCTACATTGTTGGTGGAAATGTAAATTGGTACAGCCACTATGGAGAAGAGTATGGAGGTTCCTTAAACTAAAATTAGAGCTACCATATGATTCTGCAATCCCACTCCAGGGCATATACCCTGAAAAGACCAAAACTTTAATTCAAAAAGATACGTGCACCCCAATGTTCATAGCAGCAATATTTACAATAGCCAAGACATGGAAGCAACCTAAGTACCCATCGACAGATGAATGAATAAAGAAGATGTGGTATATATACACAATGGAATATTCACCATAAAAAGAATGAAATAATGCCATTTGCAGCAACATGGATGGATCTAGAGATTATCATACTAAGTGAAGTAAGTCAGACAGAGAAAGAAAAATATCATATGATATAACATATATGTGGAATCTAAAAACAAAAATGATACCAATGAACTTATTTACAAAACAGAAACAGACCACAGACATAGAAAACAAACTTATGCTTACCCAAGGGGAAAGGGAGGGGGGATAAATTAGGAGTATAGGATTAACAGATTACCACTACTATAAACAACAAGGACCTATTAAATAGTACAGGGAACTATATTCAATATCTTGTAACAACTTATAATGGAAAAGAATCTGAAAAAGGTATCTCTCTCTCTCTCCATATACATATAAACTAAATCACTTAGTTGTATATCTAAAGCTAACACATGGTAAATCAACTATACTTCAATTTTTTTAAAAGTTTTTAAATTAAATATAATTTTTAAAACTTTAAAACATAGGAGACTATCCTTATCCTTAGCCAAGACAAAATATTCTTAAACAAGATGCAAAAAGCACCAAGCTTCAACAAAACAAAAAAGACTGACTTCATCAAAATTTCTGTTCATCAAAACACACAGTTAAAGAAAATTCAACCTAAATGTAGATTTGGAGGGAATATTTGTAACACAGATATCCAACAAAAGATTCAAAACATCCAGAACTTTCTATCTAATCCTCCAGAATATATAAAGAACTCCTACAAACCAAGAAAAAAATAAATAACCAACTCCTCCCCCCTCAGAATCATATGGTTTTTGCTTCTGTGAGAAGAATTAAGTTGGGAATGAGAGTTATGCTGGTTTTTAACACCTCCTTTAAATGTATAATTGACTTTTAAGCTAAAAGTTTCAAGAGAAGGAAATTTTCAGTTTAAACATGCTTTTATGGTCATCTTTCTTTCTTTCTTTTTTTTTTTTTTTTGTCTTCTGATAGCACTTAAGTCAGCCAGGCCTACTTACAGCAGTTTTCTTCTCTACTTAGAACTCTCACAAAGATGGAACACAGCTACTTGCAGAAAAGTAAAAAAAGAAAATGGAGGGGGAGCATAAGAGGAAGGACGGGGAGGAAGGGAGAAGAGTTAAAGAAACTGGCTTGAAAAACCAAGATGACTGGTATTTTAAATTTTCTGTGAAATTCCCAAATGTTTATTTCAGGAAAAAGAAATGATTATGCTTATGTGAGTAAACTATCTTAGCAAACTCAGATCCAGTCTTTAAAACCTTGTAATACACTGCACTAAATGCCTTCATTACTTGCTATTCTTTTCTGGCAACTTGCTATTATCTAAGTTTCTTGTTAGCTGCTGTTACTAATTCATGAAGCTGAACCATCAAACATCCTTGTCTAATGTATCTCCAGGGAAGTCTAATTGTTTTTCAAGTTCACTGTGACACTTTTAACCTCTTAATCATTATATTCCCTTATCCTATCTTAGTGTTAATTTTAGTTTATCAAGTAACTGTCCAATTCCTACCTGCTTTGGCGTTTATAGTCTTCCTTATTTTGTACATATTTAACTGTTTAATATTTCCCATTGTTCTTCTTTTACCAAAAATACACCACATCCAATTTGTTCTATAATATCATTAGATTCATAAGGCTTTACTATGTGTTAAATACTTTACTAGTGAAACTTAAAAGAATGTATACATCATTATCCTTAACCATTGTTTATTCATTTAAATATTCTATATTCTGTTTTTCAAGGTTGTTAGCATTTAACATATCAACTTAGCTTTCCCTGATACATGGAAGTACATACAGTCTTTCAATAAGACTTATTGAGTCTCTACATTGAATCTGTTGATTTAAGAAAGCTTAATCAAAAAAATAAAATGATATGACGTTCATTTAAGTTTCTGTGTCAATGAAACACGTTTTTGAATGTTCTTGTACAGCAATATTATCCCACTTGTTTTACTCCACAGTTCAATGCCGAATCGTTTATTTCCAAAAGCATTCCTCAACATACATTAATTGGCCTATTCTTAAATGTAATGTTCTCAGGGACCTAAATCAGTCTTCATTTTCTCTACTCTCTTCTCATGTAAATTTCTCTTTTTAAAAATGAGATGTATTTCTCTGACAACATTTCCTCTTGCTTTATTAGTGGCTGCAGAGTGCCCTTCACATTCTTTATCACTTTTAAGAATTGCCAACTCTACATGTTACTATGTTCACTAAACACCCAAGACCCAACACAAAACAAAAAAGCTTTTCCCTTATCCAGTGTTTGACAGTTATGAGACAAATATACATATTAAATTGAACTGCAAGTTTTCATCTGTGGAGTTTACATCTTATCAACTTCGATTACACGCCCATGGCATGAATGAAAGTGACAGGGTGTGGATGTATGACAGCCTTTTATAAAGTGGCATTTCCATAGTTTCTATATAGGAGCATGTTGGGAGAATAGTCCCCAATCTTAAATACCTCTTTCTAAGTTGAGGGAGCACAATTGTTAAGACATACTTGTCGTTTTTCCATTCCTCTACGTTGTCTGGTCTTGGGGAGGTGGGTTACTTATCTGAATCGTTAATTTAGGGGAAAGATTACCTGGACATGCTCAGGTCTGCCTTCTTTCTTAGGAAGTATGCATTTTATGAGACATCCTCATGTAGGAAATGCCTGCTCTGATCCACAGTCACCTCTGAGAGATGCAATGACCTGTACAATTCTGAGGCTTAGCCCATTGGCTCTCTTACTCTATTTCATGCTCAAAATTAGATCTAATCAGTCATAAAAGTAATTTACCCTATATCTACCATTCTATTGTTTTGTTCAATTTTGGAACTTTTCTTGAAGTTACATCAGCATAAAAATCAGATCACATAGTTTTCACTTAGATTGTACTTTTATTTGTGGTGGCTTAAATGTGTAATAGAGGAAGGCTATAACTACAGATCTGGGGACAGGGGCTAAAGTCCACCCCTAGTACCAAAAACCTTCCCCCTCAATTCTGTCACCAAAAACAGTCATATTGCTCTGATTGCTAATGTATTCCATGACAAATCCCTATCGAAGCTTATTTTTATGGAGAATTCTATATAAGATTTTCCATTATACGGAAAAAAGAGCAACGGCTTTTATCAATCATTCATTTGAACTAAAGACAGAGCCAACATTTGTCTTTGGGAGTTGTGGGCACACAGATGCCCTCAAATGATGTTTGACTAAATGTTCTTCAACACTTTAACAGTTACTTTCACAGTGAAGTCTTCCCTGATTATCCTATTTAAAATGCCAGTTCTCCACCCCACCTTAGCAATCACATCATCTATCCTGCTTTTAATTACATAGTACTTAACACCTTCTAAAATAGCTCTTTAAATTATTTATTTTGTTTATTGTCTCTTTCCCTTCACTAGAAGGTAAGTTAGCACAATGTCTACTAATTAATAAGTCTTTTTGCTGAATAAATAATCTTGAAGTGAACCCAATTTGGATAAAACCCTTTGGGCAATGTGTTAAAATTGTCTCAACTGACTGCTGCAAATCCATTTACAAATAAGGCACATAACTAGCCAGGTCTGGTTTGTCATGCCTTACAAAGAATTTGAATAATTTTTCAGAAGGCTTTGAGATTTTATTGGGTCTCATATTCCTGCAGGTCATATGTGAATAAGTAGAAACTCCAAGTCATCTCCAAGTAATTCAGAGTTCACAGTTATCCTGATCTGAGATGACCGAGAACTAGTTGAGCTCTTAAACCTACTAATTAGTGAAATGTTCTGTACTTTATACTATGAACAGATCCTTTCAAGGAGCCAAACTGGTTATTACAAAAATAATTAGCCTCACCTAGCATTGAATATGTAGTAGAAAGTCACTATTTATAAATGCCCTGCCTTTCATACATGAATTTTGAAATAGAGAACAAATTCTATGAGTGTCTAGAAACAGGCCTTCTTCAACCTAAAACTTT
Organism: Mesoplodon densirostris; assembly: GCF_025265405.1. Classification (NCBI taxonomy): domain Eukaryota; kingdom Metazoa; phylum Chordata; class Mammalia; order Artiodactyla; family Ziphiidae; genus Mesoplodon; species Mesoplodon densirostris. The sequence continues at coordinate 28,468,468 of NC_082674.1, forward strand.
CACTTTCTTTAGGGTTAGAAAGAAATCTGTGGTGAGAGCCTAAAACTCATTCATGTCAGCAATATGAAGATTAGCAACCCCTTGAAGACCACAGAGGGGTAGACTCTTAGCTTTTTGAGGAAAAGGACCTTGCTTCCTCACTCAGAACATGCATATCAAACACTGAGAAGATGGCCCAGATAAATCTCCTCACCTAGTGATTATACCATCCATGCTTTTGTTTTAAGAGCTGGTACTTTTCACTTTATAAATTTACCCTTGAGTTTGGGGTCATTAATTTTACTTTACTGCTTTGTTTAATTCAGTCTGCAGTATTAGATATGGGAATCAATAGCTTGAAAATTTTCTTTTGAGAAAAAATGATGCTCAGTAGGAAAATGTGGTTTCTAAAGCTCACTAAACCCTCATGAGTTATTATTACATAAAGTCCCATTAGTAAATGTAGAGACAATAAAAATGTATTATTTTAGTCCTCATTTTTTTCATTAGTTTTACTCAAGGTCTCCATCAACAGCTTTAAACTCTTAATTATTATGAAGTTATGTGGGATGAATGACCCAATGTTTCATCTACCGTATTCATTCCCACCTCCAGTTAGAATAGAGCTCAAATTATCAGGAACAAAAGAAGTAAGTTGCAGGAAACATGACTAGCAACATATATAATTCATTGAATTATTTAAAAATCAAACAAGAATAACTGCATATATAACAGATTTTATAGTCTATAATAGGAGTTGGCAGACTTTTTCTTAAGGGCCCAGAGAGAAAATATTTTAGATTTTGTGGGTCATGCAGCCTTTGTGGCAATTACACAAATATACTGTTATAGCGCAAAACAGCCATACACAATATTTAAACAAAAATGGCTCCATTCCAAAAGAGAACACCCCACTTTATTTATACAAGCAGGTGGCAGTCTGGACTCGGTCCATGAGCCATAGTTTGCCAGCTCCTGGATTAAGAAATTATTCTAGAAAGAAAAATTATGGTTTAGTGATAATTCACCTACCTAAAGTGTATTGAGCTAACACATACAGCTCTAATTATGTGGCAGCTGTATATTATATATTCATTCCAGTGCTTTGTGAATATTAACTTATTATTGCTCAGAACTATTCTACTTGTCCCATTTAACAGATGCAGAATTAGTTATATAGAAAAGTTAGGTAACCTATCTGTATTAGTTTCCTAGGTCTGCCATGATAAATTATCCATATAAACTGGATGGTTTAAAAAGAACAGAAATTTATTCCCCTACAGGTCTGGAGGCCAGAATTCTGGAATCAAGGAGTTGGCAGTGCTATGCTCCCTCTAAGGCTTCAGAGAATAATTCTTCCTTGCCTTTCCCTAGCTTCTGGTAGCTGCCTGAAATTCTTGGCATTCACTCCAATCTCTGCCTCTGTCATGACATGGCATTATCTCATTGTGTCTCTCTGTCTTCTCCTGTTCTTATAAGGACATCAGTCACATTGGATTAGGGCCCACCCTAATGGCCTCATCTTAACTTGGTTACATCTACAAAGACCTATTTTCAAAGGTCAGGGTATTGGGGGGTAGAACTTCAGAATATCTTTTGGGGTATGTAATTCAGTCCACAGCACTGCCTAATATTTCACATTATCTTAGTAGTACACAGTCATGGGCACATAACATCAATGATATTTTCAGTACAAGCACAATTGGAAGACTATTTAATATCTTAATTTTTATAAAATATTATTGATTCATATTTTCACAATATATTGTTGAATAACAAATATATTTTATTGAGAAATGAGGGGCCAAAGTTCATCTGTGGAGTTAAGTAAATAATGCACCACAAACTTTATTGATATTATTTGTATAGTAATTTTTCAACCAGGGACAATAATACCCATTTAGACAACAGTTAGGAATAGTTGGGAATGATTTGGGGGCTTTAGTGTGTCTGGGAAGCATTGTTAGCATTTGGTGGCAAGAAGGGTAGGGATGCAAAAACCTCTGCAATGCAGGGGACAGCCAGTGGTGCCCAACCAAGAATAGTCTTTCTCAAAATGCCAAAAGAAACAATGATAAACTAACCATACCTTATCATTCTAAAGAAAAACTAGTAGCTGACGGAAATCAGGGAAGCACTGATAATTCACAGAAATTCAGAAGAATTCCATTATATACATAAGTGTGTAAGAGGAGCTTTGTAACAGTGTATTTTCATAGAACACTAAATCACCATCTCATCAAACTCTACTGACAAGCTAATATTAGCTCATGCACACCAACTTGCAGTATCCGAATTGTGCATCATTTATCTATACTAAGAGCAGGTTCTATTCCTTAACCAAACAGGGCCTTAGAGATTAGAGATCTTGAAGAATTATCAGACAGACATGAAACCAAAACAAGTTTATTACCACCTCCAGCCTCACTGATAACAAAATCTAGTAGAGAGAATGCAACAGAAGGTCCCTATACCATATGAGATAAACTTACAAATCTTTTCTCTCCAGACAGTGCACTGAAGTTTGTAGGTATAAAAGGTGGAAATAGAAGTCATCTGTATCCTCCAGATTCTCAAGGCACTCTGAGCTTAACTTTTCTGGTCAGAACTTTTTTGTAGTCAGGGGATTATAGCAGGTTAATAGCAATGACATGTCATCGCATAGCATGCCAGAGGGCATGTTGTATTTTGTCAGGCTGCCCTGAAAAGATAGTGAATATGTGTCTTCCTTTATGGGTCTAACTGGGAGTATTCAGGGCTCTCACTTAGAGTGGCCAGATTTTCATAGTGGAGGCCACAAATGCACAAGAAACCTTCTGATCTGCTCGAACTGTATCTATCTCTGTAAACCAATTACACTCATAATTTAAACACTGCATTTGCATGTGAATTTATATCGCTGTGCTGAAGCAAAGTTGCATATACTTGGTTGTAACTTTAGGCCAGCAGACTTCAAAGAATTTATGGGCACCATCTGCTCACTGGATGAAAGCCCCATTAGAAAGGCAGCATTTACTTGGTGGGTCTAGGATTCTTAAGAAGAACTATCACAAGGACCATCATCAACATATCTGAACAACGATGAAAGAGGGTATCTGATTATCCTTGAAAGATCCTTCAAAAGCCAAATCAAAACCAGTTCGGAACCAACAATACCATAATGAATACTCCTCCCCTATATTTTCACATACACATGTGCTTGGACACTTGTACACAGAGTCTAAATCAGCAGGAAATGAAAAAACTTAGCTCACAATGAATCAAGCCATATCTTACTTTCTGTCTTCTACTCTTTCCAAATCTTCCCAGATGGCCAATGCAAGGACATGTGGGCCTAATTAAAATACTTGGAAGTTTGGGGGGAAGAAACTCCTCTCATACAGGCTCATCCTATTAATTCTCTAGTACAAAGAGGACTGTTGAAATGTTCGGTAGGGCAGGGCAAATGTTGAAAATGTGCTGCCATCAACTACTACTGAGTGATGATCAGTGTCTTAAAAACCTTGTGACATAGAATAACCTGTTTATCAACCTTAGCAGCACCATCCTTCCTTTTCTCACAATCTGTAGCCATTTTCTTCAGTTTTTGTTTTCCTGTTTCAGAAGAGCAGAGGGCGAAGATTTGCCCATTAATTCTGTGTTAATAAGGAGTATTCTGTGTTTTAACATATCCTCCATGAGCGCTGATGTTCCTATTTTCTTTGCTTTCTTCTTAGTGGAAAGTGGTCTTCCTCACTAATTAAAATTCATTACCTCCTCCTCAAATGAAAAGCCTGAGAAATTGCTGACTGACTCCATCATGCTTAATAAATCCCCAGAGAACAAATAATGTCTCTTTTGCCAAGAGGTTCTTTTTTAGCTTCTGATCCCTTTGGGAACACAGTAGCCTCAGCTACTTCATTTGGTTTGCCATTTGTGGCACCCAGCTATCAACATGAAGAGGTCGGACATTCACTGTTCATAGCAGTCCCTCATATCCTTAACAAGCATTCACTGTTTATAGCAGTCCCTCATATCCTTAACAAGCACATGCTTTCTAACATCCTTCACCTAGATCCTGCATCCTAACTCCAAAATTCTAACAGTCTATCTCAGTGAGTGAAAACTCTTAGTGAGCTATGATCTTATTCTCTGATGGTAATAATCCTAAATGCAGGTTTTTAAACACGAGGTGAACCAACCCATGTAATCCTATCTCTTCTTCAGTTGATATAAATTCATTCATTGCACTTATCTTTATTGTTTCTTCCTTGCTGCTGTTCCTTCCTTCCTATAGATCTCCTGTGAAGTTTCTTAATCTGTTTGGTCTGCATCAGCTAGGTTTAAGTGTGAGTGTGTGCTTGAGATTTTGTGGGGAGGAAACCCCTGCAACTCTGAGGCTATTAAAGCTGCAGCAGGAGCACTTTTTCTGGTTACCCACTTGTCTTAATCCACACCCTTCTATTTTTGTGTGGTTAAATTATCCACTATTTTTCACTTTGTCACATTGTTAATATTGTTAACTAAGTAAGAATTTGCAAGAGATATAAAGAAAGTTTAAGAGCATGGCTCTGAAGTCAGATGAAGCAGTTGCTCTGCTTTTTATAACCTGTAAAACCTTCAGCAAGTTAGTTAACTATTGGATCTCAATTTCCACAGTTGCAATGTGGGAAATATCTTCTCATTCAAAGGATTGGTTTAAATCAATTTGAAGGATTATGTAATTTACTTAGTTTAGTAGCTTGAATAGGTTGTAAAATGATAATACTCTTGTCAATAATAGTTGATTTTGAGTGACTATTGTATTTCTAATATTCAGTGAGTTTTATGCCTTCCATATACATGAGGAGAAAGCAAGTTAAATATATAAGACTCTTCTGAATGTCCCGGGAGGCACAGGCACGCACACACGCACACACACACACACACACACACACACAGATGTGGCCTAGGCATTGATAAATGATGACTCTATATGGAAAGAAGAAATCCATATATGGGAGTACTGTCTTCTTTCTACTTCTCAGAGATACCACTATTAAACTTGCAGCGTTGTTTTCCACTATTCTTCCTAGTTTCTGTCTCTCAATAAAGCACCTGAAAATTTATTTATGACCTAAAAAGTGGATGAGATTTGTCTTTCAAAGAGATGCTTCCACATCAACTTGTTTCTAGGCATATCTGGCTGTCTGGTTCAGTGTCTCCAGTAATCTGGCTATAACCAAACAGTGTGTTGAGAAATTTTATTTACATATAATTTAAAAGTAATTTGACAGCATTTCATAACCTATTCCTTTATACCAGCTCTAAAATCAACCCATTTCTGTCACTGTCACTGCTATTTTCTTGCTGTTTTTTTCTCAAAGTCTGTCCTATATAACTTATATTTTATATAATTTATATTTCCATGATCATCTGTTTTTGTCATATTTGTCCAGTGAAACAGTGAGTGCCAACTTAGTACCTGACATTATGGCAAACTTAATACTGTCCTTGTGGGTATCTGGATGCCCACACCTTTGAACCAGGCAAACGGTGCTAGCTGTGGTAGGCCTGTTCTTGAAGGGATCTGATGCTCTGATAGCCCTTTTTCTCCACTCCAAACTCAGTGCTACTAATCTCTTACAATATTTGACCCCCTCTCTGTCTGGGGCTTTATCTTTGAATGTATGTCGGGAAAATGAGGAATTACGTGTTGTAGAAGTAGACTCTTCTTTGTCATGACATGCCATTATTTTTGGTTTTCTATCTTTGTTTTGTTTTTGTTTTTAACCAGTATTTGGAATAAACTAGTTGTGATGCCAGAGGACTGGTTCTCGTTCTTGGCTTCCATATTTCCCTGGCACTCCTCCTCACTTTTGAGGCTCTGCCGACCTCCCAAAGACAAATGTTCTTATTTCTGCCTCTTCTCTCCTCAGTTCCTAAAATCCCCTGTGAGCAATTTCATTCACACAGCTTCTAGCCTCAGCTTTACAATGATGATGTCAACATCCCTACCTCTTTAGGGATTTTAAATGTTAAATCACAAATTTTCCCCTTGAGATGTAGGAGGAAGAAAAAATGAAATCCCTCCAGGAGTTCATTAAGAACAAACTTTCAGTGGTGTTGCTGGTAAATTTGGAATACTGAAGCACCTTGGTCCTGAGTTCAGATTGAGCTGTCTACTTTTTCTCATCTTAAATTGAATGGACTCACCCATTTCCAGGTGGAACAGCCAGAGATCCCAGGCATCACCAATGTGCAGAAGATCTGCCCTAGTGAACAACCTAAAAAAATAAAAAAAAAAGAAGCAGTGATGAGTCTAGTACACATGGACCAAAGTCAGAAAGAGAGTAGGCAGAGAGGAAAGAGAGACAAACAGAGAGACAGGGAGAGAGAGAGAGCATAAAGAGTAAGAAGAGAATGATAGGAGAAAGGATGGCCTGAGCTGCACTGGGTTCCCATTCCTCTATTCCATTGACTTGGAGGAATGAGTAAAGAGAGGTCTGGATTAACCCTTCTAATACTCTTCCCTCATAAACATAGAAGCCCATTTCTCTCTATGAGAGATGAGGAATGAAGGAATAAATATTCCTCAAGAAAGAACCCTCAAATCAGTTTTATGCATTCCACACACCCATAAATCCAGATGTCTATGGGACATCTCCACCTGACTGTCCCACAGGCAATTCCAACTAAAATGCCCCAAATTGAAGCTATCCCCCTCAAATTCTGCTTTTCTATAAGTAAGTGGTAGACATCTTGGCAATTTCCTCTTCCTCATCCTCTCTCTATTCAAGCACAATGCAATATATTTTATACTACAACTTAAATACCAATTATTGAAAATGCGTTTTTTTCTAGTTACTATATCAAGTTCTTTACATACACTACCTTGTTCATTTTTTCCCCCACAACTCTGTAGGATAAGTAGCATAATCTTCATTTTACACATGAGAAAACAGAAAATTAAGAAGGTTAAGGGTAATACTGAAGAAATGTGCTTCTCAAGTACATGATCTTAATGAATATGGACAAGCACCACCCATATGAGGGCCCTTCTCTTTATACCTTCTACCATCCTTTGTTATCTTTTGCTTGGAGACTATTGCAATAGCTCAGAAAATGGACCCTCTAACTTCAGATTTGACTCCTTAGAACTCATCCTCCACATGCACGGCCTCCAGAGTGCTATTTCTAAAATCAAATCTGATGAAGTAAATTTTCTGCTATGAAAGTTTCATAGACTCCCCATCATGAGGCAGCTGCTGCCTATCTGTCGAATCCAACCTTCTACCCTTCTCCCACACACATCCTAGGCTCTGCTGAGGCTGAACTAATTGTCATTCCTGGGAAATGTCAGGCTCATTTCTAGCTCCTTAGTTTCATATGTATCATTTCTCTCCTCTGACTAACATAGAATTATTTCACCAACCCAGCCTTTGAAAGGCAAACTCTAACTTCATTATGAGCTTAAATTTTACCCTTTATGTGAACCCTTGCTTAAGCAGACTTCAACACATACCTGCCAGATTGCAGCCATTTCATTACATTGCATCGTAACTGCTATGTAGCAGGTCTAATAATGAAATCCACCTTGGAGAGTAAAGAATCTTTACTTTTGTGTACTTCAAGTTCACCACAGTGACTACTAACACATAATAGGTGCTCAATACACACTTGTTTCCAATTAAATAAGGCACTCTATCTTTCCAGAGCCATATTTAAGATACTTCTCTTGGGAAGGAAGAAAGGGAGCACAATGTGGCTTCTACCTACCAACATTGTGCAGATGACAGTGTGGGCTTCAAATAGTTATTTATTTGAGGATGCTAAATAGAAACTAACAACAACAAAATGCCTTGACTCTCCTCCTTGATGCAGAAACCCTCCAACAAGAATCACCTTCCAGGGCGAATGCCTCTTATTTCCATAAAAGCAAGAACATACTGAAGAAGCACAAGTGGGCTTCCCTGGTGGTGCAGTGGTTGGGAGTCCGCCTGCCGATGCAGGGGACACGGGTTTGTGCCCTGGTCCGGGAAGATCCCACATGCCGCGGAGCGGCTGGGCCCGTGAGCCATGGCCGCTGAGCCTGCGCTCCGCAACGGGAGAGTCCACAACAGTGAGAGGCCCGTGTACCGCAAAAGATAAAGAAAGAAAGAAAGAAGCACAAGTATATAAAATTATTAAATTTTGCCTATTTTAGGAAGAGGATAAAAGAAGTGATAATTTGACTAATTAGAACTTGAGGAATTATGGGTAGATTCAGGGAACACTGAAGAATAAAATCATCAGCAAGCAAAATTTTCTAAAGGACTGAAGTGCACACTGTATGACATAAAGTGTAGACAAGGACAGAAAGAAAAGAGGTACCAAACTGATGACACCACAGGAATTGTATGTATTTTGCCTCCTTAACCTTCACAAGGTGCTGTGAAGTGAATAAGACATTGAGTTTTAAATTGTTTAAATAACTACCCAAAGTCACACAGCTAGTAAGTGTTTTCCAACCTAACTTGAAACTCTATGTTCCTTCCAGTTCACTATCTGTTCTTAAGCTAGTGCCTCTTGCCTTAAAACCAACCCAAAGGCTTTTGTATTTAGTGATTGACAGAGGAAGATACACACGTAAGCCATCTAAGCAAAATGTTAAATTATAACTTCCCTAAATGAACACATACCAAGAACAGTTAAGTGACCCTCATTTGCTCACAGATTTGTGCCTCAGGCATTTATGTCAGATCAAAAAATGCCAGATTCACTCTTGCTGAATAATAAAGTGGAATTCAGAAAACTGGGGTACAGAGTAGGCTGACCTAGGACTTTTAGTTCCTTACAATTCTCATTCTAAAGGTGCTCCCAGTTCACCTTTGTTGCTCCATTTAGAATCATAGAAAATGTTTTTAGTTAGAGATCTTTGGGGAATAATTCAATTTCTGTATTTAATGGCTGTGATCATTCAAAAGCCAACTAACAGAAGCTGTAAGATTTGTTAGACTAATGTGAAAATATATTTGTGTCAATTGTGGAATAATTTATATCATTATTCACTGCAAAATATACCACAGGAATGTTTTATGAGGTCATTCTGTCCCTGACTTTTTCAGTAAGATGTTAATAATCAGAAAATAAATCAGCATGCTTAACAATAAAATATGATCCAAAATGTTCTAGTGGTACTTTAGTAATAACAGAAAAAAATAGCAAAAATACTACTATTACTACACTTAATTGTTCCCCCAATTCTCCTTATAGCCATAAAATATCTATACAGACAAATCTTCATTCAAATATTTTACTCCAGTTTAGACACAGCTTTCCTTACAAATACACACACCCTGTTTGTAATCTGGAGAAAATAACTAAAAATTATTGGATTACGAATAACTGCAATTTAGCCACAGTGATGAAGGCAAATGAAGGCTTCTGTTTATTTCTCAGCTATGTTGATCTGTAAGCCAACTTGTGATGATGCTTTCTTCACTGTTTCTATTCAGTGATCTTCCTTTCCATCCATCAAACAGACATTATTACTAGGTATGTTGGCATTCACTGTGGTCCAGGCCAAGCCTGCCAATCCTCAGGACTGAGAACCAACTCATAAAACACATTTGCAAAAATATGAATGTAACACCTTAAGTCCAAGTAGATTTTTTTTTCTGCCCGTGTCTCTGGTAGCAGATGAATAGATCTGTTCAAAGCCACAAAAGGGGCCATAATTTTTTAAATTTACTTTTATTTTTTAATTGAAGTGTAGTTGATTTACAATATCATGTTATGCAATAGTTTGAGGTGTATAGCAAAGTGATTCAGTTATATATATATATTTTTCAGGTTATTTTCCATTATAGGTTATTACAAGGTATTAAATATTGTTCCCAGTGTTAGAAAGTAAATCCTTGTTGTCTATCTATTTTATGTATAATAGTTTGTATCTGTTAATCCCATACTCCTAATTTACCCCTCCCACCCCTCCCTTTCTCCTTTGGTAACCATAAGATTGTTTTCTGTCTGTGAGTCTGTTTCTGTTGATCAACAAATCTTCTTAAAAGAGAAGAGCAGCTCTCAAGGGAAAATCTTTTCCTTTGACCAAAGATTATCTGCACAATCTCTTATGAGATAGGGGTAAGAAGAAAAAAGAAAGAAATTAACTTGATTATATTAACAAGATTGTTAAAATATCTAGTATAATAGTTTTCTTCTTTTGGAAATTAAATGTTTTTTGTGGACTACCCTGGTTTATTAACCATGATTAATAGTACTACTTATAGTAGAAAATGTGTTCTATGTTCTATGTTCTAAGTACTTAATACATACAACTATCAGAAATCAACTTCTGTTTGAAATTTTATTTGGCTTTTTGGAGTTTCTAAACAACTCTATGAGTTGCAGCTTTATGACAATATAAACCAATGCTTTTATACAAGTTAGTTTTTCTAAGGTACACTAGAAACTGTTTCTCTTTTCTGCTAACTTAGCATTTGGTTTTGTACATAGGCACACACGATTGACAGGTTTTATTAAAAATTTTAATTTGGTTTCATAAACATTTTTAAAGTCTACCTTATGGTAAGTAACCAAATTGTGGCTTGTGGGTTGTTCTTTATTTTGCTGGAAGATGGGGTGAAGAAAGGCCATTTACATTTGGATAGATGCTGGATTAAAAGGTCCAGTTGATTTTTAAAAATGAAGTTTCTGGGACTTCCCTGGTGGTCCAGTGGTTAAGACTTTGTGCTCCCAATGCAGGGGGCACGGGTTCGATCCCTGGTTGGGGAGCTAAGATCCTGCATGCCACCAGGCACAACTAAAATAAAATAAAATAAAAAATAAAAAAATAAAAGAGAGAGAGAAATGAAGTTTCTGTTCATCAGTAGTTGTGTAATTAGAATCTTCAAGAATATTTCATTTACCAACTCAAGAGATTCCTTGCCCTCTCCCAGGGTTAGGGTCTTTATTATTATTTTTTAATTATTATTGGAGTATAGTTGCCTTACAATATTGTGTTAGATTCTACTGTACAGCAAAGTGAATCAGCTATATGTATACATATATCCCCTCTTTTTTGGATTTCCTTCCCATTTAGGTCACCACAGAGCACTGAGTAGAGTTCCCTGAGCTACACAGTAGGTTCTCATTAGTTATCTATTTTATGCATAGTATCAATAGTGTATATATGTCAACCCCAATCTCCCAGTTCATCCCACCCCCCTTGGTATCCACAGGTTTGGTTCTCTATATCTGTGTCTCTATTCCTGCTTTGTAAATAAGATGGTCTAAATGCCATTACATAGGCTGATTGTTTCACTGTGGGAATTTCTATAATTTCTTTGCTTTCAAATTGCTCAATCTCTATCATTTCCCCTGTTCTTATTTCTCAGCCACAAACCTGGAGTCTACTTCAGGGAGATGTTCTACTTAGATTTTGATGCAACTTCTCTCCAGGAAGATTTCACTAATACTGATTTACATCTCCTGGGCTTTTACTCAATTCCCAAGTCACATACTTAAATTTCAACCACAACCTAATATATTATCCCAATGTATTGGCTTTATATATGCATGTGTCTCTATAAAGCCTCCTGTATCATAGGTTCTTAACTGCTATCAATGGTGTATCAGATGCATAAAGCAAAGCAGTAAATAAAGCTAAACATACAAACTTCTTCAGAGTATTATGAGATAAACAGTCTCAGTACTACTGACAGGAATCTACATTGATATAAGGCTTTTAGAAAAACAATTTGGCAAATATATATCAAATCCTTGATCTATTGGTACTCTTTGTGCAACTGTACTTATGATAAGCTATCTTACAATAGAATATATTATTCCAAATATATTTTAGCACAAACATGCTCCTAGAAAAGTTATTTATAAAAGGGATCTAATTAATTTCAAGTGGACAAATAATAAAAAAAAGACTCTCAAACAATCATAGGACACATTATCATTTAATTTTAAAAGGGTTTAGAGTGAATTATTACATCTTTGAGAAAATCTTGTATTACAAACGTTGAATTGTGTGGTAGACTACCAAACTGAGTATTTACTCAAGTACTCAAGTATGAAACTTGCAAATTATACATAGTTCAAGAATGCTTGGTTCTTTTTTATATTTTTTCCTCTTTGTTGATATTCCAATTTTGTTCATGCATCATTTTCCTGAGCTTGTTGAGTATCTTTATGATCGTTATTTTGAATTCTTTGAATTATCAGATAATTCATATACTTTCATTTCTTCAAGGTCAGTTTCTATATATTTTATTCCTTTAATTAGGCCATGTTTCCTTGTCTCTTCATGTGCTTTGTCACTTTGCTTTGGGATCTGCACATTTGAAAGAATAGCCACCTCTACCAGTTTTTATGGACTTGCTTTGTACAGAGAAAGACCTTGAGTAATCAGCACAGTTAGAGATTCTGCCAGCCTCCTAAATCTTTCCTGTTGATGCATCTTCTCTGGACTAGTGCCTGTAAATGCCCATGTAGAGGGGTTTGCAGGTTTCCTTTTTCAGGAGCTCATAATCTCCTGCTCCCTCTTGTGTCTACATGAAGTTCTGCAGGTTCTCTGAAACTGCTACAGGCCACCCAACTCTCTTTTGTTCTCAACAGCATCCAGGCAAGACAGAAACCAGTTCCTCAGGTAGCCCCCCTGAAAAGCTAGAATGTTGGTCAGGTGCTCCACTTTTCTTTTTTGGAGGTTTTCTCCCACTCACTCTGTACTGAGCTGGGGAGAGGAACTATGGAGAGTGTGTGTTAGTTCAAATTGTTGCCTTTGTAGTCAGTTACCCCCAACCTAACGCCATTTCCGGTTAGCACTTAAGATTCAAGAAAAACCAAAACAAGTCCCTCAGGCAGACCCCTTAAACGTTTGAACATTGGACTTGTGTTTCAATATTTTCTTTTCCTTCTCAGGGAGAAACAAGAGTTGGGAATTTTCTCCCCATTGCACCATGCTGAGCCTAGAGGAGGAACTATAGCAAGTGGATGGTATGACATTTCCTACCAGTTTCAATGTGGCTGGTTTCACACTTGCCCTGAGTGCAGGAGCCTCTCCACTGGTTTCTGGATTTATCACTAAGTGAACTGTTTCATGTATGGCTGTTGAGCTGGTGTCTCCATGCGAAGAAGGAGGGTCTGGGGTTTACTATCCCACCATCTTGCTGGTGTAACCTTCTTATTACTAATTTTAAAAGTAAAATTTTAGAAGCTTCCTCTCTAAATCCAGAATAAGGAAGATAAAGATGAGCTTTTCACTACTTTTCATCTACATTGCATTTTATTGGAAGGAACAAAAATAATTTCTTATTTGAAGAAGAAAGAATTGTCTATGTAGAACCTCCCCGCAAATCTATAAAAACAAAATATTAGAAGAAGGAAGTTTGGAAAAGTGGACAGATATACAATTAATCCATGAAAGTTATTTGCATTTCTGTACACTATCAACTACAGTTAGAACATGTAAACAAATCAGATATTTAGGCTGCATAACAAACCGCCCTAAAATTTAGTGGCTTAAAACAACAATAATATTTTTTTTTGTAAGTCTATAATTTTGGCAGAGTTTTCTGGGGAGAGCTTGTCTTTTCTCCATCTGGCATCTGTTGAATCAGCTTCATTGAGATATGGAGGATCCACTTTCAAGATGACCATTTGGTGCTCAATGCTCACCCTAGGCTATGTACTGACATTTTAATTTCCTCTACACGTAGCCCTTTCTGTGGGCTGCCTGGACTTCCTCATGAAATGGTGGCTGGGCTTCAAGAGTGAGTATCCAAAGAACACAAGACAGAGAAGAATTGCATTTTTATAAAAACGTCAGATGTTATTTAGTGTCATTCCGCCAAACTTCATGGCTTAAGGCAGTCCTCTCTGTTTCAAAGACAAGGCACATAAATGCCAATCACGATGGAGGGAGTGTCAAAGGAAGAGTATAACACTGTAGGAAAATCAAGTGGTCATTTTCGGAAAATACAACCTTCTTTAAAAAAAAATGGTATCATTATAAACTGCAACAAAAATGGAAAGTTATACCATGCTTATAAATGAGAAGATTCAATATCATAGAAGTATTCAGTTTCTCCTAATTGAATTATAATTTCACCATTCGAAATTGCAACAGGATTTTGAGGTACATGTAGAAATGATTTTATAATTTATTTGGAGGTGTGCTAATCTGCAAATGGCCACGTCTGAGAAAGAAGAGAGGGAGATTTGCTCTACATATATAAGGATTTATCTTAGAGTTGTAGAAAAGAAGATATGACATTCAGATGGAAATATATTAACAGATTTAACAGAAAAGAAAGCCCAGAAAGAGTCCCCAATGTGCATAAAAATGTATATACAATTAACATGGCATTGAAGATGATTGAGGAAATAAAGAACTAAATGGTCTTAGAAAAAATTAGTTATCCATTTAATAAAATATTATATCCAAACTTCCAACATTTTATAAATGTGATTTTGGATGGATTAAATACCTGTGAGAGGCATAGTATTAAAAATTATAAAAGAAAATATTCTAGGGCCTCCCTGGTGGCGCAAGTGGTTGAGAGTCCGCCTGCCGATGCAGGGGATGCGGGTTCGTGCCCCGGTCTGGGAGGATCCCATGTGCCGCGGGGCGGCTGGGCCCGTGGGCCATGGCCGCTGGGCCTGCGCGTCCGGAGCCTGCGCGTCCGGAGCCTGTGCTCCGCAACGGGGGAGGCCGCAGCAGTGAGAGGCCCGCATACCGCAAAAAAAAAAAAAAAGAAAAAAAAAAAAAAGAAAATACTCTAATGACTTCCAGAATAAAAAATATTTCTTTAAAAATTTTTTATGGAAGTATAGTTGACTTACAATGTAATAATAATTTCAAGTGTACAACATAGTGCTTCAATATTTTTATGTTACACACCATAAAAAGTTATTATAAAATTATTGACTATATTCCCTGGGCTGTACATTACATCCCTGTGATTACCTATTTTATAATTGGTGGTTTGTACCTCTTAATTCCCTTCACCATTTCCCCCAATGCTCTTCACTAGTTAGTTCTCCATATCTGTGAGTCTGTTTTGTTATGTTTGTTTGTTTGTTTTGTTTTTTATATTCCACACATAAGTGAAAACATACAGTATTTGTCTTTCTCTGTCCATGGTGAGATATCACCTCACACCTGTCAGAATGGTTATCAACAAAAAGACAAGAAATAATAAGTGTTGGTGAGGATGTGGAGAAAAGGGAACCGTAGTACACTGTTGGTGGGGATGTAAATTGGTGCAGTCACTATGGAAAAGATTATAGAGGTTCCTCAAAAAATTAAAAATAGAACTGCCATATCATCTAGCAATTCCACTCTTGGGTATATATCTGAAGAAAATGAAAACACTAATTTGAGAAGATAGATGCAGCCTCATGTTTATAGCAGCATTATGTACAATAATCAAAATGTGGAAGCAACCTAAGTGTCCATCAACAGGTGAATGGATAAAGAAGAAGTGTATACACACACACACACACACACACACATATATATATATAATGGAATATTACTTAACCATAGAAAAGAATAAAGCTTGCCACTTGTGACAACATGGATGGCCCAGGGGGGTACTATGCTTAGTGAAACAAAAAATATCTCTTATATAAGATTTTTTAAATGCTTAATGTGGAAAAAGTTTAATAATTTTGCTACCTTAAAATTGAGAATTACTCTTTAGCAATTAAAACAGTTAAGGGAGTGCCAAATACTCTGAAAATACAACTGACAAAAGATTAGAATCAAGAAGATATTTTTACAAACACCCAAAATCAATAAGAAAAGAAGAGTTACCTAAAGAAACTAAAGTATATGAATAGCTTTCAAACATAAGAGCAAACTGAATGATGAATAAAAATATGAAATGGTTATATTTGATGTTAATATATATTTAATGTTTTAGTCTAATTATATTTAATGTTAAGCTATATATTAAAATATATTTATTATATAAATAATAAATATATATTATATATTTAATATTAAGTTATATAACTTAGGGAATGGCTTTCATATGTGTACCAGGAAACATGTTCAACAATGTTCACTTATATCAAAAAAAGAAAAAAATAGAAACAATCAATAACTTATTAGCATAGTACATAGCAATGCAAGTAAAAGAAACACCTCCACATGGCAAAGTATGCTTGAAATTTAGATGCCTTCTTGAATATAATAAAGAAATGAATACATAATTAAATGCATAAATAAGAGTAATCTTAGAAGACTAACTTCAGTGTGATACCATATTTATAAAACTCAAAATCAATGAAAGTTTAACTATGTGTTGCTTACGGCTAAATCGATAAAGTTAGGTAAACTCAATATTTAAAAAGCATGTGAGTGATAAGTAGACGATACAAGGCAATGATTACTTTGGGAATGAGGCAGTGTGATAGTATAGGAAAGAAGCATGGAAGTAGCTTCCCTAAATTGCAATTTTTGTCTTTATAATTTGTGTCATAGGTTTATACACATGTTACATACAGTGTGTATGTGTGTGTGTATGTAATAAATTAAAATTTTAGATGTTTGGAGAAATGCTTCCAAACTTTTACACAGGTGAGTAGAAATCCCCAGCTTTCCTATATTTTATATGTAACCTTATATCTGTCAAGGCTCAGAGAAGCATGTGGCAAAGTAGAAAAGAAGATTATTCGGTTTACTGTGAACTTCTTTTATGCATCTGTTCATACAAACAAAGAACACACAGGGCAAAGTGCCACAGAAATTTCTCAGTGACTTAGCATTATAATCACAGTCTTATCCAGATAAAATGCATGGTGCCCACACACTGAACAGAATATCGCATTAGTTACTGGGAAAATTCTAAAGAAATAAGAGATGAGCATTTGTTCTTAGATAACTTACAGTTTAGTTGAAGTAATGATGAAAATACTCTCCAGTTATCCACCCTGTTACTGGAATTAAGTGCACAACCAACAGGTGGCCTCATTTTACTTCTGGTTGTTCTGCAGTTTCCAGAGTCAACCAGCCCTTTCCAAAAAATCTAACATTGTGCCCAAGAGTGGGATTCAAGAACAGTGTTAAAGTTATTAGTCCTTGGAGTGCCCTTTGCTGTTCTGTGCTTCTTAGATTTCTGCATGAATATGCTGCTGGAAGTTGAGTAACTTTCATAATACAGTTCTTCACAGAAATAAAATTCTACATTGGAATACAGAATCCTCTAACTTTCATAAATCAGACAAGATCAAATGTATACAAATATTTAAGATTTATTCCAAGGCCGTATAGTAACAGGTGAAATTAAAATACAAGTAAAAACCAAAAAGTAATATTTCACTCAAAATACCTGCACCAAAATGCAGGTAGGATTCCAGAAAAGATTGTGAGCAGGGTAAAGTAGAATTATTTTTCACATTTTTTGCAATGCAGCATGTACTTCATGAGAGCATACCATTTGCAAGTTACTTAAGAAGATACAAAGGCAGATTAAACATGAACCCTGACCTCAAGAATCTTATAGCTTTGTACATGTGATAAGAAGCACCAAAAATCATGCAGGTCATACAAGAAACACTATAGAAGACAATGCCCACTGCTGCCATTTCTGTACCTAACACCCCAGCCCCATCCATGGGCTTTTAAGAGCCAGTCTCTATGATTTTTATTGATGGACTGCTCTTCAGCTACTGGAGCCACTTGGTCCAGACAGATGGAACTGAGCCGACTGTGGGACATCTGCCTAGGATCCCACCATTGCTTGGCTTCTCCCTTTCCCTGGCCCAGTCTTCCTATCCTTGGTCTCCCCTGGAAGCACTTCTTAGTATATAAATGACTTCCACAAGTCTTTATCTCAGGATCTGCGTCTGATAATGCATCCTAAGTCAAGTTTAGGATAAATCTGTAGATCCTGAGAAGAAGAAAAGAAAGCTCATTGGGAAGCAACCTTGTTGTTTGATTTTTCATGTTATATGGAGCAAAATCATCTTGACTTTGTTCAAATGGTTTCATTACTTTCAGTGTACTATTGCTTATTAGTTTATGTTACAGAGAGTATCTGATCAACATACCTAATTTTAAACATGATCTTTCCTTTCCTTAATGTAGTACAGTCTCAAATCTTTTGTAATCATTATATTCAATTACTAGAAGAATGAAGCACATGGACCAAATGATTAACATTCATAGGAAATTGCCATTTTTTTCCACAATGATATTTAGCTTATCCATGTGAAATGCAATTCAGGAGTCTTTCAGCATTTTTGCTATTTTAATTATAGTTTACAAAGTTTAGCTTGATTAATTAACACTAGATTGATGTAAACTAGATTCATGTTATGCTTGCTGCACTGATAATGAATTTCCATTTATCAAAAAAAGGAAATCAGCTCTGTCCATTGGAAGGAAGTTTTTCTTCTTTCTTTTTTCCTCATTTTCAAAAGTATGAATTGACTTAAACTCTATAAAATAGTTCAGGGAATTATATCACATACTTAAATATTTTAAATGCCACAGGAAAACACTAGTAACCATCACTTAATACGTATAAAACCATTATATTTAAAATTGATGATAGAGTATTTTTTTAAGTGAGAAAGGAGAATTTGTTAAATGAAAACTGAATTAAATCACTCTCTTACCACAAGTTAGCCAGACTGAAATACATTTAAAAAGGATGGAGTTCACACATTGGGACCTGAGGTTCAATATACATCCTTTGAAAAGGACTATTCACTATTCCACTATTCACAAGGATGGCAGACCTCGGATAACATCAGTGCTCCTGGCTGATCTTCAGTTTTGTGCTGTAGCTCCAGCTAAACTCTAGTAATTGAATCTAAGGTGTAAATGTTGGTAAAGTTCCTGAGGCAGAGAGCTAGGCATATTATTTTGGGTTGCCTACAGCCAAACTAAAACAGATTAATCAGACAGAAATTCCAAGAATGAAATACGGTTAACTGGCCTGATCTGCAAAAATCAGAATGAACTCAAGTGGATTAAGTGAATTGCAGCAGACCAGACAGACTAGGATACTTCTAGATTACATTTTGAGATCTGAAATCTTGGTAGTCTGAATCTTTTATGAGGAGAAAGCTGGGACTTTTAAAGTTAAGAAAACCCTATTTATAAGCCAAAATATTGATACATTTCAGAAAGTTTTGCATTTACTTTTCCCAAATGGTAGCAATATTCCAGTTACTCCAAATTTGCATTTTATCATATAACAGAAAGCCTGACAACTTTGTCATATCAAAGCAAAAGAAACATAGGAGGGAGGGCAGGGCACAATGTAGCCAAATGTGGGGGGTGGGTGGGGAGGCAATAGGTTTTTCTTTTTCTTTCTTTCCTTCCCTCCCTCCCTCCACTCCTCCCGCCCTTCCTCCCTCCCTTCCTTCCTCACTTCCTTCCTTCCTCCCTCCCTTCCTTCCTTCTTTCTTTCATAAAAGAATAAGAAGTTGTGTCCCTGTACACAAAGGAACTAAATTCCCCCCAAAAGCAGAAGAGGATGATGTGAGACAGTAGAGGTGAGGGATGGTAGAGGCCAGTGGATGGTATAGAGGTAAGACATGTTAGTAGCCAAGTGCTTGTCACACAGGCAAGACAACCCTCAATGTGTATATAAGATAGGGCTTTCCAACTCTATTTAGGAAATCTCAAACTTTTAATAAACTCAGCATCAAACTCGTTCTTGGCCAGACATCTACAAACATCACAGAAGCTTTTTAATTCACTCACTCATTTATTCGTTCATTTGAAAGGCATTTGAGTATCTTCTATGTGCAAATTTAGCTGCCAGGTATGGGGAAAAGTGCATAGGCAGAACAAAATACATATCTCTGTGTGTTAGATACGATCCCAGCTTTCCAAATACCTGCAACCAGGTATGTGTAGAAGCAATATTTATTTTATAAAATCATAATGACAGACATCTATGGACTTGAGTTGTCAGTGAAATTTTTGAAGTAAGAACTGGCAATTCAAATGGCTTTCTGAAAGATGGCAAGAACTCCTTCAGTCAGAACCCCTGTGAATAATTCCTGAGTACTGAAGACACTGATACGGAACAATGCTGGTGGAAGACAAGGGGGGAGAAAACAGCACTCTACACAATGCCAATATAGTACTTTAAAAAATGATAATAAAAGAACTCATTCTTCATATCTGAAAGCAACCTAATTTACAGTAAGTAATCAGTATTTATATTAGTCACCTCTAACTACTTACCTATTTAAAGAGTGTCCCTTAATTATGCATTACATTGAATGCCTACTTCTAATTACAGAATAACATTATTTTGGGTACTAGATACATATGTCTTTATTTTTGCAAAACCTTTTGATTACTCATTTTTTGTGATGTGCCTCTGAAATCCTACTTTGGGTGAGAAGAAATCCTCCATGGGTAGGTCTTTGGCCAAGTGTGTTTTGATAAAGTTCTTCACGTGGATTTGATGTCCTTTTCAAACTGAGAAACATTGTTGTAGAGGGAGCCTTCCAGTCTTACCTTTACAGTCTGAATGCATTTCATTCACCCCACAAGACTGCTATTTTTATTTCTCCATCCAGTCTATTTTTAATCTACTTAATAGCAACAATTATACTTACAGTCAGTGTGGCCTAACATGTTACCATTACAGGCTTCCATGAAGACTGATTTTCCCTAAGACTAACACTGGCTTCTTTCCATTTCCTTATTCACTCTGCTAGTAAGGAGTAGAGTGTCTTGGAGAGCCTAGGTAGACATGCTTTACATCACCTTGCTCTTCCTTCTCTTGGGAAGATGTCTCCCAAAGAGAATACTTCATGGAGTAAGTCTT
Organism: Mesoplodon densirostris; assembly: GCF_025265405.1. Classification (NCBI taxonomy): domain Eukaryota; kingdom Metazoa; phylum Chordata; class Mammalia; order Artiodactyla; family Ziphiidae; genus Mesoplodon; species Mesoplodon densirostris. Next base: position 28,489,203 of record NC_082674.1, read on the forward strand.
ACCAGTGCAGTTCCACTATATAACACATACAAAATCTATCATGTAATACAAACAGTAACTCATAATATTACCATTTATATGTATTAGTAGTATACTGTTTGAATTGGGCATGTATAAACTGATCGTAGGCAAAGTAAGTTGCCACTTCTTGATAATCCCTCTATAAAAGCTGGCTAACATCCTACACCCAGGATGTGCATTATCAATTGCTCATTAAAGTATTTAAAGTTCTTTCTCCTTAACAGTCATTATAAGATAGGGAAAGAAATAGTAATGGGAACAATAAACAAATAAATAATTTGCTCATACGAGAGCAAGTTTACATATTTGGATGAGTCACAAACTGCATTTAGGTAAGTAAAAATTATCTATTCAGTTTTTAATAAGGAGCCCTTGGAGAGAAAAGTGGTTTCTCACCATGGAAGTTTTTTTATACTACAAAATAAAATAATATTAATAATGTACATGACCAGAGAGCTCTCTGAAATTAATGTTCAGGCCCCAAATTAAAAATTGCTCCATTGAAGGTACATGGACCCTGATCTTCTGGGGGAAAGCTTGTTTGATAGACATATGGTGTAAAGGCTATTAGACACTGATAAATCCATTTAACAAGAGGAAAAGGCACAAGAAAGTCTGATGCAGAAGGGATGCTACAGGAAAACAAATTAGATTGAACCAGTTGCTAGGAAACAGGGCAAACTAAGTGCATTGGAGCAGTTAGATGGGGCAACTCCGAAGGATTAACAGCCCTCCATTTCCATGCAGAGACCAAAGCAGACCAGTTTTGCAGCCTATGTCAGAGAACAACACAAGCTGTGTAATCTGGCTTTGTAGGTACAGAAAAATCCTCACTGTACACATTTCCAGAGCCAAAAAAATGGGAAAATAATCAAAGTACCTTATTAGCCCACATCTATAGTCCATCAACAAAGTAGATTTGAATGTGGCTCAAACTTTATTTCAGAGTAATATCATTTTTCACAAGATCCACTGTAGACAGATTTATGTGTAGGAATGACTTATACCCAGAGCATGAATAGACAGAACCTTGAATCAGGATTTAAGAGAGTGGACGGGATGGGAGGTATTTTCTGGGTCATGAACTGACATTGGATTTTCAGTTTTTATCAAGGTTGTCTATATTGTCCAGACAAAAAGTCCTGTGCCACCTACTTCTTGAATTTCGTCTTTAGTATCTCTCTCTCATTAGTGCTGACCACTCTTTTCTGTTCAGTGGATTTAGCGCATTTGATTAGAATATGACCTCATAAGGGTCGGTCTCCTCCCTGTTTATTTACATGCATGACATCTAGATTAGGCTGTGAGTGACAGTAACTGCCCAGAAAAATATCTGTTGTATATCTGAAAGAATGATTGAATATTTATTTTATCATTCAGGCATTTAAAAAATTTCTTTACATGCATAGTCTAGCTTCCTAAAAAAATATTTAAGCTCTTTGAGAACAATACATAGTATTCATATTATTTATCTTCCTATCAAAGAAGTAGGTCAATATTAAGCAGATAATAAATATTCAAAGAGTACTCCTTAAGTTAAATCAAATATCTACTGTCAGGTGATCCATTTGGAGAAAGGGCAAAGCTATGCTAGCAGGATATGAAATAGATTTTGTTATGAGATTACAGTACTTCATAACAATGATGGCAACAACAACAAAAATAAACACAGTAATAATAAACATTCATTAAATACTCAAGTAAAATTCTAAGGACCAGGAATATAAAAATAAAGGAAACAGACAAGAACCTCTGCCTTCATTGAATTTACATTCTAGTCAGGCGAAGCAGACAATAAACAACCAAATATATAGTTAGATGATGATAAGTGCTATAGAGAAAAAGGAAAAAGGAAAAGGGAATATGGAGCATTGGGATGTTGCAATCTTTATCCTGACGACATAATCAGGTGAGATGGTAATATCTGAATAGAGATCTGCACTCAGTGAGGAAAGGAGCCCTGAGACTAGGCAAAAGGAACAGCAATTCTGAAATGGACTGTGCCTAGTGTTTGACAAGCAAACACTAGCAAGCAGGGCAGTGTGGCTAGAGCTGAGTGAGCAGAAGGAGAAGTAACAGGAGAATTAACAAGAGGCAGATGCTGTACAGCCTTGCTGGTCAAAGTAATGCCTTTGGCTTTTTCTTTCAGTGGGGTGGTGGGTAATTAAAAGGTATGAGAACAGCCACGTCATGTTCTGACCTTGTTTTAGTAGAACCACTCTGGCTTTTGTTTTAAGAAAAGACTGAAGGAAGACAAAGAGAGAAGCAGCTAGACCAATAAACAGCCTGCAGCAATAACCTGGATTTGGCTTGGATCAGGGTTTATCATGGAAGTGATAAGAAGTGGTTAGATTCTGGATATATCAATATTTCAAAGGTAGAAAAACTGTATTTTCTGACAGTGTGAATATAGAGACATTGGTCTGAACAACTAGAATGATGACATCATCGACAGAGAAAGGAAATACTAAGGGGTAGGTTTAGTGGTAAATGTGTTGGGGCTTCTTGAGGGATTAGGGTTAGGGTTAGGGTTAGGGCTAGGGTTAGGGTTAGGATCTTGGTTGTGGTCACTTAAAGACTGCAATGCTTATTATGCAACCAAGTGGGCATGTTCAGTAGGCAGCTGGATATAAAGGTCTGGAGTCCTGGGAGGAGCACTTGGCTATAGATACAAATTTGAGCAAAAGAAGAGAATTAATTGAATTATGTCTTTGCTGATGTAAGAGATGATGAGATCTATTAAGTGGAATTGTTTGCCTTTATTAGCTGCACAAAGAATTTATCTATACTATCAGCTGAAGAAAAGTCAGGGTAAATGGGAACGAATTTAAGTGGGTATATGTGGTAGGCTGAGATTCTGGAGGTTCTCTTTCAACTTCCTTTATTTTCTTAATGAAATAGAGAACAAAGTTAATAACAAAGAGCGATGATTAAGGATGAGGGCTGGGGTTGTTAGGTGTCCTCTATATAAAGAATGTCCTCTGTATCTAACCATTTTACCCTATTCCAAAAATAACTTTGTTAAGATACCCTAAATGTCTTATACTCAGCTTTTTTCAATAAATAACAAAAATTCCAGAGTTAGAGCTATTTTTCTATCACACTAATTGGCAGCCTGAATCAGTTAAATGGCAACCTAACTGAAAGCTATTCCTCCACAAATAAAAACTGGACAGTACCTTATGGTCTTTCCTGCAGGTTTGGCTGAAAGAAGGCCAAAAGAGAGAACTGAGAATCAAAAGTACTGATTTTTCATATTCAGAAAAGATCGTTCTTTAGAGAAAGTTCCAAGTTTTGAAAAAGCAACCATTATTTGGGATAACTTGAGATTAGTATGCATGTTTTGAAAATCAGCTAATCAACAACAGCCTTACTCAAGTAACTGTGACTTGTGAAAGTCAGTCCAGCAACGATAAAATGCCGGTCTTGAAAGTCAGCCAATCAGTGACAACCTCATGTTAAACAGTGGCCAATCAGTAAGTGCCTCAGTCACTCTCTGTGTTCTGAAAGGCAACCAGACAACACCAGCCTTACTTCAGTGACCATGCTACCACAGCTGGAAGTTCTGTATTCCCTAAAGACACCCTCTTCTGAAAGTCTGCCAATCTCTGAAAGCCAGGCTTCCCAAAACCTTACATACCGTTACCTCCGGTTTGTTCACAGAGACAATGCATTACAAGTGCTCACTCATTTGCAGGTAAACTGAAAGTTCACATTTTTGCATCAGATAGTTTGATATAGTGTTTGTAAGTTCACAAACTTTTCAACAGCTGAACCCCTGTTTATGATTACTTAGGAGTTTGGACTTGTGAATTTGGACTTGAATTACAAACTTTTCAATTCTCGCGGTGGTTTCTAGTATCTATTTTTTAAAAATGTAAACCCCCAAATGTCAATACACAGGTGTAAATTTTGTGATGAATTTTCTGAACAGTGGACATTACTAAATAAGGAAAAAGGTTTTTTTTGGAGCTCTTTGTGCAGAATGCAAGTATTCATTCAATATTAAAAATGGTAGAAAGTCATATGTAAACCAACATATTGATATAAGATAGGTATGATTTCCTCAACTGGTACCAAAATAGTGATAAAATAACAAAAATTTTGATTGAGTGAAATTCAGATGAAGAAAAAATAAGTGCAGTAGAAGTTGTAATGGCCTTCCACATTGTATATCAACATCAGTCTTTCAGCTCAAATGCCTTTTGAATACTTTCTACCAAAAGTATTTTCTGATTCTAAAATTGCAAGCAATTTTTAAGTTCCAGAATTAAATTTACTGCAATGATAATAATAATAAATTGCTACATTTACTATTACAGAGATTATCAAGGATCTAAATGCTTTACTTTTCAAAATAGCTGTGGTGCAAATAATCACAATGCAGAGAAAACTTTGTTTGCTTGTGCAATATTTTTCTCATGAAAAAGGCTTCTTTACAAGACTATGGGGAATAAAATTCCTTTCAGCTGAGACTTCAAAAACAATACCAAAATTTTGCAGAGACTCTCTTTTTAAGTCAGGAGGTAATGAGGAAAATTGTACTGCTTTTGGTAGGATAAAAGTACAAGTTTTGGTAAATGTCTGTGTAAAAGTGAAAACAAGATTTATTTAAACTTGAAGCAAAGCATGATTCTATGGAAGATGGCTACTCCGCCCATATTCTGCATGCTGCTGCTCAAAGAGCATCCCTTGTCCTTTCTATTAGCAATGAAGTGATTCTATGAAATTGTTCTCTAATTTCAGCATTTACACTGTCAAACTGAGTGATTAAATGATTTTTGTGATTTTGTTGGAATTCAGTTTTCTTCAGTTCTCTCACATTCAACAACTTCATTGGCTCTCTTTAACAAATACAGTTGAAAGCATTTCCAACTGTATTTGGAGATTGGCTTGAAGCCCTGAAATAAAATGTTAGTTCTGAATAAGAGGACGCCCCCAACATTTTGTTGACTTTTTAAATAATCCATTGACTGATTTCTGACTTCTACTTTTTTTCTCATTTATAGTTTCAGTACCTCTTTAGCATTAGTATTATACAAATTGAAAGAAGAGCAAACAGTGTTAAGTAATTCATTGCTTAAAGACACCTGTGGGGCTTCCCTGGTGGCGCAGTGGTTGGGAGTCCACCTGCCGATGCAGGGGACACGGGTTTGTGCCCTGGTTTGGGAAGATCCCACCTGCCGCGGAGCAGCTGGGCCTGTGAGCCATGGCCGCTGAGCCTGCGCGTCCGGAGCCTGTGCTCCACAACGGGAGAGGCCACAACAGTGAGAAGCCCGCATACCGGAAAAAAAAAAAAGCCTCTGTTGTATTGCAGAAACAGAATATATTCTCCATTTTTCTACTAGTCCCATATCACAAATGCTTTTAGACATTCAATGATCTATTTTTTTTAGTAAGTCTCTTTCTATTTCAGTGTTTATGCATGAGATTGATCTAATGCCCAGAGGAGAAATATCATCATTAGCTTTTACGGCATTTTCAGAAAGGCACATATGCATTTCGCTTCTCCTGTTTTATGAAGCTCTTTTTACTGCTTTCTCTTAAGAATGTATTATGAAAAATCCAATTTCCTTGCAGATATGTCGGACTGTGCTGTTTCTTGAAAGCTAGAAGAACAAAATCTGCTTTTCAGATGACTTATGCAATTTGGAACCAAATAGGTGGGTGTTCAGCTTGACAAATTCTCATAGAATTATCATTTGCAATATTTCCACAGTCTGGAACAGGAATTCATTGATTGTTTTTAATCTGATGTACATCCAGTAATAAGGTGCCAGGCACCACGCTGAGCAAAGATCTGAATAACCTCACAAATTGTTCTGTACTAAATGGCTCAGTGAGCCAAAGAGGAAGTCTTAAGGAAATAAAATGGCTCTAGAATGGAGCTGTGGAAGAAGGAAAGGGAAGATGGCTGAGGAGTAAGGGGACGGTGCCAAAGAAAAAGCAACTGTCATCTTTGTCCTCAACTTACAGTTTGTGTGCTTGATTATATATTTACTTATTTTTAATGTAGTAGTATTTGATATGGAAAAGAATAAGTGTAACCTATTTGTACAAACTAAAGCAAAATCATAAAATTAATACCCGTGAACCCACTATCCAATGTAAGAAGTAAAATTTTGCAGTACCATTCTATCCATTCTGTGTCTTCCTCCCTGTTCAGTGACTCCCCCACAAACGTGACTACACCATGCGTGTTATTTTTATATCCTTCTTTTTTTAGCTTTTCATTTTTACAACTTATATATTCATTTATAAACATTCAATTGTCAGCTTCCCTTCTTTTTGACCTTTGTAAACACAGTATCAAAGTATAAGTAGATTTCTTGGATTGCTTACTTATGCATATTGTGGCATATAGCTTTATTTCATCCATTTCCATATGCAAAATATGCAAGTGAGTGAATAAATCATTCTACTTATCCACTCTTTCTGTATATTTGAGGTCTTCCTGTCCTTCTTCCTTGTTCACCCCACCCCCACTTTTCTTTCCACCTCCTTCTTTACTACCTCTCTCTCCCTCCCCTCATCCCTCATCCTTCCATTATTTTCTTCCTCTTTTCTCTTTATTTTCTCCCATTCTTTCCTTCCTTGCTTGCTTCCTTCCTTCCTTCCTTTTTATTTTCTATTTCAGTAGTTTTGCCACAGATTTTTTTTCAAGATTTTATTTTTTTAAAGCAGTTTTAGGTTCACAGCAAAATTGAGAGGGAAATAAGAGAAATTTCCTATACATCCCCTGCCCTCACACATGCATAACTTCCCCCATTATCAACATGCCCTACCAGAGGGGTACGTTTTTACAACTGACATACCTACGTTGATGCATCATAATCACCCCAGGCCCACAGTTTACATTAGGATTCACTCTTGGTGTTGTACAACCTATGGATTTGGACAAATGTATAACAACATGCACCCATCATTAGCATATCATACAGAGTATTTTCTGTTCTCTGCCAAGTCATCCCTCCCTGCCATCCTCACCTCGACACAAACATTTCCATAGCCCTCTCTTGACACTTGACAAAAAGAAAGCACCTAGGGGCTTCCCTGGTGGCGCAGTGGTTGAGAGTCCACCTGCCAATGCAGGACACACGGGTTTGAGCCCTGGTCTGGGAAGATCCCACATGCCATGGAGCAGCTGGCCCCGTGAGCCACAATTACTGAGCCTGCGCGTCTGGAGCCTGTGCTCCGCAACAAGAGAGGCCGCGATAGTGAGAGGCCCGCGCACCGCAATGAGCAGTGGTCCCCACTTGCCACAACTAGAGAAAGCCCTCGCACAGAAACGAAGACCCAACACAGCCATAAATAAATAAATAAAATTAAAAATTAAAAAAAAAAGAAAGCACCTAATATATTTACATCGAATTGAAATTGTTGGATCATAGGTAATGCAAATGTTCAACCTCACAAAATAATGCTAGTTTATTTCCTCATATTTTCACCAGAAATTGATTGATTCACCTCTCTAATACCCAAATTCGTCTGACTTCTTTGTTGTGGGAATTATCATTCGTGGAAATAAAATCATATCAATAGGTTTAAAATAGTAATTTGTTCCTTATTACTAATGAAGTTAAACATCTTGTCATGTGTTTTTTCTCTTACCATGTTTCCTCTTCTGTGAGATGCCTGTTAGTCTTTCCTCTAATGTTCTATTGAGTTTTGTCCTTTTTAAATTGATTTGTAAGTGTGTTAATAAGCCTTTGTAAAGTACATGTATTGCAAACATTTCTCAATTTGTGTCTTGTCTTTTCACTGTCTCTAGGCTGTCTTTTTTTGAACAGAAGTCTTTAATTAACAAGCAGTTGAATTTATCCATATTTTAATGCATGTATTTTAATTTATCTTTCCCTAGCTCAAATTTGGAACAAAAATAAATATTACTGCTTATTTTCTTCTAAGGTCTCAGAGATCCTCCTTGAATCTTTAAGTCCTCAACCCATCTGGAACTGACTTTTGTGTATGGTGGAAAGCAAGAATCCATTTTAAGGATCCAATTTGTGAGGCAATTAATTGTTCAATCACCCTATTGAATAGTTCCTCCATTCCACAGTGAACTTAAATCCACTTCTGTGATGTATCAAGGTGTAAAACACAGTCTATTTCCCAGATCTTTATTTTGTTCTATCAGTCAATATTTTTCAATCCCTGTGCCAATTCCATACTGACTTTATCATTACAGCCTTACAATATACCTTGATATCTAGAGAGGCACATCCTTTACTCTTCTTCCTCAGAAGTATTTTAGCTATTCTTATGCTTTTGCTCCTCCAGATAAATTTTAGAATTAGCTTGTCAAGATTCATGAAAAACTCTGTTGGAATTTTGATTGAAATTGTACTGAATTTCAGATAAATTAGAGGACAATTGATGTTTGTATAATTTTGAGCTTTCATATCTGTAAGAACAATATAGCTCTCCATTTATTTAGGTCTTTCAGAAAAAAATTGATTGGATGTGGAGGCTCATCTTCTTCCCCAATTTTGAAGCTTAGCAAAGTGCTGGTCAGCTGGTCCAAAATGAGTGAAGCTCTAGACCAGCACTGTACTCTCCAATAGTTATATAATGTAAGCCACAGGTATAATTTAAATTTTTCTATTAGCCACATTAAGAAAAGAGTAAGGGCCTCCCTGGTGGCGCAAATGGTTGAGAGTCCGCCTGCCGATGCAGGGGATACGGGTTCGTGCCCCGGTCTGGGAGGATCCCATATGCCGCGGAGCGGCTGGGCCCGTGAGCCATGGCCGCCGAGCCTGCGCGTCCGGATCCTGCGCGTCCGGAGCCTGTGCTCCGCAACGGGGGAGGCCACAACAGTGAGAGGCCCGCATACCCCAAAAAAAAAAAAAAAAAAAAGAAAAGAGTAAAAAGAAAAGACTAAAAAGGAAGTTCATTTTAATAAAATATTTGTTTAACCCAATATATATTATAATTTTGACTTGGAAGCAATATAAAAATTATTGGAATCTTTTATATTTTTTCACACCTTGTCTTCAAAATCTAGTGTGCATTTTACACCTAAGACATCTCAACTAGGACTAACCTCACTTCAAGGGCTCAATAGCCATATGGGACTAGTGGCTACAATACTGGAAGCAGAGATGTAGAGTTTCCCCATGTATTATTGAATGCATAGTTACCTACATGTGCTTTGGGCCTTTTTTTTTTTTTTTTTTCACGGTATGCGGGCCTCTCACTGTTGTGACCTCTCCTGTTGCGGAGCACAGGCTCCGGACGCGCAGGCTCAGTGGCCATGGCTCACGGGCCTAGCCGCTCCGCGGCACGTGGGATCTTCCCGGACCGGGGCACGAACCCGTGTCCCCTGCATCGGCAGGCGGACTCTCAACCACTGCACCACCAGGGAAGCCCTTTGGGCCTTCTTTTAACTACAGATATCTAAAGCAGTACTAGGAATGTCTTGTACCAGAACTCTTCATGAAGCACTCACCCCAGTGATGCCTGTGCTTGGAAGAATGTGCATTTTCCAATTGTTGGATGCTGATTTACAAATGTCTGTTTAACTGTGCTTATTGGTTACATTGTTCATATCACATATATTTTTGAATATTTTGTCTGCTTGATCTATTAATAATTGGGAGAGATGTGTTAAAATCTTACTCTATGATAGTGCAGTTATCCTGAAACTGTTTCAGGATTTTTGGTGCTATCAGCATTTTCTACAGAACCATGCTACTTGTTCTTTTCTCTCAGTTCAAAGCATCCAGCATCAATTTCAGTCCCTTTTTTTGGTTTTACCTTTCTAGGGGATTTACTGGTATAGGAAGTGGGATATCCTGTGTTTGAAATTTCCCTTACTTCAGCAAACCCAGTCTGTACTACATTAAAAGTATGCTTTATTCAGGATCCACTAGTTTTGTAGCAGGAGTTTCTTTTAGTATCTAGATATTTCTCCAGGAGTAAAACTCCTTTATTTGTATTTTTAAAAGCACTTTTACTTCCATTATTTTTTTCATTATCTAAAAATTCTTCAAGAAATTGTCTGTATGTTTGCTCAATTGTTTTTCAAGTTGTCTTTTGACTTATTTTTTTTATACTGAGAATTGTTCATTTGCTTGTTTTGCAAATGTTTTAAATGTATATGTGGCCAAAGCTACTCACTATAACTTCGTGTTTTCTGACTATTTTCTTATTTACAAATATATTCTTCAATACAAGATTCCATAGATACCTATCAATCTTTTCCTAGCATATTTATGGTTTTTCTGTTAATATTTGCCTCTAATTTATCTGAAGTTTATTTTAAAGAAATGACTGTGTAAAAATCTCATTTTTTACTTCAGTGATTATCCAATTTTCCTGAAGTAATTAATGAATAATCCATTCTTTCACTGCTGATTTGAAATGTCATTTTTATCACAGAATAAATTATTTTGATTTCTTGGTCATTGTTCTGATTCTGCTGTTCCAATAATCTCTCTATATCTCAGATTTCAGCATTTTACTGTTTTAATTAATTCAGGTTTAAAGCAACGCATAATAAGTATTAGCATATATATTTCTTTATTGCTTTTATTATGTGTGGATTTTTCTTGCATGTTTGTTTTCTGTTATACTTTACACATCCTTCAATGAAGATAAAAAGATGTGCTAAGATTATAATTTTTAAATTTTTATATTAATTTTGGAATTTAAAAAAGTTTTTAACATTCCTATTTGAGCAATGGTTTCTCACTCGATTTACTCAACTTGTTAGTGTCCATTGTTGAAATTTTAAACTTATTCTCAAATGGTTCCTATAAAATTATTACTAAAACAAGCAATTTTACATTTTAAACTTTTTAGTAGAGAAAATTGCAAACATAATTGAAAGTAGAGAGAATAGTATAAAGAACATCTGTTTATCTATTACCTGGATTCAACAATTATCAACAAATGGCTACACTTGCTTCATCTATGCCTTCACCCAGGTCCAAATCACCCCTTTTATTTTGAAACAAATTCCAGAAACTGTGCCAGTATTTCAGTAAGCATCAAAATATAAGGACTCATTGTTTTAAACATAATTACATTACTATTCACAGCTCAAAAATTAACTACAGTTCCAGGGCAAATCAATTAAACTTTACAAACTACAATTTCCTCATCTGGAAAATGAAAAACTAGTAGTACTGTCTCTTAGGTTAAAAAAAAAACCTATTGTTATTATTAATAATAATAATCTAAATGATTATATTCATTTATCATTTGATCTATTATATGATGGGTTTTATTGACACACTTTTATGTTGAATTGTCATGCATTTCTAGAATGAAACCTCTCTAGTAGTTATATATTGATATTTTAATATATTTTTGGAATCGAGTGATGAGTATCTTACTTTGTACTTTTGCATTTATTTTATGTGAGATTATTTTCTAGACCTTTCATTCATTTTCTCAGCTGTTTAATAGGTTTTACTAGCTCATTGTATTAATTTTCTTTCTTTCTCTATGCCCAGGAATGGTTTGACTATTACCAGAATTTGTTACCAACACATCTGAAGCTTGGTCATGGAGGCATCTGGACTTGACAGCATTTGGGGAGGTAACCATTTTTCAGGTTTTTCACCTGGCTTTATTTCTTCTGTTTCTTAAAGTCAGATCCAGGTTCCATGCCTCTTTCTAATCTCCTAAAGGATATTATGCATTAATATTGTACTTGTTTTATAATTTTTCTGTATGGTCTTTCTTTCCCATAGAGTGTGAACCTTTCAAAGGTGAGAACCAGTTCTGACAATAGATACTCAACAAATGTTGACTCGATAAATGAGTGAATAAATTAATATATATGTAAAACACCTAATACACTAACTGATATAGATATCAGTTACTCTTTCTAATATTCGCCAAGAAGAAAAAAATTTCAATCATAGGTTTTGGGGATGAAGATCATAATCCCATTGTGCTCTATAAATCACTCTGTCCTTTTGGAGCCTTTACATAAAATAGTGTCTATAGAGGCAACTGTCCTCCCAGAGTGCCCAGGATATGTGAATTGCCTGTGTTTGGCTTTCTTTTTCTACAATCTCTATTTCCTGTTCTAGGTTTCTCAAGGAATATAAATTAATGAACTATACCATGTACTGAGATTAAAAGAGACAAAATATTTGAAAGGGTGAGAAACAAACTTTCTCAAAATCATAAATTATATGGTAATGCCATTAAGCATTCTTCATGCAGATAGAAAAAAGATAAACTCAGCAGGTGATGATGATAAAGGCTATAAACATTCATTTTTAGTCTGCAGGAGACTTGCTGTCATTCCTTAAGGAAAACATTTAAAATGTGTGGGACTCAGTGTCTTCTTTATCTCTTATTCACTATGATCACTTGTTTTATAGGAATTTAGTCTAAGAACTTAATAATAATTAAAACCCCAAAAAGAAAATGAAAAACAAGAACCATTAAAAGAACTGTAGATATCGAATAATAATAATGTGAGAATTTTAAGCCATATAAAAGCTGTGCTAGGAAAAAAGTACTTAGCTTTGATCACAGAATTGTGAAATGTTTCAGATTTCTGTTTTAGATCTGAAAATGAATTTATGTACACCAGGAGTTTTTGTCAGCCTTATGGCTCAGTGTAAAAATTAATCTTGGACAGGCAGGGCTGTTCCTCAATTTCAACTGTCCTGGAAAGAAAACAAGTTTTTTTTTTTTCAATGAATTATAAACATTTTGCTTCCATTCAATGCCAAACACTAGCTCATATCCTGCACATTTGAAACATGTAGTAGTTTGGATGATGTTCCAGGTACTTCTCTTATATTTTGTTTCATTTCATTGTGTTTAGTGCTTTTGTTTGCTTTTCACAAAATATATATTTTGAAGTTTGTACTTTGTTGGATTTTATTTCTCTGTCCCAATTTGAGGCAGCTGGTAGAAAGGATGGAGCCTACTATGTATACAGAACAACTATTAAAATATTTCAGAGCAAAAATAAAAGTTTCCAAATTGCACTGAAAGCAATTTTATTTTTACTGAAGATTCTACATTGTATGCTTAATCTCTCCAATTCACTTTTTCAAAATGCTCTGCCTGAAACAGCAGTCCCTCCCCCCCCAACACACATACAATGTGCATATACAAATTTACTAACATCTTTTGACCTTCTGGACATGTTAAAGAGAGCCCTGGAAGCTAGATTGAAGAGATTTAATTCAGCTCATCAAATTGTAATCATCTAGTGTACATCTGTTCATGTCAATATAATAGATATTCACAGAACACATAAAGCAAAATCTACCATTTGCTCACTGTGGTACTAGAGAACAGTGGGATTCTAACAGCAGCCAATATCACGTCTCCACTAAACTTAGTTCTGTGTTTCACTCTGAAAGTTTAATAAAATGAAGCCCTCTTCCACATTACCCAATCAACCCATTTTTAACACCTATTTTATTTTTTCTTCACAAGCATTTGCGTCTTAAGCCCAAAGATGCAAAATATAACATTGTATTTTCATACACTGAAAATACACATTAATTTCTTAAATCATGCCTTCATCCACACACAGGCACTGTGAAATGTAGATGACTCTTCTTTGGAAGATAAAGTTTTCCTCTTGTCAGTTCCTAGCAGTTTTCCTGACATCAAATATAAACACACAGCTGGAGGTCCTTGGTGACCTCTTAGGGAAAGAGGAATCAAAGCTAAAGCAGATACCATATAGGTCGGAAACCTGGGTTTTTAAACAGAGCCTCTCACCTGTAATTGGCCTTTCTTCCATTACTGTATTACCATCAGTAATACTGAGATTTTTGAGATTTTTTAATAATTTTGAGTTTTTTTAATATTAGGAGAGACTTAAATTATAAAAACTTGTTGTTAATTCACAGATAGCACCAAAATTAGACAAGATGACTGTTGATGTAATTACTATCATAACTGAAAACATGTCTGAAGATCTTGAAATAGTTATTCCTGTTTTTCAACTATATTTGACTTCACCAATGAGATTATAGTACTATCAAAATTGCCCAAAGACCAATTACAAGATTCAACAGTTAAATACCACAATTATAAAGGAATTAACTATAGAAAAGTGTGTCAGTCCTTAATATCAATTTCACAGGGCTATTATTAACTTCGGAGGAAAGATCAGCATACTCAAGTGATCTCTAAAGTCCAGTGTTTTTAGATATTAGGACATAGGTAGCAAAATCATAGATATATGCTTGAGAAATACTGCTGTATCTCAAATTGAAAGGACAGAAGATGACGACTTCTTGAAATGATGTACAGGTTAGTTTCCCCAGGAAGCAGATTTTGAGATGGAAATCTGCCAAAAGACGTTTACTGGGGAGTGCTTTCAGAATCAACACCTGTGGGGAGAGTGAAGGAAACTGGATTGGGCAGAGGGTGAAGCTGAAATACAATGCAGTCACAGTAAAGGCTTCAGCTAATTTTATGAGGAGCTCTGGAATCAGGAAGACCCTTCAGACCACGGAAATCAAAAGGATATTTTGCCAAACTTAACTATATTGAAACTCATTAGATAATGAGTGACTTTACAGCATTCAAACAGCATTTAGGCTTGGCATCATTGACCAGGTCCCCTACTACTGTAAATTGCCCTGGATTACAATTTGGAATTCACTTGTGTTGTGGTTCTAGAAAACATGAAACTTGACTGGGTACGTATAATAGTGGTTTAATAACATTTTTCTTCTGTTCACATGGGATTTTTGTTCAAAGGTTGTGTTAAAATACTTGGCCATATTTCCTATTTCTCAAGCCAGAATCCTGTAAGTCACTGTTCTTACCTGTTTCTTTCTCACACCACCCTCTAGAGCCTTTTAAGTTCAAAGCCTTTCAAATTTAACTAATAAATCTCTCTTGAATTCCCTTTTCTTTGTCCCTTGTTACTATTTCTTTAATTCAAGTCATTAGCTTTCATTGCTTCGGTTACTGAAATAATGTCCTCACAGGTTTCCTGGATTTGACTCTTCCTGGATATAAGCAATGGCTGATTATCATGGTAGTTTGCCCAACTGGAGGTTTTGAAAATAAAACAAAACCAAAAGAGCCAACATTAGTATCCAGAAAACTCAGTTTGATTTCCAGTTACCTCTTTGTTGCATGCAAAACTTTAAGCAGGTTACAGAAACACCCTATACCTCAGTAGTTACAGATGTATATTATTTATGAATTTATATTGTCTAATGTATTAACTAATATAAATAAAAGTGCTTAATGCCATGACAAGAAAATAGGGATCTTTAAATCAATGCTAATTGAATTTGATTTCCTTTGGTCCTTAGGGATACTAATAGAGTCATTCTATAATTAAAAATTAAATTTAAAACATGTTATATATTTGTAGAGCCCTAACTATTAATTGTATTTTCTATTTAAGATAATTGAACTGTGAGAGATGTTATGGAGTGTAAATTTGTTTAAATACCATAGCATTCAGGGTCAAATCAGGAGACAGAAACCACAGAGTAATTTGAACAATAAATGCCTAATATAAAAGGTTGTTAACTAGTAACAGGGGATTAGCTATCAAGAGGATAAAGGGAAACATAAAGAATACAGGAGCAGCAGATACAGGGATCAACTACTACCCAACCCATAGGACTGAGGTAGAGTACCAAAGAAGAGGCAATTTGGGAGAAGGACCCTACCCCCAAGGCTGAGTTACAGACTTTGTCGTACCAGATAAGGCTGTAACCTACTTGTTCCTAGAGTAGTTCATTAAGATGCCGCAGTATAATGTTTGCACACATGCAACTACCCAATGGGGTGCTGAAAAAAAAAAAAAACAACTCACCTAGAAGCTACCTGGGGAGGTGCTGCTGAAATTACCAGTGTACTGTCTGGGACACCAGCAGTATTCATCAGGAACTGCCTGGGTGCCCATGAAACTCCCCTGGAAGTTGTTCATGGGTAAAATGCTCATGGGGAAGCTCTTTGGGAGTGAGTACCACTACATGTCTGCCTTTACATGTCCTTTACATGTCTGCCTTTATGTTGCAGCCAAATGCTGCAATAGCAAGAAGAAAAATGATACACTGGGACAAGGAAGAGAAGCCCCTTTATCCTGCATTGTGCCTCAGTGCAAATTTAACAGGGTTAAACTAAGGAGAAATGTTTAAAAGGTTTAGCTGAAGTATCACAAGCAGGGCAATAAAGGGAGAAGTTGGAGGTGAGAGGCACCAATTTTACACATAGGTATACATATCTATACAGTGTATACATATCCATCTTTTGGGGAAATGGGATATCGTTTACTGTTTGTTGGCTCTTTTAATTCAACATCGGAGGGCTGATACTCATTTAGGAAATAGAATATGACCATTTATCTTTAGACATCATTTACCATTTAGAGATTATGAGCAAGTGCCCAGCTACTGCCAACTGCAGTAAGTAAAATTTAAGAAGTAAAAACTGCAAGTATTGCTGGAGACTACTGTTTCCCCTCTATAAGGTAAATATGTAGTGAGCAGTTAGCTTTCACCAAACATCCTTGCCTCTGTGTAGATGAAGTGCTATAAATCCCCAATAGTGAAGAGAGAGAAATAGTGT
This sequence comes from Mesoplodon densirostris, assembly GCF_025265405.1. Classification (NCBI taxonomy): domain Eukaryota; kingdom Metazoa; phylum Chordata; class Mammalia; order Artiodactyla; family Ziphiidae; genus Mesoplodon; species Mesoplodon densirostris. Next base: position 28,505,754 of record NC_082674.1, read on the forward strand.
CATTGATCTTGTTTCCAGAGGAGTGGTCAACTGAGAACAAGAGACTGTATGATGTCAACAGGCACTGCACACATGGGGCCTTTTTCTTTAGCCAAAAAGTTTCCTCAGTGATATACGCATCAGGGAAACTCTCTCATCCTGCAGGTGGAGGAATATATTGGCAAGACCAATTTGGAGACCAACTAACAGTATATAGTAAAAATGAGGATGCACCATCCCATTGTTAGCTTAAATCTCAGAGAAACTCTTATTATATATATATATATATATATATATATATATATATAATATAATTTATTTATTTATTTATTTATTTATTTATTTATTTAAAGACATGTACATGAAAGTACATAAAAACATTATTATGGCAAAAACAAAATTGGTGTCAATCTAAATGTTCATCAATAGAAAAATAGATGAATAAAGTGTTGTATTCTCAGTGAAATACTATAGAGCGGCAGAAACAAATTAATTAGACCTATTCACAGTAGAAATAACCAATTATCTTTAGAGAAAAATACAAGTTGTAAAATAATGTATATAACATTTATATAAAGTTTAAAGTAATACATATACACACATATGTATATGTACAGTTTAGAACAACATGGATCAGTAATAAATGTAAAAAAAATACATATAGATGATACAAACACATTTCAATATAATGATTGCCTCTGGGAGTGGAGAGAGAGGAATGATATCAAGAATTCATAGGAATCTTTAACTTCTTATGTAGTATTTTATGCCTTAAGCTAGAGGTAAATACATTGATATTCAATCAATCGTTATTTTACTTATGCATGTCTTTGAAAACTTTATACCACATTTTTTTAATTGGAGAAAGGTTTTACTCAGGTATATGGCCATACTGATATTGGCTACTAGAGGTGTTTCAGAAAATCATGATGGAGGAACATCTTTACTCTTTCTCCTTAGTAAATCACAGCTGCTGTGATTAAGTGCTTGGAAATCACTTACATAAGGGAAGAATGGGAAGTTTTAGAGCTTGAGGAAGTAAATAATTTTTATTTCATAGTAGAGAAACATTTCCATATTACAGATGGGGGCGTGGTCAAGAATCAAGAATAAAAAGGGAGTCTAGAGTCCAATCCCCGGTAAACCAAGGAAGTACTTCAGAAATTACACTAGAGGTCCATCACTTATCTCCTTCCAGATTTCTTTCATGGTATGACATTAAGATCTCAGTACTCTAGTTGAAAAACTTTACTGAACAAGTAGATTTTATTACAATGAATTGCATCAGTTCAGGAATTCTAGGTAGATTTTATAGCATCTGTAGCCATGAGTCAGGTATTATAGCAACTGTGAACCCTTCAAGAAAAGTTTCATGAATAAATGTACAAATAGGTGGGTAGATGGTTGGTGGATGGATGAAAATGTAATGTTAGTTAAGATGTAGCTCAGAATATCAAGGTATAGAGAAAACACATATAAGTACTTTTCTTATATTTTAGTTATCAAAAACCAAAGTACAAGTTTCAGAAAACATACTGTATTAAAAATGTTATTTTAAAGTTATTCGTTGCTTTAAAATCTCTGTGTAGCACTCCTACAGGTAAACTACGTCATGCCTGCAAATATGTTTTACTCATCCGATCTGAAAAAATACCATTCAGGCCACAGAATTTGCATTTGGTTTACCAACACTCTCAATGCCAAACTTTGCTGGTGGGCATCTCAAACTCCCCTCTTTGCTCCCCTAGTGACCAGGATTGATTTCCATAAAATTCAAGGCTATACATGAGAATGGGGTGAGAATAACATATTCTATTCTTCGTACTATTTTCTTACAGTGTTTACTATTATACTGGTACTACTTGATTTCTTAAGTCTTTTCTTTCCCTACTGCTAACAAATTAAATTTTGAGTACATATTTGCTTAATAAATGAAACACTTATGATTGATCAAGAAGTAAAATTAAGAGTAAGCAAGAAAAACTTAGCTATATATTAAAGTACAGTCAGACCAAAATAAAAACAATTATCCTCTGTCATGAAATTCAGGCAAACCTGACTTGCTTAGAGCAAAAAGGGAATGAATTCTGGAGATGAATGTTCTTCCCTTAAGATATTAAATTCATGGCCTAGAGATAAAATACAACATTAAAAAATGTAATCAGAGGAAGAAAGAAAATCTTGGGCTGATTTCCTAATAGTATAAGGAGGGGAGAAAAAAAACACAAAGAAATGTGGAAGGACTATATCCACTAAGAAATAGAGATGCTCAAGGACCTTACCCCTCAACTTCCACCCCACAACCGCACCACCCCAACGTGGCCCTATGATCAAGTAGTTCAGCAAGGCGAAGAGAAGAAATTTTGCACACAGTGGGTAGCAGATTTTGGTGGGAGAATTGCTGGGCATGTTGTTAGCAAAACAGTTAATTTTGTTTATACCCATTACATATAATATAGCCATAATCCTTTCAAACAAATTGAATTATAGATATTGTCTACTACTATTTATTGATCAGCAAACACTCATTCATCCTTGTAATGATTTATTAAGCATATACAAATTTACTGATCAATTTGGGGGATGTCTGTTTTTACTAGTGAACTCTAACCATATGTGGAGGTTTGGGAACAAAAAAAAAGCATCCCTGGGATAAATGAAGGAAGTATGTCAATGAAGATAACTTAAACTTTGAAAATAAGAATTATGATCAAAACACTTTGGCCAAGTCTTCACTTTATGGGTGCTTGCTCCCACTTGCTCTGAATTTTTCACCGTTACCTGTCATTAATCCTTCCACCTGATACAAGAATAGTAGTTGCATGAAAAACATTAGTTATTGTGCAAAACATTTAAAGATTTGAAAGTTTCAGTAATCATTAAACCACTGATCTTGTCTAAGAATTAAATAAAGGACACAATCAACGATGTCTAGGGTACAGGATCAATTCAGAAAACAACAAAGAAGGGATAGCCAATAACACGCTGGAATACAAACGGTGAATTGAATAGGAGGGGAGAACTATTAGGATAAACAATCTGTTTATGGGTTTGTAGATCAACCTAATCAATTATCAGTAATATTCACACATTTGGACCTTCAAAACTAGATCCATTTCTGCACAGTCTCTGTCAACGATTCCAAGTAAATTCGGTTCTCCTCAATTTCCTTAATTCATTGGAAATGGTGCTATTGATGTCCAATTCTTATAAACATTTATAATACAGATTTTCTCCTAGTCTCTTCTTAAAAATATTTGATGACTACACATTTTAAAACTTTCTGTTAGAATATCAAAAATTTACATTTATGCTTCAAATTCTATTATGATTTAGAAAAAAAGGAAATCTGGATACAAGTCTTCCAAGAATAAATTATGTTTCCCTAAAATTTTCTGTGATTGTGGTGTCTAAAGTATAAACCTATGTTGACCAATACCATTGGCCAATACATATGTGGCTATGGAGCATTTTAACAGTGACTAGTCTAAGTTGAGACATGCTATAAGTGTAAGATACAAACCCAATCTCAAAAACTTAGTATACAAAAGAAAGGATGTAAAATACCTCTTTAATAAATCTCTATATAATTATATGTTGAAATAATATTTTAGATATATTGGGTTAAATAAAATATATTATTAAAATTAATTTTACTTGTTCCTTTTTAAAATGGAGTACCAGAAGAAACAAAATTATATATGTGGCTTGCATTTATGGCCTGCATTATTTCTCTATTGGACAGTGCTGATATAGAGAAAATGTAAGCATTATCAGTTAGGCACTTTTCCTGATTTGTTCATTGCTGTGTTCCATGCAAACATAACTGTGTCTGGTACACAGAATATATTAAACGGTTGTTGAATGAATGACAAGAGTAAAAATGTTTGGACCCAACCCACTATTAGATCTTGAAAAGATTTTAAATGCACTGTAGAGGACTCTCATAAAGAATTAGATTAATCTAGTGGATATTTTTCCCAGAAAATACTTCACAATGAAAATGTGTTCTGTTCTGACTGTTTTACTTCAAATTTTCATATACACAAACCTCGTTAAGGTCAAAATACCATGGCCCAAAACAACTGTGTGATCAAAAAAGTATAACCAGAATATTTTGTATTTCAACAGTGTGCTTATTTTAACAAGAAATATTTTGTCTCACTGTTAAATTATGCTTAATTTAACAAATAAAAAATATACTCAAATTTGAGACTTGACTGAAAACACGTCAGAAGACTAAAAACTAGAACTGATAAATTGAAAATGGGTGCAAAAATAATAACTTGATTTCTGATGGCGAAAATATAATGCACTGGTCACAATATAGATAGTCTGGAATGAAAGTCTCAAGTGGCAGATATATTATAATAAAATAGTTTACACTTAAATTATGAATAGTTCAGAACTCTTTTCTAAATGATTCATTCTAAAGATTATTGTGGAGGGACTTCAACCAAGTACTAGACAATGCCAAATTTCTTTGTTATGTAATTAAGGTTCATTTTCTATTAGATTCACACCTTTTTTTTAAAAAAATACAGCAGGCAAAGACTTGCAAGTTCAAGCATTAAATATTTATCTGCTTATTAAACATACACACTGTGAGTTCTAAATGAAAAAAAATAGCATAATGCAGCATTCAAATGCTTATAATAGGCATCAAATAAAGGCAAATATTCAGCTTAAATGCTACTTTGTGCATTGCTGTTTACTGACACAGGAGAACACAGAAAATCTAAAATTGTCCTATGAATAGGAATTCAAGAACTGAAAGAACACATAAAGTATCCTCTCTCTTCAAAAGGTAGATATGAAAAACGCACAATGGAAGTACGGTATATGGACACAGAAGCTGAATGAAAGAGTTCCCAAAAGCCAATGATTTGAGCAACAAAATAAATAATGTAGTATTGGGTTATAAACCAAAGCAAAAAATAAATTTCCATGAGTCCACAATAATATAAATAAATGATTGAATGAATGAATAAGTCAATAAATCAATAAATAAGGAGACAAATCTTCCATGCAGAATTCCAAAAATTTGTGTAGATACTCCCTGTCAAGGAGGAAGAGCATAACCTAAATTCCTTAACTGAGAGTCTACCTAGTGACTTCACTCCAAAATTTATGATAGGGAAAGCGGGGAATAGAGTAGCTTTAGAGAGGAGAAACCTGACAAACACTACCTTAGACAAGTGATCAAGGTCCACATCAACAATGATAAATTATGCTGATAGTATATACCCTTGATATGATGTGGTGAGAATGGCATTTTGCTTCTGTGGTATTCTTTCCAAAATCTATAACCCCAGCACAATAATGAGAAAAACATCAACAAAACTAAGACATTCTACATTCTATGAAATACATGACCAATAACTTCAAAACTGTCATAAAATATAATGAAAGACTGAGAAACTGTCACACTTCAGAGGAGTCTAAGGAAACATGATGACTAAATGTGGAATCCTCGATGGGATCCTAGAGCATTAGGTAAAATTAAGGAAATCTGAATAGACTTTGAACTAATGTACCAATATTGATTCATTATATGTGACAGTTGTACTATGCTAATGCACTATGTGAACAGTAAGGGGAATTGGGTGTGGGATATACAGGAACTTTCTGTACTATCTCCACACCTTTTCTGTGAATTTAAAATTTTTCCAAAATTAAAAGTTACTTAAAGAAAAATGATGATATGGCTGTCTAGTCTTCACCTTCACTTTGCAAGTAGTAAAGGCAGAAAGTAAAAGAAACAACCTGAACATATCTTGAGTCCATTTGTAAAATGAGGGCAATAATACTACTTTCCTCATAGTGTTGTGAAACTAAATTGTGTTAGCATGGGTAAAATACTAACAATTGTACTTGACTTATATACAATGGGATCAAAATTATTACTATTAATTATAGTAGCAGTAATAGTATGACCACTCTTCCACAATCTCCCAAAAGACTGGCATTTGCTACAAATATCTGAGGTAAGTGTTTTACAAGAGCATAATGTCAGAGTAATGGCCCATCAGCTGATAATATCAGAATGACCATCTCCTGAGCAAGGTTAGAACGCTCTTAAAAGTCTGAGGTATATGTGTTTGCTAGAAAACACATGATTATCTGATTAAGAAGCATTTGAAACTTATAAATAAGGTGAAGATAGATAAAAATGTAAGTAAAATTGTAAAATTCTGAACTTCAAAGCATATAAAACATGGGAAAATGACAGTTTCATTCAATGTAATTATTATTATTATTAAGTTTCATTCAATGTAATTATTATTAATAATTATTATATGTTATTGAGTTCCCAATATATTGTTCTAGACTCTGAAGAACACATAAGGATGTGGTCAACCCACACGGAGACTTTTACTACTTGTGCGTTAGGTGGTAGTCCATGAAATCTCAACTTTTCAGCACTAGAAAATTCAAAAGATACATTGTATCCAATATCTCTGGTCAATAATGTGTACCTTTGAGGCATGTGAAATGATGCTCAACATTGCTAATCACTAGAGAAATGCAAATCAAAACCACAATGAGATATCACCTCACATCTGTCAGAATAGCTATCATCAAAATGTCTACAAATAAAAATAAATGTTTGTGAAGATGTGCAGAAAAGGGAACCCTAGTACACTGTTGGTGGGAATGTAACTTGGTACAGCCACTGTGGAAAACAGTATGGAGGTTCTTCAAAAAACTAAAAATAGAATTATCATAAAATTCAGCAATGCCATTCCTGGGTATATATCTGAACAAAACAAAAACACTAATTCAAAAAGATACACGCACCCCAATGTTCATGGCAGCATTATTTACAATAGCAAGATATGGAAGCAACCTAAGTGTCCATCAACAGATGACTGGATAAAGAAGATATAATGGAATATTACTCAGCCATAACAAGGGATGAAATTCTGCCATTTATAACAACATGGATGGACCTAGAGTGTATTATGCTTAGTGAAATAAGTGAGACAGAGAAAGACAAATACTCTATGTTATCATTTACATGTGGATAAAAAGTAAAACAAACAAATGAATATAACAAAAGAGAAACAGACTTATAGATATATAGAACAAACTAGCGGTTGCAGTGAGGAGAGGAAAAGGGAGAGGGGCAAGATCAGGGTAGGGGGTTAATAAGTACAAACTACTATGCATAAAATGAATAAGCTACAAGGATATATTGTACAGCATAGGGAAATATTGCCATTATTTTATAATAATTTTAAATGGAGTATATTCTACAAAAATATTGAATCACTGTGTTGTACACCTGAAACTAATATAATATTGTAAATCAACTATACTTCAATTAAAGAAAATAATGTACCTGAGGAATACTTAGAGACTGGGAAATACTGGGTCCAGGAATTTCCATAGTTTGAGTGATTCATGTTTAGATTATGTCAATGCAATGCACCTCTGTCCACATTAAAGCTGTCTTTATCTTAATCTGTTTGCCTATGGACCATTTTTTGTCCTTCCTTCATTATTCCTTTTTAATGCATCTGGAGATCTAGCTGTAGATGTAAAATTCCAAGATCAGGTATCAACTTCTCCTTCCCTTTTCTCACTCTCATAGCTTGATTTCCTTACAGCATTTGTCTTATCACTATACCCAGTTTCAAAACCCTATAGAGAATAAAAAGTTGAAGTTTGTATGTAAAGTTAAGGAAACTTATAACCAAACACATACCAGTAATTAATGGCAAATTGCCAATCACCATTAGTCTTTCCTTGCTTACCGTTCACTGTAAAGTTTTCACTCTAAAATTCTCTTGCTTCTACTTCTACATGGTGACGTATGAGAGAGAGATTAAGAACTCTCTTAAGCATAAGAACTCTTAAGCTCCATGGAGTTTTGATCCCCAGTTGTCTTCTGACTCTCCCATCACTACCTTTCTGACTCCCCTCCAATCTCTCATGTTGTGAATGAGGACAATTCCATTATAAGCATCCTTTTCCTTTTACCTTTTGCCCTGAGCAACCTCCTCAACCTGTATACTTTCCTTATCACCTCCACCTATATCTCTCAAAACACAGCATTTGCTGATGTCAAACTGGACTACCTGGTATCCTAGAGCAGACACTAAGCCTTTAAACCTTTGTCCCCTTGCTCTTTGTATTCCCCTTCCCTTCTATTTTACAAACCCAACTTTCATCTCACTATCTTTTCTTCCTAGGAGCTCTCTTTGATGATCCTAACAAGAAGAAATGTCAACCCCCTCTGATATTCCATCGTACTTTATCTACACTTCTCCCTTATATTTTTATAAGTAACTATGCCGTATATCAATCACAACATCTTGCACATTGTAGCCACTCAACTGGGTGAGAGTAAACTGAAAACAAGTTAGGAAAGAATGTTATAAAAAGTGGTATAAATGAAGACATATTTCAAAGGGAAAGAGGCAGGTGAGTGATATTGGTAATACTAAAATCTAAAAGTCACATCAGCCAAGTGGAAAATGCTCTATTTTTTATCAAGATACTAAAGGAATATCAGAAGGATGTCCTCCATTTGAATTTTTTAGGGTAACGTCAACAGAGGAGAGGGAAGTTATAATTTATTGGGAGTGTTAGTAGGGATTCAAGGCAAGGAAGGAATAAGTATGATTTGGGAAATGATATAAACTGCCAGAATGGAAGAAGATTGTACTTTGGGAAAACATGAAATAGGGGTATATGGATGGAAGAAAGCAAAGCATGAAATTGTACCTAAGATTGGGGAAGGACTGCTAAGGATTCTATTTCAAACCTTGAAAGGAAGTTCCCCAGACTAGAGGAAATTCACCCTTCAATAATGAAGAAGCAGGAGGAAGAGTGAAGGAGACTGGCTGGAGGATGGTGTTTCTAGTTGCTAACGACTTCACTGTTCAAACTAGCTTAACCAGTTTTCCCCTTTCTTTTCAGGTGTTGGTTTCAGCTGTTGTTTTCAGAAGTGTTGTGCCTCCTCAGGGGAAGTTTCCAGATAAATTCCTCCTGATGAGCTGCCGGTGGGTCAGGTTTACATCCTGCCTTATCTGTGGCAGAACAGATAATACCTTTTGAAAAGTGAAAAATATTTGCTTCTTGCTAAGGGGAGCTGTATCTCTCCCAGCTGGAAACATAGCTATGGGCAAGAGCCAGAAAATTCTCCGGTGCACACAGATCTAAGCCCATGCAGGAAGGGCATGGATGGAACCTGTCGTCCTTTCCATACCTGAAAGGTTTAATTACCAGCCTCCTTTCACCTGTAGCCAGAATTGAACTCCATTCCATTATCTGGAATGGGATACACTGAGTACAGCAAATGAGAACTTAAAAAATACTTTCCTTTATACAATGAGTAAAAAAACTTAAGATGAGCATATTAAAACACGTTTATTGCTATGAAGCAGAGACAAACATGCAGTAGCTCTTAGAGCAGTGGTTTTTTAATATCAAAAAGATGCCAGAATCACTATATTGTGCTGGTGTACTTCTGTCAGCATATGGGGTGTGTTTGTACACTGTGTGAATGTGGGTGTGGGCAGTGTTGGTGGGAGATATTTGTAATTTGACAATGTTTCTCAAAAAACTCTGTTGTTTATAAACACCACTTGAGAACCACTCTCCTAGGAGTAGGGAATATTTTCAGAGACTAAGTGGGACTGGACACATAAGGACAGCATTTATCTTTGCCCTGTGCCCTAAGCACCAATATTGCATTAATAAGAAATGGATATTTTATTAAATCTTTTTAGAAGGGTTGTATTTTCAAGTTGTGTAAAGTTCCTCTCAGAAAAATCCTCTTCAAACATGTCTTCTGGGAGTAATGGCTCCTTTTAACCTATTTTTCAGATCCCCTATAACTACAGAACTCTATCAACCCCATCTTGTATGCCCTTTATATTCAGAGCAATGTAGTTGTCTCTCTGCTTCATCCATTTTTCATCCCCACTTATTATTCAGTGACTTAGAACCTTTCCAATGAGATATCAAGGTAAGGTACATTATAATGCATATATTATATAAAATTTAAAATATTAAATATGAATATTAAATATAAATTATAATACATTTTATATAGACGAGAGGGATCATGTCAGAATCTTCCATGTTTCCCAACCCACTTCCTTCTGGTCTCTAACAAGACATGCCCTCTGCAGTTTAGGACTGTTCACCCTCTGAGATTACTCCTGACTTTGGGCTCAAAGCCCTAGCCATATCATGTATTTAGTTGCTGAAATATAACCATTCTGGATATGCAGACTTCTCGAGACCCAGATTCCTGTTCTATTCTCTTGTTTCACTGGCCTCTGAACTTCTTATCCACTGGACTCTTTATGTGCTGACTTGCCTGGGCTGCCAGGACTTGACTTGATCTCTCTCTCACATGCACTGTTCTTGGTACCAACCATATTCATCTTATCTAATTGCCTCCGAATGTTGGCTGCTCTTGGCTTGCCTAGCTGTGCTGATGCCCAAGTTTAATTCTTATATTTCTCTCCATTTGACATTGATCCTCTAAGTCCTCAGGAATGTAGTCATTAACTACACTTTTGAATTCTAGTGTGACTTGGTCTTCAAATTTTTGACTGAAATTGGAAGAGAACTGGAAGATTATACAACCCATCTCTTTTATTCAAGAGATAAGAAAACTGAGGTATAAAAAAATATTTGGCATTGCTAGAAATAAAACTAGAGCTTTCTAATTTCCAAGCCAGTGGTCTTGCCACTTAATCTTGCTCCTCCTTGCCAAAGTATCTGAAGGAAGACACTTGATATCTTGGGGCCTTAGTTTTTCATCTTTATAATAGAAATAGCTTCTAAGATCTCTCTTGAATCAGATTTTTGTGATTCATTACCACTACTCTTTTTTACTTCCAAATATACAGAGATTGGTTCTGTGAACAAGAACTGTTTGCTTTAAAAAAAAATACTACAGAGGATTAATTGCATATTTATTTCAAAATATTTTTACAAAAAAAAGATTAAGATGAAAATAATTTAGTCAATTTGTTTTGGTGATTATTGAGAGCCTTAGATGGAATTTCAACATCTCTTTATATGAATACTTTAGGACTACTAGTGTTTATCAACAAATATAACTGATATAAGTATTGGGGAGATTGGTTCAAAATGGCAGAGTAGAAGGATGTGCGCTCACTCCCTCTTGTGAGAGCACAAGAATCACAACCAACTGCTGAATAGTCATTGACAGGGAGACACTGGAACTCACCAAAAAAGATATCCCACATCCAAAGACAAAAGAGAAGCCACAATGAGATGGTAGGAGGGGCACAATCACAATAAAATCAAAGCCCATAACCACTGGGTGGGTGACACAAAATGGAGAACAATTATACCACAGAAGTCCATGCTCTGGAGTGATGGTTCTGAGCCCCAAGTCAGACTTCCCAATATGGGGGTCTGGCAACTGGAGGGGGAATTCCCAGAAAATCAGACTTTGAAGGCTAGAGGGATTTGATTACAGGACCTCAACGGGACTAGGGGAAACAGAGACTCCACTCTTGGAGGGCACACATAAAGTAGTGTGCACATCAGAACCCAGGGGGGAAGGAGCAGTGACCCCATAGGAGACTGAACCAGACCTACCTGCTAGTGTTGGAGGGTGTCCTGCAGAGGCAGGGGCTGGCTGGGGCTCACCACAGGGACAAGGACACTGACAGCAGAAGTTCTGGGAAGTACACCTTGGTGTGAGCCATTCCTGAGTCCACCATTAGCACCACCAAAGAGCCTGTAGCCTCCAGTGCTGGGTCACCTCAGGGCAAACAAACAACAGGGAGGGAACTCAGCCCCACCCATCAACAGACAAGCAGATTAAAGTTTTACTGAGCTCTGCCCACCAGAGCAACACCCAGCTGCACCTACCACCAGTCACTCCCATCAGAAATCTTGCACAAGCATCTTAGATAGTATCATCCAGCAGAGGGCAGACAGCAGAAGCAAGAAGGAATACAATTCTGCAGCCCATGGAACGAACATCACACTCACAGAAAGGTAGGCAAAATGAAAAGGCAGAGGACTGTGTACCATATGAAGCAACAAGAAAGAACCATAGAAAAACAACAAAATGAAGTGGAGATAGGCAACTTTCCAGAAAAGGAATTCAGAATAATGTTAGTGAAGATGATCCAGGCCCTCTGAAAAAGAATGGAGGCAAAGATTGAGAAGATTAACAAAGACCTAGAACAATTAAATAACAAACAAACAGAGATGAACAATATAATAACTAAAATGAAAAGGAATAAATAGCAGAATAACTGAGGCAGAAGAACGGATAAGTGACCTAGAAGACAGAATGGTGGAATTCACTGTCACGGAACAGAATAAAGAGAAAAGAATGAAAAGAAATGAAGACAGCCTAAGAGACCTCTGGGACAACATTAAATGCACCAACATTCTCATTATAGGGGTCCCAGACTGAGAAGAAAGAGAGAAAGGACCTGAGAAAATATTTGAAGAGATTATAGTTGAAAACTTCCCTAACATGGGGAAAGAAATAGCCACCCAAGTCCAGGAAGCACAGAGAGTCACAGGCAAGATAAACTCGAGGAGAAACACGCTGAGAAACATAGTAATCAAATTGACAAAAATTAAAGACGAAGAAAAATTCTTAAGAGCAACAAAGAAAAAATGACAAATAACACACAAGGGAATTCCGATAAGGTTAACAGCTGATTTCTCAGCAGAAACTCTACAAGCCAGAAGGGAGTAGCATGATATATTTAAAGTGATGAAAGGGAAGAAACTACAACCAAGATTTCACTACCCTGCAAGGATCTCATTCAGATTCAACTGAGAAATCAAAAGCTTTACAGACTAGCAAAAGCTAAGAGAATTCAGCACCACCAAACAGCTCTACAACAAATGCTAAAGGAAACTCTCTATGTGGGAAAGACAAGAGAAGAAAAAGACCTACAAAAATAAACCGGAGGAACTTCCCTGGTGGTAGAGTGGTTAAGACTTTGCCTTCCATTGCAGGGGTGCAAGTTCAATGCCTGGTCAGGGAGCTAAGAACCCACATGCCTTGCAGCCAAAAAGCCAAAACATAAAGCAAAAACAATATTGTAACAAATTCAATAAAGACTTTCAAAATGGTCTACATCAAAAAAAAAAAAAGAATCTTAAAACAAAAAAAAACTCAAAACAATTAAGAAAATGGTAATAGGAATATATATATTGATAATTACCTTAAAAGTGAATGGATTAAATGATGCTCCAACCAAAAGACACAGGCTTACTCAGTGGATACAAAAACAAGACCCATCTATATGTTGTCTATAAGAGACCGACTTCAGACCTAGGAACACAGACAGACTGAAAGTGAGGGGATGGAAAAAGATATTCTAGGCAAATGGAAATGAAAAGAAAGCTGGAGTAGCAATACTCATATCATATAAAATAGACTTTAAAATAAAGAATGTTACAAGAGACAAGGAAGGAAACTACATAACGATTGAGGGATCAATCCAAGAAGAAGATATAACAATTATAAATATATATGCACCCAACATAGGAGCACCTCAATACATAAGGCAAATGCTAACAGCTATAAAAGAGGAAATTGACAGTAACACAATAATAGCGGGGACTTTAACACCTCACTTACACCATGGACAGATCATCCAAACAGAATCTTAATAAGGAAACACAAGCATTAAATAACACAATAGACCAGATAGATTTAATTTATATTTATAGGACATTCCATCTGAAAACAGCAGATTACAATTTCTTCCCAAGTGCACAAGGAACATTCTCTAGGATAGATCACATCTTGGGTCACATATCAAACCTCAGTAAATTTAAGAAAATTGAAATCATATCAAGCACCTTTTCTGACCACACGCTATCAGATTAGAAATAAATTACATGGGAAAAAATTGTAAAAAACACAAACACATGGAGGATAAACAATACATTACTAAATAACCAAGAGATCACTGAAGAAATCAAAGAGGAAATCAGAAAATACCTAGAGACAAATGACAACAAAAACATGATGATCCAAAACATATGGGATGCAACAAAAGAGGTTCTAAGAGGGAAGCTTATAGCAATACAATCCTACCTCAAGAAACAAGAAAAATCTCCAATAAACAATTTAATCTTACACCTAAAGGAAGTAGAGAAAGAAGAACAAACAAAACCCAAAGTTAGAAGGAAAGAAATCATAAAGATCAGAGCAGAAATAAATGAAATAGAAACAAAGAAAACAATAGCAAAGATCAGTAAAGCTACAAGCTGGTTCTTTGAGAAGAAAAACAAAATTGATAAATCTTTAGTGAGAGTCATCCAAAAAAAAGAGGGAGAGGACTCAAATCAATAAAATTAGAAATGAAAAAGGAGAAGTTACAACGGACACCGCAGAAATACAAAGCATCATAAGAGACTCCTACAAGCAACTCTATGCCAATAAAATGGACAACCTGGAAGAAATGGACAAATTCCAAGACTGAACCAGGAAGAAATAGAAAATATGAACAGACCAATCACAAGTAATGAAATTAAAACTGTGAGTAAAAACCTCCCAACAAACAAAAGCCCAGGACCAGATGGTTTCACAGGTGAATTCTATCAAACACCTAGAGAAGAGATAACAACCATCCTTCTCAAAGTCCTCAATAAATTTGCAGAAGAATAAACAATCCCAAACTCATTCTACGAGGTCACCATCACCCTGATATCAAAACCAGACAAAGGCACTACAAAAAAAAGGAAAATTACAGACCAATATCACTGATGAATACAGATGCAAAAATCCTCAACAAAATACTAGCAAACAGAATCCAACAGCACATTAAAAGGACCATACACCATGATCAAGTGGGATTCATCCCAGGGATGCAAGGATTCTTCAGTATATGCAAATCAATCAATGTGATATACCATATTAACAAATTGAACGATAAAAACCAGATGATCATCTCAATAGATGCAGAAAAAGCTTTCGACGAAATTCAACACCCATTTATGATAAAAAACTCTCCAGAAAGGTGCATAGAGGGAACCTAGCTCAACATAATAAAGGCTATATACAACAAACCCACAGTAAACATCATTCTCAATGGTGAAAAACTGAAAGCATTTCCTCTAAGATCAGGAACAAGACGAGGATGTCCACTCTCACCACTATTATTCAACATAGTTTTGGAAGTCCTAGCCATGGCAATCAGAGAAGAAAAAGAAATAAAAGGAACACAAACTGGAAAAGAAGAAGTAAAACTGCCACTGTTTGCAGATGACATGATACTATACATAGATAATCCTAAAGGTGCCACCAGAAAAATAATAGAGCTAATCAATGAATTTGGTAAAGTAGCAGGATACAAAATTAATGCACAGAAATCTCTTGCATTCATATACACTAACAATGAAAGATTAGAAAGAGAATTTAAGGAAACAATCCTATTCACCATTGCAACAAAAAGAATAAAATCCCTAGGAATAACCCTACCTAAGGAGGTAAAGACCTGTACTGAGAAAACTATAAGACACTGCTGAAAGAAATCAAAGATGACACAAAAAGATGGAGAGATATACCAGATTCTTGGGTTGGAAGAATCAATATTCTGAAAATGACTACCCTACCCAAAGCAATCTACAAATTCACTGCAATCCCTATCAAATTACCAATGGCATTTTTTATAGAATTAGAACAAAAAATTTCACAATTTGGTTGGAAACACAAAAGACCCTGAATAGCCAAAGCAATCTTGAGGGAAAAAAACAGAGCTGGAGGAATCAGACTCCCTGACTTTAGACTATACTACAAGCTACAGTAATCAAGACAATATAGTACTGGCACAAAAACAGAAATATGGATCAATGAAACAGGATAGAAAGCCCAGAGATAAACCCACACACCTATGGTCAGCTAATCTATGACAAAGGAGGCAAGGATACAAGGGAGGAAAGACAGCCTCTTCAATAAGTGGTGCTGGGAAAACTGGACAGCTACATGGAAAAGAATGAAATTAGAACATTCTCTAACATCATACACAAAAATAAATTCAAAATGGATTAGAGACCTAAATGTAAGACTGGACACTATAAAACTCTTAGAGGAAAACACAGGAAGAACACTCTGACATAAATCACAGCAAGATCTTTTTTGACCCACCTCCTAGAATAATGGAAATAAAAACAAAAATAAATGGGACCTAATGAAACTTAAAAGCTTTTGGGGCCTCCCTGGTGGCGCAGTGGTTGAGAGTCCGCCTGCCGATGCAGGGGATACGGGTTCGTGCCCCGGTCTGGGAGGATCCCATATGCCGCGGAGCGGCTGGGCCCGTGAGCCATGGCCGCTGGGCCTGCGCATCCGGAGCCTGTGCTCCGCAACGGGAGAGGCCACAACAGTGAGAGGCCCACATACCGCAAAAAGAAAAAAAAAAAAAAAAAAAAAAAAAAAAGCTTTTGAACAGCAAAGGAAACTATAAACAAGATGAAAAGACAACCCTCAGAATGGGAGAAATATTTGCAAATGAATCAATGGACAAAGGATTAATCTCCAAATATATAAACAGCTCATGCAGCTCAATATTTAAAAAACAAACAACCCAATCAAAAAATGGGCAGAAGACCTAAATAGACATTTCTCCATAGAAGATATACAGATGGCCAAGAGGCACATGAAAAGCTGCTCAACCTCAATAATTATTAGAGAAATGTAAATCAAAACTGCAATGAGGTATCACCTCACACCAGTCAGAATGGCCATCATCAGAAAATCTACAAACAACAAATGCTGGAGAGGGTGTGGAGAAAAGGGAACCCTCTTGCACTATGGTGGGAAAGTAAATTGATACAGCCACTAAGGAGAACAGTATGGAGGTTCCTTAAAAACTAAAAATAGAACTACCATATGACCCAGCAATTCCACTACTGGGCATATTCCCTGAGAAAACCGTAATTCAAAAAGAGTCATGTACCACAATGTTCATTGCAGCTCTATTTACAATAGCCAGGACATGGAAGCAACCCAAGTGTCCATCGACAGATGAGTGGACAAAGAAGAAAAAAAAAAAAGGTTCTGAAGAACCTAGGGACAGGACAGGAATAAAGACGCAGATGGAGAGAATGGACTTGAGGACACGGGGAGGGGGAAGCGTAAGCTGGGACAAAGTGAGAGAGTCGTATGGACATATATATACTACCAAATGTGAAATAGATAGCTAGTGGGAAGCAGCTGCATAGCTCGGTGCTTTGTGACCACATAGAGGGGTGGGATAGGGAGGGTGGGAGGGAGACACAAGAGGGAGGAGATATGGGGATATATGTGTATGTACAGCTGTTTCACTTTGTTATAAAGCAGAAACTAACACACCATTGTAAAGCAAATTTTAATTATAATTTTTTTACCCCAATAAAAATTTTAAAAAAAAAGACACATGCACCGCAACGTTCATTGCAGCACTATTTACAATAGCCAGGTCATGGAAGCAACCTAAATGCCCATCAACAAATGAATGGTTAAAAAAGATGTGGTACATATATACAATGGAATATTACTCAGCCATAAAAAAGGAACAAAACTGGGTCATTTGTAGAGACATGATTCCAAAAGAGAAAAGCAAATATTGTATATTAACGTATATATGTAGAATCTAGAAAAATGGTAGAGATGAACCAGTTTGCAAGGCAGCAATAGAGACACAGAGGTAGAGAACAAACGTATGGACACCAAGGGATGAAAGCGGGGGTGTGGGGTGTGGGATGAATTGGGAGATTGGGATTGACATATATACACTAATATGTATAAAATAGATAACTGATAAGAACTTGCTGTATTAAAAAATAAAATTAAAAAACTATAAGTATCAACTATACTGTAAAAAAACCAAATATAAGTCTCTAATAAAATAAATAAAATTAGTTTCAATAGCAGACACTTTCAGTGATAAGTCATATTGATCTAAAACTTCAAATAATGTCAATTTTATCAGTAAAACTGAAAACATCAAAACAGCAGGAACTAATGGATGAAGCTCAGCTAAATGCTATGTTGAGTGATTAGGTGGAATTCTTGTACACTGAGGGCTTAAAATTTAAAGTGGTAGTATAAAAACTGACATGACCATAAGTAAATGGCATGAAGAAAGCAGGATATAATTAAGTCAATTCCCATTTCATTAAATAGCATTACTATAAAAATCCCTGAATGACATATTTCTGTGTCATAAATAATGGCTTATTTATTTCGACTAGTACTTAATAATAAAGTTCTATTTGATTAAGAAGGGAGGGGGCCATGTTTTGCTAGAGCTAATTGCTGCCACTTCTAATGCTCCTACCTAGGGAGAAGTTGGAAATGCCCGGGAAGAAACAGCACAGAGATTTCAGGATCTCCTCAGACACTGCTGCTCAAAAAGGGCATGGTAATATGAAGTTATGTGCAGTGGGCACAGAGGAAATTATCAGAGATGATGGCAAAGAAAAGAGAAACAGGAAGAATGAAGACCAGGAATAACACTGCAATGCCCTCTGTGTTGTGTTTGTCTCCATGTCTGATAAGAGCACTAATAATATATGGTAGAAATCAATCTGGTCTTTCAGAATAAAAGGCTAAAGACTAGAAGAATGTTTCTGTCTATTGTAACTGCACCCCGACGACCTTCCACCATCAGGTGTACCGATTTTAAATGTCATCATGCAAGGATATGGTCAGAAATGAGATTTATTAAATTCATTATTTCAGGAGTGTGATAATTCTGGAGGACAGTAACATTCAGGGTGAGTTTTTAAAAACGGGGGATTCAGAATGAACTGGCATGCAGGTCACTGCAGGTAAGGACGTATTTTTTGCTAGACGTGTGAAATAGTTCAATGTCAATATTTAGACACAAAAGAGAAGAAAGCCCAGGGTTCTGGGATATATCAATAAAAAAGTCAGAAGAAGTTGGCATGACTCCACACTCTAAGGCTGCAATGTTCTCTGTGGCATTCTCTTAATAGTGTTGCCTATCAGAGCACTTAAACTTTCACAGTTGTTCTTTACATGTCTGATTTCTTGCTAGGTTAGAAAGTACTTACAGGTAGAGATCTTATATCTTTATGTTTTTCTTCACAGTACAGTTCCCAACAGAGAGCAGCCCCCATCAGTGGCCATGTTGATTTCCACCTCCTAGTGCCTCTCAAATCCATCTCCAATGTCAGTGTTTGGTGATGTACTTCACAATCACATCAGCTCCTGCCTAGACTTCAATATCCTACATCTCATTTCTCTCAAATCCAGTCTCTCCTTTCCAACAAGAGTGATTTTTCCAAGACTAATATTATCGCTTTACTCTTCTACTTAACACCCTGGAGAATTCCCCCTTTCCTACGAGAAAAATTCCAAGTTCCTTAGCATGGGATTTAAAAATTCCCAAGTCAACTCTTAAAACATTTAATCCTGTCTCTTTTCCCCTTCGTGTTGTGGCCATTTCAGCCATCACTTATCCCACCTGGATACCCATATCCACTTGATAAACGCCTAATCATTCTTTAAGGTAATTCTTTCTCTAAGCTGTCCTCCAAAACAATACCTCCTCTGGCTTTTACAATATTTTAAAAAATTTATTTGCACCACTTTTGGCACTTTATTTGTAATTATTAATGTGACAGACATTATTAGTGAACACCTGTATTACAGACTCTTTCCTTTTGGACCCATGATTGGAATGTACTTCCCCTCTCACTTTGAAGGTAGGCATGGTCATATGACTTGGACAATGAACTACGTGAGGGAGAAACTATATGAAGCATTTATTTACTATGGCCGAACTCTCTATTTTCCTTTCTTCTCTCCTGAGACAATAGTGGAAGCACATTTTGATTAGGAATTGCAATACTGAGCCAACTCATGGAGGAGAGTTGCCCTACAGTGTACACAGCCCAGATATTCAGCAGACTGTGTTTAAGGCCCTGGAAGTTAGGGCTTGGTTTTTTTTATTGGTATTATGTATCCTAAATGGAATCATTAATTTCATTTCCTTCTCCCGCACTAGCTGTGAATTTCTTGAAAACAAGTACTGTGCTTACGGTATTCCATATATGGAAGAAGAATAAAGGGAAAAAATGAAAAATTAACAGAATGATATAATAGCCTGAGTGTGACTAATGTACATATATCCCTTGTTTCTCTTTAGAGGCTATAAAACCTCCTGTAGTTTTATTCTTCTCTGTCCCCACTTGTTCCTGATGATGTGAATTCAGTCTGACCAATACCAAAGTAAAATATGCAGTTCTTCATTTCCTGAGTTGCTATCAATACTTTAGTTTATTATGTTATTATGAAATGAGTATGTAAGGAACCAATTTCACAAGACTGACTGAAGCAATATATGTGCGTTTTAAAAGAGTAATCAAGGTAAAATTGAGTTCATTTTCCATGAAAATTTCATGTACAGCTACTAAAAGGAAACATTTCTGGCAGAGGCATTTTAAGGGCAAAAAGTTGTAGGTGCAAATAATCCGAATGTTAAATGTACTTGTTCTCTCATCTTGAAGGTAAATTTCAGGTTTTCAACACTAAAAATTCATTAGCACTCTATTTTCCCTCCTCCTTAGCTCAAGTGGACACCAGCAAACATTTGCATAAAATTTTGAACCATTGCCAATGCAAATGAATCTTTGATTCACTCCCAATTCTGCTTGATTCAGGATTCCTCATATAGTGGATTTGGGGACTCCACCCTCAAACCAGTTTCAGCGCTGGAACTCATTAATCTAAAGATACTAACTGGGGCCTCTGTGCCCTGTTTTTAACCCACAAGTTCCTACCACAAATCCATGCCTCATTTACAGGCTCTGTGTACTGTATTTTGGCAATTTGCCAAAGATTTAAATGCACAGTAAAAATTTCTACATGTGAAAATAAGTAAAGGCAGTCTTGAATTAAGTTGCCAATCCTAAAGTACATTCTAATTTTCTGTGAAATCTTTTTTAAAAATCACATAGCTTATTATTTTTCATCTGTGGAATAAAAAATTTATCGGGGAAATTTTTTCCTAGTAGGATAGAGATACTGAAATTTATAACATGCATCATTGCTTTGCTGTACTGAAAACAAGACTACCTGTCATAATCTACTGAGTTTCCCATTAAGCATAATATTAAGTAAATCACACTAAATGTTGGAATACCCTTCAATACATTGTGACACCAAGGACTATGTCTTAAGGACAGTGACTGTATTTTTCATTTTCAGTACATATATTTGAAATAGCAGTATAAGTTAAAAAAAATTAAATTTCACTAGTTATTATACATTAAACTGGTATATACACTAGAATTTGAAATTCTATGATTTAAAAATGGTTATGTTTATTTTGATCTCTGATGAAACTTTTGAATGTTTTAAATTATTAGCTCATTCAAATAGTAGTAGCCCTACTACTCTCAATCCTTATTCTAATAAACAGTTGCAATCTAGGGAATGTGTTAAAGGAACTATAGCAGTTTATAACTTATTTATAAGTTAAATAGAATTGACTTGTAAAGCAGGACTTGGATAGGTACAACTTTAGATTAATTCTAGGGCTTATATTTGGATTTCAAATGATAACTTGTCATCTTTTAGCAGAGAGTGTCTTTCTTTTTTCTGTAAAGGAAGAATAAAAAGTATACTTTTAAAAAGTAGAAAATATAGATAAGTTGATTTAAGTGACTTGTTTTCTTGCTTAAATCCTATTAAATATGCATATTCATTTTATGTTACAACTATAAAGAAATGAAAGTCAGAAGGAATGGCAAAATTAATTTGTTCTTCAAAGGACTAGAAGCACCAATTAAGTCCATCTCTTTAATTTTTCTAGAATTGTAGATGTGGAAAAGAGCTGCCTGTAGTTGTATGGAGGAAATACATTGGGTCATCCAAGCCTGGGTCATCCATCCTCATGGTATCTGACTGCAAGATAAGGCTATGGGTGTGTTATAAATTCCTTCAGTCAGGCCAAAGGATTAAGCCAGGCATAAATAAGTTAGACTTTTTAAAAGTGAAATGAGTTAGATGTGAAAGTATGAAGGGAACTAAATTTCACTTGGGTGTTTTTAAATAGTATTCCATAAGTGTATTTTTATTAAATTATCATTTGGCAATCTTCATAAAGACACCTGCTTTGAAAAAGATATTTTGTTTAACTCTTTGTGTAACTGATTTGGAAAACATACATGAAATCAAGCAAACAGCAATTTGAATTTATATATAAAAGAGAGCTAAATTATAGGCTCAAATAATTATAAATACGTTTTTCTTTCACCTATAGTAATGATTAGCAGGTTTTTTGAATGTGGGATGTTTGAGACATTTCTTTTTCTGTGATAATATACCCTTCAATGCAAACAATTAGGAATGATAATAAGAATTGGAAGATTGCTTTAAAACAGTTTTAAATATGTCAGAAAACCTATCCTAGGAAAAATTGCCCATCAGTAAGTAAAATCTACCATATTTATTTCCTATTTACAATTTATGCACCATTACTTCATTTTTTTATCTTTATGATTTACTTATTTTGGCAAAGTATTAAATTCAAATAGTCTGAATTTCTAAATACTATTTTTACACAAGTTCTCTATTTACTGTTTATCATTCGAAATTATAAATTGACTCCATAACATGGTGGGTGAGGATCCAATTTCACTGACTTCCATTCTTCCCCCTCTTCCCGTCCCCTGCACATGATTATATTTGCTTTTGATCAAATCTGTGTTCAGTGTCTCTATTATTATATCTCTGTAAATATTGTCCAGACAGAACATCTCGTAGAATATATTTTGTTCTGCAGTTATTTTTTCCCTGAAGGTAATTATTGTTTCACTTTTTTACATTTTGTTTGTACATCTAAATAAAATGCCCAGCCTCTTCTAACAGTTCCACTAAAAGCCTGTTGATAATTTATCAATTCTCTTTTTCTTCTTTTCCCTAGAGATACCCCTTCAGGTGCCCTCCAACTCTCCTGCTCCCATCTGGATTCATTACTCTCTTAGGTTTCAGCACAGGTACCACTATGGGCTTTCCCTTTCCCATGGTGGGAAAGGAATCTTCCTCATCCCTCCTCTGGGTTGATTCTCCTCTTTTCTGTTCTTTCTTGGTTTACTGCCTCATTTTACTAAAACAAAACCTACACTACATCTCTGAAAAATACTAAAAAGAGAGGTGAATTTTTAGGGACCTACTATTTGAATCCTTGGTTGAAATTCATTTTAACTCAGAATTTTGGCATTGCTTCCAATTTTGCTCTGGAGGATACACTGCTCTTGTTTTTTCATATACTTTTGCCTGAAATTTTCAAAAATAAACTTATTAATTTGCTCTTTTCTTTGGAAGCTTTTAGGAGTTTCTCTCTGTACCTGGTGTCCTAAAATTTCATGATTATATGCTTTAATGTGAATCTATTGTTTTTATTTCATTTTGCTGAACTTTTTTTTTTGGAGAGGCATGTGTGTTAGTTATGAGTAATTTTCTTAAATATTCCTTAGATGATTTTCTCTTTCTTTTTCCCATTTCACTCTCCTTCTTTCATGAATTCCATAGTTTTACTCTATCTCTTAGCACATTAATTTTATTTTTTGGACATCTCCCCATGCATTATCTCCATTTCCTTTGTATATCTTTCTGTTTTTGTTTTCTGCCATCCATGGTGGAGGTTTTCTTCAAATATCTGGTGATCTTTGTTCATTCACATTTGAGAGTAAGGCACTAAAAACTTCTTGATTCATGAGGCTCTATGTAAATTATGGAGCTTCATTCTAAGAGATGGGGTAGGAGTGTTAAGGACACAAATCTCTGTTGTTGCTGAAGAGCTATGCTGAGGAGTAGACTGGAAATTCTCACTCTTCAGAATAAAGATGTTCATAATGACATCTTTTTCCCACCCTCTTTTGGGCCAGTTGTCTTAGAATCAGAAAGCTCCTTAATTCAATTTTCCTGAAAATAGACTTCTTGTGGCCTGCAAGAGTAGAGGATGGATAGTCACTTGATTATGCAGGTTGGAGGTGAAGACCTGGTGTTCTAACTGCTCCACATATGTTCTTCCAAATGTCCTTTCTGTTTTTCATCCTCTTCTTTTCACGTTACATGCTGACTTGATTACTGAGCAATTATAGGATTCTTCTGCGCAAACAGACTTCCTTCTACATACAATACTCTTGAGTTCAGTTATGAAGAGTTGCTACTCTTCTTCTCTGCTATGTCATGTACCATTCTTCCATCCACTTTTTATCTTCATATATTCTTGTACAGGGACACACATGTGGCCTATTTCATTAAATACCCAGTTTTATGGGAACTCGTTAGATGTACAATAATTTCTCTTTCAAAAGGTACCACCTTTCAGGTTTGAATGATTCTCGATACTAAGATATGAACATAGAAAGTGAATAGTGATCATCTGCAACCATCTATATGCTTTAATGGGAATAACACACAGATGAGAATAAACTGAGGATCTGTGCTTCTAATGACATGATAGCCAAACATTCATTTATTTTTTCCTAAGAGAACAGAAATTATTTATTCAATGCAGAAGAGAAAACAAAAAAATGGAAAAGAACTTTGATAAATACTTGAAAAAATAAATGAACAAGAGTTTTGTTTGGTTTTTTATTTTTTGATATTTATATCATTTATCCTTAGAAAATAGAAGCAAGAAACTGACAGAGCAAGCAAGAATTCATTGGAGTTTCTAGAAAGAACAATTCTTTCTGTAAAAATGAGATGGTACTAGATTGCTAGTTTTTACACTTGTTCAAGTAGCAAAATGCCTGGATGTCATGATGTTCTTTGAGGAATAATGTGGAACATTAATTTAATACATTTATTTTATGAAAGTGTGTGATTTTAAAAAAATTGCAAAGTTTTTTTTTCCAAGTTTACTAAGACTTTTATATAAATGAGTGTTGAATTTTTCAAAAAATTTTGTTCAGCCATGGAAATGATCATATGACTTTTCTCCTTTACTTTGTTAATCTGGTGGATGATATTTATGAACTTTTTAAAGTTAAAACATCCTTTCATTTATAAATAAACCAACTTGGTCATTATAAAACTCTTTTTATATATTATCCTGGATTTGGATTTGAAAATATTTTGTCTTACGTCAATATGCTTGAATTGAATTAACTGTAGTTTCCCTTTTTTTTTTTTTTTTTTGTGGTATGCGGGCCTCTCACTGTTGTGGCCTCCCCCGTTGCGGAGCGCAGGCTCCGGACGCGCAGGCTCCGGACACGCAGGCTCAGCGGCCATGGCTCACGGGCCCAGCCGCTCCGCGGCATATGGGATCCTCCCAGACCGGGGCACGAACCCGTATCCCCTGCATCGGCAGGCGGACTCTCAACCACTTGCGCCACCAGGGAGGCCCCAAGTTTCCCTTTTTTGTACAAAATTTGTATTTGTTATTAATTTAATTGGAGTAATCTCTCTATGCGTACCTTTTTTTTGTTTGTTTCTTTCCTACAAGAGGTGGTGTACGTCCAAATTAAGTTTCTCAAATTTTTGATATAGTGAAGCTATCCAAAGTAAATTAGTGGGAATATTTTTGATCATTGATTAGATTTCCCTAATATTATTCAAGCTTGCATTTCTTCCCAAATCAGTTTTGATGTTATTTTTCTGAATAATGTATCTGTTTTTTCTGTATTTCTAGATTTATTGGCCTAAAATTATTCTGAAATACTGTTACTATCTTTTTATTCTGCACCATCTATTCTGATTTTCCTTTAGTTTATTCCTAACACTGTTAATTTGGGGTTTATCTCTTTCTTGATTACTCAAAGTGTCACTGAAAGTCAATTTTATTCTTCTCAAATGATTAATTTTTCTTTCAATTGATTATTAGAATTCTAGGTTATTAATGTGTATTAGTATCTTTTTTATTCCCTTCTATGCATTCTCCTTGTGTTCATCATGAGTGCATGCAATATGAAAATTATAAGTTAATTCCATTAAATATATAGTTTTTCTTTGTACCGTACTGATTAATTTAACCATTTCTACTTTTCCTTATACTCATTTAAAATTATATGTTTCTCTCTAAGTATTACTTTAACGGCATTCCAAAACTTTTGAAATGTGGCATTTTTCTTTTCAGTTATTTCAAAGATTTTAATTTCTATTATGAATCTATCTTTGACTCACCTATTTTGAAGTACTAAATGTTGTCATTTCTTAGCATATCATAATTTTCTAATTATCTCTTAAGTATAGATTTCTAGCCTAAATGCACTATGGTCATAAAAATTAATTTATATTATTTCTATCCTTTGAAATTTCTTGAGATTTTCTGTGTAGCCAGTAAAAGATCATTTTGGGAAAACGTCCATGTATGCTGAAAAACATGGGTCTTACTTTCAGTGAAGTCCAATTTATCGAGCTTTCCTTTATGGTTAATGATTTTAGTGTCCTTCATGAGAAATTATAGCCTACTCTAAGGGCATAAAGATGTTCTCCTATGCCTACTTTGAGAACTTTATTTTTTTACCTTTCATATTTAGGTCTGTGTTCTATCTGGAATTGATTTTTCTGTACTGTGTAAAGTGAGATCAAAGTTATTTTTTTCCCCAAATTGATGCCCAATTTAGGAACACTTATTAAATATTTAGGAACATTTATTAAAGAAGACATTCTTGGGCTTCCCTGGTGGCGCAGTGGTTGAGAGTCCGCCTGCTGATGCAGGGGACACGGGTTCATGCCCCGGTCCAGGAAGATCCCACATGCCATGGAGCGGCTGGGCCCGTGAGCCATGGCCGCTGAGCCTGCGCGTCCGGAGCCTGTGCTCCGCAACGGGAGAGGCCACAACAGTGAGAGGCCTGCGTACTGCAGAAAAAAAAAAAAGAAATAAAGAAGAAGACATTCTTTTACCACTGCATCACTGTGTCACCTTTGTCATAGTCACTTGACTATGAAAGTTCTGATTTGTTCCGGAATTTTCTATTCTGCTTCATTGATCTATGTCTGTGGTAACAAAACACTTTAATTATTAACCTATATAATACATCTTGAAAGGTAGTAGTGCAAACTGCCAACTTTTATCCTCTTCATAAGCTTTTCTTTTTCAGTATCTTCTTGGCTATTCTTGGTCCCTTGTATTTCTATATACATTTTAGAATTAACTTGAACCAACCTGTTAATTTCCACAATAAAATGTGTTCTGATTTTGATTGGAATTGCATCTGTATATTGGAAACTATACTATAGATATGTTTGGGTAAAACCACAAATAACAAAAGCCATTTTTTTTTATTTTAAATTCTTAAAACTGTTTTTTCCTAGCCTTATGGCATAGGCTGAGACATCTAGTAAAATGCTTAGGAGAAGTGATTGTAGTAGGCACCTTTATGTTCTCCTAATTTTGGCCTAATAGTCAGTATTTCACCATCAAATATGATACTTAGCACAGATTTTTATAGATAGCCATTATCAGAGTAGAAAAGTTTTTTTACATTCCTGATTTGCTAAGAGTTTTATCATGAATGAATACTGAATTTTTAATTTTGTCAAATGTCTTTTCTGAATTTATAAAGATAAGTGTATATTTTCTTTCTTTATTCTATATGATGACTAATATTAAATAATTTAAAAACTTTATGCCAACCTTTTTACTAGATAATGTCTACTTGATCTTGACATATTATCCTTTTTAAATATTCCTAAATTTTATATGTTGACATTTGGTTTAGAATTTTCCCATTTTCACATCTATTTCTGTGAAAGGAATTGACCTATACCTTTCCTCTCCTTTTTTATAATATCCTTGTCCTATTTTGGTAAGAAGGTTATAATAGCAATTTAAAGTGATTTATAAATGATTCCTATTGTTCTTTGCTCTGGAAACTTTTGCATAAGATTAGTGTTTCATGTATCTGAAATATTTGGAAAAATTCATCATAAAGCTGTATGAACTGAGATTTTCACGAATTTAATATAGTAACACTATATGATTTTTAAAATTTCTTCTTCTCTCAGTTTTGGAACATTTTATTTTTCTAGGAGGATATCCATTTCATGTAGAGTTTCTAATTTACTGTTAAAACACATTCATCATATACTTTAATTTTATTTTCAATACCTGTAGGATGTTTATTCATGCTCTTTTATTGCTGCTAGTAAAGCTAATTTGTGCCTTCTTTCCCTCTCTCTCTCTCTTCCTCTTGATCAATCTTACCATGAGTATCTCAATTTTATATATTTCCAAAGATAAACCTTTTTTATTAGTCAATTTTTTATTATGCATTTACTTTCTATTTCATAATTTTGCCTTTATTTATATATTTTCTTCCTTCTACTTTTACTGAATTTAACTTGCCTTTCCATTTTTAACATGCTATAGTGAATAATTAAATCTCATTCAATGAGGCCACCATCACCCTGATACCAAAACCAGACAAAGATAGCAAAATAAAGAAAATTACAGACCAATATCACTGATGAATATAGATGCAAAAAACCTCAACAAAACACTAGCAAACAGAATCCAACAACACATTAAAAGGACCATACACCATGATCAAGTGGGACTTATCCCAGAGATGCAAGGATTCTTCAATATACGCAAATCAATCAATGTGATACACCATATTAACAAATTGAAGAATAAAAATCATATGATCATCTCAATAGGTGCAGAAAAAGCTTCTGACAAAATTCAACACCGATTTATGATAAAAAACTCTCCAGAAAGTGGGCATAGAGGGAAGCTACTTCAACATAATAAAGGCCATATATGACAAACCCACAGCAAACATTCTCAATGGTGAAAAACTGAAAGCATTTCCTCTAAGATCAGGAACAAGACGAGGATGTCCACTCTCACCACTATTATTCAACATTGTTTTGGAAGTCCTAGTCACGGCCATCAGAGAAGAAAAAGAAATAAAAGGAATACAAATTGGAAAAGAAGAAGTAAAACTGTCACTGTTTGCAGATGACATGATACTACACATAAAGAATCCTAAAGATGCTACCAGAAAACTACTAGAGCTAATCAATGAATTTGGTAAAGTTGCAGGATACAAAATTAATGCACAGAAATCACTTGCATTCCTATATACTAATGATGAAAAATCTGAAAGAGAAATTAAGGAAACACTCCCATTTACCACTGCAACAAAAAGAATAAAATACCCAGGAATAAACCTACCTAGAGAGAGAAAAGACCTGTATGCAGAAAACTATAAGACACTGATGAAAGAAATTAAAGAGGATACAAACAGATGGAGAGATATACCATGTTCTTGGATTGGAAGAATCAATATTGTGAAAATGACTATACTACACAAAGCAATCTGCAGATTCAGTGCAATCCCTATCAAATTACCAACAGCATTTTTTACAGAACTAGAATAAAAAATCATAAAATTTGTATGGAGACACAAAAGACCCTGAATAGCCAGAGCAATCTTGAGAAAGAAAAACGGAGCTGGAGGAATCAGGCTCCCTGACTTCAGACTATACTACAAAGCTACAGTAATCAAGGCAACATGGTACTGGCACAAAAACAGAAATATAGATCAATGGAAAAGGATAGAAAGCCAAGAGATAAGTCTACACACCTATGGTCAATTAATCTATGACAAAGGAGGCAAGGATATACAATGGAGAAGAGACAGCCTCTTCAATAAGTGGTGCTGGGAAAACTGGACAGCTACATGTAAAAGAATGAAATTAGAACATTCCCTAACACCATACACAAAAATAAACTCAAAATGCATTAGAGACCTAAATGTAAGACCACACACTGTAAAACTCTTAGAGGAAAACATAGGAAGAACACTCTGTGACATAAATCACAGCAAGATCTTTTTTGATCCACCTCCTAGAGTAATGGAAATAAAAGCAAAAATAAACAAATGGGACCTAATGAAACTCCAAAGCTTTTGCACAGCAAAGGAAACCATAAACAAGACGAAAAGACAACCCTCAGAATGGGAGAAAATACTGGCAAACGAATCAATGGACAAAGGATTAATCTCCAAAATATATAAACAGCTCATGCAGCTCAATATTAAAAAAACAAACAACCCAATGCAAAAGTGGACAGAACACCTAAATAGACATTTCTCCAAAGAAGACATACAGATGGCCAAGAAGCACATGAAAAGCTGCTCAACATCACTAATTATTAGAGAAATGTAAATCAAAACTACTATGAGGTATCACCTCACACCAGTTAGAATGGGCATCATCAGAAAATGTACAAACAACAAATGCTGGAGAGGGTGTGGAGAAAAGGAAACCCTCTTGCACTGTTGGTGGGAATATAAATTGATACAGCCACTGTGGAGAACAGTATGTAGGTTCCTTAAAGAACTAAAAATAGAATTACTATATGACCTAGCAATCCCACTACTGGGCATATACCCAGAGAAAACCATAATTCAAAAATACACATGCACCCCAGTGTTCATTGCAGCAGTATTTACAATAGCCAGGTCATGGAAGCAACCTAAATGCCCATTGACAGATGAATGGATAGAGAAGATGTGGTACATATATACAATGGAATATTACTCAGGCATAAAAAGGAACGAAATTGGGTCATTTGTTGAGACGTGGATGCACCTAGAGACTGTCATATAGAGTGAAG
Source organism: Mesoplodon densirostris (assembly GCF_025265405.1). Lineage (NCBI taxonomy): Eukaryota > Metazoa > Chordata > Mammalia > Artiodactyla > Ziphiidae > Mesoplodon > Mesoplodon densirostris. Next base: position 28,536,302 of record NC_082674.1, read on the forward strand.
TAAGTCAGAAAGAGAAAAACAAATATCGTATATTAACACATATATGTGGAACCTAGAAAATGGTACAGATGAACCGGTTTGCAGAGCAGAAATTTAGACACAGAAGTAGAGAAAAAACATATGGACACCAAGCGGGGAAAGCGGCAAGGGGAGGGGGTGGTGGTGGGTTGAATTGGGAGGTTCGGATTGACATGTATACACTGATGTGTATAAAATGGATGACTAATAATAAAAAAAACAAGAAGTTGAATTATAAATTATTAGCTATATTTAATCTTGTTAATTAATATTAATTTCGTACTTTTTCATTCACAGGGTAAGCTACTAGCATTCACTAGAGGATAAATGATAGCTGACACTTTCATTTTAAAGTCGAAATAAAAAGAATAAAAACTTCAAATGAGAAAATTCTATCCATCTATTCTTTTGTAGGAAGCAGAATTTTCTTTGATATAATTAATGGATGTTATCTGGCCAAATCTTACAATCCAGAGTAGAAATAATTTTATGACCTCTTTGTTATATTACAGCAAGAATCTGCATATTCAATTTACTATGTGTTTTATTTTTTTTTATTCTTGGAGAAAATGACATCAGGATAAATATAAAGTTACATAGCTGATTATTAACAGATATAGGATTGGAATTTTTCATGCATCTTTGGATGTGATAATGAAATACCAGAAATGCCATAATAGTGAAAGGTATAGTTCCTGCTCTCTGGAAACATTCTGTTTAGTAAATTAAGTGCCATATGAGTGGTTCAACCAAAATATATATGAGGCCTTATAAGAACTCAAAGAAAGAATTGATCAATTTGCACTAGATTTGTCAGTAAAATAACAGACATTTTAAAATGCTGCAGGATTTAAACATGTCAGGAGAAAGAGGGAATGAATTTCAAATATCAACAAAATGCCTTCACTATCTCAATACTTAGCACTGTGCCCATTGCTTAGAAAGTAATCATGAAAGGTTGAGAAAAATAAATACCTCCTGGGTTCTCTAGACTTGGAAAAACGTTTCATGAAGATTTTAAACAAACTTTTAAGGTAGCTTCTACTTTAGAGGGAACACCACACTCCATGTTCTTTGCCATAAGGAAAGAAGTGAAAAGTATATCAGTCCTTCTGACCATTTTTTGGCCTCTCAATGTCTATCTCCATTCCAAATCTCACCACACAATAAGAAGAGAAACTGTTTGGACAAACAAGAGGGTGGTAGCAGTAATGTAGGAATGATGGATAAAGACAATTTTTAAAAATCTGACACAATGAAGTAAACTGAGTGTCACCTAAAGTTGTTTGGTTTTTTTTACAAGCAAAATACCTGTAATAAAATTTATTTTGGAAGAGAAGAAATAGCCTAATTGTTTATAATACTGCAGAGCAGATTTCCTTGATTGCAAGGACCATCTTAGCTTTCAGGAAGAGTTCATGAAAGTGATTTCTTTCCTTTAGTGAGACACTAGGCATTTACTGTGCATCAACACTGTGCAGAATGTTGGAGACTAGTTCTGAGACACACGCTAAAGAAGGAGCTAGTATCATAAATACCTGAGATCTGTTACTTATTACTTGAAGAATTTTTGTCTTAAACAATAGGATTTTATTGATACTTTGATAGTTTGTTTGCCTTCATACTCTTCAGCAATGCTGCACTAAAAACAGAAATATAACCAACTATTTTTGACTAAAATCAGAAGAAAACTGAGTCTTTAGTTAAAAAAAGCTCTACATATAGAACAGTGTAAATCTCAAGAAAGAAACAATAAAACCTGCATATTCACATCTTAGCCACTAAAACATACATGGATTACAAATGTCTTATTCTTGGAAAGAGTGCCTCAAATCCAAATTGTAGCATAACTCACCATCCAAATAAACATGAAAAAGCTGTCAAATATGGCTCTAAGTCCCAAAGATCCCGTCATCTGCATTAAAAATGAATGAACTGAGAGAAAGGGAAAAACCATCTGCAGTTTAGATTTGTCATTCTTTTGTTATCTTCATGTATTTCAGGATAAAGGGGCTGGCAAAGTGCAGAAAAACCTTCAGGAATTCCAAAGGGATTCATGGGTGCAATTTTAATATTTTAGAGTAACCCATATTTTGGACTAGACAGCCATTAAAATATCTTGTTTCCTAGAAGTCATTTTTCTTTAGACTACAATCTTGTTTTTGCTACAGCTAAAAGAGCTGTTAGAGGTTACATACTGCAGATGAGAGGAGAAACAGGAAGAAAATTTCATGATCATTAGTCAGGGACCACTGATCAGAGTACTACTGGGAGTTCCACATATTTTCCTTGAAATTTTTTCAAAAAATTTTTTCAAAGCTAACATGTTCTGGAGCATTTAGAAGAGAACATTTAGTTTAATAATTATTAAATTATTAATAATTTAATAATTAATTAATTATGCATGTGGAGTGTGAGACACCATTGGTCACCTTGCTTCTACCACCATTGTTCTGGCTACTCAGAAAATGGTTTCATCCAGTCTGGCTCACCGAGAATACATCTCTCATTCAGCAACTGTCTTTAATAAGAAAAGAAGTACAAGGAAACCTGGAATATGCTCAATTACAGGCATAGAAGCCATTGGAACCTGTGCCACAACATGCCCACAAATGAAGAGCATATACAATTGATTGCACAAAACCAGGGGAGAGAAAACTGGGGGTCATGCACGTGTAAATATCATTTAGTGCTGGGTTTAAATTAAGCAGCCTTGTAGAGGAATTCAAATTGTTTTTGACAGACTATAAATATATCCTTGGCTATTGATTGTAATAGAAGAATACACTTACATTTCTTTCTTCCGATTGGTAATGGAAATTTAAGCACTGCTATTAACTATTCTCCCAAGGACAACAAAAGGAGTGTGCAAAGGGCTGCAATTAAAAAGAGAATTATTTAGTTTAGATATGTGTACAGAGGCAGGTCTCCAAAATTTGCCACAGAATTAGAGAAAACTCTGATTACAAAAATTTCCATTCCAGGGCAGCTTAATGCTTCCCTGTCTAATACTACAATAAGCCACAAAGAGAGATGTAGTCTCTAGTTTCTGAAGAATGTTACAGTTAATTTTCTCATTGCTTTGACACTTTTTAAGCCAGTAAAGAGAGGAAGGTGTTCTGACAAAGCAAAAACCAATAAGTCTGTATACAGAAATAATTAGTATCATGGGATGAGGTAAACTTATCAGCATGTTTAGAAATATACCAAGAAATAGGCTCAAGGAAAGTCATGTATTTAGCGAAAACATTGTGACATAAACACACACAAAATATCAGCAATCATGCCATGAATCAATTAGAGAAAGCCATGGATTATCAATATGCAGCATCCACACTCAGAATGCAAGTGAAATATATGTATCGTTGAAATGAAAGAGCTCCTTTGCCGGAAACTTCTTACATTATTCTGCTAGGTCAGCAGCTACTCCCGAGTGTGAAGTACTTTTGGCCTGCAAAATCATGGACCTGAAAAGTGGCTGAAGTTGTCTAGAACAAATATAAAAAGGAGCATCAGCTAAGCTACACAGCACTGGAGTAGCATAACAATGGGAACATTTTGAAGGGAAGCCCCACTGATTTGTCTAGGCCAGTGATTCTGAACTCTGGATAATTTTGCCCCTTGGTGGACATTTGACAATGTCTGGAAACATTTTTGGTTGTCAAAACTTTGTGACACTGCTGGAGTTCAGTGAGTAGAAGCCAGAGATACTGCTGAAGATCCTACAGTGCACAGAACAGTCCTTTGCAACAAAGAATTATCCAGCTTAAAATATGATTAGTGCTGAGGTTGAGAAATCCTGGTCTAGCCCAAAGGCAATGTTATCACAATGGGAAAAGAATGCTTTTCCCATTCTATTTTGTTGCTATTTTGTTTGTCTACTCTACCAGAATGAAAACTTCTTAGAGGCAGGGAATTTGTCTGTATTGTTCATTGCTTAGAACATTGTCTGGCACGCAGTAGGCACATAATAAATATGTAATGAATGAATGAAAGAGTAAGAAAACACAGCAGGAGACAAGTTGGCAGTTATGTGGTTTGACTGAAATGGGAGAGAGACAATAAACCCTTACAGAGTCAGAGATATGTGTGCTGTTATCCTAAAAATCCTCACATTGTCTGATCATCTCAGGAAACTAGTACAAAGAGCTAGTGCTCAAAGAAGAGAATTATTAATACTATTATTATTAATACTAATAATAGTAGTATTCTTTATTTATGTAATGTTATTCAGTAACAGAAAAGAAGACATTGATATTCATCAAAAATGTTTAAGTCAAAACATTCCACTGAGAACTTCTCTCTTAGAGGGAAAGTGTTATAAAGGAATATTTTAACATCACCTTGACCTTCACAACCAGAAGTCAGCTAGTGACTAGGATAGCATTCAACAGGCATATAGTTCTTAAAGTTTGCATATTCTTAGCTGAAACATCTAAAAACCTCCATTTTTAGGAACTGTTTGTTCACTTTTCTCTCTGTTCAGCCTTTGAATTATGTAAGGAAATGCTTTTTTCATCAGTCTGCTTGTGTTAAAGAAAATCACTTCACAGAACAATAAAAACAAATCAATGAAAAAATCCCCAATTTATAAATCTATTTACCTGTTCAAAATGAGGTAAATTTGTGGCTTTGTATTTACATTTTATTTGATAACTTAATTTCTCAACCTCTATCACTTTCATCTAATTTCTTTTGATATTATTTTGCTTTTGGTTATCAAAAATGTAAAAGTGTTTTTCCTCTTCTCAACGAATACAATGCCTGAACTGAATGTATTTTTGACTATGATTTTTCAGAGAACATTAAATTATTATCCTTTTTATGGTGGAAGTCAGTGAGTGATTGATAAAGAAATCATCTGGTCATATTGCTGCCAATTGACTAAGTCTGGTTTAATTTCAAAGAGCTAAGAATGGGCATTATTTAAAGTTAAATGGCTTAATTTAAATACTAATTTTACCCCACCATTAAAGATGTTTTAAAAATAATTGCTTAGTCCATCTTTGTATTACCCATCCATTTTATAAACTTTTTGGAGAATCACTGGGGCTTGGAACAGAAGCACAGTTATCTCTATGAGACCAGAACCCAGGCCTGCATGCCCAACATTCATGGTAGAGAAAGGATAGTGTAGCCCTGTGGTGCCAGCACCTGTGTTAATATAAGGGCTGATTTGGAGCCATGCACTCTTCTTTTTCTAATCATGATTTGTGATCATGGATGTTTAGAGTTTTTTAAATATTTAAATGATTTCATATATTCCACTGGTCCTTCTAATATAGTTTACTCATTCTTGAGTGTTCTACTTTGATTCTAGCCATTAATTGCTTGGATATAGTCGTTGAGTAGTTTTATTTTGTTTGTCTTTGTTTTTCAGTAAGGACTCAAGGATATTTTATTCCCTAAATGATTTTGTATTTCAGAATGTCTGTCTGTAGCTTATACACTTGTATATTACGTTGTGTGAGTCTATCTTCTAGCATTACACTTTCTTTTGTTTCAGAATTGTGTAGGTATTGCTTCATTGTCTTTTGGCATTAAATGTGTGGAGAAATCTGAGACCAGCTTGATTTTCTTTCCTCTTTATAGAAAAACTGTCTTCTTCCCAGAGTTCATTTTCTTCTCTTACAGTTTGGTGACAAATAATATATGTCTCTGTGTTAACTGTTCTATATCTACTATAACCAGAACACAACTTTTGCTTTTGACCAGCATATGCCATTTAGTAAGATTTCTTCTGTTATATCAGCATTTTTCAGTGTTCCATTTGTTTGGTTTTCTACTTCTGGTATATTTAAGATAGGTTATTACTGTTCCATAGACTTATTATATATCTATAGTTTTTTGTGTCCTTTCCCTCTGTGTTTACCTTAATTAAAACAAGCTTTTCTTCTGTATCATTAATTAATTTTATAATTAGCTATATCTGGTCTGTTCTTTGACCTTTTAAATGTATTATGTAACTTTTTAATGTTGCACTTTTGATGCTGGTTTTTTTCTGTTGCACTTAAAAATTTCATTAATTTCAGTCTGTGACTATTGTTTTATGTTTGAGCTTCTATATCTTGATTTAATATACTTATCCAATTCTTCCCTAATGAGGAGCTCTTTTGGGAAATTTTCTTCTGTTTCTTGGACTTTTTTCCAGATCAGACTCTTCATCTATTTTGTTTGCATATTAGGTTTCTTCCCCCCTCCACCTCCCATGCTGGTGTGTTTACCTGGTTGCCATGCTTTTCTTTTCATCTTCCTCATGTTTTAAGTGGAATGATCTGTCAAGATCATCTATGTGCTCTGTAGATAGTGAGTGGATTCTTTTTGACCTCATCCACAGCCTGAGACCTGGCCTACTCTCCCTTCCATCTATAATCTGTGGTTTGAGAATCTTATTTTCTATCTCCCATCCCTTTTTTTCAGTAGCCTCAGGATATGTGAGCAACACAGAGAGAGCTCAACATTGGTCATGTGCCATCTTTCTTTGGAATTTTTCTCCTTAAATAGTATTATATTGTACATACTTCTTGGTTGACTTATAAAATTTTTCATATTTCACACTATGTCTTAAAAATCATTCCACATCAGTGCATCAAGTCTACCTCATTCTTTCTTTGATAATTAGTTGCATTAAAAACACTTAATAAAGGTGTACGGATATTTAAGTTGTTTTTAAAAGGATTTGGTAATGTTCATAAGCATACATGATAAAAATTATTGGAAAACACATATTCAAAAGTTATGTTCCGGGTAAAAAACAGGATACAAATAGAAGACTAGGAATTATATAAAAGAATTAAAAATTAAAGACATAGTCATACCATCATCTCAATTATCTTGTTTTAATAATATATTTCTAGGTACCCTGTACTAAATGAAATGCAGAATTAATTTCCTGACAAAGATATTTCAGTATGTATTTTTCATTTATAAATGTATTGCTATTTTCTTAGCAGCAACTTTTTTTTTTTTTTTTTTTTTTTTGCGGTATGCGGGCCTCTCACTGTTGTGGCCTCCCCCGTTGCGGAGCACAGGCTCCGGACGCGCAGGCTCAGCGGCCATGGCTCACGGGCCCAGCCGCTCCGCGGCATATGGGATCCTCCCAGACCGGGGCACGAACCCGTATCCCCTGCATCGGCAGGCGGACTCTCAACCACTTGCGCCACCAGGGAGGCCCAGCAGCAACTTTTTATTGATATTAATAGTGACTGAAGTACTCTAACAAATTTGAGATTATCATTTATATTTTATTTTAAATAAATGATAGTTCACTTAATACTTTAAAATGTATTATCCTCTCCGTTTACATAAACTTACTGGTTTGCATAATCCAGTTTTTTCCATGCAGCTCATCTGTACAGCATACATATGCAGACATATAGGCACTCTATCAGCCTTTCCTCTCCAGATTTTACTTACTGCAAATCTGCTTATTTGCCTTCAAATATCTTAATAGTGAGGACAGTCATGGATTGTCTAATCTTGAGGGCAAAAATAAGGCAAATAACTCATCAGTAAAATCTTACAGATAATAAAACAACAACAACAACAACAAATTACCATGCCTTTAATCACATACTTAAAAGCTGCAGTTTTAAAGAGGATTTGACTGTAAGTTGAGGCCACATGCAGCCACATAGATGGGTCCCTCTTTGTTAATGGTCCTCACAAAGTTTTCTATAGATTTTTCCTTGTCATACATTTCCAGCTTGTAAGCCCTAATTATCTCTAACTCTTCTTATTCACTACAAACAAATCCATCTCTCTTATTTGTCACAAACTTGGTAAAACCTTTGGCCAATAGTTATAGCAACTGACAGTGTTAAAAGGTAAACTGAAGCATATGAAGATGTTTAAGAGTTTATTTGAGAGCTTCAAGATGGCAGAAGAGTAAGACGCGGAGATCACCTTCCTCCCCACAAATACAACAGAAATATATCTACATGTGGAACAACTCCTACAGAACACCCACTGAACGCTGGCAGAAGACCTCAGACCTCCCAAAAGGCAAGAAACTCCCCACGTCCCTGGGTAGGGCAAAAGAAAACAGAAAAAAACAGAGACAAAGAATAGGGACAGTACCTGCACCAGTGGAAGGGAGCTGTGAAGGAGGAAAGGTTTCCACACACTAGGAAGCTCCTTTGCGGGCAGAGACAGGGGTGGTAGAGGGGGGAAGCTTCGGAGCCACGGAGGAGAGCGCAGCAACAGGGGTGCGGAGGGCAAAGCAGAGAGATTCCCGCACAGGGGATCGGTGCCGACCGGCACGCACCAGCCCGAGAGGCTTGTCTGCTCACCCGCCGGGGCGGGCGAGGCTGGGAGCTGAGGCTCGGGCTTCGGTCGGACCGAAGGGAGAGGACTGGGGTTGGCTGCGTGATCACAGCCTGAAGGGGGCTGGTGCACCACCGCTAGCCGGGAGAGAGTCTGGGGAAAAGCCTGGAGCTGCCGAAGAGGCAAGAGACTTTTTCTTGCCTCTTTGTTTCCTGGTGCGCGAGGAGAGGGGATTAAGAGCGCCACTTAAAGGAGCTTCAGAGATGGGCGCGAGCCGCGGCTACGAGCGCGGACCCCAGAAACGGGCATGAGACGCTAAGGCTGCTACTGCCACCACCAAGAAGCCTGTGTGCAAGCACAGATCACTCTCCACACCTCCCCTCGCAGGAGCCTGTGCAGCCCGCCACTGCCAGGGTCATGTGATCCAGGGACAACTTCCCCGGGAGAACGCACGGCACGCCTCGGGCTGGTGCAACGTCCTGCTGGCCTCTGCTGCCGCAGGCTCACCCCGCACTCTGTACCCCTCCCTCACCCCAGCCTGAGTGAGCCACAGTCCCCGAATCAGCTGTTCCTTTAACCCCCTCCTGTCTCAGCGAAGAGCGGATGCCCTCAGGCGACCTACATGCAGAGGCGGGGCCAAATCCAAAGCTGAACCCCGGGAGCTGTGTGAACAAAGAAGAGAAAGGGAAATTTCTCCCAGCAGCCTCAGGAGCTGCAGATTAAATCTCCACAATCAACTTGATGTACCCTGCATCTGTGGAATACCTGAATAGACAACGAATCATCCCAAATTTAGGAAGTGGACTTTGGGGGCAACAATATATATATATATTTTTTTCCCTTTTTCTATTTTTGTGAGTGTGAATGTGTATGCTCCTGTGTGTGATTGTGTCTGTAGAGCTATACATTTACCACTTGTCCTAGGGTTCTGTCTCTCCTTTTTTATTACTTAAAAATTTTTTTTCTTAATAATTATTTTTTTATTTTAATAACTTTATTTTCTTTTACTTTATTTTATTTTATCTTAATTCATCTTCTTCTTTCTTTCTTTACATCTTTTTTTTTCTCCCTTTTATTCTGAGCCGTGTGGAGGACAGGCTCTTGGTGCTCCAGCCAGGCGTCAGGGCTGTGCCACTGAGGTGGGAGAGCCAAGTTCAGGACACTGGTCCACAAGATACCTCCCAGATCCACATAATAACAAACGGTGAAAATCTCCCAGAGATCTCCATCTCAACGCCAAGACCCAGCGCCACTCAATGACCAGCAAGCTACAGTGCAGGACACCATATGCAAAACAACTAGCAAGACAGGAACACAACCCCTACCATTAGCACAGAGTCTGCCTAAAATCATGATAAGGCCACAGACACCCCAAAACACACCACCAGACGTGGACCTACCGAACAGAAAGACAAGATCCAGCCTCATCCACCAGAACACAGGAACTCATCCCCTCCACCAGGAAGCCTACACAACCCACTGAACCAACCTTAGCCACTGGGGACAGACACCAAAAACAATGGAAACTACGAACCTGCAGCCTGTGAAAAGGAGACCCCAAACACAGTAAGTTAAGCAAAATGAGAAGACAGAGAAACACACAGCAGATGAAGGAGCAAGGTAAAAACCCACCAGACCTAACAAAGGAAGAGGAAGTAGGCAGTCTACCTGAAAAAGAATTCGGAATAATGATAGTAAAGATGATCCCAAATATTGGAAATACAATGGAGAAAATACAACAAACATTTAACAGGGACCAAAAGGAACTAAAGAGCAAACAAACAGAGATGAACAACACAATAAATGAAATTGAAAATTCTCTGGAAGGAATCAATAGCAGAAAAACTGAGACAGCAAAACAAATAAGTGACATGGAAGATAAACTAGTGGAAATAACTACTGCAGAGCAGAATAAAGAAAAAAGAATGAAAAGAATTGAGAACAGTCTCAGAAACCTCTGGGACAACATTAAACACACCAACATTCGAATAATAGGGGTCCCAGAAGAAGAAGAGAAATAGAAAGGAACTGAGAAAATATTTGAAGAGATTATAGTTGAAAACTTCCCTAATATGGGAAAGGAAATGGTTAATTAAGTCCAGGAAGCACAGAGTCCCATACACAATAAATCCAATGAGAAACAGGCCAAGACACATATTAAACTATCAAAAATTAAATACAAAGAAAAAATATTAAAATCAGCAAGGGAAAAACAAGTAACACATAAGGGAATCCCCATAAGGTTAACAGCTGATCTTTCAGCAGAAACTCTGCAAGCCAGAAGGGACTGGCAGGACATATTTAAAGTGATGAAAGAGAAAAACCTACAACCAAAATTACTCTACCCAGCAAGGATCTCATTCAGATTTGACGGAGAAAATAAAAGTTTTACAGACAAGCAGAAGCTAAGAGAATTCAGCACCACCAAACCAGCTTTACAACAAATGCTAAAGAAACTTCTCTAGGCAGAAAACACAAGAGAAGGAAAAGACCTACAATAATAAACCCAAAACCATTAAGAAAATGGTAATAGGAACATACATATCGATAATTACCTTAAATGTAAATGGATTAAATGCTCCAACCAAAAGAGACAGACTGGCTGAATGGATACAAAAACAAGACCCGTATATATGCTGTCTACAAGAGACCCACTTCAGACCTAGAGACACATACAGACTGAAAGTGAGGGGATGGAAAAAGATATTCCATGCAAATGGAAACCAAAAGAAAGCTGAAGTAGCAATTCTCATATCAGACAAGATAGACTTTAAAACAAAGACTATTACAAGAGACAAAGAAGGGGCTTTCCTGGTGGCACAGTAGTTGAGAGCCTGCCTGCCGATGCAGGGGACACGGGTTCGTGCCCCAGTCTGGGAAGATCCCACATGCCACGGAGCAGCTGGGCCTGTGAGCCATGGCCGCTGAGCCTGCGCATCCGGAGCCCGTGCTCCGCAATGGGAGAGACCACAACAGTGAGAGGCCCGCAAACTGCAAAAAAAAAAAAAAAGAGACAAAGAAGGACACTACATAATGATCAAGGAATCAATCCAAGAACAAGATATAACAATTGTAAATATTTATGCACCCAACATATGAGCACCTCAATACATAAGGCAAATACTAACAGCCATAAAAGGGGAAATCAACAGTAACACAATCATAGTAGGGGACTTTAACACCCCACTTTCACCAATGGAAAGATCATGCAAAATGAAACTGAATAAGGAAACACAAGCTTTAAATGATACATTAAACAGATGTACTTAAATGATATTTATAGGACATTTCGCCAAAAACAACAGAATACACATTCCTCTCAAGTGCTCATGGAACATTCTGCAGGACAGATCATATCTTGGGTCACAAATGAAGCCTTGGTATATTTAAGAAAATTGAAATTGTATCAAGTATCTTTTCTGACCACAACGCTATAAGACTAGATATCAATTACAGGGAAAAATCGGTAAGAAATACAAACACATGGAGGCTAAACAACACACTACTTAATAACCAAGAGATCACTGAAGAAATTGAAGAGGAAATCAAATAATACCTACAAACAAATGACAATGAAAACACGACCGCAAACCTATGGGATGCAGCAAAAGCAGTTCTAAGAGGGAAGTTTATAGCTATACAAGCCTACCGTAGAAATAAGAAACATCTCAAATACACAACCTAACCTTACACCTAAAGCAATTACAGAATGAAGAACAAAAAACCCCAAAGTTAGCAGAAGGAAAGAAATCATAAACATCAGATTAGAAATAAATGAAAAAGAAATGAAGGAAATGATAGCAAAGATCAATAAAACTAAAAGTTGGTTCTTTGCAAAGATAAACAAAATTGATAAACCATTAGCAGGACTCATCAAGAAAGAAAGGGAGAAGACTCAAATCAATAGAATTAGAAATGAGAAAGGAGAAGTAACAATTGACACTGCAGAAATACAAAGGATCATGAGAGATTACTACAAGCAACAATATGCCTATAAAATGGACAACCTGGAAGAAATGGACAAACTCTTAGAAATGCACAACCTTCCGAGACTGAACCAGGAAGAAATTCAAAAAATGAACAGACCAATCACAAGCACTGAAATTGAAACTGATTAAAAATCTTCCAACAAACAAAAGCCCAGGACCAGATGTCTTCACAGGCAAATTCTATCAAACATTTAGAGAAGAGCTAACACCTATCCTTCTCAAACTTTTCCAAAATATAGCAGAGGGAGGAACACTCCTAATCTCGTTCGACAAGGCCACCATCACCCTGATACCAAAACCAGACAAAGATGTCACAAAGAAAGAAAATTACAGGCCAGTACCACTGATGAACATAGATGTAAAATCCTCAATAAAATACTAGCAAACAGAATCCAACAGCACATTAAAAGGACCATATACTATGATCAAGTGGGGTGTATCCCAGGAATGCAAGGATTCTTCAATATATGCAAATCAATCAATGTGATACACCATATTAACAAATTGAAGGAGAAAAACCATATGATCATCTCAATAGATGCAGAGAAAGCTTTCAACAAAATTCAACACCCTTTTTTTTTTTTTTTTTTTTTTGCTGTACGCGGGCCTCTCACTGCTGTGGCCTCTCCCGTTGCGGAGCACAGGCTCCGGACACACAGGCTCCGCGGCCATGGCTCGCGGGCCCAGCCGCTCCGCGGCATGTGGGATCCTCCGGGATCGGGGCACGAACCCGTGTCCCCTGCATCGGCAGGCGGACTCTCAACCACTGCGCCACCAGGGAGGCCCCAACACCCTTTTATGATAAAAAGCCCCCAGAAAGTAGGCATAGAGGGAACTTACCTCAGCATAATAAAGGCCATGTATGACAAACCCACAGCCAACATGGTCCTCAATGGTGAAAAACTCAACCACTTCCACTAACATCAGGAATAAGACAAGGTTGCACACTCTCACCACTATTATTCAACATAGTTTAGGAAGTTTTAGCCACAGCAATCAGAGACGAAAAAGAAATAAAAGGAATCCAAATCAGAAAAGCAGAAGTTAAGCTGTCACTGTTTGCAGATGACATGATACTATATATAGAGAATCATAAAGATGCTACCAGAAAACTACTAGAGCTAATCAATGAATCTGGTAAAGTAGCAGGATACAAAATTAATGCACAGAAATCTCTGGCATTCCGATACACTAATGATGCAAAATCTGAAAGTGAAAATAAGAAAATACTCCCATTTACCACTGCAACAAAAAGATTAAAATATCTAGGAATAAACCTACCTAATGAGACAAAAGACCTGTATGGAGAAAATTATAAAACACTGATGAAAGAAATTAAAGATGATACAAATAGATGGAGAGATATTCCATGTTCTTGGATTGGAAGAATCAATCTTGTGAAAATGACTCTACTACCTAAAGCAATCTACAGATTAAATGCAATCCCTATCAAACTACCACTGGCATTTTTCACAGAAGTAGAACAAAAAATTTCACAATTTGTATGGAAATGCAAAAGACCCCAAATAGCCAAAGCAATCTTGAGAAAGAAAAACGGAGTTGGAGGAATCAGGCTCCCTTACTTCAGACTATATTACAAAGCTACAGTAATCAAGACAGAATGGTACTGGCACAAAAACAGAAAGATAGATCAATGGAAAAGGATAGAAAGCCCAGAAATAAACCCACGCACATATGGTCACTTTATCTTTGATAAAGGAGGCAAGAATATACAGTGGAGAAAAGACAGCCTCTTCAATAAGTGGTGCTGGGAAAACTGGACAGCTACATGTAAAAGAATGAAATAGAACACTCCCTAAAACCATACACAAAAATAAACTCAAAATGGATTAAAGACCTAAATGTAAGGCCAGACACCATCAATCTCTTAGAGCAAAACATAGGTAGAACACTCTATGACATAAATCACAGCAAGATCCTTTTTGACCCACCTCCTAGAGAAATGGAAATAAAAAATAAAAAGAAACAAATGGGACCTAATGAAACTTAAAAGCTTTTGCACAGCAAAGGAAACCATAACCAGAGCTAAACACAACCCTCAGAATGGGAGAAAATATTTGCAAATGAAGCAACTGACGAAGGATTAATCTCCAAAACATACAAGCAGCTCATGCAGCTCAATATCAAAAAAACAAACAACCCAATCCAAAAATGGGCAGGAGACCTAAATAGACATTTCTCCAAAGAAGATATACAGATTGCCAACAAACACATGAAAGAGTGCTCAACATCATTAATCATTAGAGAAATGCAAATCAAAACTACAATGAGATATCATCTCACACTGGTCAGAATGGCCATCATCAAAAAATCTACAAACAATAAATGCTGTAGAGGGTGTGGAGAAAAGGGAACACTCTTGCACTGTTGGTGGGAATGTAAATTGATACAGACACTATGGAGAACAGTATCTAGCTTCCTTATAGAACTAAAAATAGAACTACCATACGACCCAGCAATCCCACTACTGGGCATATACTCTGAGAAAACAATAATTCAAAAAGAGTCATGTACCAAAATGTTCACTGCAGCTCTATTTACAATAGCCAGGACATGGAAGCAACCTAAGTGTCCATCAACAGATGAATGGATAAAGATGTGGCACGTATATACAATGGAATTGTACTCAGCCATAAAAAGGAATGAAACTGAGTTATTTGTAGTGAGGTGGATGGACCTAGAGACTGTCATACTGAGTGAAGTAAGTCAGAAAGAGAAAAACAAATATCGTATGCTAACACATATATGTGGAATCTAAAAAAAAGAAAAGAAAATGGTCAGAAGAACCTAAGTGCAAGACAGGAGTAAAGAAGCAGACCTACTAGAGAATGGACTTGAGGATATGGGGAAGGGGAAGGGTAAGCTGGGACAAAGTGAGAGAGTGTCATGGACATATATACACTACCAAATGTAAAACAGATAGCTAGTGGGAAGCAGCTGCATAGCACAGGGAGGTCAGCTCAGTGCTTTGTGCTCATCTAGAGGGGTGGGATAGGGAGGGTGGGAGGGAGGGAGATGCAAGAGGGAAGAGATATGGGGACATATGTATATGTATAACTGATTCACTTTGTTATAAAGCAGAAACTGACACAGCATTGTAAAGCAATTATACTCCAATAAAGATGTTAAAAAAAGAAGTATAAAAGGCAGAACTGACACTGTAAGTAAGAAGTTATTAAAAATGACCAAATAGAACTTATAAAAATAAAATATATATATATTAAATGAAAAAAAAAGACTTTATTTGAGCAAAAATCGATTCTGATTGGGTGCTCCAAACTGAAAGTGGTTAGGAGCATCCCCCCACCTCCCCCAACAAGAATGGAAATTATTGACTGGCTATAGCTTACAGCCTAGTTAGCTGTTTGTGCCTGGCTGTCCTCAGCATTTTGACTTCATAACCTTGGGGGCATTTACAGGCTTAGGTGTTGGTTTGCTTACATACACCACCATGGCATTAGAGCCACCTCAGTCTAATGAGCTCCTTTTTTAGTTAACTTAACAGTGTGTAATTCAAAGACGTCTCTGACCTGATTTTCTTTTTTGTAATTGTATTGTGGATAACATGGGCTCCATCTTTTCTTTCACCCATGCTAACCTTCATGCAGTTAACTCTACCTCAAACAATGGTTTTCAAACTTGCTTACAAATTTACTTGAAAGTGTCCTCACTCTTTCCTCTGTGTTCTACCTATTACTTAATTGTCTCAGGAATATTGTTTGTCCTTGATGCTTACCTGTTTTTCCCTTCCAATTTACCTCTCTCATTCTATTTATTATACTAAATGCCTCCAAACTCAGCAGATATTCCTAAGATAGTGGTCTGGGCTCACTACATGCAGGAAAACAGACACCATACATTTCAAGTAAAATTCTAGAAAAAAAAAGAGCCTACCTGTGCCACCTATCCATGTAGTCCCCGAAAAAATTCAAATTCCCCCAAATCTCTCTGTTAACCTTATGTGCATTTCTTCCTTAATGTCTTTTTCTCAAACATCACTATTTATGATAATGCAAAACAATAGTATTTGATACTACGTTTATTTTAAAAATTAAATTTCCTGCATTGGTTTCTAAAATTTCTATTCAAGTGCACAGTCATTTAAATATATTAGAAATATAAGTATATATATATATATATATATATATATATATACACACACATATATATATATATGTAAGTAGGAGCTAGCTTGGGAGACTACACATATTTAATCATTGATTTTAAACAAGAAATATATAGGTGACCTACAAATGAGTTGTATTCTAAAAACGAACTCATGCATTGCAAATGCCACACATGAGTATCTTTCTGTTAGGATTTTGGATATAAAGTAAAATGCATCATTTTAATTGTAAATAGTAGCATCACAGAGATATGAAATGGGCCCAAGATTGGGGAAAGCAAGTCAAAAGCAGGGTCAGAGGTAGACCTGAATTAGAAGTGCAGTAGAAGTGTGGTCAGTAATGTAAAGATAGTTCCATTGCTTCTGTGGTGAGGGAATCAGAGATGGTCAGAGTTAGATTAAGTGTCCAAGGAGAGAAGCAGCAGGATTCGAGGAGTTTGGAGCTAGTCAAAGCCAGGAACAGGTACCAACAATTGTGGTAAGATTAAAATCTAAGTATATATATATATTTTTTGTCAGAGAAGGCATTGGTATCAAAGTAAAAACAATGCACGTAGTCTCCAATCCCTGGATAGGAGCTACCTATTTTTGGCTCACCCAGTTCCTGCAGAAACAAATGATGTGTTAAGTATTTTGATCACTGTTCTTTCCTCCTCTAAATAGTCTCCTCTTTCCACAACTGTATGTTCAATCTATCTTTTATTCTAAGATGTTGATTATCATGTGTTAATTAACATGTAATAATTTATCATTAATCATATATATTTCATTTATCTGCAAAGTAGAAACGTTTAATCAATTTTCTATCAGTAATAGCCTCTTTCTTTAAGCACTCAGTTTTCTGCATCTATGCCTCTCCTAAACTAATGAGAAGAGCTTTCAGTTAGTTAACTGACTTTTGCTGCAGTTCAGATTTTCATTTTCATTAGATCTCAAGACTCTCTTTTCCCTACACAACAAAAGGAATTTCATTCTCATCAATGTGTCTAAGTTTTTAAACCATGTAGTGGAAAGAGAATAGGCTTTGGAGTTAAACCATCTTTGTTCAAATCTCATCTCTGCCATTCAGTTAATGTGTGACTTTGTCCAGTCATTTCGCTTATGTAAGACCTTCCTCCACCCTCACTTGTAAGGCAGAATTAAAATTAACTATATTTTATGAATTTTGTAAAGGTTACGCAGGAAAATTAATATATATTAATCGTCTAGCAAAAACCTTAGCACATAATAAGAACTAAAGATCTCTTAGATTTTGATCTACTTCTTTCACTTTTTCACTTCTACTTCTTTCACTTGAAAGCCAAGTTCTTTAGATTTCAGAAAGCCAAAGAACCTGGAATATTCCTTAAAGTTTTTGGCAATGGAGTCTAACCTGCAAATTTCAACCAAAATATCTTTCTGACAATTTTTGTGTGTTTTCGTTCCTTACAGATGGAAAATCTGATTTATATCTGCTCGAATTCTTAAAACCTGGCACAAAGAGGAAACTCAATAAATATTTAATGATGATGAAATTAGTTATGGTGTAATACTGTTGGGAAATTGGGGTTGCAAAATTAGCAGCATGCACAATGGGAAAATTTTTACCATGCCAAATAAATAAGCAAAATTGTGGAAACCAACAGCTTAGCACACAGTGTTATATCTGACATTAGTTGTATCTCCACAAATAGTAGGTGAATTCTCAGAATATTTGCTCCCAAAGAGTATATCAATTGACCTCTGTGAAAAGGCAAACTCTAAGCAAATGTTTTTAAAATATGGGTAGAATTTCTTTTTGGTTAATATAAATCTCAGAATTTTCCTAACAATCTTTGATTTCCTGAGAAAGGGAATTTTAAGCACCCTACAAACATAAATTAAATGAATACAATTTTAGTATATTGACTTATATAGTTTAGGAAATAACAGAAGTTTTAATTTAAAAAAATGTGTGTGTGTGTATGTGCGCGTTCTTCTGACACTTAGAGCCATAACACTATGTGTTCCTGTAGTTAAAATACACTTTTACATTCTTTGTCTTCCCCCCAGAGATAAGTAGAGGTCATAGACAAAGTGTATTTGAATAGAAGATCACAGATTTTTGACACAGTAGAATGTAAGCAAATGTGTTTTCTCTTCAAACTGTCCATAAGAAATGGTTACAGAAAGTAAAAGTGTTTCAGTCATGAGAAAAGCTTAGTTTATCACTAAGGAAACCTTAGTTGATTGAAATTGATTAGTTAGTCGTTCAGAGTATAATTTATCTCTTCTAAATTGATAACAAATGACAAAATGATATGGCTAGTAAAATGTATCCGAGTTAAGACATAACTCATGTTGTATGCTCTGCATTATGCAGTGTCTCCCCATCTCCTGCACACCTACTAATCTAGCTGCAGGGCAGTGTGGCAGTAACTGCAAATCTCCACAGTCTATGTGTCTGAATTTTAATCCTGGATCCACTACTTACTAGCTATGTGACCTGCATTATGGTCAAGTCTGAGCATTTGTGAACATAGGTAAGGACTGACATGAAATAAAAAAACAAAATTATGCTGATAAGCAACAAATCATGAGATCGTTTATTGGGCTTTATGGGCTCTATCAGGCCAACCTAGCATACCTGGATCAGCTGCTGGGAAAGAAACAGAAATTAAAACCTACCTAGCTGCTCTGCTATTCTATGCAGATGCCTAGATTCCCATAACTATTCCACAAGATATTGACAGCTACTAGAATCTAACAGGAGTCTGAAATAAGTTCTCCTCAAACTTTAGTGCGCTTAGCAAATTAACTAGGATGCCCCATATCAAAGCCTCAGCAAGAGGACTTCTGATCTAGCAATTCAGGAAGAGGGTACAGAAATCTGCATTTACAAGCACCCCATTCCATTTAGATGGGGGAGCAAGAAGGCCTCTCAGATAAATTGTATGTAACATTTAAGATTATCAGACCTCCAAGTCTTCCTGTCTTCATTTCTTTTGTCAGTATTAGGATGTCAAAGAATGTCTTTGAGGGCTCCATACTACTTGAGCATTTGGTTGTATCAAGTGCAAAGGATAATGTGAGCTTTATTCTGCTTCTGTTCTTCTTATCAACAGAGACCTCAACTGTCTAAAAGATCACCAGAAGGAAAAATTTCCTTCAGTTCCTCTTGATACAAAAAAGGCAATATTCTCTCATGAGAAAAAGTGCTGGATTTAAACAAGGAGGACCAGAGGCACTGATTGAGAATTCTACAGTGGCTAAAAGAGAATTCCCATGAGCAAGACAATTCCATGGCTCAGCTGCTAGGTGTGAGGAAAGAAATTCATGTACACAAAATGTGCTTTGAGAGTATGTGTTAGTATATAGGAAATTGACAGAGTAGTGCCAAATGTTGATGCAACAGACTTCTCTGGAACTTCCTCCTACTACTAGGATATATGTTCCACAGCTAACAGGGCTTCTAAACCTTCCTTCAGGACTGGAAACTTTGCACCACCTTCTGAAGGCTGGTCACAGGGGATCTTGGTAAGAAGAAAAGAAATACATCTTAATCTTATTGGATAAAGAAAGCTCTAGTATTTATAAGCCATTAAGCCTTCATCACAACCCTGCCTGAAAGGGATAAGAGAGCTGTTTTCCAATCAACAGTGGTTTTATAGCATCTCTTCAATTTTAGAGTCATAAGCAGTTCAAGTTATTTTTTCTCAATATCTCTTTTATGCTATTATGATGCTGCTGTCATGTAAATTGGGAATTAGGTGTCAGGGTATGAAAATGCTCTACATGTGCACATTAAATGTTGCCTTAGAGCAGAAAGGAAAAACGTTTTCCATAAGTGTGCTGACAGATGAAAATTTTACAGAAGACATCTCTCAGAAGTCATCTGCTTTTAAGTTTACTAGATCATGTGCTTCCTAGGAAAAGAACTGCAATGATCAAAAAGAGTCAAAGAACAAATATCTAGTCCTTATTCTTAGTCCAATTCACAGGCCAGTGCATATTCTTCAGGTTCTCTATCCCATGTCCAGAAGGAAGACGACGTAAAATGTTTTGACCTGAAATGTTACAATATTATTGTCCAGTAAGACACTCTTCCTTAAGCCAATTATATAAAGCCATTTGATAACTCAATACTTAAATAGTATTCAAGGCTTTGCAGAATATGAATGTATGCAGACCTCAAAGTGAGTTTGTAGTGGTATGCTAATGACCCATATTTCCATTCTGAAATGTCTCAGCAACCTTTCCATCTATATGATCTCAAACAGCTTCTCATTTTTTATACTCATATCCAGTAACTTTTGTTTATCTAGATGTAATTATTACTAATTCTAGAAAATTTTCTGTAAAATTTCTACAACTAAAAACCAGACTTAGCTACTTTGTATAATACATGTTTAATATTTGTTTGGAGAAAATAGAATTGCTTCAATGTAATTCAATATCTCCATCATGATCACTAAGGAAGCCCGGTAATAACACTTTGTAGTAAAATCTGCATGAATCATTGTCTATGCTCCATACCTACTTTATCACACCTTTAATTGATTTTTTTCTTATATTACATGTTAAGTGAAAACTTCCTCTGTTCAGTCTTTCACTAAAACAAACATTTATTGAGAACCAACTCTTTTCTGGGCATTACATGGCAAAATATGGATGCTAAGTGTTGTTTCAAGGTTCTCTCTCCCTTTGGATTGCCCCAGGATATAGAGAAAACCAATCTCAACTTGCTCAGACCACAGTTATTTCAATGCAGTAATTTCAACAGTTGAATAAAATTGGTGAAACAATGTAGATAGATCACCACATGATTTATTAACTTATCTGACCTTATCAGAGTAAGCATGAGAAGCATTGGCTTTATTGAACTTCAGAAATTTTCAAATAAACATATTTATAGCAATAAAGAAGGACTGCTTTCCAGTCAACTATCCACTTACAAACTATAGCTTACTTTTTTTCCTGTTTACTTCACCCAGTGTTCTACATGGTAGTCCCTTAAAGAGAGACTGACCTTTCTGTACCCTATTAAAATATGTTATGTTGTCTCTGGCATTACCATGTCTTACTGTGAAAGAGACCTGGTAACTTCTGTTACCTCTGTACCTATTGGACCTTAGATGGTGCTTGCTTGATGTTTTTGCCAGGTGTGGGTAAACCAAGTTACACCTTAAAGTCAAAACTATCCAAATGATAAGATGTTTTTATAAGACCCCAGGTTGTGTTACACTGGCAATATTTTTTCACTCTCTTTGGACTTTCCAAATCACTTTTGATGCAAGCAGTGTCAAAACTTGTTTTTAAATTATAATCTGAACTTTAACCTGACAATATAATTTTTGAATTTTATCGTCAGCTTTTCCTCATCACAATAAAGTTGAATAAGACAGACTCCAGGTATACTGGTTAATTTTGCCCACGACTGTGAGCAATCATAATCAATCAATTTTACACATTAAATATCTTTTTTCTTCTTTAAATTGTGATATTGCTATGTATATTTCAAGACAAGAAATACTAAAATAAGCCTGTGGTTCCATCCAGTTCTTTAGGTCTTCTGAAGTGATGACAAAAATTTTAAAATTCAGTTGATTAACTGAGGACATTTAAAGAGATTACTCTTTCTCAATGAGAGGAATTGTTTTGGTGGTCACCACAGCAAAAGTGACCAAATGTAGCCAGCTCCAACTTTATGCTCTAGATGTTATGTTCTCATCTTTATTTTAATACATTTATGAGACAGCGGTGCTCAGAGAGTGATAGGATTGTTTTGCATTTGTTTTGCAGGGGAGTGTGTGTGTGTGTGTGTGTGTGTGTGTGTGTGTGTGTGTGTGTGTGTGTGTGTGTGTGTGTGGTATGCTTTGCATTAGATATGTTGGTTTTCCCTCAGTTAGATAAAAAATATATTAGATAAAAAATATATTCTATTTCATATTTATCTTAAAATGGATATTTTTGACTTGAAAAGTATATGCCAAAGGAATTCTGGTACTGCTACCCATTGTTTTCCAAACTCTTTCCATTCTTTTTATTCATCAAGACCATGTTAGTAACCTTATTTCCTCTATATCACAGTGTTTTTTTAATTTTAATGTACATTTTAATATTTCCTGCTTCTGAATTCATTGATGTGATAGTTCCGATAAATCACATCTCTCTAAGTAGGACAGGTGATGCTAACAGTCAGATCACAAAAGCTATGTGCCTTTTAATGAATCCAATATTTCTAATTTACTTTTCCCTCAAGAATGCATTTGCTTTCTACATTGCTTCAGAGTAGAACCCTCAATCATCTGTCAGCATGTGTTCTTAGAGTGACATTTCTGAAGTGATGAAAGTAGAATTTTTTTGGGTGGGGTACACGGGCCTCTCACTGTTGTGGCCTCTCCCATTGCAGAGCACAGGCTCCGGACGTGCAGGCTCAGCGGCCATGGCTCACGGGCCCAGCCGCTCCACGGCATGTGGGATCTTCCCGGACTGGGGTACGAACCCGTGTCCCCTGCATCGGCAGGTGGCCTCTCAACCACTGCACCACCAGGGAAGCCCAAAAAGTAGAATTTTAAACAGGAAAAAGAATCTTAACAACTACATTTAGTCTAAAAATCTGTCAAATATATCTTGAATAGCTGCATGGATGTAGCATGATTAGTTCCAAGAGAATGCAAGAAAAATAACATAATTCATCTAGGCCATGTATCATATCCCTTTACACTGGACAGGAGACAATAATAATGTGTTTAATTTAACTGAGGAAAATTAAAGAGGGCATATGTTTTTAATCCCATCCTATATTGCAATTTTATACTTGAGAAAACACTTCAATATATATTATCATTTTTAATTCTCACAGCACCCCTGAGATAAAGAGTATTATACCCATTTTACAAGTGATGAAACTGAAGTTCAGAGACGTGTTAAGAGGTTTGCCCAGGTTTATACAGTTAGTACCAGCAGAGCTGGAAGCCAAGCTAAGGAAGTTTGACTTGGAATTCAGCTGCCATTTATACCAGCCTAATGCTTAAAAGCCCTGAGTCTGAGGGGAAGTTAAATCAGTCACTGATCTTTACCCTACCTAAAATATTAATTTGAGTAAAATTTTCATAATGTTCTGTAATAACATTAATTCATCAATATTTATAAGGAGCAGTATTATTATTTTAGGGGAATTCACAAACCTCTCAAAATAATCCATTGCCAACTTGACCATGAATGTATTGAAATAGTATGAGAAACTCAAAAGAACCATATGTCTACATCTGGAAAATATCATTTTGTCCCAGCAGGAATTAGTCAAAAAAAAAAAATCAATAAATGGGTCTATGAATTTCATTCAGTTTCTGAAACAGACATAAAAGATTTTGCAAAATCACTCGGTATCAAAACATCAATTGCTCCTTATAATCAGTAAAAGGAGTGCAAATGATCAACACATTTTAGAAATTTATAGCTTTTTCATTTGCACATGGTTAATAATGGCTTCAGTTAAAACATAATTTCTTGCTTCAAAGAATGAGTCTGAAAACAGATGCCATCATTGATAATGGTAAATTATCAGTAAAACTCCTTTAGGGAAATGAGTATTTTTCTTTTGGGAAATGAGTATTTTCAGTTTTCTGATTTCATTAGTAAGATATTAAAAGTTGGAAGCTATAGCTACATCTTCTTTACAAACAACATTTTAAATGCAAATGGTGTTTCATAAATGTTAACAATTTGACTAAATTACTAAGAAGCCTACCAATAAGAGAAAATTTAGTGTAATGTAGAGAAAAGAATATGATTGTAAAATATAATAATAATATTAAATTAAAAATAAAAGTTAAAACTAAATTTAAAAACATAAATAAATTAATTAAAAATAAAACTGTGGGTATTAAGAAAGAAAGATCTTACATAATTTTCAAAACTTTATTTTACTATTGAAGGTACAGATTAGGTTAGGCATTTTGTGTGCATGTGCGTGTGTGTACACTTAAAAAGGATATTATATCTAAAACAGTAATTACAATGCAGTAAGTTCTATAGTTCTATAACAGAACTAAGTACAAAAGTCTTTAGATGTACAGAGAAGGATTATGTAATCTGTACTAGATCTTGAAGGACTAGAAGAATTTACTATGTGGAGAACAGAAGGACATTTCAGGGAAGGACATCACAGGTATAATCACATCAAGATAAGAAAGAACATATTGATAATATTGGTTAAAATACTTTTCACTCAGTACTCCCACACAAGCCAATTATACTTAAAGTGTGATTTCATGAGATAAGTAAGCATTTCCTGACAAAATTGTGGCTTCCCTATATTTCTGAAGGAATCTTTCTAGGTATCAACTCAGATGATGAACCCTGAAGTCAACTCTAAAAATTTACTCTAACTTGGTGTCCTATGGAATTAATCCATTTCACATTATAACACCTTAAATTGAATAATTTTGTAACTTTCTGAAATAGCATAGAATGGAGCACAGGATGAGGAAAGAGAAACACAAAGAGATGAGTAGGTAGTTCCCTAAGCAGTCACAGACATCATGAGAACTCAAACAAGAAGAAAATATTGGCAGTGGATGGTAGACATTTTGAAACAAGCTTGCTATGCTACAAAATATTCTTCATACTGGGTTTAGTTCTGAGCTGTAGCTTCTTTTTCTAGCTCTTCTGTGCACTTCCCTGTGGGAAATACTTTACCTTCAAGATTTGTCAGGGAGCAAAGGGGACAGATTTATGTTAGAGTGGAAATTTTGAAGAGGACTGAAGAAACACAAAGGAATAAGAGAGGTACAAGATGAGAAATAGAGAACGAGCACGATATTGAAAAGGTCACAGATTCTGGAAATAGGCAAAGAATCCAATCTTACTGGTCATTTACAAGCTCGGACTAATACTGGACAAGGTATTTAATTTCTCTGTGCCTCGACTCTAAGAAATAAAGGTATTTTCTGCTTTCCTGAGCAGTTTCGAGAATTCTCTAACCCCTTGCTTTAATTTTATCCTAACATTAATCATTACTTGGCATGGTAAATACTTATTCAATTAATTATTTTCTATCTCTTGAACTCATGTAAGCTGCTGAAGTCAGGGGCTTTTTTTTTTTTTTTACCACTGTTCCATCTCCAGTGCCTAAAACAATCCCTGGTTGAGTGGGAGTTCAGTAAAGAGCTGCTGCAGGAATGAATTAGTTTAATAAATAAATAATGTAAACATATGAGTGCAAAGCCAGACACAACATAGGCATTTAATAAATGCTAGAGAGATGCAGACAGACTTAGGTTCAAACTCTGGCAGTGTCATTGCTAAATGTGTGATCTTGGGCTTCTTTAACTGTAAAAAGGGTGTGAGAAAGAAGAATGTTCACCTTTGATGACTGTCATCAAGGTAAGACAAGATACCTTGTAAAATCCATGGTACCTACTACTACCATAATTCAGAGTAAGGGGTTTGTCCAATAAGATGAATGCTAAATTTGCACAGAGCCAAGTTCCTCCATAAAGAAAATAGCCTAGTTTGAAAATGCCCAGGTAAGGAGACAAGAGGTCACATTGGTACCTGGTGTTCCCCTGGAGCTAGGATCTGTACAGGACAATTAGAAATAAATTCAATTTACGGTTAGAGTGCAACTACAGGAAGCTAATACTGAAATTCAGAGGGTTATGCATTGGTTTTTATTCATAACTACATACGAGAATTCTTGTTTTTCCAAGTGTACCTTCCTGAGGGGCTCCCATAGATCAAAACGATAATGTTGGGCTTCCCTGGTGGCGCAGTGGTTGAGAGTCCGCCTGCTGATGCAGGGGACACAGGTTCCTGCCCCAGTCCAGGAGGATCCCACATGCCGTAGAGCGGCTGGGCCCGTGAGCCATGGCCCCTGGGCCTGCGCGTCCGGAGCCTGTGCTCCGCAACAGGAGAGGCCGCAACAGAGAGGTCCGTGTATCGCAAAAAAAAAAAAAAACAAACAAAAAAAACCCGATAATGTTGAAGGCAAAGTAATTTTCATAAACCAAGGTGATACAGTGTGAGATGACTTTCCATTTCTTATTTTCTAACAAGGTAGTATCATAGCATGCTGGAGTTTTAAATGAGACATCTAAAGACAAGAGTTGAGTTAGCCTTGGTCCTGAGAAAAGAAGGGAGGGACTTAGTCATTTGCCCAGTTTGGCCCTGATAATAATCTCCCAAGGCATCTGTTTTTCCTAATTTTCCATGTCCAAAACAATATTTGAAAAAGATAACAAAAATATGAATTTGTTCAACCAGTGTCATGCAGGCAGTGCATATAAAAGAACCACAGAACAATTTAGAAGTAAGTAAGTTATGTTGAATTTTAGTGAAATGCTCAAATTTTACATGATTGAAGATTCAATTTTATTAATGTAGCAAAATTGCATCACACAAAGTTGTTTTACTTTGTGTTACTCTCTCACGTTCTCCAAATACAGTGGGATGAGCTGAAGTATATGCTGAAACTGTATCACTGTTCAACTTCTCTCTCTGCCCAATCCTACTTCCCTCTCTCCCTAACAGGTTTTGTCCCCAGCAACATGCCACAACAAACCTCTCATATGCAGATCTCCATCTGTGAATCTATTTCCTGAGGAATACAATCTAAGATAGAAACTAAGAATAACCTGGCTTCAGGCAGAAGCAAAGGCAAATCATTTCTGGAAAAAAAAATCATGCCCAGTTTAGGCCTATAAAGATTAAGATCAAGAAATATTAACTCAGTATTGAAAAGAAACCCACAAAAAACAAGCCACCATGAATGAGAGTTAGAACAAAAAACAAACCTTAATGTTGAAATTACCAGGAAGAAAATATAAAATAATTTTGAGAGCAGCAAAACAAAAGTGACTCATCACATCCAATGGTACCCCCATAAGGCTATCAGCAAATTTCTCAACAGAAAACTTGTAGGCCAAGAGAAAGTGAGATAAATTAAACATGATTTTTTTCTTAAAAAAACTGCCAACCAAGAATACTATACCTGGTAAAGCTGTCCTTCAGAAATGAAGGAGAGATAGACTTTCCCAGACAAATAAAAGCTGAAGGAGTTCATCACCACTAGATCTGCCTTACAAGAAATGTTAAATGAAGTTCTTCTAGTTGAAATGAAAGGATATTAATTAGCAACATGAAAAAATATGAAAGCTAAAACTCACTATAAAGGTAAGTATATAATCAGATTCAGAACACTCAAACACTGCAATAATGGTACATAAATAATGATGAATGAAATGCTAAAAAGTAAAACATAAAATCACAATATGAGAAAGCAAGAAGTGATTATCAATTTGACTGGGAAGATTAAAAAAAGGTCATTAAACTTTAAAGTTTAAAATTAATTTGACTCAGGACTTCACTGGTCGTGCAGTGGTTAAGAATCTGCCTGCCAATGCAGCGGACACAGGTTCGATCTCTGGTCTGGAAAGGTCCCACATGCCGCGGAACAACGAAGCTCATGCGCCACAACTACTGAGCCTGCACTCTAGAGCCCATGAGCAACAACTACTGAGCCCGTGTCACAACTACTGAAGCCCACATGCCTAGAGCTCATGCTCCACAATAAGAGAAGCCACCACAGTGAGAAGCCTGCGTACCACAATGAACAGTAGCCCCTGCTTGACGCAACTAGAGAAAGCCTGTGTGCAGCAACACAGACCCAGCACAGCCAAAAATAAATAAATATTTTTTAAATTAAATTAAATTTAATTAATTTGACTCAATGAATAAATTTAAACATCAGATTAGTCCAGCTAAAGAGAAAATTACTGAACTGAAACTTAGCACTAAAGAAATTAACAAAATGTAGCACATAGATAAGGAGAGTCAAAATATGAGAGCAAGGCTTAAGTGATGTGAAGTATAGAATGAGAGGATCTAAAGGTACCTAATCACAGTCCAAGACAGAGAATAGAGTGGTAAGAGGAGAGGCAATATTAGAAGATACGGGTTGAGAAGTTTTCAAAGCCACTGCAACACTTGAATCTATAAATATGTAAATTATATTATATTCTATGCAGAATAAATAATTAGAAATCCACACCTAAGCAAATTCTAGCAAAATTGCAGAAAGCCATTAGCTAAGAGGATTAAATCAGCCCAAATGAAAAGAAAGATCAGTTAGGAAGGAATGACAATTAGACTGGCAGAAATGCTGAGAAAAAAATCAATGTTATCCTGGAATCCTGTCCCCAGTAAAACTATCTTTCAAGTGTAAATAAATGCACTGTGTTGATTCAATTGAGGAACTTGTTTTTTGTTTTGTTTTGTTTTTTGTTTTTTTATTTAGTCAAGGCACATATCTTGAGAGTGTGCAGCGTCCTTCTTACCCAAAAATTGAGAACTTGATTTCATTGTAATACAGTACATTTAGTCCTTTGATATCTGTGCATTCTGTTACTTTATTTAAATTCACATAATTAAGTAAAATAATAATTCACATAATTATTTTTACTCAAAGAGGCAGTACACCAGGATGTTGCTGTGTTAAGAATAATGCCTTTGGGACAAGGTCTAGGCATAGTTTTTTTCTCTATGCTTAGCTCTCTAAAACCACTCTCAAGTGTGTGCTTCTCTACCTAGGCACAGAAATAACCCCTTATCACCTTTGTCCCAATTACATCCATACTAAGCAAACCAGAAGCACGTCTTCATCGCTCACTCATTTATAAACAAGTGGTAAACTCCATTTATAGTCAAGCAGCTTATCCTAATTATCCTCCTCAATCTTTCTCTCCTCAGTGCCCAGAATTTATCAGACAAATATTCAAATAACAGGTATTTGATAATTTTTAAAATTTAAGAAAAAATAGGAAATTGTTTTAATAGACTTTTTGTTTTTGTTTTATGTATACTGCCTTAAATAGGCTCATTAGATTGAATGGCAGCCTTGTGATAAATTGAGATTTACACCTTCTAATTATTTAACACACTATTTTCCCATGGTAAATATTTTCATAATTAGGCCTCAGAAATAAAATTTAAATTAAAAGAGAAGGGTGAAATCATTTGTGTATAAATTAAATAAGCATCCTCAGATATCCCTCAAACTATAATCTTTGTCAATACATGCTTGCAAAGGTTTATTATATAAAGAAATCCATGTAAATTGATGGCAGCTTTCCCAGAAGAAATCAGATAAGCTAATTTAACTTTTTGGCAATATTCTTCTATTTTCTCACTTAGGTACATCATTATATTAGTCATGGGGAAACAATGAACTGTACCAAACTGAAAAAAATGCAAGCTCCCCTGTGAGAATTAAATGTGGTGAACACTTAATTATAAACCAAAAAGAAATTATCAGCTTTTCAGATGCGTTTTGAAATGGCCTTTTCAGATGTCTTTTAGAATGGCTGCCAGATAGATAGATGATAGCTTGCTAGCTACATAATCTAATGCCCAGAGACTACTGAGCAACACAGGAGTTGATATGTAAACTGGAGTAAAAAAGTTCTTGCTACAGATGACTCAGAGAATTCCTTCCATGAAATTGGGTATTGATGCTTTAAGATGGTAAACAGGGCTTCCCTGGTGGCACAGTGGTTGAGAACCCACCTGCCGATGCAGGGGACACGGGTTCGTGCCCCGGTCCGGGAAGATCCCACGTGCCGCGGAGCGGCTGGGCCTGTGAGCCATGGCCACTGAGCCTGTGCGTCTGGAGCCTGTGCTCCGCAACGGGAGAGGCCACAACAGTGAGAGGCCCGCTTACCGCAAAAAAAAAAAAAAAGATGGTAAACATAGTTGTGGTATAAAAATAAATTAATGCTATGGTCTATAGACAACCCACAAAGTCCACTCTAAGGAATCCATGTAATCTGCACTTTTGATCACTGCTACCCATGAGTGCTTATAAAACTCTGGTCTTAAGCCTAACCCTAACACCATATTAGTCAATGTCCACAAATGTACCTTGGGAAAAAATACAAACCCCAACACCCAATTTTTTTCCAGTGGAATCTTGAAAATTCAGACATGTCTTCATTACATTAAAACTACATTAACTCATTTATTTACTTGTTCTTCAAACATTTACTCTCTAGTGACTATATTCTGGTACTGCATTAAGTTGTGAAAACACAGAAATGAATGGAACCCACCCTCATCTGTTCAAAATCTACCAGGAAAGTCAGAAAAGTAAGATCAGACTGAAGTTTCACTAGAATTAACTTAAAATTATGATTAGTCATTGGTTGGTTGGTTAGTTTTTCAGTTTTCCAACCCCAGACACACATATTTTTGTCCTCAGCGTTTATATTCACAGATGGAACCAATAAGAAAATCTAATCTAATATTTATTATATTAAAATAAAGATTTTTCTCAAAATTCTTGTGCTAATTCGGCAATGCAATTTTAACATTAGATAGTCTGAATATCATCTATGCATCAGTCATCAACTTACAACACTTTCTTTTTTTTGAATTTTATTTTATTAATTTTTTATACAGCAGGTTCTTATTAGTTATCCATATTATACATATTAGTGTATATATATCAATCCCAATCTCCCAATTCATCACAGCACCACCAACAACAAACCCCACCACCACTTCCCCCCCTTGGTGTCCATACATTTGTTCTCTGCATCTGGGTCTCAATTTCTGCCCTGCAAACTGGTTCACCTGTACCATTTTTCTAGGTTCCACGTATATGCGTTAATGTACGATATCTGCTTTTCTCTTTCTGACTTACTTCACTCTCTAGATTCATCCACGTCTCTACAAATGACCCAATTTCATTCCTTTTTATAGCTGAGTAACATTCCATTATATATCCATTCATCTGTTGATGGGCATTTAGGTTGCTTCCAGACTTGACTACTGTAAATAGTACTGCAATGAACATTGGGGTGCATGTGTCTTTTTGAATTATGGTTTTCTCTGGGTATACGCCCAGTAGAGGAATTGCTGGGTCATATGGTAATTCTATTTTTAGTTTTTTAAGGAACCTACATACTGTTCTCCATAGTAGCTGTATCAACTTACATTCCCACCAACAGTGCAAGAGAGTTCCCTTTTCTCCACACCCTGTCTCCAGCATTTGTTGTTTGTAGATTTTCTGATGATGCCCATTCTAACTGGTGTGAAGTGATAACTCATTGTAGTTTTGATTTGCATTTCTCTAATAATTAGTGATGTTGAGCAGCTTTTCATGTGCTTTTGGCCACCAGTATGTCTTCTTTGGAGAAATGTCTATTTAGGTCTTCTGCCCATTTTTGGATTGGGTTGTTTCTTTTTTTAATATCAAGCTGCAAGAGCTGTTTATATATTTTGGAGATTGATCCTTTGTCCGTTGATTCATTTGCAAATATTTTCTCCCATTCTGAGGGTTGTCTTTTAGTCTTGTTTGTAGTTTCCTTTGCTGTGCAAAAGCTTTTAAGTTTCATTAGGTCCCATTTGTTTATTTTTGTTTCTATTTCCATTTCTCTAGGAAGTGGGTCAAAAAAGATCTTGCTGTGATTTATGTCTGAGTGTTCCTCCAATGTTTTCCTCTAAGACTTTTATAGTGTCTGGTCTTACGTTTAGGTCTCTAATCCATTGAGTTTATTTTTCTGTATGGTGTTAGGGAATGTTCTAATTTCATTCTTTTACATGTAGCTGTCCAGTTTTCCCAGCACCACTTGTTGAAGAGGCTGTCTTTTCTCCATTGTATATCCTTGCCTCCTTTGTCATAGATTAGTTGACCATAGGTTCATGGGTGCATGGGTTTATCTCTGGGCTTTCTATCCTGTTCCATTGATCTATATCTCTGTTTTTGTGCCAGTACCATATTGTCTTGATTACTGTAGCTTTGTAGTATAGTCTGAAGTCAGAGAGTCTGATTCCTCCAGCTCTGTTTTTTCCCTGAAGACTGCTTTGTCTATTCGGGGTCTTTTGTGTCTCCATACAAATTTTAAGATTTTTTGCTCTAGTTCTGTAAAAAATGCCATTGGTAATTTGATAGGGATTGCATTGAATCTATAGGTTGCTTTGGGTAGTATAGTCATTTTCACAATATTGATTCTTCCAATCCAAGAGCATGGTATATCTCTCCATTTGTTTGGATCATCTTTAATTTCTTTCATCAGTGTCTTATAGTTTTCTGTA
This sequence comes from Mesoplodon densirostris, assembly GCF_025265405.1. Classification (NCBI taxonomy): domain Eukaryota; kingdom Metazoa; phylum Chordata; class Mammalia; order Artiodactyla; family Ziphiidae; genus Mesoplodon; species Mesoplodon densirostris. Next base: position 28,568,777 of record NC_082674.1, read on the forward strand.
TACAGGTCTTTTGTCTCCCTAAGTAGGTTTATTCCTAGGTATTCTATTCTTTTTGTTGCAGTGGTAAATGGGAGTGTTTCCTTAATTTCTCTTTCAGATATTTTATCATTAATGTATAAGAAGGCAAGAGATTTCTGTGCATTAATTTTGTATCTTGCAACTTTACCAAATTCATTGATTAGCTCTAGTAGTTTTCTGGTGGCATCTTTAGGATTCTCTATGTATAGTAACATGTCATCTGCAAACAGTAACAGTTTTACTTCTTTTCCAATTTGTATTCCTTTCATTTCTTTTTCTTCTCTGATTTCCATAGCTAGGACTTCCAAAACTATGTTGAATAGTGGGGATAGTGGACATCCTTGTCTTGTTCCTGATCTTAGAGGAAATGCTTTCAGTTTTTCACCATTGAGAATGATGTTTGCTGTGGGTTTGTCGTATATGGTCTTTATTATGTTGAGGTAGGTTCTCTCTATGCCCACTTTCTGGAGAGTTTTTCTCATAAATGGTGTTGGATTTTGTCAAAAGATTTTTCTGCATCTATTGAGATAATCATCTGGTTTTTATACTTCAATTTGTTAATATGGTGTATCACCTTGATTGATTTGTATATATTGAAGAATCCTTGCATCCCTGGGATAAATCCCACTTGATCATGGTATATGATCCTTTCCATGTGTTATTGGATTCTCTTTGCTAGTATTTTGTTGAGGATTTTTGCATCTATATTCATCTGTGATATTGGTCTCTAATTTTCTTTTTTTGTACTATCTTTGTCTGGTTTTGGTATCAGGGTGATGGTGGCTTCATAGAATGAGATTGGGAGTGTTCCTTCCTCTGCAATTTTTTGGATGAATTTGAGAAGGATGGGTGTTAGCTCTTCTCTAAATGGACTTTTGTTTGTTGGAAGATTTTTAATCACAGTTTCAATTTCATTACTTGTGATTGGTCTATTCATATTTTCTATTTCTTCCTGGTTCGGTCTTGGAAGGTTATACCTTGCTAAGAATTTGTCCATTTCTTCCAGGTTGTCCATTTTACTGGCATAGAGTTGCTTGTAGTAGTCTCTTAGGATGCTTTGTATTTCTGCAGTGTCTCTTTAACTTCTCTTTTTTCATTTCGAATTTTGTTGATCTGAGTCCTCTCCCTCTTTATCTTGATGAGTCTGGCTAATGGTTTATCAATTTTTTTTATCTTCTCAAAGAACCAGCTTTTAGTTTTATTGATATTTGTTATTGTTTTGTTTCTATTTCATTTATTTCTGCTCTGATCTTTCTGATTTCTTTCCTTCTGCTAACTTTGGGTTTTGTTTGTTCTTCTTTTGCTAGTTCCTTTAGGTGTAACATTATATTGTTTATTTGAGATTTTTCTTGTTTCTTGAGGTAGGCTTGTATTGCTACAAACTTCCCTCTTAGAACTGCTTCTGCTGCATTCCATAGGTTTTGTATCATCGTATTTTCATTGTCATTTGTTTCTAGGTGTTTTTTTAATTTCTTTTTTGATTTCTTCAGTGATCTCTTGGTTATTTAGTAACATATTGTTTAGCCTCCAGGTGTTTGTATTTTTTACGTTTTCTTCCCAGTAATTGATTTCTAATCTCATAGCGTTGTGGTAAGAGAAGATGCTTGATATTATTTCAATTTTCTTAAATTTACTGAGGCTTGATTTGTGACCCAAGATATGATCTATCCTGGAGAATGCTCCATGCGCACTTGAGAAGAAAGTGTAATGTGCTGTTTTTGGATGGAATGTCCTATAAATATCAATTAAATCTATCTGTTCTATTGTGTCATTTAAAGCTTGTGTTTCCTGAGTAATTTTCTGTTTGAATGATCTGTCCATTGGTGTAAGTGAGGTGTTAAAGTTTTGCACTATTATTGTGTTACTGTCAATTTCCTCTTTTATAGCTGTTAGCAGTTGCCTTATGTATTGAGGTGCTCCTATGTTGGGAGCATATATGTTTATAATTCTTGTATCTTATTCTTGGATTGATCCCTTGATCATTATGTACTGTCCTTCTTTGTCTCTTGTAACATTTATTTTAAAGTCTATTTTATCTGCTATGAGTATTGCTACTCCAGCCTTCTTTTGATTTCCATTTGCATGGAATATCTTTTCCATCCCCTCACTTTCAGTCTCTATGTGTCCCTAGGTTTGAAGTGGGTCTCTTGTAGACAGCATATAGATGGGTCTTGTTTTTGTATGCATTCAGCAAGCCTGTGTCTTTTGTTTGGAGCATTTAATACATTCACATTTAAGGTAATTATCAATATGTATGTTCCTATTACCATTTTCTTAATTGTTTATGGTTTGTTTTTGCAGGTCCTTTTCTTCTCTTGTTTTTCCCACTTAGAGAAGTTTCTTTAGCATTTGTTGTAGAGCTGGTTTGGTGGTGCTGAATTCTCTTAGCTTTTGCTTGGCTGTAAAGGTCTTCCTTTCTCCATTGAATCTGAATGAGATCCTTTCCAGGTAGAGTAATCTTGGTTGTAGGTTCTTTCATCACTTTAAATATGTCATGCCACTCCCTTCTGGCTTGTAGAGTTTCTGCTGAGAAATCAGCTGTTAACCTTATGGGAATTCCCTCGTATGTTATTTGTCATTTTTCCCTTGCTGCTTTCAATAATTTTTCTTTGTCTTTAATTTTTGCCAATTTGATTACTATGTGTCTCAGTGTGTTTCTCCTTGGGTTTATCCTGTATTGGACTCTCTGTGCTTCGTGGACTTGGGTGGCGATTTCCTTTCCCATGTTAGGGAAGTTTTTGAGTATAATCTCTTCAAATATTTTCTCGGGTCCTGTCTCTCTCTCTTCTACTTCTGGGACCCCTATAATGCGAATGTTGTTGCGTTTCATGTTGTCCCAGAGGTCTCTTAGGCTGTCTTCATTTGTTTTCATTCTTTTTGCTTTATTCTGTTCCACAGCCATGAATTCTACCAGTCTGTCTTCCAGGTCACTTATCCATTCTTCTGCCTCAGTTATTCTGCTACTGATTCCATGTAGTGTAGTTTTAATTTCAGTTATTGTATTGTTCATCTCTGTTTGTTTGTTCTTTAATTCTTCTAGGTCTTTGTTAAACATTTCTTGCATCTTCTCGATCTTTGCCTCCATTCTTTTTCCAAGGTCCTGGATCATCTTCACTATCATTATTCTGAATTCTTTTTCTGGAAGGTTGCCTATCTCCACTTCATTCAGTTGTTTTTCTAGGGTTTTATCTTGTTCCTTCATCTGGTACATAGCCCTCTGCCTTTTCATCTTGTCTATCTTTCTGTGAATGTGGTTTTTGTTCCACAGGCTCCAGGATTGTAGTTCTTCTTGCTTCTGCTATCTGCCCTCTAGTCACAACACTTTCTAATGACTAAATGCCTTTCATAGTCTCAGTATCTTTTGCAATTGAAACACAGAACCTGATAATTAAAAGCCTATGCTAAACGTAACCCCTTCAAGTGCCTCCTTAACGTTGTACTACCATAATTGACCAAGAACAAACACATTATGCATTGTCACTTTGCTTCATTTAATATAGGACACAACGGACCCATTTCTGCCATCGTGTCAACAAGGTATCATTAACCTTCTTCAAGAAGCCAATCCTGCTGTGCAACAGCTGCTTTACAAACAGAGAAAAATAGGTAGAGATATTGAATTTAAAGAAAATTGTTGGATGAATTTAGAAATAAAACTGCTATGAAGAAGAGGGCATGACACGCCCACAGTCTGAAAGAAAATAGGTTAAATAAAATAGATAAGGCTTAAAAGAGAAATTTGAAATTGATTTCAAAAATGTAAAAAACAAATATTGTCTATGTAGACTGAGTCAACTACCAATCTTTATGATAACAGTTTAACTGTGATATTTCAACAGCTTTTTTTTGTGTGAGTTTTAATTAGGAAGGATATGTTGGACAATTGTTTTTTTAAAGATTGTCAGCTTTGCCAGTTACTATTTTTGAGTCACTGAAGGGATTACTGTTAGTTCTAATTATTCTTCAAGGTTAACAAGAAGCACTAAGGTAAATGTGTGTACTTACGGGGTTTCAAGATCATAAGGTTGCATTAACACTGACACAATTTTTGTCAATACATAATTTAACCCCATCCCTAAATGACAGATGGATTTTTAGGTGAACAGGTTTCTGCTGCTACTGAAAGTATTTTCATCTATTTGCTGATTATAAACATATTGTCATCACTAGGAAAAAACATTCGTGTTTGTTTGAATCCATGTATCTAGGTTTTTTTTTTTTCAGTGATTCATAGCAGGAAATTGACTAGAAGATGGTAAAAATCTAATATCTTTTCTCTATTCTGGCATGTCTCACCACACTGACAAATATTTACCCAATTTACTTGATTTCTATAGAACTATGCAAACACTGTTTTCTTCCCTTTTTCTATCATCCTGGTTTAATTTCACAGGTTGTATAACATCATGAAGGTCAGGAATATCGCTTCTATTTCTGACAGCTACTGCTGAGAAACTAGAGAAAATCAATTATATCTCTTTGTTTTAAAGGGCAGTGGATGGTAATTGAGAAAAATAATCTCATTTTTCTGCTTATTAGTGTGTTACCAATCCACATTGAAGTGGTAGGAATTAAGAAATAGCATCCTGCACTCATTCACAAGGGATGGGATATCTTGTCTCACTCCTCACATGGCTCCAATTTGAGGGCAGATCAAGGAGTGACACACCATAGAGATAGAATGTGGCTATACCAATAACAATACTTGATGTTTAGATATCACTTTACAGTTTAAGATTCATTTCCATTTATGCCATTTAATTTCAACTTCAATAACCCTGTCACACATTAAGCATAATATTAACATCCGGTGTTCTCATTACTACCAAAATCTACTTAAGAAATGGCAATATTGACTAGATTACAAAATCTATTTTTGTGTCTCTTCACACAGAACAAAACTAGCTAGAGTGAATAGCAGAGGAGAGATACAGAAAGGAGATTTAATTATGTAACAGGTGGTTATATTTTTATATCTGCTGAGTATAAAGGAAGTATTTACTTTTAGTTAAATTTAAATGTATCAACTATTTACTTAATATAATACCTAGTAGGTACACTGCACTACACTATATACTCTGGGATGTGCAAAAAGGAGATGATAGAGTTCTTACCAACAAGGAGCTTATAATCTCCCAATCATATAGGAGGTACTATATGTAAATTAGAAAAACTATGAGAAAAAATGAAATCCCAAGATGAATACACAGAGATTAATAATGAAACAAAAAAATCTTGAAGTAGTACTTAATATTTGAATTCGACCTAAAAGGTTTTGATAAGATTGAGGAAAAGCAGAAAAGTACAGTATTCACTGTCTACTATGTTAGGTGAATAAGACACAGGTTCCCCCTTGAGGTCATACTTAAATGAGGAACTCATAGTCACTTTCAATATGCCAAAAGGAGACAGTTGGAAAGTAGTATAACATATCTTTGGCTAGATTAAGATATCTGAAGCAACTGAAGTTCTCTGAATAGAGAGCTATGTAAGGAGAGTGAATATTCAGAATAATTAACTTGGCAGCTATCTCCATGTGGAGTTTTCTCGTTTATCTATAAGTAATGAAAAAAATCTGTTGAACATCTTCACATCTTCTGCATATATTTAATGGCTATAAAGAAAACCCATGCAAACTAATGCTGAGAGTGTTAAACTGACTCTCTGTATAGTAAAGTCTCGTGCTCTTACCCACGATCAATTATATTGATTTCTAATAGTCTTTATTCAAAAAGTATTTCATTATCCCTTCTTATTCAGTGGTGAAGACGAGTAGGAATGTATTACTGAAATTATGCATACCTAGCTCAAATCATACCATCTCATGATTTTTTTCAATAGTATATTTTATTGCTCAGACTGACCTCAAAATTTAAGTCATTTCAAATGTGCTTGAGTTTACAGCATTGTGAAGTTAGAAATCAAACACACACTTCAATGGAGAAATCCACTGGGGAAAGACCGGTAGAGAAAATTAGTGTGGTCAGTGCCAGTAAACCCATCAGCACAGTAATAGTTTGGGATGTTTATGGCAGGGCACACAAAATTACAGTAAGCTATTTGATTTAACTATCCATATTGCCTTCCTTAAGGCAAAGTGATAAAAGTCAACATTTTATTTACATCTATGTGATATAAAGTTACTTGGGGAGCTGTTTGTAAAGTAGCTATAAATAGCTTTTTCTTTTTATTACTTTGCTGGCATAGCTCAACAACGACATGAAATTTTCCAACTTTAAAGGGACGTCTTTCTAATTATTTCTCCAATTTCCCATTTTGTGTATAGATATCTTAATGAAATATTTAAATGGGTGAAAGAAATTTGGGTTAATATAAGGTTTATATTGAGATCATTCAAGGTTTACTTTAATCACTTATTTCTAAGATATTTCTCCACATTTTATGTTTATACATTTCCCTAAAATACAATATGGACAAGATATGTTTACTTTCTCTTTTGAAAGGAAGTAAAAGAGTTGAAAGTCTGGTTACCAATTACTATTTCTCCAATTCATTCTTCTAGTCTGGGCTTCAGAAGTATATATCTCGTTGCTTATTTTATATCTCTACTTAGTATCCTCTCTAAAAGATAATTCAGATGATTTTAGGCTGCTGTAAACCTGCTACAGCCGATCTCATCCACTCAGTATAATTAAAACTCTAGTCAGAATACAAAAAACCCCATGGGAACATTGAAAAGTAAACAATAACATAGTACAATAAGGAGACAAGTCAACACTTAGAGAATGGCCTGTACTGAATTAAGATTTATTTTCCCTCTTTACATTTTTGCTTTGACCCGAGGGCAACCCAGTTGTAGAATGCACAGAGGAATAACTCTGAGAGAAACCCCCTGCTTTTGTCTAAGGGATCAGGAAAAGGGGACCCTGTAGCTGGAGAGTAGAAGGAAATTTCTCATTTTTTTCTTTTTTTGTTCTATTTCATTCCTGCCCTAACTTTAGACTCAGTCACAGAGCTGCACTGCAGCAGCAAAAACTCCAAGAGAAAACTCTATATGTCTGGACAGAAGAACTTGGGAAATGAGCCCCTGAAGTTCAAAGAAAGAGAAGAGAATCCTCCTTCTTTTTCTCTCTCTCTCTCTTTATTCCCTGCTTACCCTGAAGGCAACACTAATTACACAGAACAACATTACATACAAGGGGCTAAAATTCTAAGAATGTGTTTCTGGACAGAACTGGGAAAAGGGACTGCTAAGTTCCAGAGAGTGTAGCAGGGACTCTACTTACCCTAGGTCTGTGAAATAACTGACAAAAGTTCTGGCTCACTCACTAGCAAATATGTGGAATAAAAACAAAGAAACATAGCAAAGGTTTTTTGTTTGTTTGTTTGTTTTTTGCAGTACGCGGGCCTCTCACTGTTGTGGCCTCTCCCGTTGCGGAGCACAGGCTCCGGACGCGCAGGCTCAGCGGCCATGGCTCATGGGCCCACCGCTCTGCGGCATGTGGGATCTTCCCGGACCGGGGCACGAACCCGTGTCCCCTGCATTGGCAGGCGGACTCTCAACCACTGCACCACCAGGGAATCCCACAGCAAAGGTTTTGAGAACTGAACTACCATATAAACCACTGGAAAGAACTCAGTCTACTCCTGAGTGTCATATGCATGGGACAGGCTTAAACATCATGGGAAAAAGGTGAAAATGGAACTGACACTGGAACAGAGGGTGACACAGACTTGAAGTTTGGTTGGTTGCCAACTAAAATATAAGACAAAACAAAACAACATTCTTCAGTTGATCTTAATAGGATCCTGAGCCACATAATATTCAAAATTCCCAAGAAACAACCCATGATCTCTACATACAAAGAACCAAGAAAATCTAATGAATTCTCATGGGAAAACATGTTGAAATTATCAGACTTTAAAGCATCTAACATAAGTGTGCTCCATGAGGCAAAAGTAAATACTCTGGACATTAATGGAAGTTCTCAGCAGAAAAATAGAAAAAACATATAAAAGAAGTAAGTAGAAATTTAAGAACTAAAAAATACAATAAAATTAAAATTTTAATGATAGATTAAATAGCAGACTAGAGGTGACAGAGAAAAGATTTTGTAAACTTGAAAATGGAGTAATAAAAATTATCCAATCTGAAGAACAGAAAGAAAAAAAAAAACTAAAACACAAATGAACAGGACCTCCTCAGAGACCTATGAAACAATATCATAAGATCTGACATCTATGTCATTAGAGTCTCAAGGGATAGGAGACAGTGATGAAAAAAATTAAAGAAATACTGGATGAAAACTTTCCAAATTTGGTGAAATATTTAAATTTATAGATTCAAGAAGCTCAACAAACCACCAAACGACAGGATACACGTATAAAACCATGCCCAAATACAACATAATCAAAATGCTAAAAACCACATATATATAATTATGAGAGAAAAATGACACATTACATAACTACCTAATGGGAGCAAAATTTCTAATGACCATCAATTCTTCATCAGAATCCTTAGAGGCCAGAAAACAGTGGAACAACATTGTTAAAGTGCAGAAGGAAAATAACTCTATACTCAATAAATACATCCTTCAGCAATAATATTGTAGTAATAACAATTTCAGATTAACAAAACTAAGAGAATTTGTTGTGAGATGACCTGCTTTAAAAGGAAATTCTTCAGGTTTATGGGAAAGGATAAAAAAGGTGTCTTGGAACTTCAGGAATAAGATAAGATGGTAAATAACTTGTCAAATACAGTAACTTTTTCTCTTCTAAATTACTTAAAATATGTATGAATATTAAAAGATATACATATGTATTATAAGATATTTCATATATTATGATATAAAAAGCTATTATACTAAGATATATTTTAAATAATAATAAAACATAATATATAATATTATATATGACATAATAATATATAATAAAAGATATTATATATGTATATGTAATTGTCTGATGCGATTTTCAATGGATGTAAATGTAGTACAGATGGCTATGCCATAAAGAAGAGAGTTTGAAAGGATCTATATGGTTGGAACCCTTCCTCATTTTACTTGAAGTGATAAAATATTAACTAAGTAGTCTATAAAAAAGTTAGGTAAGGGGCTCCCCTGGTGGCACAGTGGTTAAGAATCCGCCTGCCAATGCAGGGGACATGGCTTCCAGCCCTAGTCTAGGAAGATCCCACATGCTGTGGAGCAACTAAGCCCGTGCACCCCAACTATTGAGCCTGCACTCTAGAGCCCGCAAGGTGCAACTACTGAAGCCCTTGCACCTACAGCCCGTGCTCCGCAACAAGAGAAACCACCACAATGAGAAGCTGCACACCACAACAAAGAGTAGCCCCCGCTCTCTCCACAACCAGAGAAAAGCCCACACGTAGCAACGAAGACCCAATGCGGCCAAAAAAAAAAAAAAAAAGTTAGATAAGTGTATGATAATCCCCAGTATATCCAATAAAAATATGATGCAAAAGATCATCAAAAGCTAACAGATAAATGAAAATGGAATACTAAAGAACATTTAAATAATTAAAAGATTTCAGGAAAGATGACATAGAATAATAAAATAAAAAAACGTTCTATGGCTCTCCTTTCTGCTTTCCTTTTTTTTTTTTTCTTTTTCAGCAAGCACTCTCCAGATCCTTATAAGTTCCTGAAGTACCTATTTGTCTCTCCCCTGCTGATCTCTCCTGGTTTGGGTTATACCACTTTTCCTCTGGCTCACTGTGTTCAAGCTAGATGATATTGGTTCCATTTTTCTAACATTATTGACCACTTCTTTTGGTATCTGTGTACATGCTGTTAACAGGGCCTAGCATAATTTCCCCACCCCAACCCATATACGCCACATTCTTCACCTAACTCCCATTCATCTTTTAGGTTTACTTTGATTTCTTATTTCAAAAAGTCTCTCCCGACCATCTCTTCATCTAATTGTGTTGCCCCTTTAATATGCTTTCATGCACTCTGAAATTTTCTTTCATGACATTTATCACAAGCTTTAATTATAAAAAGGCAGTTCTAGAAATTCCATATTCAAGGAAATTTAAAGTGAAAATCTGGTCGGAAGAGAGCTGGGGCAATTATCTGGAAATTGTTCTTGCATGCAGTGTGTTCATTGAAATAATGAAGTAATATTTGATAATATTACATTATTTTCTCACTAGCCAGACTTGGGCATGTGTCTGCCAGGATATGTGTAGGGGAGGTGGAAGATGAGATTAGGATTGTTAGAGAAAGAATGAAAAGAAATAGTTCATATATATCTTCTGACACCTACATGAATGGTCATGTGTGTGGGTGTGCATATGCATGTGTATTAGAAAAAGAGAGAAAGAGAAAGAGAAAAGAGACTTTTTTCCAAGTCCCTTGGAAAACTTAAAGCACATAACGTCTTACATAGTGTTGCAAAACTACTCCTTTTCCTAGGAGGATAAGATATAGAAAGATAAAAACGGCCCATGCCACACTCTCCCTTCCAAATTCTAGCACTGAAAATTTTGAAAAGAAGAAGCAAGAGTGGAGAGAAGAAGGACAGGAGAAGCCAGGATGATCGTCCTCATTTCCTTTTCATTTTCTGTCTCACCTACTAAGATGCAGGCTCCACAAGAGCAGGAACTTTTATATGCTTTGTTTCTCACTGTATCCTCAATGCGTAGAATAGCACACATTGTAGGAGTTCAGAACTATTTGTTGAAAGAAGTAAATGAGTATACCTTTACCCATTCCATGAGAGCAGAGGTTTTATCTACCTTAACTCTCCACTTATTTTATCTACCTTAATTCTCCAGTGCATAGCACACTTTCTGACACTTAATAGACTTTCAAAAATATGCTACAAAGGGGCTTCCCTGGTGGCGCAGTGGTTGAGAGTCCGCCTGCTGATGCAGGGGACACGGGTTCGTGCCCCAGTCCAGGAAGATCCAACATGCCACAGAGCGGCTGGGCCCGTGAGCCATGGACGCTGGGCCTGCGTGTCCAGAGCCTGTGTTCTGCAACGGGAGAGGGCACAACAGTGAGAGGCCTGTGTACCGCAAAAAAAAAAAAAAAAAAAAAAAAATGCTACATGAAGAGAATATTTTTCAAGTATAAGCAAAGTAAATTAGCAACCATTACGAAAGAAAGAAGTTTGTTGTTGTTGTTGTTTTTCCAGTCACTAAAATTGTAAGATAATAAGGATGGGGAATAACTTTAAAGAACTCAAATCTTTTCAGCACATAACAATAATCATTTTTCTCATTTACATACTGATGTCAGAGGCAGGGAGAGCAGGATGTTGGGATTACTGTCTATACTAGCTGTTTTATATAGATCATTTATTATGGTTTCCAATAATGGTATGAAAGAATTGTTATTATTCCCATTTTCCAGGTGACAAAACAGATTCAGAGTGATGAAGCAGCTTGTCCAAGTCATTAGACAAGCAAGTGGTGGAGTTTGACTCCTGGTCTCTCTGACATTATAACCTTACTTGCTTTTCAACTTTATTTTGATTGTCCACTTAGGTATATACTCACATGGCAGATGAAGAACGTCTTCTAAACTAGATATTGGTTGGGTCTCAGTGTCCAGCCATTTGCTCATAAAGCATGGCCTCTATAAAATCTGGGAGGACCAGACTTAAGACCCATTTATTCATAGTGAACCAGTGGGCCTACAAAGACACTCAGTCTTGAAAGCACAACTTGCTTTCCCTGAAAATTTCCTAATATGTTGCATGAACATGTTGGACTTTTTCCTTATAAATCTTTCACCCTCCCTTGAAATTAACTTCAGTCTGACCTAAAAATTTACTTAATACTTGTGTACTCGACTTCTCTGATTTGTAAACTGGAAATATTACTTATCTCATGTGGCTGTGCTAAGGATTAAAAACAAGGTTTTTAAAGTTTCTGTCCAGTAGTAAGTTCTCAAAAATTGGTAGTTATTTCAATGAAATGAGGCATCTTTTGTACTTTATGGGCAAGGTTGTGTACAAACAAGTACATATAGAATATAATAAATAAAGCTGCAAAAGGCAACAATTCTCTCATTTTCTCAGAAAAAAAAAGTGAATGAAGGAAGTTCCATAAAAATAGAACGGACTCTCCTACAATGGACAAAGGATTAATCTCCAAAATATACAAGCAGCTCATGCAGCTCAATAACAGAAAAACAAGCAACCCAATCCAAAAATGGGCAGAAGACCTAAATAGACATTTCTCCAAAGAAGATATACAGATTGCCAACAAACACATGAAAGAATGTTCAACATCACTAATCATTAGAGAAATGCAAATCAAAACTACAATGAGGTATCACTTCACACTGGTCAGAATGGCCATCATCAAAAAATCTAGAAACAATAAATGCTGTAGAGGGTGTGGAGAAAAGGGAACACTTTTGCACTGCTGGTGGGAATGTAAATTGATACAGCCAATATGGAGAACAGTATGGAGGTTCCTTAAAAAACCAAAACTAGAACTACCATACAACGAGCAATCCCCCTCCTGGGCATATACCTTGAGAAAACCACAATTCAAAAAGAGTCATGTACCACAATGTTCATTGCAGCTCTATTTACAGTAGCCAGGACATAGAAGCAACCTAAGTGTCCATCGACAGATGAATGGATAAAGAGAAGATGTGGCACATATATACAATGGAATATTACTCAGCCATAAAAAGAAACTAAATTGAGTCATTTGTTGTGAGGTGGATGGACTTAGAGACTATCATACAGAGTGAAGTAAGTCAGAAAGAGAAAAGCAAATACCGTATGTTAACACATATATATCAAATCTAAAAAAAGAAAAAAAAAAGAAAAGGCTCTGAAGAACCTAGGGGCAGGACAGGAAAAAAGACGCAGATGTAGAGAATAGACTTGAGGACACGGGAAGGGGGAAGGGTAAGCTGGGACGAAGTGAGAGAGTGGCATTGACATGTGCACACTACCAAATGTAAAACAGATAGCTAGTGGGAAGCAGCTGCATAACATAGAGAGATCAGCTCGGTGCTTTGTGACCACATAGAGGGGTGGGATAGTGAGGGTTGGAGGGAGATGCAAGAGGGAGGAGATATGGGGATATATGTTTACGTATAGCTGATTCACTTTGCTATACAGCAGAAACTAACACCATTGTAAAGCAATTATACTCCAATAAAAATGTAAAAAAAAAAAATAGAATGGACTCTTCTAAAGCCAAATGGAGTCACTCTGATTAATGTTTTATTACCTGGAATGTATCAAGTACTTTTCTCAACAACTTCAAACATTTCATATACACCCAGTTTCTGTTACTTTGATACAGGTAAAGAACAATCATTACTATCACTTGATTAAAGCTAAGAAAAAGTTGTTAAGTGACATTTTAAAAGTTCTACATTTAGACCAGGTAGAATCAAGCTTCTAGTCCTGGATTTCAAATCTCTAGGTATAATGCACTTTCCATTAAAGTATATTATATAACAAAGTAGATGGTGTTATGGACACATGACTTAAAGACATAAGGAAGAAAATTCAGTCAACCAAGGACTTACACATATCCATATGTTTGGCATTGGGGAAAAAAAAGAGTTTTTTTAAAACCCTATTATGACTTATTTTTTTGTTGTTGAGATTACTTTTCATTTAGATTTTGCATTGGGGCATATGGTCACAATCACTTGGAACAATCAAATTCATCCAACTCCTGTAACTCATATTTTTCTGTGACATCTGACTTTAACTCTTCAGACTTATTTATGAAAAATGTTTATGTGGTCATCTAATTACATATTTCTTCTCTATATAAATGCTATGTGAGGAAATGATCTTAGGTTTATGTCTGATTTTTATTGTTTAAACCCTTAAAAACCAAGACCATTATAATTAATATGATTTAAAAGTTATTTTGGGAGTGTAGTCATTTTTGTACATACTATGTAAGTTAGAAATTTTAATTCTAATAGTTTTCAGGTGGATTCCTTAAGAATTTCTCTATGCAAGATGTTTTTATCTATAATGAAAGATAGTTTTACTTCTTTCTATCCCAAGTAGATACCTTTATTTATTTTTCTTGCCAAATATCTCTGGCCATAATTTCTAGTAAAATTTGAATAAAAGTGGTGAAAGCAGGCATCTTTGTATGTTCTTGATCTTAAACGGGGAAAACATCCAGTCTTTCACCACTAAGTATGACGCTAGCTATGTGTTTTTGTAGATGCCCTTTATCAGATTGAGGAAGTTTCTTTATAGTCCTACATTGTTAAGCATTTATATCATGAAAGAGTGTTGGATTTTTTCAAATGCTTTTTCTGGCGCTATGGAGATGATCATATTTTTTTATTATTATATTCATATGGTGCTTTATATTCATTGATTTTTGGATATTAAACCAACTTTGCATGTTTGGGACAGACCCCATTTAGTCATAAGGTGCTATCCTTTTTATATGTTGCTGGATTTGGTTTGCTAGAATTTGTTGATGATTTTTTTATATGTTCATAAAGGATATAGTCTATAGTTTTCTTTTCTTGTGATATCTTTGTCTTTATATTAGAGTCCTGTGGCTGCTATAAAAACCTATGACAAACTTGGTGGCTTAATATTGCATAAATTTATTTTTTAACAGTTCTGGTGACCAGGAGTCCAAAATCAATTTCACTGGGCCAAAGCTAAGGTGCTGGCAGGGCTGCACTCCCTCCAGAGATACTTGAGGGAGAATTTGTTTCAATGTCTTTTCCAGCTTCTAGAAATTAATTCTTTTGCTTAAGGCCCTTTTCTCCATTTGCAAAGGCACCTTTCTCTATCTTCAAAACCATCAGTGTAACATCTTCAAATCTCTCTGCTTTCATCATTACATCACCTGTTTTCTGTTTCCATCTGCCTCCCTGTAAGTACAGTTGTGATGGGTTTAGCACCCACCCAGATAATCCAGGAGAATGTCCTCATCTCAATAACCTTAACTTACTCATATTAGAAAGTCTCTTTTGCCATATAAGGTAAAATTTACAGGTTCCAGGGATTAGGAGCTTGATCTGTTTGGGAACCATTATTTAGCCTACCTAGACTTTTTGGGTATTAGCTTAATACTGGCCTCAGAGTGAATTGGTGAGGTGAGGTGAGGCAAAGGGATTGACTGCTAGTGGGTACAGGGTCCCCATTAGTGGGGAAAAAATATTCTAAAATTAGATAATGGTGATTGGGGCACCACCCTGTGAATATACTAAAAAATTACTAAATTGTATATTTTAAGTGGGTGAATTGGATAGCATATGAATATCTCAATGAGGCTGTATTTTGTTTAAAAAATACAAAATATACAAACAAACAAAAAACAATAAAGGAAGTAAGGGTTTTACTTTCTTTGCTTCTGTAGCATACTTGTAATGGGGACTTCCCTGGCTGGTAATCCTCTGGAAAATTACATTCAATTAGTAGCACCAGGAAATAACAATAACGAGAAAAAAATAATTGAGTGAGACCAGGTTATTTTGGCAACCAGTAGTGAGATTTGGAGTTTGTCAAACTCCTGATCTCCTGACAAATCTCCAGCTCTCTTAATATTCTATGAATACATGAAGATTACAACATTACTTATATTTTGATTAAGCTATTAAATATATTAAGTTCTTATTTAGTGTGCATGTCACAATATGTATTGACTTAGTAAATTAACAAATACAATTCAGGATCCCATATAATGGGAGTGCATGGTTCGTATTGCAGGTAGTATTCTTGATGTGTCTAAAGAGAAGATTTTAATCTGGAAACAAGCTAGAAGTCGGGTACCATAAACAGAAATCTTGTTTTGAAAAAGCCCTAGAAAAGAGGCGGCAAAAAATGATAGGCCTGGATGCAATAGCATTGGTCTTCGAATGGATTGAAAATCTGTGTGACTAAAAGATAGAATGTGAGGAGAGTGGGAAGTAAGTTGGGAGGTAAATGAAGGCCAGGGAAGACATGTGAAGATAACTTGATTTCATCCCCAGTGGGAATGCACTGAAGAACCTTGAGCAACTGAGTGATATAATAATATTTGAATATTAAAATATTACTCTTGCCATACGTGGATAGAAAAGAATGCAATAACTTACTTAAGGACATCAATTTTGAGAGTATTTTAGCAAGATAAGTAAGAGAACATAGTCTTAATTACTCTAGTGACAAGAGCGACTAAGAATGGTAGGAAAAAGATTAGGAAATATTTAGGAGGTAGATTCAAGTAGAATTGGGAATGCATTAGGTATTGCAGGAGTGAAAGGACTTCAGTCATGATGTCATTATTATCTTTGTTATAACTTGGTTAACAAAAAGGATAATGGTGTTATTTCAGTAAGAAAATATGTTTGTGGAATTTGGGAAGTAAATAAATAATTCAGCTTAGGTATACAGAGAGTAAGGTGCCTGCAGGGGACATACAAGTATGCATTATGGAAAGGAAACTCAGAAGAGAGATTAGGGCTCATTACAAAGATGGAGAGGGAAGGACTGCCATCACAATATGGACAATTTGAACCGTAAGAGTTTTGTAAGATACCAGTGAGAAGAGAGGTAAGTCCTGATTAACATCAACACTTCAGGATAGAGATGAGGTTCAGAATGAAGAAACAAGAATTAGTGTGTGACAGAAAGGAAAACTCTTCCACTTCACTTTTTAAATCTGAAATAATGTCAAAATTACCAAGAATTTTAAGAATAATTACACATAGTTATCAGAGCTTTGTTGAACTGATAAATCTCTGTCTCAAGATAGACATTCAACAAAAGGGAATCCTCAATAAATTATGTTGTAAGTTGCTAGCATACAACTAAGTTTACTCTTGGCTGTACTGTGCTTCATTTTCTGGTCGTGCAACTAGTGAAGTCTTTAGAGAGCTGGTCAGTGAACTGTTCTTTTACAATCTGTGATGAGATGAGGAACTTGTGCCAAAATGAAATCAACTAAGGCATGCAAGGAACAGAAATCAACTGTTTGGTTCAGCTAACATTTGGAGAGTAGGAGATATACAAGACTTTCTAAAGGAAGGAAGCAGTGTTGGTATATATTCTGGCACAATCATCTGATCTCATCAGTAAGATAGAGTTCTCAGATTGCCATTTGAGCAGCACTGCTGAGAAGTTTCCTTTCCAGTCTTGACTGAACAGCTTGGATCAGACCAAGTCTTCTACTCAGAACTGTTATGAAACTGAAAAAAAAACATTAAAAAGTAGCTTTGCACACAACAGAATACAGCCAAGGCAGCTAAAACTTGCAGGATCAAGATCCCTAAGAGAAAGGAAACACAGCAAAGTGAGTCTTATATTTACCACTTTACTCACTCAGAGAATTTGTTGATTTCTAAGCTGTACATGTGTTGGACAAGAGGGCAAGAAAGCACAGAAAAAACAGTTTCTAGGAGATGATAGTCTAAGCAAGAGTTAATAGCAATGTTACAACACTAGGGAAACAAACACTTGAGCTCTAGAACTCCCTATAGAGTTGTAAGAATGAAATGAGATAATGCATCAAAAGTCTTGGAGGAAAGCCTTCCCAGAGAAGAAAAAGAAAGCATGCTTACTTGGGAGTGTGGAGGATCAGGGAGATGGAAGGACAATGCCATATACTATTCTGGAGGGTTAGGGAGAAGATATTTTCCAAAAGGGCAGAAAAGTTCTAAGTCCCCCAGTCACAAAAATATTAAAGACAATAAAGAAAATGAATGGGTCCCTAGTTCAAAATATTAAGAGTTCTTTGGTAAGAAGTTTCAGTGAAGTAATGGAGATAGCATATTATTAGGACTGAGTGGGAGCATAAGTAGGAAATACTGGGCACTCTTGAAAAAGGTTGATACTGAAAAAGAGTATGTATTTGTAACATGATGAGTTGTCAATCACTTAACATTTTTTTTAACTACTCTGAACTTACTAGCAAACAAATTAAAAAGTTCTTTTGATTCCTTTTCACATAAAGAAGAGCCATGCTTACTATTGGGTTAAAAAGTATGAAACTTTCTGAAGTAAATGATAAATTATCTTCCAGAAAGTCGATCACAATTTACATTTTTCTAACCACTAAATGATACTGTCAGAGATATATCTTAAAGTTAGAAGAACTTATTCTCTATTTTGTAATTTTAAAAAAACCTTTCAATGTAAACGCATTGCTTTTACAATAAAAAATGTAAAGATGTTAGCTAGGGAAATGATTTTTTAACATCCAATATCAGTTCCTTTCCAACAGAATACTGTGTACTTTTTGAGCTCTTCAATGTCAAAAATATAATGGGTGACTAAAGAGGTTTCATTCTCACTCACAGAAGAAGACTTTTCCAAAGAACTTCAAAAGCATACACATGTATTTCCTTGCCTGAGACTAATGTTTATAGAAAGTAAACGGATAATTGTCAAAGGTACAAATCTATGTCACTGAAATGACATTGTCACATTTAAATAAACAAAACAGACTTGTAAGAGTACAATAGTTTTTACAGAAATAAGAAGTTTTCATTTTATATTTTAGCCTAGATTAAAGAGGATCCTTTTATCACCTAGCACATTAATTAACAAATTTTATTAATGATATTTCAATCAAGCATATACAATGTTAAATAATTAAAGATTATCCATAGTAACAACACTACCAACAACTGACATGGGAAAGGAAATTTAATGTCTTAACTTTTTGTTGACATAATTGTACCTGTGAATGATATTTAATTGGGGTGATAATTTGGAAAGGTGGATTGACATATGGGTGTGCCGCCCTTTTTTAAACCCAACAGCAGCGACAACAACAAAAAATAAGACCAAAATAAGTCAAAAGAAAATCAATTTCCACTGTATTTAAGGAAATTGTTCATTTCTGTTTTTTTTCTATGCCCTAATTTGAGCTTTGTTAGTAGCCTGGAAATTATCAATGCTCCGGAATTATCAATACTGATTATTCTTTTTGTAAGAGGTTGTTGGTACACACTTTCTGAATTATAAAAAGAGAAGTATAATTAGGGGAAAATATTTCAGTATTTTAATCTCTGGACTTACAAATTCCTAGTAAAACCAAGGCCTCAGAATTTTCAACTAGCTTTGAAGTATTTCCCATCTCCTTTCATTTTTGCCTCCCAGCTGTTTTCCAGTTCTGAATATCTCCTGCCATACTAAGGATTTTAAAAGCCACTTATGGAAATACCTTCTCTGAATCTGAGCTCAGACATGTCTACATGAAGCCTATAAAAACTTACCTGTTCTAGTCTCTTTCTCCAGGCATACCTGGATAGCTAATCTATTAAACTAAATCTTGTTAAAAGCATTACTGAGGGATTTCAGATTCTTTAGTTATTCTTACACTGCATTTAATTCAGCACATATTAATTGTGAATTTCATATGCCAGGAATTGTAATAAAATTCTGAGCACATATAGATAAGCAAAATGAAATTTCTGTCCTCAGTAGTTCTCAGTTTTAGTAAGTTTTAGTAAACAGTGTGACATATGCTAAACGTTATCCAGGAAAACACTAAAAACATGGTTGCAAAGACGAAAGATTACTCAGCTCCCTCTGTCAGAAAGCTTTTACTACTATGTTGACAGGTGTACTCTTGGAGATAAACTACATAGCCCAAGGGTATGAGGCAATACTAGTCCAACAGAAGAAAAACTAAGATTTTTGGGGGGTTTGGAGGGGGTGTGGGTAGAAGGCATTTCTGTGGTCCTCCAATCACACCACATGCAGTATAACATTCTGTCTACTCACTCCAGCCATGGGTATTCTCAAAATCTTTGAAAATAACTAAAATTTGGGTATACACAGCTTATTGATACATAGATAACATGGAAGAAGAATATTCCACATTTACAACTTGAAGACATGATGCTTGTCAGAAATGGTGTGTGCCAGCATGATTGTGCTGTTTGTAATGACTGCCCAGTTCACTTTTTGTAAGGGAAACTGACTTTTCCTCAGGCTACTGCTGAGAAGAAATATCCTATACCCTGTTATCCTGCTGTATAAAGGCAGCTGACAGACAAGTGAGGAGACCCTCTTTCAAGGATGGTCAGTGTTCAGGGGGGCTGTGGACTATGTGCTATATGCACTATCTCAGAAAGCTTATGTGTTCCATTACCCCTCTCCCACTTTCTTACTTTCAAATAAAAGAAGATAAGGAGATTTTGCCAGTTGGTGGTAAAAAAAAAAAGAAGCTGGGAAAAGCAAGACCGTTTTGGAAGTCCTAGACACAGCAGTCAGAGAAGAAAAGAAAAATAAAGGGAATCCAAATTGGAAAGGAAGAAGTAATACTATCACTGTTTCCAGATGACATGATACTATACATAGAAAATCCCAAAGATGCTGCAAGAAAACTACTAGAGCTTACCAATTAATTTGGTAAAGTTGCAGGATACAAAATTAATATACAGAAGTCTGTCGAATTTTTATACACTAACAATGAACTATCAGAAAGAGAAATCAAGAAAACAATCCCATCTACCATCACAGCAAAAAGAACAAAATACCAGACTCCCCTGGTGGTTCAGTGGTTAAGAATCTGCCTGCCAATGCAGGGGACATGGGTTCAAGCCCTGGTCCGGGAAGATCCCACATGTCACGGAGCAACTAAGCCCATGCATCACAACTACTGAGCCTGTGCTCTAGAGCCCGTGAGCCACAACTACTGAGCCTGCATGCCACAACTATTGAAGCCCACATGCCTAGAGCCTGTTCTCTGCAACAAAGAGTAAACCACCACAATGAGAAGCCCACACACTGCAACAAAGGGTAGTCTCCACTCACCACAACTAGAGAAAGCCCGTGTGCAGCAATGAAGACCTAACACAGCCAAAAATTAATTAATTAATTAATTAATTTAAAAGAATAAAATACCTAGGAATAATCCTACCTAAGGAAATTAAAGACCTGTACTTGAAAAACTATGAGACACTGATGAAAGAAATTGAAGATGACACTAACAGATGGAAAGATATAACATGTTCTTGGATTGGAAAAATTAATATTGTTAAAATGACCATACTACCCAAGGCAATCTACAGATTCAATGCAATCCCTGCCAAAATACCAATGATGTTTTTCACAGAACTAGAAAAAATAATTTTAAAATTTGTATAGGAACACAAAAGACCCTGAACAGCCAAAAAAATCTTGAGAAAGAACAGAGCTGGAGGAATCACATGCCCTGACTTCAGACTATACTGCAAAGCTACAGTCATCAAATAGTATGGTACTGGCACAAAAAAAGACACAGAGGTCAATGGAACAGAACAGAGAGCCCATAAATAAACCCAACATTCCTACAGTCAATTAATCAAGGCAAGAATAGACAATGGAGAAAAGACAGCCTTTTCAGTAAGTGGTGCTGGGAAAACTGGACAGCTACATGTAAAAGAATGGAATTAGAACATTCTCTAACACCACATATAAAAATAAACTCAAAATGGATTAAAGGTCTAAATGTAAGACAGGATACCAAAAAAC
Organism: Mesoplodon densirostris; assembly: GCF_025265405.1. Lineage (NCBI taxonomy): Eukaryota > Metazoa > Chordata > Mammalia > Artiodactyla > Ziphiidae > Mesoplodon > Mesoplodon densirostris. The sequence continues at coordinate 28,590,197 of NC_082674.1, forward strand.
TCCCAGAGGAAAACATAGGCAGCACACTATTTGACATAAATCACAGCAATATATTTTTGAATCTGTCTCCTAAAGCAGAGGAAACAAAAGCAAAAATAAACAAATGGGACATAATTACACTTAAAAGATTTTTCACAGTAAAGGAACCCATCAACAAAACAAAAAGACACTCTATTGAATGGGAGAAACAACAAAATGGGAGAAAATATTTGCAAATGATATAACTGATAAGGGGTTAATATCCAAAATACATAAACAGCTCATGCAACTCAATATCAAAAAAACAAACAACCCATTTATGAACTCTCTTTAGATGTCTTTTTATATCCTATCATATCATTTCAGAATTCGTCTAATTATGAATTAAGCTTTTTTTTCATTATCTCTATCATTATCTTGAATTTTGTCTTCTTTCAAAAAACTATGTTAAAATTCTCATCTTTGGAGGGCACGCTGCTCTTTCATACTTTCATGGTCTATAAACCAGTCTTTTTCTCATTATTATTACTGTTTTTTAATAATGAATTTTTGTAGGATTCAAACATAATCCTTTTATGTTGTTTGAGATGAGTTTTTTTGGATTGCTATAGGAGAGGGAGATTTAAGATAGCTTTTTTGATTATTTTTCTGAATATTAGAAGCTATCAACAATAACTTGGCTACCTTTATAGCTACCCTGCAGTAGGGTCTTTTACCTTCTGAGATTTTCTCGTCTTTCTTCCATGTACCTTCTTTTATCTGGCTCTTCTTTTTTGCCCATATATCTCTATTACTCAATCCAGATTCTACTCCTAGCGATTTCTCTTCAATATGTGGTTTTGTCCTGGAAGTAAGCTTACACTATCAGGTTCAAAAAATCAATTGGAACCACACCACCTGGCTTTTTTTCTTAGCCTTATGTTTAGATGTATTCTTAGATGCAATCATAAATAAAATAATTTCAATATACTAAGAAATAAAAAATCATAACTATTAGAAGTTTGGGAACACACCTAAAGAGATACTATGTCTTTAACTTCCCATGTTCGTGATTATATAGTCAGAAAATTTTCCAAGGATATATCACACAGAAAGATTATTCCATCCATCTTTCTTATTTTGCAGGCCATTATTTTATTTTATTTTATTTTATTTTAACGTCTTTATTGGAGTATAATTGCTTTATAATGGTGTGTTAGTTTCTGCTTTATAACAAAGTGAATCAGTTTAAAATGAGCCATCTGCTCTGAATTACAGGTAAGGCTTTGTCACCACCTGGTTTTATTCAGACTTTTCCTAGTCTCTTTGCAGCCACCTGTGAATTAGAGCCTGCACTGCCACATAGTTTGCTATTCTCATGTCAATTCACCCATGCTTTCCACACTGAGAGGGAACCCCTCAGTTCGGGGAAGATAATTTGTTGTGACTTAGTTGTGAGATTGTCTCTCAATGTCATCAGAGTCCCCTTTGCCCTTCACATTTCTTCCTGCACAATTGTTCATACAATAACTTGGTCTTAAAGCTACTAGTGGTTTGGCCCTAAAAATTATTATTTGGGAGTTTACTTTGTCACTTAGTTTTGTTTTGAATGCTATCCATGCAATTTAGTGTTTTGATTATTGTTGGGTTTGTTTTTGCCATTTTATAAACTGAAATGCTGTTTTTGAGGGTGAGGGTAGAAATCGGGGAGATTTCAAAAACTTTACTAATTCTGCCACCTTCTTACTATGAAGCTCTTCCACTTAAATTTAGATTAAATATATTAGACTATGAAAACTAAGAAAATTAAGTATCTTCTTTTTACCACAATATAAAACAAATGTTACTGCATTTCATGTTTTCAATGGATTCCTAGAAACAGATTATTGAGAAATGACAAGCTTGTGGAACTGGGAAATATACGTCAAAAATAATTGATATGGAAAGATATTCAAAGCACTTCTAAGAAATTTTAATTGAAACAGAAGGCAAAAATTATAGATTAAAAATAAACTACTTGGGTTGCCTGATGATTTATTTAGACATGCTATTTTGCCTCATTAATACTCATCGTAAAAACTCATATTATTCTTTTCCAATAGTAAGGTCCACTCTATAAAATTCAAAATAACCAATCATTTCCAACCATCAAGCCATGTTCTACTTTCAAGAAATTATTTTGTTCAGACTAAGCTAATTTCTAAACAATGTGTTAGAAATAAATGCATTCAAACCTCTCAGGACATGCTTATCACTTTCTCAAGAATCTATAAAATCCCATTACTTGTTAATAGAGTTTGATGTAGATTGAAGAAAGATAGGTTATCATAAATCACTTAGTGATAAGATCTCAAAATGAGCCACTTATTGATTCTTAACTCCTGTTTACCCTGCATCATGTTTAATTATGCCAATTTCACTCTATTTATTTGGTGAGATTTATCTGAATGCTAACACTTGAACTGAAAGAATGATTAAAGTCTATTTCCTTGAAAATAAATGGTATACTTTTTCAACATGAAAGTGATCCTTAAATTGAGAACCAAGATATTTTTCTACATATGCCTACACACATGGGATATATAAAAATGGCACCTGATTTAATCTGTGCTCATTCTAATGAAAAGTGATCTTCAAATACTATCCTATTTTTCTATTTAGATTGTAAGTGAGAAACAGTTGAAGTGGTAAATTGAGTATAGGAGCTAGTGCTCCTACATATGATATATATACATATATATATGAGAAAGAGTACTCAAATCCAAAAACATGTAAAAACATAAAAATTTGGAATAGAGGAAGGTGATATATTAATATATACCTAATAGAGTAAAATATAAGATATTTAATGCAAGAATATGTTAATAAATCTGACATTAACAATGAAATGGATCATTTCTATAAACAAAAATTATCATAGTCTAATCAAAATCAGGAAGCTCTAATTCTAAAAATAAATAAAACTTCCTAAAAAGCATAAAATTTTTCATTTAGAGTGGCAGATGGCTAACATGTCATAAAAGGATCTCTTCTAATTTTCTTATAAGTAACTGTAAAAATAAAAAAAATTCATTAAAAATTAATGTGCTACATAATTGAAAAGTAAGTCTAAGAGACAAACTGTTGCTAGGAATATTTTCTCCACCTTCAAAGCTTTTGGAGTGGGATCATAATCTTAAATGTAAAACTTTCAGGAGAAAATGTAGGGAAAAATCAGCATGGTATTATGACACAAATTGGTCTTTACCAAAATTAAAACTACTACTTTTCACAAGACAGTTAAAAAAATGAAGAGGTAAACAACGTATTTGAAGAGTATATTCTCAATGCATATGTCAGACTAAAGGACTTTTATCCAAAATATATAAATAACTTACAATCCAAAATAAAAGACAAAAGACCCAATTAAAAATTGGCAAAAGATGTGAACAGATACTTCACAAAAGAAGACATACAAACAGCCCATAACCATGTGCAGAGGTGCTCAACTTCATTAGTCATCAGGTCAGGGAACTGCAAATTAAAACCACAAAGAGATACTACAACATGCCCACTAGACTAGCTAAAATTAAGAAGCCAGCCAATGCCAAAGGACAGAGGTTCCTTTAGATGATTCTACTGCTGCCTGAATCTCAGTATTTGGCTTCCAATTAAAGAGGAATTATGTGAGGAAATTCACTGGCTCATTAATAAAATTAAGCACTGATTTTCAAGCATTGGTAATACCAGGAAAACTTCAATCTTTGGTTCCTATCCCTCACTGATAACTTTGAATGATCTGGGATGTTTTACATGGTAAGAGAACCAGTGGATGTTTTTAAAACCAGAGATAACAGTGAGATGAATGAGAGGTTTTCAAAAACAAGGAATTCTTAGGGAAACAAGATTATGAGATCCAGCCACTTTTTCCACATGGAGATTTTCCCTCCATTAGTCATTTTGGTTGTTCTTCGTTTAGCCTTCTTAAAGAAGTCAGTAGATTCCGTGTCCCCAAATTTCACACATTTAAGAACTAGAAAAAATGCTGTCAGAGAGAATGGTCATGAAATTCTTAGGATAGGCAATGATCATAAAAAAGCATTCCCTGAAAAGTCAGAGTGATGGTTTATTTGGGAGAGATGTTTCCTTATATAGATAATTTTTAAGTCTTTGTATCCAGAATCCACATTCAGAAAGTCATCAATGTGAAACTCTTAAAAAATAAAACAATACAAAACAAAACTATGTTTAGATATTCATGAATCCATTAGATCATATTTTGATACTTTCTTCATGAAAATAAGTGTGCTGAATAAATTCTGAATAAACAGGCACTGGGAAACTATTCAATGACTTGTGAGAGACTTTTAAGAAATCTGAACTAAATAATGCATGAACATGCGTACTTGCCACTGTCTCCTTGATTTTGCTTAAAAGAGTGCCTTGCAAAGAACAGTTGTTTATTAAATATTTACTAAATGAATGAAGGGTATATATTTAAATTCAAATAGGTAGATTTTAAAAAGACAGCTTAAGGGTGATGATACATAGAAGGGGAATACGCTTTCAATTTTTAATAGTCAAGAAAAGAGATTCAACTGTGGTATGCCCAACCCAGTTGAGGAAATTGATTTGGGTAAAAAATTATTCCCTGTGTACGTTATGATTGAAGGGGATGGAGAAGAGAGGATGTGTAACAGTTACACAGTTTCTGGTTATTTGTGGGGGAAAAAAAACTAATCAAATTCATAACCAAACTGATTTTTTAAGTATATTTTAATCAAGGGCATATCTTCTTCTTCCAAAAAGCCATCCTTGAACCATTCTGAATTCCATGTTGCCAATTATGAAAATTATCATGCTGATTGGTTGAATGGATTTTTTAAAGTGACCATTTTGCCTCCAACTTATCACATGCCACTGAATCTATAAATCCCTTATCTTAAATAGAGACATAAACACACTGACATTTTTTAAATTGAAAGTCTCTATTCATTCACCTTATAGAATTGTTGCAAGTGCAACCAGAAATAAATTTTTTTTTTTTTTGGCCACTCTGCACATCTTGTGGAATTTTAGTTCCCCAACCAGGGACTGAACCCACTCCCCTTGGCAGTGAAAGCACGAAGTCCTAACCACTGGACCACCAGGGAATCCCCCAGAAATAAAATTTTCTTAATTGTTTGGCTCCATGCTGATTACTGTTAAAAGAAAGAAATCAAGTTTTTCAACAACTCAAGTATATTAACGTTTTTTAATTTTTTCTATTTTTCTCCCCAAATCCAATTATTTCTTTCACACTAGCCCATGAGTCATGATAACTATTGAACTCTGAGTGATAAGACTTGCAAGGGAATTGAGAGAAGTGTGCATTCACACACCATAATATGTGTGGTCTTGTGATGCTATAAACTCCTTTCAGGGGACACAATCAATTCATATCTATTTAGCACTAGAATTTAGTTCCAAAGCATCACAGCCATGTTAAAGTCATAGACCCTCCTGGCTTTCAGACAAGATTATTATTATTATTTTTTAAGAGATACAGGCATTGAAGAGCATTTCTTACAAGTGTATGTGTGTCCTGGCCACCTACTTATGAGGACCCCATTTGTTCATGCATACCATTATAAAATGTTTATTTTTAAGAGTGATAATATGCAAGTCAGCTTCATTTTTCAGTGTAGTTCTTATTCCGTCTTTACAGAAAATCTTGTCATTCTGTTGCCCCAATCTCACAATATCTTGATTCACATTTTTCTTTTCTGCTTAAATGTTTTTACTCTTTATTCTGTCAGCATTGTCAGAAATAATCTATAGCTCAGCATACCTAAATTTGACATTGAACATCGGCTATGTCTCTGACCCATTTATTTTCTTATATTTTCTGCCAAAGCCTTCCCATCATTTCATACTTCACAACGCACTGTCTTCTGCCTTTCCCTTACAGATTATGCTTCACAAGGGAACTTTCGCTCCTCCTCCAGAGCTTCTCTCAAACACAACTGCCCTTTTCCAATTCTAAGTTTGTACTAACAGATTGGAAAGCCAAACTTTTTACTCTTCTACTCCAAAACGTTTCTGAACATAAGTTGTCAACCACAGTGCACAAGCCCCCAACCTTGATAATGGAACTCAATTTGCTGGTAGGTCTCTTTCAACCTATTCAACCAGACATTGTTCAATGTAATGAAATATTTAATTTGCTTCCAATAGCTTCCTGTTTTCAAGTCACCTTACATAAAAACATAAAATTACTTTCCAAACAAATTATTTTTGGAGCCAAAATGACATTTTTTTTTTAAACCTATGTAATAATCTACTCCGACATGCTTGATTCACATTTGAACTTAAAGCACATTTTGGAAAACTACATCTACTGTTTCAGAATTATAGAGTGTTAAGAAATCACTGTAACAATAGGATTAATTCATCATAAGGATACTAAAAGTATTTAAAAGGTCATGTGAAGCAACTATTTTAGAATGACGGAAGTGCAAGTAGCAAATAGTTTAGCTGGACTTAAAGTTGCAAAGTTCTTTTTAGAATCTTGCTTAATTACTGACTTCTACTGTCACACCACCATTTTACAAAACAAAAGGCTACTGCAGAATATTGGGGTCAGTATGTTAACTAGGCAGGAATTTGTGAGTTCACCTTCAATATTAAGTTTTCCTTTCGTGTCATTTGTCTATATATAATTTTATTACTCTTTTGTTTTCTTATGTGGTTTAACACCATACAATTTAGTAACACTGAAGAATTTATAACACTGTTTTCCTCTCTCCCCGATTAATTAAAAGCATTTAATAGATTAAGCTTGATGTGAATCCCTCTGACATCATCTTAAACACCTCCATTGGTCCCCAGAGTTCAGTAAGCATACATTGCTGATAAGCCACATCCATTTTGTTTGTAAATGTAAATGAAATATCTACACCAACTGAGAGTAAAGGAAGATAACGGAAAGCTTTCTGGCAGGAGGAGAATAGAGGCAGGCAAATACTCTATACAGAGGATTACTCTGAACAGGAACATGTTTGTTTTTGATGCATCTGCTGCAAGAGTAGCAGACTTTCACCAGCTCCCAACTGCCCTGATCTCCTCAACAGCACTGATGCAGAAAACTCTACAGGTAATGTTCTTTGTCTTTCATATATTTTAAGATATTTGAATCTTGGCAATATCTATCTGATAGATTTTACTGTTGTTCAGATCAGTGATCAGTTAACTCCGGGAGCATTCTAAAAGATCCGTTTAGTCATTTTCAGTCTTTAATCCAAATTATTCCAGTTGACTAAATTTAATGATTTTTTTTCACCCATGGCTGATTAAGTGAGTTGAATTGATTTGAACATTTTTTACTCTCATCCTCACTCTATATATGCCACATGATTGCCTTCTTCCATCTCTTTTTCCCATGGATGGACAGTTGGCTTTTTCCTTTGAAGTCCACTTAACTTTGTTTTGTTTGGGACCAGACTAAGACAGGGATTACTGACTCTAATTTTTTTGTTGTTGTTTGAAGCAAAGACTTCAAAGACAATCAGGGCTGCCAATTCTTCAGTGCTATGACAGGTTTAGACATATCAACTGTGGCAACATGACAACAATTTGTTGCTGTGTATATGGGTAACTGAGAGCCAGTTGGGAATGGAATTATTTTACATGTTTGTGCATACTCATGTCACTTAACAAGGTTAGTGTAAGGATCTGACTTTTTGCCAGACCATTTGCCTATCAAGTTGCAGAACTGCTGACTATATTTGAAGAATATGAACAGAATGAGATGATGGCCTTTAATCCTAGGCAGCTGGTTTAGTACAGGAATCAGCAACACGCTTTCCCTGAGGGTCTGGCTGAGCAGCAATATTCAGTAATGTCCATGGGATAACAAGGGAAATAAAGAGAAGAAGATCATAAAAGAGAAAGATTAGAAAGTAAGAGATACTAAAGGAAGATGTAAATATTGGAAAGTTGGTGATATTATCAATACTAACATCATGTAGAAGAATATTTTTCCCCTTGAATCTTTTCAAGCTTCACTTGAAAATATCATAATCTACACAGGCCATTTTTAACGCCTCAACTCTATTCTATTCATTTTAATCTTGTTCATTTAATATAATTCACATCAAAGTGCTCTGAATAAGTTTATTAATGAGTTTTTAATATTTGAAGACTTTACACATACTTTTCCCTCTGCTTGAGTGTCTCTACTCTGCTTGCTGACTGCTAATTGCTAAGCTGAAGCCTTTTTACCTGGCTTCTCCTCTAAGGACAGTTATCTATCTCCTTACCTGTCCTACCATAGCATTCTGCGTGTGTGTGTGTGTGTGTGTGTGTGTGTGTGTGTGTGTATATATACATATATATATATATATATATATATATATATCACAAACTGAAGTATAGGCTTGTAGGTTTATTCTCCCACTAGTACCCAACTCCTAACAGCAGACACTTGATCCTTTTTTTCTCTTTTTAATATTCAATAAATGCTTGAGGTAAGAATAAACGCTGAAAAAAATTGTTTTGAATGTAGACAAGCTCTTAAAGCAAGCATGCAAAAATAAAAGTGATAAACTAGATAAGGTGGCATTTTTTCTCTACTAACAGCATTAGTAAGACTGATAGCTACCATTTACTGCATGCATACCATGCACAAATCCCATACTGAGTTATTTATATTCATAATTTAATTTGAATTTTACAAGAACCCTACGAGGTATTATTTACGCCATTGACAGGTGGTAAAACAAAATTTTGAGAGGTGAAATTTATTTCCACATTACTAAAGTGGCTGAACCTGAATTTACTTCCAGGCCCTCTATGCAGAGATCATACCCTTACCCACCACTCTTGGCTGCCTTTTGTTTTATTTCTATCTCTTATTGATATTACATGTATTAAAAAATAATAAGGCCCATTTAACAATAAATGTTACATGTTTTATCTAATCAATTCAGATATTTTTGGTTTTAAGATTGGTATTCTGATTCAAGATGGCATTATCTTCTTACCTTCTCAGGACCATTACAGTGATATGAAAGGAATAGAGAGGCATATGCTCAGAATAATGAGGAAAGTAGAAGAGACCCAGGTGAGGCAAGAGATTTCAATGTTTTTCTGCACTTTAAAAAAGGAGATAAATATTAATTTTTAAAAAAACAGAATATTAAAGCAACTTTCCAGAACACCCATAGACAGACAAGAGCCATGTGCAGACCTTGCTAGTCATACCTTGGAAATACTTGAAACTTGGAAATCCATATACTTAGAAAACAGAAGGGAAAGGTGGTGTGGAAAACAAGACTATTAATTGACAGTCTTCAATGGAGCTTTTACTTTCCCTCTACCACCAGGAAAAACCAAGTTACAGACTGCTGTTTACACTGCAGGTTAAATAGGAAAAAAAAAATTCTTCTCCAAACAAATTGAGGAGACTATCCAGAGGAGAATCAGGACAGGTAATATGGGTTTTGGTATTCAAGACATTTGGGGTATCCAAGTACCTACACCTCAAACAAATTTACCAGTCAACAAGGATTCACATTTATAAATCTCAGGTTATTGACTCATCCTTAAGTATGAATAGAAAACGAACTGCATTTGTTTAAATCCCAAGCATGGCAGAGCATGTTCAAAGTTTAAAGAGTGAGAGATAATAGATGAAAAAGGAGGAAAATATGTTAAAAAAATTGGGGTGAAAATAACTTTAAAATATTAGTATTTTTTAAAAGATTGCAGTTAATGAAGCCAAAAATAATGTTCATAGGAATTGTTCAATGATCAAGTCAAAAAAAAATCTTCCAGAATACAGAACAAAAATACACATAAAGATGTTAAAGAAAATGTAATCTAGTGAGTTCAGTAATTGATAATGGGAATTCTAAAAAGAAAGAATGCAGCTAAAGAATTACATTTTTAAAATAATAACAATAATAAGGAATATGACCCAGTTAAAGGAAAACAGGAATCTTCTAATTAAAATTATACACAGTAACTAGCACAGTAAATAAAAAATCACTTAAAAAACTCATTGTAAAATTTCTAAACCCAAAGAATAAATAAAAGGTAATAAAACCTAGAGAAAAGAAGAAAAAAGGTCACCTACAAAAAAATTTTTAAAAGGGGGGGATCAAATTGGCAGCACACTTAATAGCAATATTGTTTGCTAGAAGGCAATGAAGAAACATTCTCCATGAAAAAATTATTTGAGTTTTATGTTCACCCTAGCCATCAAAGATGAATGCAGTTTTTTCAAACATGAAGAAATCAGAAAGTTTAACTGCCAACATATCTTCTCTTGCAAAGTGACTTGTAGATACAATGTAATAAAACAAAGATGACAATAAATAAAGACATACAGGCCAGAAAATAGGTGAAGGGAAGCTGCAACTTTGCAAAAGACTTAGTAAACATATAATTCAGAGAGGAGAACGAGCAGAATTTCAGAGAGAAGTCTCTAGAAAGAATGAGAGGGGAACAGATGGAATGGAAAAAGATTTTATAGACAAAATTCACTGATTAATCATTTGTAAAAACTTAAGGTTATAATAAAGGTGTATAATGCAAGTAAAAAAATAATAACAGAATAAGAAAGACTGCCAGTAATTTCAAGAAAAATTTTCAAATGTTGGGCAAGAAAATCACGGTATAGAGCAAATGGGCCAAACTGAAAAAGGTACCTTCAAGAAGAATGGTTGGAGTCACCCAAAGTTTGAATGGGTAAGAAGCTGGAAGCTATCAGGGATGTGAGGAAGGAGCCATATTTCTCCCAAGAAGAAAAAGGGATGGCATTCAGAAACTCTAACAAGATATTAAAAGAAAACTAACACTGTGCATTGAAGGCAAAGTTTACTTTGGCATGGTTTGGAGTAACATTGGCGAAGTGCAAGGAAGAAAAATTGATATTAATATTCTTTGAATGGCACAAAAATCTTACTTGTAGAAAAGGAAAATAAAATAATAATAGTATTCTACTAAGGATTTTCAGTGAATAATATGTACATTATCATCATGTAAACACATTTAACTGGAGTTTTGGGGGGGTAGGGAGAGAATTAATCTAAAGTTAAGCATGATGCTTTATAGTTACGGAGTAAAATGTAAATGCAATCAACCTTGACAATGTAAAAGCTAAAGTAAAATGACAGAAACTGAGGTGGGAGGAAAGCTGGGGAACTAAATTGAAAAGAGGCTGAGAGTCTAAACAACAAAACTCTCATTTATAGCAGGGAGTATTGTAGATAATTTAATCAGTTCATAAATCAATAAACAGAGAGGCAAGTGTTTTTTAAAGATATAGATAGAAATCCAAAAACAATGTTTTTCAGACTTCTCTGGTGGCGCAGTGGTTAAGAATGTTCGATCCCTAGTCCGGGAAGATCCCACATGCCACGGAGCAATTAAGCCCGTGTGCCACAACTACTGAGCCTGCGCTCTAGAGCTTGCGAGCCACAACTACTGAACCCACATGCCACAACTACTGAAGCCTATGCGCCTAGGGCCCGTGTTCTGCAACAAGAGAAGCCACCGCAGTGAGAAGCTTGTGCACCACAACGAAGTGTAGCCCCCACTCTCCGCAACTAGAGAAAGCCTGCATGCAGCAACGAAGACCCAATGCAGCCAAAAATAATTAATTAAAAAAAACAAAAACAATGTTTTTCATAATATAACTTGTTATCTGATTTGGTTTTTAACCCATGTGCATGTATTAATTTTATAAGAATTTAAGAAGAATTTAAGGAATAGTCCTTAGACTTAGATTTTAGATTTCACACAATCTAAAATGGTTTGGTGCTTCCTTGCACTTATACTTGTCTCACCAGAAAATTTTCACATACTTTGACCACAGTTTCTTCCTATTGACAATGATTGTAAGACATCATCAACTGTGAGATATTGATACATCTCAATTTCAGAGATATTATAGTGTGAAAATAAAAATGAGGGCCTTAGATGAGTGCAATAAGGTAAATCAGATTTAATTCAGACAGACAGCCCTATTCACCTACAAGAAAATGTAACAGAAACCACTACAAAGTTGAACAGCTAATAGTGAAAAACATTGGTTCATTTCAAAGAACAGCTCATCAGCATGTTATCAGAGCTGCAGTGGGTAACAGAGCATCAGTGCACAACCTTAGCTCTGGGTAATAATATTCATGCAAATATTACTACTGAAAAAGGTCTCATTCTCTAAAGTGCTGCTGTAAGAAATCTATACATATTGAATCATTAGTTCACAATTAAACAATAAAGCAAAGGAGCTTAATTATCCACTTACTTAAGAGAGAGATCAGCCTCCTGTGAGAGCTCCAGAGACAATTACCTGAAGTTGACCACTGCATGATAAATTCCCAATCAGTAAAATGATTTTGCTACACTAAATTAAGCTGATAAATATTTACAACTGGAAAATGACAAGATATGACATCTCTTCTGTTCATCGCAGGCATGCTCTGATTAACAAAATTTTCCTCAGTAAAATATGCCACATACAGATTTTTCCATATAATATTATGCTTGTTGCCATCAAGAACATGGGTGATGAAGTATTTCTTTTTTTTTTTTTTTTTTTTTTTGCGGTACGTGGGCCTCTCACTGTTGTGGCCTCTCCCGTTGCAGAGCACAGGCTCCGGAAGCGCAGGCTCAGCAGCCATGGCTCACGGGCCCAGCCGCTCCGCGGCATGTGGGATCTTCCCGGACCGGGGCACGAACCCGTGTCCCCTGCATCGGCAGGCGGACTCTCAACCACTGCGCCACCAGGGAAGCCCGATGAAGTATTTCTTAAGGAAACCCCAAAATAACCAAAAATCATTGGTTCTGGGCTTTAAGTTGGCTTTGCAATTACGTATAAAAAGTCTATTTTTAAACTTTTGTTTCAGGAATATTGCTAAAGATCTTTGATTTCTTACCTCCTCCAACCACTCTTCATAATCATTTTGTTTTTCAGATAATAATGAGTTCTCAATTCTTTGAGGCTACTACACCTATTCTGCAAATTTTGATGCTGTACTTTTGTTGTTTGCATATGTTCAGGCAGAGACATCATATCACGATTGCTACCTGGCCTACATCTATCATAAGATATCATTAACAGGATAGTGATACAAATGCAATCTAGGAAAATATGTCAATGAATATACCAATGTCCATATATCTATATCTGCATATATTTAAAAACACAATCTTTAGTATTATAGAATCCAACCATTTCTAGTTTTTTTTGCTTTAACAAGGCAACAATGAGCATTCATGTCTATATTTATATCACTATATATGAATATTTGTACAAGTGTGTCTATAGCATGAATGCCCATAAATTTAACTGTTGAGTTAAAAAGTACAAATCAGGGCCTCCCTGGTGGCGCAGTGGTTGAGAGTCCACCTGCCGATGCAGGGGATACGGGTTCGTGCCCCGGTCTGGGAGGATCCCATGTGCCGCGGAGCGGCTGGGCCCGTGAGCCATGGCCACTGGGCCTGCGCGTCCGGAGCCTGTGCTCCGCAACGGGAGAGGCCACAACAGTGAGAGGCCCACATACCGCAAAAAGAAAAAAAAAAAAAAAAAAAAAAAGTACAAATCATTTACTATTACAACTATTGTCCTCTAAAAATATTTCCTCTTTCATATTCACATCAGGCGAGTTCCTGTTTAATTTTGTGACTGTCAACTCATGATATTATTGAGCTTAGTTTATACACCTTTGAAAAAGCCTGTCTTTAAGATATTTATATCTTCCTGTAAAACATGAGTGTTAACGTTTTAAACTGTCTAGAGATATGGTACTAGAAAGACGTGAGAATTTCTGGACATAATTCTGATAAAATTCATCTAAAACCATGTAACCTCTTTTATCACTTCACCATTGTACATGTTAAAGTGTTGCCATGTACAAAATAAACAATGTGATTCCTAACAAACAAATAAACAAACAAAAAGAAAAGGAGAGCATGTGAAGAGAAATCTAGTGGACGCTTGGAGATAAAGTCTGCAAATCTGCCAATAGAAGGATAACCACCAAAGGACTGGCCCTTGTCAGAGTGTCAGTTAACATTGCTTGGGACACATCGTGAATATTTCAACAAAAAAGTGTTATTTTAATGCTCAATTTTTTCCCACTATACTATTAATTCTTGTGTTGACACCACATATATTATTACACACCAATGATAGAAAGTTTTGCCAACAATATAATTTAAAGAGCACTATCAAAATCAACAATAGAAAAATTGGACTTATATGCTAAAAGATTTTACTGTAAGGTAAGGTTATTTCAGCTAATTGAGTTGTATGTATATATACATATACATATTCTTATACATATACACACACAGACAGCTCTTGACTTAACATTTTTTGACTTTGCAATGTTGCAAAAGCGAAAAGCATTCAGTAGAAACCATACTTCGAATTTTGAATTTTGAATTTTGATCTTTTCCAGGGCTAGTGATATGCGGTCTGATCCTCTCTTGTGATGCTGGGGCAGCGGCAGCAGTCCCAGCTCCCAGTCAGCCACATGATCACAAGGGTAAACAACTGATACACTTACAACTATTCTGAACCCAGACAAACATTCTGTTTTTCACTTTCAGTACAGTAGTCAATAAATTACATGATATTCAATAATTTTTTTTTACAAAGTTGGCTTTGTGTTAGATGATTTTGCCCAACTTTAGGCTAATGTAAATCTTCTGAGCATGTTTAAGGTAGGCTAGGCTAAGCTATAATGTTCAGTAAGTTAGGTGTATCAAATGCAATTTTGATTTATGACATTTTCAACTTATGATGGGTTTATTGGGATGTAACCCCATCATAAGTCAAGGAAGATCTGCCCATGTATTTTACACATAATAATCCTTGGTCTCTGATTTAAAAAAAGATTACCTGAAAATTCTTTTTTCTCTGCTCTTCAAAATTGGACTGACTAGTCAATATTTTTAAATCTTTTAATCCATTGTCCAGCTTGTCTCAAATGCATCTTTCTTCAGATAGCTAATAATTGATCCCATAAGGTCAATTTCTAGCTTCAGGTCAGTAAACAGGTTTAAGGTTATCTATGACTTGGCATTAAGGATACAGATTATGCCTTTCCTGCAGCCAGATACACAGAAAGGATAAAACAAATGCACAGCTAAAAGCAGCATGTCATAAAATATTTACCAGTTTACTGGCAAGAAATGTGGTCAAGACATAAAAGTATAGCAAAAAACCACAACTATTTTCCATCACCATGCTCCTATCCTATAATTCAAGTGTACCATTTTGAAGGTCAATATTTCTTTAATAACTATGACAAAATAAAAAACAAACCTCAGCCTATCATTCAACAGTTCCTGATTCATTTACATTTTTATTTCCTTCTATTCTGAATATAGACTTTTCTCAGGAGGTTAACGTAAATGTGTTTTGTTTTACAAATCAATATCCTCGTCCAGACAGCTTTCTCTTCCTGGAATACCTCTTTTCTATCTGACTTCCATAACTCTGTCTCTATTTAGAGGTCAAGATAAAAAAAAGAAAAAAGCTAATAATAATAGTAATCATACTGTATACAAGCACTATGATTTAGGTAGCTTAACAAGTTCAATCATCACATCAACTTACGAGTTATGCATTTTCCTTATTACAATTTTAAAATGAGGCTCTTAAGACTTAGAGAAGTTTCATTACTTGCATTAAAAACCCATTACCATTAACTGAAGAAATAGGGATTCTAATGAAAATTACTGTGATGATCCCAGACATTAACTTCTTGCTTCTATGTACTGCTTTTATCTACTATATAATATCCTTCCTCATTTTTCCCATTGGAAAGTCTTCTAAATGCATTAAATAATGTGTTTATTAGAAAGTATTTATAATGATCACAAAATTAACATCACACTAGGTTAAACTGTGTCCAAATAAAATAAATGTGACAGATATGAATATAAAAATATAATCCACAATGAAAATGAATCTTTATGTAGCAAATATAGATAGCATCAAAATGAAAACTAGGACTGCAAGAAATATGGAAAGAAAATTTTTAAATTATCAAAGTATTTATTATTAATTTGTCTTACCACTCTATCACAAGACATATGAAGGGAAAAAACTAAGGACAGAGAGGACCAAAAATAATAATTAATGCATCATTGGTTTAAGAATTGATCTCCTTGAAATAGAGAATACATCTCATTTTCATGGGCTGAAGGAATATAAGTTGATCATTGAGGCAGAAAGAGATTCTCAATACATTTCTTAAAGTAAATGGTAAAATTGTAATACTAGAAATTTTAAAAATTAATTTAGCACATTAACTGGTGAAAAGAGACAAAACGTATGATCATCACAGCAGATACAGTAAAAACATTTCAAAACACTCAATACATTTTACATACAAAAATTATTAGTAAGTGAGAAATAAAAGGAAATATAAACACACACACACAGCAAATGTCATCTAAATGTTAGAACTACTTCCTTTCAAATAGGAAAAAAACAGAAATGTATATTATTATATTTTATTGGAGATCCAAGCCAATGTAATAGGATAAGAATAAATTTGAGATTCAAGGTAGAAAAGAATCTGCAAATTACTGAAAAAATAATAGGAGAGCTTAGCAAAAGAAATAGATATAAAATTATTGTACAAAATTTGACACAAGCAACAAACAACTAGAAAATAATTACATATAACATCATTTAAAATAGCATGAGGGAATTTTAAGCATTTGAGAATAAATCTAACAAAAGCATGCAAAATCTCTAAGAGAATGCTATAAAATTTTATTGAGCTGTTAAATAATACCTAAAAATGAAAAAAAATGTTTTTTTCATTGTTAGATATTTAATATATATATTTTATATGTGTATGGAAGATTTTAGGCAAATATTAGGCAAAGCTACTAAAGAACAGAGAAATGGTACTTGTCCTGTTGTATATATGGATTTGTTATTCATAATTAAGAGAGTGTGGTCTTGAGATTAGGATAGACTGATAAATGAAGTATGGAGAAATAATCTGAGTCATAATGCATGTTTTACATCAAGCATCAAATTAACATAGGTACTAAAATTAATAATTCAATCTAAATTATCCAGCTAACTACTTTTATTCTCTTTTTCCTTATATCTCATAACACTTGCATGCAAAGTGCTGGAAATATGACAATTATGGTGTTTAATGTTTCTTCAAAATATCCACTACATTAAAAAAACCCCAACATATGTATAAACACATAACTGTTGACAAACACAAATAGAATTTAAAAGAAAAATATATAACCTTCCTCTATTTGCCTTCTCAATTTCCAACTTCTTCTTTCTCAAGTATGTATGTATGTATGTTTGTATGTGTATACACATATATAGTATTATATATTATACACATTATTTTGCTACTTATTTTTCTTATTTAATTCAACACAGAAATTCTTCCAGTCAGACATACAGATCTAATTTATGTTTAATTGTTGTATAATATCCCATGGCAGGGATTTAGCAAATATTTCAAAAATTCCCTATTCAAAGATTCAGAATTTTATTTTTCAAGATTTGATCCTATAAACAAGACTGCAACATTCTTACATACGTATGCCTACTCACTACTCACTAAATTTCTCTAAATTATTAGAGAAATGCAAATCAAAACTACAATGAGGTATCACCTCACACCAATTATAATGGGCATCATCAGAAAGTCTACAAACAACAAATGCTGGAGAGGGTGTGGAGAAAAGGGAACCCTCTTGCACTGTTGGTGGGAATGTAAGTTGTACAGCCACCATGGAGAACAGTATGGAGGTTCTTTAAAAAACAAAAAATAGAATTACCATATGACCCAGCAATCCCACTACTGGGCATATACCCAGAGAAAACCATAATTCAAAAAGACACATGCACCCCAATGTTCATTGCAGCACTATTTACGATAGCCAGGTGATGGAAGCAGCCTAAATGCCCACAGACAGATGAATGGATAAAGGAGATGTGGCACATATATACAATGGAATATTACTCAGCCTTAAAAAGGAACGAAATTGGGTCATTTGTAGAGATGTGGATGTGTCTACAGATTGTCATACAGAGTGAAGTAAGTCAGAAAGAGAAAAACAAATATCGTATATTAACACATATATGTGAAACCTAGAAAAATGGTACAATGAACCAGTTTGCAGGGCAGAAATAGACACACAGATGTAGAGAACAAACATATGGACACAAAGGGGGAAAAGTGGGGGGGGTGGCAGTGGTGGGATGAACTGGGAGATTGGGATTGACATGTATACACTAACATGTATAAGATAGATAACTAATAAGAACCTGCTGTATAAAAAATAAACTTCAAAAAAAAATCATTATATTAGTTTTTATTTAATAAATGTTGCCAGATTATTTTCACATATATTATAGGTTATTTACAATCCCCATTAGTACATTTTCCCTCTTCTTGTCATCACTGGAAGTTATCATTCTTTATTTTGCCGATTTCACAAAGAAAAATAATATCTTCTTTGCTTTCATATATTTCCCTGAATATGAGTAAGACTGAGAATTTTTTCAAGTTTATTAAACATTTTAATTTCCTTTCCTAACTATTGATTTGTATCTTTTCTTCAGTGTTCTATTGGGTAGTTTGTCATTTCCTCATTAACTATAGAAAGTTTTTGTTTATTACTGTTAATAAATGATTACATGTTTCATTATTATTTGGATGCCAACCTAGCATTCATTATTTTTTGCTTTGTACTGAGTTTCCTCCCACCCCTATGTATACATTCTAATTTCTTAGTCTTATTTAGGAAGATCCCCCTTCAAATTTTCAAAAATATAATCCTCATTTTCTTTTTCATTCTTTTTAATTTTTCCTTAGAAAAATCTGTCTACAATTTATTTGGCACATGATATTGTATATATATCTGATTTTTTTTCCAACCAGATCTAGGACCAACTATGAAAGTACCATGGATTATATATGCCACATTTTCCCCCACTTAATTAAAATGCCATATTTTCATTTACTTTATTCCAGAATATATTTTAATCTCCTTCTGGACCTCAACTCTACAGTCTGATTCACTGATCTGTGTCTTTTTCTCCATTATTTTCTTATATCTGTGAATTTTAGGCTTTATTAAAGGACACACAATCTGGTAAGGCAAGATCTCCATTACTTTTTTATAATTTTTATAATTATTCCTTTCTCTATCACTGCAAAATTTGAAGCATCAATGTATTTGTACACTTGTAACCCATTATCTCTAGACTCAAATTTCCAAAAATCTATTCTTTTGACCCTGAGCAGTCCTCAAGACCATTTCAGGAGTCCA
Source organism: Mesoplodon densirostris (assembly GCF_025265405.1). Classification (NCBI taxonomy): domain Eukaryota; kingdom Metazoa; phylum Chordata; class Mammalia; order Artiodactyla; family Ziphiidae; genus Mesoplodon; species Mesoplodon densirostris. The sequence goes on from NC_082674.1 coordinate 28,609,457, forward strand.
GAAAGTAAGAACAATTTTCATAATTAAAGGTGTTATTTGCCAATCTTACTGTAATGATATTTGCACCACTAAATTAAAGCAAAAGCACTGATGGGTAAAACTTCTGGCATCTTAGCATGAATCAAAGCAGTGGCACAAAACTTTACTGGTATTCATTGTATTTTTCACCACCACACACAGGAAAAGAGAAAAATATCTAACTTACTTAAAAATGTCCTTGATGAAACAGAAAAAGTATTTTATTAAGTATCAACCCGAGTTTATATTTTTAATAGTCTGTGTGACAAAATAGGACATACATATAGAGCACTTCTTCTTCATACAAAAAGTACAGTGGCTGTCTCAAAGAACAACATTTACATAATTTCTTTTTTTGATTTACAGGCTGAATCCTTGTTTTTTCCCATTAAACATATTTTTACAAAAAAGGATAACTGACAAACTGATTTTCCAGAGTTATTTGGCAAACATTTTCTCAAAAATGAATGAAGCAAGCATACCATTTTAAGAAGAACTCACAGTATTTGTTGCCAATGATGAAATTCAAGCTTTCAAGCAAAAATTAGAATTTTGGAAAACTTATATCTTCTACAATAAGGTTGAGAGCCTTTCACAAGTTACAGTCTTTTCTGATTAAATGAGTGGTGATATTAGCAAGTGTTATTTTTATATTGTATAATAAAAAGCATCAACATTTGGAAGATCTGTATAACTCAGGAAACCAATAGTTTTTCCATTTGACCAATGCATTATATCACAACGTTTTCATGAATAAAATATTCATTCAACATCTAAGACCAATTTAACTGAATATGAAAGATTTAATTCAACTAAAGATGAAAAGTTTTTATAGGTTTAAGATTCCACACTGAAACTAAACTTTAAGAAACTGCCATCTGTCAAGTTTTAGTGTAGTATAAAAAAATATTTGCAATTATGTGAAGACTATTAAAATGTGCTTCCTTTTTCCAACTACATATCTGTATGAAGCCAATTTTTCTTTTTATATTTCAATCTAAACACCATATTGCAAAAGATTGAATAAAAAATCATATATGATAATCAAGTTATTTTCTATTAAACTAGACAGTAAAGAGATTTTTTTAAATGTAAAACAATAACACCATTTCTATGACTTATCTGGAAAATGTTATTTTTCATTAAAAGTATGTTTTAAATTAAATGAAATGTACTTATTATCTTTAAATAAAATACTTTTAAAATTTCTCACTTTTAATTTCTAAAACAGTAAAAATTGATAGACACAATTCACGTAAACAAAAGCTCTTTGGGGGAATTTCATTAATTTTTAAGTGGCTCAAATTCCTAGGACCCTAAAATGCTGTTCTAGACACACCAGCATGTCACTGAACACTGGGAAACTTAGCTTTAAAGGTTATGTAAATTTATATGTGAAATCTGCACTTGCTAGATTTTGAAACTACCATTCTATTTTCTTACATAAGTTTTAGCCTTTTTACTTACAAGTTTTTTGTAAGTTTATAGGATAAGCTTTTTACTTACTTTGCATCAGTATGGGCAGTTTTTGTTTTGGTAAGAGAGTATTTCTTCTAGATTTTCAAATTTATAACCATAGAGTGGCATTCAATGATCTTTGATATTTTTATTTAATCTGTTTTATACCTGTATTCATATACTCATCTCAGTCTGAATATTGAATACCTCTTTTTTATTCTTTCTTTTATTAGGCTTTCAGAAATTTAACTATTTTATTATTATTTTATGTAGCTGCATTTGGAATCTTTTTATTGCTTCCATTCATTCATTTACTTCAGTTTCTAATTGTTATCTTTATAAATGATATTCTAATCCTTCTAGTTGCTTTTTGCTGCTTACTTCATAATTTGAAGACGAATACTAAGTTAATTTTATTTTCCTTTTATTTTTATCATGAGAACATTTAAGGCTAATTTATTTTTTCCTAGGATTACCTGTGTATGGTTTAAGTAGGTCCCATGTTTGAAGTATAAAATCTTTGCATCCTTGTTTCAGTGGCTTCATTTGGTTTGGCTTGTTTGTCTTTAGAAGAAGGATTCTTAGATTCTTAATGATTAGGATTTTTCCTATTCCTTATGGTTTTAACTATTTTTGATATAAAAACTATATAGAGGGCTTCCCTGGTGGTGAAATGGTTGCGAGTCCGCCTGCCAATGCAGGGGACATGGGTTCGTGCCCTGGTCCGGGAAGATCCCACATGCCGCGGAGCGGCTAGGCCCATGAGCCATGGCCACTGAGCCTGTGCATCCGGAGCCTGTGCTCTGCAACGGGAGAGGCCACAACAGTGAGAGGCCCACGTACCGCCAAAAAAAAAAAAAAAAAAAAACTATATAGAATAAAACAAACTCTTTGACACCCAAAACGCAGCATCAAAAATCAACTTGAATATGATTGACGCTTCTTCTTTACTTAACCCCAACCCCTATGTCACCATCCTCCACTTACCAAAGGTTCTCAGTTATCCAGACTTATATAATTTTCATTTCTTTGCATGGCTTTATAATTACCGTATTTGTCAAACATTATCTTGTTTCATTTGAAAAGTTGTGAAACTTTATGTAAATCATATTTTTTTGTATTCTATTTGCTTTTTAATTGAAACCTTGTACTTGAAAGATACATGTGGCTGTATTTTAATTTTCTCTGTAGATTAATTGTACTGTGTAAACATAATACAGTTATCTCTTTTCATATTAAACACAAATTATTTCCTGTTTATCACTATGTCAAGGAATACTATTTCAAACTACTATACGTTGTGCACTCTTCTTTCGTTTGTCCTTGAGATAATGTGTGACCATTAGTGATTATTAGGAAGGATGAGGATCTTTTTATAAGCTTATTGATGATTCTTGTTTCATTATCTGTTAACTTCCAGGATATGTACCAGATATATATATATATATATATATATATATATATTAAAAACTGAATTGTTTGTTTTAGTTTATAAATGAATGAAAGATAGAGAACGAATCATCTTTACAAATCCAAATTTTAAAAATTCTCAATGTTTGTAAATATCTTCTGTTCCAGAATGTGAGCTATCTTTCATTTTTAAAATAATGACATTGATGAAAAGAATTAATTTCCCTTTTATTGTTTAGGAACTTTGTGTCTTTTTAAAGAAACCCTTCTCCACTTTAAATCCTAAAGATATTCTCTTATTTTATCACCTAAAAACTTGAGGGTTTTTTTCCACTGAAATTTTAATTGATTGCTACATATGGTATGAGATAGGCATCTAATTTTATTTTTATTCGTATGGAGAGCCAATTGTCCTATTATCATTCACTAAATATGCTTTCTCACAGACCTGGAATGGCACTTCTGTCATATATTAATTGTGGATTTTATCTGACGTTTGTATTCATTTCCCTCGATCTAGCTGCCTACCACTGCATCAATAATAGAATATCTTAATATTTTATTGAAGTGGTAGCATTGTCTATGTTTAAGTACAGAGGTTCTGGAGAAAGTCTGCTGATTTGAATCCTACAACCCCATCCACTAGCTAGATAGCAAAAGGAAAGTCATTTAATCTGCCAGCACCTCCTGTTGTCTTATATGTAAAATTGGAATAATAATACTATCTATCTCATATGATTGTTATGGGAATTATAAGAATGAATGGGTATAAAGCATTAGAATACTGTTTATAACATAATAACAATATAGAATTTTTAACCATTATCATTTCCGGTAAAATTCTACATGTATTTAGAACTTCTAAAATGGGTTTCAATAACATGTATACTTTTCTCCATAAATATCTCGTATCTATTTTGTTAAATTTATTCCTTGATAACTTTATTGCTATTACAAATGCTGTCTTTTTATCTTTATTTTTGTTCATTCTATTATTTTTCATCCAGTATTGAGATATAATTGATATACAGCACTGTATAAGTTTAAGGTGTACAGCATAATGATTTGATTTACATACATCATGTAATGATAATCACAGTAAGTTTAGTAAATACCCATCATCTCATATGGACACAAAATTAAAGAAATAGAAAAAATTTTTTCCTTGCGATGAGAACTCAGGATTTAGACAGAAAAATGCTGTCTTTTTAAATATTAAATTTTCCAAATTTATGTTGCTAGTATATAAGAATTATTCTTGCTGTAGCATAATTGCTGCATTCGATAATTCTAACAATCCATTGGTAGGTTCTTTTAAATTGTAGAAAATTCTAGTCTGGAATAATGACAATTTTGTTTCTTTTCAATCTTAATATCTATTATTTGTTTTTCTCATCATATTGCACTGGCTAGAGAAACTAGCCAGTCATAGCAGGTATCCTGGTATAATTTCTAAAATTACCCCACTAATTGTGTGTTTGATTTGGAGTTTACTAGATTCTCATTATTAGGATTAAAAAGTTTTATTTAATTCCTAGTTTGATTAATATTTGAATTTTTTTGCCTACTGATATAATCATATGTTCTTTCTCCATAATCTCTTATAGTGGTAGATTACCTAAATAGATTTTCTAATGGTAAAACATCCTTGTATTCCTAGGATCAAACCAACTTGGGCATGATGTCTATTTTAATAATACAGTGCTGGATTCAACTTGATGATATCGTATTTAGGACTTTTACACTTATGTTCATGAATGAAATTGTCCTGAGATTATCATTTATGTTGTAACCTTTTAAAGGAATTTGTATGAAAGTAACCCTGGGTCCATTAAAAGAGATTTTTCCTGTTTTTCTATCCTCTGGAAGAGTTTACATAAGCTTGGAATCATCTGATCCTTTAATTTTTTTTTTTTTTTTTGCGGTACGCGGGCCTCTCACTGTTGCGGCCTCTCCCATTGCGGAGCACAGGCTACGGACGCACAGGCTCAGCGGCCATGGCTCACGGGCCCAGCCGCTCCACGGCATGTGGGATCTTCCCGGACCGGGGCACGAACCCATGTTCCCCGCATCGGCAGGTGGACTCTCAACCACTGCGCCACCAGTGAAGCCCTGATCCTTTAATGTTTAAAGATTGTGTTTCTGTATGAAGACGACTTCCAATTCAATTCTTATAATAAGGTTAAAATTCACTTTAGATTTTATAATTCCTCTTAATTTCATTTTTGGTAGTAGTTTCATTTTATCTGCCTAAGAAATTATTTGTTATTTCTTTCTGAGATTTCAAATTCCTTAACATGAAATTGCTTATAATTTTTAAAATTATTTTAACTTTGTTTTATCTGAGATCATATTCTATTATTCATTCTTAATATTAATTATGCTGTCTCTCTTTTTCTTATTTATTTATTTATTTTTATTTATTTTTATTTTTTTATTTTTTACTTTATAACAAATTTAATCAGTTATACATACACATATGTTCCCATATCCCCTCCCTTTTGCATCTCCCTCCCACCCTCCCTATTCCACCCCTCCAGGCGGTCACAAAGCACCGAGCTGATCTCCCTGTGCTATGCGGCTGCTTCCCACTAGCTATCTACCTTACATTTGGTAGTGTATATATGTCCATGCCGCTCTTTCACTTTGTCACAGCTTACCCTTCCCCCTCCCCATATCCTCCAGTCCATTCTCTAGTAGGTCTGTGTCTTTATTCCTATCTTACCCCTATGTTCTTCATGACATTTTTTTTCTTAAATTCCATATATATGTGTCAGCATACAGTATTTGTCTTTCTCTTTCTGACTTACTTCACTCTGTATGACAGACTCTAGGTCCATCCACCTCATTACAAATAGCTCAATTTCACTTCTTTTTATGGCTGAGTAATATTCCATTGTATATATGTGCCACATCTTCTTTACCCATTCATCCGATGATGGACACTTAGGTTGTTTCCATCTCTGGGCTATTGTAAATAGGGCTGCTATGAACATTTTGGTACATGTCTCTTTTTGAATTATGGTTTTCTCAGGGTATATGCCCAGTAGTGGGATTGCTGGGTCATATGGTAGTTCTATTTGTAGTTTTTTAAGGAACCTCCATACCGTTCTCCATAGTGGCTGTACCAATTCACATTCCAACCAGCAGTGCAAGAGTGTTCCCTTTTTTCCACACCCTCTCCAGCATTTACTATTTCTAGATTTTTTGATGATGGCCATTCTGACTGGTGTGAGATGATATCTCATTGTAGTTTTGATTTGCATTTCTCTAATGAGTAAAGATGTTGAGCATCCTTTCATGTGTCTGTTGGCACTCTGTATATCTTCTGTGGAGAAATGTGTATTTAGGTCTTCTGCCCATTTTTGGATTGGGTTGTTTGTTTTTTTGTTATTGAGCTGCATGAGCTGCTTATAAATTTTGGAGATTAATCCTTTGTCAGTTGCTTCATTTAAAATATTTTCTCCCATTCTGAGGGTTGTCTTTTGGTCTTGTTTATGGTTTCCTTTGCTGTGCAAAAGCTTTGAAGTTTCATTAGGTCCCATGTGTTTATTTTTGTCTTTATTTCCATTTCTCTAGGAGGTGGGTCCAAAAGGATCTTGCTGTGATTTATGTCATAGAGTGTTCTGCCTATGTTTTCCTCTAAGAGTTTGATAGTGTCTGGCCTTACATTTAGGTCTTTAATCCATTTTGAGCTTATTTTTGTGTATGGTGTTAGGGAGTGATCTAATCTCATACTTTTACATGTCCCTATCCAGTTTTCCCAGCACCACTTATTGAAGAGACTGTCCTTTCTCCACTGTACATTCCTGCCTCCTTTATCAAAGATAAGGTGAGCATATGTGCGTGGGTTTATCTCTGGGCTTTCTATCCTGTTCCATTGATCTACCTTTCTGTTTTTGTGCCAGTACCATACTGTCTTGATTACTGTAGCTTTGTAGTATAGTCTGAAGTCAGGGAGCCTGATTCCTCCAGCTCCGTTTTTCGTTCTCAAGATTGCTTTGGCTATTCGGGGTCTTTTGTGTTTCCATACAAATTGTGAAATTTTTTGCTCTAGTTCTGTGAAAAATGCCAGTGGTAGTTTGATAGGGATTGCATTGAATCTGTAGATTGCTTTGGGTAGTAGAGTCATTTTCACAATGTTGATTCTTCCAATCCAAGAACATGGTACATCTCTCCATCTATTTGTATCATCTTTAATTTCTTTCATCAGTGTCTTATAATTTTCTGCATACAGGTCTTTTGTCTCCTTAGGTAGGTTTATTCCTAGATATTTTATTCTTTTTGTTGCAATGGTAAGTGGGAGTGTTTTCTTGATTTCATTTTCAGATTTTTTATCATTAGTGTACAGGAATGCCAGAGATTTCTGTGCATTAATTTTGTATCCTGCTACTTTACCAAATTCATTGATTAGCTCTAGTAGTTTTCTGGTAGCATCTTTAGGATTCTCTATATATAGTATCATGTCATCTGCAAACACTGACAGCTTTACTTCTTCTTTTCCGATTTGGATTCCTTTTATTTCCTTTTCTTCTCTGATGCTGTGGCTAAAACTTCCAAAACTATGTTGAATAAGAGTGGTGAGAGTGGGCAACCTTGTCTTGTTCCTGATCTTAGTGGAAATGGTTTTAGTTTTTCACCATTGAGGACGATGCTGGCTGTGGGTTTGTCATATATGGCCTTTATTATGTTGAGGAAAGTTCCCTCTATGCCTACTTTCTGCAGGGTTTTTATCATAAATGGGTGTTGAATTTTGTCAAAAGCTTTCTCTGCATCTATTGAGATGATCATATGGTTTTTCTCCTTCAGTTTGTTAATATGGTGTATCACGTAGTTTGATTTGCGTATATTGAAGAATCCTTGCATTCCTGGAATAAACCCCACTTGATCATGGTGTATGATCCTTTTAATGTGCTGTTGGATTCTGTTTGCTAGTATTTTGTTGAGGATTTTTGCGTCTATGTTCATCAGTGATATTGGCCTGTAGTTTTCTTTCTTTGTGACATCCTTGTCTGGTTTTGGTATCAAGGTGATGGTGGCCTCGTAGCATGAGTTTGGGAGTGTTCCTCCCTCTGCTATATTTTGGAAGAGTTTGAGAAGGATAGGTGTTAGCTCTTCTCTAAATGCTTGATAGAATTTGCCTGTGAAGCCATCTGGTCCTGGGCTTTTGTTTGTTGGAAGATTTTTTATCACAGTTTCAATTTCAGTCCTTGTGATTGGTGTGTTTATGTTTTCTCTTTCTTCCTCCTTCAGTCTTGGGAGGTTGTGCATTTCTAAGAAATTGTCCATTTCTTCCAGGTTGTCCATTTTATTGGCATAGAGTGGCTTATAGTAATCTCTCATGATCTTTTGTATTTCTGCAGTGTCAGTTGTTACTTCTCCTTTTTCATTTCTAATTCTATTGATTTGAGTCTTCTCCCTTTTTTTCTTGATGAGTCTGGCTAATGGTTTATCAATTTTGTTTATCTTCTCAAAGAACCAGCTTTTAGTTTTATTGATCTTTGCTATCATTTCCTTCATTTCTTTTTCATTTATTTCTGATCTGATTTTTATGATTTCTTTCCTTCTGCTAACCTTGAGATGTTTTTGTTCTTCTTTCTCTCATTGCTTTAGGTGCAAGGTTAGGTTGTTTATTCGAGATGTTTCCTGTTTCTTAAGGTGGGATTGTATTGCTATAAACTTCCCTCTTAGAACTGCTTTTGCTGCATCCCATAGGTTTTGGGTCATCGTGTCTCCATTGTCATTTGGTCCTAGGTATTTTTTAATTTCCTCTTTGATTTCTTCAGTGATCACTTTGTTATTAAGTAGTGTATTGTTTAGCCTCCATGTGTTTGTATTTTTTTTTTTTTTTTCGGTATGCGGGCCTCTCACTGTTGTGGCCTCTCCCGTTGCGGAGCACAGGCTCCGGATGCGCAGGCTCAGCGGCCATGGCTCACGGGCCCAGCCGCTCCGCGACATATGGGATCCTCCCAGACCAGGGCACGAACTCGTATCCCCTGCATCGGCAGGCAGACTCTCAACCACTGCGCCACCAGGGAGGCCCTGTTTGTATTTTTTACAGCTCTTTTCCTGTAATTGATATCTAGTCTCATAGCATTGTGGTCGGAAAAGATACTTGATACAATTTCAATTTTCTTAAATTTACCAAGGCTTTATTTGTGACCCAAGATATGATCTATCCTGGAGAATGTTCCATGAGCACTTGAGAAGAAAGTGTATTCTGTTGTTTTTGGATGGAATGCCCTATAAATATCAATTAAGTCCATCTTCTTTAATGTATCATTTAAAGCTTGTGTTTCCTTATTTATTTTAATTTTGGATGATCTGTCCATTGGTGAAAGTGGGGTGTTAAAGTCCCCTACTATGATTGTGTTACTGTCGATTTCTCCTTTTATGGCTGTTAGTATTTGCCTTATGTATTGAGGTGCTCCCATGTTTGGTGCATAAATATTTACAATTGTTATATCTTCTTCTGGGATCGATCCCTTGATCATTATGTAGTGTCCTACTTTGTCTCTTCTAGTAGTCTTTATTTTAAAGTCTATTTTGTCTGATATGAGAATTGCTACTCCAGCTTTCTTTTGGTTTCCATTTGCATGGAATATCTTTTTCCATCCCCTTACTTTCAGTCTGTATGTGTCTCTAGGTCTGAAGTGGGTATCTTGTAGACAGCATATATATGGGACTTGTTTTTGTATCCATTCAGCCAATCTGTGTCTTTTGGTGGGAGCACTTAGTCCATTTACATTTAAGGTAATTATCGATATGTATGTTCCTATTCCCATTTTCTTAATTGTTTTGGGTTCGTTATTGTAGGTCTTTTCCTTCTGTTGTGTTTCTTGCCTAGAGAAGTTCCTTTAGCATTTGTTGTAAAGCTGGTTTGGTGGTGCTGAACTCTCTCAGCTTTTGCTTGTCTGTAAACGTTTTAATTTCTCCATCAAATCTGAATGAGATCCTTGCTGGGTAAAGTAATCTTGGTTGCAGATTTTTCTCCTTCATCACTTTAATTATGTTCTGCCACTCCCTTCTGGCTTGTAGAGTTTCTGCTGAGAGATCAGCTGTTATCCTGATGGGGATTCCCTTGTGTGTTATTTGTTGTTTTTGCCTTGCTGCTTTTAATATGATTTCTTTGTGTTTAATTTTTGACAGTTTGATTAATATGTGTCTTGGCGTATTTCTCCTTGGATTTATTCTGTATGGGACTCTCTGTGCCTCCTGGACTTGATTAACTATTTCCTTTCCCATATTAGGGAAGTTTTCAACTATAATCTCTTCAAATATATTCTCAGTCCCTTTCTTTTTCTTTTCTTCTTCTGGAACCCCTATAATTCGAATGTTGGTGCGTTTAATGTTGTCCCAGAGGTCTCTGAGACTGTCCTCTGTTCTTTTCATTCTTTTTTCTTTACTTTGCTCTGCAGCAGTTATTTCCACTATTTTATCTTCCACCTCACTTATCCGTTCTTCTGCCTCAGTTATTCTGCTATTGATCCCATCTAGAGTATTTTTTATTTCATATATTGTGTTTTTAATCGATGCTTGATTCATCTTTAGTTCTTCTAGGTCCTTGTTAACTGTTTCTTGCATTTTGTCTATTCTATTTCCAAGATTTTGGATCTGGGAAATAGCATCTTGGATCATCTTTACCATCATTATTCTGAATTCTTTTTCAGGTAGACTGCCTATTACCTCTTCATTTGTTAGGTCTGGTGGGTTTTTATCTTGCTCCTTCTCCTGCTGTGTGTTTTTCTGTCTTCTCATTTTGCTTATGTTACTGTGTTTGGGGTCTCCTTTTTGCAGGCTGCAGGTTCATAGTTCCCGTTGTTTTTGGTGTCTGTCCCCAGTGGCTAAGGTTGGTTTAGTGGGTTGTGTAGGCTTCCTGGTGGAGGGGACTAGTGCCTGTGTTCTGGTGGATGAGGCTGGACCTTGTCTTTCTGGTGGGCAGGTCCACGTCTGGTGGTGTGTTTTCGGGTGTCTGCGGACTTATGATTTTAGGCCACCTCTCTGCTAATGGGTGGCGTTGTGTTCCTGTCTTGCTAGTTGTTTGGCATAGGGTGTCCAGCACTGTAGCTTGCTGGTCGCTGAGTGAAGCTGGGTGCTGGTGTTGAGATGGAGATCTCTGGAAGATTTTCGCCGTTTGATATTATGTGGAGCTGGGAGGTCTCTTGTGGACCAGTGTCCTGAAGTTGGCTCTCCCACCTCAGAGGCACAGCACTGACTCCGGGCTCCTCAATTTGGGATGATTTGTTGTCTATTCATGTATTCCACAGATGCACGGTACATCAAGTTGATTGTGGAGCTTTAATCCGCTGCTTCTGAGGCTGCTGGGAGAGGTTTCCCTTTCTCTTCTTTGTTCTCACAGCTCCTGGGTCTCAGCTTTGGATTTGGCCCCGCCTCTGCGTGTAGGTCACCGGAGGGCATCTGTTCTTCGCTCAGACAGGACAGGGTTAAAGGAGCAGCCTCTTCGGGCACTCTGGCTCACTCAGGCTGGGCGGGAGGGAGGGGCACGGAGTGCGGGGCGAGCCTGCAGCGGCAGAGGTCAGCGTGACGTTGCACCAGCCCGAGGCGCACCGTGCGTTCTCCCAGGGAAGCCGCCCCTGGATCCCAGGACCCCGGCAGTGGTGGGCTGCACAGGCTCCCGGAAGGGTGGTGTGGACAGTGACCTGCGCTCGCACACAGGCTTCTTGGCGGCGGCAGCAGCAGCCCCAGCGTCCCACGCCCTTCACTGGGCTCCGCGCTTTCAGTCGCGACTCGCGCCCGTCTGTGGAGCCCCTTTAAGCAGCGCTCTTAATCCCCTCTCCTCGTGCACCAGGAAACCAAGAGGGAAGAAAAAGTCTCTTGCCTCTTCGGCAGCTCCAGAGTTTTCCTGGACTCCCTCCCGGCTAGCTGTGGCACATTAGCCCCCTTCAGGCTGAGTTCTTGCCGCCAGCCCCAGTCCTCTCCCTGCGCTCTGACCGAAGCCCGAGCCTCAGCTTCCAGCGCCGCCTGCCCCGGCGGGCGAACAGACAAGCATCTCGGGCTGGTGAGTGCCGCTCGGCACCGATCCTCTGTGCGGGAATCTCTCCGCTTTGCTCTACCCAGGTATGTGGGGAGTTTCTTGCCTTTTGGGAGGTCTGGGGTCTTCTGCCAGCGTCCAGTAGGTGTTCTGTAGGAGTTGTTCCACGTGTAGCTGTATTTCTGGTGTATCCGTGGGGAGGAAGGTGATCTCCGCGTCTTACTCTTCCGCCATCTTACCCGGAAGTCCTCTCTGTCTCTCTTTTTATCTTTAATCAATCTTGCCAAATATTGTTTCTATTTTATTTTCTTTGTATTATGTATTTCAATAACTTAAAAAAATTTTCTTATATTCCCTGCCTTGTAGGTTAGTTTTGTTGTTGTTGTTTTGGTTTTTATGATTTATTTCTCAATTCCTATTTTCAATCCTTATGACAGATATTTTTGTTCATTGATTTTCAACCATTCTACTTTTCTAATATATGCAGTTAAGGATATAAATTTCCTTCTGAATACAATATTCCATAAATCTAGACATGTGCTTTGTATTATTCTTTAGCTCTAAATATTCACTAATGTCAATTATGAAATATACTTTGTACATGAATGGTTTGTAAGTTGGGTTCATTTTCCCCCACTAAAGGTAGAGACTTTTTATTTTGGTGTTAAATTTAATAATATAATCATTTTAACCACATGTGTTCTCTATAGTGGGAATGATTTGAAATTTGCTGAGACTTAGTTTATGGCCTAATGTGTGGTCAATATTTCTTAATTTATGTGATTTTGAGGGAAAAAATGTGTATTCTTTTTATCTGGGAGCAAAGTAAATGTGAGGAACTGAATGATCTCCAAGTATAGGTCTCAGATCACTCTCTAATATTCAACCTTTTATTTTGTTTACAGTATCCATCCTTGGTTCTGTCTATGATAAAGACTATCTCTACATCAAGAAGAAATTTGTTACAAGACAAAAAAGAGGTGGAGAGTTGGATGTTGCTTTTCTCTGTCTCTAAATATCTCAGGCATTGCAAAAATTTTTTTAAAAAATTATATGGTGGTTCCCAGCCATGCCATTAGAATTTGCTATAGCCACCTAATTCTCTGAGCTCCATGGGGTCTGAATACTGAGCATAAAATTCATCCTCCTTCACGCTCTCTATCAGTTGTGTTCCAATGGAAAAACACGAACACAATGGCAAGGACTGAGAAGAAAATTAGTTAATACTGAAATCGTATTCTCTCCATCAGTATTATACTTCTGTCACCTTTGCATATTTTGACTTTTTTTTTAAATTTTTGGCTGTGCACAGCCTTTCTCTAGTTGCTGCAAGAGGGAGCTACTCTTCGTTGCAGTGCACCGGCTTCTCATTGAGGTGGCTTCTCTTGTTGCAGAGCATGAGCTCTAGCTGTGTGGGCTTCAGTAGTTGTGGTGCGTGGGCTCAGTAGTTGTGGCTCACAGGGTCTAGAGCACAGGCTCAGTACTCTGCAGCATGTGGGATCTTCCCGGACCAGGGATCAAACCTGTGTCCCCTGCATTGGCAGGTGGATTCTTAACCACTGTGCCAACAAGGAAGTCCTATTTTGACTTACTATTGAATACTTTTCTAATTATATTTAATGAGCAGCATATAGACCCTAATATTCTATTTCCAAAACTAAAACAAGTATTTTAGTCACTTTAAATTTGCAAGGGATAATTCAGAATACATTTTACTCAATTATTTTTGTAATCACTTTTTTTCACTAATCACTAATCACTTCCCCTGGCCTGAAATTTCCTAAATAATACTTTAAATTTACCAGTATCTGTACCCTCAATGTACTTTGTTCTTCCATGTTCAATTTGTGTAATTCAATAAAACAATATGCTAAAATTGAACATGTGAAATTTGGAATCCAGTAGTCTTGAGTTTGACTTCCAGCTTTGACATTTGCTGGTTTGGTGGCCCTGGGCTAATCAGTTTATCCATATGGGACTCTGTTCTCTTGCCTATAAAAGGGGGAAATAAAAGATTCTTCAGAGTATTGTTCTAGGGATTGGAATTAATACATTAATAACTTTTTAACATAGAGGTACTTTTATCATAAGTAATTAAAAATAATAAGTATTGTTTTGAGTCACACATATGCAATGTCTTTCTTTTAATTCATATATTCACACATGCCTAGAGATGAAAAAAGAGAGAAATTTGTATTTCTTTTTATCATACTGTGAGTGAAGACCAATCTGAGAAACAACTCTAAACAATCAAGTTTTACTGTAGAAGGCTATCTTACTAGCTCTGGTAGTTTAAAAAAGTAGAATTTGGAAGTAAAATAATAGATACAAAAGTAAGCACCTAATTATTTTCAATGGAAGACTTTATAAGTCATGAAGATTAGAAATTTTCCTTCTAAACCTATTCCATTTACCACAGATTCATGAGGCTCTAAATTATAGCTAGAGGTCAATTTCATTTTGCTGCAATTTTTTATATGGATTTTTTTCCCCAAGTAGGATTGGAAAGATAGCATTAGAAAGTATAGGAAGGCTTGAGTTATAGAGGCTCCATATTCAAATTATGGGTAAAATGAAATCTACAATTACTTTTTGCATGATACCTAAATCTAAATGCATAGTGTGTTTCTAAGGAGTGGACCAGTTACAAAATTGAATTTAATATAAAGTATTGAGAAGTGGGAGAATAATTGGCTAAACCTCCAGACTTCTAAGGCAAGCCTAGAAAAGCAATAAAGAGAAGACAGTCATATAATACAGAAAAAAAACCAAATTTAAGTGAGCATGTCTTTAATTTGGTTATCTGTTTGAACAAGAACTTTTGATTAAGGATACTTCTACCTTTCTAAATGAAAGCAGAGTTGGCAGTAGGATAATAGATACACGGTAAGCCCTAATATCTTTAATGGTAGGCTCTAGCAGTCATGAGGATTAGACGTTTGTCTTACAAACATATTCCACTTACCACAGATTCATGGTGATCAAAATTATAGCTAAAGAACATTTTCACTTCTGATAGAAAGGAACTCATTCACTGCCTTTTACCCATATGGTCAAAAACTATGAAATAATGTAGTCTAATTTTCTAAGAAAACTAATTCTTTTAGTGGCTCAATAATTCTTCAAGAGGCAAGAGAATGTGTATGGCACTCAAATAAAGGATTCTTTATCTTTCAAGGTCTTCAAATCTTACCTTATAAGCAACAGAGTTCTGAGACCACTGAAGATCAAACACTTCAAAGCTTAGTTTAGCAGCCTCATTCACATCCCCTGGACTCTTGTACTGACTTACATTTCATCCAACTTTTTTCTCTTTGTTTCCTTACATACATATGCCTCATTACAAAGATATGTGTCACTCCAGAAACATGGTTTGCAGTTTTACAATAGTATTGTATATTTAATGTGTTAAATAATAGATGACATTTATTGAGGCTTTACTATTTCTCAATGACTGTGTTAAGAATGTCTTAAGCATTGTTTTACAGAAACTCACAGCAATGTGAAGAGACTAGCAATATTTTAAGATCAGGGCTAATCCCTAAAATATGACTACCTGCTAAACAGTTATGAGTAGAGTTGCTGGAAAGCCTGGGAATTGCAGTGGCAAACCTAGAGCATCATCTAGAAGAAAGCATGCTTAGGGACTCAAGAAAGAGACTGATATGCTAATTCATACAGAAAACCGAGGGTCCAGGCAACAGAGAGTTCCAGGTTATTGTGTATACAACTCTGCATCATTTTCCATTAGAATACTGAACACAGGAAGTAAAAGACTGAAGAATAATAAAATCTAAAAATCTCAGTCAAAAGGGACTTCTGGGATCATTTAGTTCAACACTCCACTTAATGTAAGAATCCTCTCTGTGGGGCTTCCCTGGTGGCGCAGTGGTTGAAAGTCCACCTGCTGATGCAGGGGACGCGGGTTCGTGCCCCGGTCCAGGAAGATCCCACATGCCATGGAGCGGCTGGGCCCGTAAGCCATGGCTGCTGAGCCTGTGCGTCCAGAGCCTGTGCTCCACAATGGAGAGGCCACAACAGTAAGAGGCCTGTGTACCGAAAAAAAAAGAATCTTCTCTGTGAAAAGGAACAAAAGTAGTTTAATGGATTAAGTGGAATGACAAAGGTTTAGTTTAAAATTATGACCAACCATACAAACAAAACAACAACCATACAAAGAACAAATAAAACATCAAAGAGTGGATGGGAAAGAGATCCAGTGATGATGTTGACTCTTGAAAAGACTCTTCAAGGAGGAGTTCTGTCCCAAGATGGTGAGCTTTAATCCATGGCTCTTCTGGTCATCAGATAAATTAAGTAGACATAGAGGTGAATGGTACCCAACACGGTTGGAAGAGGAAATCTAAATCACGACAGAATAAGGAACAGAATCCCAGAAAAATGCTATAGAAGTTAGTCAGTGGAAGGATAGATAGACATTACTGGCTAAAAGAGTCATAGGGGCAAAAACATGGAGGCAAAAAAGAGCATGAGGTTTAGACTGAAAGTGGCTTGATAAATGCCCAGGCCTTGTGTAACAAGCATAAACAAGCATAGAACAAAGACATGCCATGAAATATCTGGCATATTATATATAAAAATTTATATTTTATTCTGAAGGCAAGGTAGAAATGTGAACAATGGATTGTAGAGACACTCATTTTAAACCAAAGGGGCTAATTTGGGGGTATTTCAGAATTTTAAATGAGGAATGTTGAAAGCCTAAAAGCAGAGAGTAGTGGTGAGATGGAGAGAATTACTTAATCCACTTAATAGATAGAGTGGGTTGTGTAAAAGAATAGAGTTTCTGTCTTGAGCAGCCAGGGAGAGAGTAGTGTCTTTCATGAATCCAAGGCTCTAATTCACTGGGTATCAAGAAAGATCAAGCACTTAACTTATCAAGGATTTTCTGTGGAGGGATTCAGTATTAGACGTGTTGAACTTGAGCTACCCCAAGGACATTTATGAAGAGATGTTTAAAAGTCAATTGGATATGGACTTCTGCAAGGCCCAGGTGAGAAAGAGTCACCTGAGTCCTGGGTGAGAGCCTTCAGGGTTCTTTGGGACTAGAGGAATCCGGAAATCATGGATCACCTATATATGCTTTGAGACATGCTTTAGATGCTTTTTATGGAAGCCCTGCAACTGCCCTAAAAATTGAATGTATCGTGGAAAAGACCTATGCTGTGTGGCTGACAGGGTCTTGGTGCTCTGGCCAGGTGTCAGGCCTGTGCCTCTGAGGTGAGAACCGAGTTCAGGAAATTGGTCCACCAGAGACGTCCAGGCTCCATGTAATATCAAACAGTGAAGGCTCTCCCAGAGATCTTCATCTTAACGCTAACACCCAGCTCCACTCAAGGACCAGCAAGCTAAGGTGCTCAAATCCCTATGGCAAACAACTAGTAAGACAGGAACACCACCCCACCCATTAGCAGAGAGGCTGCCTAAAATCAAAATAAGTTAACAGACACCCCAAAACACATCACTGGATGTGGTCCTGCCAACCAGAAAGACAAGATCCAGCCACATCCACCAGAACACAGGCACTAGTCCCCTCCACCAGGAAGCCTACACAACACACTGAAACAACCTTAGCCACCGGGGGCAGACACCAAAAAGAACAGGAACTACGAACCTGCAGCCTGTGAAAAGGAGACCCCAAACACAGTAAGTTAAGCAAAAGGAGAAGACAGAGAAACACACAACAGATGAAGGAGCAAGATAAAAACCACCAGACCAAACAAATGAGGAGGAAATAGGCAGTCCACCTGAAAAGGAATTCAGAATAATGATAGTAAAGATGATCCAAAATCTTCAAAATAGAATGGAGAAAATACAAAAAAACGTTTAACAAGGGCCTAGAAGAACTAAAGAGCAAACAAACAACGATGAACAACACACACAAAAAAATTTAAAATTCTCTAGAAAGAATCAATTGCAGAATAACTGAGGCAGAAGAACAGATAAGTGACCTGGAAGATAAAATAGTGTAAATAACTACTGTAGAGCAGAATAAAGACAAAAGAATGAAAAGAATTCAGGACAGTCACAGAGACCTCTGGGACAACATTAAACGCACCAACATTCGAATTATAGAGGTCCGAGAGGAAGAAGAGAAAAAGAAAGGGACTGAGAAAATATTGAAGAGATTATAGTTGTAAACTTCGCCAATATGGGAAAGGAAATAGTCAGTCAAGTCCAGGAAGTGAAGAGGGTCCCATAAAGGATAACTCCAGGGAGAAACATGCCAAGACACATATTAATCAAACTATTAAAAATTAAATACAAAGAAAAAATATTAAAAGCAGCAAGGGAAAAACAACAAATAACATACAAGGGAATCCTCATAAGGTTAACAGCTGATCTTTCAGCACAAACTCTGCAAGCCAGAAGGGAGTGGCAAGACATATAAAAAGTGATGAAGGGGAAAAACCTACAACCAAGATTACTCTAACCAGCAGGATCTCATTCAGGTTTGACAAATAAATTAAAAACTTTACAGACAAGCAAAAGCTAAGAGAATTCAGCACCACCAAACCAGCTTTACAACAAATGCGAAAGGAAATTCTCTAGGCAGGAAACACAAGAGAAGGAAAAGACCTACAATAACAAACCCAAAACAATTAAGAAAATGGTAATAGGACCATAAATATTGATAACTACCTAAAATGTAGGTGGTTTAAATGCTCCAACCAAAAGACATACAGAAGACCCATACACATGCTGTCTAAAAGAGACCCACTTCAGACCTAGGGACACATACAGACTGAAAGTGAGGGGATGGAAAAAGATATTCCATGCAAATGGAAATCAAAAGAAAGCTGAAGTAGCAATCCTCATAACAGAAAAAATAGACTTTAAAATTAAGACTATTACAAGAGACAAAGAAGGACACTACATAATGATCAAGGGATCAATCCAAAAAGAAGATACAACAATTGTAAATATTTATGCACCCAACAGAGGAGCACCTCAATACACAGGCAAATGCTAACAGCCATAAAAGGGGAAATCAACAATAACACAATCATAGCAGGGGATTTTAATACCCCACTTTCACCAATGGACAGTTCATGCAAAATGAAAATAAATAAGGAAACACAAGCTTTTACTGATACATTAAACAAGATGGACTTAATTGATATTTATAGGACATTCCATCCAAAAACAACAGAATACACTTTCTTCTCAAGTGCTCATGGAACATTCTCCAGGATAGATCATATCTTTGGTCACAAATGAAGCCTTGGTATATTTAAGAAAATTGAAATTGTATCAAGTATCTTTTCCAACCACAATTCTATGAGACTAGATATCACTTACAGGAAAAAATCTGCAAGAAATACAAACACATGGAGGCTAAACAATACACTACTTAATAACCAAGAGATCACCGAAGACATCAAAGAAGAAATCAAAAAATACTTGGAAAAAATGACAATGAAAACATGACAAGCCAAAATCTATGGGACGCAGCAAAAGCATTTCTAAGAGGGAAGTTTATAGCAATACAATCCTACCTCATGAAACAAGAAAAATCTCAAATAAACAACTTAACTTTCCACCTAAAGCAATTAGAGAAAGAATAACAAAAAAAAGCCAAAGTTAGCAGAATGAAAGAAATCATAAAGATCAGATCTGAAATAAAGGGAAAAGAAATGAAGGAAACAATAACAAGGACCAATAAAACTAAAACCTGTTTCCTTGAGAAGGTAAACAAAATTGAAAAACCATTAGCCAGACTCATCAAGAAAAAGGGGAGAAGACAAATCAACAGAATCAGAAATGAAAAAGGAGAAGTAACAATGGACACTTCAGAAATAAAAAGTATCATGACAGACGACAGCAAGCAACGCTATGGCAATAAAATGGACAACCTGGAGAAATGGACAAATTCTTAGAAAAGCACAACCTCCCAAGACTGAAGGAGGAAGAAAGAGAAAACATAAACACACCAATCACAAGGACTGAAATTGAAACTGTGATTAAAAATCTTCCAACAAACAAAAGCCCAGGACCAGATGGCTTCACAGGCGAATTCTATCAAATATTTAGAGAAGAGCCAACACCTATCTTTCTCAAACTCTTCCAAAATATAGCAGAGGGAGGAACACTCCCAAACTCATTCTAAGAGGCCACCATCACCCTGATACCAAAACCTGACAAAGATGTCACAAAGAAAGAAAACTACAGGCCAATATCACTGATGAACATAGATGCAAAAATCCTCAACAAAATACTAGAAAACAGAATCCAACAGCACATTAAAAGTATCATACGCCATGATCAAGTGCAGTTTATCCCAGGAATGCAAGGATTCTTCAATATACACAAAGCAATCAATGTGATAAACCATATTAACAAATTAAAGTAGAAAAATGATATGATCATTTCAATAGATGCACAAAAAGCTTTCAAGAAAATTCAACACCCACTTATGATAAAAACACTCCAGAAAGTAGGCTTAGAGGGAACTTACCTCAACATAATAAAGGCCATATATGACAAATCCACAGGCAATATGATTCTTAATGGTGAAAAACTAAAGCCATTTCCACTAAGATCAATAACAAGACAAGGTTGCCCACTCTCACCACTATTATTCAACATAGTTTTGGAAGTTTTAGCCACAGCAATCAGAGAAGAAAAAGAAATAAGAGGAATCCAAATTGGAACAGAAGAAGTAAAGCTGTCACTCTTTGTACATGACATGATACTAAACATAGAGAATCCTAAAGGTGCTACCAGAAAACTTCTTGAGCTAATCAATGAATTTGGTAAAGTAGCAGGATACAAAATTAATGCACAGAAATCTCTTGCATTCCTATACACTAATGATGAAAAATCTGAAAGAGAAATTAAGGAAACACTCCCATTCACCATTTTATCAAAAAGAATAAAATACCTAGAAATAAACCTACCTAAGGAGACAAAAGACCTGTATGCAGAAAACTATGACACTGATGAAAGAAATTAAAGATGATACAAACAGATGGAGAGATATACCATGTTCTTGGATTGGAAGAATCAACATTGTGAAAATGACTATACTACTTGAAGCAATCTACAGATTCAATGCATCCCTGTCAAACTACCAATGGCATTTTTCACAGAACTAAAACAAAAAATTTCACAATTTGTATGGAAACACAAAAGACCCCGAATAGCCATAGCAATCTTGAGAACGAAAAACAGAGCTGGAGGAATCAGGCTCCTGGATTTCAGACTATACTACAAAGCTACAGTAATCAAGACAGTATGGTACTGGCACAAAAACAGAAATATAGATCAATGGAACAGGATAGAAAGCCCAGAGTTAAACCCACACATATCACCTTATTTTTGATAAAGGAGGCAAGAATATACAATGGAGAAAAGACAGCTTCTTCAGTAAGTGGTGCTGGGAAAACTGGACAGCTAAATGTCAAAGAGTGAAATTAGAACACTTCTTAACACCATACACAAAAATAAACTCAAAATGGATTAAAGACCTAAATGTAAGGCCAGACACTATAAAATTCTTAGAGGAAAACATAGGCAGAACACTATATGACATACATCACAGCAAGATACTTTTTGATCCACCTCATAGAGAAATGGAAATAAAAACAAAAATAAACACATGGGACCTAATGAAACTTAAACGCTTTTGCACAGCAAAGGAAACCATAAACAAGACCAGAAGACAACCCTGAGAACAGGAGAAAATATCTGCAAATGAAGCAACTGACAAAGGATTAATCTCCAAAATATACAGACAGCTCATGCAGCTCAATATCAAAAAAAACAAACAACCTGGGCTTCCCTGGTGGCGCAGTGGTTGAGAGTCCGCCTGCTGATGCAGGGGACATGGGTTCGTGCCCCGGTCTGGGAAGATCCCACATGCCACGGAGCGGCTAGGCCCGTGAGCCATGGCCGCTGAGCCTGTGCGTCCGGAGCCTGTGCTCCGCAACGGGAGAGGCCACAACAGTGAGAGGCACGCGTACCACACACACAAAAAAATAATAATAATAAATAAATAAATATATAGATCAAAGTAAAATCTTCAGATTGTAGCAGTTAATATTTAAGTGCTCAATTTGAAGGTATCCAAACTTGAAATAGAGACAAAGAGTATATATAAGACTTTCTTGGGTTTGGCATTAAAGTTATAATTCTATACTTTCAACACCAAAACCAAAATGCCCATGACATTAAAAATTGCTCCAGACTACAGACAAACATAAGGATCTCAAAGGAGGAGATTAAGAATTTCTAGTTATGAACTATATGCTGTAAACAGACTGAGAGAGAAGAGAGGTCATATTTTCATCTTTGTGGGGGAGAATGAAGAACTTGAAAGAAACAAAGAACATTTTTGGTTGCCCATAATACCAACCCAGCAAAATAATAATAATGACAAAATAAAATAAGCTATCAATCTGTTCAGCATGTCATCAATACTATATATGGAGAATCTTCTTTACCACAAAATATCCAAGAAGAGCCTTTTTCCAATGTGGTAGTTTTTACTGTGGGATGTTTCCCATCTCTTCTCAAAAAGAAAAAAATAAAGTGAGAACATTTGTATACATCTGTCCATCTTGATCAAGATAGAGTCAACTAAGTAAAACAATTAGGTGAACATCACCTCTCGCTAAGAAGACATAATGATCCTATATGTATATACTCTTTAAAACAGACCTTAAATTTACATGAAGGGAAAAAAACGACAGACTGAAAAGAGAAACTAACAAATCTATATTTATAGTTGGATAGTTTAACACTCCACTCTAAGTAACTGATAGAACAAGTAGGCAGAAAATCAGTAAGGAAATAGAGAATTTAAGCAAGACTATTAACCAACTAAACTTTGAACCAAAAACTGCAGAATCACAACATACTTTTCTTCAAATGCAAAAGTAATATTCTCCAAGATAGACCATATTATGAACTATCACACAAATCTTAACAAATTTAAAAGAATAGAAGTCCTATAAAATGTTCTCTCTATATAATAAAATTAAATCAGAAATAACTGCTGGAATGCCCTCAAACCATTTAGAAATTAAATAAAACATATCTAAAAAGCTCATGGATCAAAGAAAAAGTCAAAATAAATTAGAATGTTTAGAATTGAATGAAAATTAAAATACAGCATATCCAAATTTGTTGAATGTGACTAAAGCAGCACTGAGAGAGAAAATTATAGCATTAAGTGCTTACATTAGAGAAGATGGGTCTTACATCAATAAGCTAAACTTCTCCCTTAAAAAGCCAGAAAAAGTAGAGCAAATTAACATATGAGTTAATATTATATAACTTACATTTTACAGATTTCAGGATATAAGGTCAATATATAAGTTAATCTTTATCCTATATACCAGCAATAAACAATTGGAATTTGAAATTATAAAAAAGAATGTCACTTATAATAGAACCCCAAAATGAAATACTTAGATATGTATATCTAACAAAATAGGAGCAGGATTTATAAGATGAACATTACACACCACTAACAAAGGAAACCAATGTGTATCTGAATAAATGAAGAGTTATATTGTATTCAAGGACTGGAACACCCAATACTTTTGAAGTATTAGTTCTCCCCAATTTTTTCTATAGATTCAATGGAATACCAATCAAAATGCCAGCAAGCTGGGTTTTTTTTACATATTAAAAAACTGGTCCTAAAATTTCTATGCATAGGTAGACAAATCAGAATATATTTTAATATATAATATAATGCATTTCAAATTAGAAAACTTACTCATTCATTGATATATTCAAAGGCAAATGGAGGCTAGCTGACCCTGAAAGTTAAGCTTATGCATGTATGCATGTGTTCTTGTATATGTGTGTTTTTTAAATGCCTAATTTTTATAATTTTATAAACACCCTCTTGATAAAACTAATTTTCCAAATGAAGAAGTTTCAGTGATGAATTTCAAATGTGATGGCTGATACGATCTTAAAAGTTCAGATGCTACAAAATGAGGGTTTTTTAATGATCAAAATTCCCAAAAACAATTTTCTAGGGTCAGTAAATATATATATTAGAGAAGCAACATGCCTATTTGAGCATTTTATGACATTTTGTAATGTGTTATAGGAAACACGGGAATATTATTTCTCCATCATCTTCATGGATATTTTCTCTGAGTTCTTGAAGAGTCACATTAAAGGGTAAGTCTTTTTTTAAATTAATTTGTATTATGATTCAATTAGGATTTCTCAATCAGCAAGATAAAAACACCAAAGGTAGCCTAAAATGAAAGTTTATTGTCTTGGGTAGTATTAATTTCAAAGGTAAGTAGTTATTACAAAATTGGTTCAGGGGCTTCCCTGGTGGCGCAGTGGTTGAGAGTCTGCCTGCCGATGCAGGGGACACGGGTTCGTGCCCCGGTCTGGGAAGATCCCACATGCCGCGGAGCAGCTGGGCCTGTGAGCCATGGTCGCTAAGCCTGCGCGTCCGGAGCCTGTGCTCCGCAACGGGAGAGACCACAGCAGAGAGAGACCCGCGTACCGCAAAAAAAAAAAAAAAAAAAAAAAAAAAAAATTGGTTCAGTGGCCCAATGATCTTAAAACCTTGAGTTACCTTCTCAGTAATACTTTTGAGTTTTACAATCACATGGATAACTATAGTAATTCCTCTAACAATTGCAATCCAAAGCAGGAACAAGGGGAAAGATGCAAGTCTGAAATTCTTTATGCCCATCTCTTTCTTTTTATTAAGGAGGAAAGTCTTTCTCAGAAAATTTCCCTCAGGTCTCGTTAGTCCTAACAGGTTATTTGCCCACCTTTAGAAACCAAGGGAGAAATGGATTGTCTAAGGGCTGACAGACCCTGAAAATAGTGCCACTCATATCCCAAAAAATTGGGTTCTGCAGAAAAAAAAAAAAGTAGGTAATCAGACATGATTGTCACTTATATTCATTATAATCTTTTATTTTTATATATGCTTCTCCCTCCTGCCATTGATGATTCTATCCTTAAAAATAAATGATGTATGAATATGTATAGATGTGGTTTTATGAATAAGAGATATTGAAGCTATTTTGTCACTACAAAAAATCTGAAAATGCTGATTATTATCTAAACTTTTTGCCAAATAATGCAGACTCCTTTCTTAATTTTAGGCAAGTTTATTAGGGTTGAATTAATAATAACTTTTGTAATCTGTTTTCATCTGTAACACTCTTGTCCTCTTTCTATTGTTAAAAACAAGACAATAGGCCTCAAATGGAGTCACTTATGCTAAGCCTCATGTCATGAAACTGAGAGGAGACTTAATTACAGTTTCTGCTCTCCCAAAAATGGAATCTTAAACCAGTCAATCAGGAATCACCTAATCAGCACTAGTTAGGTAATCTGCCATCCCCTAAAGGAAAGTGACCTTGCCGTAACCATTCTGCTTTTTGCCTAGTGTAACTCCCTTGTTCCCATTCACTTCTGCATATTAAGTCTTTTGCATTTTGTACAGCTCCTCAGCTCTCTATCTGCTAGACTGGATGCTGTTCGATTCATGAATCATTGAATAAAGCTATTAAGATCTTTAAAATATGCTCACTTGAATTTTTTTTAACATTATCCTTCTCTTCCTAGTATTCTGCATCCTTCTAATACTTTTATTTTAGTCTCCTTTCCAAATATTTTTGACCTTTTGTCATTTTTCAATTTTGCCTACTTTCCTTCTTTTTTCCCCTCTTTCCAGACTTTTACTTTCTCTTTCCTTCTTTTATTTGTTTATAATCAGTAGAAATCTGCCCAAGCACATGGAAGACTGAAAGATAAAGGAGTATATCGTAACAGTAGAAGTTTGACTAACATTTATCCCCCATTATACCCAATTAAATAAGATTTGAATGATATCAAATCTTGTGATTCAACTGAATTTTCAGAACACCTTCTCAGTATCTCTTGTAACGCTTATAATTCTACCATGTGTCATGAAAATATAGCAAGTAGCATATAGTGAATTTTGAGTTATTACAAGTAATTTGTGCATATTTTCTTGTCTGATGGCTACAGTGACCACATGAGAAGCTATTCAAGTAAGATCTTATGGCTTGTCCAATGATTCAGTGTAATAATTCAGATCTGGAATTAAAACAATGAATACAAAGTATGAGTTAGATATTGTTTATCATTCCTACTAGCTCATAAATTCATTAAGGGCAGATACTGCTACCAGCTGTCTTTGTCATAACTACAATATCTAACATAGAAATCAGTAACTGATTTTTTTTTTTTTTTTTGGTGGTATGCGGGCCTCTCACTGCTGTGGCCCCTCCCGCTGCGGAGCACAGGCTCTGGACGCGCAGGCTCAGCGGCCATGGCTCACGGGCCCAGCCGCTCCGCGGCATGTGGGATCCCCTCAGACCGGGGCACGAACCCATGTCCCCTGCATCGGCAGGTGGACTCTCAACCACTGTGCCACCAGGGAAGCCCAGTAACTGATTTTTGAACAGATAAAGGAGTACTTGAATGAAAAAAGTAAGTCCCCTACATACGAACCTTCAAGTTGCAAACTTTCAAAGATGCGAACGTGCATTTGCATGTCCACTCATGTAAGTCAGTTCACATGTCTGGCATTCATTGTCACATGCATGTATCCTCTACAAGTGACTGTGCTTTTGTGTACTGTACAGAGTACAGTAGTACAATATCTTTATTTCAAGCCCAGGATGTCTGGAAGCAAGCATAAAAGCAGCAGTGATGTAGCTGGTACTGCTAAGAAGCACCAAGTGATAATGATGGAAACAAAAGTGCTAATAATTGAGAGAGTGGAGTGAGGCGAAAAGGTGGTAGATGTCGTTTGTTCTTAACATGAATCGTTCAACCATCAGCACGATTCTAAAGAATGAGGACAAGATCGTGGAACATGTGAAGTCTGCTGGGCCAATGGTGTTGACAATAATATTGAAGAAGTGTGGAAAAGTGATGGAGGAGATGGAGAAACTTCTCAGTGTGTGGATGCAGGATCAGCATCAGCGTCAAGTCCCACTCAGCTTAATGCTGATTCAAGAGAAAGATAAAAGCCTTTATGAAGACTTGAAGAAGAAACACAGCAAAGGATCAGAGGCCACATCTTTTAATGCCAGCCATGGCTAGTTTCATCAGTTCAAGGCTAGAGCCAACCTTCACAATGTAAAAGTAAGTGGAGAGGCAGCAAGTGCAGATATGGTAGCTGCCTGGGAATTTCCTGAAACACTTCAAGAAATTATCGATGAAAGAGCATATCTACCTGAACAGGTTTTTAATGTGGATGAGACAGGACTGTATTGGAAGAGGATGCCAGACCAAAGTTACATCAGTAAGAAAAAAAAAAGTTGATGTCAGGCTATAATGCAGCAAAGGATAGGCTAACTGTGTTGTTTGGTGGCAATGCTTCTGGTGATATGAAGCTGAAGCCTCCCTTAGTTTATCATTCAGAGAACCCAAGAGCCCTTAAAAACATAGCCAAGGGCTCTCTTTCTGTTGTGTGGAAGAGTAACCCCAAAGCCTGGGTTACACAGGCTATTTTCCAGGACTGGTTTTTCCACCACTTCATCCTGGAGGCTGAGAAATATTGCTTGCAGAAGGAGGTCCCATTCAACATTCTTTTGCTGCTCGACAATGCTCCGGGCCACCCCTCATTCACGGACGACTTTCATCCCAACGTCAAAGTAGTGCATCTGCCACCGAATACTACGTTGCTCATCCAACCTATGGACCAGGGAGTTATAGCGACCTTCAATAAATATTATTTATGTCACATTTTTCGTCAGGCCGTAGAGGTGAGTAATGAAACAGGAACAACCTTGCAACAATTTTGGAAGGACTATAATATCTACAAGGCCATAAAAAACATTGACTTTGCTTGGTGTGAGGTTACAGCCAACACCATGAATGTGAAGGAACTTTGCCTGCAGTTTGTTCATGATTTTCATGATTTTGAGAAGGTGGATGAAGAGTCCAAAATGTCTTCAGCAACATAGTGACCCTCAGAGAGAAGCTGGAGCTAGATCTGCAAAGAGGACGACTATATTGAACTCCTTGCTGTGCAACATGAGGAGCTTACTAATGAAGACCTGATGGAATTGGAGGCCCAGAGAATGGACGAAGAGAGACAAGGGGAAGAAGAAGTAACTGAAGAGATTCATGACGCAGGAAATGGCAAGGGGATTTTCTTTATTTGAGGAGGCACTGCTAGGTTTTGAGACACAGGACCTGAATGTAGAATGGTACACAAAGGTTGCAGCAGAAGTTCAGAATACAATCCAGTGCTACCAAGTCATCCATGATGAGAAAAAAAGAGCTACTACCCAGTCATCACTGGATCATTTTTTCAAGAGGGTAGATAGAATTGAATCCAGCAAGGAACCAGAACCTATGCCATCAACATCAGGCATGAGTGAAATTGCAGCTTGCCCTCCCTCTCCTATTGCTGATGATCCTTCAGCTCTACCATCTCTACCTCCTTTCCCTCCTCCAGTCAGTAACTCTTCTTGCCTGTTCACTCGATGCCAACCCCTGTATGCCAGATGTTGTACTGTACTGTAAGATTAAAATATTTTTTAAATTTTTTGTTTTTTTTATGTAGTATTTGTGTGAAAAGTATTATAAAGCTATTATAGTACAATACTATGTAGCCGATTGTGTTAGTTGGGTACCTAGGCGAACTCTGTTGGACTTAGGAACAAATTGGACTTACAAACGCACTCTCAGAACAGAACTCATTTGTATGTAGGGGACTTACTGTAATGTAGAGAATTTTTTGTTATTCAGAAGATAGACATATATGTAAAGCATAAGATGTGCTCTGAAGTTGCAAAGCCTAAATATAAAGTTATAAATATGAACAAAAGACAGAAAACAGTATTAAACTTTTGAAAACTAATGAGTTCATTTTCTGGGAAGAAATTATGCAAATCACAAATGTTTAACAGCAAAAGACCCATGGAAGTAATAACCTAGAAAAAAATTACTGATCTTAGACAAGCCACAAGAAGAGACAATACCATGGGTTATGGACTGACTGTCTTTTAATGAGTAAGCCTGATGAGATGACCTGTGATGCTCTAGTCACAGAGTCTGAGAATTTTGAAGCTAGAAATAACCCGAGGCAATTTTGGTACATTTCTGAAGTAGAACGTTGTCTATGTTCCCATAGCAGAGAGTGTAACAAAGGGGAAAAAATTTTTTTAAAAAAGGTAACAAGATAATTAAGCAAAAGAGGGAATTGATTGAACTAAAATGATCAAAATAGAGTTTGGCTAAGTTCTTGATGAAGAAAAGACAGTATGCCATTCCTAGGGAGAATAATTATATTGCCTTGTATAGCAGAGGGCAAAGGAGCCTGAAACTAGATATTGTAACATGATATTAAACTTTTAATAATGAGCATAACTTGGTTGTGTCACACTGCTTATGTAACATTTTAACCTTTTCAGGTACATTTTCAAGTATTCCTGGACAGGCTAGATGAATATTTTTTACATATATAATGTTCCTCCAAACCTCCAAACCAATATATAAAATATATTAAAATACAAACTTAAAACTCTCAGTTCAGAGTATGGCTCTGAATCACAGTGCATTTCTTTGCTGATGACGATATTCATAGCGCATTATTTTAAATATTCACCAAGAGTACTACATTGGACCATTCTAGCTCCTCTGCCCCCAACGTCTTGTAGATTCTTCTGTAATCCAGCATTTGATATTTGTTCTGAGAGGCCCCATTATAGCCTCCAACATATCTCCCTTTTCTGTATCAATTAAATGCAAGCTGAGGTCCTAACTAGAGATCACATGATCATACACAGAGATCAGAGTTTTATGATCTGGGAAATAGAAACACTCAGTTTTCCTCCTAATGTTCTCTGTATCACAGCCTAACTCACAGAGAATTATGCTTACTGCATCAGTATTTAAGTAACAATTTTTTAAGAAATTAAAGACATCATTAATTTAAGAAATTAATAATTTGTTGGGAAAACAAGCACACTTAAAACAATATCAAGCATCACAAGGTCCCTCTCCTTGAAGTAGGTTGTGGTAGCAGAGTGGGAAGAGAATTGGCCAAGATTTCAAGCTCACCTCTGCCAGTTGCTAACTTCCTGACCTTGGGCAAAACCCTCAACTTATCTGAGTTTCAGCTTCCTTGGTTTATGAATGAAGATTGTAACATAGATGGTGTTTCCTGTGGCTGCATTATTCAAGGTTGTGTAGTATCCAAGAATGGTCCCTCATTCTCCTGGTAATTCTTCAAGTTACCTTAGGTATGAATTACAGTGACAGTGAGAATAGAAAAGCAGAGGAAATATGAGTATAAGAGGCTTTTTGAAAGAAAAGTGATAGAACATAATGACTAATTAAAAAAGAGAATGGGTGTCAGTGAAAGAAATTCACTCCAAGCTTAAAATTACTACTCTAAGTCTAGGAGAATGGTGCCTCGTTGACAAAGGCGGGGAAGTTATATATAAAGGATGGTAAATGGGGATTCAGGAAGGAAGAAGATATGTTCTAATATGAGTCTATTCATTTGAATAGGTTTAATTTAAAATATAACACGAAAGTTTAGGAAAACATTTGCTGAAGAGAGTTAAACCTGTGTATAGCCATTTCTTTTGTATAGCCATTTCTTTTGGATGAAGCAACATCATAATAAGAATAGTCACCACATAACTATTCTCTCTGAAAGTTAAATCAATAGTATACAATTTCCACCTACATTATAACATATGCCTA
Organism: Mesoplodon densirostris; assembly: GCF_025265405.1. Classification (NCBI taxonomy): domain Eukaryota; kingdom Metazoa; phylum Chordata; class Mammalia; order Artiodactyla; family Ziphiidae; genus Mesoplodon; species Mesoplodon densirostris. The sequence goes on from NC_082674.1 coordinate 28,640,049, forward strand.
GTTAGGTAAGTTGATTTCTCTTTATTAAATTGACAATGATTGTCCTCAACTCAGCTTTGGAAACACAATACATTGATTAAGGGAGAGAGTGTACAAATATTGTTAAAATACATAAGCCACCTCTGGTTCATATACATGAGGCAGTAAATTTTTGCAAAATATTTTTGTTTCATGGTGGCATATGAAAATAAAAAATATACATTATCACTATTGAATTTGAATGCAACACATTGATTCATTAGAGTTTGTGATATTAAATTCATTGTAGGGTGTGGTACAGGGACAAAATACATAATATTTAAGACATGAGATGCAAGGAAGGAAAAGACTTAAGGAACAACTGTATTCTGCCAACTAAAATACACATCCAGGCTTTCTGCTTCCTTTGTTGGCATTCAAATTCCAACAGTGGCCAAATAAAATTACTCTTTGATTAGCCACCTGAGAACTCATTTTTACCCATAATTAGGTGTTCAGATGTTGTAAAACTGGAATCTGAGAAATGTCAATACTGCTAATCAAGATGCTGAATTCATATTGCTCTACTTAAAATAATTTAAGATTTCTCATTACAACAGATGTACCACTGTATGCCCTTTCAGGAAACCCATAAAGCCATGGTTTTAAAAACTGAGAGCCAAGTCTCATATACATATCATTTGTGCCTTGAGTACATTCTAAATATAATTATTACCTTTCTCCAGTGACACACTAAGTCATGTTTTCTTTTATTTTTTAATGTACTACCTAATCATGAATCGTGAGGTGGCATGAATATGGGAAAGGCCACAGAATGAAGCTTAAGATTCTGGATCTCTGTCCTTGATCTGGTGCTTACTTTGGCTCTTTAATCATAGCCAAAGTTTCTTGGGGGTCAGAATGAAACAATTATCTACATCGTTCAATTAAAAACCCAGTTGGGGGAGTGGAGGGCCACTCAGGTCAAGTACTTAATAGATGTTTTCTAACAATCTTGGTTACTACTTTCAGAACATTTCCTTGAATAGAGTAACTATGATTTTACCCCAATACTTCCCTGAATATGTTGAAATAAGAATTTTTCTGCCATACCATACAGTTTTTCTATGTATTATTTTATTTGATACATAATGAAACACAAATAAGTAGGGAAGATAATAAAGGCTTTCAGACCTTCATTTTGCTTCAGCTGGGATATGCCTGGTAACAAGTCACTCATCTTCCCCCCCTTGCATTAGTTTCTTTGTTAATACTGTTTAAGTCATGTTGATAGAAATATTTACAATGTCAGGATACATTAGCCTCCATTTACCATAATGACACTTTTTTACCTACACTGCCTCCCAACCGCCAATACATCTTGGTTTCCTTACAGTCTAGTGCATATTTTACATGAGAGACTTCTTTTTTCCCTTAACTTCCCAGTGTTCTTCTCTATTAGAAAACTGATAAAAATAGAAGAAATTCCAAAGCCATTTCCTAGAAATGACAATACTGCCTGGAGTCACCAAAACCAATAGAATTAAGCTGCCCCAAAGTTCTCTTAACCTCTTGGCTCACATTATAGGTTAGAAACATGGTCCCATTATTTATTATGAATAAATCTGTACTCTTGACTGCTTCCATTTTAAACATTTTTGATAAAAGCTGTTTAAGTCCTATGCTTTAGGCTTTAAAAAAATGTATATGGTAAAAATAATGTAACTTATTGACTATCTAGTAGATAAGTAAATAGTATCATCTCTAAATCCACATGAAATTTAAAAGGGAGAATCTGATGTACAAAAGGATATTCTGTGTATTTATTCACTTGTAGAATTAGCCATTAATCACTTGTTCAATAAACAAGTACTAAGCTCCTACTTATACAAAACATACCTTACATGTTTGTGCATTGTCAAATGGAGAAAGAATGATGGGGGTACATGTCTGAATGCGGGGAGTAAGTAGTTAACTGTAACAAAAGGATGTGTTGGATATCTTCTGTTTGTCCCTCCAGATTCACTTTCTACCATTCTTACCCTGCTCTTAGCCTCAGAGGTTGATCTGTATGGAATGAATTCCCAGTCTTCCATTTGGGTTTGGCCAATGGAGAGGCACCAGAAGACATCAACAAAGTGAGGTTAGGTGTTTATTTTCCTGCATCCTTCTTCCTTCTTGCCCTCATTTAGCTATATCTCTCTACTGAAGGCCATGGTACCATCATGTGGCTCTTTCTTATAGCTCTCGATTCTGGGAAATTCTCCCTTCCTTTGCTTCTTCAGAAATAGAAATAGGAATTCAGCTACTGCTGTGGCTGGACCTAGGGCACTACACTATCCCTTGTTAGCTTCTGTAAACCCTGTTGCAGCATTTTAAGACATTTGCGAATGCTTTGGCACTCCTCCCATCACTCAATGAAGTCCAGGACATTTTTGCTTGAACCTGGGCTGGCCTTGGACACTTACTCATAACTAATAGAATGCAACAGAACCAGTATTTTTGACTTCTGAGACTATGTCAAAAAGGGCTGTTCTGCTTATGCCTTATTTCCTCAGAGCTCCAGGACAAAATATAAAGAGTTCCACAATCTCATGGCAAGCTTATTGTGAAGAAGGGCAGCCAAGCCACATGGAAAGACCATACATATGTGCTCCATTCAACAGTGCCAGCCCAGGTGGTAAACATGTGAGGGAAGATGCCTTCTAATGAATCTAACCCCAGCCATCAAATCAACCCCTATCTTCGAGCCTTCTCAGCTGAAGCCCCAGATATCATGAGGCAGAAAAAAATCATCCTCTTTGTGCCCTTCGCTAATTCCTGACCCACAGAATCCACTGGTGTAATAAAAGGCTTATTACTTTATATCACTAAGTTTGGGGTTGTTTGTTACACAGAAGTATGGATCAGAGCACCTGCTCACATCTTTGTAAATAGTCCTTCTACTCAACTCTTTGCAAATTGTCTTATTTCAGTGAGTTGACTGTTTCCTGACAGAACCCTGAGGCGTACAAAGGGAATTCCAAATAAATGTCTTAGGAGTGGTATGAACAAACTCCTATAGAAGTATGAAGTAAAGAGGATTAACTTCCAGTTGGCATAATCAGGAAATCCTCCATGAGGGCAGGAGTCATGTCTGATATTGTAGGTGCTCAAAAACATCTGTTGAAGTTTGCTGAATGAGGAAACGAGGATTTTACTGGGCCTCGAGAAACATCTGTGATTAGGATGGGAAGAAATTTTAAAAAGTACTATTGTAGACAGAACAGTAAAAATAAAGAGCACAGGAGCAAGCAAGAATGTGCCTTCAAATAACATATTCCATTATAGAACAGTGCAGCTGGAGCAGGGGCTCTACACTGATGCTAGGCTGGCTTCTCCGAGAAGCAAATCTCTCACCCTGTCTCTTCCTGTTACATAGCCTTCAACAGTTCTCAGGTGAAAATTCAAATTTCCTAACATTGTCCTTTAGATTCTTCTGGGTTTATCCACCTCTCTGCCCTCATCTTTTCTTACCAGGTCCTGCATTCCCACCTGTGTTGTAGTTACATTACTTAACTGAAAATTCAGCCTTGCACACCTTTGCAATTTTGAACATGCTGCTTTTTTACATAGAATATCCTACACATCCACCTTCCTCCTTCTAACTTGCAACTACCTTCACATCTCAAGACATAAATCCTCTCCTCTAGGTAGCCTTCCCACACACCTGCCATGTGAGGTAGTAATTCTCCCTAATTACTTACATGATTCCCTGTGTTCACAAATATGGGGGCACTTATAATGTTGCTTTATAGCGTTTATTTTTTTGGTCCAGCTATAAACCATAAAATCCTCAAACATGGAAAGGAATTTGGGTCTTGCTATGCTCAAGAAAGTAAATTAATATAATGAATTAATGGTTGATCAGAGTAACTGTTGGAGTAGTGAATAAAGAATCAACAGGTTTTGTGCATGACTTTAGACACTTGTTTTTTCTGTTCACATCATTGGCCCTCATATCTAGAAGAGTGCCCATTATTAATTATGTTTTTTCAATGAATAAATGAAGCATGAATGAGTGGATATGAATATGGAAGAGGGAAGAGCTATGACTGATATTACCACCTTCTTTTATACTGCCAGGAGACACAGGTGTTTAGAATTTACGTAGAAATTGTCAATCCCAAAACTCTTTGGAAAAGAGGTTTAGTTAATTAGATTGCTGTGTTTCAGTCTATTTAAACCAGGAGGAAATTTTTAAAAGAGCAACACGATGATCTTTTTACTGCTCCTGTTCCCTCCTTCCTCTCTCATTGGTCAAGAATATAGTTCTCAAGCATTCAGTTTAATTAACACTTTGCTCAAGGGCTTGATTTTTTGAAGTCCCTGGTCTCATATGGGATTCCTGATTTATCTTTCTGTTAGGGACCAATTTAATTTACCTGAAATGTTTACACAGTTAGTGTGTATTTCAATTTCTGTTTGCTTTGATAATTAAATGTTACCTACCTGTAAATGCTTCTATTCAAAGTACTAATTTGAATAGCTCCTCTTAATGCAGTACTTTAGGTGTTTTGCTTTCAAATGCCACTTATACACAGTATTGTATGTTATAAAACTTGAATCCAGCGTTCTGAGAGCTGGTTAATCCTATTTATTTAAGAAACTTTGATAGCTTGCATTTAAATTACTCTTGATTTACTGCTATTTTGATAAGGCTTTGTAATGTCAAAAGTCAGAAGCTTTTAAGCTTGTTTTAAATGAAGTTCAATTTGAGGAAAACTGGACAATTAGCTTAACTATCCCATATTCTTCAGAGCAATGCTTCCAGTTTTCAGTAACCCAGCTCATCCTTATGAGCCTGTAGGATGATATTTGACCTTCAGTAAATAAAATTGCACCATAATCAAGATTTTTGAAACTTTACAAGCTAGTTTTTATTGTATTTCCAAGTTATCACAGGTGACTGGAGTTAATAATCAAATGATCTCTAACGGTTGTTGTGAATATATCTCACTTCATACAAGTCACACTGCCTCATACAAAGTTGCTATTTTGAATGACTTTCTTTGTAAGTCAAACCTATTTGGTTCATTTTTCTCCCAATTAACTTTTGTTTCCTTTATTGACTATATATCAACTTCCCTACAAAAATTACCATCTGAAGCTTTGAATCTTTGAGTTTAATGTTTGCTTCATGTAGCATCTGTCGACATGATTTATGATTTGCGCATTGAGAACTTCAAGCCATAATAGATAAGACATTCATTTCCTAGGTCTTCCCAGATTGGTCAGTTAGTTTAAAATGCCCTTAAAAAACACAGAGAATCAAAAACAAATGAACTAGTTTGAGATAATGTCTGTTCCGCCTCAGAAGCAAAAGTTACAATTTTAAAAATTGCCTCTAGCCTGCAAGTTTTAAAATTTTAACAAAATGCCTGGAATCCAGCTGCACGCTTAACTTGCATCTCTCTCTACACTCTTCCAGCTGAATATGTTCCACGTGTAAATATATATTTTCTAATGGAAGCACCAAAGAAATACTAAGTATGGAAAGGTCCATAGGTCTCAGTAAGGATCACAACATTGCTTAGGAACTTAAACATTTTAAATAGCTGGTTTCTACTCACCTTAATTCTGTTTTTCAGGGCTGTGAAACTACTTCTGAATAGAGTAGATGATTCAAGTTATAAAATAAACTAGGGTGCAGTTTATACCTGAGTGTCTTCATGACACTCAAAATCACATCCATGAAGAAAGAAACCAACCACTATGATTTCAATAAAGTTTGGTCATCAAATGAAGTTCAAAGAAAGCAGAGTCAGGCGTGGTAATTTGTGGCCAGTAGTTCATTTGGTTAAAGGTTGAATAAGAAAAGTCAAGGTTGCCATTTCAACGTCCTAATTATTTGAGAGAATTATGCAGAAGCTTTGACTTTGAAGCTTTGACTTTCAACTGAATTCCTATCTCAGTCGAGTTACTTGAAAATTATATTCTGACACTTAAGGAGAAACAAACAAAAGCGTCTGTATTATTCAACATAAACTACCTTTAAAAAAAAAAAAGGCCAAATTTTTATTTCTGGCAAATGAGCACACACATATCCTCAAAACTAATCTTCCTGCTAGAAACAGCTACAAATACTGGATTTAGAAAAACAGTTTTGTTTTACTTTACAAGAATGCAAGGGATGTCCTCAGAGGCCAAAACCAAAATGAAAGCAGTAATCTAGAGAGTTAAGCAAACTCTAAAGCTGCTGGCTACTTTGAAGTCACCTGATAATCTTTGGTGACCTTGAGTCTCATTTTCGACAGCTGCACAGGAGATGAGATGGGTGACAGGAAACAAAGCAAGTCTGGGGCCTACCCTTGGAGTGGAGGGTGTTAGATTAGAAGACTCCCAAATAATAAAGTGTTGCATCTTTAGGGAAAAGCACAGCAGTATCTAGGTTTTATACATATTCCTAGTCTGTTAGAAGACAGAGTGTTTCACATTTTTCTTTACTTCACTATCCAATGATTTAATTTTAAGAAAAATGCTTTATTTAGGGAAATTAATGAAAAGGACAAAGCAGCTATGTCTGCTATAATTATATTGTATCATTATTGCTTCTTAGAAGGAGAAGCTGCCTTTGCTATAGACTAGAATTTCCTCTTTTCAGAATACAGGTTTTTCTTTCTTCTTTCTTCCTAGTCTGACTGTCTACTGCTCTGTAGCATACAATCTCCAAACTCAGTGTTTTAAAGCAACAACATTTATCTTGCTTACAAATCTGCAATTTGGGCAGAGCTTGTCAGGGACAGTTCATTTCTGTTCCACTTGGCATCAGTTGGCATACCTCAATGGCTAGGTACTAAAATCATCTGAAATCTCATTCACTCAAATATCTGGCAGGTGATGCCAACTGCTGTCTTGGACCTTATCTGGGGCTGATTGCCCTAACACTTATACATAACCTCTCCATGCAGCTTGGGCTTCCTGACAACATGGTGGCTGGGTTCTATAAGCAAGCATTCTGAGAGAGAGACACACACACAGAAGCTGTAATCCATTTTGTGACACAGCCTCAGAAGTCAGGTGGTGCCATTTCTGCAACACTGTATTCACTGAGGAAATCAAAATACTCTTCTAGGTTCAAGAGGAAGGAAGAAGAAACATACTCCACCTCATAATAGGGGTGTGGCAAAATTCCAGGACAGTGGGACTTCCCTGGTGGCACAGTGGTTAAGAATCTGCCTGCCAATGCAGGGAACATGGGTTTGAGTCCTAGTCTGGGAAGATCCCACATGCCATGGAGCAATAAGCCCATGCACCACAACTACTGAGCCTGTGTTCTAGAGCCCATGAGCCACAACTACTGAAGCCCATGTGCCCAGAGCCCATGCTCTGCAACAAAGAGAAGCCACTGCAATGAGAAGCCCACGCACCACAACAAAGGGTAGCCCCTGCTTGTGGCAACTAGAGATAGCCCGTGCACAGCAACAAAGATCCAAGCAGCCAAAAATTAACTGATTAATTAATTTAAAAATTTCCAGGAGAGTAAGAGTACACAGGACCAAAAATCTTGCTAAGGCCATTTTGAAAGAAATGTAATCTGCTACATTTCTCAATCTTATTACAGAATAGTTATTATATTTGTTCAATGCATAAACAAAACAGAGGAGGAAAGAAGCCAAGAGAGAATGTTTGTTGGGAAGTGGTTAGCCAGAAAGTTTAAGTTCAATACTTGCTTAACTGGATGCCCCCAGAAGTGGCCCCTCATCTTCCTCTTCTTAGCACTAACACTCTACAAATGTTCCAGCCAATATCTAGCTTCAGAGGCAGAAGTTCTTCCTACCATCTTTGTTTGCTGCCAGGTGGGCAGAAAGTGCAGGGTCCTGTCAGGGAGTAATCATGAATGCTTCATATGTGCTTTCTGAGAGTCAAAGGGGAGTTCTTACAATGTGATGAAGACTGTAACAGGAAAATTTCACCATTTATGTTGTTTTAAAACTAGTCTAGAGTTTTTTTAAAGACTAGGCTAAGGCCACGATAATAAAGAAGAAGGGGCACAGAAAAGAAAGATATAAAATATGGGGCAAGGGATTATCACAGGGACTGAAACTGTGAGAGCCCAGATAGATCACATTCCCCTATTTAAACAACCTTCCATAAGAAAACACACTATATAACAGCTTCACATTCCTGTACCTCCTTCAGTGTCTCTTCATGTCTTGTTAGCCTAGCATTCTGTGAAGTTTTAAGAGGAAACATTAAGAAAGTGATCTTAGTCATCTTAAAACATGAATATTCTCCATTCTAAATTTATTTCCATGTTAATCAATTTCTAAATGGAAAAGAAGTTACCCTTATTAAAATATTTTATGGAATTCTCACAGAGGTAGAAGAAACATTTGAGGGAGGAGACCATAGTAATCCTTCCATTACCTCCTGAAATGGTACCTAAAAGGCAGTTGCCCCAGAGTTAGTGTAGGGGGTCATGGGGAATGACGAGGAGTAAGCTCATTACTGATGACACAGACAGCAACTATGAGAACATTTCCTGAATCATCACACAGCATCTTTAGCACTGGAGACTAAAACAGCTAATGGCCTAGGCTTTTCTGCTATTTACAATTCCATCTGAGACAAAGCATATCCTATCTGCCTAGTATTTTTCCCTTTCCATTTCTATATTTCTTAGTTGCTTGTTTTAAAGTATCAGGCAGACAAACATGCTTCTCTGTCTAAAAGAGCCTTTTTAGAATGACTGGTTAAAAACGATTTTAGCTCAAAACCCAAATAAGGGGACATTCCAAAGTGACAGTGAGAAGATGGACTGGAGGAGCATGGAAATGTTAAGGATAAGCCTCATGTTCCCCGCTTCCACTGGGTAAAGCTTCCCTGGCTCCTCATGCCTCAGTCCATGATGCTTACTCTGCTCTGTCTCTTTTAAATTTCAGTCACATTCATGGAAACTCTCTTCTCTTTTTACCTTTCTTCCCTCTCTTCAGTAAAACTATCAAAATTAGACTAGTGTTACTGTCACCAAAGATTTCCTTCCAATAAAGAGCTAAAGCAATTTTCCACTGAAGTGTTTCCATCATTGCATTACAGAATGCATCTAATGAAATCAAGTAATCAGCTGCAAGCATAAAGAAAACACACTGTGCATAAAGAATTCCAGCAAATGTTGATGCTAAATGAGATCTCATCTGAACACATGGGTGAAAGCTGCTTCTAGCACTTGGGGTGCAAGGAAGCCCTAAAACAGAAGTGTGAATTAGGTGGAGTTTCTTTTAGCTAATTCACCACAACCACTCTCAGTGGCCTCAACCCCTCTCAAGCACTCAAAGCTGTCACCTCATGGTTGGTTGCTTTGAATTGTCCATAGTGAAACTTACAATACTATTCCTCTCATCCACCAAAACTTCACCTCTACATCCTCTTCTCTGAAGCCCTACCCCTGACCTTAACAGCCTAATATATTATTTCTTGCTGGGATCTTACTACCTATTAATGATTAAATGATTTCTCACCACCATTAAAATAAGGATTTCTAGAACTGATACTTTTATTCATTTAAGCAGACTGGCGTTTGGAACAATTAGTTAGAAGACCATGTGGCACAGTTCAAATCACATTGGGCTAAAAACAGCCTGGTCTCTAACAATAAGGGCAGTCCTATTCACACTTCACTGTATCACAGAAAAGTGAATAAACTAGTCTTTCCAGGCACACTGTCCCATTACTACTGACTCTGCACTACTGTAAATCAAGTAAGGTGTTGCTTTTTGACACATTTACATCTATATTGCAGTGACTTTGGCTACTCTGCCAGTATAGAAATTTCCATTATTCTTGTATTCAGCTTGACCTGGCATTACTGCCTATGCCACTAACCAGTCTCTCTGTGTCTACCATTCCCCATTACACTCCACTCAACACAGCAGCCAGAGTTTTCCAGCTGAAAATGAGATCATGTTACTTCTCTGCTCAAAGCACTACAGTTGTTCCCATGTCATCAGAGTCAAAACAAAGCATACAAAGCTATAAAATCTAGCCTCTCCCACTCCCCACCACACCCCACCATTTTCTTGCAGGTCTTATCCCCTTGCTCACTTCCCTCCAGATAACCTAGCTTCTTTACTGTTTCTGGAACTATCCAGGCACACTCCCATCTCAGGGCTTCTGCACTTGGAGCTTTCTCTTCCTGACACTCCCTTCCCCCAGATAGCCACATGGCTCACTTTTCCTCCATGGACCTTTTGCTTAAATGTTGCCTTCTCAGAAAAGTATCAGATTACCCTATTTAAATATGCAACCACCTAAACCCTCTTATCTTGCTCTAGTTATTCCCATAGTGTTTATTTTCTTCTGTCATACTATAGATTTGGTTTATTTAGTATGTTTATTTCTGGTTTTCCGGTACTTGAAAGTAAATTTCAGAGAAACAGAAATTTTTGTCAATTTTCTCCTCCAGTAACTCCAGTGCCTATAAAACAGCCCAACAAATAGTTGGTATGCAACAGATTTATGTATAATTAATGGATAAACAAGGGTTTTGGTATATCCTTTTCTTATTTCCTATCTTCAAGTTCCCTAAGAAAGGAAGTAAGCCTTATTTGTGTTGCAAAATTAATGTCAGTTATACATATGGACTGTGGTCAGTTCTATGGTTCAAAACGAAACTTGCTCCATCATGTGGTAAGAGATTTGAAAGTATATTATTATCTCCCCAACAGCCTGTGCTCACCCAGAGCAATATGAATATATTTTATGTCCTGGGCTTACCTAACATGATAACACTATTTCTGGGCACAATGTCTTCTCTCTAAATGCCAATGCAATTTATGAGACCGGCAAAGCTCAATGGATTTGGGTCATAAGAAATTATTTGAAAATAAGCATGCCTGGGTGATTTAGCCCCTTAACATCTTGTTTAAATATTTGCTTCGTAATATACTGACATGAAACTGTGACAACGCAGTCACAGATGTGCAAACAAATGTGGATGTGGATATATATTGTGGTCCTCTGAATCCTTTTGGTATCATAGTCCTGTAGTAAAATCTTTCAGTCATATTGTTCATTGGTTGCTTGTTGGGCTTTAATTCACAAAATCAAAGAGTTTTATACAAACTTGCTCTGAGTGGTATATAGGATTGTGAGGAAGGCAGAAGACCCAGAATTGTCCATTGATATTCAGGGTTTCCAAGGTGAGTCCCACCATGCATTTCTACCTAATTACAGAAGGCGCTTCTTTATTTCGCTGAGTTCAAAGACCACTGTCACAGGGATCAGTCTTGCTCATACAGATTTTCAAAAGCATTCATTCTGGATATATACACTGACATTACACACATATAACAGAGCTGTGATTTGCTCTCTAGACCATTCACACCTTATTCTACTGCTTTTTCACAGAAATGGATTAAGAGGGCACAAATCTATACCTGCGCCAACACATATAAAAGGAAATCAAAGGGGAGCTGAAAGCAGACACTAAATATATCAGATTCCTTTTAGGCATGATGCCCAAATTCAGTAGAACCACTCCTTAAATTCCTTTAGACCTGCACTGAGGATCCCTTCCAGCTCAAAAATTCTACACTTCACTGATTTTTTTCAGACTCTCAGGATATCGATGTAAACTAATTTGCGTAGCTGAATTAGGATGAGGTTTCTGATGCTTAAACAGTGACAATTTAACGGTACAGGAAGTATAGGACAAGAGGACTAACCTGGTGGGAAAGAGCTTATTCTGTCAGGAGTTTATTTAAAAAAAAAAAAAAAAAAAAAGAAGCAACTTTGCTCAGGTCCAAGCAACTCAAATTTCCCCTGAGACTGCCATCCCTGCACCATCCAGAGGGCATGGTCACAGGAACAGAATAAAAGATCCAAGGAAGAAACAAGGAGCACAAAAGATAGTAGGGACAGGCCAAGGGAGAGAAAATAAAAGGTGATGTTCCACTACTGCATGGACATTAGTATCTACTTCAATTGCTTTATCTAATTAAGTTAAAAGTTAGTGTGGTCCAGCGGAGAAGCACTGGAAGCCAGAAAACCTACAAGATGTAATCAAATAGTTTATGCAAGTAACTTAATTTCTCTGAGCATTATTCTCCTTAACTGTGAAATCAAAGCGTTGGTTCTGAAGAGTTAAATGGGTTTTGTACATCAGACATACCTGGGTTTGAATCATGCTATGGATATGTCTAATGTGTGTTTGATTTAGGGCATATTCCCTTTCCCTCTAAGTCTCAGTTTCATCATCTGCAAATAGGGAAGAAAGAACATCTAGCTCAAAGTGTAGTTATTTGGCTACAATAAAAAAGAAGACATCAAATGAAGAGGAAATAGGCAGTCTACCTGAAAAAGAATTCAGAGTAATGATAGTAAAGATGATCCCAAATCTCAGAAATAGAATGGAGGAAATACAAGAAACATTTAACAAGGACCTAGAAGAACTAAAGAGCAAAGAAACAATGATGAACAACACAAAAAATGAAATTAAAAATACTCTAGAAGGAGGCCTCCCTGGTGGCGCAAGTGGTTGAGAGTCCGCCTGCCGATGCAGGGGATACGGGTTCGTGCCCTGGTCTGGGAGGATCCCATATGCCGCGGAGTGGCTGGGCCCGTGAGCCATGGCCGCTGAGCCTGTGCGTCCGGAGCCTGCGCGTCCGGAGCCTGTGCTCCGCAACGGGGGAGGCCACAACAGTGAGAGGCCCGCATACCGCAAAAAAAAAAAAAAAAAAAAAATACTCTAGAAGGAATCAACTGAGGCAGAATAACTGAGGCAGAAGAAGCAATCAGTGACCTGGAAAATAGAATAGTGGAAATAACTGCCACAGAGCAGAATAAAGAAAAAAGAATGTAAAGAATTGAGGACAGTCTCAGAGACCTCTGGGACAATAGTTAACACACCAACATTCGAATTATAGGGTCCTAGAAAAAGAAGAGAAAAAGAAAGTGTCTGAGAAAATATTTGAAGAGATTATAGTCAAAAAGTTCCCTAACATGGGAAAGGAAATAGTCACTCAAGTCCAGGAAGTGCAGAGAGTCCCATACAGGATAAACCCAAGACGAAACATGCCAAGACACATATTAATCAAACTATCAAAAATTAAATACAAAGAAAAAGTATTAAAAGCAGCAAGGGAAAAACAACAAATAGCATACAAGGGAATCCCCATAAGGTTAACAGCTGATCTTTTAGCAGAAACTCTGGAAGCCAGAAGGGAGTGGCAGGACATATTTAAAGTGATGAAAGGGGAAAACCTACAACCAAATTACTCTACCCAGCAAGGATCTCATTCAGATTCAACGAAGAAATTAAAAACTTTACCAACAAGCAAAAGCTAAGAGAATTCAGCACCACCAAACCAGCTTTACAACAAACACTAAAGGAACTTCTCTAAGCAGGAAACAAAAGAGAAGGAAAAGACCTACCAAAACAAACCCAGAACAATTTAAAAGATGGTAATAGGAACATACATATCGATAATTACCTTAAATATAAATGGATTAAATGCTCCAACCAAAAGACACAGATTGGCTGAATGGTTACAAAAACAAGACCCATATATATGCTGGCTACAAGAGACCCACTTCAGACCAAGGGACACATACAGACTGAAAGTGAGGAGATGGAAAAAGATATTTCATGCAAATGGAAATCAAAAGAAAGCTGGAGTACCAATACTCATATCAGACAAAATGGACTTTAAAATAAAGACTATTACAAGAGACAAAGAAGGACACTACATAATGATCAAGGGATCAATCCAAGAAGAAGATATAACAATTGTAAATACTTATGCACCCAACATAGGAGCACCTCAATACATAAGGCAAATGCTAACAGCCATACAAGGGGAAATCAGCAGTAACACAATAATAGTAGGGGACTTCAACACCCCACTTTCACCAATGGACAGATCATTGAAAATGAAAATAAATAAGGAAACACAAGCTTCAAATGACACATTAGACCAGATGGACTTAATTCACATTTATAGGACATTCCATCCAAAAATGCCAGAATACACTTTCTTCTCAAGTGCTCGTGGAACAGTCTCCAGGAGAGATCATATCTTGGGTCACAAATCAAGCCTCTGGGACATTTAAGCCTCTGGTAAATTTAAGGAAATTGAAATTGTATCAAGTATCTTTTCTGACCACAATGCTATGAGACTAGATATCAATTACAGGAAAAAAACTGTAAAAAACACAAACACATGGAGGATAAACAATACGCTACTAAAAAACCAAGAGATCACTGAAGAAATCAAAGAGGAAATCAAAAAATAAATGGAAACAAATGACAATGAAAACAAGATGACCCAAAACCTATGGGATTCAGCAAAAGCTGTTCTAAGAGGGAAGTTTATAGCAATACAATCCTACCTCAAGAAACAAGAAAAATCTCAAATAAACAACCTAACTTTACACCTAAAGCAATTAGAGAAATAAGAACAAAACAAATCCAAAGTTAGCTGAAGGAAAGAAATCATAACAATCAGATCAGAAATAAAGGAGAAGGAAATGAAGGAAACAATAGCAAAGATCAATAAAACTAAAAGCTGGTTCTTTTAGAAGATAAACAAAATTGATAAATCATTAGCCAGATTCATCAAGAAAAAAAGGGAGAAGACTCTAATCAACAGAATCAGAAATGAAAATGGAGAAATAACAATGGACACTGCAGAAATACAAAGGATCATGAGAGACTACAACAAGCAACTGTATGCCAATAAAATGGACAACCTGGAAGAAATGGACAAATTCTTAGAAAAGTGAAACCTTCCAAGACTGAACCAGGAAGAAATAGAAAATATGAACAGACCAATCACAAGTACTGAAATTCAAACCGTGATTTAAAATCTTCCAACAAACAGAAGCCCAGGACCAGATGGCTTCACAGGCAAATTCTATCAAACATTTAGAGAAGAGCTAACATCTATCCTCCTCAAACTCTTCCAAAATATAGCAGAGGGAGGAACACTCCCAAACTCATTCTACGAGGCCACAATCACCCTGATACCCAAACCAGATAAAGATGTCACAAAAAAAGAAAACTACAGGCCAATATCTTTGATGAACATAGATGCAAAAATCCTCAGCAAAATACTAGCAAACAGAATCCAACAGCACATTAAAAGGATCATACACCATGATCAAGTGGGGTTTATCCCAGGAATGCAAGGATTCTTCAATACATGCAAATCAATCAATGTGATACACCGTATTAACAAATTTAAGGATAAAAACTATATGATAATCTCAATAGATGGCATGGACATATATACACCAACAAATATAAAATAGCTAGTGGGAAGCAGCTGCATAGCACAGGGAGATCAGCTCGGTGCTTTGTGACCACCTAGAGGGGTGGGACAGGGAGGGTGGGAGGGAGATGCAAGAGGGAGGGGATATGGGGATATATGTATATGTATATGTATATGTATATGTATATGTATAGCTGATTTACTTTTAGCAGAAACTAATACAACATTGTAAAGCAATTATACTCCAATAAAGATTTTTTAAAAGACATAAAAGTATTTGTCACCTATTGGATTCTTAATATTTGTTTTAAAACAAAGAAATCTTACACAATCTTGGGGAGGGGTCAGAAAGAAAATAAACTAGAACTAAATTAAGATATAAGAAAACTGTAAATTCTATTTTTCTTTTACTTTATTATTTATTGCTTGTGATGTTATTAATCCATGCTAAATTGTACTTTGTAGCAGGTGATTTTACATGCATGAGAAACCTTTCTAAATAAAGGGTGACATGCTGGAAGATCCCATCAGCAAGAAATTATGAGCCAAGGACAGTTTTGAAAATGGATGGGGATAAGCAGGCAGAAATAAATGGCTGGTTCACTATAGAGAGGATCCAAGAGTATAGATTACCAAGTCCAAGAGGTGTGGTGCTCTTGATTTCAATGTGAGCCAGTCTTCAGGCCCAAGAGATCTGCCCTGTGGGTGCAGGGCAGGGCACAGCTTCAGCTGGCAGGAGTTTTTACAAGGAGAAAAACTTGGAGAAATTTTTACGAGGAGAAATCCATGCCACAGCTGTGAATACACGTGGGTGGTTCTAAAAGAGGTAACCAAAGCAGAAGCCACCCTTGGGGTCCAAGAGCCAGGCCAGAAATTTAGGACCCCTAAGTGAGAGTCAGGGCCAGACCCAGAGGTGGCTGGATTGGGAGCTAGTCGCCAGAGTCCCAAGAAAAAGTGAAGCCAGGAGACTGGGCTGTCCGTGGGGAGAACAAATCTTTTATGGAGCTCACTTAACCGAAAAGAAAGGAACTACAAAATCCCATCAGCCCAGGCTCTCATTGGTTTAAGGAATAGATAGTTATGAACCTGCAGGTGAGAGAGTTTCAGGGCCCATAGCTGTGGAAAATGGCACTGGCCCTAATTGGTAACATCTGCAGATAGATCTGAGCTCTCATTTTGCCACCAGTTGTAACACATCCCTAACATTCAGCAATCACAAAGATTACCTACGACCCAGAAAGCAATCTAACCCTCTACAGTAGATGCACTATGTCAGTGAGCAGGGAATTCACCTCCACAAAGAGCCAACTGAGAGGTGAAAACAGAAGAAGGAGGAGGTGAGGAGGAGATATGCTCTCAAGACATTTGCTCCTGTGAATGTGCACAAGGTATCTCTCATACTACCTTCCCTCAAGTGTCCCCCTTTGTAAGTTTTTCACAAAGCTTTAGATAAAGAGGACATCTAGATTCCAAATCCAACCCACAGGCATGTGGCAGAACCTGAAGGCAGTATTTGGTCTTTCAGGCTCAAATGGAAGAGTAAATGCAGATGGAGGGATTTCCTCTGCCAACCAGAAAGCAACAAGCAGTACCGTTTCCAACCAGGCAGAGGCAGCATTTAAGCCATCTTATTAAGAATCCCACTCAAGAGGAGACAGTACCTAGGCAGATACAAGAGTCCTGATCTTATCCACAATAGTCCCCTGGCAGAGGGTGTGAGTGATTTGCTTCTAAATGAGATCAAGTATTTCACAAGCACAGTTAGAAGAACCTAGCTGTTTATGCGGGCAGTTTTAAAAATTCAAATAATTAAATGTTTGGTTAGAAAAAAAATTTAGAAACTTCATTTAGGACTGAAGCCAGCTTAGGTAGTTTGAAACAAACATTGCTTGTTTCATTATGGGGCTCAGGAAGCAACATAAAATATTTTCCACCAAATTTGCCTCCAGGTAGTTGTAGTGAAATTCAGTCAGCAATTTCAGTATAATTTGAAAAGAAATAGCAGGAAGCTCCTTTAGCAATTAAAGACACATCTCAAAAGATAAATAAAATGGAGTGAACTCAACTCTAAAGGTAATCAATCTTGCATGGTACTGAAAGCAGAAAAAGTAAAGTAGTAGAGGAAACAATCCACTCTAGCTCTTATATAAAGGAGTCAAGTTTCAGTGAAGGTGAAGAGTAGGGAAATGTTTGGAAGGGATGACGAAACTATAATTGATCAGCAAGCTGAATTAAAAGCAGGGTAAGTGACTGGAAACTAAACGGGGAAGAGTTAAGGGAAATCAACAAGTCTACACACAGATGACAAAATACTAATGAGACTGATCGTTGCTGGTCCAGAGATGTCCCAAGAGAATTTATTTTTAAGAGGTTTGGACATAATCAGACCACCTCTAGTCATTATAACAGAGAGAAGTTCATCCACTCCCTATATAACATCTTGCTCCAAGATCCTTAAAGTGGTATGCTCATATTCCCCTGATGCGCCAGACATTCACTTCATAACAGTGTGTAGATATAAGGCAGAGATTTGAAATCAGAGAATTGGGGTTTAAACTTAATTGTGTATGTGACCTTAGGCAAATCCCCTAACCCCTTTAAGCTTCAGTTCAAGAAGGTGTTTTCTAAAGGAGACAAGATCTCCTTCATAAGAATGTTCTCAGGATTAAGTGAGGTGGAGTCAGAGATAGAAGCCTATGAAATACTCATATGGACTGTTGAAAGTTCTTGAGGATATGCTATGTGCAAGTGAAAATGCTGAGCGTTTGATATATATTTTACATTCAATTAATAAAACTGTTCTGAGATTGAGATATGTTGTCTGGTTTCACATATGAAGACAGTGAAGCTGATTTCCCAGAGTCCTCTTTCTCTTTCCAAATAATAACATCCAAATCAGACAAAGACACACACACACACACACACACACAATCTGTTCAGGCATGGAGTCATCAGTTGTGTATATAATACCTTTAGTTGTCAACAAAGGACCTCAAAATCACTAAGAATTATGAGGAAAGGAAACCAATCTCCTGCGAATCTCTTCTTAATCTTGGGGCAATTCCCAATTCATCATTGTTTTTGATTTGCTTGCTTGCTTGCTTGCTTATTTATTTGTTTTTCCCTAGGAATTTGACCAATTTTTCTCTTTCACTGATACCACCAATTTTACTAATGACTCACTTCAGTCTGTGTATAAAATAGAAACAGCCTACTATTTCTTTGCTCCTATGGAATAATTTGTTTCCTGTAAAGGATCTAGAAAGTCCAGGAGAATAGACAAGAAGGCAACAAATAAACACTAGACCCTCAATGTAGATAGAGGCAGAACAGATCAAAACGCAAATCAGCCATTACTAATACCCTGTGAAATAAAGTAATCTTATTTTCAGAGATCTAGAGCTGTCAAATTTCCTTACAGCTGTTAAAAAGGAATCTCCAGTTTTTAAGACATTCAACTTTCAGATTCTTCCTTGTGGGGGACAATCATTGCAATATCTGTGGAAGCAGAGAAAACAGAGTTGAGTATGCTGACAGTGTCTTGGAGGAAAACCAGCTGGCTGCCTTGACAGGCACTAAGCAAGTGATAGTAAATTGGGGGAATCAACATGGTTCATGACTTGGCTGTGACCCAACCAGAGTTATTCCCATCTCACTTTATTTCTATCCTGTCTGCTCTGCCTGAAGGATATTCTCTAGCCAGTTATTAAAACGGAGCCACCATACACTGAAGTGAAGCATCTTCATTTATTACTCCCAGGAGACCAGCATTACCCAGTCTCATCAGAGTTAGTGACCTCCATGCCACCTTGAGGTCCTCAAACAGAGTAAGATGATCGAACAGAATGGTTTAGATTCTACATCCACTCAGACACACAAGCCTTTGTTTTTGCTTTTAGTTGTATGTTTTTGGGGGGGTTTTAGAATGTAGTATATGAGCACAATTCTGAGGAATACCTCCTAGATCAACAACAAAAACAAAACAAAAACAAAAATCCTTAGTGAGGCATGTGAGCTAACACCATCAACAAAACCTGGGAGCTTTCTAGAACTAGAAAACCTTGAGCCCAGCTCAGACCTACTCAATCTGAATCTGTATGTCAGGAATCAGATCTTAGGAGATATTATGTGTATCAAAGTTGAGAAGCTCTATGCTAGCGATTCCGTCTTTAACTTAAGTCCATTGAGAATCATGCTACCAAGTTCAAGTCAAAAGGGGAAGAATGAGCTGGGAAACAATGTCAAGAGTGTCTAATACCATGGGACCTAATTAGCAGTTAGTGGGAAGCTGTAAAAAGGAAAGAATCCCCTTGACCTGATGCAGCTGATGCACTATGGCTTTTTAGTTACTGTTGCAGCCTAGGGTGGGAGGCCCTCCCTTGTGCCCTTAGCTAGGAGGCACCGCCATAAACAAATCTAGTTGCTTTTTGAAAAACATGCTTCTGTCCATGCAGATGAAGTGACATGCTACTCCTACTAGAAGGTCCATATACTCCTCTTCTACAAAGAGAGCCTGCTCCTGATGACCAGCTCCAGGATAAATCTCTTTATTCTGGCTCCCTTCATGGAGGATTTGCATCCTATCAGGATTTGGTTTGGAGGTGACTATGTTGACAGGAGTTGTGGAGGAATATTCTGGAGCAAGTGTCTTTGGTTTATAGTTTCCACAGCTGATTAATCTGAGTTGGGGCTGAGAATCAAATACATGGCCGACCAGCCTGCAATTTAGGATAAGAAGGTTCACTGAAAATGGAAGTGAAGGATTCTGTGAAAGATGCCCTGTATTCACTGCATCAATCAGTTAAAACTTTTCCTTTTTATGTTCTTTGTTACAGGAAACTGACCCCTGCAAGCTACATTCGCTAGGATTCTTTATCCGCTGACTTCTAGTTAAATTTGACCAGTGGGAGGCTCTGGAAGGGGATTAGATAGGACAAAGGGGAGGGAAGCTACAGACTTTCTCTCATGGCTCCAGCATTGACTCTGGCATGGTCTCTGGCATTGACTACATCTCTTTGTGGATCAAGCACATTCAAGAAGCCCTTTTCAACATGTTTCCATCTCACTCAAGGGACTCTTCCCACACTGATTTTAGCACTTACTTAATAAGGCCTCTACCATCAGGATCCCAATGCTTTCCTGGTAGCCCTGTCCTTGGGTTCTGGGAAAACCACCTCTTCCCTTTGTCCCTCCTTCACTGGAGCTGGAAGTATCATACTATTATTGCCTGTTCAGCTCTTCCCAAACCTTTAAAATGTGTTCCTCATGTTAAATTCTTCTACTGAACAATTTAGAATAGGTTCCATTTGACTGGCTTCACCCTGATACACTGACCTTATATTCTATAAGCTTAAGCATCAAGGGCCTCTCTTTGGGAAATTAGACCCAGCGGGAAATGTCATTGAAATTAACCTTCAGGTGTAGAATGAGGAATTTAGACTTTTATTGCTAGAAAGAACTTTAGGCATCATCTAAGCCTGTCATTTCACAATAAGGAGCTGTGCCCAGTGCCATGCCTCATCTCACACGGTGCTTAAATGGCAATGCCAAGGCTAGCTCTGTCCATGTCCAGAGTATTTCCATTATCCCATATTTCTTCTGTGGTATGTTTACCTGTTTGATACCAAACTCTGCACACAGATATATATTTCAGTGCTACTGGCCAAAGTTATCTTAGAGGAATTAATAAGCAATTTTAGGGCTCTATCCTTTCTTTATATATATACAATTTTTTACCAAATTTGTACAAGCCTATTAAATATAGTGGAAATTAACAATGGGAACCTATATTAATAATATGAGAGGTATTTATTTTCATATAAATGAAGATAGAAGCGACTTACAGAAGAGGTCACAAAAAATGACGTAAGAGTAAAAAGGAGCATCAGGATTCTAAGATAGCCTAATGATAATTCTCTAAAGGTGGGGTTGAGGAAGGACTATGACTTTATAATTGACTAAATATGACAGGCAAGAATTTAGCAAAGAAATAATATCACAATATAATATGAGATTTTCAAAAAATAATGCAAGAATATATCTTTTAGGAGAGAAAGACATTGGTGAATGAACACCCTAAGTTAATGGAAAATAAATATTTACATTCTTGTATTAGACATGATGCTCTAAAAGTTGCATAAAATCACCAAACTGAAGGGCTCAATTTAGGGCAGAGATCAACAGATAATATAAGAAAAAAGCAGGATAAAATCCTTTGAGTAAATTTCTGGCATCTGCAGCACTTTCAGACAGGTAATACAATGTTAAAGTTAAGAGTATAGAATCTGAAGTCTTAGGCTACCCTAAATAGCCTAAACTACTAAGGCTAAACTGTAAGCCCTGCCATTTACTTGTATTTATTTGTTAGGGTAACCCAGACTGCAGCAAAAAACAGACCACCAAATATATTGTGGTTCAAACGTGGGAAGTTTATTTCTCGCTTAGGGAAGAGTCCAAGTTGAGTTTTCAAGAATGGATTTTGGTATGCAGCCAGCACTGTGTGACCTAGGACTAGTTACTTCTCTGAGCTTCTGAGATTTTTCTCCAGTATAATACTGGAATAGTAATAGTGTTCCTGTAGGGTAAGTAGGTCAATGCATATAAAATACTTAGAGAAGTAGTTAGTACTCAATAAGAACCAGCTATTATTATTATTAGTCCAGTCTGGCTATTTTTTAAGTTCTGCCTGATCCTGATGGCTCCGTCTATTGTGTGTCAGTTAAGGATGCAGAAATGTCTACCATATAAAATTTATTTCCCTAGGATAGTTGTTCTTAAACATCAGCAGTGCATCAGAATCACCTGGAGAGTTTCTTAAAACCCACTTTTGGGCCCCACCCAGAGAGCTTCTGATTCAGTGAATCTGAGAGGGAGACTCTTTGCCGCTCTAACAAGTTCCCAGGTGATGTTGTGCTGCTGGTCTAGGGACCACACTTTGAGAACCCCCACCTTGGAACAAGAAGCTGAAAAAGTCTGATCCTACAAAGGCTGAAAAAGATCCAAATGGTCATGCTGCCAAAAAGAAGAGGAAGAAGAAGAAAGAAGAAAAAGAAGAAGGGGGAGGGGGAGGGGAGGGGGAGGAAGAGGGGAAAGGAGGGGGAAAAGGGGTGGGAGGAGGAGGGGGAGGAGGAGGGAGTAGGGGGAGGAGGAGGGAATAGGAGGAGGAGGAGGGAATAGGAGGAGGAGGGGGAGGAGGAGGGAGTAGGAGGAAGAGGGGGAGGAGGAGGGAGCGGGGAGAAGAGGAGGAGGAGGATAATTAACAGCCCCATCCTCTGGTACCCTACTTTGATCGTATCTCATCAGGTTTGTCCCTGTATTACTCTGGTTATCTTGCCCTAGACCAGCTTTTCCTTTTCAAAGAGATCCATGGCATCAGCATACATCTTTCCCTTTTTTCCCCCTTTGGGACCTTGAAGTTCTACCAGACAAAAGAAATCTGCCTTTTGGAAACTTAGGTACGTATGAAACAATGTTTATTTATTCCCTATGGTCTGCAAATCACAAAAGAGACTTTTTGTCAAAATTTTATGAGCACATTACCCATATTGTAAAAGGGTCACTTTAATAAGGTATCTCATATTGTTTAGCATATGTTTGGCTACCTCTCCCAACTCTTACTTTTTATGTGCTCATGCAATGCAAAATAAACTTTGATATGCATTATGAAAATCAACTATGCTAAGAATAATGAAGTGGACTTCAAAGGAGGGATTTTGTACCACCTACCCCCCTGCTTCAAAGACAAAGTCTGAATGACTTAATCCATAGGTGACAAAATAGCGGCCAATTTGAATTTAGTCAGCAGTTGTGGTTTTTGCCAGAATGTTATTTGAAAGTTTTAGAATTTGAAGATGTTTAGCAGAGTATGCCTGCCCCAGTTAGAATCTCCTCACCACTCCTTTTGTATTATAATATGGTGACGGCCATTGTTTCTGGCCTGCCTCTTGAATACGTTTGAATCTGTACCTCACCTCATGCCTTGATGACTCTTATAACCTACATTTATCATTCCCCACCACCCTCCTCACCTCTACCTTCCTATGTGACTTCCTTGGGTTCACCTAAATTCACCTACTTATTAACAGGCAAATATAAAATGTGCTTCAATAATATCAATTTTGTGCCTCTAACATGGACTCAGCTGACCCCAACCTCCTCTATCTTCATCAATAAAATGGGATTAATGATGAAATTCTCTAAGTCCTCCAGACAAGATGGTAATCCAGGCAGATATAGACATCTCTTCATCTTGCTATAACTATGTAGTACTTTTGGATGAAATAAGCTTTAGAAATCCAAAAAAGGTAGCTGACCTCAAAAGGAAAAAGAGAAATTTTTCCTTAGGAAAAGTCATAAATGAGTGAAATATGAAAAGTGCTAAGCAAGAGGGAAATTCTTCACCACACACAGGGATACCAGGATCAGATACTAGGGGCTAGAGTTCTTTTTTTTTTTTTTTTTTTTTTTTTTTCTTTTTGCGGTATGTGGGCCTCTCACTGTTGTGGCCTCTCCCGTTGCGGAGCACAGGCTCCGGACGCGCAGGCCCAGCGGCCATGGCTCACGGGCCCAGCCGCTCCGCGGCACATGGGATCCTCCCAAACCGGGGCACGAACCCGTATCCCCTGCATCGGCAGGCGGACTCTCAACCACTGCGCCACCAGGGAGGCCCGGGGCTAGAGTTCTAATGTTTGGGCAGAGTCAGGAGTTATGACCATAAGGCCCTGTATCTGAAACTGGGATTGCTACCTAAAGCTAAGAATGAAGAAAGGATTTCATAGTCTGTGAGCTGGAACCAGAAAAAAAAAAAAAACTGCATCCAGAGGCCCAGGATTATGTTGAAGATGAGCCAGTCAATCTGGGATCTAAATAAAACTGGAGTCCTTACCCTGTGCCCAATATGGGCAAGGTGACCAAAGTTAGACTACCAAAATGATGAAGATATCCTGAACCAAAGACTAACTTAAGAATTGATCTATGATCAGCAAATCTCATAGGACATCCTGAACCATCCGATTACGGTGTCTACACAGCTCAAGGCATATGTGGGATGCCCATGGAAGACAAACCCAGTAAGGATGAACTCATTAACAAAATGTCCAAAAATGTAAGAAAACACACCACCATATACAATAGGAAGAAAGTGCAACAAAATCAGAGAATCCATATCTGACCAACTGAAGGAAATAGAGCAAGTTTAAAGGACCTTAAAATATACTTTAAATAATCAAAAACAAAAAAAGGGAAAGGAGAGAATGCATAAAACAAGAATATAACATTATGCGAAAAAGAACAAACCAATCTGAAAAAGAATAATACAGATATTCAAATATAATCTTCAAAAATTTTAAAACATTCAATAGGTGCATAAGTGGAGACTAGATACAGTTGAAGAGAAAATTTATAAATTTGGAAATACCTGGGGAAACCATCCAGAATGTACACAAATAAATTAGGAGATGAAAAATATACAAGGAAAGTTAAATGACATAGATGATAAAAAATAATAAAGCAAAGTGGTAACTTTGGTAAAATCTGTAGAAGTGTGTCAACCTCATGCATATGTGCCATATTTCCAAACTAGATAATCAGTAAGTATTTGATGACCATTGTTCCATGCGGGGTTAAGAAGAAAAGCAAGAGTCTCTGATTTCAAAGGCATTAAAATAGCTAGCAGAACAATAATGGTAGTAGTAGTGATCACATTAAAATGGCAATTTATGGAATTTTAATTATGTAAGGTGAATAAGTCCTAGAGATCCATTATACATCACGGTGCCTACAGGTAACATTACTGTATTGTATTCTATTAGTCAGGTTCTCCAGAGAAAGAGAGAGAAGGATCAAGATGTGATCATGGAGGCAGAGAAGTCCAATGATCTAACATCAGCAAGCTGGAGAAACAGGGAAGCTGAGGGTGAATTCATTCTGAGTCCAAAGGCCTGAAAACCAGGGGAGTTGACAGAGCAAGTCCCAGTCTGAATCTGAAGGCCTGAGAAACAGGAGTACTGATATCCAAGGGCAGGAGAAGATAGATGTCCCAACTCAAGCAAAGAGAGCAAATTCACCATTCTTCCATCTTTTTTGTTCTACTCAGGCCCTAAATGGATTAGATGATGTCCACCTGCACTGGCAATCGTCTTTATTCATTCTACAGGTTCAAATGCTAATCTCTTCCAGAAACATCCTCACAGACACACCCAGAAATGTTTTACCAGCTATCTGGGCATTGGCCAGTCAAGTTGACACAAAAAATTAAGCATCATACATCCTTAAATTTTGCTAAGAGGCTAGATTTTATGTTAAGTGTTCTTATGACAAATTAATAATAAAGAGGGCAGGAGGAAACTTTTGGAGAGGATAGATATATTTATGGCATATATTTTGGTGATGGTTTCATGGTAATATACTTATCTCCAAACTCATCAAGTTTTATACATTAAACATGTGCAGCATTTTGTATGTCAGTCATTCTTCAATAAAATGACATTTTTTTAAATGCAAAGTAACTAACTACCTACAGAACAATCTAGCAGCTGACAGTGCTTGAGAAGGTATTGCTTCAATTCTGTAAGGTTAAGCTTTGCAAAATTGATGACTTGTATTTTTGATAATAAAATTGAAAAATTGTAAAAACAAATAATATTGGATATTTAAAGAATTCTAACTTATGGGCTGAAGTTAAGGAAACTGCTGAAAAAATTAGGAAGTGTTAAAGAATTTTGAAATTTAAAAAGGTATTCCAAATTCTACAGTGTTGTGTCTGTGTTAAGTTTTTTTTTACCTATCCCATTGCATTTGTCTTCTACCTCTCTAGCCTAGCAAGTTTTGGTGCCCCATACTTGCTTTCATCTTATGCCACTTTTTTTTTTTTAACTGAGAATGGCCTGTTACAGCCAAACCACAGAATTCTTCTTTTTCTGAACCTACAATTCTTGACTGTGTCCATCTGCATCAAAACCACCAGAGATAATTATAAAAAAAAAATCTGAATTAGAGTCTGCGCAGGTGCCAGAAATTTACATTCTTATCAGCTTACCTGAGTGGTCCATAGCCACATTATGTTTAATGAAATACTCTTCTCAGCTGTCCCCAATATTCCCCTCTTAAGTCTTCCCAGCTCCACTCATTCTAAATTATACCAGCCACTGGAGACTGTAAATTCTTAGGTATTTGGAACAGTCCTCATTCCCTCCACATCACCAAAGGATACCTAACACCATGATTTATAAACACTGACACTCAAGAATAGAATCGCTACCAATTTACCCACTTCCCCAGAATGTAGACCATTCACCCAATTTCCAAAGAATGTGCAACAGCTAACTTTAAACTTTCCTTCCGAGATCTCATTGATCCTATTTAGACTACCCTTTCTTCTGTGAGCTTCAAGAAAAGTAGTCAAGGAAGACCCTGTGTGTATATCTGGCAAGGAGAGTGTTATGACCCTGACTAATCTCTCCCTAACTAGTTAGGCTTGGGATATTATTTATAATGAAGAAAAATTAATAATGCAATTGGCAACCCGGATGATAATCTTTTTTTAATATCAAATCTGTTAGAGCCCATTTGTACTTCAAGGCCCTCACAGGCACTTGATTAAATTTCCTCTATTTGCTTGTCCACACTGGGAAACATTCAGTCATGCTCATAAGCCAGTATGAAACTGTGTGGTCTTTACCAGTCAGGAGGATGAAAGTACAGAACCGCAGCAGGAGCAAAAGCCCTGCTGGGTGTATTGAAGCTGTGAAATTGCAGTTCTTCTCTCTAGATACCCCACCTGCCTCTGCATCACCATCACCGAGGGCTGCTCATTTCCTCCTGTCTGGCCACCCCCTGCCTTTGTCAGTAGGTGTATCTCTCCTGCCCATTCCAACCTTCTGCTTGTCTGTATGGATTTCAGGAGACAAGGATATCTGTAAAGCTGTAATAACAACAATTACAGGTACACTCCAGAGGGAAAGCAAAAAAACCTAACCACACTATTTTCACTGGACTCAACACACACAGTCTCCATTTTTCCCATACTGTCCACAACACGTTTCTATATAGCGGATTCAATTTAATGAAGTTATGCCCAAGACACTGAGACGATACCAGGTATAGGGCAGGGCAGTGGGGTAGACAGGCAGGTTGTAAGAGAAATCTGAGCTCAGCTTAGGTTCATCAAATCTTCCTAATTCTGTTTCTTCATCTATGAAATAGGGGCATTTTCAGTGTAACACAAATGTGGGGCTTAGGTAAAGCACTACTGTCTATTATGCATAAAAGAGCCAGCTACTGCCCACAAGGCACTTGTAATTTAACAGTTTCCATAATGCTGAGGTAGCATGAGAATATAGAGCATATCTTGGTCTTCTTGGGCTGCCATGACATAATACCATAGACTGGGTAGCACAAACCACAGAAATTTATTTTCTCACAGTTCTGGAGGCTGGAGGTCCAAGATCAGGGTGCCAGTATAGCTGGTTTCTGGTGAGAGCTCTTTTCCTAACTTGCAGATGCCTTCTCACTGTATTCTCACATGGTGGAGAGAGAGCAAGCAAGCTCTCTGGTGTCTCTTCTTACAAAGTTCCACCTTATAAGACCTCTTCTAAACCTAATTATCTCCCAAAGACTCCATCCCCAAAAACCATTACATTCGGAGTAAGGACTTCAACATATGAATTCTGAGGGGGACACATTCAGCCCTTAACAGCACACCACCATGACCCAGCTCCCATTTGACCCTAACCCCTGAGACCAGTGCTAGATACTTTTAAACTGAATCTAGAGCTAAAACTTCTCAGAGCAGAATTGGAAAAATCTGAAAATTATCCTAAAAACATATTCCCTTTTGTAGTATCATATAACTCTCCTAGACTGAGAAGCAAGCATTATTAGTGTCTCTAATAGAAGGGGGCTGGTGAGATGTTCCTTCACTATGGATTCAGCGTGAACAGTAAGAGGTGGTCATGTATCCTACTATTGTAGAATGACCTCAGTTCACATTGGATAAAAGTCCTGTGAAAATAAAATCAGTTCTTTTACCCTCAATTCATGTAATCCAATTCTAGTGTTGGGGCTACTAGGGCTGAAACCAGAGTGCTTCCACAAATTGCCAGAAAATTCTCACATAAAGTGTCATGTGTTAAATTGTGTTCCCCCAGAAAGGTATGTTGAAGTTTCAACCTCTTGTACCTAAGAATGTGACCTTTCTTGGAAGTAGGTTCTTTGCAGATATAATTAGTTAAAATAAGGTCATGCTGGAGTAAAGTGGGCCCCTAATTCAATACGACTGGTGTCCTTATAGAAGATGGCCATGTGAAGACAGAGACACACAGGGAGAACATCATGTGAAGACAGAGGATTGGAGGGATCCGTCTACAAGCCAAGAAATACCAATGACTGCCAGCAATGACCAGAAGGTAGGAAAAGGCAAGGAAAATACCACCCTTCTAAGTTTCAAAGGGAGCATGGCATTTCCATCATCTTGATTTTGGACTTCTAGCTGCCAGAACTGTGAGCCAACAAATTTCTGTTCTTTTGAGCCACCCACTTCGTGGTACTTAGTTAAGGCAACCCTAGGAAACAGATACATAAGGAAACATGTCTGTGGGCTGAATGCAAGCAAAAGGTTCCCTGCCTTACATTGGGTAATAAATCTACTGGAAAGCAGTCAAAATAACTCCTTTTCTTCTTTTAGGATGTTCTGGGTAAAGAGCAATACTAAAGACAAAGAAATAAGGCTCAGGATTCTTCTAGTGGGCTCCAAGGTTTTGTCTTTTAGGAAGGAAAGCTTTCAGGAGGTCAGGACAAATCTCAGTTCAGTAGGGTCACTCACTGGCACAGGTCCTTCTGACTCTGAGAGTCTCTGATTCTCAGATATGGGCAGTTCGGTGGGACACTGCTCATATTTGTTTCTGGTCTGGCAGAATGTTCTGATCATGCAGCATTCCTTCAGGTAGTGCTCCTGGTATCTAAGAACTGGTGGAAGGTGGAAGGGATATGAGGTTACCTCTGATTTGGCTACATAGAACATCAGGGTTTACCTCCCAGCAGCTGTCCTCTGGATACCTGCCTCTCAGCCTGGAGACACCTAGTATCCTTTCTCCTACCACTGGGTATTGCCTCCTGCCAAGAGAATGACCTGGGAAGTCAGTTAAATAAACCCCTCTCCTCAGCTCTGGGTCATGTTCTTATTATCCTGCCTGCTCATCTTCTGACTTTTCCATCCCCACTAAATCTCCAGACCCCTTCTCTGAGACCTCAGACAGGCTTTGGGCTTGCCTCTTCCCCTTCCTTGCTTGGCAGCTCTATTCCAGTTTCCTGGTCCCTGCTGCTCTGTGCTGTGGGTGCCAGCAACTCTACTGGAGCTGCTTGTTCAGCTCACCTCTCCCATAGCTGAAACCTACCTCCCCAGTCTTACCAGTCTAATCACCTGCTCGCTGCTCAGAGGGTTCCTGGCACTCACATCCTGGCTCCTTATGTTGTGTCCTCCAGGTCCTCCTACTCATTCAGTTATGCTGACACTAAAAAAGCATCCACATTCTTTAAGAAAAGTACTCATAAGGTGGTATTGTTTACCTCTTCAAAAGCAGAATAGCTGACCTCTGGCTGGGAAGTACAGGGGTTTAGTCTATTGCAAACAGTCACCTTGTCCTTGCTATAGCTACCTGCTAGTGTAGTTGGGCACAAGGACAAACAGAGAATCCATCTTTGTTCATGAGATGGAAAAAAAGATGTCATGCCTTTATTGACTGAACCCTACATATCCTGGACCAGCTCCAGACAGAGGTGAATGGTAAAAACATTTAGAAGAGGGCTAAAGATCTGGCCACTGCTAAACTATCTCCCTTACTTACTCATTTATCTGCCCCTACCTGCTATATTGCCATGACAACCTAATGGACAGACTTTAATATGTTGCCTTAGAAAACGATAACTCATACACTGATTTCTATGGACTGAATGGTTGTGTCCCATGAAAATTCATATGTTAAAGCTTTAATCCCAAATGTGATGATATCTAGAGGTGGGACTTTCACAAGGTAATTGGGTTTAGATAAGATCATGAGAGTGGAGGCCCTGTGATGATGGAATTAGTATCCTTATAAGAGAAGGAAGAGAGGGTCCAGTGGTTGAGTCCACCTTCCAGTGCAGGGAACGCGGGTTCGATCCCTGGTCGGGGAACTAAGATCCCACATGACATGGGGCAACTAAGCCCCCATGCTCTAGAGTCCTTGTGCCACAACTAGAAAGCCCACGTGCTGCAACTACTGAGCCCATGCGCCACAATTAGAAAGAAGCCCGTGCACCGCAATGAAAAGCCTGCGTGCTGCAACTAAGACCCAACACAGCCAAATAAATAAATAAATAAATATTTTTTAAAAAGAGAGAGGGAGAAGGAAGAGAGACTAGAGTGTGCATTTTCCTTGTTTGTCTCTGTCTCTCTCTGCCATATGAGGATATAGCAAGAAGGCAGTCATCTGTAAGCCAGGAAGAGAGCTCTCACCAGAGCCAGACCATGCCAACACGCCAATCTTAGATGTCTAGCCTCCAGAACTATGAGAAGTAAATATGTGCTGTTTAAGCCGCCGAGTCTATGGTGTTTTGTTATATCAGCCCAAGCTAAGACACTGATAGACCACCTTTACGTATGATCAATTTATTAAAACCTATTTCCACCTAAAAAGCACAGTAATGAGAGAGTGGCACAGATAACCAACAAGTTTGTATGGATGGTGGGCTTGACAAATCCTATAATAAAGCAATGGGTTAATGAACTGACACTATGATCAAGAAGCATGATCATACTCTGATCACGAGAGCACAGGGAATGCGTGGGAGGCTGAGAAAGAACAAATGCCACAAGGACAGTGAGAAGATAAAGAAATTTTGAATCCATCATAGTTTTGCCTAGGGAACTCTCTTCCTGTGTTTTTTTGCACAAATTTGCTCCTCCCCTCCAGAATAAATAGAATCACCTCAGGTGTTTTATAGGCCTGCTGGCTGGGTGAGGGCAGCCAAGCTCATACAGCCAAGGGCTTCTGAAAGTTTGACTTGTGGCTGTAAATCCAACTCACTCTTGAAATTAATGGTGAGCATCCAAAAAGATAGAACTTCAAAAAGAAGTCACAGATTTAAAATCTTTTCAATCAGATGCTATTCTGATTTAAAATTTCATTATTTATCTCAAAGTAGTTTTGTTTCCAAAAGTTTGAAGAATTAAAATTACAGTTGTGAATTGTTCCTCAGTCCAATTCAATCTATTTGGTTATGTAGCTGAATATCTGTTTTGTAAACATTTATCACTTTAATAGGAAAAGCCTGAAGGGAAAAAAAGGGTACTTGTTAGGATTTATTTTATTTATTGTAAAAGGTTCTAGCCTCTCGGTCCCAGAAATTGTCTCTTTAGCTCATTCTCCTAAGTCATATTTAATTTACTTCAGAAGCAATACATATTTTGTGTCACATAGTCTATATAGCAGAGTTGGGTTTTTTATTACCCAAGACTATTTCCTTCTGTGATAGATACTCACAAAATTTGAAGGATTACTCTTGTTGTATGGTGTTTTCTAAGCAATCTTTTTTCATCCACAATATATCTCTTAAAAATAAAATATGCATTAGATGTTTACTCCTAAAAGAATTATTTTATATCCAAATGATGAAAAATATAAATATGATAATCATAGGCCTCATGCCTCTTATTTGTAAAAAAAAAATTTCATACACTTTCCAAGCATATGATTTCACTGAGTTTTTATCACACACCTTGTGATAGATATTATACTGTTAAAGAACCTGAGACTGCCGTTGGTACATGACCAAAGATCATGTTGGCAATTAGGTTATACTCTGTGCTCCCCTATCTTCTCCCTACCTTCTAGAATCTTGGACTCTTGGGTTTCCACATTGTTTGAGGCTGTGGTAGTTTTGTCCATTGAGTCACAAACACTAGTCCATGAAGAAGTGTGTGTAGATTGATGATGTAATTAGTGGGATCTTAGAAATTGTGGTCTTACAGACAGACCAAATCACGGGAGATATGCAGAATCCAACTGCAGGTCTTTTTAATATCCACAAAATTGCTGTGGTCATAGAAAAAGAATATAAAAACAATCTAGCATTCAATTAATCAGAGAAAGATTGGTTAAAGGAAGCTGCTACTTTTCTGGGATGTTGCAAACTCAAGTCAGGTGAAAAATATTTGGTGAGATGTGACTGAAATGCAACAGAAACCAATTGAATCTAGAGAGTTTAGACTAAGAATGGCTGTTGTAAAAGCAACTAGAAGCAAGAGTGCATGTCATCTCAGTGATACAAAATGAACTGGCTTCATTCAGCATCCAGGCAAAAAACCCTCTAGTCAACAAGCTGTCCAAGTTCTCATGGGATGGGAAGCTCCAACTTACGTGGAATAGTAAAGCTACTTCATTAGTGAGAAAGTGTCTCTTAACCCCAGCAAACCTTAGAATTAGGTATATAGATGAGCAAATTTACTTTGTACTTTGTAAAATCGAAGAATGAAAGAATTTAAACATATTTTTAAAGGTTTAAAGGAATGTAATAGACTAAGTTTAAAATGAGCCTGATTACTTAAGTAAGTTTATTCATTTCAATTTGAATTGATGGAAAATTATCACCCATTCCCCACAGTGATCCTTAAAGTTTACTAGATTAATAATAGTATAATCACATGTGGACATTGAGTTTAAAGGCTTAAGAAAAACCAGGTTTTAAACTATTCCTTTAATAAACTGAATTCTAAGTTAAAGTGTCAAGTAACAATCATTCATTATTTTCTGCTCACAAAAGCCTTTCCCCATCAACCCCGGGAAAAACAAAAACATAAACAAAAACAAAAAACCTCACAGGGACACATGACATCTCAGTCAGGAAAATACCTGTCCTGTGTTGAGTAAATAACAGTTACCACAGGCTGAGGGTCCACTGTCTAAAGGGCCACCTGGAGCAGCAGTAGACAGACTCCCTGCCCACTTCTGTTCTCTTTTGGCAAAGAGAAAGGGGACAAAGCAATTGCAACTTGACTTTTCTGAATCCAAAGAGAATGCTGAATTGATTACATCAGAAATGGTGCAGGGGAGGTAAATGAGGTTGGATATTTTCATTGTGAAAGACAAAATGCACCAGATAATTCAGATGATTTTACTCAGGCTCTTGCATTAGGGGGAAACCATTCATTAATAAGAAATGCCTAAAAGAAGAGAGGGAAAACCTGGGGTTTTATAAAACAAGGGAGTTATTGAGGAGGGGTGGGGGTGTGTCTTGTCTTGGAAGATGCTGGGGCAGGGTGGTCTGTTGTTAACCTAGCAGTCTGTCAGAACAGAGAACGGGGTGGGAGGAAATTTTCCAACCATCCTTACCTTCCCTCAAGGAAGCATAGGACTCAGATAAAGTTCAACATTGTCATCATAAATACATTTACATGAAGCTAGATTTTTAACAACGGTTGTGACTTTAGTGTCCTGGGAAAAAAAAATGAACATTTGGTTTTCGTTTTTTCCTTCCTTCCTTTTTTCCTTCTTTTGTTTTTGTTTCTATGAAACTATGTCAATTTGAAATACTTTTAGCACAAAAGCACATACAATACAAAATTTTGTGTAAAATTTCTGCTTTTAAAATTAACAATGTATGTTTTTTCCTGAAAAATACTGTCCTTGATTTTGAGATGATGACCTCTCTACTTTTTTCTTATTAAAACTTCCCATCATATAGAAAATGATTTATGATACTTTTTTTAATGGCATTCTTTTTTAAGATAAAAATGTTAATAACTATATATTCATTGTCTTAATTTTTTGTTAATCGATTTAGTTATTTGAATCCAAAAGCACAGGAGATAATTTTCTGTAAAGTAATGCAGTTGGAGGGGGCCACAAAGTCTTAAAATCTACTCTCAAAGATCCTTTCTGCAGTGCTCTTTTATCATGCAAATATTCTAGAAGACTTAACATGTTATCATTAACACCTAAAGTTTGCTTATCAACTTCCAATTGGGATAACCTGGGGCAGCTAAAGATTAGAATTTTTGAAGAAAAAAGGAGAAAAAGGGTCACCTTATGAGAGGTGGAAAAACACTCTTAATACACTTGACTCACATCACAGTTTTGCCAAAGGCCACACCGAGGTAGTGTTTAGCTACAGCGTACCATTTTAAATCTTTTACTCTTTTCTGCACAGAAAACAAACCATCAAATTAGTCAAGCTCATTATCCTCTATCCTTACTACACAGACATTAGAGTACCAACTTGAAAGTTATAGGATCCAGTCCAGGAAAATCAATTAAGGCAGAAAAGTCAGAGCAGCAGTTCAGTCATCAACAACGTGCACCAAATTAGAGGGAGATTGCTTGGGGGACTGGGCAGGCAGGGAAGATGAGTCTTACCATCAGCCATGGCTAGAGACAAGTAGTCAATGTCAAGTATATTCATGGTGAGCAAGAGGTGGGCTCTTACATCTTACAATAAGTATAAATACAGATCAGAAATCAGTGCTGGGTAAATGAAACACAGTCAGTATGTCACCTCCCAAGTGAACTGCACAGAATCCATTAGACTTCTAAAACTAAGAAATGCACTCAGGTCAAATGTCATGAAAAGGAAACCCAGTTAACTGTAGTATATGGCCTGATAATTAGAACCATGTTACCAAACACAATAAGACCAATAACACAGCTGGCTTCATATAGAATCTATAGGTCTAAGAGGAGCTACCTTTTTCTCATTGGGAGCCAAACTATTTCTATAACCTAGAGTGGGGCTACGGCTTTAAGTAAAGGTGACTGAAGTTGTAGAGAATAGAGGAAATTATAACAGAAATGAACAAGTGGTTTCAAAGTCAGATCCGTGAGGCAGTTCATTTGGGTACCTGGAGCAACGATCTAAAGAGGATACATGGATGGATTTTGAGGATCATTAATCCAAAATAAAAGATTACTATACATCACCCAAGTCACAAATTCTTATAGATTTCCTATCCAGGAAAGGAATTGACCTCAAAATATAGAAAACACTGAGACCAGGATGGGGAAGGAAGAGGAAGGATCTGAATGGAATGGGGAGATGTGATATATTCTAAGGATTCCATAGTAACTCCTATGTCCTGAGCTACACTAGGAGAAAGAAAGTATATAGGAAAAAGTATATATATATATATTTTTTTCATATTTATATATAAAATATTTGGGAAATATCAGAATGTCCTAATCATGTTGACTAAATGGCTAAGCTAGATCTAAGAGTAAGTATATATTTTTTTCCATTGGGTGCCAAGCTGTTTCTATAAAATTTTTCTATAAAAAGATTCAAGTGAAAAAAAAATTCAGTTGACTAAGGTTAAGCATACAGCCTTTTCCCCAGGATACTGTAAAGAAGTTCCTTCTTGTATTAAAGGTTTCCACTTAATACCTGAAAGATAATATACCCTCGAGCTGGTTGAACTAAGCAGGCACCAGAAGCTCTATTTATTCCCCTAAAGCAAGTATCCTTGTTGAAGCTGTGATTTAAACACACAAGGTTGGCCTTTTAGTGTATTACAACATGATGTGCTACACACAGTAAAGCATAGACAATTTGCTTTAAGAATTACTTCCTCCTCCCACCAAAAGTCTAAGTTCTTTGACTTACTTGATATTGCAGAAGAAAAACTGATAGATGAAAGAATGGCAGGGAAATAACATTTATTGACTATCTGCTACACAAAAGGCAGATGTTAAGGCACTTTTACTTATATTATCTTAATTTATTCCTCATATCTCATTTGTACTTTAGTTATTCCTAGATGAACTATCTCATTTATTTCTCATTTAGCACTGGTGTATGTACTATCCCATTTACCCCTTGTAAGAGCCTGGGTGTCAGATGTATTTATTTAAATTTTATACATGAGAAAACTGATGCTCAGATATGTTAGATAACAAGTCACAATACACAGTTAATGAGTACCAGAGAGAAAACATTATAAACTTGCTGGACCTCAAAATCTGTGCCTTTCTAACATTTGGCTGTCATGTAGGAATCAACTCTCCAAAGCAGGCATTTGCACATGATGATCAACATGAACATGAGAAAATTTTCTGTATTACCCTAGTAGTTGGTATCAGTAAGGCCACCAATAAATATTATGATAATATAAATGAACTTAATTTGGGGTGCTTTCCCAATTCCATTTATTCTTTTCTTCCCCCACTTTAAAGATCTCCCCTTCCATGAAGCATTTCCTGAAATTTGACACCTGCCTCCACCCATGCAACTCCTCTACACTATACTTAACATGTTTGAAGACCAGTATATTAGTTAAGATTAGTGTGGCTGCATAAACATGAAGTCCAAATGGCACACTTAAACCACACAGAATTTTACTTAAATGTCATATAAAAGAAGGCCAGAGGTAGGGCTTCCAGGACCAGAAAAGCAATTCACAATACCTCCATGTCCCAGACTTCTTCTAGAACTCTTTGCCACCATCCTTAGAGTGTGCATCTCATCCTCAAATATGCCACATGGTTCAACATGCCAGCTGGGGCTCAGGTTATTATGTCCATCTTTCTAACTAAATGTACAACTTTTTAAAAGGAGTATTACCAGAAATCCCATCTGACCATTTTTGCTTATACCTCTGTATTAGTTTCCTAGGGCTTCTATAACAAAGTACCACAAACTGGGTGTCTCAGAAAAAAAGAACTTTATGTCTTACAGTTCTGGAGTCCAGAAATCTGAAATCAAGGTATTAGTAGGGCCATGCTCCTTCTGAGATCCTGGGGAGAATTCTTCCTTGCCCCTCTCTAGTTTCTGGTGTGGCCATCAATTCTTTATGTTCTTTCATTTACAGCTGCAATTCACTTTAATTGCTATCTCTGTTGTCACATGGTGTTCTCTTTTTGTGTTTTCCCATGTTATTTTCTTCCCTTTGTCTGTGTGTTTTCTCTTTTATGAGGATATCAATCATTGGGTTGAGATCCCTACCTACTCCAGTATAAGCTCATCTTAACTTATTACATATGCAACAACACTATTTCCAAATAAGGTCACATTCTGAGGTACTAGGGTTTAGGAATTCAACATATCTTTTGGGGGGAAATAA
This sequence comes from Mesoplodon densirostris, assembly GCF_025265405.1. Taxonomy (NCBI): domain Eukaryota; kingdom Metazoa; phylum Chordata; class Mammalia; order Artiodactyla; family Ziphiidae; genus Mesoplodon; species Mesoplodon densirostris. The sequence goes on from NC_082674.1 coordinate 28,677,342, forward strand.
TTCAACCCATAACAATCTCATTAGACAGAGCTTAGTCACATGTCCACAACAATATGCAAGCATCAGGGGAAGTGTCATCATTGGCTAGATATTACCATCCCAAATTAAACTGATGCTGTTACTATGAAAGAAGAGAATTGATATTGATTGTCTTATCAAATAGTATTTGTCATTGAGCACCTACACAGCATCCAGTATGTTGTGTGGCAGGTAGTAGACCCTCACTAAATGTTTTTTGAAGAAACAAGTGAATGAATGACCTAGAATTACACTGATGAGAAGAAAGCATATGGTAATGGGACAAATTTATAAAGTACAATAAACTGTAAAGTCTTATCTAAAACTGGAAACTCTAACTTTATCCAGAGATAAAGTTTTATGCTTTACAATTCTTGGAGGTATCTTAACAACCTAGAATGAAACTCCTGTCACAGAATTTGGATGCATTTGCTCACAATATGGAAATACCATAAGCTCTAGGGAAGAAGGAAGGAGGCTTTCTGCCCACATCCTATCAGCAGGCCTTAATTACTAGAAGTGGTTGAGCCTAGCCAGCAGGGCACACAAGACCAAAAGGCAAAAAATGCAGAAGGGAGGCCCAGGAACAAAATCCAACTTGCAGAGACCCTTGGTGGGCACCAGTATTTTTCAAATTTTTAATTTATTGCCAGGTTTTAAACATGGGGGTATTTTAGATACAAATATGTATTTCCAATTTTTTTTTGAAAACCTGAAGATCTGGTATTATTGATTTCAAATTAATATATAGCAATTATTGACTGAGTCTGAGTACCAGCAGTCCACTTCAGATGGGGAAAGCATTCCCTATTTTTCCAGTTGCTCTTATTCACAAATGTATGCTTCTTCCCTGAACTTTCTTTTTTTTTTTTTTTTTGCGGTACGCGGGCCTTTCACTGTTGTGGCCTCTCCCGTTGCGAAGCACAGGCTCCGGACACGCAGGCCCAGCGGCCATGGCTCACGGGTCCAGCCGCTCCACGGCATGTGGGATCTTCCCGGACCAGGGCACGAACCCGTGTCCCCTGCATCGGCAGGCGGACTCTCAACCACTGCACCACCAGGGAAGCCCCCCCTGAACTTTCAAGGCATTTGACTTTGTCACTCTTGGTCTGTCGTTATCTAGAAAACCTAATGTAGGTGACTGCATGTACATAAATGTCTTCAGTTTTAAAGTATTAGTATTTAGAACAAATAATAAAAGCAATGTAGCTATGGGTATGTGACATGGGAAAATAAGCTGATATCTCTAAATTGTATAATATACTGCTCAGGCTTCTTTCTCGCCAGACTGTTGACAGCAGAAAGATGTGCCTTTCTTTCCATCTCCTGTTTTGGTGCCATGAACTGGGAAGCTGACCAATGAATAAAGGAAAACTAATGTGTTGGTCTTAAAGAAACAATATGTGGAGATATAGATATAGACATACATATATATATACATACGTATACACACACACATTCACCAAAGTGTTGAAAAAAGGCTTGTTGAACATATTGCTAAGCATTATTCATAATGTTGGATTTTAGCAGGGAAAAAAATAGACCCATATCCCTGCCCTCATAGATCTTCTTGTCTAGTGTTAGTGTTCAGGGAGAAAGGGGAAAGAAGAGAATAAAAAATAAATAAATATTTTAAAATATAATAGTCAAATTGTGATGACAGGTTTTAAGAAAATTAAAGCAAGAAAAGGGAATAGGGAAGTCTGGGTCAAAACAATTTTTTAAAAGGTACTTAGGGAAAGTATCACTTAAGAAGACAATACTTGAAGGAGATGAGAAAACAAGCCATGCAATATCTTGGAGAAAACCCTCAAAGCAGAGGGTAAAACAAGGGCAAAGGGCTTGAGACGATGGGAGCATCACTGGCATGTTCAAGAGATATAAAGGACAACAGAGTATCTGGATGAATGAGCAAGAGGGAGAATAGCAGAAGGTGAGGCCAGGGAAGTTATGGGAGAACAAATCATGTAAGCTGCTGTATGTCATTTTAAGTAAGTTGGATCTACTCTGAGGGGGACATAAGCCAAGGAGTATGTAGAGCAGTGATATGATATCACCTGATATTATATTTCAAGGCATCATTTTGGCTGCTGTGTTGAGTTAGAGTGTAGGAGGGAAAGGGAGGAAACAGGAGTATTACTTAAGGAGGCTATCCAGGGAGGAGAGAATTGACTTGGACCAACATCAAAGCAATAGAAATGGTGAAGAGTCCTCAGATTTGTAATATACTTTAAGGTAGGATTTGCTAATGGATTGTATGTGGCATGAAGAGAAAGAAGAAGTCAAATGTGTGACTCCAAGGTTTTTTGGCCTGAGAAACTGGAGGGTAAAGTCAACATTTACCAAGATGGAGAGGACTGAAATGATTCCATTATGGGTGAGGCGGGGAAGGGGGCTTGATAGGGAATTTAAGTTTCAGATGCTTTTTATATATTCAAATAGGCTAAAGATGTCTGGGCTAAAGATAAATTTTGGGATTCTACTGTATAAAAATGGTAATTAAAATAATGAAACTGGATGATATTAACCAAGAGAATGTGTGAGAAATATAAGTAGAGTTCTGAGGATTGTACCAGGGGTACTCTAATATTTAAAGTTTCAGGAGATAAATAAGAATAAGCAAAGGGGTAGCAGTGACTTAGGAGTAAAACCAGAAGAGTGGTGTTCTAGGAAGCTGGTGTAGAAGCTATTTCAAGGAGGAAGGTTGACAACTGAGTCAACTGCAGCTGATAGGTCAAGAAAGATCAAGACTTAGAACGGATTAATGGGTTTACAAAGGAATAAAATTTGGTGCTTTGAAAAGAACAGTTTTGATAGAGTAGTGGATGGAAGCAAAACCTAAATGAGAAGTTTTCAAGAGAGAAGGTGAACATAATCAGAGACAGCAGGTATAGACACTGATTTCAGTTATTAGTTTCTAAAAGGTGACAATGAAATTATAAGAGACTAGAGAAAATGAGGAGACTAGGAAAGTTTTTGGTGTTTACTGTGCTTGTTTAAAGATGGGAGATACTGTAGATATTTATAAACTGTTTAGTATGATCTAATAGAAAGGGGAATCAGGTGAGTAGGAAGAAAATGTCTACACTGGTATTTTGAGCAGGTGAGAGGAAAGTAGTTCAGATGCACAAGTGGATAGTTTACCTTTACTAGTAACATGGTCACTTTATCCTTGGGGAATGGAAATCATAATATATAGGTGCAACTGTAGGTAAATAGGTAGATGTGGCGGTGAGAGTCTGTACACATTGTCTTGCGATTTGCATTATTTTCTCAGTGAATTAAAGCAAAGTAATCAGTTAAGAATGAGGATAGAAAACTGGAAGTTTGGAAAAGAGGGAAAAAAGTAGGAAAAATTGGCCTAGCAGAGTGAGAGTGAATGAACTAGGGCAGTAGAGGAGAATGACTCAGCAGCACTGAGAGTCCATTCAAGATTAGACATCATGAATTTAAAGTGAGACCTGAAAGCCTGGTTTTGTATGTTGCTCCAACTACATTTGATGTGCAGGTGCAGAGACAATGTAGGTGGAGAGAGGTACTTAACCAGGTTTGGAATTTTGTCAGGCAACTATGGAAAAGTGAGATGGGTAAGGAAGTGAGGATGTATGTAAAGGAGAGACTTAACGCCCAATGGCAGAATCTAACTTGAATAAAGAAGCATCTATAGACATAAGAGGGTGGTGAGAGAGGGCAAAAAAACTGGAAGGATCTATAGATTATGCCAATAAGCTTAAAGAATGTTGAATTGGGAGTACTAGAAAAGGTGAGATGGAAAGATAGGAAGAGTTGCTTGGAAAGTGGGATGCTTGAAATTAAGACTACAAAGATGTTACTTTTTATAATGAAGATGATATCATCTAGGGTATGGCCCCAGGACTGAATGACTGTGGAAGGGTGAAGAACAAGATCATTGGAGGGGATGTGGGCAAAGAAGTTTGAGGACAGTTTACCAGAATAATAATCTAAGTGGATATTGAAATCACCAAGGAATTTCACAGTTGGCAAGGAAATAAAATCTTCCAGGAATTGATGTTGGGGTCCATGGATAACTACAAAGAAAAGGGTAGTTTGATCACATGATATTCAAAACTTAGTGATTATAGGTAGAAAGAAGGTGGAAGTGTCTAGAAGCAGTTATAATGAGCAAAGACTTCTATCCCATCTCAAGTTATAATGAGCAAAGACTTCTACCACATCTCAATGTTATAAGGAATGTGGGAAAGAAAACATCTACCACTTGAGAGCACAACAATGGAAATAGGAGAATCAGGGCAAAAGATTAAAGAAGGATTCAGAGAACATCTTGAAAGTATGAGAGACATAAGCTCTTAATATAACTCTTATAAGCTCTTAAATAGCCATGAATTCCAGAAGGCAGGGTAACAGTAAAGGGAAAGCTGAATCGAGTGAGACAAAGGAAAATCATATAAGGTTGACACCCAGAGGATGAGACCTAGTATTCCTGGGGTAACTGATATAAACTGGGGCTACGGTCAGGGGAGAGTAAGGCACTGGCTTCTGGGGGCAAAATTTAAGGGTGTGCCAAATTAAAAAAATTATGATGAACAAACGATCAGAATTTAAAAAAAAAACAATATAGGGCTTCCCTGGTGGCACAGTGGTTGAGAGTCTGCCTGCTGATGCAGGGGACACGGGTTCGTGCCCCAGTCCAGGAAGATCCCACACGCCGCGGAGCGGCTGGTCCCGTGAGCCATGGCCGCTGGGCCTGTGCGTCCGGAGCACAGAGGCCACAACCGTGAGAGGCCCGCATACCGCAAAAAAACCCCAAAAAACAATATTAATGTTGATTGATTTTTCCTTTTGCCTCAGACTCCAATATGGTTAGGCATGGCACTTTATAAATCCATGGATTTTTACATTAATTTTGATTTGTTAGAAATATTGTATTCAAATAGTGTTTATCTTGATTACTGAGATTTTCTGGGGTCTCCTTAATTTTGACCCTTGAGGTCAGTGCTTCACTGGCCCCATCTTAGTCCTGCCCTGAGGTTCAAAAAAGTGGTGGGGGAGGGGACTGTAAATGTGTTCGGGATAGGTGAAAGCAAAGCATGCTGAGTTCTGGAGTTCTTTGCTCATCTCTGCCAATGATGGTATGGTAGTTTTAGCTGGAATCTGCAGATCTTCCTGAATTCTGACAATGAAGGGGTTGACGCCAGGGGAGGGCCCACGCCAACACCACTGCAAATTCATTTGTCTTCTTTAGGAATCAAGGATCTGAGACCTGGATTCAGAGGATATGATGTATTTGATGTGCCCTGACAAGATATACGCTGCCTGACTGTCCATCAAAGGAAGAGGGAAAAGATCATTGAGTAATGGCCTAAATCTACACCACTGCTTCTTAGATGTGACTCATTGCTTATAAGTGGGACCAAAAGAGTTCTTAGGAAAATATAATTGCAAATGTGTTCATCTCAGACTTAACTTATCCAAAACTGCTCCTGTAATTTCCCATCTCCACCCCAAACTCCTGCTCCTGCAGTCTTCCTCATCTCAGTAAATGGCAACTCCACTTTTCACTTTCCTTAGGACACACTCAATGTAGTACTGTTTCTCTAGTACCTATAATGGTGACTAAAACATAACAGGTAAACAAATGAATACACTATGTATTATAAGCAAGAGAATGTGATTATCTGACACAGAAATAACGTGATTATGATGTGACGGTTGTCATGGGAAAGCTTAGAATCAAGCAGACTTGGAAAGAATAAGCATAAAATCATACTGTATTTATATCTCCATCCCATTCCAAAAAGATACAAATCATTCTACACAGATATATGCAATAAAACTAGCTTAAATTTTTGAAGAAGATTGGGAAATGGTAAAATAAATTTAGGAAAATGAAAATGAAGCTTGAAGTATATACCAAAAGGTCTAGAAGGTTTTATAGAGATCAGTGGCAAATTTGACTCTGCGCTTGCTGTTACTCAGTGTGAAGTAAAAGCATATTTGAATCCTTAGTTTATAGTTCTTGTAGTTCTTGCATTTAAAATACTTAACAATCAATAAAAATACATCTCTCTTTGAAGAAAAAACAACAACAACTGCACTTAACAGTGAGACCTGAGGGAACTTCTTCTCATGGGTCCTCCTAAAGGGAAAGTGTGACTATAATAAATCAGGTTCTCAACAACATTCCTGAAGTACACTTAGCAATGATTTTCAAAGGTCTGTTCCAGAAGATCCCTCAATGAAAGACAATGGCTATCACCAAATTACAACTCAATGAAGGCCAAAATATTGTGCTCCAAAACCACAAAGCTTTAATATCCTAAAATAGTCAAGATTGAAATTCAAAGGAGCTAGAGCAGCAACTGTTTTCTCCTTAAAGTTTCTGAACACCTTATTAACTCTTGAGGAACACTGTGACTCAGGAAACCTAGTGTGAGAAACACTATTCTAATACCACACATATATACTATATTCTCCAGACAACATTTCACAATCAATCCTTCAGTCATCATTCTTCAGGACAACTTTCTCACAACCAGTCTTCTCATAAATATCTGGCAGCAAAAAATCTGGGTTGTACTCTGAAAAATATGTGGATTACCATATTCTGTATTACTAATTTAGTATACTTTTATTTGACAGTAAGCTAAAATGGGGGTAGAGTTGATAGCCTCTTACGATCAGTTGAAGAATGTAACCAAGGCTTGGGCCTACATAATTGGTCATCCCCACTTCCCTGTAATAATTACTATAATACAATATGACCAATATGGAGTGTCATCTTCAAGGCTAAAAACCACCCCACAAAAAGCTTACAATTAAAAACAGTCATATAGTAGGTCTGCGTCTTTATTCCCATCTTGCCCCTAGGTTCTTCATGACCATTTTTTTGGTTTGTTTTTTAGATTCCATATATATGTGTTAGCATATGGAATTTTTTTTCTCTTTCTGACTTACTTCACTCTGTGTGACAGACGCTAGGTCCATCCACCTCACTACAAATAACTCAATTTCATTTCTTTTTATGGCTGAGTGATAGTCCATTGTATATATGTCACATCTTCTTTATCCATTCATCTGTCGATGGACACTTAGGTTGCTTCCATGTCCTGGCTATTGTAAATAGAGCTGCAATGAACATTGTGGTACATGACTCTTTTTTTTTTTTTTTTTAATATATTTTTATTTTTTTGCGGTACGCGGGCCTCTCACTGCTGTGGCCTCTCCCATTGCGGAGCACAGGCTGCGGACGCGCAGGCTCAGCGGCCATGGCTCACGGGCCCAGCCGCTCCGCAGCATGTGGGATCTTCCCGGACCGGGGCACGAACCCGTGTCCCCTGCATCGGCAGGCGGACTGTCAACCACTGTGCCACCAAGGAAGCCCACATGACTCTTTTTGAATTATGGTTTTCTCGGGGTATACGCCCAGTAGTGGCATTGCTGGGTCATATGGTAGTTCTATTTTTAGTTTTTTAAGGAACCTCCATACTGTTCTCCATAGTGGCTGTATCAATTTACATTCCCACCAACAGTGTATGAGGGTTCCCTTTTCTCCACACCCTCTCCAGCATTTATTGTTGTGGATTTTTTGATGATGGCCCTTCTGACCGGTGTGTGATGATATCGCATTGTAGTTTTGATTAGCATTTCTCTAATGATTAATGATGTTGAGCATTCTTTCATGTGTTTGTTGGCAATCTGTATATCTTCTTTGGAGAAATGTGTATTTAGGTCTTCTGCCCATTTCTGGATTGGGTTGCTTGTTTTTCTGATATTGAGCTGCATGAGCTGCTTATAAATTTTGGAGATTAATCCTTTGTCAGTTGCTTCATTTGCACAGGGAGATCAGCTCGGTGCTTTGTGACCAGCTAGAAGGGTGGGATAGGGAGGGTGGGAAGGAGGGAGACGCAAGAGGGAAGAGATATGGGGATATTTGTATATGTATAACTGATTCACTTTGTTATAAAGCAGAAACTAACACACCATTGTAAAGCAATTATACTCCAATAAAAATGTAAAAAAAAAAATTGACCAACTCAATGAAACGTTATGAATACAATGTTAAAAAGCATAACTATGAATCATAAATTTTAAATTTAATATGAAAAGAATGGCAAATTATATTGAAGCTATATGGAATTATGTTTGTAGACAATAGGAAGAGAAAATAAAATGTAAATATTGCTTGATAAAAAAAACAGTCATATAGTTCACTTTCAAGGAAATTACTGTGGCTAAAGGAAGAAAGCTTTATAAATATACCGATCTATTCCAGAGGTTGGTTATTTTTATTTTTTAATATCTAAAATTAACGCACTTATTTGGTAACAAAGCAATCTCCAGCAGCTGAACAAATACATAAGCTAGTCAAAGAACTCAAAGAACCCAGAACTTCCCAGAGTTTCAACTCACAGTTTGACAGTCAGGCAGCACCTGACAAGCTCTACTCATCAAAAAAAAAAAAAAAAAAGAGAACATTTACTTCATTCACTTTTGTTTCTTTATGACAGGTGAGGTGACTGTGACATAGATGTTATGAATGAGGTGGGAATAGTTCACGGCCTATTCACTGAAAAGTCAATGAGGCAAGAGCAGATAAGTTAGTACTTTCCTTTGTGCACCTGCTCTCTTAGAGAGAGACATGAAATTAAACATTTAGCAGCAGGAACCTGCCCCTCCTGACACTTCCGTCAGCTCTCACCAGCTCCTAAGATACTGGTTCAAAAATGAACAAACAGCCGCTTTTTCTTCCACTCCACCTAAACTCTCCTATGTATTTTCAAGCCATGTCATGTGGCTGGGACTGGCATTAGGCAAATGCTACCACTAAAACTTTCTGAAAAATCCATGTTAAGAACACAAGAAACATTTGGAGCAATTTATAATGGTCATGATTGATGGTAGTAATTGATGCTCTGAACTGATACATTAAAGACAATGGAGAATTTATTGAAATGACATTCAACCTGCTTCTTAAAAAATATTTTGGTTTCTACTCAACATGCCAAATCATTTAAGAGTACTAGTTAGAAGTAAAGTACTTGACATATAGATCGAGTCTCAATAAATCATTCATGGAAATTCCACCACACTAGCAAAGTACTTTTTTAATTGAAGTATAGCTGATTTACAATATTATATTAGTTTTAGGTCTACAGCACAGTGATTCAGTACTTTTACAGATTGTACTCCATTGAGAGTTATTATAAGATAATGGTTGTAATTCCCTGTGCTGTGTAATATATCCTTGTTGCTTATCTATTCTAAACATAGTAGTTTGTATCTTTTAATTCCATACCCAAAATATCTTCATAGTTGTGGGCCATATGAGCATTGCCATTTACTTAAGAAGATATTTTAAGAGAATTTGCAAACACAGAGTCTGCTATCTATGGGGCCTCATTTCCTCCCTTAGTATTTAACTTCTTTGTACTATTTTAGGGCAGCCATCATTCCTGTACTTAGAAGTCTGCTTTCTGTCATTAGCCTATTGTGGCCTGATCCTCTTTGTTCTCTTACTTATTCATAAATAACATCTCTTCAGAAGGCCTCGCTCAGAGAGAGAAGTACCTTCGAGTAGTGTCCCTAACCATCCTGTAGGTTGGCTTCTTAAGTTTAAAAATAGTCATAATGGAAGTAAAAAGTTTAAATTGCCACTTCTCAGAATTTGTTGTTGTTCCTTTCTAGTACTTCTTAGTTGGAAATATTAGTCATAAGAGTAATTGAAATGTAAATTGTTGTGGTAGTGGGGTTGCCAGAGTATATTCATTCTTACAAAGTCTGAATTATGCCAGGTACCCACTAATTTAAACTATAACCATTTTTCATGTAATTAAAATGGTCATGTGGCACAGACACAGGAATCAATCATATGGTCTCACTTTCTTGCTTCTCAGAAAGAAACAACAATAATTAAAGGATGCCTTCAGCATTTCATATGACAAGTATTTACAAAGTTATAAATGTAAAATAATAATGTCCCTTTGGGGCAAGATTGTGTTTTGCTATTGTGGTCATAATAAAATTAATGGATGACTATCAGAATGAGAGAAATCTTTCTTAATGGTTTAAGAATAGTATCCCAACAATTTCTATCTTTGCTAGGAGGATCATAACATATGAATAATATATTCAAGTGGAGCCTAACCATCTGTGAGAAGCAAGATAAAATACTGAAGATGCATAGAGTAAAATAATTCAGACTTATTTAAGGAAGATGCTCCGAGGTTAGAACTGACTATATGAGAGTACTATGTGGAGATGTAAAACAGTCTTCCTGAAGCAGAAGCTTCAGAAAGTGGAGCCGTAACTGTTCACAGAGCTTCTCTCATCATGCTAAGATGTCCTTCATTCATGTTCTAAGCGATATTGAAACCTTGGGCTGAATGCTGGGAGGGGCTAGATTCCTGAAGAAAGCCATGTATTCTACATACAGAGTTAACCTGAAGGGTACAATGAAAAACAAAGGCAGAAGTACAGCTGTGTCAGATACAAAGGGGAAAGCAAGATGTCATCTGATGGTCACAGGTCCATTAAGAAGTGTCTTTTTTTTTTTTGAGTTTTAATTTGTTTTTATTTTTATTTATTTATTTTCTTTTTTTTCTTTTCTTTTTTTTTGCGGTATGCGGGCCTCTCACTGTTGTGGCCTCTCCCGTTGCGGAGCACAGGCTCCAGACGCGCAGGCCCAGCGGCCATGGCTCACGGGCCCAGCCGCTCCGCGGCACATGGGATCCTCCCAGACCGGGGCACGAACCCGTATCCCCCGCATCGGCAGGCGGACTCTCAACCACTGCGCCACCAGGGAGGCCCTATTTTTTTTTTTTTCTTTTTTAAGAAGTGTCTTTCTTATCTCCAAAATTAGCATGACTGGGAACCTAGGAACAACTGCAGGAAAATCCCAAACATGTGACTTCCCCTTTGCTCCTATAGCCTTGTCCGTGCCACGGTATGCAGGATGGCCCATGGCAATGGTGGCTTCAAACAGTCTAAACCAATCGTACTGGAGAAAATGTTCTGCCCGTCACAGATGTCTGAAAGTTCATCTTCCTCCTTCTCAACACTCTCGCTACACACTGTGAGGCCAAGAGAGGTTCATTCTATTCATTTTTTCCTCTGACAAGGAAGCTACATCCTCTGAGTACAGAGGACAGAGGAATTCCTTGGCCCTTTTATCCTTCCTTTTTCTGTTGAAGCCTGAGCCCTTGTTTATAAGCTTATATTATAAGCTTAGCTCCAAAAGCTGGTTTCTTTCAGGTACTTGGCAGCCTGCTTTCCTTTAATCTTTCACTTTTTTAAGAGTCATTTCAAAAGCAGCCAAATGAAAAGTCAAAGACAGTAGGAAAGAGGCTGCTATTCCACTAGCTGGAGATATTTTCATGTTTCCTGGGAGGTGCAGACATGGATGGTTCCATATGGAATATAACAGAAGAAGGAGCAGGCTGTTTCCCCTCAACCTCTCACTCCCACAACAAACTCATCACAGACGGAAGTGCATCTAGTCATCCAGTCTCAAGTGATGCAGATTCTCCCCCTCCTTTTAGTTCTGAAAGTCCAAAATGGCTTTTTCTCAAGTCATTCTACCCAGCAGGCCTCAGGTCCAGCCTCATATGGAGGCCATAGGAAGTTTATAAGGAATGCGATAGGTAATTCACTTGACCTTCTAAGCTTATGTTTAAAGGATAGACAGAAGACTATTACAGTAAGGCTATCCATGCAGTGTCCCATGATGGGTCAGATTTTGATGCTTAGAAAGACACAGTCATATTGTAGAGGACACAAAATAATTGAAGACAACTGATCACCCAGTTTCTTGCAAATTTACAAAGATTACAGAAAAAAACTGGTAATAACTGTGAAATGTACAGAAACAAAAACAAAAACCCTATTTCTAATGAAATTGTTTATTGCTTGCCTTAAAAGAGATTTCCTAGTTAAGATACTTTTCCAAGTGGAGAATGCAATAGTGGTGGGAACATTATTTGCAAATCATTGTAATGGGGTTCTAGAGGCATATTACCACACTCCAAAGCAATTTCCTGAAGGTACCCAAAAGTAGATTAAAATATGACAAGACGCCAAACTGCAATGACAGCAGAGTAAAAAGTGCTAAATAGAACTTAATATAGATTGTGCACAATTTAAGTAGATATAGATGTGTGGATATATTACCGAAAGTTTAAATATGCTGTCATTAGTCTTTACAAATATTAGATGCATCACTTACTTGCATCACTGAAGATATTATTGTACATATGTAATGTATTTTACTATTATATTTGATGTAACATTATCAGTTCTGTATCTGGAGCTCCTATAATGATCAACTCTATATTTCAACTTCAAAACTTTTCTCATCTGAAAAAAATAAAGGCTATTTAGACCAGGGCCTAACTCTCAGTAAAAGAGTCCCTATAAAATTTCCTGTATTACAGAAAATGATTCTCACATCAATACCATCAAAACACAAACATAATAAAATTCATGTGCAGGTCCCTATCAATAGGTTATTAAGCTACAAATATGCTCACTGAATATTAATAGATTCTGTATATGGTCAAACTGAGCCTAAGAGATTATCAAGTTTTTTTGCTTTCCATGAGGGATGGCAAGATCTAGGGCTGAGGATATGGTGCTCTTGAAATGTATTTCAATAATTGATTCCACGCCATCAAAAATTTGATGGTCACATCAGTACCATGTAGCAGACATCGTCCACTGCTTATCCAATTTCCCTCTCTTTTTCCTTCTAACTAACCTCCATTTTGTTCAGTATCCTCCAAATGGCCATGATTTTCAGGGACCAGCTTCCAACAATAATTGGAGAGAGTGAATCTGCTGATTGGTCTAAGCCTATTGTGGGGTCTCACTCTTCCTGGAAGAGGGGTTCAGGCATGAGCATGGAATATAATTTTGTGATTTTTGCCCTCTCACAGTCTTTGGATGCTGATTTCTCTGATGCTGGGAAATCAATAGCCATCTGGGACATGAGGACAGATGATGGCAAATTAATAGCAATTGAGCTTCAGATAAGGCTTTGAAGGAAAGGTTGCATTTGAATCAGAGGTGATAGACTCCCTAAGACAACACTTTCAAAAAAGGGCTTCTTATATTTTGATCATTAATAAAGGCAAAAGGAATAAAGCAAAATCTAGTTTATAATAGGAGGGAAAGAAAAAGAGAGACAACAGATGCCACCTCCAGCAGTTCGCTCACTTTAGCTGCAATTCACTTACCTGTGTCTTTGGCAATTTCCTCAATGTAAACCACAGTTACAGAAAAAAGTAATATTTAATATCTGAATTTATCTCAGTTAAGAGAGGGATGGCAGTCATGCTATATTTAGAATGCCAAGTCTAATGAACTAATCACAACTTCTAAAATGTCACATTAGGGGGGATGCTAAGGTCCAGCCCCAGCTCAGTTGAAAGGAGATCTGTGTTTAAGGATTTCTGCCTGGAGCCCAGTAGAATGGCAAGCCAGTTACCATTCTTCTAAGAATGGTAACTAGCTTGCCAAGTATTTGCCATCTTTGGTTTTGTTGATTTAACTAAACTGTATAACATATGTACATTGCACCTCTGTTGACTCCAAAAATATCTGGTAACAAGTATAAATATTTCTAAGTTGAATTTCTGCTCATTATTCGTTTACATATTGAGTGAATATATCAGGAGAGGACAAAAACAGACAACCAATTATTTATAATGCAAGACAAGAAGTGATAACTGGTAAGTGCTACAATAAAGGCATGAAAAAGGAACATCATTTTCTAATTAAAATTAAACAATTTACAGCCTTCTCTCTAAGATTTGATTGTTGACCCCCTCAGGGTATCTTCAGCATTTTAGACTCATTTGCCTTTTAAAAGCAGATAAAGTTGCAATTTTGCCTAAGCCTTAGGCACAGTCAGAAGAAAGTAAAAAAAGGAAAAGAAGGAAATAGAGGAAAGGATACTTGAGAAAACTGAATGAAAGAGGCAAGAAAGAGGCAGGGGAAACATGGGAAATAGTCACCAACAACTCTTAATGTGCCATTTAACAACCATCCTGAAAGTCTCAGCAGGGTCTTCAAAAAGTTAATCATAATGACCTTTATTTATTTATTTATTTTTCTCTAAGCTTCCTGTGTTCTTGATACTTTTTGGAATAAAACGGTTAAGACTGCACAGAAAAATGATTCCTATCCCAAATGTCATTTACCCTAACCTCATTCATGTTACCAATATCGTTGCTACTAAAGTCAACTTTGAAAATTTAAACATAAGACAACTTCTAGTGCAGTGGGGAAACCACTGGTGATTCAAATAATTCATACTAAAGATTAATTCTTGAAATGGTGATGAAGTCCCCTTTGACTTAAAGTTTCATTATTAGATGGTATCATCTATCAGTTTTAAATCTAGAATACTTTACTATTTTGTTGTAACATCTCAATGAAATAAATGTGATTGAAGTTGAAAAGAATAGTTTTAATGATCCTTCTTTATATTTCTATTTTCCAAACTGGATCATAAAGCTAATTTTTAACTCAGTAGGAAAGAATAAAAATACCAGAATTCATAGTCTTCGCTTTTTAGTGCTTTTGCTTCTGCTATGTGTTGGTATTTTTATCTTGATTTTACAGCATTTCTTTTTGTGGGTTGCAGTTAAAAAAAATTGAAAGCTACTGCTTTAAACTAACTTCCTAAACTAACTTCCTTAAACTGACGACCTATTCTATTTTTTTTAATTGAGTCACTGTAGATGGATACAAAGGGAGGCAGTGGTATGACTGGGAACAATGTGCACTCAGTCTAATCAACTGGTTTGATAAATGTTTGCATTTGAACTATTTTACTTTTCTCAAACAAAATCTCACTAGGAACCTTCAAATAAAAAATGGAGAAAACAAAACCAAACAAAACAGAGTTTCTCTGGTTCGAACAGGGTCTGCCCCATCACCCCTTTTAGCCTCCTTCTGGAAAAACAGTGTTCAAAGCATCAGTGCCTGGTCTTGTAGCACCTCCACTGGGTTCTCTGTCATTTTGAAAAAGTTACTCAACTTTTCTGGCCCCAGTTGTTCCACATGTAAAATGAGGAATTTATAACCCCATTATGCTCACAGACGTATTGTGAGTATAAATTACATAATAGATCTCATCTCCCAAACTCCTAAGTTGCTTCTCAGCCATTGTTTTGTGCCAACTCAGTGTTTTCCAATCATCACAAAGTGCCTTAAAAATGTATCAAGGCCAATTTAATTTGAAATAACCCTAGCACATTTAGGTACTTGCAACTCTTCCCCCCAAATATTTGACAATTGTTAATGTTATAAATTAAACTTGGTTCAGAGACATGGAGAAAAATATACTGTGTCCCATCTCTAGAAGATGCCTTATCCTACATGAAATTCTATTATTTTAGCCTTGTTCCTTTGGATCAACATCTGTATTTCATTAAAATGTGAAAAATTAAAAAAAGAATTGTATGGAAGAGTAAATCATAGTCACCAGAAAGCATAACTTGGGATTTTTTTTTAAATATGTGAGTAAACGTTTGGATACCAGGTGCCTGAAGATTGAATTCTAATTGTTATAAGTAATTCCAATTCTGAAGATCGAATTCCAGTTGTTATAGGTCATAATATATAAGTAATAAGTAGTAATACCCTGCATTTGAATGCATTTTAATTTTTCTTGGTAATTTACAAAACTACCCCATCCTAGATCCCTGTAATATCCTTATGGAACACTTAGATAAGTCTTTATAAGTTACTTTTTAAAAAATAGTTAAGTAAAATAAAGCTAAGAGTAGGCTTAGTAAATTGCCTAATTTTAAAGTTAGTAAGTAGTAAGAAAATAACCTGGGAAAGGAATCTACCTTCTATGCTCCTTTAGGTATTGATATATCTGCCCTTCCACTTTGCAGTGTTACAAAAACCAGACTTGAATGTCATGAAACAAACATAAGAGGTATTCCAACCCTGATCACCAGAAACAGGACCTCAGAAAACTTTTTGAAGGATTGCAGGATATACCACTTAGCGTTACATTTGCCATTAAGTTTTCAGTTCTTTAAATTGTCCCCCAGTGGCCTTAGGAAGTTAACATAGCATACTTGGTCCATAGTGCCAAGGTAGGTCTCTCTTCAAGGAGAACTGAGTTCTTCAAGAGAAAACACCTCTAAACACAAAGTATCAATATTATTGCATGCGATTGATGATGAAGGAAGCACTGCAATCAACACTCAATAGAACACAATATTTATCATCAGTGAAAATCACTAAATAAACAAGCAGTTTATGGTTTTGTAACATGGGGTAAAAATTGATCTCTAATTTCAGTGCAGTATATTTACTTCCCTGGTTGAAGAGCCCCTACAACAAAAAGATAATGGACATATTTAACCATTAGTTGACACTACTGAGAATGACAGAGGAAACATGAAAATGAATAAACATGGTTCGTCTTAAAATAACATTTGTGAAGATGAAACCTTGTGAATTAAGTACAGTTTACTCAAGGGTACTGTTAAAAATGTTTATGAAGGGGCCTCCCTGGTGGCGCAGTGGTTAAGAGTCCGCCTGCCGATGCAGGGGATACGGGTTCGTGCCCCGGTCTGGGAGGATCCCATATGCCGCGGAGCGGCTGGGCCCGTGAGCCATGGCCGCTGGGCCTGCGCATCCGGAGCCTGTGCTCCGCAACGGGAGAGGCCACAACAGTGAGAGGCCCACATACCGCAAAAAGAAAAAAAAAAAAAAAATGTTTATGAAGTTGCTTTTGTTTTCAGTCCAGAAGGAAGTTTACCTATGGGCTACATTCACTGTTATTCACTTAATTTGTGTTCTTCTTTTCTACTCTGATTTAGCATTGTGAGCTTTCTGATGTACTCTGTTAGGACTACCAAGAGTGCTGTCTCAACAGCTCTCAAAAATCAATACAACGTGGATGGAAAGATAATGTGCTGAACTGAGTTTCTGAAATTGAGGCAACTTTCGTTCTTAAAGCAATAAAATATATTTTAGGAATTTTAAATATTATAAAGATTATCTAAACTCAACACAGACAGCTGAGTACACAACTATCAATGTAATTTGATTTCAGGGGTGTAACTCCTGACTTGGAAATTAGTTTTTGGTTTTGGTCATTGTTTTGTTTAAAATTTTCTTTTAAGATAACTTTAGACTTACAAAGAGTGGAAAAAATAGTCCAGAGAGTTCCCATATACCCTTCACCCAATTTCCCCTATGTTAACATTTACATAGCCATATAGCAGTAATCAAAACTAAGAAATGAAATTTGGTATAATAACATAAAACTAAGGTACAAAATATATTCATATTTCACCAGTTTCTCCATCCATGTCCTCTTCTGTTCCAGTATCCCACACTGCACTCAGTTGTCATATCTCCTAAGTCTCCTTCAGTGTGTGACAGTCTATTCTCATCTTTCACAACCTGGGCATTTTGAAGTAAACTGGTCTCATATTTTGTAGGATTTCGCTCAGTTTGAGTTTCTCATAATGAAATTGAGGTTATGCGTTATTAAGAAGGATACCACAGGGTGATGTGACCTTTTCAAGGGGCATATAATGTTGATATGTATTACTAATGATAGTAACATTAATCACTTAACTTAAAGAAGTGTCTACCAAGATTCTCCACTGTAAAGTTAGTACTTTTTGCTCTGAAATTTATAAATATTTGGGGGGAGATACTTTGAGAGTACCCAGATATGTTGTCTCTGCTTAAAATTTTGCCCACTAGTTTTAGCATCCATTGGTGGAACTTGATTGTGGCAGTCATTACTGTGATGCTCTAATGGGGATATTCTGTTTTCTTCATTCCTCTTCATTTATGAATTGTAATCCTTGCATAGGAGAAGTTGTCATTTCTCCTCCATTTTTTATTAATCTGGTAATTTATTTATATTAGTATGAACTCATGAATATATATTTAACTCTTTGGGTTATAATACAATACTACTGTTATTTATTTTATTGCTCAGACTGAACACAAATTTTTAATTTTTATGACATCAAAATTACCTCTTTTTTCCTTTCTTTTATGGTTAGTGCTTTCTTTCTGTGTGCTCTCTAAGTCTTTATCTACCCCGAAGTTGTGAAGATATTCTCCTAGGCTTTCTTCTGGAAGCATTACTGTTTTAACTTTAATATTTTTGATTTATTATTTAACTCAAGTCAACTTTTTTGTATGATGTGAGTCAAGGGTTGGGATTCTTCTTCCTCTCCCCCCATCCAATTAGTCCAGCAACTTTTTCTGAAAAGACTTTCTGTCCCCTCACCAATTGATTGTTGATACTTTGGTCAACAGTCATTTGATCATACTTGTGGGAATATTTCTGGACACTCATTTTGTATTTTGATCTATTTATCTGTGCTTTCACTAATACCACACCCTCTTGATTACACTGCTTAATAGTAAGTCTTGAAGTAAAAATAAAACATTCAAATTTGTTCTTTTCTTTCAACTTATTTTTGTCACTTTAGGTTCTTTTCCTTGCAACTTAGATTTCAGAATGTGCTTACAATTTTTTATTAATTTGTATTGGAGTATAGTTGCTTTACAATGTTGTGTTAGTTTCTACTGTACAGCAAAATGAATCAGCTATACATACACATATATCCCCTCTTTTTTGGACTTGCTTCCCATTTAAGTCACCACAGAGCACTGAGTAGAGTTCCCTGTAGGTTCTCATTATTATCTACTTTATATATAGTATCTTTTTTTTTTTTTTTTTTGGTCATGCTTCACGGCATGTGGGATCTTAGTTCCCTGACCAGGGATCGAACCCGTACCCCCTGCATTGGAAGTGCAGAGTCTTAACCACTGGACCACCAGGGAAGTCCCTTATAATTTTTTATCAAAACAAAAGAAAAAAAAAACATTGCAGTTTTATTGGATTTTCATTGAGTCTTTACACCAATTTGTGGAGAACTGATACCTTAACAGTATTGCTTCTTCCAATCCATGAACTTACTATGTATTTCCCATAATTTAGAGTTTTAATCTCTCAAATGTTTGGTAGTTTTCAGTGTACACATCTAAAATATCTGTCATTAGATTTATTTCTAAACACTGTATGTTACTTCAAAGGGAATATTTAAAATTTTTATTTCTCAATTATACTTTGAAAATTTAAAGAAAACAACTGATTTTTGTATATTGACTTTATTTGGTGAAATCTTACAAAATTCCCTTATTAGTTCATAGGACAGATACTTTAAGTTCCTTTGGATATTTTATGTATGATTGGGTTGTCTATGAATAATGATAGCTTTATTTCATCTTTTCTAAACTTTATTTCTTTTTTTTATTTCTTTTAGTTCTTTATCTTTCCTTATTAAATTTCTGGAATCTTTACTACAATGCTGAAAAAAAAATGAGAGGATTTTTTTTTGTCCTTGATCTAAGAGAAAAGGAATTAATTTGAATGCTTTACTTCATGATTTACTATAAAGCTTTGTAATCAGAGGGTGTGGTATTAGTGAAAGCACAAATAGATCAAAATACAAAATGAGAGTCTAGAAATATTCCCACAAGTATAATCAAAGGACTGTCAACCAAAGTACCAAAGTAATTCAGTGAGGGGACAGAAAGTCTTTTCAGAAAAAGTTGCTGGACTAATTGGATGGTGGGGGGAGAGGAGGAAGACTCTCAATCCTTAGCTGACAATTAAATTTGATACTAGCTATAAAGTTTTCATAGGTGTTCTTTATCAGGTTGAATACGTTTTCTTCCATTCCTGGCTTATTGCTGGGATTTATTTTAATCACAAATTCAATTGTCACTGAATTTAGCAAATACTTTCCCTGCTCTATTGAAATGATCATGTAATTTTTCTCTCATAATCTGTTACTCTGGTGAATTATACTGATTGATTTTCATATGTGAACCCATCTTGAATTCCTAGCATAAAACCTATTTGGTCATAATGTATTATTCCTATTATCTACTGGTAATACTTTAAGGATTTTTGCATTTATACTCATGAGAGATATTATCCTGTATGTTATTTTCTTGCAATTTTTTGTAATATCCTTGTCTTATTTTGGTATCAAGATTATGCTGGCCTCATAAAATGAATTGGAGGGTGATTGTCCTTATCTACTTTGTGAAGAGTTTCAGTAATACAGGTATGATTTTTTTCCTTAAGTATTTAATATAATTTATTAGTGAAGCCATTTGGACCCGGAGTTTTCTTTGTGGGAAATTCTATTTCTTTAACACATACACGACAATTTTAAAAATTGTCAATTAAACAATTTAAAAAATCTCACTTCTCATTGTAAAAGTTATAGTAAGTTGCGTCTTTAAAAGAATATCAATTTCCTATAAATTGTTATATTTAATGTTAGGAAGCTCCTCATTATATCTTCCTATTCCCTTTAACATCTCTAGTGATGTCCCTTTTTTTTTCCTGACCAAAGTAATTTGTTTTTTGAGGTTTTTTTCTATTTTTCTTGATCAGTCTTGTTAGTAGGTTTATCAATTTTATTAATCTTTTCAATGAATTAACTGACTTTGTGATTTTCTCTATTATTTGTTAATTTTCAATTGTATTGATCTTTAACTCTTTTATTTCCTTTTGTTTGCTTTCTTCTTTTTAGTGTCTTCTGAAGGTAGGAGACCAGATCATTCATTTCATACCTTTTTTCTTTCATAAAATAAGCATTTAAAGCTACACTTTTCCTTTAATGGATTGTTTTAGTTGCATCCCACTAATTTTGATATGGGGTGTGTGTGTGTATGTATGTCTGTGTGTTGTCTGTGTGCTCATGTGTGTGTGCATTTTATTGTTCAGTTCATAATAGGTCTAAATTTATCTTTATCTTGTGGTTTATTTTTTGATGCATGAGTTATTTGGAAGTGTTGTGTTTAATTATGAAATACTTTGTGAAATTTATCAATTTTTATTGATATTGATTTCTAGTTTATTACATTTATGTTCAAGAGTTCACTTTGTATTATTTTCATTCTTTGAAATTTATTGGGTTTTTTCACATGGCCCTGGATATGATCTATTTTCATGAAAATTCCATAATCATTTGGAAAGAATGCATATTCCATTTGTAGGCTTGTTTTATTTATTTATTTTTGTATTGTAGTGTTCTGAAAATGTCTTTAGGTTAATTTGGCTGATAGTCTTAATCAACTCTTCTATATAACTATATGAACTCATACTATCAATTTCTGAAAGAGGGGTCTTTAAAATCCCCAAATAATATTGCAGATTTGCCCACTTTCTTTTTAGTTTTGACAATTTTTGGTTAAAAAAGCTTTAGAGATTTTTGTTAGATTCAGACACACTTAAAATTAATGTAGATTCTTGATTATTTGACACTTTTATCTGATATTAACACAGTCACATCAGCTTTCTGATGCTTAGTGTTTGCAGGAAATGTATATATTTCTGTCCTTTAACTTACAGCCAGTGCCTGTGTGCCTCTGTTTTTAAAGTATTTCTTATAAGCAACATGTAGATCATTCTTGCTTTTTTTTAATTCTGCCTAATAATCTGCATCTTTTTAATCACGTTCTTTAAGCTATGTATATTTCATGTAATGATTGAGAGGTCTATATTTAAGCCTATGATCTTGGTGTTTTCTACGTGTTCTGTATTTCTTGTTCCTTTGCTTCTCCTTCCAAGCCTTTTTAAGAGTGGGGGGTGCAGTACGATGTACTAAATCAAGTATCTTTTAATATTCCGTTTATGTCCTCTATTGACACTTTAACATTTCTACATTTAAGGAAATTTGATTAACTGAGGTAATAAATGAGACTGATTACTTAAGGGGGCTTGGTGTGTTCAATTTGAGTTTATTCAAATTAGTAAGCACAAGTCAATATGATTATTGATATTTTAACATATTCCCCTAAACTCTTTCAAAATTTATAAATTGAATTTAAAGGCTTATGTTTTGTTTTATAAATTTATTACTTATTTAAAAGTCAACTGGGCTTCCCTGCTGGCTCAGTGGTTAAGAATCTGCCTGCCAATGCAGGGGACATGGGTTCGAGCTCTGGTCCAGGAAGATCTCCACGTGCTGCAGAGCAACTAAACCCGTGTGCCACAGCTACTGAGCCTGTGCTCTAGAGCCCACGAGCCACAGCTACTGAGCCCATGAGCCACAACTACTGAAGCCCATGCGCCTAGAGCCTGTGCTCCGCAAGAAGAGAAGCCACCGCAATGAGAAGCCACTGTACCACAACGAAGAGTAGCCCCCGCTCACTGCAACTAGAGAAAGCCTGCGCGCAGCAACGAAGATCCAACGCAGCCAAAAATAAATAAATAAAATAAATAAATTTATTTTTAAAAAGTCAACTAACTGTAAATAATCCTTTAAATATTCAAAATTTCTTCTTCAACCCTCTTTGCCATCTCTCATTCTTCACATTTCCACTTAAAATTAACAGAAGTTAAAAGAATTGGAATGTTTTTCTCATCCCTCAAGTCTGGGTTGAAACTCCTCCTATATACTTCTAGAAAACTCTTTTTTCAGAATATTTATCACATAGTATTATAACTGCCATTTTGTCTCCCAGCACCTAGCACAGTCCCTGGCACATAGCAGCCACTCAGTAAATACTTGTTGAAGGAAGGAAAGGGTAGAAGGAAGGAATAGCTGGGGAGAGGGAGGGAGGAAGGAAGAAGGCCTCCTCTCCTACTCCTGGTCAACGCACCTTCAATATCCATCATTCTTTTTAACCTCACAAAATTTCCAAATTTTCAAAGTAAAATATATCAAAATAGAAGCATGTTTTCACTTCAGTTAGATCCAATATAATTTAAGTCTTGCGTTTGAGCTTATGAAAGAAAGGGAAATTATTCTTTCTGGCTGTCAAGTAATGCTTGGGCAAACTCTTACTGATTTATTAAGGCTACATACACACAGAGTAAAATTTCAGAATATGAAATTACGTTACTTTTGTATGTTCCATATAGTCTTAATCACAATATACACTGTTATGAAATATTAAACCAAACGCCACTATTTCTTGACTTAACATGTTCCATCTTGTTGCTTAGTTACTTTGTTCTATAAAATTTTAAATTCACACTTGCCACTTGAAGCAGAAATTTTAAGGCGATAAAACCTTTGAAGATAATGACTCAGTTCTGCAGTCTATTCAAATTTTCCAGAAGATCCCTGAAGATATTTATACGTACAAAAGCAGAGTGACTCTTCCTAGGTATGACAGTCTCCCATTTTAGCATTTCACATCAATCCTCTTCTCTTTCTCCTATGCTTTGTTTCAGTACCACTCTGTTCATATTTCTTTAAATACATCATAATCACCAATGCCTTCACATCTACTGTGCCCATGTCCTGGATTTCCCATCTCACTTTTATTTCTTCAACCCAACTTTCCACATGAGAATCAGTCATCTCTTCCTCTGTGTTCCTAAAGCCTATACATCACTCATATCTACCATATGTTATTTGGCATAAACATAATTATACCTAGTGAAAAAGAGAACTTTTTCTCCTTGTAATATCTTTCCAGAAGTACAATGTGTTTGTTCAGCATAAATTAATGCACAAGCTCTTTTCAAATACAAAGGGAAATCTCGAGGGGCCTGAGTATGAGCAGAATCATTCCACAGCCTTTTCTACGGACGAAAAAGAATTTGCTTGTTCCTCATCTGGGGTAGGAAGGAGCAGATCAAAAGACAAAGAAATGGTGATGGATGATGGGGGGCCCCATGATTTAAAATGGGATCCCACCCATGTGTTGCTGAATATCTATGTAATGATATAAATTCATGAAATGCTTGCATAACAGTAGATTTTGTGAGAAACTGGTGAAAGTTGGAGTTTTGCACTCATATGTCAGGGGTGAAGTTATGACTGAAAGGATAGACACAGTCAGGTGATGGCCAAGAGAAAGGTAAGAAAACAAAAGTAATTTGAAGGAAGTTTATAGAAATCTCTCATGCCTGGAGTCACTCAGCTTTTATTTTTGACTCTCTGAATTAGAGCCTGTGATCTAGCATGCCTTGGTCAGCTACAGTTTGTATGTAGTCATCCACCCTCAAACCCAATCAAGGTTGCAGATACTGTTACCTTGACTCAAGTCTGGTGAACAAGGAGATAAGGATAATAGAACTTGTCCAGGCACAAATCCTTATTGCTCTAGGAATACACCTCAAAGTCAAAGCACAGTTTTGGAAACTACTACCTTCACTGTTGAATGGCATCAAATGGAACGGTAGGCATACAGGAAGTGGGGTGTGAACTTATTAGCTCAGCAGTTTTAAGAAACTCCCACATGAAGCATCTGACTAGAGGTTATTTTTAACACAGCTTAACTGACACACCATGCTTTAAGAAATTGAAGAAATATTTTCTAGAAGGGGGGAAAAAGTCTGTTGTACATATATTTAAACTGATAAGTTTTTCTCTCCTATTTCACCCAGTGAGATCAGAATTCCTGGACTGCACTGCTACTATACCATTGCCTAACAAGCAGGTATTGGAATCTCTAAATCAGGCCACAACTACGAGAAGCAATGGACATTTTAAGGGTGCATATATTTAGGGTTTGCAGAGGAGGATTCAGTGATGTGAAGAAAACAAGCTCTTGAAATATTACAGTACAGCCACAGATCTTGAGAGTGAAAAAGTGACAGAAATTAATAGAAAGTTGGGAAGATACAGCATATGGTACTAAAGCCACCAGTGAAACTATCTTCCCAATACAAGAGTTTATAACACTAGAACGGGTATTCAAAAAAATGGAGAAATTCCATGATTGAAGTTCAAATTTCTGACCACCAGCAGGAAGGGAATGGGGCAGAAATATTTTAAGATATGTGAGACACTTTAACTAAACCATTCAACAAAGTGCTTGGAAATCAGACCCAGGGAGCAATTTATAGCAATGCTTCACTAGAAAAAATTTTGACAGCATGAGCAGATTATGAGCCCCTAAATTCTTACTATTAGTGAATCTATTTCAGAGAAAGAGAGAGTGATGTGACATTAGCTGTCCTCTGGGATCAAGAATAAACAGGCTGGCAGACTGAAAGTGAGGGGGAAATTTGAATTGAGGTAAGTACAGTGCAGACCCAGAAGTCAACTGCAGGCACTAAGTGAGCTTAAACGGCCCCCCCACTTTACTAAGAAGGTTTAGCAGTCATGAGTAATGCTTTACAAGTATTTCTTTTTCTTCTCTCTTTCTGGCACATGGTGCTGTTGTGTTTCTCCATCCCCTTTGAACTTAGGCATGGCCACCCAACTTGTTTGGGACATGAAATGTGAGCAGAAGTGATTGAGTCACTTTCAAGCAAAGACATTCAGAGCAACACACAAGTTGTCATATCCCTTCCCACTGCTGCAGTGATTAAGGAAATACATGTCAAGATGGAGTCTCCATCATCCTGGCTCCCTGACTGTCCCCAATAAACATGTACATATAATATGATTGAGAAGTAAACCTGTATTGTTGTAAGCTCTGTTGGATACACCCTACAGTAATCCCCAATAATGCTTATCTCCTGGTGTTCACACTTTTGTGTAATTCCCTCCCCTTGAGTGTGGGTGGGACTTGCTTGTACGGCTTGCTTCTAACCAATAGAATATGGCAAAAATAATGGGAGGTCGTTTCTGTGATTACATTACAATACATATAAGACTGTCTCACTAACAGACACACTACAGACTCCCCTCACTGGTCCTGAAGAAGTAAACTACCATAAAATAAGGACGTGTGTTGGAGAAGCCAGTTACAAAGAACTATGGGCAGCCTCTAGGAGATAAATATGGCCTCCAGCATGAAACTAAATCGTCAGTCCCACAGCCAATATGAGATAAGTTCTGCCAACAAAATGTGGGAGCTTAGATGTGAATCTTTCCCTAGTTCAGCCACCACCAACACCTTAAATGCAACCTGTTTTGAGACTCTCATGCAGAGAACCCAGAACCCCAACTTCTAATCTGTAGAAACTGAAATAATTGATGAGTATGTTTTAAGTCACCAAGTTTCTGGTAAGTTATTATATAGCAATAGAAACTAATACATCAGCCATTGAATTTTGGAAGTTGTTTATTACCGCAGCATAAGCTAGCTTATTCCTTCTGACAGAAGGATCCAGAATAAGCTGAAGATTTATGTTCAAGATTGTGCCTACAAATTCCTTTACAGTATAGGTAGCCCTAGCCCATAACAGGCTCGCTCCCAAGATCCAGTGGTTTTACTTATATAAGCGTCTATTGTGTGCTATTATATACAGTAGCATTGTCCCCATATGTGTGGGACTGAGCCAGAAATTCTGAGGTAGAAACACTTACCAGTTGACTCAGATCACAGTGATCATGGGCCTCTTAAAACAGCATTCATGGGGTAAATGCTATCTTTATATCCCAGGATTTTCAAAGAAAATTTATGATTTTGGATTATGTGCCATGTTTATTTGTAACACTTATACTCTCTGGAACATGATCACATATCTCCAGATTTATATGCATCCTGGTTTGAAATGTGCAATCTTATAGGAGCCAATTTATAGAAATTAGCTATATGAATTAGTGAATGCATGGTAATGATGACAAGAGTGGATGGATCTAGAATTATAACATCTAATACGTTTTTATAAGGCTGCTATTTGGCATTTATGCTAAACCTTCCTAGTGCCTTACACAACTTTGCATTTGGTTATTTATTTGCCTCTGATTTTTTATCACTTTTCTCTTATTTCACTTTTCAGAGTCTGCTATGTACTACATGTAAATAACTTCTGTGTAAGTATCTGTCTTTTTATAAAAGGCTCTGAGAACCTTCAGGAAAGGGCCATGTCTCATTTTCCTTCCTATATGCAAAGTTTAGCACGGTGCCGGGCAGTTGGTTCTTGGTTACTGAAAAAGAGAGGAAAGGAGTGGAGTGGAGGGGAGAGGAAGGGAGGAGAGGGAAGGGAAGGGAAGGGAAAGGAGAGGGGAAGGAAAGGAAAGGGAAGGAACACCTTGGTTATTTGGTTGCCACTCACAAACCAAGTTCTTGGTGACTCTGTATTTCCAGGACATGATCTGTGGTAGGCAAAGGGTGAGAAGACATGGCACATGAACATAGTTCTAGCAAGTCTATGAGGATTGACTCAGCCATTCTAAATTGAAATTTGAGAGCGGTTAGCCCATCCCATAAATATACTTTTCTGAGTACTTTCAACACCTCCTGTACCTCAAAAGCAGTTGACCCAGAAGTTATGTTTATATTTCATGACCCTGTCCCTCAGTTGCTACTGAAAAAGGAGAGAACAGACTCAAGTTAGTCTAATTAAATTCTGTCTCTTGAAAATTTGGAATTAAGATTCATTGACAACAGTATCTGCTAGATTGAACTGAGGAGGAAAAAATCCAAAAGCTGCGTGGGTGGCCATATGCATATAGAAGGCGAAAAAGACACAATGTAGAGAGAAGAATAGAGAAATCACAAAGAAAGTGCAGAAATAAGAGACCAGGTAGGAAGTAGGAGGGGGAACAAGAGAGGGAAACTAACTGACTAACTTGATGACTGAAGATTTCCCATTGCCATTCTTGGGTTTACTGTAATGAAGTGTGTCTTTTACACTTATCACAAATTGTGTCTTTTGCTTAATTTTAAGTATGATATTTATGAAACATATTTCTACTAAGATATGCTCCTGTTCCCAAGGTCTCTTTTCCCCTTTTTCATCCTAAATTAACATACTAGGTGGCATGAGAAGGATTCTCTGATAGAGGCTAAGGGAAAAAATAAGGCACTTTGGAAATTATAAATAATTTTTATATTTATAATATAAAGATGAGATTGCACTTATCACCTGCTACTAGAAAGCAGTGTGTTTCTCCAAGCACACTGGATTCCCAAGGAGGCCACGGATAGAATTCAGGCAGTTCATGATGGGAAAAAAGATATCCTTAGCTTTACTAACCTCTAACTGAAATTAGAATTATTTTCAAATATGGATATAGGAAAATAAACAGTAATATATAACAATAACTTTAATTTTGTCATCAATAGAAATCAGAAATTTTCACATCCTATAACAAGTTGTCCCAGAAATCCTGACATATTGATCACAACTTCAAAATGATGGTACTTATTAGACTCACCACTAGATAGTATTATTTAATGTGTTAATAAGAAAGCATGAAATTACTATATCACAAAATTGTTTTTAATACTTTGTTAATTGCATTTCAATGTAATTGGTTTCCTTTGTGATCCTATGTATTTTATTATATGCATTTTAGAACATTATTCTGAGAAGGGATACACAGACTTCATCAGAATTCCAAATGGGTGCAGGGCACCTAAAAGGGTTAAGAACCCCCTACTGACAAATAGAAAAGATAAAAATTTTTGTTTCTGCTATAGCTGAAGTCTTTACATGTATGGCTGATGAAAGGGTAAGTGGTATTATCATGCTGAGTCAAATCACTCAACTTGACTACCAGTTAAGGAACATAAGTATAGGTTGTATTGAATCTGGAAGCGGTAATGAAAAAATATAAATCCCATCACTTCCATCATTTTTTCTCTTATAAATAATGTTCCAATCCTCTTTCAGTAACTAAAGACCATATAAATATATATATATATACACACACACACACATACACATATTCTAGTGATGATTTTAAATAAGCATACTGTCAGCCCCCAGTTATTATCTAAACTAATTTGAGAAAGAAAATCCATGGCTAGAATTACAAACGAGTGTGTTTGCAACTTATGACACTTAGGAAGTGAAGGACCATTGACAGTAATTACCTCTTTTCCTCTTAAGGCCCCCTAAGAAGGAAGGTATAAAATTTTCCTACTGAGGAAATTCAATGTTCAGCAGACCATACACAATTATAAAATTAGCTAATTGATAACTTATTAACATTAGAAGCATGCATGTTCATCACTAGATATTTTTTAAGTCAACTTCTACTCTAATTTCAAATCAATATTTCAAATGAGACCAAGAAATTTTATTTTATTTTATTTCATATTTATTCATTTGCATTTAAGTCTGCTACATCTGATCAATTCTAGAATCTTTTAGAAGTTTAGATATAAATACAGAAAACCACTTACTATGAAGTCTATGAAGTTTGCTATAATTAAAAATTAATCTACGGCATTATTCTAAAAATACTAAAAATTGTCAACAACTGTAACAGCAACTGATCCACATAAAGAAAGGCCATCTCTGACTATTTCCTTAACATAGGAGAAGACTGACTATGTGAGAGCAAAGAACAGTATATAAAGGAAGAATGGCTGATGAGTGCATAAAACTTGTTCTCAATATTTTCTGAAGACCCATTTTATGAAAAAGGCTTAGTTTTGAGCCATTCTGCTTGATCTACAAAATTCTGTAGTAAGTTTTAGTCTCCTGAAAAATAGGAATAGAGAGAAAAAGTACCTTATGAAGGGGATAGTTCTATATTGTAATGTTCAAACAAAGGTTAACTAAATAATGAACAGTTTTGATTCTAACAATCTCTTAATGCCATAGTTAGTGGAGGTGTTTGAAAGCTGCATAGTGGCAGGGTAAAGCTTGAGCTCAAATTCTAATTCGGCCACTTTCCACCTGCATGTCCTAGGGAAAATCATTTAATGAGCCCCAGATAACTCATGTGTAAAAGGAAGAACATAACAATTCTCCCACAGAGATGTTGGGAGGATTTCATGAAACAATAAAAGTGCCTAATAAAGTGCCTGCATATAGTAGGTACTCAGTAAATGTTGGTACCATGCCCTCTTCTGCTGGTTTTATATCCCTACTGACCATTAGGCTGAGCAGCAGATACAAAAGTAAATTCAATGCTTGTTGGCTTCAGGTGAGATGGAATCAGGGAAAGAAGAAAACATAAATTTACAGTGATTGAATCCGAAAAAGGACTAGACCTGAGGAGAAACAGGGCAACAAAGCAATACATGTCAAACAGGTAATAAAATAGCTCAAGCTTATATGTCTTTAATTTGTGTAGTTTGACTCTCTGAGGGCCTTTCTTTAGCATTCTCCATTGCTTTCTAGAAAATCTGTGCCTTTTATTTTGATGCTATATATTTAAATTAGGCTTATTATATTTTCAATAATTTAAAGGAAGTGGACTTACAGTGGTAGTACATAATAATATTTCTTATCGTTTAATATCTTAAATTGAAATTTAGGTAATAAATCACTAGGGGATGGGTTGTCCCATTCTAAAACTGCACAGCCTAAGTGGTTGGCTTATTTAAGCAACAATAAGTGAGAAAGGAAGGGGAATGAAAAAGAGAGTAGAAAGGAGAGAAAGAGAGAGGGAGGCAGGAAGAGAAAAAATAGAAAGAGTAAATAGGACATTTTTTAAAATCTAATTTCAGTTAGGTAAGTAGTGGGTATCTCCTTGAGAACACAGACATAGGGTGATTCTGTAACCCAAAAGTCCAGCCAGGCATGGATTGTTGGCAAAAATATAAGGAAATACATTGCCTTTTCCTTCTGCTTCTCCTTTTATAACCCTATATATTTCTTTGTTTTTGCACTTTCAGAAATGCCAAACGGACATGGTAAAATTTCAGAAAAGGAAAGCTAAAGCAATCACAAGGATTCAAAGTGGCAATAGTGCTAGGGAAGAGAGCCAGCAATGCAAGAAGGAACTGAAAGAGTAAACCTTTTCAACCTGGAAAGACAAAACCTGAGGATGCCAACCAGATTAGGAGTTTAAAAATATAAAAAAGTGGTGACTGATATGCCTAAAACAAGCAGAGACTTAACTTTCAAAATCTAAAATACTAGGGTGAGTCTCCTTTAGGGAAGGTCCTTTTTAAAACTGAACAAGGTAAATTTAGGACCGAAAAAAAAAAGGAAGTACTTAAGCACTCTTTATACAGCAGACAATGATCTTATAAAACTCAACCCCTAAGAGGTGGGTACTAACAGCAAATGTAAGTGAATTTTAAAAGGGATTGGCTGGATTTATATACCACAGTGCCATCAATGGAGATTATGAGGAGCTGATGCATGCTTACTTACCTTGAAGGTTGATGTCAAGATGAAAAATTACAACCACTCACAATTCATTCCCCAGGGCCACTGTTTGCACAGATTGGGGGTCTGGATGGAACATTAATCTAGACCAGTCCTGGTTATTTCTAAGTTTCTAAGCTTTATCCTCCTAATTTAAAATTGATAAAATCATAAAATAAGCTGGAAGAAAACTTAGAGCCTATCTAATTTAACTTCCTCATATTAGTCATAGGAAACTTGAGTCCCAGAGTCATGATGACTTACCTCACGTCAACCAGTTGGTTGATAGAAAAATAAGAAATATTTAAAATCAGTTTTTCTGACTCCTAGTCAGAGAATTCTCCAAAATTTGCAGATAAGGGCATCAACTTCCTTTTCTCTGTACTGCGAAGTATAAATAAAATTATAGAACATAGCAGAGCTGCATCAAGATGCATCTGCAGAGCAGGAATCTTTGTGGTTCTCCTTCATCAATCAGGAAATTAATTTCTTAGTAACAGTTTAAGGTATTCTATTGATATCTACCTCATCTATCTATCTCCTCCATCATGTGCCTTGAAATCCACATAAATTTAGATTCTTTACTAACTTCTTCAGTTCTCATTTTTGAAGCCCAAACTAAGGGAAGAACCTTGGAGATAATTTTTTTGTTAAGGGAAATTGAAATTATGGAAATCAACATCTTTATGGCTTACTTGATTTTAAAATTCATCCTGCACTACAGAAAGTAAATGGTATGCCTACCTAAGGTTTTGCATATGTAGATGTTTCCCCAAACCACTGACCTTGAGGTAAACCATAGTAAACATCCCTCCTGGGCTAACTTGAGAAAGTGGAACTGCTCAGTCATAGCTGGTGAGCATGTTCCCTCTTCACT
The DNA here is from genome assembly GCF_025265405.1 of Mesoplodon densirostris. Lineage (NCBI taxonomy): Eukaryota > Metazoa > Chordata > Mammalia > Artiodactyla > Ziphiidae > Mesoplodon > Mesoplodon densirostris. The sequence continues at coordinate 28,709,198 of NC_082674.1, forward strand.
AATGTGTGTGCACATACATTTAGCCATTCTACAGAGAATTGCACTATTTGGTATTGCATTTGCAGACTCCATTGAAGTAGATGGTCTCAGAAATGTACTAAAAACAAATTAAAACTATTATTTACTGTGTAAAATGTAAGATGGAGGCAGCATTACCTCACTGCAAGGATACTGCAATTTTATTTCACTGATTGATATTCAGAGAAATCAAACCACAAGTGAAATTAACTAGTCAGAACCCAGTAAATCTCTGGTCACTCATGGAATCCTTTGTTAATGCCAGTTATCAGAACTTAGTAATCAAAAGGATATACAAAATATAAATAGTATAAATTAATTGAAAACATAAACTACACATTATACCCAACACATAATTGCCCATAAGTAGAAAAGAATATGAGAAGATTATGCAAAAAGAGAAAAGCCTGTTATTCCAGATGAATGGAATCTATCCAGGGTAGAAGTTTTGCCTAGGGTCTCACCTGCTCTCAGACACTTGTGAGTGAGCCACTACTTGGTTGTAACATGTAAATGTTAAGTGATTTGTCCATAGAACTACTCTTAGAACTGCCAAATGTTAAAATCTGGTCATTGGAATTCTCTGCATATACCACCCAAGGGTTCCCTCTCTAGACTGAAAAATTCTAGTACTTCATTAAGGATTATGTTTTATGTCTTGACTTGTTTTTACTAGATTATAACCTGGTCAAGAGAAACAATAATATTTTAAAATATCTTAAAATTCACTGTGTCCCACATATTATCTGACCTGGCCCCATTGATTGACAGAGCAATCATAGATCATTGATAGGCAATCAAAATGGAGCAGGCAAGGAAAAAGGAGGTCATATTTCAAAGTATATTTATATTCATGATCTAACCTTTAGATTTCTCACAGTTTTGGAAATGAATTTTTTTGATAAGATAAAATTATTGTTTCTATGTGTAGTTAATCTGCTAAGACTGACATTTTGGAATAAACAGAATTTTTACACAGCAGAAAAACATATCAAAATATCTTTAAAAAGAAATTCAACTTCTGTTCACAATGGAGCAATAGTACAAAAATAATTCTTCCACTGTAAATAAATTAAAAACTGGAAAAATATATGAAACCACTCTTTTCAGTCACTGGAAAACAGATGGCACAGATGTATGCTGAAAACAGAAGCCCTTGGCTTTCTTCCTGCAGGCAGGTTTAGGACTGAACAATAGGGAAGGATAATTCAAATAGAGCTGCCATCTGTCTCAATATAGGAGACAGAAACTGAAGTTCAATGAGGCCAAGGAAGCTCAACTTGGTTGGGGAAAGGGACTGTAGAATACCAAAGAGGAGAAAGTTATGCAGAGAAAGAGGCCCAGATATGCATAACACTCCCCTTGAGTCATTAGCTAAATAGGGATTTGTACATGTTTGCTGTGGGCCAGGCAAAGAACAACTTTCAGGAAAAGGAAAATTATTGGGGATCTGTAGACAAATAACTCTCAGGGCTTATTCAGAGATAGAAATCATTTGTGTTCCCACCAGCCAAAATGGAAAAACCATGTTAATATATGGGGCAATCAACAGATGTCCCAAAAGAATCATGCTTTAGTAATAAAGCTAGAACGAAGGCTACTCTATACCTGCCCCAATCCCAGAAGCTTAGAAACAAACCACAAAAGCATCAAAACAATCTGTAAGCAACTTTGCCTGCCAAGACACTCTTTATATAGACTTAGCAAGTCCAATACTCAAAAAATGTAAAATCATAATGCCCAACAGCCAATCAAAGTGACTAGATATGTGAAAAGGCAGGAAAATGCAACCTATAACCAGGAGAAGAATCAATTAACAGAAGCAGACATAGAAATGACAAAGATGAGGGCATTAGGCCAAAATAACATTAAAGCCATTATTACCACTATCTCCAAATCCTCAAAAATTTAAAGAAAAACATAAAGAGAAGGGAAATAGAAAATATAAGAAAAAATCAAATGGAACTTCTGGAGATGAAATATACAATATCTGAAATGAAACTATCGCTGGAAGAAATTAGCACCAGATTAGACATTGCATAAAGAATGATCAGTGAGCTTGAAGATATAACAATAGAAAGTACCTAAAATAAAGCAATGAGAGAAAAGAAAAGAAAAATAATTTTTAAAAAGAAGAATCTCAGTGACTTGTAGTTAACTGCAAGCTATATAACAAACATGTAATCAAAGTACCAGAAGAAGGAAAAGAAAGTGAGAGATAGAAAAAATAATTTAAAGAAATTAAAATTCCAAAGTTGTCTAAAAGTTTTCCAAATTTGGTGATAATATTAAACCCAAAGATTCAAGATCAATGAACACCAAACATAATGAACACAAAGAAAACACATCGAAGACGCAGTGAGCCCAAGTTAATGAAATGAAAGAAAAAAACCCATTAAACTAGAACACAGTTAGTGGAAATAACTTACAAAAAAATAAGTAATGAAGACTTTTTCAAGCAAACACATCAGAAAGAATGTTTGCCAGCAAGTGTGCACTAAAAGAAGTGTTGAAAGAAAATTTTCAGGTACTATAAAATGATACCATTTGTAAAAGTATTCAAAAACGACAACAACCAAAAAAAAGAAAAAAGAAAAGTTAAGAAAAAGGACAGGAAAGGGAAAAAAGCACCAAACATGGTAAATACTCAGGTAAATATAAACACATGTCAATTTCATTTCTTAAAATTTTTTAAATTATTGGTTTTTTAAATAAAAAATGTTATAGAGTTTAATATATACATATACATATATATGTATACATATGTAAAATGTACCACAACAAAAGCACAAAGGATTAGAAAGGAAATGTTGTAGGGAAATATTTTAAGATTCTTAAGTCATACATATAATTTAAATGTTTTGTTAAAGCTATATTATATAAAATCTAGAGTAGTCACAAAAAGATACACAAATAAATATAGCTAATAAACCAATAGAGGAGATAAGGTGGTATATTAATAAAACAAAATAAAACAAAACTGAATTAATCCAAAAGAAAAATGAGAGAAAAGGAAACAAAAATCATACAACATGATGGTAGATTTAAGCCCAATGATGTCAAAAATTACTTAAATATAAATAGTCTAAGAAATGCTAATTAAAAATCAGAGATTATCACACTGGACCAAAAAAAAAGGAATAATGAACTATATCCTGTCTACATTTTAAGAATACTTACTTTAAGTATAAAGATACCTAAGGATAAAAATAAAAGAATGTAAACAAACAAAAAAGATGTTCTATACAAACACTAATATTAAGAAAGCAGTAGTGGCTACAGTTAGTTAAACTAAACTTCAAATCAAGGAATATCCATAGAGATTAAAAAGGGACATTCCATAATGAATAAATGAGTCAATTCCTAATGAGATACAACAATCCTACATTGTATGTGCCTAAACAGAATTTCAAAATTCATGAAGCAAAATCTGGAAGAATTGAAAAGAAAGAGACAAACCTATTATTATTATTGAATATTTCAACACTCTTACCTTTGTAATGATAGAACATGCAGACAGAAAATCAGTGAAGATTCAGAGATTAAACAATGCAATCAAACACTTGATCAAAGTGACATTTATTGATAGAGAACTTAACCAAAGAACAGCAGAATATACATTACTGTCAATCAAATATGCCACATCCACCAAGATAAACCATACGCTGTGCTGTAAAACAAATCAATGAATTTTAAAAGATTCAAATACGTAGCATGCTGTCTGACAACAACAGAACTAACATAGAAATCAACAAGAGAAAGCTATCTGGAAAAATCCCCAAATATTTGCACATTAAACAATGCACTTCTAAATAAATATGTCAAAGAAAGAATCACCAAAGAACTTGAACTGAATGAAAATGAGATTATCAAATTATCAAGATCTGAAGATTCAGCCAAAACAGAACTTATTTATAGCTTTACATACTTATATTAGAAAAGAAGAAAGATCTAAAAACAAATGAGGTAGACTTTTAACTTAAGAAACTAGAAAAAGAGCTAATTATACATAAATTAGTATAATGAAGGAAATAGATACACAATTTAAAATCAATAAAATAGAAAACAATAGAGAAAAATTAGTAAAAAAAAAAGTTGTTTCTTTGAGAAAGCAAACAAAAGTGATAACTATCTAGCTAGCCTGACCAAGAAAAAAAGAGAAAACATATAAATTACCAGAAATTAAAAAGAAGACATCACTAAACATCCCACAGATATTAAAAATATAACAGAGGACAATTTTCATAACAATAAAAATATATGGTCCTTTCAAAAAAAATAAATTCCTTGAATATCACAATGGACCAAAACTAACAAAAGAGAAGACAGAAAGTCTAGTTTTTGCAATATTTATAAAAGACATTGATTTTTCTATCAAAAATATTCCCCCCTCAAACCTGCAGGACCTTATGATTTCAATGATGAATAGTGTCAGACATCTATGGAAGAATTAATATCAACCACATACATACTCTTTCATGAAACAGAGGAGGGCACACTGAAATCATTTTATCATCCTGATACCAAAATCAGACAAATATTACAAAATAAGGAACTACTAGACAATATCCTCATGCATATAACTGCAAAAACCCTTAACAATTTATAGTAAATAAAATCCAGTAATATATATGGATAACATATGAGGTTTACCCTGGAAATGCAAAGATGATGATGAAGACTTAAGATCCACAAATGGATCTTACCTGGGGAATGTAAAGACTGGAAAAGGTAACTCCTTCGAATGCAAAGACAGCAATACAATACTTAAAGAATATGAAAAATCAAGGAAACATGACTCCACCAAAGGAACACAATACAGCCTTTTCAAAAGTGGTATTGGAACAAGTGGGTAACCATATGGGGAAAAACAAATCTCAATTCTTACCTACACCTTAAAAAAAAAAAAGTCAAAATGACACAGACTCAAACGTAAAAACTAAAATTATAAACTTCTACAAGAAAATATAAGAGAAGGCTGTGTGATCTTGGGCTAGGCAAATAGTTCTTAAGTCACACACACACCAAATAAACTATAAAAGAATAAAACCTAATCAGAATTTTAAATTACTGCTTTTCTAAAGACACTGTTGGAAAAGAAAAAAGAAGTCACAATCTGGAAGAAGATATTTGCAATAGACACTAAAGTGAAGGAGATCCAATTTAAAAATGGGTAAATGATTTGAACATACACTTCACCGAAAAGGAATATTCAAAAAACTAGTAAGTACAGGAAAAGATGCCCAACATCATTAATTATCAGAGAAATGCAAATTTAAATGGCAATGATATAACACTATACACTCATACTCAAATGTTTAAAGTTTAAAAGACTATTGTCCAAAAGGTACAATGTTCCAGTTATAAGATAAATAAGTACCAGAGATGTAATGTATGACATAATAAAACATGATGAACACCACTGCATGTTATATACAAAAGTTGTTAAGAAAGTAAATCCTAAGTGTTCTCATCACAAAGAAAAAATGTTTTTCTATTTCTTTAATTTTGTATCTATATGAGATGATGGATATTCACCAAACTTGTGATAATCAATCAATTAATTAATTTAAAAGTAAAATTTAAAAGACTATTGTCCTTGCAGTAGAGCAACTGGAACTCATACATGGCTGGCGGGAACATGAAAAGATTAAATCTTTGCAAAATTTGATTTTTCAAAAAATTTAAACATATAGTTACTATATGATCCAGCTATTCAACTAAGATATTTACCCAAGAAAACTAAAAATATGTGTACAAAAATACTTGTATGGGAATGTTCATGGCAACTTTCTTCATTAGTCAAAAACTAGGAACCAGAATGCCTGTGTTCAAGAGGCAAGTGAAAAAGGATTTGTAGGATACTACTCGGTGGTGTAAAAGAACAAACAACTAAGACAGTGAAGTGGTGGAATCCAAAAACGACATGCCGAGTGAAAGAAACCAGACACATAAAAGTATAAGCTATATGATACCACATCTGAGAACCTCTAGAAAACCCAAATCTTATATAAAATGACAGAAAGCATCTCAGTGGCTACCTGGGACCCAAGTTGGGGTGACAGAAATGTTCTGTATATTGATTTTAGTGGTGGTTACACAGATACATACATTTATCACATCACATAAAACTACATTTAAAATCTCATCCTTTCTGCTCTTTGGCCACCATAATGAAAGACTCCCATGTCTGGGAGCCTTGTAGAGCTTGCTTTTCATCTACACATTTATGACATTTACCAGCATAATACAAATGATGCCATCATAAATGTAGACATGCACAGATTGTATATAAATATTTGTTAATAGGCTATGCTGCCATGGAAAAGTATATGTACTTTCTCAGTGTTGACTGCAGGGTCCTGTACATGTCTATAAGCTGAGGTTGTTTAATAAATTGTCTGATTATTAGTGTATAAAAACACCGTATCAAAATTCTGTTTTGGCAATTTTCCTAGATAATTCTGTCAATATTTATCTCATATGTTTGGGGTTACAATGGTTGATGCATTCAGGTTTCAGAACTGTGATATTTTTATGGTAATTTTTTCCTTTTATCATAAGTGATAATGCTCATTATCCCTAGCAATACATTTGCCTTTGAAGTCTATCCATTTTGATAATATTGCTACCTCAACTTTCTTTTGATTGAAGATTTTTTATTTTTTTATTTTTTTAACATCTTTATTGGAGTATAATTGCTTTACAATGGTGTGTTTCTGCTGTATAACAAAGTGAATCAGCTATACATATACATACATCCCCATATCTCCTCCCTCTGCATCTCCCTCCCACTCTTCCTATCCGACTCCCTAGGTGGACACAGAGCACCGAGCTCCGATCTCCGAGCTGATCTCCCTGTGCTATGCAGCTGCTACTGTCTCACTTCGTCCCAGCTTCCCCTTCCCCTTCCCTGTGTCCTCAAGTCCATTCTCTACATCTGCATCTTTATTCCTGTCCTGCCCCTAGGTTCTTCAGAACCTTTTTTTTTTTTTTTTTAGTTTCCATATATATGTGTTAGCATACAGTATTTGTTTTTCTCTTTCTGACTTAGACTGAAGATTTTTTAAATAGATATTTTCCATTTCTTACTTTTCAACTTTTTATATCTTTATATCATATGGCTGTCTCCTAAATTAGTTTATAGCTGGATTTAGTTTTTGTTTTGTAGTATTTCTCTCTCTCTAGGCAAGACATTCTCATCAAGGAATTTTCTTATATTTACAATTATTGTGCTACTGATATATTTAAACTTATTTTAATTTTTTATTTTTCATGCTTCATTTTTATTAATATTGAGCCTTTGATATCCAATTTGCAATATTTATCTGTAGTTAAATTTGTTATAGGACTATAATTTTTCAGTTGAAACTTGCCAAGCCTTTTCTAAATATAATTATCAAAAGAGGGCAGAAGAGGCACCAGTTCATGTCTAATTCTTAGTTGAAATGATCAAACCTTCCCTCAATAAGAATGATATATTTGTGAGAATTCTGGAGTTGTGAAGAGTCTTATAAAAGTGGCCTAATCCACGTACATGTGAAAATCGAAGTCTGGAGGATCTAGATATGTTGTTCAAGGTCATAAAGTGAGTTAGTATGACTGAATTGAATTCTACTAATTCTTAGTCTAGTGTTCTTTCCATGCTGTGCTTTCAGATTTACGTTGTACAGGCTGTTGAATATCATCGTTTCTGCAGTACAATAGTAGCATGTCTTCCTCCTAAGGAGCTTGTAAATTGAATCAATTCTGAGATATGCATATTAAATTAAGAAGCATGCAAAGCAGATGGTAAAATGCAAATGAATTAAGAGCTCCAAGGTTATACAGATTTGAATCTATTTTAAAAAGTGACAGTCTGTTTTAAGTCTCATCAGTGACTTTGAAAACAATAGGCTCAGCCATAATGGGAAATATGAAACATTTTCTAACTTGCAGTTGTCCTTTATAAAAAAGGTTTTATTTCAATACCTAATTTATTATTTCTCATTTATGTACACCCTGCAGCATTATTTCTCTACAAGCTTTACCTTCCCATTGAGTATTTGAATTTTCCTATCATTTACTTTTCCTCAAAGGCATTAACCTGCTTTTCTAAGTCATATTTCATTTTCTTTGTTACTTTTGCAGATACCTAAAATATTAAAACATTATTTCCAGTCAATCCCATATGCAACACAAAATGAAGAGCGAGTGTAGAGAATAATTACTCTGTATTTCAAAATACAGAACTGCTGGGGTAAATTAGATGATGGAGAATTATGGCAACAGGTCACACAGTATTGACAATGGAAAAGTGGCAGTCATACCTGGAAAAAGCTTATACTTTTTTCTACATGAGAAAAAAAGGGAAACACTAAAATGCAATTTTAAATCACACTTCAATTTCCAGGTTAGTGTTCTCTTCTTAAAATATACATTGCCAACACCCTAGCCCCGGTTCAGCAGATCTTTCAAAACCAGCCTTGGAGATTTCAGTCTAGGGCTGCATCCTTAGCATATTCTTCAGCGGATAGACCAATTAGGCTTGTTTTCTGACAACAGCCAATGTCATGGGGCCCTTGTTGAAATTTCTGTCACATTTTGTGTCTATGAAAATGAACTGCGTCCTTAGGAATTTCAAAAGGCAATGAAGCAAAGGCCTGAGGAGGGTACCAGAGGGAGGCAGAGCAGAGTGTATCATTGTGCACTTCTGATGGGGGTATTTGGTTTCTAATGATAGTGATGATTCCCTATGGTTTGTAGGTACAAAGAACCAGAATCAAAACAAAACCTCACGAGTCCTCCTATCTAGAAAAAAAAAATCTAATTTTGATTAAATTTATATGCACTACAAATTAATTCTGAGAAAAGATAGGTTTGAAATTTTGTATATTTTATTTTTCACAGAGACACATTTAAACCTGAGAAAGGGCAGACATGAGCAGTCCAGAATCTCTTGGGCATAGACTACATTGTGTCTGCCTCATGCCTTTCTTCCAGATGGCTGAAGGGTTTCCTCAAAGGTTGGCTTATCCTGAAGTCTACTCTTAAGCTCTGGCTAGTCCCATTCTACTTTTATTATTCTCCCTCTGTTATTCTTCGTTCCATCACAGTCTCAGTCCCACATTTATCTGTTCATTCCCAGAACACCTGGAACTTCGCTTTGGGTGACCAAATCATCCCACTTTGCCAGGGACTGTCACAGTTTTAGCCCTGAATGTCTCACATCCCAGGAATGAGTCCTTCTTTCTAAGTCGTTCTGGAGATTTACATCTTTCTCCTCCAAGCCCAACCAAGGGACTACCTTACTTCATATTCATTCCCTCAACAGTTTCCTTCATCTAAAAAAAAAAAAAAAATCACTGCCCAATCTCTTCCCAAACACACACACGAGTTTAAAAATATACTGAGAATGAGTGCCAAGGTTTTGCTTCATTGAGATTTGGCCTAAATGCCACCCTCCTCTTTGCCCTTTTGATATAAGCTAAAACTTTACTAGGAAGATGTGCTTCAATCTGCTTAGTGTCTGTGTCTTGCATCTCTGTGTTCCCAGGTCAGCCTTGTGCTTAGTAGGTGTTACACTTTCTTTGGCTCATCTTACCAAGTTTTTCACACTCTCAGATAACATTCACTTGCTGGCTCAGGCTTGCCTTGGATACTGAGACAAACTAGGAGTGAAAGTACATATTTCAATAATGCCTCTCCACTTGATTTCCATGTAATGGAACATGGAATTAAGTCACACTTCATATTGTGGAATATACTGGTCCAATGATAATTGCTCATCTTTTGTATGTGAACTGCTTTTTCCTCCTTTGGAAGATTTTAAAAGATATTTCCTTTGTCCCTACTATTCTGAAATTTCACAACTATGTCCTTTGGTGTGGGTATTTTCCCATTCATTGTGCTGGACACTCAGTGGGTCTTTTCAGTCTGAAAAACCATGTCTGTTGATACCTTTTTATACCAGTTTCCTATTCATTTACACATTCTGTAATATCTCTATGCTTTATAATAGTTTATTGTTGCTATACTCTTTTCATTATATATGACATCCTGTTCTTTTTAATGGATGCAACATTTTCCCTTATTAAGATGACCATAAAATATAATGCATTTATTTAATGTTCATTTTCATCTTTCTAAGTATCAAAAAATTTTATTAGACTATACCTCACAATGCCCTTAATTGTTTTAGTTATAAATTAAACTGTACAAGTTAAAACATAAAAGCTTCACTTTATGAATGTTGAGACTATGGCAACATATAATTAAATGAAATTTACTGAAGTTGTTCAAAGGACTGTGGAAAATCTTCTTTCTGGCCTCTGACTGTCCAGCTTCAGAGTACTGGTAAAAACAGAAAGCAAACCTAATATATTATATGTTTTGTATCTGCCAAATCACAGATCATCCTGAAAGAGCCAAACTTTTTTTTCCCAGTCCATGGAAGTGAGTTGAAGAACTGACATGCTTTAATCCTAATCAGTGTTTGAATGAAAATACAGAGAAAAAAAAAAAAAAACCTCCATATCGGAAAACTTTTTAAAATAATAAAAGAATAAAGAGTGATCTTAATCAATTAGAAGTAAGCCAAAGGCCAAATGAATTTTAAGTAAAATAAGTCCTTGGGAATAAAACCAAATTAAAAAGTTCTTAATGACACAAAGTTTCTTCAACATGGACAGGAAAACAATAATGAGTTATCATTTGAATTAATAACAAAATATCTTCTCTATTAACAAAAATATACCACACTACGACTGAATGACATGAGAAGTCACTTCTACATCAACGTTCAAGCTGAGAGTAATAGTATAGAACAATTATTCCAAACCTTATTTTTATAGAGAGGCAACTGAGATCAAATGAAAGAAAGAACTCATTCAGCTCCTCACAAATAGTTAATGGCCCATGCAACAAGTATGTTGTTGTTCCACAATCAAAATCTTTAGCCTTTTTATTCCTACAAACTCCAACGTTTTTTTCACTATGGCAGTTGGTCCTATAATTGAATATTTAATTCATCTACAGTTAAACTCTCTAGGTGAGAAATAATTGACAAATTCTAGTTATGGCCCATATAATTTAATCTTCAATACAATACAATTTCAAAAAGAGAAAAGATTCTAGATCTATATGTTTTAAATAAAACATCATTTAAAGTAGAACATGAGGTAGTACAGAAATGAACAATAGAAACAAGAATTTTTAAAAAAAGAAAGCCAAATATTTGTGGGATAATTAGAGGAATTAGAGTTGTAAGATTTAGAGAAAAGAATGTTAAGTAGTGGCTTTCTACAGTTAAAAGACAGATCTAGGCTATTATTCACCATCTTCATTGAGATAAAATATAGTTAGAGCAAGGTACAGATGCAACCAAGAAGCAGTTCTTGAGTACAGAGTGACTAATGTCTGGCCCAGCACCTAGTGAGTGAAATAAGAGGGTATGGTAGATGAATCCCTAGAGTTTAGGGGTAAAGAGACTAACAGTTATCATCGTACTCTTACTTGAAGTTTGTTGGCCAGAGATCTAGGAGCTAAACCAAGTGACCAATTTGATATGTTAATACCACAAGGCAAGCTGCCTCTCCCAGTGAGAAAAATAACATGTTCAATTCTTCCAAGTTAAAGGCTTACTGTAATGATTAAGCACACAGACTCAGGGGTCAGAGTGCCTGGGTTCAAATCTCAAGCTTCAACACTCGTTATGTAAATTTAGACAAATTACTTTAAGGTGACTTGGGGTTTCTCATATGTAAAAGAAAGAGATTTTGGTACCCATTTTTTTTAACAGTTGTTAAGATAGTGCTTAGGAAATAGCAAATTAATATTATCTTCCAAATATCTGAACTCATGTCATCTGACAGATTCCAATATTATTCCTTAAATAATTATTGAAAACATCAAGATAAAAATACAGATTTTAGGGCTTCTCTGGTGGTGCAGTGGTTAAGAGTCCGCCTGCCAATGCAGGGGACACGGGTTCGTGCCCCGGTCTGGGAAGATCCCACATGCCGCGGAGCGGTTAGGCCCGTGAGCCATGGTCACTGAGCCTGCGCATCCGGAGCCTGTGCTCCGCAACGGGAGAGGCCACAACAGTGAGAGGCCCGCGTACTGCAAAAAATAAATAAATAAATAAATAAATAAATAAAATACAGATTTTAAAATTATCTATTAAGTGTATCACCAGGTTAATTTAAGGGAGAAAAATGTAGCTAAAGTTATTTGACAGCTTTGAATACATCTAAATGTCACATCAATTGGGCAGTGGTCAATACTTTGACTAAATTCTAATCAAGAGGCTATTAAGTTAGTGAAATTTTGAAATCTCATAATTGGCATTTGTTTGCTCTGAGTAATGTTGTGCTCTATTCACATGAACATTGGAGAGGCAGTTTTCCAGTCATTTTTATTAGAAAACATGAGGCAAGACCACACCCCTCTAAGCATAAAGTTCTACAAATACTCATAGTGTAAAATCTCAAAGTATAACTTGTTTCCAAATAGCTGAGTCTATTGGCTGCCAAATGAACTTTCAGTTGAAACAATGGAAAAAGCACAAAGAATATAGAATTTAGACACAAAAAAAGAGAACATCCAGCAAAATGACTTGGTAGCTAAACTCATAGTAATGAAATGCGAAAGTCTTAAATTTATTTATGGCAAGCATCTCAGTCAAGACTTTAATCTGTAAGTATGGTGAAAAGACTATAGAGCAAGAAAAGCAGAGAGCAGAGTCTCAGCTAATAAGATATCCCAGTCAGTTCTGTGATAATGAGATATATGTGTTTCTGAAAATCACTTCATTCAGAGAAACTCTGCAATAAAAACCATAGGTCTGAGGACACCTTCAAGATGGCGGAGGAGTAAGACGTGGAGATCACCTTCCTCCCCACAAATACATCAGAAATACATCTAAATGTGGAACAACTCCTACAGAACACCTACTGAATGCTTGCAGAAGACCTCAGACTTCCCAAAAGGCAAGAAACTCCCCACGTACCTGGGTAAGGCAAAAGAAGAAAAAGAGACAAAAGAATAGGAACGGGACCTTGCACCTCTGGGAGGGAGCTGTGAAGGAGCAAAAGTTTCCACACACTAGGAAGCCCCTGCACTGGTGGAGATGGAGGGTGACGGGGGAAAGCTTCAGAGGGCAGCAGTAGGGATGCAGAAAGCAAAGCAGAGAGATTCCTGCACAGAGGATTGGTGCCGACCAGCACTCACCAGCCTGAGAAGCTTCTCTGCTCACCCACCAGGATGGGTAAGGGCTGGGAGCTGAGGCTCCAGCTTCAGAGGTCAGATCCAAAGAAGAGAAAGGGAAAATTCTCCCAGCAGCCTCAGGAGCAGCGGATTAAATCTCCACAAACAACTTGATGTACCCTGAATCTCTGGAATACCTGAATAGACAACAAATCATCCCAAACTTGAGGCAGTGGACACACGGAGCAACTGTGGACTTGGGGTTTGCTTTCTGCATCTAATTCATATCTGGTTTTATATTTGTCTTAGTTTAGTATTTAGAGTTTATTATCATTGGTAGATTTGTTAATTGATTTGGTTGCTCTCTTCCTTTTTATATATATATATATATATTTTTTCCTTTTTCTCTTTTTGTGAGTGTGTATGTGTATGCTTCTTTGTGTGATTTTGTCTGTATAGCTTTGCTTTTACCATTTGTCCTAGAGTTATGACTGTCCTTTTTTTTTATCATTGGTGTATGTTTTTTTTTGTTTTTGTTTTTGTTTTTGTTTTTTTTTTTTGCTGTACACGGGCCTCTCACTGCTGTGGCCTCTCCCGTTGCGGAGCACAGGCTCCGGACACACAGGCTCCGCGGCCATGGCTCGCGGGCCCAGCCGCTCCGCGGCACGTGGGATCCTCCGGGATCGGGGCACGAACCCGCGTCCCCTGCATCGGCAGGCGGACTCCCAACCACTGCGCCACCAGGGAAGCCCTGGTGTATGTTTTTTGGTTTGGTTGCTCTCTTCTTTCTTTTTAGTTATTAATATTTCATTTTTAATAATCTTTTATATTAATAACTTTATTTTATTTTATTTTATTTTTTCTTTCTTTCTAACATTTTTCTCCCTTCTCTTCTGAGCCGTGTGGCTGACAGGGTCTTGGTGCTCCGGCTGGGTGTCAGGCCTGTGCCTCTGAGGAGGGAGAGCCGAGTTTAGGACACTGGTCCACCAGAGACCTCCCAGCGCCACATAATATCAAACTGTGAAAATCACACAGAGATCTCCATCTCAATGTTAAGACCCACCTCCACTCAACGACCAGCAAGCTACAGTGCTGGACACCCTATGCCAAACAACTAGCAAGACAGGAACACAACCCCACCAATTAGCAGAGAGGCTGCCTAAAATCATTATAAGGTCACAGACGTGCCAAAACACACCACCAGACGCGTTCCTGCCCAGATGAAAGACAAGATCCAGCCTCATCCACCACAACATAGGCACCAGTCCCCTCCACCAGGAAGCCTACACAACACACTGAAACAACCTTAGCCACTGGGAGCAAACTCAAAAACAAGGGGAACTATGAAACTGCATCTTGCAAAAAGGAGACCCCAAAACGAGTAAGTTAAGCAAAATAAGAAGACAGAAAACACACATCAGATGAAGGAGTAAGGCAAAAACCCATCAGACCAAACAAATGAAGAGGAAATAGGCAGTCTACCTGAAAAAGAATTCAGAGTAATGATAGTAAAGATGATCCAAAAGCTTGGAAACAGAATGGAGAAAACACAAGAAATGTTTAACAAGGACCTAGAAGAACTAAAGAGCAAACAAACAATGATGAAAAACAAAATAAATGAAATTAAAAATTCTCTACAAGGAATGAATAGCAGAATAACTGAGGCAGAACGGATAAGTGACCTGGAAGATAAAATAGTGGAAATAACTACTGCAGAGCAGAATAAAGAAAAAAGAATGAAAATAATGAGGACAGTCTCAGAGACCTATGGGACAACATTAAACGCACCAACATTCGAATTATAGGGGTCCCAGAAGAAGAAAAGAAAAACAAAGGGATTGAGAAAATATATGAAGAAATTAGAGTAGAAAACTTCACTAATATGGGATAAGAAATAGTTAATCAAGTCCAGGAAACACAGAGAGTCCCATACAGGATAAATCCAAGGAGAAACACGCCAAGACACATATTAATCAAACTATCAAAAATTAAACACAAAGAACTAATATTAAAAGCAGCAAGGGAAAAACAAGAAGTAACATACAAGGGAATCCCCATAAGGTTAACAGCTGATCTTCCAGCAGAAATTCTGCAAGCTAGAAGGGAGTGGCAGGATATATTTAAAGTGATGAAGGGGAAAAACTGACAACCAAGATTACTCTGTCCAGCAAGGATCTCATTCATATTTGAGAGGGAAATTAAAACCTTTACAGAAGAGCAAAAGCTAAGAGAATTCAGCACCACCAAACCAGCTTTAAAACAAATGCTAAAGGAACTTCTCTAGGTAGGAAACACAAGAGAAGGAAAAGACCAACAATAACAAACCCAAAACAATTAAGAAAAGGTAATAGGAACATACATATCGATAATTACCTTAAATGTAAGTGGATTAAATGCTCCAACCAAAAGACATAGACTGACAGAATGGACACAAAAACAAGGCCGATATATATGCTGTCTACAAGAGACCCAATTCAGACCTAGGGACACATACAGGCTGAAAATGAGGGGATGGAAAAAGATAATCCATGCAAATGGAAATCAAAAGAAAGCTGGAGTTGCAATTCTCATATCAGACAAAATAAACTTTAAAACAAAGACTATTACAAGAGACAAAGAAGGACACTACATAATGATCAAGAGATCAATCCAAGAAGAAGATATAACAATTGTAAATATTTATGCACCCAACAGAGGAGCACCTCAATTCATAAGGCAAATACTAAAAACCATAAAAGGGGAAACTGACAGTAACAAAATCATAGTAGGGGACTTTAACACCCCACTTTCACCAATGGACAGATCATCCAAAATGGAAATAAATAAGGAAACACTAGCTTTAAAAGATACATTAAATAAGATGGACCTAACTGATATTTATAGGACATTCCATCCAAAAACAACAGAATACACTTTCTTCTCAAGTGCTCATGGAACATTCTCCAGGATAGTTCATATCCTGGGTCACAAATCAAGCCTTGGTAAATTTAAGAAAACTGAAACCGTATCAAGTAACTTTTCTGACCACAATGCGAAGAGACTAGATATCAAAACATCTGTAAAAAATACAAACACATGGAGGCTAAATAATACACTACTTAATAACCAAGAGATCACATCAAAGAAGAAATCAAAAAATATCTGGAGAAAAATGACAATGAAAACACTACGACCCAAAACATATGGGATGCAGCAAAAGCAGTTCTAAGAGGGAAGTTTATAGGAATACAATCCTACCACAAGAAACAAGAAACATCTCAAATAAACAACCTAACCTTACACCTAAAGCAATTAGAGAAAGAAGAACAAAAAACCCCAAAGTTAGCAGAAGGGAAGAAATCATAAAGATCAGATCAGAAATAAATGATAAAGAAATGAAGGAAACGATAGCAAAGATTAATAAAACTAAAAGCTGGTTCTTTGCAATGTAAACAAAATTGATAAATCATTAGCCAGACTTATCAAGAAGAAAAGGGAGAAGACTCAAATGAATAGAATTAGAAATGAAAAAGGAGAAGTAACAACAGACACTGTAGAAATACAAAGGATCATGAGAGATTACTACAAGCAACTGTATGCCAATAAAATGGACAACTGGGAAGAAATGAACAAATTCTTAGTAATGCACAACCTTCTGAGACTGAACCAGGAAGAAATAGAAAATATAAACAGACCAATCACAAGCACTGAAATTGAAACTGTGATTTAAAATTTTCCAACAAACAAAACCCCAGGACCAGATGGTTTAACAGTTGAATACTATCAAACATTTAGAGCAGAGCTAATACCTTTGCTTCTCAAACTCTTCCAAAATACAGCACAGGCAGGAACACTCCCAAACTCATTCTACGAGGCCACCATCACCCTGATACCAAAACCAGACAAAGATGCCACAAAGAAAGAAAACTACAGGCCAACAGCCCTGACAAACAGAGATGCAAAAATCCTCAACAAAATACTAGCAAACAGAATCCAACAGCACATTAAAAGGATCATACACCTTTTAATGATCAAGGGGGGTTTAATCCCAGGAATGCAAGGATTCTTCAATATGCCTGAATCAATCAATGTGAAACCCCAATATTAACAAATTAAAGGAGAAAAACCATATGATCATCTCAGTAGATGCAGAGAAAGCTTCTGACAAAATTCATCACCCATTTATGATAAAAACCCTCCAGAAAGTAGGCATAGAGAGAACTTTCCTCAATATAATAAAGGTCATTTATGACAAACCCACACCCAACATCGTCCTAAATGGTGAAAAACTGAAACCATTTCCACTACGATCAGGAACAAGACAAGGTTACCCACTCTCAAGACTATTATTCAACATAGTTTTGGAAGTTTTAGCCACAGCAATCAGAGAAGAAAAGGAAATACAAAGAATCCAAATCGGAAAAGAAGAAGTAAAGCTGTTACTGTTTGCAGATGACATGATACTATACATAGAGAATCCTAAAGATGCTACCAGAAAACTACTAGCACGAATCAATAAATTTGGTAAAGTAGCAGGATACAAAATTAATGCACAGGAATCTCTTGCATTCCTATACACTAATGATGAAAAATCTGAAAGTGAAATTAAGGAAACATTCCCAATTACTATTGCAACAAAAAGAATAAAATATCTAGGAATAAACCTACCTAAGGAGACAAAAGACCTGTATGCAGAAAATTATAAGACACTGATGGAAGAAATTAAAGATGATACAAATAGATGGAGAGATATACCATGCTCCTGGATTGGAAGAATCAATATTGTGAAAATGACTCTATTACCCAAAGCAATCTACAGATTCAATGCAATCCCTATCAAACTACCACTGGCATTTTTCACAGAACTAGAACAAAAAATTTCACAATTTGTAGAGAAACACAAAAGACCCTGAAGAGCCAAAGCAATCTTGAGAAAGAAAAACGGAGCTGGAGGAATCAGGCTCCCTGACTTCAGACTATACTACAAAGCTACAGTAATCAAGACAGTATGGTACTGGCACAAAAACAGAAAGATAGATCAATGGAACAGGATAGAAAGCCCAGAGATAAACCCACGCACATATGGTCAACTTATCATTGATAAAGGAGGCAAGAGTATACAGTGGAGAAAAAACAGCCTCTTCAATAAGCAGTGCTGGGAAAACTAGACAGCTACATGTAAAAGATTGAAATTAGAACACTCCGTAACACCATACACAAAAATAAACTCAAAATGGATTAAAGACCTAAATGTAAGGCCTGACACTATAAAACTCTTAGAGGAAAACACAGGCAGAACACTCTATGACATAAATCACAGCAAGACCCTTTTGACCCACCTCCTAGAGAAATGGAAATAAAAACAAAAAAAAACAAATGGGACCTAATGAAACTTCAAAGCTTTTGCACAGCAAAGGAAACTATAAACAAGACGAAAAGACAACCCTCAGAATGGGAGAAGATATTTGCAAATGAAGCAACTGACAAAGGATTAATCTCCAAAATTTATAAGCAGCTCATGCAGCTCAATATCAAAAAAACAAACAACCTAATCCAAAAATGGGCAGAAGACCTAAATAGACATTTCTCCAAAGAATATATACAGATTGCCGACAAACACATGAAAGGATGCTCAACATCACTAATCATTAGAGAAATGCAAAACAAAACTACAGTGAGGTATCACCTCACACCAGTCTGAATGGCCATCATCAAAAAATCTACAAACAAGAAATGCTGGAGAGGGTGTGGAGGAAAGGGAACCCTCTTGCACTGTTGGTGGGAAGGTAAATTGATACAGCCACTATGGAGAACAGTATGGAGGTTCCTTAAAGAACTAAAAATAGAACTACCATACGACCCAGCAATCCCACTACTGGGCATATACCCTGAGAAAACCATAATTCAAAAAGAGTCATGTACCAATATGTTCATTGCAGCTCTATTTACAATAGCCAGGACATGGAAGCAACCTAAGTGTCCATCAACAGATGAATGGATAAAGAAGATGTGGCACATATATACAATGGAATATTACTCAGCATAAAAGGAAATGAAATTGAGTTATTTGTAATGAGATGGATGGACCTAGAGTCTGTCATACAGAGTGAAGTAAGTCAGAAAGAGAAAGACAAATACCGTGTGCTAACCCATATATATGGAATCTTTAAAAAAAAGGAAAGAACATGGTCATGAAGAACTTAGGGGCAAGACAGGAAGAAAGAAACAGACCTACTCGAGAGTGGACATGAGGATAGGGGGAAGGGTAAGGGTAAGCTGGGACATAGTGAGAGAGTGGCATGGACATATATACACTACCAAATGTAAAATAGCCAGTGGAAGCAGCCACATAGCACAGGGAGATAAGCTTGGTGCTTTGTGACCACCTAGAGGGGTGGGATAGGGAGGGTGGGAGGGAGGGAGACACAAGAGGGAAGAGATATGGGGAAATATGTATATGTACAACCGATTCACTTTGTTATAAAGCAGAAATTAACACACCATTTTAAAGCAATTATACTCCAATAGAGATGTAAAAAAAAAAAAAAAAAGATGAACCTAGGGGCAGGACAGGAATAAAAACGGAGACATAGAGAATGGACTTATGGACACAGGGAGGGGGAAGGGTAAGCTGGGATGAAGTGAGAGAGTGGCATGGACACATATACACTACCAAATGTAAAATAGATAGCTAGTGGGAAGCAGCCACATAGCATGGGGAGATCAGCTCGGTGCTTTGTGACCAACTAGAGGGGTGGGATGGGGGTGTGGGAGGGAGACGCAAGAGGGAGGAGATATGGGGATATATAT
The DNA here is from genome assembly GCF_025265405.1 of Mesoplodon densirostris. Taxonomy (NCBI): domain Eukaryota; kingdom Metazoa; phylum Chordata; class Mammalia; order Artiodactyla; family Ziphiidae; genus Mesoplodon; species Mesoplodon densirostris. The sequence continues at coordinate 28,729,190 of NC_082674.1, forward strand.
TTATGTATAGCTGATTCACTTTGTTATGAAGCAGAAACTAACACACCATTGTAAAGCAATTATACTCCAATAAAGATGTTAAAAATAAATAAATAAATATACCAAAGGTCTTATGCAAAAAAAAACCCCAAAAAAAAACCAGTGAGGCTAGAGGCACACTACTCTAAAACTTCCTCAGTGAAACAATGAAAAAAAAAAGATAAGAATCTAATGAATTTGGTAGAACCATTTTACACATGCTAAATAGTTATACATGTTAAAATATATAAATAAAAAGGGTATTTTACTTTGAAAAGGACCTGACTTGTGTACAGGAGCAACAGAGAGGTTGTAGCTTGTGTTATTATTGTGACGAGGTAGAAGGAGGATTAAGAGAAATTGTAGGAAACGTTGCAGTACAAGATTCCGTTGGGTGTGGTGGAACTTCTCTTTTTTATCCCTTCCTTCATCCTACTGCCTGGAATATGGCTATCCTGGCCAACATTCTAGATTGGATGAGAGTCTGGATCCCTGAAGAGCAAATCTCTGGGTGGCCTCCCTGTGGACTTTTACATGACCAATAAAAAGCTTATTTTTTTTAAGTCACAATTATTTTTGTTCTCTTACTTGTAATTAAGGTCAATCCTAACTGATACAGACTTTCTAGATAAATCCTATTTCTATTTTTTTCTCACATTTAATATATTTTCATCCTTTTTACCACATTCTATAGGAATCACATGAGGTGGGGGACAGAAATGGAGTGATGTAGGTCAAAGAGCACAAATTTTCAGTTGTAAGAAGAATAAGTTCTGAGGATCTAGTGTACAGCATGGTAACTATAGTTAATAATACAGTATTGTATACTTGAAACTTGCTGAGAATAAATCTTAAGTAGTCATACGCATACAAAAACATAATTAAAAAAAGAGTTACTTATGTAAGGTGATGGACATGTTAATTATCTGGATTTTGATAATCATTCTACAATCATACATATACAATTGTATATGTATATCAAACCATTACATTGTATACTTTCAATATATACAATTGTATTTATCAGTTATTACTTAATAAAATTAAAGAATCACTTGGATCAATCTTCCAATGCATTATGTAATTTAATTTTAGCTGTATCCTTTCTCCTATTTAATCCCTCTCTTTACTTTTTAATTTCATTATCATGTTTTTTTTAATTCCCAAGACTTCAAATTTTCTTTTTCACTGAAGTCTGTTATTTTATTCTCTCACAGAGAATACTAAGTATGCTTAAATTTTCTTCTTTTCCTATGTTGAATTTTTTGTCTGATTACTTCTTAATTTTGTTGAATTTATTTCTCTTAGGTTTCCTTACATGCCTGGTAGTTCTTACTGAATGTTCCAATGTTTAAAATATCATCTCAGAAACATTAAAAAACCCAGGTTGTGAAAAAATGTTCTGATTTAGGAGTCCTATCTCCAGAGGCTATGAAGTGGGGGGCACAAGGCAGAACTTGTGGCTGGTTTAGCATTTTGTAAGTGCATGAGAATATTTTGTCTGCCCGGGAAGAGGAGGCTCCCGTTCTTCATGGTAAGCATAAGTTATCTGGAAACTTTCTCCATACCAACTCCATAACTCTTATAATCTCTTGTGAGAATGTCTAAATTAGAATGCCTTATTCAATGCCTCCACCCCACCCTAAGGCCAAAATTAGGAAAGCGTGGGAAAGATTAATGAATGGACACTTGTCGTTTGTTTTGCTTCACCTAGCATCTGAACTCCTATGTTAGAAGTTTCCATTCAATGAGTCTTGCTGAGGCAAAGAATGCATCCCTCTATAAAATCTGAGACTGTAGGGATCTGCTTTTCTAGTTATCTGACATAAGCTCTGCCAATCAAAACGCATCTGTGCCAGATCTGATGCTCTAAAAGCAAAAACCTGTGCCCATGCCTGAGTGTCACAGAACAGAAGTGGCTCAATGGCAAATCATTGTGATTTCACCTGAATGAAGGACGAGAAATTCCATAAGACCACGTCTGCAGCTTGGATTTGGTTGTTGTTCCTGGCAGCCCAGCCTTCAGTCTAATTCTCCAGGCTTCCTGCAGTTCTTGAGCCACCCAAGCCCTTATCTGCTTCACCCAGAGTAGGCATTTTTTGCTTACAGTTAAGAACCTGATTAATACAGTTGGCATGACTATGTCACAGCCCTTTAATTACCAAGCAAACCTCATATGGCCTCCTTCTCTAAAACCTACTACCTCTAGGGAAAAAAATGTAGTTTGGAAAGCACCTCTCTTTCCCCAGTAGCCCTTTTCATCAATCTTGCATTTCATCATCAGCCTGATATCACATGTTCTATTTCTTAAAAAAAAAAAAAAATGCATCACTGTTCTGGTTTTTTGATGGTTCTTGCCCAGCTTTCTAAATTCCTTTCTATCCCATTTTCTTTTCTGTATGTTTCAGTGAGATTTGAGCTGACAGGAAAAGTAAATCATGTATTTAGGAACCCATATTGAACTGAAAGTTTATTTCCTACATTGTCTTCTTGCTTCATTTTTAAGATAATGATTGCTATATGTGTATTTTAAATATACATATGTATGTTTATATATCTGTGTGTGTGTTTGTGTGATCTATAGGTCATTTGAAGTGTTTCTAACTTAATGATGATGTTAGGAAACAAGCAGGGTCCTCAGTAACACATCTTATTGCACACATCTGCAAACCTGTATCATCTTTATGGATGTAGTCAGGTTGCTTTCTACTTGTATTCATTGTCAATCATCAAAGTAAACATTCCATCTCAACTTATGCCACAAAGCTCCTCATCTGCTTTCAACTGAAATAATCTACAATGTGTTTATTCTCTTTGTTTGTGGGTTTGCCTAAATACCTGTTTGAGATGAAATCACGAAGTTTATTATGGTGTCTGTTTACTATAGTAAAATTGATCTTTCCTGATTATCAGGCCCACCAATAAAACCATTACCTAGCTTTACTCAACACTGTGGTCCATTTAATTTGGAATCATGTGCTATGAAAAAGCTTGAATAAAATGAATGATTTGTAAACTGGACCCTACTTTGAATGTAGTTAAGTCCATTTTAAGTGGATTTACTTAAAGCTAGTAAAAAGAATCTATACTTGCTAATGTAAAGTTGTCAACACATAGCAGATGCCCAATCATAACTCTTGTGTGATTGATGTTCTCTCTCTCCCATCCCCCCCACAAAAAACCCTCTAATTTATCTTTTTTTTTTTTTTTTAATGTTCAGTGCTTGTACTGGGTTTTCATAAGATAGGGCACACCTGCATATATTTTTAACAGCTGAATTTTCCAGCTGTCTCAACATCACATTCCCTAACATTGCCCTAAAAGCACTCTCTGTTTCTGTTTCCTTTACCTTTGCTGATTTTCTTCTGGTGAACTAACATTTCTCAGGCACTTCTTTCAATTTATTTTAAACTTCTGACTCTACTCTCTGAATTTTCCTGCTTCTCTTTAAACTCAAGTCAGGCTGTCAACACCACTTACTGAATGCCTGCTGTGAAAAGATACAAAAGGAATCAAGGCAACATTTTCTTTCCTTGAAGAATGTAAAAATCTACTGGGTGAGGCAGAACATACATTCCCTTTAAAAGTGTCAAAACATCCTAAAATAGCCTGAAATAAGCATATATTAATTTAGCATAACCCTTATGTGAATTCTGAAAGAATGCAATCTTATTTAGTACTAAGCAAGATTGATTAAGAAATTCCTTCAGGATCTGAGCTTTGAGTCTCAAGCCTTTAAGACATCATGCCTCCTTTTATAAGAAATATTGTATGATAGCCCTTACTGTCCTGAAATAAAATTAATAGATGATAAACCCTTCCAATACACATAATTTCAGAGAAATTTATACAATGCCTTATCTGCAACATAAGGGAGGATAGAGCAAAAATAATTTATAATCAAATATATATTTCAAAATATAAAATCAAGCACATGTACACTAGCAGACAAAATGAGACAGAGTCAGATGCTGGTCCTATATGTGACAACTACAAATGTGTCAGTGACTTGAAAATCAGGAGAGGCATGGCTGTTTGAAGAGTGGTTTTCCACAGTGGTGACCAACTCTTGGTCAAATTCCAAAGGGAAATAAATCTTCCCTTGGTTTATATTGTGGGTTACACTCATGTAAAAATTTAATGTGTATTAGAACTGTACAAAAACACTTGTTTCCTCTATGTAAAAGAGTTAACTTCCAGTCTCAAATAATTAGAAACATGAATTTGTGTCAGAGTATAATGAGAAAACAAGGAAGAACAGTAGGTTGAGGACTATTCATGTGGAACCTTGGGAGCCAAGCTAAGGTACATCAGTTTTATAAAATGGTCAGTAGGGAGCTATGTATTGTTCAATAGAATGAAATATATTAAAAACACAGCATCAGAGGAAGAGTATAAATAGTATTAATAAGCATAATAATCTTGTAAGTATAACACATTCAGCAACACATAAAGATAATAAATCTGAAGCTGGAGAAAGCACATTAGTTTATACACATTATGTGAAAAAAAGTGACAGTATCATCTAACTAACTGTTGAACAGCTTTTAGTTATGAGCCTTACAAACCAGTTAGATAATTGTGGGTCATAGATGGATAGGCACTGGGAGTTAACTGAAAGTTAGAAGGTAACTTTGAGAGCATTAAGCCTGGAGACCACAAACCCAAACACTTATAGGATCAGGCAGACAATGAAGCAGAACAGTTCTAGCACAACAGGGAGTAGTGGGGAGGGTGTCAAACTAGAATGTGCATGGAGGACAGCGGTCACTCTGTTGCGGGCAATTACTCATATAATTATGCTAATCCGATATTGGCAGATGCTCTCTTTTAAAGAGAGGCAAGATATTCAGATTTTTAATCAAATAATTCACATTTTACCATGTTATGCTCAAACATATTTTGAAAGTTTTATCAATTAATTTGTTGAAATGTGGATAGAGTATAACTTTTCACCTCTCCTAGATTTTATAATGTAACCAAAATGACTGATAGTGCCTTTAAAAACATAGGGACTTTAAAGTATTGCTGGATGCTCTTTTATTAATTTCTCACCTATGCCAGGTTCAAAAAAAAAAAAAAACTGGTTGTTCCACCTACAGTGACCCTTGCACTTGTAATGACTGGTAATAAAGTACATGATCTAGGAGTCATAGAAGTTTAGATCCAGAGCCATGTTTCCCATTTATTAGACACATTACATTCACCAAACCACTTAAGCTTCTGTGCCTACTCTGTAAATTGGAGATTATTTCCTAATCCATATTTCTCAAGAGGTTGCTATAAAAAAACAGGTGAAATAAATAATGTATATTAAACCTATTGAACCCTGCACAAAGGCAGTACAGTGAGAATATCATTGAACTAGAAATTAGGGGATCTAGTCAATTAGTAGTGGTTTTCTAAACTTGAACTGAGAAGGATGATCTAGAGCAATGACCTTTAATAGAAATGCCATGTAAGCCACATGTGTAGCTTTAAATTGTCTAGAGTCCACACTGAAAAAGGAACAAATAAAATTAATTTTAATATAATTTATTTAACCCAATGTATCTAAACTATTACCATGTCAAGATATAATCAATATGAAATTATTATTGAGATAGTTTACATATATCTTCACACCAATCTTTAATGTGTATTTTACACTTATAGCATGTTTCAATTTGGATTAGTCACATTTCAAGTGCTTGATGGTCACAGGTGGTAGTGACTACTGTAGTGGACAGCACAGATCTAGACTAAGGTCGCCTTCAACTCTCATCTTTGTTACCTGTCTCATTATTATAAAGCTCATTATGCCTCAGTCTTTTTAAATGGCTTAAGCATAAACCTACATCATGATGAATTAGATAGTCTTTAACATTTTTTTAAAATTAGGAGTTTAAAAAGTTTAGCCAAGCCACTCTTCTCTACTTCCATAGTAAGAGAAGATACTAAGAATTACAGTATATAAACAACATCCTTTGGTATATTTAAAACTGATACAGTCAAAATTAAAATTTTATTAAATAGAAAACTTATTCAGCCCTTTCATTGTATAGAATGGGCACACACACTTTCATGTGAGCAGCTTGACCTATTTGTTATCAAATCAACTGAATGCCAGACATATAACTGAATTTTGAAATCATCAATCTGCTCTAGGAGATATCCACCACTGCACCTGCACAAAGAATTTGTTTGGTGTGGATAAATCTATCAATATGGTGATGAAGAAAGATGCGTGGAAAAACTTTCCAAATTTTTTTCAGATATACTGAACTATTGCCTTCCTTTTTGAACATCTTAGGGAATTTCTTATAACATATGGTGAGATCTCATCAGATTCCTTAGATAACAGAACCTTAACCCTAAATGCAGGCAGGTAGTTAGTCATTAATTCAACACTTCAGCTTTCAGCCAGGAAAGTAAGATAGAACTTCCTGATGCCTAGAAGATATGATTCCAGAGATTTCCCCTTGGCCTTCTTTAGGGGAAATTCTTAAATCTATAAGCATTATATCTGAGTTACTAACAATGCTCTAAATTTAACATGTCACACACAGAATGCTGCAGGACCACAGCATTAGTGCCAATACAAAGGGCACTATTTACATTTTATTCCACTGAGCCCACTGCCAAGAGGGGCATAGCTGGTGTTTGCAACTTGGCAGCCTTAATGGGCTGTGTTTCTCCTAAGAATAAACATGTCTCAACTTACAATTAATCAACATAAGTTATTCAGTTTAGCCATCACCTACACATATTTTCTTCTGTAAATTCTCTAAGTACACATTTATAACCACTTGTTTTGCATTTCCTATTTCTCCATCTGAGAGTCCTCTTTCATTATTTAGCAAAGAAGCGCCCACTCATCAGCTTCTACAGTTTATTAAAATAATAAAGCATCTTCCTTCTTTTCCCTGCAGATGCTGTTTGAAATATAAATATCAGAAAAAAATAGCTGGAGATAAATTATCCATAAAATGACACTTCTTAGCTAATCACATATTTGCAAATTTTATTATACTGTTTCTATTACAAGTAAATGAAGCAATCTTGTAGAAATTTATTATGTGTATTCTACCAAAGAAAACATAAACTTCACTTTAATTATCACTATTAGCATTATTAATGTCATATCATTTAATTATATAAATTACATATGTTTTCTTTGTATATTTACCATAAAGCATGATTCAAAGTTGAGTGTGTAAGTGCTTGAAGTATAGTCTACCATTAGTCTAAAAAACCATAATTAATTTGAAGTTGAAAACCTCACCCAAAGTTGTATAAGAAAACAACAGCAACATTAAGGATCGAGATTGGATCTAAAATTTCCATTAAGAAAGCCTCACTTCATAGAATGTGAAAATTCTTTAATAAAGGCTATGTATGTGTACAAGAAAGTGAGGGAGAAGACACAGAACAAAAAAGATCCCCTACCTCATTCTTTTGCTATAAATCTCCACTTGCCCATGTTGAATTCAGAACTGAGCCCAGTTCTATACTAACATCTCTTTTCCATCATTGTTATTGTTCTTGAGTAAAATATGCTTTACTGCTTTAACTACTACCCAGTTCTGTATTCATTTTTTTGAAAAATTAAATGCATGTTATAAAGAGAAAGGAATCAATCTGAAAAGGTTACATACTATACAATTCCAACTATATGATGTTCTGGAAAAGGCAAAACCATGGAGACATTGAAAAGATCATTGGTTGCCAGGGGTTGAGGGATGGGATGGATGAATAGACAAAACACAGTGGAATTTTAGGGCAGAGAAATTATTTCTGATGATACCACCATGGCAGACACGTGTCATAATACATTTGTCAAAACCCACAGAATGCACAACACCAAGAGTAAACCCTAATGTAAATAATGGAGTTTGGGTGAAAATGATGTAATGTATGCTCAACAATAGTAACAGATGTACCACTCTGGTGCCAGATGTAGATAGTGGTAGAAGTTTGTGCATGTTGCAGACAGGAAGTGTATAGGAACTCTGAACTTTCCACTTCAATTTTGCAGTGAACCGGAAACTGCTCTAAAACACAAAGTTTTATAATTAAAAAATATTGCTTCTCTTAGGATGTTACTTTTATTCTGTAGTAATTAGTTTTGTAAATGTTTAGGCCTCCTTTTTTTTGAAGTTGCAATAAAAATGTATAGCAAAAATTTTTTTGATTAAAAAAATGATTATGTCATCCCTTCATGTTACAGAAAGTTGAACACCAACATTTGCTTCTTACAGTAACTAAATTAGCAAAAATAAAGCAAAAGATGCTTTATTTATTCATTTATTTATATTTTCCTCCAGCTTTTCTGAGATACAATTGACATCTGACATCATATAAACTTAAGGTGTCCAATGTGATGATTTTATATATGTATATAGTGCAAAATGTTTACAATAATAAGGTTAGTTAACACATCCATTACTTCACATACAAGTTACCTTTGTGTGTGTGTATATGGTGAGCTCCAATGTTGGATACATATTTAATTACAATTGTTATATCCTCTAGATGAACTGAAATCTTTTTCCCTAGAACTTTTTTTTGTCTCTTTTGACTGATTTTAACTGAAATTAACTGAAATTTTGGCTGAAATTCTATTTTTATCCAATATAAGTATAGCCATTTCTGCTCTTTTGGTTATCATTTGCAGTATCTTTTTTTTTGGCATCCCTTCACTTTCAACCTATGTGTGTCCTTAAAGCTAAAATGAGTCTGACATCACCAAAAGCTGCTTTTTTAGTGAGCTCCTGACTGCAGGATCAGCTTTTATGATGTAGAAAAAAGTTGGGCAATAAGAGTAAAATCAGGTAAAGTCATTTTCTTGCATATTTTGGGAAGAATTTGGGATAAAGAAAGTAGGACATATAGTAGCTGAGCATTAATTCTCTGTTTTAGATGGCTTACACTGACATATAAAAAGCCCAAAATAAAGTTTATTTTAATATTAAATATAGTTTAATTTTAAGGTCTCTCATTTCAGTCAAAAATCCATAAATGTAGATTAGTTTGGACTGTATGACAGAGGAGACAATAAAATGTGTTCTCAAATACATGCCAATACATTTTCTTGAAACAAAACCTCAGAAAATAAGAATTTCCATACTGTGCCTGGTAATAACTAAAACCTTTATTAGATATGGTTTCCAATAACAACGTGAAAATTGGAATTATCAATTCAAAGAGCAGTGAAGTTTGAAATTTAAAAAAGTAGACTAGATATTAGGTAGGGGATAAAAGGTAAAGGAAGATGAAAATGTTTAATACTATTCAGTTTTGAAAAAGTTTTGTTCCTTTCAGATTTCTCAGAAGCCTCTATATGTAGTCTCTAAATAAAGAAAATTTTGCATTGTGTGTCATACAATAAAAATAAATTTAAGGATGCACTCCAATTTTATATTATATTTAGACATATAGATATGAATTCTATACATATGCTAGCTTCTAATACACCTTCTTCATCCTCTGGGTTGCATGCTTCCCATTCTGGAAACAACTGGCTTATCCTATCACGTAGCCTCTCTCTACCCTCTTAATAATAATTAAATGAATTATTCCCATAAGTATTTAAATATACTCAAGACTCTCTTACCATTTAAGAAATGAGACTAAATTCCTTGATCCACATATTCCACCCCCAGCTACAATAACTTTTTTTCTCTCTTGAGTTATCTAATTTTACCGTGTCCATTTCCTTATCTCCCATCCACTCTTCACTCTATTCCAATCTGTTCACCATATCAAAACCACTCTCATCAAATTAACTAATGACTTTCAAATTGTTCAATTCAATGAAATTTTTGATTCAAATAATACTTGATCTCTATGCAGCATTTGATATTCTTAAGAATTCTTCTCATTCTTTCAATGATCTCTTTATTTGGCTTCTAATATATTTCATTCTCCAGGTTTGCCTTCTATCCCTCTGGTTACTATGGTTCAGACTTCTTTGCAAATTCATCATTCTCTAACTGAACTGTACACATGGGAGCTCCTAAGGTCTAGTTCAATGGCTTCCAAATTTATATCTCTAACTAAGACCCCTCTTCTGAGACTAGATACTCTTATTAAGCATCCTACCCATCTTTTGCTATTGGGTATCTTAATAATACCTCAAACTTAATATCACTGAGGCCAAATACAAAACCTTCAGTATAAAATAAAATCTGCTTGTCTTTTAGTGTTCCATAGCTCACTAAATGAGACTATTGGTCATCTGACCGAGCAAGTCTGGAGAGAAGAGTCATCTTTGAATCGTCCCTAAATTTCTCTTGAATTCATTCATTTGCTCCTCTCTACACCCATTCCATATGATCTAGTCCCACCTAACCTACTATATAAGCATCTTTACTGATGTCCCACCATTGGCTTGGCCCATGCCACCATGTCTCAAAGACTTTTTACCCTGAAGCTAAAGCAAACCTAATAACTTCAATGTAACCTGATTATATTCCTGCTTAAAATCCTTCAGTGGTTCCCCATCAAACCTAGAATAATGACCAGACTCCTCAGTGAAATCTCTAGTCCCTGTTTGTGCTGGGAAGACAATCTTTCAGCTTCATGCTACATTCTTTGCCCCTAATATTCTGTTTTTTAGTAATCCTGTCCTTTTATTTCCTAGATATCACCATACAACCACCAGGCACAGGGCCTTTTCACATGCTGTTCCCTGTGCCTGGAGTGACAAGCCTTCCTCATTCCAACCCCACATATTGCTTTCTGAACTCCAATTCATCCTCTAGACCTTAGCTCAATAATCTCTTTCTTGGAGAAAGTTCTTTGACCCCTGAGTCTACAGGAGGTTCCTTGGTTGTACACCTTCATGAGATTGTTTCTTTCCTTTAGAAAATTTATCAAAATTTATTATGTATTTGTTTTATGATCATATTTTTAATTGCTGACTTCCTCAGTCTACTGTAAGTTCCAGGAATGCACTTGTTTCTACTCACCACTGTATCTCCACATTCAGCTCATAATAAGGTTCTTATTTGCTTTTAAACTGTAATATGTAAATTTGTAGCACATGAATAAATGATATGTGAAAGAACACATGTTGACGCTACGTAAAATTACATGCCAACACACCGTCTTATGCAACACTACATAATGTTTTATTATTTAGAAACACTTACTAGGCAAAAACAAGTTCGGAAAGGTAAATGTAAACCTATAACTCATAAAGTTAAAGCTAATAATAGCTTTGGACCAAATAAGCATTTTCCTTTATTCCTAGGAGTGCAGATTACTTCTATTGCACCTATAACCTAAGTCATAAAAAATTTTTAAATTGCACAAAGACAATGAAAACCTAGGCAACAACAACAAAAAATTGTCTAATTTAAATTCTAGTAGGGATTTAGCTTAACTCCCAAAGTTTTCCTTTACCACTATAAATATGGGAAAGTCATTCTAGCCAGAATTTACCACTGGGTCCAGAAAATTTTTTACAAGAGCTATCAAATATATGTTTTGAGTAAGTTTTCTTTCAGGCTCTGTTAGAAAAGAGCCTCCCAAAACAGTGGTGGGCTAAAACTCTTTCTCTTACTTTGGTTTAATTAGAATCTCACAATTGCCCACCCTCCACACTTCCAGAGGTAACCCTTGCCAAAAGCAGGTGCTCTAAGTTTAGTGTTAAATGTTAAAGATGGACCCTCGAGTCCCTTAGCATTGAATACAGAATAAAAATAAGTGCCACTGGTTAAACAATAATTTGATTGTTAACCAATGAATGATTTGATATATATTTTTTAACATTGTCTGTAGTTTACACAATAATCACTGATAAAGAGTTTAGTGTACAGGTGAGAGATTCTCCAAACACAGGGAACTCTACCTGTGGTCATACAGCAGAAATACAGCCAGATGGATAGATAGAATATGAGTTTAAAATGGATTCAAATGTCAACAGCTAATAAAAATAGACAATATGAATATCAGACTAGAGAGAAAATGAGGATCAACATTGGCGAAGGCCCAAAACAAGCAGATAACAAAAGAATAGCACTGTGAATCCTAAATGAGGTAGACTCTACAACTGCCCCCCTTCCTAGTGACAGCATTATACAGCCCCACAGATTGCACTGAGCCTTTAGCATCTCTCTGTGGTTAGCATCTACTTTCTTGTTCCAATGTCAGTCTGGGCCATTTGACTTGCCTTGGCCAATGAAATATGAGCAGAAGAGACATTTGCCGATTCTAAGCATAGGCTTTACCAACCACTGCATTCTTTTGCTGGCACTCTTGCTCTTTTCTCTACCACGAGATGGATAGGTCAAGATTAGAGGCTGCTTCTTCAGCCTGGATTTTGGAATGAGGGCAACAGGGCCACACTAATCTGTGACCAACATAGCCACGGTAGTCTACAAGCACCATTAATAAGAAATTCACCTCTGCTCTGAATCAGTGAGATTTAGAAACTGTTACTGTAGCCTTACCTAGTAGTGAATGCAAATGATACATTAAGCATCCACCAGTATTACTTTTTGGTGTGTAATCTGGAATCTTCACCACGTCAGGATTGGAATCTTAAGAAAGTCAGGTAAGGATGGAAGAGTATTTGCCACGAGCAAGATTTTGTGCCAAAGGCCAAAGGAGAGATGACAGTTTTTGCATCAAAGGACTTTAGCTTCTATTAGAGAGAAATTTTATGAGGTCACTAGACTGTAAATGGAGACTGCTGAAAGTAAAGGGGAAAAAAATGCCAGGAGACCTTAAGACTCACTCTTTCCAGAAAGAAATTATCAGAAGATAAATTCATAGGAAAATTAGAATTTAATTTGAATTTTGAAGAAGGGTAGGATCACCTCCTATAGGTAAATAGGAGGAATATTCACATTTCTGTAAGTGTAAGCACATAAGCAAATGTAGGAGGAAATTAGGAGGAAAGCATAGGTAAAAATGTGTAGGAGTGAAGCGTTCAAATAAGAGAGGACATTAAAACTGGAAAAAAAGGTCACACCATATTGTGTAGAGCCTTGAATGCCAACCTATAGAGTGACAACATTGAGTCTTACCAATAAATTCTTATAGACACCTGGAAATGACATAAAAAAGTGATGGTTGTAGCCCCTACAATATCTCCAGACAGAAGTCTAAATAGAATGGTCAGATTTCACTTTCCTTGTCTAGAGCCACTACCCAGAAAGGAGAAACTTAGCTCAGGAAACTCATACACAGCATGGTATTGCAAGAAATCTATTGTGTATTTCTTTAGGCAATCAGCTAATGATTCTTCAGAATCACAAAACTCCACTCTCCAGTGTAGTTCTCTTTGGTAACCTGCTGTTTTAAATGCCCAGGAAGGAGATGTAGCAATATGAAACCATTATATACAGCACCTAGACTAGATGTGACTATATTTTTTTAATGGAGAATTTTAAGTAATGCTCGGCAAAAATATATACTTCTTTATGAGTTACTTTAAGTTGTAATTTCATAAGACAATTATTTGATTTAGTAAGCCTTTCTCTATTGCAATTATCTTACCTTCTCTCTGGAAAATAAATTAGGAAAAAAAAAGATTGTAAAAGTGCAACTTTATGGATGAGGTTTCAAACTCAAAGAGTATTGTTATTAAATATTATGGCTACAATTTCTAATGCTAAAAGTGTTTTCCTCCATGGAATGCTCAGTAAGTGTTAAAACAATATTTCAATGCTAATTTAAGTTGAATATTTCTTGCATTATTTTTATTTGAGGTCACAGCTTTAATATTTCATTAACATTCTAATAATATTTACATTTGTACATTATAAAAACCACTATAAGGGTTTGAGTTACTATGAATTTTCATGCATCTCTTATTTAGAAAATCTCCAGACTGACACTAAAATGTCAGCTCGGAAATAACTGAATGAAGGCATTTCCTAGATGAGAGTGCTTGGAGGACTGATTCAAAACCATTTTATAATCAATCAAATCTGTATCTACATATGCAGTATTAAATGAAGAATAAAACAATTTTCCAAACAATTCAGGCAAAATCTCATTTGAGATGTGCTGTTTGTTAGTTTGGTTTGCTGGTTGGTTGGTTGGTTATTTTTTGTGCTAAAATAACATTTAGCCTGAATTCCGCCAAAGGTACTAATCTATAGTCATCATTTTGCATTAGATATGTAGACACAGTATCTATGCTAATTATATTTGTGTGTAGAACAGGAAAACTTACAAATCTCAGTAATTTTCAGGAGGCTCTTATCATTATGCCTGTATTACAATGCCAAACAAAATATCTTGTCCAGATAAATACAGTATTTACAAAGGACCAATTTCTTAGGAAATTCAATTCACAAATAGTTATTGAAGCTGTACCATGGAAAAGGCTACACTCGGAACTATAACCAGAAAGAATCTAAAAGCATTTAATATCTATTTAAGGGGCAAAGCCTTAGCACCTCAAGCCAAGTTAAAATTAACATTTTTCAAGCTAAATCCAAGACTGATCAAATCACTCATGTATTTAAATCCCTTCAGTGATAATTCTGCTGTTCTTGTCCCCTGCCTCCCTCTTCACTTTCACGTATAGTCACTCCAGGGGCTGGAGAATCTGTAGATTTTGAAAACTTTTCTACATACACAATCATACATTGCCCCCTAATATTAAGATTTATATTTCTTCCTTCTCAGTCGTTATTCATTTTATTTCTTTTGTCTTCCTGCATTGCCTTATTTTAAAATTATAATATGTAAACAAAACATTCAGAAAATCCAAAAAGATAAATAACTTAACAAATGGCCAGCATCTGGAAGCTCCAAAGTTCTTCTTCTGGATAATATTGCCCTTCCTATCCTCAATGGTAATAATGCTACTGAATATTCTGCAATTCACTTATTTGCCTTCCCTTATGGTTTTACTATCAAATTGTTCATCTCAAACACTGTGGTTTACTAAATGGGAAAAGAATTTGAAAAAGAATAGATATATGTATATGTATAATGGAATCACTTGGCTGTACAGCTGAAACTAACACAACATTGCAAATCAACTATAAAATCCAATATAAAATTAAAATAAAAAAATAAACATAAAAAAACACTGTGGTTTAATTTGTTAAATGGAATCAAATAGTTATTTTATGCCTGGCTCTTTCATTCAACATTATGATAATTATTAATTTTTTTGCATGTATCTCTATATACTGAAGTCTAATATTTTTGGATGAATATACAATAGTTTGTCTACCCATTCTAATGTTGATGGAAATTTAAGTATTTCCAATTTGGAGCTCTAGTGAACAGTCTTGCTATGAACAATCTTCTACATTTTTCCTGGGTGACTTATGTGCATATAGGAGTGGAATTGCCAAATCACATAATATGAATGTTTTAAGCATCTTCCAGATAGCATCCAGCTACATTCCAAAGTAGTTATTACCATTTCATATTTCCACCATCGATTTATGAAAGTTTTTGTTGTTCCACATCTTTACCTATACTTGATGTTTTCAAATTAAAAAAAATTGCCAATCTAGTAGTCACAGAGTGCTACTTAGGTTTTTTGTTTTTACTTTACATTTTTAATTCTTCTTTCACAATAATTATACATTTATTTTGCTGCAATATTGGAAGTACGGGACAATAGCATGCAGCCTTCTCTTTTCTGACCACCAAGGAAATGCTTTTCAGGTTTCTCTGATAAGTATGATGATTGCTCTAAGTTTTCTTTAATATACATTCTATTAAATTAAATAAGTTCTCTCATTTCCCTAGTTCATGAATTTCTAGCATAACTAGATATTAAATTATAGCAAATGCTTGTTCTGCATCTAATGGGATAATCATATGATTTTTCTTCTTTGTTCAGCTAATGTGGTGAATTACATTATTTCATATGTTAATATCAAACCAACATTGTACCCTGAAATGAATTTAACTTAATTGTGAAATATTATTCTTTTTAACTATAGGCAGATTTTAATTACTAATATTTTATTTAGGATTTTAATATCTATGTTCACGAATGAGATTTGTCTATAATTTTTCTTTTTTGTAAATTTTCTAGGTCTTAAAACCAAGATCATACTGCCTTCAAAATATGATTGAGAAATTTTATGCTGAAAAAATTTGTATAAGAATTGGAATTATTTCTTCCTAAAATATTTGGTAGAATTTGCTGGTGCCTGTGTGTGTGTGTGAAGAATTTTAAATCAAGGTTTCTTTAAAATATATGATTCATAGTAGTTATTTCTCATTGTGTCAAAGTTAAGTTGCATTTTTCTTGGAATGTGTCCATTTCATCTAAATATTAATACATATTAGCATTAAGTTTTCATAACATCCTTATGTTTTCTCTGAAATTTCTTTAACATTTCTAATAATATCCTTTTTTAAAATCTCAGTTATACAAATGTATCATATGTGATAAGTTGTGTTGTTTTATTTACTGTTACCTTCCTTTTATTTTCTCTGAATTTATTTTGTTATTATTTTCTATTTTTTTCAGATATCTCATTTGTGTTTCTTGTAACACCACATAACTTGAGTTTTATGTTTCTGAATCCAGTTCAACCATATTTGTCTTTTATAGAGAGCATTTAGGCTATTTACATGTTATATAATTACTAGTATATTTGAGCTCACACCTACCACCTTACCATCTGGCTTCTATATGTAATGATTGTACTATGTTCATTTTTCTCTCTTTTCTTGCATTTACTTAGCATAAATGACTAGTGTGTCAGTCAGAGTTCAATTAGAGAAACAATATCACTAGGAATGGTGATGATAAAGATGGATTTAAAGAGATTTATTGCATGAATTTGACCTTATGCAATTATGGGAGGTGGTTAAGCAGTCTCTGTAAGGCTGTCATTTTCACATCTGATGCTAGAGCTGAAAATACATAGGATAGGCAATTGAGAAGAAAATATGCAAGTAGAGGAGAGCAAGAACAAGCTGAAATCCAGAAGAATGAGCTGGAGTCCACAGTACAGAATGAAACTGGGTCAGTTTTTGTTGTCTTTAACCTTGATAGTATGGGTGTCCTGCAGAAGCCAAGGACCTTCGTCCTATTGCTAAACACACATTCCCCTGGTTCAGGAATCAGAGAAGCTAAAGAAGGATCCAAGGAAAGAAGGAGCAGTTTCAGGTTTGGTCACTGACTCAAGTCAATAGGTAAGGGAAAACATGTATTTTCTACATGTTATAGAGTTACATGCTACAGAGTGGCTTTTCTATAGCATTCTGTAGCAGTGGCCTTTCTGTAGCTACATAACTACATAGCTAGAGAAAGGCTGCTGCTTCACTCCCAACTTCCAAATCCTCCACAAAATTTCTCCTGTAGACCACTCTAACCAGAAATTTACAGAATAGAAATTCTGGGAAATGTAGTTTAGCCTAGCCAAGTTGACGTTTTGCAAAGCCACCACAACTAGTGTGTACTAGTCCATGTTTTCCATAATCTGGAAGTTATACACACTTTGGTTTTCTGCACTTTGGCTATATGTGTCTAAATGTAAATTTCCTTTAAATTATCCCATTGGATAATTGTTGGTCTTATTAATCAGTTTTAGAAAATTGTCAATATAATTATCTCATCATATGTTTCTTTCTCCTAATTTTTCTTTCTCCATTCTTCTGGAACTCTAACTGATGAATGAATTTTGGACATTCTTATTTTATCCTTTATATTGATTACTCTCTCAACTATATTTGTGTCTTTCCAACTCTCCATTTCATTCTGAATTTCTTCTGTCCTATCATCCTATTCATTAATTCTCTCTTCAACTGTATCTTATCTGCCATAAGGGTCATCTGTTAGATTTTAATATAAGTTATATTTTTCAGTGATATAAGTTCTAGCTGAATTTTTTCAAATCTGCAATATCATATTTAGTGGTTTCCAGGGTTTTGCAGAAACTTTTCACATTTAAGTTTTATTGTTAAGAATATAATGAACATAGTGATGTTATATTCTGTTGGATAATTTCCATGTTTTTGCCCTTATGAGTTTGTTTCCATGGGTGATTATTTCTGCTGACATTAGTTTATATTTTATTGCCTCCTGTGCCTCATAAACTTTAATTGCTTTCTGGATAATTTATTCAATAAGCCTTTTTTAGAAATAATTTGAGAGCTAGGGTTTTATTAGCTTGTGTCAGAAATAATTTTATTTAATTTTTTAAATCTTTCTTCCAAGTTCCTGGGAAGCTAATGTCCAAGGCATCAGGATTTTGGGTGATACCTAAATGATCAGGATACTATTCCTATCCCCACTCTACAGTGTAGCATTTTGGGATCCCTGCCCAGAATAGGGGCCATTTAACACAAGGTTTCAATCTTTGGAGGGGACTGAATTTTGATCTTTTCCCTTCAGTTCTAGGAATTTACCTCAAAGTTCTACTTGTCTGATAACAACTTTCCTAGAATTGGCAGACAAAGAGAGGGAACAACAGACGATTCTCTGACAGCTTTGTTCCTGGTGGACAGAGAACTCTGACTCCTGTCTTTTAGTTATCTCTCATGGAGACCTAGCTCTGATCTGTTTTAGAAAAATGTTTCTGGGTAGAGGCAGCTCTGGTTTAACTCATTGGCTATTATCTTCCCTTTTTTCTTGGTCTGGTAATACCTTACTATCTTATAGATTTTTGACCAGTTCTTTTCGTTATCTTTACTGCAATAACTAGTCCAAATCATCTAGTTAGCCATTTCTGAAAGTCAAAGTCTCTCAGAATGCTTTTCTTTCACTACCTAGAAGTCACCATTTTTCCCTAGGATCTTCAAAAATATTTCAACAGCATGAAAAGTTTCCACCCATCTTTAGTATCTTTGAATCTCAAATTGGGGCCTCAGATATATTCTCAGGCTCTTTAAATTCTCTCTTAAATATTAAAAAAAAATTATAATAAAAACTAACTGTATAATTGTTTAAGGTCATTGACCCTTACTAGCATGTAAGTCATAATAATAAAGTACTGATAATAATTAACATTTATTTAGTGCTTACTTTGTGCTAGATACTCTTCTCAGCAATTTCTATTTGTGAGACTCAAAGGGTTTAAGTAATTTGCCCTAGGTCATGTAGTTAGAAACTGATGGAACCTGGTTGAAAATATAAACAATCTGGCTGCAGATTTCCTCCTATAAACCATCACACAAAAAAGTCCTTGGAAACAGTGAGAGTGGTATCTTGTTTACCACTCACCTCCACTAACACAATGACTTATACACAGTAAGTGGTCAATAAATATTTGTTGGATGACTGCATGAATGAATTCAATAATTCTCACATGTATTATAAACATGATAATTTCTATAACAATAAAAAGAAAGATTATCTCAGGTTGGATTGTCAGAGAATGCTTTATGAAACAGATTCTGAATTAAGTCCAGAAGCCTGAATCTTGAATGCTAATTATGATTCGAATAGGAAAATAAAAATAATAGCAAAACCAAAGAGGCATAAAAGCACAAATACATTCAAGACTTGCTTGTAAATATGTTTGGATGGAGTAAAATTTGCAGGAGTCATAATATATATCTCAATATTAATAGTAATTAGCATTTTGAACAAGGGTTCTAGACTAAGTAGTTTATATAATTACTTCATTAATATTATAAATATAATGTTTGTTGTTCGGTTTCTGATGTTGCAACAAACACATATCCAAATGTACTCTGTGTCAGGTACTAGGTTTGTTCCCAGGAACACAAAGAAGAAATGGAAACAGAATGTGCAGACAACTTGCACACAATATGATGTGTGCTATTCATTTAAGAAGTAGGCATAGGATGTCTGAGAAAGCTTTCTAAGAAGGTCATACCTAAGATAATTTGATGGGTGTAAAATTTAGCCTGAAAAGTACGGGAAGATAAGTCCATTCCCAGATAAAGAGATAAAACAGGGAGAACAGAAATATGAAACAGCCTGGTGTACAGGGAACTAGTTCTCAAAGGTAATGACAGAAGAGATGTCCGGAGCTGGAGCACAGATATCTTGTCATGCACATCATGACGAGATACTTTACCTTTATTCTATAAGGTAGCTGGAGTCATTGAAATATTCTACCCAGGGCCCTGGCATGGATAGCTGTCAGCATTTTAGTTCATGACTTGAAATTTGTCCTTGATGTGTTCTCATTAAGAATTTTCTACATGCTCTGTGTGTGGCCATCCCACTTCCATTAACCACACAGATTTCAATTTTGGAGTCCAGATATTTTTTAATTTAGAATTGCTTCTCTTTTCACAGATGCTGCTCAGAAATGATTTAATTTACAGTAATCCGAAGTAAATGTGATTGCAGAGGGATCCATAATGGGATAAACCACTCCAAGATACACTTCATTAAGGAATGAAAACTACTGAAGGAGAAAATCCTGATATAAAAATAAGACATTAAAAAAACTGTATGAAAAAATTACAAGGAAGGAATTTAGGGTTAGCAATGTAGATGTGAAAAAAGCTTCCTACTCTATCACTCTCAAATGTTTTATTTGTGTCAGATATTTTCAAGTTCAGACTAACAAAGCCATAGCCAGTGAAGCAAGTGGCTTCAGAATCAACTTCTCAATAAGGTTCCCAAGGAACTCTGATGAAATTCATAAAACATTATCACTAGAGTCAGGGTGAAGCAGCAATAGCTGCAGATTCAAGGGCAACTGTAAACTGAAAACCTCTCCCCAGTCATTTCTCCATGGAATGTGTGCCCACAATTGCTCTCATAAGCAGGAATTGGAAACAGGCAGGAGGATACAGATAAAGAGAATAAAAAGCTGGTCACGGAGTGACTGTATGATTCGTGGACCAGTACCCTCGTGTTTGAACACTATCTATTTCCACTTTAATGAATGTGGAATATACTTAACATGCTTACTTGTTCATATAATTGAGTGAAGTTCATTCTCTTGACAGTAATTCCATTATCACCTGTCTTCTCTCCCCAAATGTTTATATCAATTTTTTAAATAAAATACACATTCAAGCTAAAACTTTGATTATAAAACACTGGCTTGTATGCTTTGATTCATTTATATAAAATGTGCCAGATAAATCCTTTAGGAAAAAGTATCCCTCAAAGGGCACAGATTTTATTCACCTTGGTATTATCTAGAGCTCAAAGCAGCTTTCTAAAAACACCGAACATGGAATATTTTAAATAAAAGACGTTTGCTTTACAACTGCATAGATACTAAAAATTCTAGTTAATGTTGTCTGAATTTAACAGCATAATTTTATCAATTGCATTACCTTTCCATCAATCCAATATGTAATCAGAGAAATGGGGCTTAAAAGAGGAAAATAAAGAGGGAAAGCCCCACATTTAAAGATTTGAAATCCCTGTTATTAATCAATCTCATAAAATAAATTCAAAAGCAACTAAAACCTCATGCAAAAACAATAGCAAATTTTAAAATATTTCCATATTCAGCCATGGAACTTCAAGGCCAATTCAATGTGTAAGGTTAAAAAAAATTCTATTCCATATGTTACTGGATAAGTTAACAGAGGGCTTCTCACACTAAGGCTATGTTTCTGGTAGATAGTCTTAACTAAGCTCAGTAACTTCTGCCTTTTGGGGGTTCTCTGTCATTGCTTCATGAATTGTGTGAGGGTTTTACCGAAAATAACCATCCTGTCTCTCTTTGGTGCCATGGACAGTAGCTGTCTGCATCAATATTGCATGGCTCAAATTAACCTTAGTGCCTGCTACTCGAGCATTTCTGCTTCTATGCTTTGTGCCCAACCAACTCCTGTTAACCATGAAGGTGCTACTTGATGTCCTGCCATCAGACATGCTTCCAACATAACCCGTCCAACAGAGGGGAGCTGGCCAAGAATTGAGTTCACATGTAGCAACTTATTGAAAGTCATTACAAAATAAAACCCAACAAAACAGGGAGATGATCAAATCAAAGGAGAAATACTAGAAGCATTTGGCACCACCAAATTATAATATACTCCTCCTGGTCAACTTAAAGCAAACCATAAAAGGCAACAGAATCTAAAGAGGAAGTATTACTACTAAGTGGTTCAACCAATTTACAGATGTAGGAAAAGGTGCTTTCAAGATGCAACCTTAAAAGATGGAAGGTATTACTGCAAAATCTAACACAAACAGACTGGATTTTGTCCCTAGAGAGACTGAAGTTGAGGAGAGTCACAGTGTAAACCACAAATGAAGAACGTGGAAAATTGTCACCATCGATTTCAGTGGCTTTGGAAGGCATTTGGCAGCCTGTGCGGGAAGACCAAGTATTACCAAGTAATACCAAATGATAGATTTAGCCCTGTTGTCAACTGCTGAGCTGATGGATACAAATCACTCCCTTTAAACTCCAAGTTGTGGAAATAGGATGCATTGAGCTGTAAGGGGATCAAATGGATGAAAGTCAGATACCACCAGATCAGAAGTAGTCTGATCCAATGTAGTCTGGATCAATTTTCTTTTTTTTTTTTTTTTTTTTTTTTTTCTTTTTGCGGTATGCGGGCCTCTCACTGTTGTGGCCTCTCCCGTTGCGGAGCACAGGCTCCGGACGCACAGGCCCAGCGGCCATGGCTCACGGGCCCAGCCGCTCCGCGGCATATGGGATCCTCCCAGACCGGGGCACGAACCCGTATCCCCTGCATCGGCAGGCGGACTCTCAACCACTGCGCCACCAGGGAGGCCCTGGATCAATTTTCTTAAATTGGTTACAGTAAGAAAATTGATGTTCTCACTGAATTCTAAGAACTGGATTCTCTTACCCAGCAGTTTTATAATAATGCTGGAAGGGAAGGTGATGTGGTTGATGTTTCAGGTGGGGGACATTCCTAGCAACACTTCCAATCACACCAGGTGGGCGGACCTATTTCAACTCTGCATAAACCTCTGAGTGAGAACAGAGTGTGAGATATGGAAGCTGGGACCATTCACCAGTCATGTGACCCTGAGACAGCCACTTCATCTCTCTGAAGTTTGTTTTCTTTATAAGGGATGTGAAGATTTAAGAAAAAAAAATTCTACTTCACAACGTTGTCTGAGGGTTAAACGAATTAATTCTGTGGAAATGCACTGAAGTACACATTTAAGGAGAGCTACTAAAGGACAATCAACTAATCTTTTCCAACCCAAAATTGATTTGAAATGTCCAAAATGAAAACAAATATTTTATTTAAAAATTTTATCAGAGCTAGAAAATGGGAAGATATTTGTCATTAAGATAAAAATTTTAAAGGATTTCTTTAAGGTAGAGTAAAGGTAAGATCAGATTATGAAAAGCAATAAACAGCTAGCAAATCAACAAAGTGAAATATGTGATGAAGGGACCCACATGGGTAACAAGTGTACAGGACTTTCCAACAGAGCCCTGAAAGCACTACTCTAAAACTAGCATAAGCCAATAGAGAAGGAACACCCCTAAGGACATGTGGAAAACTAGCAAATTGAACAAATGGAAGCATTTCAGAAACTATCTCAGCACTCAGATATATATAACAGGCTGTGGCACTCATTGCCACTCCTCCAACTAGGGGCCAGCCCACAAGGTAAGTCATGAGATGCAGGCTCATAAAAAACACAACCATGTCAGTTAAAGAGTGTTGAAATGACACTTCCTTGAATGGAGGGGAACTAAGGCAAAATAACAGCCTCTCTGATGGCTCTTTCCATTCTTCCCTTGAACTTAAGAATTTTTGATGAATCTTAGGCATCTCAACTTTCCATCTGGGGGTAGTGAGCACGGATAGACCATAGGTCAGTTGGCAGAAAGAAAATTACTTGAACAAAGTTGGGAACTGCAAGCACAAATACCGATACATATATAAAAACTTTGTAACAAAGTAAATTTTCTTGCCAAAAAAGTGCCTTCTCCAATATCCTATTTCCCATTCTTCAGCACTAAGGATAATATAGAGGAAAAAAATAGACATAAATCCTCACCTTCATATGCTCACATTCTAAAATCAGATATTTTCTTTTCTACTTGAAACCTGCTCCTCCATTTTTATATTACCAGGGAAAGAAGGGCTGCATCTAAAAAATAAAATTATTGAATCTATCGAAAAGAAAAACCAAAGATGAGGGAAAAATTCTTTTCAGATGAAAAAAATAGGACAATTTAATTAAATATTGAGTTGAGGCAGTAAAGAACAGATTGGATACTGCAGCAAACCAAGTATTTTATTTAGACACAGGGATCATCAAATTTTATCTATAAGAATAAGATAATAAATATTTTAGACTGTGTACTCAACATACAGTCTCTGTTTCTCCATATTCATACTATTATTATTATTTCTTAGTAACACTTTAAAAGTGTAAAAACCATTTTTATCTCATGGGCCCTACAAAAACAGTTCATGGGTCATGAATCTGCCAATCCCTGATTTAGAAGATCAGCTTATTTCTTTAATGACATGTCAGAAAAATACTAAGATTAAGATAATTTAGTGGAGAAGAGATGCAGGAAATTTCCCAAAAGTGACAGAGCAAACAGAAGGAAGGTTTTACCATAATTAGATAAATATCAAAGGAGTATTTTTCTGAAATGAAGGCTTAAATCTTCAGATTAAAGGAGCCCAGAATGATAGATGAAAAATGAATGTAGAGAGAATTATTCATATATGTATTTTAGTACAGATTTTGAATTCCAAGAAAAAATATTTTTAATCCTTCAAACATTCAAGCAGAGGAAGAAAAAGTTTACATACAAAATCAGAATAAAGGGCTTCCCTGGTGGCGCAGAGGTTGAGAGTCCGCCTGCCGATGCAGGGGACATGGGTTTGTGCCCTGGTCCGGGAGGATCCCACGTGCCGCGGAGCGGCTGGGCCCGTGAGCCATGGCCGCTGAGCCTGTGCGTCCGGAGCCTGTGCTCCGCAACGGGAGAGGCCACAACAGTGAGAGGCCCGTGAACCGCAAAAAAAAAAAAAAAAAATCAGAATAAAAATTATGTTCACATCAGAGTTCTCTTCCATTTATTAATCATCAGAGGAGAGTGGAGCAATGTCTACAGTTGTCATGTTATGACATTCAGGTGCCAGAGCAACAGAAAGGGTTTCCAATGTCCAGTGACTCAATAGTACACCAGCTATTTATCCCTCCTGCATAAAAATATCTGAAAATGTTCTCAGTATGATAGAGAAATACATTCTTTAAAAAGTAGTTCAAGAGGAAAAGTAAGGCTAAAATATGGTGACAAAACTTCTGAGAAGACACTGAGAAGTGTAAGTTTAGGGGGGAAAATAATATTCTTTGAAATAGAAAAATGATTAGAAATAAACAGAAAATAAAATAGAAATAAATAGACAAGCTAAAAGGCTAGAGTTACAAAGGTAAACAATTAGGAAATACTTTAGGTTCACATTCTGGCTCAAATACAAAACAACTTTTGTCAAATTTAAAGAGAATATTGGAACTCCAGTTTCTAAGTATAGCAGAGGATTGGCTCAAGCCACTTCCTCTACATCTCTTGACACACCAGACTGGGACTTTTATAGCTATTTTTTAGTGCACCTATAGTTACCATATTTCTGTGGGAAATATCCCAGAAATACTCCCCAGCTTGTAGGGACCAGCTTCAGTAGGGGCACACACTACCCGACTTCATCCACTTACTCATATAAGATATATAGTGTGCCAGGCACTTTCTAGCGCTAGGGAGAAACTGGGAACAAAACAGACACAAATTCCTGCCCTCATGATGCCTATATTCTAAAATAAGCTACTGTCTTTTTTATCTGAAATCGTTCCCCATCTTATATTGCCAGGAAAAGAAAGGCTGAATGAAAAACTATTGTAAAAAGCAGCTTTAATGTTTTTACCTTTTGTCTTTTTTTTCTAGTTTCCTTTCTTCTCCTTTCTTTTCTTTTTGATACTCTTCTTTTATTTTCTTTATTTCTAATTTTGTTTCTTAAAATGTGATGTGAGGTCTGTAAGCAACCCTGCTTTGCTGCTGAGGATCAGCAGTGATTGTGGAAAGAGGCAGTCTATCAACTAAGGATGAGAAGTGTGGAGTCAGGACACCTGGCTTTGAACTCTGGCTTCATCACTTAGAGCTACTAGTCATGAGAGCTCAGACAAATTCCTAACTTCTTGGTGCTTCCGTTTTTTTGTCTATGTAATAAAGTTAACAATAAGATTTACCTTGGGAAGTTGTAGTAAGGATTAAATAATATAGTGATGAAAAGGTTGTTAAGTGTGAGGCTTAAACTGTAAAATGTGCCCAACAATCCCTACACTCACATTTAATCCTTATAGCCAATCCTGAATAAATGATGTATCCTTTAAGGTATAGCAGTACTAATACTGGTAATGATAATAATGGCTATTCACTAAATCTTTATTTCCTTTTTTTAAATGGAAATAGTAAAAGTAATCCCTCCCACACAAAGTTGTGAAAATATAAACATGAAAAGAACACATATAAAGTATTATAAGTCAATCCATAGCTCTAACTCAGTAATTCTGACTTCAACACTTTTCCGTTCTGCTTGTGCCACTTCCTTAGAAAAAGTATCTGAATCTCTATTCATCCAAATAACCCAATCCAACATAATCCCCTTGCAACAATACAAAGGCTTTCAGCACATTGAGCTGAGTGTCACTTTGTCACTCTTCTTATGACAAAAGCCTTTTTTTAAATTTGTTTATTTTATTTATTTTTGGCTGCATTGGGTCTTTGTTGCTGCGCACGGGCTTTCTCTAGTTGTGGCGAGCGGGGGCTACTCTTCGTTGTGGTGTGTGGGCTTCTCATTGTGTTGGCTTCTCTTGTTGCTAAGCATGGGCTCTAGGTGTGCAAGCTTCAGTAGTGGCGGTGCACGGGCTCACTAGTTGTGGCTTACGGGCTCTAGAGCGCAGGCTCAGTAGTTGTGGCGCTTGGGCGTGTGGGATCTTCCTGGACCAGGGCTCAAATCCATGTCCCCTGAATTGGCAGGCAGATTCTTAACCACTGCACCACCAGGGAAGCCCAACAACAGGCTTTTATAAAAAGAAAAGTGCAGCTTAGCAAATGGCATTATGACATTATTAGATATAAAAATAAAGCAGAATGAGCCCTTTGAGGAGAACCCACTGACCTCAGAGACAAGCTTCATATGCTGCTCTCAGAGAAAAGCAATCCTCATGAAAAGGGTAAGATGGATCATCTAAGAAGAACCTCACACTTGATAGATGTTGAGCTTCCAGCTCAGGGGCAGAGAGAGAGATAGAGAGAGAGCACAAGTTTATGAACAGGGTCATGAAGATGAGCGACACCATCAGAAGGGTAACTGGCCTGAAAACACCCTCTGCTGTTTTAATGCTAACTGTAGCAATAGTAAGCATTTGTAAAATGCTCACTCTGTGAGGGGTACTGTGCTGATTGCTTTACATGCTTTGTCACATTCGGTTCTCACATTAGTAGGTTGGTTCTATTGTTACTCTGATTCACTAGATGAGGATAGTAAAACTCAGGGAGTTCAGGAAATTTGTCCAAGATTATGAAACTAATAAGTAGAATTTCTAAGACCTGGAAAATAAATTCTTAAGAAACAAGTTACTAAACTGAATTAAACAAAATTAACCATTTTCGTATTTAATTAAAATGATCATTCTTCAAGGAAGAAAGTATATTCTGCCACTGATTTTAACAAAGATAATTTATCAATTTAATTATTTGCTTATAATTATGCATGGATGCATTTACCCAATGTTTCCAAGAGGCCTATTAAGTACAAATCACTTTGCTTGGCACTGTAGGAAGTTGGGTTTTATAATACTCAAAAAGTGTAAGTTTACAATAGAAGATGCTCCTAATAATCCCAGAAGCTACATTTTGTACACCAAGAGTCAGTACTGGCCACCATGGTGGGATCTAGAAGCACTTGGTATAGCCTGGTTAACCCTGCCTTAATGCCCCACCACAAGATAAAATAGCCTCATGCTCTCTCTTTGCTTTTACTGAGTCATATTAGGATATCAGTTTTCTAATTCTGTGCCATAATATTTGAAAATATGCACAGAAGTTTAAGAAAATGTTGTTACCTACTAGAGGGTGATTTTGCAGGATGTAAAGATTAAGGGAGGGAAAGAAAACTGGATTAGGATTGAGCAGAGGGAAAGCGGAGCTGAAATGCCATCCCAACAAAATCTCAGCCAACACCATGGTAAGCTCCAGTGCTGGGATGGTCTACCTCCCTGGATGTAGGTTGCTCTTGGAAGGACCTTGGGTGAAATTTTTCTTTCTCACCCAATCCTCTAAAGGAAATTCTTGAAGAGGGATGATAACTAACAGCCATCTTTTGAGTCCTCAGGAGCTGGTGGAATCAATTCTTAGTTCATAAATGGGATTCAAGGCAATATACCATAACGACCACAACAATTCACACCTTATGCCCCTTGGATACATTTTTTAAAATATGTTATGGGCTTCTCTTCCTGGGAGAAATGTAGAAGGGGAAAATTAGTGGGATGAACTGCAGCCTCTGTCACTATTGGTCCTGGGGCTACAACTAATATCATTGCTTCTCTTTTCCATCTAGATTCCCCTCACCCTCATCTCACACTAAGGCTGATCTCATTGAGTTATCTGGCAGTGTGACCTGGACCCACATCCCTATGGGTCCAAGTCCTGGTTCATTATTCTTTCCTCAGGACAGGTTTGTTGCATTTGTTCTTTTACTATCAGAATTAGTCCAAGTAGTATACCAAGAGACCCCAACTGATCACTTGGGTGATAAAGGTAATCCTCCCTGAAGCCATTCAGTAACAGCAGCCTTATCTATCTCCCCATGATGATTAGGGTCAGTTATTCCAGCATGGTGACTTGTCTTGCCTGCTGCTCCCTTAACAGTAGAAACCCGATGTGCCAAGGCAGCAACCATAGCCTATGGTTGAATTGAACTCTTGCTGTGTCCCCTGGCAGAACTCTTTCCCTTTCTGGGAACCTTCACTTATATACCCTCGCAGCCTAGAATTTCAGGATGGGAAGTATAAATTCCTTAACTGGGTCACTGGGAGTGATGGTAACTGATATCTGTGAATCTATGTATTCTGCCTATCATTCTATCTAAAAGTCCTTTAAAATACTTAGGACTGAATTTAACCAAGGAGAGAAAAGATCTCTACACTGAAAATTGTAAGACAATGGCAAAAGAAATTGAAGAAGACACAAATAAATGAAAACTTATTCTGCATTCATGAATCAGAAGAATTAATATTGTTAAAGTGTCCATACTACCCAAAGCCACATATAGATTCAGTGCAATTTCTATCAAAATTCCAATGGCATTTTTCACAGAAATAGATAAAACAATCCTAAAATTTGGATGGAATCACAAAAGAACCCAACAGCTAATGCAATCTTGAGAAAGAAAAAAAAAAAAAGCTGGAGTCACCACACTTCCTGATTTCAAACTATACTACATAGCTATAGTAATCAAAACAGTATAGTACTGGCATAAAAATAGACACACAGTCAAATGGGACAAAATTGAGAGCCCAGAAATAAACCCGCACATATACACTCAAGTGATCTTTGACAAGGATGCCATACACAATGGAGAAAGAATAGTCTCTTCAATAAATGCTGTTACAAAAACTGGATATTTACATGCAAAAGAATGAAATTGGACCCCTAATTTACACCACTTACAAAAATTAATTTGAAATGGATTAAATATTTAAGTGTAAGATCCAAAACTATAAAACTCCTTGAAGAAAGCATAGGGGAAAACTTGTTTTACATTAGTCTTGGTGACTTTTCTTTGGATATAAACCAAAAGCAAAAATGTTTAAACAAGTGGGACTACATCAAACTAAAAAGTTTCTGCACAGTAAATGAAAAAATGAACAAAATGAAAAGGTAACCTACTTAATGGGAGAAAATATTTGCAAACTATATATCTGATAAGGGATTAATACCCAAAATATACAAGGAACAAGTAATATGATTAAGAAATAGGCAGAGAACATGAATAGACAGCTACCAAAGAATACATATGAATGGACAACAGGTACATGAAAAGATGCCTAACATCACTAATCATTAGGGAAATGAAGATCAAAAACACTGAGACAGAATTTCAAACTTGTTAGGATGGTTATTACCAAAAAGACAAGGGACAACAAGTGATGGCAAGGATGTGGAGAAAAAATAACACCAGTGCACTGTTGTTGAGAATGTTAAATGGTGCACCTATCATGGAAAACAGTATGGAGGTTCCTCAAAAAATTGAAAATAGAACTACCATATGTTCTAGCAATCCCACTTCTGGGTATGTATCCAAAGGAAATGAAATCACTATCTCAAAAAGGTATCTGTACCACCATGTTCATTGCAGCATTATTCACCTTCACAATACAAGACATTGAAACAACCAAAGTGACCATCAACAGATAAATGGATAAAGAAAATGCAGAAGAAATGTAATATATATATATGTGTGTGTGTGTGTGTGTGTGTGTGTGTGTGTGTGTGTATAAATATTATTCAGCCATAAATATGAAGGAAATCTGCCACTTGCAACAACACAGATGGACCTTGAGGGCATTATGCTAAGTGAAATAAGTCAGACAGTGAAAGACAAATACTGTATGATCTCACTTATATGTGGAATCTAAAAAGGCCAATCTCATAGAAATAGATAATAGAATAGTGGTTGCCAGGGCCAGGGGGTGGGGGAAATGGAGAGATGGTGGTCAAAAGGTACTCTCTATTGTGTATTAACATGTGATATGATGATCTTCAAACTCTGTGCCCACTCCTAGGTGTCTATTCACATGCCTCTAACCCAGACTTTCTTGTCCTCAATCTTCTAATATTTCTTCTTACAGGATCTTGATCATGGTAATCATTGCATTATATTCTAAACTTGGACAATTTTCTTTCCACACAAAGCTAATGACAGATGCATCAACAAAAGCTCTGCTCATTTGAGGATTTCTCCTCACCACTCTCATTTGAGTTTATACCTGAGAGAGGCTTTAGTGAGCCCTACCAAACATTCTTGGTTTGCACTCCCGAACTAGCCGGTTTGTGAACCCTGCTCAGACTTTTCTCTGCCTCTGTGAGACTGAGGTCAAGGATCATTCATATGGCACTAGGAGCTGAGGGTGAGACACTGGTGGAACTGTGGTGAGTAACATGGACCTCTCGTGAAACTTGCTTCTTCGTACTCATACTTGATCCCTGCCCACTCAACATTATGACTTAGTGGGTCTAAGAATACCAAGTTTATGATAAATTATGACTGTATGGCTACTTGGTATCCCATGATCAGTTGGTCTGTTTCTATTGGGAAGCAGGAACATACCAGGGCTGTTTTTCAAAAGGTATATAACATTACACAGTATATGACATGGTCTTGCTCCAAAACCCTAGGGATCTGTGTAGTGGTTTGCCCACTGAGGCAAGCCATAAACTCCACGTGGCATCTTTTCCCCAAAACGATCCAACCGATTGCCTCTATTTGTTTAGATGTCTAATCATCTCCACTTCTATTAGCGATCCCAGTTCTATTCAATATAATGGCATTCCCTACTTTCAGCCCTGACCCAGAGAACAACTTAATGATGATGCTGCCCCTCTCACCAGCACATTCCTATTACTCTGGTAAATGGCACAGTCTCAAGTACCTCATATGGACCATCTGATGGATTTTCTTGGCATAATTATTATATGCATTCTATAATACCCATTTATCTGAGCCTTTTGATTCTTCACTATATTATCCTCTATGGAATATCTGATATTTCTGCCTCACTTAGTGTAGGTCAATGCATTTTCCATGTATTAGGAGCCATACTAGCAACTTGTTCACCCGGTTTTCTTATATCTTCATATCCTTTTGTGAAAGCCCACAAACTGTGAGACTGATAACAAAAGTAATCATGATTGATCAGAAACTTTACCTACAATCCAGGATGGAAGGAGTAAATGGAGATAAAAAACACTGAGGTTATTATGTGACAACTATTATAAAAGATACATTAACACAAGGGGAAAAAGATTTCATTAGTTCAAATAATTGGTTTGCCAAATTTCTATTATAACATTTCTGTCTGGTTTTTCCCTCACTGAAGACAACACATTTAACAACTTCAACATACTCTTAGAAATTATTCACAAGTTTTTAATAACATAGTTAATGCCCACTGAGACCCTGTCTAACTTATTTTATTGTCAACATGGACAATTTTTCATTGTCACTTTTCTAAAAATAAAATGGTCTCTATGGGTGTGAGATTATGTCTTAGGGATAATCTATCACTCTAGCAGGTTAAATTTTGCTCTGCTATTTTTCTTTCAAATTTTATGCTCACCAAGAAAGAATAATTCCAGTTTACCTGTTAAAGATCAATTCTGATTTATTCAAAGAATAAAAAGCCATTGTTTCTTTTTATGTTTGCTTATTATCATTAGAATAGTTCAATTATTATGTAATTATTCTGGTGTGGTAAGTAAGAAAAACAAAGAAAAAAAATACACAGAGGTTTCAATGAAAACAAAGATTTCTTTATAAATGAATATATGCATATATAATTTTAACCTAAAGAAAACTTCCATGAGTCAATGCATGACTACAACTTAGTTTATGGCATGGTTAGGGTTAACACTAATATATACATGCTGTGGATTTGTTGATTTCCAATATTCACTGTTTGCAGTATGAAAGGGTAGTTCTTCATGGGAATGTAAATTGGTGGAGCCACTATGAAGAACAGTATGGAGATTCCTTAAAAAACTAAAAAGAGAGCTACCATATGATCCAGTAATCCCACTCCTGTGCATATACCCAGAAAAGACAAAAACCCTAACTCAAAAAGATACACATGCTTCAATGTTCATAGCAGCACTGTTTACAATAGCCAAGACATGCAAGCAACCTAAATGTCCATCAACAGATGAACGGATAAAGAAGACATGGTATATCTATATGTGTGTGTGTGTGTGTATATATAAAATAATATATATTATATATTATTATATATATATAATGGAATATTACTAAGTCACAAAAAAGAGTGAAATTATGCCATTTGCAGCAACATGGATAGACCTAGAGATTATCATACTAAGTGAAGTGAGTCAGAGAGAGAAAGACAAATATCATGATATCACTTATATGTGGAATCTAAAAAAAAATGATACAAATGAACTTATTTACAAAACAGGAACAGACTCACAGACATAGAAAACAAACCGATGGTTTCAAAAGGGGAAAGGGGGGAGGGATAAATTAGGAGTTTGGAATTAACAGATACACATTACTATATAAAACAGATAAACAACAAGGACCTACTGTATACACAGGGAACTATATTCAATATCTTGTAATAGCCTATAATGGAAAAGAATCTGAAAAAAATGTATCTGAATCACTTTGCCATATACCTGAAACTACCACAACATTGTAAATCAACTATACTTCAATTAATTAATTAATTTATTTATATGGTAATTCAGAGGATTTAAAATCGAACCAATTTTTAAAAGGAACACTGTTGGAGGACTTGTACCATATGATTTCTATACTTAAGATAAACTACAGCTACAGTGTGGTATTCATATAATGCCAGGAAAACAAATTGATAGAACAGAATAGAGAGCTCAGAAATAGACCAAAAGATATGGTCATTTGATTTTTAATGAAACTGGCAAATTAGTTGAATGTGGAAAGGAAAGTCTTTTCAACAAATTGTGCTGGAACAACTGAATATCAATATGAAAAAAAAGTAAACCAAGACCCCTCTCTCACTCCATATGCAGAAAGAACAATTTGAGATAGATCATAGACCTAAATTTAAAACTCAGAACCATAAAGCTTCCCAAAGGAAACATAGAAAACTACCTTTGTAACCTCAAAGTAGGCAATGATTTCTTGAACAGGCCACAATAAACACAACCATAATACTTTAAAAAAAAGATAAATTGCACATTATCAAAATTTAACATTTTGGCTCCATTAAGAATATGAATAGATAAACCATTGTCTGGGGAAAATAAATTATAGCACATATATCTAACAAGGAACTTGTATCCAGAATACATGTACACGGAAACACAGATACACACAGACATACACACACAAAAACATAAACAAAAATTCAACTCAATATAAAAATAGGCAAGATATATAAATGGTAAATAAATGCTTGAAAAATGGACAACCTCATTAGTTATCAGAGAAATTCAAATTAATATCACAACAAGATATCACTTTTACCTACTACAATGATTATAAGTTTTTTTAAATACTGACAAAAAAGGGTAGTTCTTATTCTGCTTTGAATAAAGATATCAAATTCTTATTAAAATCTTTGACCCTATAGGCCATAAATATTCTTAATTTTGAAACCGAAGTAAATTGACTTTTTCAAACACAAGACTCCACTGTTGCGGGGTTTTGTTTTGTTTTGGTTTTGGTTTTGTTTAGTTTTATTCTCAAGGCTTTTAAAAACCAGTTTCAGGAAGTTAAGTGGTTAACTACTGTTTGATTCCAGAACCCATCACCCTGTTAGAAATGGTAACCATCCACCCAAACCATCCCTTCTCCATTCCTTTTTCCCTCAGATCCCTTGTGCTTTTCTCCATGAAGAGGCTCTGATAGATTTAAATAAATCACAGGAACCAGTCCCCTTGGCCAAAATGATCTGTTCAAGAATGGGTAGGTAACCCAAAGAGGGCTAATTAGATACACAGGTATGTTTGCTCAGGCTTCCAGAAATCTATTTTTTTCCTCCTCTACAACTGGGATTTGTAAGAGGTAAAACTCAGCCCAACTGCATCCATCTCACAATGTCAAATGGAACCAACCTAAAAATGCCAGCAACTCACTGAGGAAAGCAGAGACAACAGACTCAGGGAATCTGATCCTAATAACTTTATTTAAGCATCTGAATTAAGCCATGTTGGAAGGAAGCTTGTCTTAATCCTAGACTGTCAGTTACATGACCCAATAAATTCCCTTTTCTGTTTAGGCTGGCTCTGTTAAATTTCTTTGGCCAGGAGCCAACTGAATACTAACTAGAACCTGAGAGAAATCTGTCATTGATCCAATGAACAACTGTTGTAGAATTAGATCTTCATTACAAATAGACAAATGGGAAATTCCAAACACCATGTTATTCTTTCTATCTTTTCTGGAATGTTTATGTATCACCAGTACCTCTTCACCAGGAATGAAGTGAATAAAAATATGTACAAAGCAAGTTAATTGGGGAATCATTAGGGAAAATACATTTAGTCTTCAAAAGTGAAATTACCTTGTTAAATTCACCAAAATCCAGGTTCTAGTTCTCATTCTTGGATATCTAGAAAATGAAATAAAATGTATCAGTATATCCCAAAATAATCAGTCTTTCAATGTGCATCAACATCAAACAAATTCACACAAGGCTAATATATGAAATCTAATACCAATTTTGTAATGAATAACTCCATTCATCTAATTTCCAGATGGCCAAGTTCTCTGCTCAGGGCATCTCTTTCCCAATATTAACACAACTGTAATGCCAAGATAGTACTCTTTTTTTTTTTTTTTTTTTTGAGAGCATGGAATGAAGCTAAGGGATGGCATAATCTTCAAAGGTTCTCAACCAAAGACAGTAATTCCTCCTGAAAGTATTTAAACTGAACAGTGGCTGGCAGTGTTCGTGGGGTATTACTGGGGCTTAGTGACCAGGACTTAGCATGCTGTTCATTGAGAAACACTTAGGTCTGTCCTGAATGAAATACAAATAAATATTTAGTCAGTAGTGAGGCCTGTCAGAATGCACAAATCCCAAGATCAGTGTCCTTTTTTCCTTATAAAGCTGGCCCGAGAGACAATGACAATCTACAAAGAATGAAGACCCCTAGCACACAGCTTGTGGTCTGCGAATATCACTTTATATTAACAGAAACTAGAGGTCCTAAGAGAAATGGCTGATTTCATATCTGGTGCAGGAAATGAACAAGATTAATCTTGACTATCTTGTGCCAGAGAGCAAGAAAACTATCAAAGACTAATGAACCCATGCCAAAGGGACAGAGGAGTCAAACTAAAGGGGCTTCCACTGGCCTAGGATAGAGTAAATGAATGACCAAAAAAAAAAAAAAAGGTAAAAATTAATTACAATGGATTGCAACACATCAAATATATAAGAACCTGTAAATTTATGATGATTTTTAAAAAGTAAATGTCACTTTTTACTATAATGGACCAACTCAATATTCTGCAAATTAACAAATAAAAGAAAAATATCAAATATTTATCCTGATTTTCCTCTAAAACTTTATTTCAGGGTTACCAAATATTTGATAAGGGTAAGTTCTTTTCCATTGAATGCCTGACAAAAGTCGAGGAGAAGTGATAAAATTTAAAAAATCACCATTTTGCAATTCCAATTTTATTAATAATGGATCTAAGCAATATTCATCAGAGGATTCAAAAACCTAATGGTGCAGTAGAAAATAAGCAGCACCACCTATGTATATTTTGAACTAAAATACTGAAGTTAAATCAAATCCAGTCTTAAGAAAAAATTCATTTATAAAAAAATAGGAAGGTAGAGAGCGATTTCTAAAAGTCCTCTCAGGAAAAGATAATCAGCCAAATTCATAATGTGGGGCATTCTACAGGACAAATGACCTGGTTTCGGTAAAAACAGATAAATAAAAAATCAGAAACAGAGAGATAAAAGGAAAAAGACTATTACTGAATAAAAGAGAAAAGGCTTAACAATCAAATGTGATGTGAGGCTCTTGTCTGCATCTTGCTTTGAACAAACCCATCATTAGATAATTTTCAGACAGGGAAACTTGAAAATGGCTTGTGTATTAATATTAAGAAACAGTTGCTAACTTTTTCAGGAATAATAATGTCATGATGGGTACATAAAAATTCATTGTCAATTAGTGAAGCATACTGAATGATTTAGGAGGGAACTAACTGTTGGGTCACAACTTGGGGAGTTTCCTGTGTGAAATATAAAACTGGACCTGGTACACAGAAATATAAAACTGGACCTGGAAAAGAAGAGACAAAAGAAAGAGACAGGCCACTCCAGATTGGTAGGTGGTGATTTTAATAAGCAAGGGAATGTACATACGAGGCTTGTCTTGGGCAACCTCAAGATGAGTAGATCTACACACCCACCTGCCAGAATCTTAAGTCTATATAGAAGCTTTAACTGGTTTAGTCACTTATTTAGTCCTCCTAGTGTAGGCGTGCTGGGCAGAACATATACTCCAGGGTCAAGGCAGGGCATGAGGAGGCTCCAATTGAGCCTCCTGCTCGCCAGTCAATGCGTGGTCATGTCTTCTCAATGACCTCCTCCAACAATATCATGATGGCTAGCATGCTCTAAAATACTCCAGAAAAATTAGAAATGTGTAACCGGGGAATAGACGGATTAGAACTGGCAAAATGTTGATCATTATTGACATCAGTTTATTATCTTACTTTCTATACTCTTGCGTATGTCATTCTTCATAAAATATTTTTTAAAAGAAGAAACTACTAGAGACACATAGCCACAGTTGTTTCTCTGAGTTCTATTTCGATAAATAATTTCATTAGGTAGGTTTACACTGATTAAGCTCTTCATGGCAGTGTAATTTTTTCAGCTGCTCAGGACAAGAACCTAGAGATCGTCCTTGACTCCGTTTATTCTTTCATGCCCCACGTCAACTCCATCCACAAATCTTGGCTCTATTCCTCCTCCCATGCACTGCATCTGCCTTTGTCACCGGCAAAGCCCATTAACAATTCCCAGGAAATAAAAATAGAATCTGGGTAATAAAATAAAGTCTAACCTTTTTTTTTTCCCCTTTGTGCTTATTCTTGTTTCACTTGCCCACAGGGTGCCGCCTGCAGAGGCCTGGCACCCGTTACTTCAGACCAGGGTTCCTAGTGAGAAATGGCTGCCCCGGCCCTTCAGCTCCATGGGCGGTGTGCAGAAGCGCTGCACACGACACCTTAGTTCAAGACGGCAGCCATGGGCCATGTGCACAAGTGCCACCCACGCAAGACACCTCACTTCTTCATGGCAGCAGCGGGCTGTGTGCAGAGACGGTGTACCCAGTGCTGCAATCTGGAGCCTGAGCAGTGCGGCTGCGCGGGGCGGCTGCGCGGGACTCTAAGAACCCGCCCCTTTCCGGCTGCAGAAATCCCCGTAAAGCCGCCCCACCCATGGCACTTGGGGAGAGCAGGTACTGTAGAGCCAGAGCTTGTATCTCTCCATTCTTTGATCAAAGAATAAAACTCCTTTGCTTCTGAACCGAACTCAGTCTAACTTGATTGCCTTGAAGGGCATCAGGCAGAAGGACACTTGTTGCGGCCCAACTGGAAAGGGTTGGTAACATCTTTTTCCAAGTTACACTATCCTCTCCTCTGAATTATTACAAAAGCTTCCTAACTGGCATAGCTGCTTCTATCTTTCTGCTCTTTTGGTTTATTCTCAACTATCCTCTCCTCTGAATTATTACAAAAGCATCCTAACTGGCATAGCTGCTTCTATCTTTCTGCTCTTTTGGTTTATTCTCAACAGAGCAGCCTGAAGGGTTCTATTAAACCTCGGTCAGGTCATTCCTTTGCTTATCACCTGTGCCACTGCCGTGGCACAAACCTACATCCAATAATCTCATCTCACTCAGATTAAAAGGAAATGTCCTTAATAAGCCTACAGGGTTCTACGTGATCTGGACCACCACTGTCTCCTGTTACTCTCCTCTTCACTCACTTGATTCCAGCCAGACTGTCCTCCTCATTATTTCTCAAACATAACAGTACATTCCAGTCTCAGGGTCTTTGCATTTGCTGTTCCCTCTACCAGGCATACACTTCTCCCACGTATCTGTAAGGCTTGTTCCCTCACTTCTTTTAGGACTTTGTTCAAATGTCACTTTCCCATAATTCCCTTTTTAAAACTAAATTCTCTATTCCTCTTCAATTTTCTCACAGTCATGCAACATATATATATTGAACTTATTTATATTATATATTTCTGCATCCTTCATTTTCCAGGAGAGATTTATGACTCTTATGTTCACTACTAGATCCCCAGCACTCAGAAGAGTGGCACATAGTAAGAATTCAAAAATTATTTGCTGAGTAAATAAATTAAGCTACTATTCCAATAGCATTACTGGCCTTAGAGGTTCATTATCCTCCCAAGTGTGTTACCTTGACTAGTTGAAACCATCAGGGGGGAAACTAACTTCTTTCATTATTCACTCAGTCTTTCAAAATACATTTACTGAGTTCCTTCTGCGAATTAGGAACTGAAAATACAATAATTAATAAGATAAATGTTATACACTCTCCTATAATCATCTCCCAGCTCTTAGGGAAGGAGGGACACTTCACTGTCATCCTATGTTTAGCCTATATAGATATTCAATCAGTTATTCCAGACTCTAGGGCAAATCTTCATAAAACAGAGTTATAGGGGTACTATGAGATATGGATCCCCTCTGGATTTGGGCAGGCTTTGAGGGAAGTGTGGAGCTGGTTGGGGTCCCAAAGCCAATTGCCTCCAGTCATTAGACTGCTCTTCTGGGCTCTCCCAAGAGCAGCCCAAGAGGAGTGGGGTATGACAGTATTCCACATGGTCTTCTCAGGTGGTGAGCACTCCCAGCACTTACTGTTGTGCCCTAATGCTCTTGTGTGGAGCCCAGGAGTAACTCTGCAACCTGGACAAAAGGGAGGTATTACTGCTAGAGGCACTTAAAGAGAACCACACAGAACAGCAACCCAACCTACAGCTAATTGGCGGAACTCCTCATGAGTATAGGTCCATGCAGTGGCTAACAGCTGAAGTCTTCATAAAATCCAGACACTTCTGACTGTTTGTGCCTTTCTAGTGATGTCCAGGCTCACATAGGCTATTCTAACAATGTATGCACACTCTGCAAATGAGAGCTCCATCATTATTTTTAAATATTTAGATTTGAGATCATTTTTCATTATCACAAAAATTTCAGCATTGCATTTTTCAATGAAGGAAAAGAAATACAGGTTATATACTATAAATCTAATTTTAACTGTTATAAATTTTTGAATTGCTGTAACAATGGTTTAAAATGTATTACATATTTGTGGGAAGAAATTTTCTTGTTGATAATGACTATCAAAAATTTGAAGAGGGCTTCCCTGGTGGCGCAGTGCTTGAGAGTCTGCCTGCCGATGCAGGGGACACAGGTTCGTGCCCCGGTCCGGGAAGATCCCACATGCCGCAGAGCGGCTGGGCCCGTGGGCCATGGCCACTGAGCCTGTGCGTCTGGAGCCTGTGCTGCGCAATGGGAGAGGCCACAGCAGTGAGAGGCCCACGTACCGAAAAAAAAAAAAAATTGAAGACATCATCATTTAAAGTCTTAATCAGAAATTGTTGGTGGTCATTTCAAGTATAAAATCCTAATAAAAATTATAGCTATGTTCACTGAAACAAGATCAAGTTTCTTATATGAAGTTTCAAGATTTTACATGAATGTTTTCTTCCAATTAAAGATTAGGTATTTTTTCTAACATTTTGCTTTATAGAAAGATGTAATCGGGACTTCCCTGCCAGGCCAGTAGTTGAGACTTCACCTTCCAATGCAGGGGGTATGGGTTCAGTCTCTGGTCCTGGTGCTAAGATCCCACATGTCTCGCAGCCAAAAAACCAACAAATAAAACAGAAGCAGAGGGCCTTCAAGATGGCAGAGGTGTAAGACATGGAGATCACCTTCCTCCCCACAAGTACATCAGAAATACATCTACATGTGGAACAACTCTTACAGAATACCTACTGAACATTGGCAGAAGACCCCAGATTTCCCAAAAGCCATGTGGCTGACAGGGTCTTGGTTCTCCAGCCAGCTGTCATGCCTGAGCCTCTGAGGTGGAAGAACCGAGTTCAGGACATTGGACCACCAGAGACCTCCCGGTCCCATGTAATATCAATCGGCCACAGCTTTCCAGGAGATTTCCATCTCAACGCTAAGATCCAGCTCAACTAAATGACCAGCAAGCTCCAGTGCTGGACACCCTAAGACAAACAACAAGACAGGAACACAACCCCACTTATTAGCAGAGAGGCTGCCTAAAATCATAATAAGTTCACGGACACCCCAAAAACACCACCAGATGCAGTCCTGCCCACCAAAAAGACAAGATCTAGCCTCATCCACCAGGAAGCCTACACAACACACTGAACCAACCTTACCCACTGAGGGCAGACACAAAAAACAACAGGAACTACAAACCAGCAGCCTGTGAAAAGGAGACCCCAAACACAGTAAATTAAGCAAAATGAGAAGACAGAGAAATATGCAGCAGATGAAGGAGCAAAGTAAAAACCCACCAGACCAAACAAAGGAAGAGGAAATAGGCAGTCTACCCGAAAAAGAACTGAGATTAATGATGGTAAAGATGATCCAAAATCTTGGAAATAGAATGAAGAAAATACAAGAAATGATTAATAAGGACCTAGAAGAACTAAAGGGCACACAAACAATGATGAACAACACAATAAATGAAATTTAAAATTCTCTAGAAGGAATCAATAGCAGAATAACTGAGGCAGAAGAACAGATAAGTGACCTGGAAGGTAAAATAGTGGAAATAACTACCACAGTGCAGAATAAAGAAAAAAGAATGAAAAGAACTGAGGACACTCTCAGAGACTTCTGGGACAATATTAAACACAACAACATTCGAATTATAGGGGTCCCAGAAGAGGAAGAGAAAAAGAAAGGGACTGAGAAAATATTTGAAGAGATTATAGTTGAAAACTTCCCTAATATGAGAAAGGAAATACTCAACCAAGTCCATGAAGGACAGAGAGTCCCATGCAGGATAAATCCAAGGAGAAATACGCCAAGACACATATTAATCAATCTATCAAAAATTGAATACAATGAAAAAATATTAAAAGCAGCAAAGGAAAAGCAACAAATAACATACAAGGGAATCCCCAAATAAATATTATTTGATGTAAATATTTATGCACCAAACATAGAAGCACCTCAATACATAAGGCAAATGCTAACAGCCATAAAAGGGGAAATCGGGCCTCCCTGGTGGCGCAAGTGGTTGAGAGTCCGCCTGCCGATGCAGGGGATACGGGTTCGTGCCCCGGTCTGGGAGGATCCCATATGCCGCGGAGCGGCTGGGCCCGTGAGCCATGGCCGCTGAGCCTGCGCGTCCAGAGCCTGTGCTCCGCAACGGGGGAGGCCACAACAGTGAGAGGCCCGCATACCGCAAAAAAAAAAAAAAAAAAAAAAAAAAAAGGGGAAATCACAGTAACACAATAACAGCAGGGGATTTAACACACGACTTTCATCAATGGACATATCAACCAAAATGAAAATAAATAAGGAAACACAAGCTTTAAATGATACATGAAACAAGATGGATTTAATTGATATTTACAGGACATTCCATCCAAAAACAACAGAATACACTTTCTTCTCAAGTGCTCATGGAACATTCTCCAGGATAGACCTATCTTGGAGCACAAATCAAGCCTTGGTAAATTAAATAAAATTGAAATCGTATCAAGTATGTTTTCCGACCACAACACTATGAGACCAGATATCAATTACAGGAATAAAACTGTAAAAAACTACAAACACATGGAGGCTAAACAATACACTACTAAATAACCAAGAGATCACAGAAGAAATCACAGAGGAAATCAAAAAATACCTAGAAACAAATGACAATGAAAACACAACGACCCAAAACCTATGCGATGCAGCAAAAACAGTTCTAAGAGGGAAGTTTATAGCAGTACAATCCTACCTCAAGAAACAAGAAACATCTCAAATAAACAACCTAACCTTACACCTAAAGCACTTAGAGAAAGAAGAACAAAAAAACCCAAAGTTAGCTGAAGGAAAGAAATCATAATGATCAGATCAGAAATAAAAAAAAAAAGAAAAGAAGGAAATGATAGCAAAGATCAACAAAACTAAATGCTGGCTCTTTGAGAAGATGAACAAAATTGAAACCCATTATCCAGACTTATCAAGAAAAAAAGGGAGGATACTCAAATCAACAGAATTAGAAATGAAAAAAGGAACAACTGACCCTGCAGAAATACAGAGGATCATGAGAGATTACTGCAAGCAACTATATGCCAATAAAATGGACAACCTGAAAGAAATGGACAAAGCCTTAGAAAAGCACAACTTTCCGACAATAAACCAGGAAGAAATAGAAAATAAAAACAGACCAATCACAAGCACTGAAATTGAAACTCTGATGAAAAATCTTCCAACAAACAAAAGCCCAGGACCAGATGTCTTCACAGGCAAATTCTATCAAACATTTAGAGAAGAGCTAACACCTATCCCTCTCAAACTCTTCCAAAGTATAGCAGAAGGAGGAACACTCCCAAACTCATTCTATGAGGGC
Organism: Mesoplodon densirostris; assembly: GCF_025265405.1. Classification (NCBI taxonomy): domain Eukaryota; kingdom Metazoa; phylum Chordata; class Mammalia; order Artiodactyla; family Ziphiidae; genus Mesoplodon; species Mesoplodon densirostris. The sequence goes on from NC_082674.1 coordinate 28,772,486, forward strand.
ACCATCATCCTGATACCAAAGCTAAACAAAGATGTCACAAAGAAAGAAAACTACAGGCCCATATAACTGATGAACATAGATGCAAAAATCCTCAACAAAATACTAGCAAACAGAATCCAATAGCACATTAAAAGGATCATATACCATGATCAAGTGGGGTTTATCCCAGGGATATAAGGATTCTTCAATATATGCAAATTAATTAATCTGATACACCATATTGACAAATTGAAGGATTAAAAACATATGATAATCTCAAGAGATGCAGAAAAAGCTTTCCACAAAATTCAACACCCATTTATCATAAAAAAACTCTCCAGAAAGTAGGCATAGAGGGAACTTACCTCAACATAATAAAGGCCATATATGACAAACCCACAGCCAACATCATTCTCAATGGTGTAAAACTGAAACCATTTCTTCTAAGATCAGGAACAAGACAAGATTGCCCACCCTCACCACCATTATTCAACATAGTTTTGGAAGTTTTAGCCACAGCAATCAGAGAAGAAAATAAATAAAAGGAATCAAATCAGAAAAGAAGTAAAACTGTCACTGTTTGCAGATGACATGATACTATACATAGAGAATCCTAAAGATGCTACCAGAAAACTACTAGAGCTAATAAATGAATTTGGTACAGTAGCAGGATATAAAATTAATGCACCGAAATCTCTTGCATTCCTATACACTAATGATGAAAAATCTGAAAGAGAAATCAAGGAAACACTCCCATTTACCACTGCCACAAAAAGAATAGGGCTTCCCTGGTGGCACAGTGGTTGACAGTCCGCCTGCCGATGCAGGGGACATGGGTTCATGCCCCAGTCCGGGAAGATCCCACATGCCGCGGAGCGGCTAGGCCCGTGAGCCATGGCCGCTGAGCCTGCGCGTCCGGAGCCTGTGCTCCGCAACGGGAGAGGCCACAACAGTGAGAGGCCCACGTACCACAAAAAAAAAAAAGAATAAAATACCTAGGAATAAACCTACCAATGAAAGAAATTAAAGGTGATACAAACAGATGGAGAGATATACCATGTTCTTGGATTGGAAGAATCAACATTGTGAAAATGACTCTACTACCCAAAGTAATCTACAGATTCAATACAATGCAATCCCTATCAAACTACCAGTGGCATTTTTCACAGAACTAGAACAAAAAATTTCACAATTTGTATGGAAACACAAAAGATCCTGAATAGCCAAAGCAATCCTGAAAAGAAAAATGGAGCTGGAGGAATCAGGCTCCCTGACTTCACACTATACTACAAAGCTACAGTAATCAAGACAGTATGGTACTGGCACAGAAACAGAAGTGTAGATCAATGGAACAGGATAGAAAGCCCAGAGATAAACCCACACACATATGGTCAAGAATATACAATGGAGAAAAGACAGCCTCTCCAGTAAGTGGTGCTGGGAAAACTGGACAGCTACATGTAAGAGAATGAAATTAAAACACTCCCTAACACCACAAACAAAAATAAACTCAAAATGGATTCAAGACCTAAATGTAAGGCCAGACACTATAAAACTCTTAGAAGAAAACATAGGCAGAACATTCTATGACATAAATCACAGCAAGACCCTTTTTGACCCACCTCCTAAAGAAATGGAAATAAAAACAAAAATAAACAAATGGGACCTAATGAAACTTCAAAGCTTTTGCACAGCAAAGGAAACTATAAACAAGACGAAAAGACAACCCTCAGAATGGGAGAAAATATTTGCAAACGAAGCAACTCACAAAGGATTAATCTCCAAAATTTACAAGCAGCTCAAGCAGCTCAATATCAAAAAAACAAACAACCCAATCCAAAAATGGGCAGAAGACCTAAATAGACATTTCTCCAAAGAAGATATACCGATTGCCAACAAACACATGAAAGGATGCTCAACATCACTAATCATTAGAGAAATGCAAATCAAAACTACAATGAGGTATCACCTCACACCAGTCAGAATGGCCATCATCAAAAAAATCTACAAACAATAAATACTGGAAAGGGTGTGTAGAAAAGGAAACCCTCCTACACTGTTGGTGGGAATGTAAATTGATACAGCCACTATGGAGAACTGTATGGAGGTTCCTTAAAAAACTAAAAATAGAACTAACATACAACCCAGCAATCCCACTACTGGGCATACACCCTGAGAAAACCATAACTCAAAAAGAGTCATGTACCACAATGTTCACTGCAGTACTATTTACAATACCCAGGACATGGAAGCAACCTAAGTGTCCATCAACAGATGAATGGATAAAGATGTGACCCACATATACAATGGAATATTATTAAGCCATAAAAAGAAACGAAATTGAGTTATTTCATTTCGTATTTGAGGTGGATGGACCTAGAATCTGTCATACAGAGTGAATTAAGTCAGAAAGAAAAAAAAAAAACATATGCTAACATACATATGGAATCTAAAAAAGAACGGTTCTGAAAAACCTAGTGGCAGGACAGGAATAAAGACGCAGACATAGAGAATGGACTTCAGGACACAGGGTGGGCGAAGGGTAAGCTGGGATGATGTGAGAGAGTGGCATGGACATATATACACTACCAAATGTAAAATAGCTAGTGGAAGCAGCCACATAGCACAGGGAGATCAGCTAGGTGCTTTGTGACCACCTAGAGGGGTAGGATAGGAAGGGTGGGAGGGAGACACAAGTGGGAGGGTATATGGGGATATAAGTATACATATAGCTGATTCACTTTGTTATACAGCAGAAACTAACACAATGATGTAAAGCAATTACACTCCAATAAAGATGTTAAAAACAAAAAACAGAAGCAATATTGTAACAGTTTCAATAAAAGACTTTAAAAATTGTCCACATCAAAAAAACCTTTAAAAAAAAATAAAGATGTAATTACTTTCATCACCATGCCTTATATAGTTACTCCCAAATTTTTTATGATTTACCCCCAGGAAATATTATCATTTTCTACATGTGCTTTGACATAAAAAAAAAAGGTTGGTAAGTACTCCACTTTGGAAACTTGTATGCCATGGGTGAATCAGTTGTCCTCTTATATATGAAACTTTTCAGACAGCCGAGATTTCCAAATGGCATTTCAAACCTCATCCTTTCGTGGATGATTCCTGTGCAGATAGACAGAAGCACTGGTGACAGGAATAGCCTCCCTGCCCTATCACTCAATTCCTCAGAATGAGATCAATAAGGCTTCATTCTTTTGAAGGAAAAATTATACCATTGTCTTGGAATGTCATTAAAGACAGTACGTGAGTTCACTAAGAGGATGTGTTGATGGTGTAGATTTCCAGTCCAAGTTAGAATGACTGCTTCAGGGTCGAAGAATTGAGCTAAAATTATCCCAGTTTATACCAGAATGACTTTTGCCACAATTATTATAGTATATAAGCTTAAGCCATAGGAAGAGAGTATGGTTAAAATCACCATTGCCATCTTTGATATGTTGAATATCTTTTAGGCTCATTTACCTTTTTTTCTAAAGAACTTAGAACTTTAGCCCCTAAGGGTTACCTTTATTAATAATGGGTTTGACTGCATAATTATCAAAACAGTGTATAATCAAAGCTATCGCCTCAGCATGATCAGACAGCTATGCAATTTACTGCCTATGTGATAGCAGCTATTTTCCCATTTGTGTGTGTTTCTTTTCTATTCAGCAATGGAAGGGCCTAGTGTAACCATAAGTGCAGCTTTATCTGCTGCATATCCATCATCACTCTGGCTTATTCAAAGAAGAGATCTATGCATGGCATAAAAGGATATCTTTCTAAGTATTAAGACAAATGTTAACACTTGGAAAATAATAATTATATTTGGAAAAATTAAAATCATGCAAATGCTGATGATCGTGGGTGTGGAAAGTGGAGGCCAGGACTCTGTTTCCATTGCCTTCATAACCCCCCTAATATAAGGTTAGGCTTTATCCCCAGAAAAAAATCTAATAACTGTTTATTGGTTTGAGTGAATAAAAGATATAAAGTGTCTCTAATATTCACAGCATTCATCACCGGTACATTAAGAAGAGCACAAGGCTTTATTGATATTGAATCTTTGGTCAGGCATGAGGAACAGGTGTGAACAGTAAGTATGCTATAACTCTATGATCTGATGAAACCTTAGCTAAAAGCCTGTTCTCCCAGACCTATGGTTTCCATGCAAAGCTATATGCTGTGGTTTCATTTTTAAAAATTATTTCCTCCTGCCGAAATTCATTGAGAAGTTGAGTTTATAGGGAGAATATGTAGCAAACTGTTGAGTGCTTCAGTCTGGAAGCATCATAGATTGTAAACACTATATTTATAATGACGCTGATGCTAGCTCTGTTGTGTCTGGATAGAGGAAGGCACTCTGTTACTCTGTCAAATGCCTCACACACATTCTCATTTAATCCTCGGAATGCTTTTACTATTGTAACCCAATCTTACTAATGAGGAAAATAAGGCTTAGCCTCTGAACCAAGTATGTCTGACTCTAAATGCCATGCTCTAACCCCTTGGCTCACTGCTTCTTAACAAACACACAGTAATGTCCTGACATTTTACACATCAGATCTAGAAAAGATTTCTCATTCATTTCTGTGATAATGAAAAATGATCTCAAATCTAAATTTCAAACTTTTTGGGAAAAAAAGTATCATTTTTGTTGCTTTATAGGCTTGAATTTATTATTTGTTAAATTATAAAATCATTTTTTCCCTTTGAAAACCTGCATACTAATATTTAGAGCCAATTTGAAGACAATGAAGATTTGTGTATTCTAATAGATATTTGAAGAATTATTAAACACTGGTCACTGTGATTGTAACCACTATGAGAAAAGAGGATACCCACAGCCACACAGGTCAAGAATGAGTTTTCCAGGTCATTGGCTCGGCCCAGAACTGCTTTGGTGAATCATGTTTCACACAGCCTCTCAATGCTGAGTTAGCATCTATGTACATCAAAGCTGTGGTCAGAATGGCTAATTCATGCGCTAAGCCCAAATGTCAAGATTTGTTAAACACGTATTCCTTTAGAAAACTACCTAATCGAACCCACTGGAAGAAAAGTGATGGAACAAATTATTTGTCTACGTTCGGATTTAGGTGTTTTAATTTACTGCTGTGAATAGTAGCCGAACTTTTATTGTTTGGCTATGGCAGAGTAATAGTCTACCTGAGGAAAGGATGAAGGTCTATTCCTGAAAGTCTTCAAGAACAGGCATGTAAAGAAATGAGTGAGATTGATAAAGTTTCTAGCAGTATATGATACAGAGGCTAATAAGGGAGCCCTCCAGTCTTCCCTAACCATATTGAATACGAATGCATAATGAATGAATAAATCAGCAGCTTAATGATATAAAGGTTTTCAATGTATCAACGCTGCTGTTCATTATTAATCTCTCTGCTCCTTTTCCCCACCCTTCTTTTTCCTTCTCTTCACTCTAATGAGGAATGTCTCATGACGACAAGTGTAATAACCCCCACCACTACCACCGGAACATACACACCTTCTTTTTTTCTTAGAGTGGAATAAGGAGACTTATAGATCCAAAGACAAAAATCTGCCTCTCACTCTCTTCGTCTCTTTTCTTCACCCCCAGTTCCACTCAACCAACAAGAGAGCACGTGCTGGACTGCTCACAGTGACGTGCATTTGCTGTACCAACAACGTCATTCTTCACACTTTTTATAGTCCCATAAAAATCAGTAGTGTTTGGACAGTCATAACATGACAGCGTCAGAATCCTGCTACCATCTCTCCCAGATTTTACTCACATAAGGGAAGGGGGGAAAATGACAAACATTAACTAAAAGGATGCTTATAATATGATAGTGTCACTTATATGTACCACAACATATTACTGGGGTTAACGTGAGACTCTCATATAAAGTTTATGCAGCTGTCATCTTTGCCTTCCACATTCTTTCCAGTCAGTGGCTTCTATGTACTCTGAATAGATAACCCCCAACATAATTATATTTGAAATGTTCAGAGACACAGAAACTGATATTTGGCTACAATCCTTGATTTTCCTGAGACCTAGAAGCTCAGTGAGAAAAACTCAAATCCTATACCCTTAGTTAAGCTAAAGCCTTATACAGACTTGTCTGATGGAACAAGATAGGCATGCAAGGTCATGGCAGAAAAGAACATAAGGCCCCAAGATAAAATCATTACAAGTTGTAAATGAGTTAGAAAGACAGGACTTCACAAGAGTGCTTGGACATTGGAAAGAACTAGTTAAGTGTTCGCATTTTTTCATAGAACTCTTTCTAAAATAGAGTTACATAAAGTTGCTTTTGAAACAATGAATTCACTGATTTTTGAATGAGGTTTTAGTTACTTTGACGTGTTTTTGTTCTGAGAACACCTCCAGGCCTCTTCTGAACTTTGGAGCCCATGGATGTTTTTCCCTTTACTTAGTGCTAATACATGGGCATTTATTGGTTAATTAATTAATTGATTGCTACTTTTTATAGGTGTTGGACAAGGAGTTATTTAACTGACCAATCTCTTACTCTATTGAGGAATCCATCTCTCTAATTCTGATCACTCACTGGCTCTCTCAGCCCATATTTAAAGAGGAAAAAATGAAATGACCTGTGTAGTTACATTTGAAACTGTTCTTTCTAGGGGTATGATTTGAAGACATGTGATACAAAGCAAGTAAAGTACTGAGGACATTGTAAACACATGGAAGTAGGGTATAAAAACACTGGTTGGATTATTATAATATTAGCCTAGCTTTGAGTCAGTTTCCTGAGTTCCAGTTGGATCTTGATGGAGTTTCTCCAGGCATGTAAGCTATTCCCCGGGTACAAATTCAATACTCCCAAGGCTACATTCACTTTCTCAGTCTTCTGTGGAAGGAATTCATTAAATTGGACTTCTCCACTAGACTGAGAGACTGAATGTAGTTTCTTTAAATGTTCTTTAAGTAAAGGAAAGATGACTTTTAAAAAGTGTATTGATTCGGCAACCAAAATCAAAACCATTTCTGAATCTGTTTGCAGAAAGAGTAAGCAGAGGGCCCTTTGTCTGCTGAATATCTCATTCTGGCTCCAGATTTCTAACCTACAGTCATGTAACTCTGGAGAAGGCAAGTCTGAGTAAACAATTTTAAGAAGAATTTGATGGCATAGAGCATGATGATGTTTACCTATCCTTATTTTCCTATGTAACACATCCACAATGGAATGGTGCCTGGATAGGGCAGAAAGAAGTTGAAAAATAAGGACACAGAGCAGTTATGAGGAAGTCAGTAAAATACATGGAAACAAGACTATTATGGGCTTCCAAGTTAGTTGCAAATCCACCGATGAATAGGTATGTCTAGCAAAATATTAAACTCAGGTTAGGAGAGTAGCCATCCTCTAATTACAAATATACCTCTTCTGCAAACAGACTTTAAAAAGAGTAAGAAAAGGGTCATACAAGATCTTGAAAAGAAGGCAAAGATGGTAAGCAGAGCTTCACTGTATCTGAAGAAAGGCACTTAGAGGCCACAGGGTGTTGAAACAGGGCTGTGACCAGAAGCCACTGGGTGTTGAAACAGGGCTGTGACCTTCCAACATGAACATGGAAGTAAATTAATGGGGAGAAAAAAGGGAAATGTGAACACTGTTGAAGGGAGACTTGCAAAGAAATCTGAGGACTTTTAGGACCAACAGTAATTACACGTAAAAACTACTGAGGTTCTGGCCTTGCACCCAACTTCCTTTCAAGGTAACCTTTGAAGAACTGCATATGGGGAATGATGCAGGCAGTACTAGCAACTTAGAGTAAGATTAGGCTTGGGACAAATTTTAGGAAAATTTGCTGTAAACTTTAGTAGAAATATAAACAGGCAAAGAAAGAAAAAGAAAGGAAAGGAAAAAGGAAAGGACTGAAAGTTAACATAGGATTGTCTCCTGAGTTAAAGTTCTATGCCTCGGAAATAAGTGGGGCTTTGTCAAGATAATGCTCAAAATCTAACCAATAAAAGCATCTTACAGTATAAACATCTACTTTGACCCAAGAGGTCTAGTTACAGGATTAGTGACTAAGGACACATTTTAAAATGTAGAAAATATTTTATACACACATATATTTACCAGAGGATTATCTATAATTGTGAAATCCAAACATCCAACCATAGGCAGATAGTTAAATGAACGAGATTTTCTGAAGACTTGAAAATGAGATTTAAACATCCAGGCAATAACATAAAACAATGTTGTTACAATTAAAATGCAGGTTGTAATATATATATATATAGATAGATAGATATTTTAATCAGTATTGTGAAAAATCCTAAGCATAAAAAAAAAGTTTAAAGAAAAGTCAAAAATAGTCAAAATTATTGCATTTGAGTGTGTAGGATGATGCCAACATCATTCTCCTCTTTCCCTTCCTCTTCTGATTTCTCATCTTCTACTTCATCAATATAATCTCCAAGTTTTATTTAATAAGCTTATATTCTTCTTAAAATGATTAAAAACAATAGGGTAGAGGTGAAAGCCCATCTGAGTTTTTTCCTACAGGAAATAGTTTAAGATGGTGATTCTCAACTTAAGCATATGTCAGAATTAGCTAATAATGTCCATGAATCTGTAGTTCTGGGGCAGGAGTGAAAATTTCGCATTTTTCACATCTTCCTAGATGATACTGATGCTGCTAACACAGGGAAGACACTTTGAGAACTACTGCTCTTAGAGAAATGTTAACATTCAATCATCATGAATCTCAAGATTTTACCCATCTATCCAATCACTTCACCAAAAGGCTCTACTCATGTGATACACTGTAGCGAAGCTACAATACTGTAGTATTTCACTACACTGTAGCGAAACTACAATAATATGACTTAACATTTTGCCCTTGACTTTTATCCAAGGTCAAATTAAATATGACACTTTTCTTTTTCTTGGAGAGGGCAATTGAGGCCATTATTTTATGTGTTCCAAGTTGCCTTGTAAAAGGCTCATGTTGAGACAGCCTCATCCACCAGAGGGCAGACAGCAGAAGCAAGAAGAACTACAATCCTGCAGCTTGTGGAACAAAAACCACATTCACAGAAAGATAGACAAGATGAAAAGGCAGAGGGCTATGTACCAGATGAAGGAACAAGATAAAACCCCAGAAAAACAACTAAATGAAGTGGAGATAGGAAACCTTCCAGAAAGAGAATTCAGAATAATGATAGTGAAGATGATCCAGGACCTCGGAAAAAGAATGGAGGCAAAGATCAAGAAGATGCAAGAAATGTGTAACAAAGACCTAGAAGAATCAAAGAACAAATAAACAGAAATGAACAATACAATAACTGAAATGAAAAATACACTAGAAGGAATCAATAGCAGAATAACTGAGGCACAAGAACGGATAAGTGACCTGGAAGACAGAATGGTGGAATTCACTGCTGCTGAACAGAATAAAGTAAAAAGAATGAAAAGAAATGAAGACAGCTTAAGAGACCTCTGGGACAACATTAAATGCAACAACATTCACATTATAGGGGTCCCAGAAGGAGAAGAGAGAGAGAAAGGACCCGAGAAAATATTTGAAGAGATTACAGTCAAAAGCTTCCTTAACATTGGAAAGGAAATAGCCACCCAAGTTCAGGAAGTGCAGAAAGTCCCATACAGGATAAACCCAAGGAGAAACATGCTGAGACACATAATAATCAAATTGGCAAAAATTAAAGACAAAGAAAAATTACTGAAAGCAGCAAGGGAAAAACGACAAATAAAATACAAGGGAACTCCCATAAGATTAACAGCTGATTTCTCAGCAGAAACTCTACAAGCCAGAAGGGAGTGGCATGATATACTTAAGGTGATGAAAGAGAAGAACCTACAACCAAGATAACTCTACCCGGCAAGGATCTCATTCAGACTCGGAGAAATCAAAAGCTTTACAGACAAGCAAAAGCTAAGAGGATTCAGCACCACCAAACCACCTCTACAACAAATGCTAAAGGAACTTCTCTAAGTAGGAGACACAAGAGAAGAAAAGGACCTACAAAAACAAACTCAAAACAATCAAGAAAATGGTCATAGGAACATACATATTGATAATTACCTTAAATGTCAATGGATTAAATGCTCCAACCAAAAGACACAGGCTTGCTGACTGGATACAAAAAGAAGACCCATCTATATGCTGTCTACAAGAGACCCACTTCAGACCTAGGGACACACAGAGAATGAAAGTGAGGGGATGGAAAAAGATATCCCATGCAAATGGAAATCAAAAGAAAACGAGAGTAGCAATGCTCACATCAGATAAAATAGACTTTAAAATAAAGAATGTTACAAGAGACAAGGAAGGACACTACATAATGATCAAGGCATCAAGCCAAGGGGAAGTTATAACAATTATAAATATATATGCACCCAACATAGGAGCACCTCAATACATAAGGCAACTGCTAACGGCTATAAAAGAGGAAATCGACAGTAAAACAAAAACAGCAGGTTACACTCTCTTCTCAAGTGCGCATGGAACATTCTCCAGGATAGATCACATATTGGGCCACAAATCAAGGCTCAGTAAATTTAAGAAAATTGAAATCATATCAAGCATCTTTTCTGACCACAACGCTATGAGATTAGAAATCAATTACAGGGAAAAAAAAGTAAAAAACACAAACACATGGAGGCTAAACAATACGTTACTAAATAACCAAGAGATCAATGAAGAAATCAAAGAGGAAATCAAAAAATACCTAGAGACAAATGACAATGAAAACACGACATCCAAAACCTATGGGATGCAGCAAAAGCAGTTCTAAGAGGGAAGTTTATAACTATACAAGCCTACCTCAAGAAACAATAAAAAGCTCAAATAAACAATCTAACCTTACACCTAAAGCAACTAGAGAAAGAAGAACAAGCAAAACCAAAAGTTAGCAGAAGGAAAGAAATCATAAAGATCAGAGCAGAAATAAATGAAATAGAAACCAAGAAAACAATAGCAAAGATCAATAAAACTAAAAGCTGGTTCTTTGAGAAGATAAACAAAATTGATAAGCCATTAGCCAGACTCATCAAGAAAAAGAGGGAGAGGACTCAAATCAATAAAATTAGAATGAAAAAGGAGAAGTTACAACAGACAAGGCAGAAATACAAAGCATCCTAAGAAACTACTACAAGCAACTGTATGCCAATAAAATGGACAACCTGGAAGAAATGGACAAATTCTTAGAAAGGTATAACCTTCCAAGACTGAACCAGGAAGAAACAGAAAATATGAACAGACCAATCACAAATAATGAATTTGAAACTGTGATTTAAAATCTTCCAACAAACAAAACTCCAGGACCAGATGGCTTCACAGGTGAATTCTATCAAACATTTAGAGAAGAGCTAATTACCATCCTTCTCAAACTCTTCCAAAAAATTGCAGAGGAAGAAACACTCCCAAACTCATTCTATGAGGCCACCATCACCCTGATACCAAAACCAGACAAAGATACTACAAAAAAAGAAAATTACAGACCAATATCACTGATGAATATAGATGCAAAAATCCTCAACAAAATACTAGCAAACAGAATCCAATAACACATTAAAAGGATCATACACCATGGTCAAGTGGGATTTATCCCATGATGCAAGGATTCTTCAAGATACACAAATCAATCAATGTGAAAAACCGTATTAACAAATTGAAGAAGGAAAACCATATGATCATCTCAGTAGATGCAGAAAAAGCTTTTGACAAAATTCAACTCCCATTTATGAGAAAAACTCTCCAGAAAGTGGGCATAGAGGGAACCTACCTCAACATAATAAAGGACATATATGAGAAACCCTCAGCACATATCATTCTCAGTGGTGAAAAACTGAAAACATTTCCACTAAGATCAGGAACAAGACAAGGACGCCCACTCTCACCACTCTTATTCAACATAATTTTGGAAGTCCTAGCCATGGCAATCAGAGAAGAAAAAGAAATAAAAGGAATTCAAATTGGAAAAGAAGTAAAACTGTCACTGTTTGCAGATGACATGACACTATACATAAAGAATCCTAAAGATGCCACCAGAAAACTACTAGAGCTAATCAATGAATTTGGTACAGTAGCAGGATATAAAATTAATGCACAGAAATCTCTTGCATTCCTATACACTAATGATGAAAAATCTGAAAGAGAAATTAAGGAAACCCTCCAATTTACCATTGCAACAAAAAGAATAAAATACCTAGGAATAAACCTACCTACCTACGGAGACAAAAGACCTGTATGCAGAAAACTATAAGACACCGATGAAAGAAATTAAAGATGATACCAACGGATGGACAGATATACCATGTTCTTGGATTCGAAGAATCAATATTGTGAAAATGACTGTACTACCCAAAGCAGTCTACAGATTCAATGCAATCCCTATCAAATTACCAATGGCATTTTTTACAGAACTAGAACAAAAAATCTTAAAATTTGTATGGACACACAAAAGATCCTGAATAGCCAAAGCAGTCTTGAGGGAAAAAAGCGGAACTGGAGGAATCAGGCTCCCTGACTTCAGACTATACTACAAATCTACAGTAATCAAGACAATACAATATGGTACTGGCACAAAAACAGAAATATAGATCAATGGAACAAGACAGAAAGCCCAGAGAAAAACCCACACACCTATGGTCAGCTAATCTATGACAAAGGAGGCAAGAATATACAATGGAGAAAAGACAGTCTCTTCACTAAGTGGTGCTGGGGGCTTCCCTGGTGGCGCAATGGTTGAGAGTCTGCCTGCCAATGCGGGGACATGGGTTCAAGCCCTGGTCTGGGAGAATCCCACGTGCCACAGAGCAACTGGGCCCGTGGGCCACAACTACTGAGCCTGCATGTCTGGAGCCTGTGCTCCGCAACAATAGATGCCGCGATAGTGAGAGGCCTGCACACCGCGATGAGGAGTGGTCCCTGCTCGCCACAACTAGAGAAAGCCCTTGCACGGAAACGAAGGCCCAACGCAGCCAAGAATAAATAAATAAATTAATTAATTAAAAAAAATAAGTGGTGCTGGGAAAACTGGACAGCTACATGTAAAAGAATGAAATTAGAACACTCCCTAACACCATACACAAAAATAAACTCAAAATGGATTAGAGACCTAAAAGTAAGACAGGACACTATAAAACTTTTAGAGGAAAACATAGAAAGAACATTCTTTGACATAAATCACAGCAAGATCTTTTTTGATCTACCTCCTAGAGTAATGGAAATAAAAACAAATGGGACCTAATGAAACTTCAAAGCTTTTGCACAGCAAAGGAAACCATAAACAAGACGAAAAGACAACCCTCAGAATGGGAGAAAATATTTGCAAACGAATCGGTGGACAAAGGATTAATCTCCAAAATATACAAACAGCTCATGCAGCTCAATATTAAAAAAACAAACAACCCAATGCAAAAATGGGCAAAAGAGCTAAATAGACTTTTCTCCAAAGAAGACATACAGATGGCCAAGAAGCACATGAAAAGCTGCTCAACATCACTAATTATTAGAGAAATGCAAATCAAAACTACAATGAGGTATCACCTCACACCAGTTAGAATGGGCATCATCAGAAAATCTACAAACAACAAATGTTGGAGAGGGTGTGGAGAAAAGGGAACCCTCTTGCACTGTTGGTGGGAATGTAAATTGATACAGCCACTATGGAGAACAGTATGGAGGTTCCTTAAAAAGCTAAAAATAGAATTACCATATGATCCAGCAATCCCACTACTGGGCATATACCCAGAGAAAACCATAATTCAAAAAGACACATGCAGGGGCCTCCCTGGTGGCGCAGTGGTTGGGAGTCCGCCTGCCGATGCAGGGGATACGGGTTCGTGCCCCGGTCTGGGGGGATCCCATGTGCCGCGGAGCGGCTGGGCCCGTGAGCCATGGCCGCTGAGCCTGCGCGTCCGGAGCCTGTGCTCCGCAGCGGGAGAGGCCGCAACAGTGAGAGGCCCGCGTACAGCAAAAAAAAAAAAAAAAAAAAGACACATGCAGCCCAATGTTCATTGCAGCACTATTTTGGAAGCAACCTAAGTGTCCATTGACAGACTAATGGATAAAGAAGTTGTGGTACATATATACAATGGAATATTACTCAGCCATAAAAAGGAATGAAATTGGGTCATTTGTTGAGACGTGGATGGATCTAGAGACCATCATACAGAGCGAAATAAATCAGAAAGAGAAAAACAAATATCGTATATTAACGCATATACGTGGAACCTAGAAAAATGGTACCATTGAACTGGTTTGCAGGGCAGAAATTGAGACACAGATGTAGAGAAAAACGTATGGACACCAAGGGGGGAAAGTGGTGGGGGGTGGGCGTGGTAGTGGGATGAATTGGGAGTTTGGGATTGACATGTATACACTGATGTGTATAAAATTGGTGACTAATAAGAACCTGCTATATAAATAAATAAATTAAATTAAATTTTTAAAAAACAGAAAAAAAAGGCTCATGTTGAAAAAGCTTTCACAGACTAGGAAGGAATTTAATCTTACTTTGTTAATTACTTTTAATAGACAATAGAAACTGATTTTTAACTCTACATTTATATCTCTGCTTTAGTTTTGAATTTAAGATGGTTTCCAAAAATATATAAGTCATGAGACAGAAAAAAGCTGCAAATAAATAGGTGAGGGAATCAGGACAAACCACCTGCATAACCCGGAGGGCATAACCCTAGCCTCCTTACCTTGGGAAGGTGTGCATTTACCATTGCACTAGCTTCCCTCAGGCTTGGTTTTCTGTATTTTTTTCTGTATTAATTTCCTACTCCTTCAGTAGCAACTTTGAGACCTTTCTTGAAGATATATCTTCCTTTCTACCCCAAGTCCCCAAGTAGCTACATCAAATTGTAGGAAGATACTTACATTCCTACTCCTCACATAATTAATCTTTGACTAAATATCAACAAATACAAATATTAATTTCACAGCTGAAATTAATATTTAAGAACAAGAATATTTAAGTGTACTGTCTCAAATATAGTTTTAAATATTTGTTTGAATATCTCAACAAAGTCGTGAGAAACAAAAGCTTCGAGAATATGAAAACCTCTCTGATTCGAGATCAAATAAAAGTGCTATAGGCATTGTAATGAACTTCACTCAACATCTCACATTTAACCAGCTGAAAATGTTTGTTTTTCCTTTGTAAGCAGCATTCTATTCATCTTTTAGAAATGAGGATCCTGTCTTACAATGGAAAACCAGTGTATTGTCCTATAGATGGAACAAAATGTCCTTGGCTCACTTATCCTCTGGGAGAACACTGCTTTTTGGTACCGGCTACTTAGCATATATTAAAGGAGCAGATTCCAGTAATTTCACTTTAGGGCTTAAAAGTCCAGAGGCTTCCTTTTGTTCAGCATAAAGGAAAATGTTGCTCCTATTTCCGATGTACTGGCTCCTGCTTAACTAAACTCTGGCAATACTAGTTTCCTGCTCCAAAAGATATCCAAAGAGCACAAGAGAAAGAAGCAACTTTAAAATAAGTGGTCGAAGTAATTAACCATATTAGGAAAGGAGAACATTGTGTTCCAAGAACAAGTAGGTCAGCAGCAAGTTTAAGTGAGACTCAGTGTACTGCAGATACCTGCCTGCTCTTGCTGATTTGAGGAATTTATGATAACCCAAATGACACATGAAAATTGCACACTGGCAAAAATCAGCGAAATAATAGAAGCCTCTATTTAAGGGAGAAGGTTTTTTTTACTTTGTTTTTTAAACAGCAAACCACATGATTGGCATTTGCTTACCTAATAAGGCTGTCAGGGATAACATTTTCAGGGTTGACACATAATCAATTCAAATCAGTAGTTCAAGATTCAGATGAAACTTGTCAGTGATACTGATATGGTTCAGAGTTGTTTGGAATCAAAGTAAGCTCAGAATGACGGGTTGATGGAAATTATTTTTAAGAAGTACTTATTAGGTTCCTCCTGGGTACAGAGTCTTGAATAAGACTCTGGAGAGACAGATAAATTATAAACATCTCTGAGAAATATTGTATACAAGGATAAACTGATGGAACTGCAACATGGAAAGAATTCAGTGTGTTTGTATTCCATTTTTTAAGGGAAATGTCATGACATAATTGGTTCAGAGTTTGCCCACTAGGGAGTACTGAGCACTCACCAGGGGTCAGATGCTTCACATAAACATTACCTCATTTAATCCTCATGACAGTCTAGGGAAGCAGGAACAACTGCACCATTTTACAAAGGAGGGGAAAATGAAGCTCAAAGTGCTTAAGCAACTGTCTCAAAATAGCATTGTTTGTGGGAATCAGAATCAAAGCTTGAAGCCAGGACTGGCTGACTTTTTAAAAACCTCTGTTTCCTACAACACACCAGGCTGCCATACAGCAGTCTCTTCCATGTTTTGGAGATGCCTTCATCTGGTTCCACAGCAACTTCACATTTTTAAATCAAATATCACTCTATTCTTAGGAAACACCACAAATCATATTCCCCTGAAACGTTAAATGCACCTCAGGCAGATTTTAGATCAAGAGGCACTTCTTACAGGTACTTGGACACCCTCAGGAAGCCGTTAACTAGAAATTAAAACCTACTCACACACTCCCTACAAACAAAAGCAAAAAAGTATGAAATAATACTGGAGAGATACATAAAACCAGCTTAAATATCTCAGTAAGACTATTTCACGAGACCACACAGTATACTGAAAAACTCTTTTGAAAGATCACTGTTTATGTCTAAACAAGCTGAATTTTGGCATGATGGCATAATAGAACACATGTGTGTATTTATTCAACATTCATTGCATACTCACCCTGTGTGAGTACTCATCCACTCAGACCTTACACAGACAAATGCATTCTGAACCATTCCATTTGCCACTAGCCATTGTGCATATTTGCATCCCCCTGGGCAATGTCACCACCTCACTTTAGCATCCCTACCTATTTTAGACCTACTCATTTTTCAAGATTCAATTCAAGCAGTACTTTTTCCATTGAAGCCTTTCCTTTTATCCCCAATCATGTATAATCTTCCTTCCTCTGTTATTGTTCTCAACAGCACTTTGTTTATAGTTCTATATAGTAATGCATTATATTTATTTATGCATATATATTGGTTCAACACACATTTATTTAATGCCTTCTAAGCATTACTCTATCTAAATCACTGCCTAATGCTAGTCTACAGAAATTAGAATTACGCGAAGACGCCCCAGCTTGAGTTCACAGTCTGGTAGAAGATGCTCACTTCCCTCCTTGTATAAGACTGAAAGTTCTTTGATGTTTCAACTTAGGTCTTGTTCATTTCTGAAAATATAAACTAACATAAGACATAAACACATAGACCATGTGTTGCATAAACCAACACATGGTCTTGCCCAGAGCTGCTTTCAAACATGGTTATTTTAATTAGATTAAAATAACATGCAATACTTGCAGTGAAAAATAATCAATGTATAGTTACGTATAGGGAGAATAAAGCATTTGTATCACTATCTTGTTATTTCAGGGTACAGGAAAGTAAGATTTTTTCTTCTCCAGAGTATCAAACTAGGAACTGACTAAGTAGATGTAGTTCCATGTTTATACTTATATGCCAGGACTCACTAGACTCTTAAATGAACATAATCTGACATTAAATGGATTTTAAATATACTACTAGTCAAATTAAATCCCAAGAAACATTAAATAAATTACATAATGAAAATGCCTGAGGCAGCATGCTCACAAGGGGAATACCTACATACAACAATCAATAGAAAGCACACAAAATTGATGCCCATTTCTTTCTCTCACTATTACAAATGTGCTCTCCTATATTTTCCTTCAACTGAAAAATGATGGAAGAGTAAAGCTTATTCCAATGTTGATTTAAATTTTTTGTAGATAAGTTGCTTCCATATTTTAGCCAGCCTAAGTCCCATCATGTTATAGTTCCTAAGTAGATGATTCCATTTTTTTCCAATTCTTTTCCTATCATTTTAAGTGTTACTTCTTATAGCTGATTTCTAGATCCAAATGACTTGTACCTTTAGCATCTTCTTCCACTAGTCACTTAAGAAGGTATGTGTATATTACTCCTTGAACAAGTTTTGTCCCATTAGCAAAACTTGGGGCACTGTAGAAGGTCTAGAAGAAGCAACTTATGTTTTAATTTTTAAAGCCTTTTCTAGTGAAGGGTCATTATCCTCCACAATTCAAGTGGACTAGCAGTTTCCTATGTTGATACTTTGTAGAACACTGAAATCTCACATTTTGTATCCCACTTACTCCTGATATTTCTCTAATAAAGAGAGTAAGTGCAAGTGATTAATTTAAGCTTGGTTAGCCTCCCACTAAAATTTGGGGAAAAATCAGCCAAATAGTGCTGGTGGCGTAGTCTGATATAAGTACTAAATGGTAAAAACCTAAAAAATAATGAGAATTCTACTGCCTGATAAGAGATTTTTTTTAAGGAATTTCCTGCAATCTTAGAGGCAGAGCCAGAGTAAGAAGTGAAAAGGAAGGAAATAGAAACAGATGGAGCTAAATTTATTTATTTATTTGTTTGTTTGTTTAGACATTGAGATAATCCATTTATTTAGATTTATTTCATTGTACTTGTGCTCACTGTGTGTGTGTTTAGTCCAGTGGGAATTTGTCACGTGTGCCACATGTGTAGGTTTGCATATCCACCACCACAGCCTAAAAAATTTTGGATGAAAGAAAAGTTAACCCTCTAATTTGGAACAGTTGATAACAAATTATATACGAAGTGGTCAAAGCAGAGCTAAATTTAAAAAGAGCAATGAAGTGGGACGGAGAATGGAAGCTAGTGTTATTCGCCCAAGAGACACCGTGAGAAAGCCCCCTTTTCAAAGTGGCGTATGAGTCCTTACTCAGGTTCTAATATTAGAATGAATGACAGCATAAGTTTCTCTAGCTTTCTAAACTCCAGCTGAAAGTAAGCAAGAAGGGATGGAAAGGTGGTGATACAGTTACTAGTGGTCAGACTAAAGTCATTTCTTTGATATCCTGAGAACCCTCTTCACAGCACAAGGGAATGTATTTGAAAGCTTCTAATCACGCCTCCTGCTGAGCAATTCTGAATTGGGTAAGTTCAGCAGGTGTGTCAGTCAACAGTTTGGGCCAATACATCTCGTCAAATGTCTTCCTCATTACATCTGCCTCTGGCTATATACATATATTTTTTTTAACTTTAATTTTAGTGGAATATAGTTGATTTACAATGTTGTGTTAGTTTCAGGTGTACAGCAAGGTGATTCAGTTATACGTATACATATATTCATTCTTTCTTGGATTCTTTTCTCATATAGGTTATCACAGAATATTGAGTAGAGTTCCCTGTGCTATACAGTAGATCCTTCCTGGTTATCTATCTTATATATAGTAGTGTGTGTATAGTAGTCTGTGTGTGTGTGCGTGTGTGTGTGTGTTCATTCCAAGTTTCTGATTTATCCCTCCCGTCCACGTTTCTCCTTTGATAACCATAAGTTTGGTTTTGATATCTGTAAGTCTGTTTCTGTTTTGTAAATAAGTTCATTTGTATCTCTTTTTTTAAATTAGATTCCACACATGAGTGATATCGTATGATATTTACTTACTTCACTTAGTATGATAATGTCTAGGTCCATCCATGCTGCTGCAAATGGCACTTGTTCATATATTTTTATTCCCAGATTCATTTTTTGAAGTTTTTCAAACTGACAGAAAGGTTAAAAATCTAATACAATCAACACCTGACTACCCTTCACCTATATTCACCATTCCTCTCTCCCCCTCCTTCTCCCTGTCTCCACTGTCTCTTCCTCTCTCTCTCTCTCTCTCTTCATATCTCTCTCTCTCTATTAAGCAGTTTTTTATGTATTGATATGCTTCCACTGGAGTAGTAAGTTTTTTGCTAATATTATTTTTTAAAGACTATTTTTAGGTTTACAATAATAATACTTTATCCATATTCTAGGGTAAATGAAAAGAACAAATAAAATAATACATACCGTGCCTTTTGAAAGATACAAACTGCTATAAAACCTCAGGGCATTGCAAATATTATTACTCATATATTTTAATAATTTATCAGACATTTTGGTGTTAGAAACATGTCCTAGAAATGTTCTTAGTTAGTCTCTATTGCTAGACGTTTATGCTCTTTTGCTCTCAGCTAAAAATAGTTGAGAATTTAACAGTGTAGTAGGTTCAGTCTTGCATGTTTCTTATAAAGTTAGAAATTCAAAGTTTTGGAAGCCTCTAGTAGCCTAAGGAATAGTCTGGCATTGACATATTTGGAATACAAAGGTTTTCCCTTTAATGCTGGCCCTCACTCCAATCAGCAAAGTAAATTCTTTATCACATTTCTTACTCCCAGTGAATTCCAATGTGGCAGGGTACTCTCAAAAGGCATTTAATCATATTACAAGTCATAAGACAGGTTATTAATAAGTGATTACTTCTCATAACAAAGAAGCTTGTTATAATCAAAGCTACTGTTTATACTTAAATGTTCTGCTTAAAATGAAGTTTGTTCCCGTTTTTAACTGAGTTTGAGTAAGTGTGGATAATCAGAATGTAAAACCAGATGAAGTGACAAAAACAGCACATCTCTGCAATTCTGGCTGATGTTTCAGACATGGAAGGAATATTCTCCAGATATTTCATGTAAATAACCTAATACAGAGGTTGACTGCTGCCACCAAGACTACTAGACTCTAGACACTCTGCTGCCTACAAAATTATCCTTATCCTATTGTGCTTAGGTGCTTGGACAAGGGTGATGCCATTCCCAGATCCTAGAAACAAAAGCATAAGAGTGATGTGGTCCCTTGAGGTTATCTTTTGCAGCAAACACTTTCTTGCTCTTGAGAAAACGTGGACATGCTGAACTCCTAGGAAAAGTCAGTAAGAACTGAGTCTCCCTTTCCTTTTAGGATTATTAGGAGTCCCCAGGGCAGGGAAAAAAAAAAGAGTACTTTTGTATAACAACACAAAAAAATCTAATAAACATTTTAGAAATATATATTTTAAATTTTTTATTGAAGTGTAGTTGATTTACAATGTTGTGTTACTTTTTGTGTTTGTGTTGTGTTAGTTTACAGCAAAGTGATTCACTTACATTTTTTTCAGATTCTTTTCCATTATAGTTTATTACAAGATATTGAATATAGTTCCCTGTGCTATACAGTAGGACCTTTTTGTTTATCTACCTTATAAACAGTAGTTTGTATCTTCTAATCCCAAACTCTTAATTTATCCCTTCCCCCGCCTTATCCCTTCCCCCGCCTTTCCCCTCTGGTAACCATAAATTTGTTTTTTATGTCTGCAAATCTGTTTCCACTTTATAAATAAGTTCATTTGTATCAATTTTTTTTTTTTTGCAGTACACGGGCCTCTCACTGTTGTGGCCTCTCCCGTTGGGGAGCACAGGCTCCGGACGCGCAGGTCCAGCGGCCATGGCTCATGGGCCCAGCCACTCCACGGCATGTGGGATCTTCCCGGACCGGGGCACGAAGCCGTGTCCCCTGCATTGGCAGGTGGACTCTCAACCACTGCGCCACCAGGGAAGCCCTGTATTATTTTTTAATATAAATTTATTTTATTTATTTTTGGCTGCATTGGGTTTTCATTGCTGCATGTGGACTTTCTCTAGTTGTGGTGAGCGGGGGTTACTCTTCGTTGCGGTGTGCGGGCTGCTCATTGCGGTGGCTTCTCTTGTTGTGCAGCATGGGCTCTACGTGCTCGGGCTTCAGTAGTTGCGGCATGCAGGCTCAGTAGTTGTGGCTCATGGGCTCTAGAGCACAGGCTCAGTAGTTGTGGCGCACGGGCTTAGTTGCTCTGCGGCATGTGGGATCTTCCCGGGCCAGGGATTGAACCCGTGTCCCCTGCACTGGCAGGCGGATTCTCAACCACCGCACCACCAGGGAAGTCCCCATTTGTATCATTTTTAAAGATTCTACATGTAGGTGATATCATATGATATTTTTCTTTCTCTGTCTGACTCACTTCACTTAGTATGATAATCTCTAGGCCCATCCATGTTGCTGCAAATGGCATTGTTTCACTACAAGGAATATCAATTTATCATACACCACATCACTTGACCTGACTACATAAAGAACTCAGATATCAAAGTTGTTAAGTCCTTGGTATAAATTTGTGCCAAAATGTCACATTCCATGGTTTTTATAAAAGTGTTCTGTGAGGGCTCTATTAAAGTGCAAAGCACCATAAATGACTGCTTTCAACCAAGAGAGCTAAGAGTGACAGAGAAAAAAAAAAAAGCCAACTGAAACAAAATGTTGGGCCAGTTGGGTTTAGTTTAACTTATAAGGTGATCATTGTTAAATGATCAGTTTGATTTTCTTTTTATAATCAGCTACCAAGAATATGAGCATAATGACAATATGGTTCAAGCGGGAAATGAGGCAGAGAAGAGAAGGAAGAAACCCCAGGGAAATGAGGGGGCCCCTAAAATTAAGCCTAGAGTTGAACCCTGAAAAGTATGTGGAAAGAGGCTTCCCTGATGGCGCAGTGGTTGAGAGTCCGCCTGCCAGTGCAGGGGACATGGGTTTGTGCCCTGGTCTGGGAAGATCCCACATGCCGCGGAGCGGCTGGGCCCGTGAGCCATGGCCGCTGGACCTGCGCGTCCGGAGCCTGTGCTCCCCAACGGGAGAGGCCACAACAGTGAGAGGCCCGCGTACCGCAAAAAAAAAAAAAAAAAAAAAAAGTATGTGGAAAGAACAAAGACTGAGGCAAAAGGAACCAGAAAGCCAGACAACAGAGACTTTCTGCCAACAAGGAGTATTTTTCTTTGCAGGAAGAACTTATACCTTTAAGAAATTCACCAACAGGTTTAACTTTTTAAGTGACTTTTTTAAAAATAAATAAAACATGGGAAATAGTCATACCCTTCAAAACTATATGTCCCTTGGAATCCAAAAGAGGTTGTCAGAAAATTTAGAACTTAATGCAACTGTCAACAAACGTTCTTATTTTTTACTGCTCCCCCTTCACCCACACTCCATGAATAACCTGTTTTCAGCAGTTTTCATTTCTGTTCATACATAAGGTATTAGTTCACTTACCTTTCCCTTGGACTCTGGCTTTGAGAGGGACTCTAAGTAGATAGAAATTCAGGAAAGAGAGCAACACAGGGAAACGCTTCAGTCTTTCCAATTCCCCCGTAGATTTCACACAGCTCACCCACCAACCCTTCATTAAAGAAACCTGGTGCAGAAACCAGAGGATCATGGGTAGCGTCATGAGCCAAGAGGTCTGGCTAAATTCTAAACTATTCCTGGCACATAATAACCACCTTCTCAGAGTGGCACTAGAGAAAAGTAAGCTGTCTCCAAGAGACTTCTTGACAGTATGGAATAGAAGTCGAGGAGTCCCTCTGCACCATGGTTGCACGTTAGAATCACCTGGGGGAGCTTTAAAACAATACTAGTGCTGAGGTTCACCCCAAACTAATTAAATCAGAACCTCTGATGATGGGGGTTGGCCTGGGTATTAAATCCTCTCAGGTAATTGTAATTTGCAGCCAAGGGTGAGAATGAGTGTTCCAGAAGATCCAAGGAACAGATAATTAATATAATCTAGTTGCTTATTAAGGGCGATTTTCTAACAAAACATTTAATTAGTGGCTAAACAAGGCAGCTGAAATGGAGAATTAACCCCAGGCTTTGTCTTACTGTATTTTTCGAGATCACAGCTGAGTGCTAATTTATAAAGGGACAGATTGCAGAGGCTGAGAAGAATGGAACAGAATGAGGAGTGTAAGGAGGTGGGTGGGAGTCAGAAAGAGGGAAGTACCCCAACTCCTGAGAGCAAGTACTGGGTCTTATTCATCTTTGAATTCCCGTCACTTAACAGAGCGAGAGTCTGCAAAGAGTGGGTTCACAATAACTACCACATGGGACTGAATTGTCAGGATAAACTTTTTGTCTTGGCTTGTCTGATGCATCTAGATTCTAGAGGGTTTTCCTCCTGAAAACCAGTATCCTTTAAGTAAGCAGCTCCAGACAAGGCTGGAGGACATGGGCACATGGGACTGGGTAATAATTTGGTGCCGCTTAAAACAGACACTTTTATGTGGGCTGGCCACTTTAAATGTGGGCTGGACATTGTTTAGAGGAGAGGCCAAAGGCTCTGTTGGGGAAAGGACAGGACAGAGAAGAGCCAGTGGTAGTAATCTAGCTTTTTTCCAGCATATGAACAAATCAGTTCTGGACTCAATTTTGCATATGACATTTTGCAAAATAAAAGCTCTTCAGTTAGCCAGTCTGCCCTCCTCAAAGTAATTTTAGTGGTAATCTGTCATCATTTAAGCTTGTTGCTGGCAATGTCACCGGAACCATTCCTAAGTACTTTATTAATATTCCTACTAATTGCATTTGTATTTTCCCTCAGAGGGACTATGGGAGATAAAACTGGATCACTATTTTACCTTTCCATAGTTCCCCAGGGATTTACATGTGCCCTGCATAGATTAGTACCCTGTGGCTGGCACATCTCTGAATCCACCTTATTTTCCTGATTAATTGTCAGTATCATCACACTGTATGGCAGTATCTCAGACATTTCCTAGTTCCTACTGGAAATCTCAATTTTATTGCCAATCCTTCTGTTCACCTTCAAGTTTTCCAACGCGAGGCTTTACTCAGATTCTTCACACTGATTCCAGAAAAATCTCCCACTGTTCTTCTTTGAAAACCCTATGCCTCTTTCATACCGTGGTATTTGACTATACAGAAAGTCAGCCCACTATTTGCCATCCATGAACACTTTATCATGCTGGCTCTTACCTTCCACCTCCGCTACAAAATTATAACTAAGAAGTTTGCTTCAAATGCCATCATTTAATAAAAGTTTTTCAGAACCAATTATGACTCTTTTCTGAGCCTCTATGATATTTGGCAGTTCTTTTGTAACACTCATGCTATTTTACTCCAAGTACCTGTGAGTCTGTATCAGTTGGGATCTTTCAGTTACACGTAACATTGAACTCAAACTGGCTAAGAGAACAAAATATTTAACTGAGAAGGCATGAAGTAGGACAGACTTCCAGCATGGTTAAAGAAGAACTTGAGTTCCAAATATGTGACTCTTTAGTTTTTTGACTCTGCTCTCCTCCATGTGATGGTTTCATCCTCAGAGCTGGCTTCCTTCATGGTGGTAAGGTGGCAGCTGGCAGCCACCATAACTTTCTCCTTCACACGTGGCAGACACAGGAATACAATATCCCATGGTAACTGAGAAGAGAAATCTTGTGTTTCCTGCTGACTGACCCCATTTCTCAAGAATCCCTTTAACTAAGGAA
Source organism: Mesoplodon densirostris (assembly GCF_025265405.1). Taxonomy (NCBI): domain Eukaryota; kingdom Metazoa; phylum Chordata; class Mammalia; order Artiodactyla; family Ziphiidae; genus Mesoplodon; species Mesoplodon densirostris. Next base: position 28,797,772 of record NC_082674.1, read on the forward strand.
ATATGCATTGATTGCCTGATGCCTGAATCAATAGTAATAGCACTGGAGTTTGGTTTAGACCAGGGGTAGCACTGCCACAAACTGTAGCACAGAAGGCAAACTGGGCCCACAGCCTGTTTTTGTAAGTAAAGCTTTATAGGACAAATGTCTATTTAGGTCTTCTGCTCATTTTTGGATTGGGTTGTTTGTTTTTTGGATATTGAGCTGCTTGTATGTTTTGGAGATTAATCCTTTGTCAGTTGCTTCATTTGCAAATATTTTCTCCCGTTCCGAGGGTTGTCTTTTGGTCTTGTTTATGGTTTCTTTTGCTGTGCAAAAGCTTTTAAGTTTCATTAGGTCCCATTTGTTTATTTTTGTTTTTATTTCCATTCCTCTAGGACATGGGTCAAAAAGGATCTTGCTGTGATTTACATCAAAGAGTGTTCTGCCTATGTTTTCCTCTAAGAGTTTTGTAGTGTCTGGCCTTACCTTTAGGCCTTTAATCCATTTTGAGTTTATTTTTGTGTATGGCATTAGGGAGTGTTCTAATTTCATTCTTTTACATGTAGCTATCCAGCTTTCCCAGCACCACTCATTGAAGAGGCTGTCTTTTCTCCATTGTATATTCTTGCCTCCTTTATCAAAAATAAGATGACCATATGTGCGTGGGTTTAGGAATCTTAAAAAAAAAAAATGGTTCTGAAGAACCTAGCGGCAGGACGGGAATAAAGACGCAGATGTAGAGAATGGACTTGAGGACACGGGGAGGGGGAAGGGTAAGCTGAGACAAAGTGAGAGAGTGGCATTGACATATATACACTACCAAATATAAAATAGATAGCTAGTGGGAAGCAGCTGCACCCAGAGGGGTGGGATAGGGAGGGTGGGAGGGACCCACAAGAGGGAAGAGATATGGGAAAATATGTATATGTATAACTGATTCACTTTGTTATACAGCAGAAATTAACACATCATTGTAAAGCAATTATATTCCAATAAAGAAGTTAAAAAAAAAGTTTTATAGGAACACAAACACACCCATTTGTTTACTCTTTCCCTGTGGCTGGTACAAGGGCAGAGGTGAGTGGTTGTGACAGAGGCTGTATGATTCCACAAAACCTAAAATATTTACACCATGGCCCTTTACAGGAAAAATTTGGTAATCCTTGATGTAGATCATTTTAGACCAATCCTTAAAATTGGGTTTAGGGTCAATACCAAACCATATGGTTGCTACATTATGAAAGAGGGGAGTGTCCCAAAAGGAAAACTATATCTTAATAGGGAGAAAAAAGAGGAGAGGATTCCTTGAGGGCACTGACTAAACTTACTCATTTTCATTCTTTGCACAATGCTTTGAATTGAAGGCAGCTCAATAATTACATGTAGAACTGCTGAGTTGAATTGAATTGTTTCATTCTCTCCTTTTAACTTCCTCTTCCCTTTCCTCTGGGAATGTAGACATTGAATAGACCAGAAATTCTCTTGGGTGTAACGCAAAGTTTCTCCAGATTTCTTCCTCCATTATTTTGCTAAAGGAAATTATGGGATGTGATATTGGATTTATAATCACCACCTCTGTTTATGTGCCCAAGTCATCCATAAACCCTAAAAATACTGCAGAAACTCCAGTAAGGCAGAAGGACATCATGTTGTATTTTCTAGAGAAAAATAAGCCTGAAAATTCTATAATTACATTCAGTAAGATTTTATTTTTTTCATAGAAATTTTACAAATATGGGTCAAGGTTTAAAAGTGTATTCTTCCTTTTTTGTAGTACTACAGTAAATCCATATTTTCATGGCATAACCAAATTGTGTCTGTAAATTTTAGTTTGGAAGATTTCTTGGGTTGCTAATGATAAAATTATCATTATTTAAAATAATAGAGCAAAAAGTACTTGTAATGGTTTAGTATTCATAGCTCTACCATAAATAAATCATACATCTGACTGGAATATTTTTAATATAAATTAGGTATGTATTCCCAGTTATTTAACTTATTAAAATGCCAATTGTATTATGAAATCAGTTTGTCAAATATCATCCTGTTTGGTTATTAGCAGGTATATTTTAGCTTACTGATCTATCTTTCTCATAAAATACTGATTTTGAAAGGGAAGAGGTTGGAATAAGGACAGAAGATGTAGAGCCGCAAAAATTGCCTACTAATTGCAATGAAAAATGGTATAAATAGTATACAACAGTATTAAAAATATATATGTTATCCTAGAACCCCAAATATTCAATATTGTTTGTGAATATCAAGTTGAAAAGTGAAAAGGAAAATACTCTAATTTTCAAAACAAACTGCATAATTTCATGCTGAAAGCAGAAATTGAATAGATGGGAAGTTAATGCCATGACTTACTCTTGAGTTCAGAATCCTGAAATTTTTAAGGATTAAAATACAAGGGATTCAAAGCTGTGCAATTCTGTTTGACATTTGGATTGTCATTTACTATTCCTTTCCCTTTTTCATCCCTCTAAGGAAACAATATTCTCCAACTGCAAATTGGAGAAGCCTACTCTCTCATATCAGTACATGTCTCAAAGGAAATGTCCTGCCTTATAACACTTAATTTCTTGCCTTCCTGTTTGGATTATGCATTGCCCATAAGGGATTTCAAAACAACTTTGAAATATTGTGATATTAGAATCTCATTACCTGATATTTACCACTGATTTCCTTCCACCCAAAATATAATTGTATGTCCTTAATTTCTTAGCATAAACAAACCACTTCCAATACTCACATCTACTTGCACACTGTGGAATTCGTTATAACTCAGATTCAATTGTTCTGATTCAATATGGCTCTTTAAGGCTGCCCCCAGAGAGGCAAATATTCTATTTCTTTCTTACAAAGAGTAGCCCACTGTTGCCTGAAGGCTATGACTAATTTGTCTGACTTTACGGACATATGCAGCCTGTAGCACCATAGACTTTATTGGAATATAGAAACTTTTTCTTTGGTTTACACATTCAATTTCCTTGGAAAACACCTTTAGACTTCTGAAACTTTTCACCTCCCAGTAATTTTCATGGTTCTAATCCACATTTGTCTGTAGTTTCCAACTTCCCATACATCCACTCGATTTCCCACTCTTTATTATTGAGAATAAAGGTTCCAGACAACAGAACTGGGGCTGTTTCACTTATTATATAAAACATCAAAAGCTAGGATACAAATTGTCACTTTTTTTCTTCCTCTGCTGCTTTTTGTTCCCATTCTACCTCATCTACCTGATCTGGTCTTCAAGAAGTTATTCATGGACTAATTTGAAATGTCCTTCTAAGTTCATCTAGTATTTCCTCATCAAGACTTGCTACTTTCTCACTCCCCTCCACTGTTTACCTCAGTATACACATTTATTTTGTCCTCAGAATGAATAATCAGAATCGATGTGTGTTAATACCACTTTGCAATTTGGATGTCTCTTTGTAGTAATGTTCTGTTCTATCACAGATAAAATAATAGAGTATATGTATTTTTTAATAATCCCCTTCTCAGATGGATTATTTTAAGACCAAGGCTGTGGTGCATTGTTGTTTAAAACTTCACCCACACAAACCAGGAAAAAGAGAGAGCAATGGCATGGGACTTTCATAACTGAAGTTACATTGAGATGCAGGTAAGGGTTTGGACTCTGTGTATGTGTGTGCCTCTCTGTCTGACTATGTGTCTATGTGTCAGTGTGGGCACATCTAAGTGGATTCAAGTGACAAAGAAGGTAGAGGATAAAGGATATATCAATAAAGGATGTAACAATTAAGCATGGAAAGGAGAGGACATATACAATTTAGGCCCACATATATGTTGAATGAGTATTTAATGAAGGAATCAACCAGATAAGATAAAGTGGAATTTATTGCTTACTGCAGTAAAAGCCTGATAATTCTACTAAGAGTCTTGAAAAGAGAGGAGCAAAGTCTGATTTACTAAGATTTTCAAGTCTGTTTTAAAGGCAGGTCTTTCAGTGGGTGTGTGGATGGGGGCAGAGGGGATTGATTAGGATTGAGTAAAGATCTTGGTATAATAGTCTAGGAGTGGTAGAAAGGCCAACGTGAGGATTTTTTTTTTTTTTCGGTACATGGGCCTCTCACTGTTGTGGCCTCTCCCGTTGCGGAGCACAGGCTCCAGACATGCAGGCTCAGCGGCCATGGCTCACGGGCCCAGCCACTCCGCGGCATGTGGGATCTTCCCGGACCGGGGCACTCGGCAGGCGGACTCTCAACCACTGCACCACCAGGGAACACCCCTAAGGTGAGGATTTTGAGATGAGGGCTCAAAGAGTGTTAGAGAGTTAGTAGTTCACTGATACTTTCTATTGAAGAGTTAATGAATCTTTCAAGAAATTCCTGAATGAGTAATAAAGTTATTTGCAACTTTTATATCTCTGGGAAAGAATCTTCTGGAATAGTAAAGTCATATTGATATAGACAGTAAGAATACTAGATCCTACATTTACAATTTCTGTAATCTGGCAACTTACTTACACTCATTCATTTGCTCTCTATGTCTCATTTTCCCCATTTGTAAAATGGGAATACCATTTACCTTTCAGTTTGTTTATGATGACTATATGAGATATTTGTTAAGTTCCAACATAGTACCTGACATAAAACAAGTCTTCAACAAATACTAAATTTCCTTCCCTCTTCCCTAGTTTCTCTACTCTGGTTCCAAGAATTCAACCAGTTTTATTTACTTTTTGTATTTTATTTTTTTATAAAACTGTAAGCTTGTACCCTTTGGCCACCTTCACTTATTTCCCCCTTCACCACGCCTGCCCCTGGCAACCACCATTCAACTCCCTGTTTCTCTGAGTTCAGTTTTTTAGATTCCACATGTAGATGAGATTGTTCAGCATTTGTCTTTCTCTGTCTGACTTATTTTATTTAGCATAATTCCCTCAAGTTTTATCCATGTTGTCATAAGTAGCAGGATTTCCTTCTTTTGGGGCTGAATAATATTCCATTGTGTACATATAAATATATACCATATTTCTTTATCTCTCCATCTATTGATAGACACTCAGGTTGTTTCCATGTCTTGTCTATTGTAAATAATGCTGCACTGAACATGGAGGTGCAGATATCTCTTCACAATAGTGATTTCATGTCCTTCAAATGTATACCCAGAAGTAGAATTGCTGAATCATATGGTAGTTCTATTTTTAATTTTTTGAGGAACCTCCGTACTGTTTTTCATAGTCACTGCACCAATTTACATTCCCACCAACAGTGAATAAGGGTTCCCTTTTGTACCCTTTTGGTTCAGTCAGATTTTAAATCTAACCCAAGAGTTCCTCTATCCACTTCCCTGCTTCCCAACTAACACTGGAAAGAGCTAACATTAGTTAGGTCTGCTGTAACTAATGACACAACCTTCCCAACTGCTCTTTTACTGGATGTTGGGGGAAATAAGTACATGAGATCTTTTCATTTTAAACTCTTAGTTCTAATCACCTTGGGGGAAACAGACATGAGGAAGCTGTACAAGTTCCAGATAGCTCAGGAAATTCGTGTCATAGTTATTCCCAGATTTACTGAAACACTCAGCCTAGGCCTTTCTTTTATTTTTCCTGGCCAGCTCATTTCTCGAAAGTGTTCCAAGGAGATTTTATTCACATATTTTTTTTAAGTTACTGATAACAGCTTAATATGTTACCTGTAGCAGGGGAATGTGCATACCAGCTGAGAGATTGAATATACAAATAAACAGTGACCAGACCATATATGACAATAGAAATCTGACCTACAACCTCTACAGCAACCAGTTCAAGAAGCCAAATTACAAATTCTCTAACAATTCTTTGCCCCAAAAGGTCAGGACTTAGTTAATGACTGCCAGTTTACCTAATTTTTGCCTTTCCCCAAATCAGAACCAATCAAAGAAAGCCAAATATGATCCCTAAACCAATCATAAGGATGCCACGCTTCTGATTTACCCAGTTCCCATGCCAAAAACCTCCAGTCAGAGCACACCTAAAGTCCCCCCCTTTTTTAATTATAATGCTTTCCCAGTCCCCAGCCTGTCTTTGAGTTTCTGCCAGACAAAGTGACTCCCTTGATATAGTAAGCTCTGAATAAATAGCCTCTGCTTGTTCTCATTTAGGGGGTCTTCATTTATTCCTATACAATGAGCCTTCGATAAAATCCAGAGCCCCCAGTTACTTCCAAAGAGCCACTGACTGAACAGATCACTCAAGTGTGAACCCCTAGTTCCCTCTTGTCCTTCCATCTTCATTGACCTGACTGCACTCAACAGGGACAAGCCATATTCCTCCCCACTGGATCTCACCTGAAGTCAGTGATTAACATGCAAGGCTTTCTTCATCATCCCAATCAGCAAAGTTCATGTTGAAGTCCCACTGATGGATGCCCTTGAGATCAAAAACGTATCTCCAAGGAGCAGGCCTCAGGCATCAGAGCACAAGTAGGTGGAAATTTAGTTGATGAAATAGAGCAGTCCATCCCCTGCTTACTAAAAGTCAGGCCCTAAGTTTTATGACAACATACCTGATTTATGTCCCCATTTTAGTTGGCCAGAGGAACACCCAAGTGCCTTCTTAGGTCTGAATAGATATTTTTATGAGATTAATTCTCAAAAATCTTATGACATCAATAGATGAGAAAACTGAAGTTTTCAAATACATGAACATATCCACAGCCAACTAAAACTTATCTGGATGATTACTAAAGACAAAAACCAGGGGTTCAAGTCCAAATTGTCTGATTCTAAGTCTAATGCTCTTTCTGTTATACCCTAACAAAGTATATAATGTGTTTCCCAAAGAACAATTTCACATGAGAAGCCAAGGTCAAGCTCATAGAGATATGGACATATTAAGGTAAAGCAGAAGACATACAGATGGCCAACAAACACATGAAAAGATGCTCAACATCATTAATTATTAGAGAAATGCAGATCAGAATTACAATGAAGTATCACCTCACATGGTCAGAATGGTCATCATCAAAAAATTTACAAACAATAAATGCTGGAGAGGGTGTGGAGAAAAGGGAACCCTCATGCACTGTTGGTAGGAATGTAAATTGATAGAGCCACTATGGAGAACATCATGGAGATTCCTTAAAAAACTAAAAATAGAACTACCATATGGACTCCCCTAGTGGCACAGTGGTTAAGAATCCACCTGCCAATGCAGGGGGACACAGGTTCAAGCCCTGGTCCGAGAAGATCCCACATGCCACTGAGGAACTAAGCCTGCAAGCCACAACTACTAAGCACACGTGCCACAACTACTAAGCACACGTGCCACAACTATTGAAGCCTGGGCACCTAGAGCCCATGCTCCATAACAAAAGAAGCCACGACAATGAGAAGCCCACACACCACAGCAAAGAGTAGCCCCCACTCACCACAACTAGAGAAAGCCCACATGCAGCAACAAAGACCTAACACAGCCATAAATAAATAAATAAATAAATAAAAAATTTTCAAAAAACTAACAAAAAAGAACTACCATATGACCCAGCAATCCCACTACTGGGCATATACCCAGAGACAGCCATAATTCAAAAAGACACATGCATCCCAATGTTCACTGCAGTACTACTTACAATAGCCAGGACATGGAAGCAACCTATATGTCCATCAACAGAGGAATGGATAAAGATGTACATATATACAATGGAATATTACTCAGCCATAAAAAGGAACGAAATTGGGTCATTTTTACATGGATGGACCTAGAGACTGTCATACAGACTGAAGTAAGTCAGAAAGAGAAAAACAAATATCGTGTATTAACACATATATGTGGAATCTAAAAAAATTGGTATAGATGATCTTATTTACAAAGCAGAAATAGAGATACAGACATAGAGAACAAACGTATGGATACCAAGGGGGAAAGAGGTGGTGGCGGATGAATTGGAGGTTGGGATTAACATATATACACTATTGGTACTATGTATAAAATAGATAACTAATGAGAACCTACTGTAGAGCACAGGGAACTCTACTCAGGGCTCTGTGGTGACCTAAATGAGAAGGAAATCCAAAAAAGAGGGGATATATGTATACATGTAGCTGATTCACTTTGCTGTACAGTATAAACTAACACAATATTGTAAAGCAACTGTATTCCAAATATATATATATATGTATATATATATATATGAATTTAATTAGTTCTTCCACAGTACTAGATAGAGCAAAGGATCTGTATGATGTTTTACTGCCATCACAGCCCTTACCATATTGTTCTGTAATCACCAGACACTTTTCAGTGTCTCCTTGACGTTAGGGGCTATGACATTTTTTGTTTTTAGGTTTTTTTTTTTTTGCGGTATGTGGGCCTCTCACTGCTGTGGCCTCTCCCGTTGCAGAGCACAGGCTCCAGACGCGCAGGCTCAATGGCCATGGCTCACGGGCCCAGCCGCTCCGCAGCATGTAGGATCTTCCCAGACCGGGGCACGAACCCATGTCCCCTGCATCAGCTGGCAGACTCTCAACCACTGCGCCACCAGGGAAGCCCCATTTTTAGTTTTGTGTCTCAAATTTTAACATAGTTTGTAACACATCACAGATATGTGATGTTTGCTGAATAAATTTAGAATTTTTTGAGTAAGTCTAGAGATTTGAGACCAAGAGCTATATCTGCACTAACTAGCTGTGGAAATTGGTCAGGTCAGTTAACCTACCCAGGACTTGCATTGGATCAGTGTTTTTCAGCCTTTTTTCATTATTATTTCCCTAAGGAGCTATTTTAGCATATTTTTTAAAAGCTTTTTTTAAATATAAATTTATTTTATTTATTTATTTTTGGCTGCATTGGGTCTTCGTTGCTGCACGTGGCTTTCTCCAGTTGCGGTGAGCGGGGGCTATTCTTCATTGCGGTGTGTGGGCTTCTCACTGTGGTGGCTTCTCTTGTTGCAGAGCACAGGCTCTAGGCGCACGGGCTTCAGTAGTTGCAGCACGCAGGCTCAGTAGTTGTGGCTTGTGGGCTTTAGAGCACAGGTTCAGTAGTTGTGGTGCACGGGCTTAGTTGCTCTGAAGCATGTGGGATCTTCCCGGACCAGGGATCGAACCCATGTCCCCTGCATTGGCAGGCAGATTCTCAACCACTGCCCCATGAGGGAAACCCTTTTGCATATTTTTTAATAGTCACTCTCCAATGAAATTTTACCGCATTTTGAAAATATATTTGTTGATCTAATATATATATGTATATATACATATATATATCTGTATTTTATACATAAAAAGACTAAGATTTTTTTCCCCTCCAAGAATCAACATCACTCAAAGTAATACATTCCATGGTTGATGTTTATCCCAGCTATAAAATATTGTAATTACATAATTTCCTAAGTTTTACAAATTAGTGCAAATGATGCTTTAGTCTTCAGGGAAGTGAAGAGCTGTGTGAGGTTCATAAGAGGTGATCGATAGTGAAAATTATAGCATCAGGGCAAAGACGAAACTTAGTCTGACTACATATAATCAGACTCCTAGTCTAAACCTGGACATTGTCTTTTGACCAGGGATTAGGGTACAGGTAGAAATCTTCTTACTGTGTTGCCTTCCATTTTGTGCCATCTGTCTCCCAGAGGCCCATGTGCTTCTAACCCTCACTCAGAAATGATGCACATTAAAGGAGAAACTTCCAATCATGAATCAGGTCCTGGAGTGAGCAAGCCAAAATCTTTAAACGTGAACTTCTCAGCAGGGATCCTAACATGGTATCTTTAATCTGAGCATGATGATTTTTTCCCTAAGTATTTATGCACATCTTGGGTAGTATCTTGGCTCAAAATCAAGGAACAAGCATATTCCTGACAATGCACTTAATTGTGCCTGGATTTATATTGCATTACAAATGAACAAGGATTAAAAGAATAACTTGTCCCCCTCAACAAAACATGCTATTTGGAAGTTATATAGGCTCATTTTTATATTCTTATGCAATATTATAATTTTCTGTATCTCTTTCTCTCCCTCTCTCTCTCTCTCCCCCTCTTTTCCCACTCCTCACCCTCAGAATTCTCCGGTATGACTGATACAAAAATGAAGTCTACAACAAATCCTAACTGTATCATAATAGGTCACAGTGGAACATTAGAGTGATACTGACTTCAAAAATATTGCCATGGTAACTAGCAAAATTTGGATTTGAATGCAGTGAAAGAAAATGGTTGTCTCTCAACAAACAAAAGAAAATATGTCAGTCCAGAATATATGTAGAGTGATTTTGCCTCAGTAACCTGATTAACAAAGCTCTCTGTAAGGAGTATCATTCAGTGGTAATATCGTCCTTCATTTCTTCTGCATTGAAATGAATGAAGAGTGGGACAAAGAAAACAAACTATAGCTGGGTAATAAGCCAATAAATACTCTGGAAAGAAAATGTAGTGTTTGGTGCTGTGTTGCCAGTGCACTGTACTTTGAATGAGTAGATTTCAGTAGGGGTTTAATGTTAAAGATGTACTATTTAAAAACAGAGAAATGTCAAAACCCAGGTTTAGTCCATCTCTGTTAAATCTAGATCACGAAGGTCACAGGTCTCTGCTAAGCATAATTTCAAAGCCTAGCTCTTCTCACCAGGCTTTCTTAAATATGTCAAGTCAAACTGATTCCCAGAAGTTTTCTGCAGAGAATCACTTCATCTCCCACTCAATCAGATGGGCTTTCCACACATTTTGCCCTTTTATTTTTTTTAATGTTCAGGTTTTCAGACTTGGTTGTACAGATCATTAGAATACGCTTACCATTAAAAGATCTATGTGCTGTTGCATATTCGATGATATTGTTTTGAAGTTGGAACCATCCTGTTTGAAAACAGCAGTTTCCATAGGAACAGGTTTTCCAACTAGATCTTACAAGGAGAAGTATGTCATAAATAATCGGCAATGCCCTGAGGGAGCTGTTTAACACCCAAAGAAAGGCAAGCAAAGGAAAAGAAGAGAGATGCCAGAGGACAGCCACACAGAGACATTCCACAGGGGAAAACCAAATGCTGTCTAAATACCCTAGATTCCGATTAAGGCAATAAATTAAACTTCCAGATTCCAAATCAGTACCTGAAATGCAGTGCTGAGTTCATTCTAGTGCAAAGTTAAAAGAAAAGTGGTCATAAATAAAAGACCAGAATTGCATTCGGTATTAACAACTCTCCTATCCAGGACTGAATTAATGGCACTCAGTTCCCCATTACATAAAAGTAATAACATAACTCAAAAAAAAGCATATATTATTGTTCAAAGACTTTCTCTCAAATGCAAAGATTTCTCTGCAGGAAGAGCAGCTCAGCCGTAAAGCACTTGGAAGCTGGGATATAGGAATTAGCCTGGTGGTGTGATGGAAAAGTGGAGGGAACAGAGATTTAGGTCCTTTGCTCCAGACTCTTTCCTTTTTTGCCTAGGATGTTGGTTTTTAATCTTATCTCTTCCTCTCATTTTCTCTCCAAGCCCTCTCCTCCCACTTTAACCTCTAGCTCTAGGTCTGGTTATACCCCTGCTATTTTGCATAGGGAAAGTTGTCTCTTGGGATTCAAATCTAGTTGGAGGGGAACAGTAAGAAAGAACTAAGGCCTGTCTCTGCAAGTCCTATAAAATCAAAAATGTATATTGGAGACCTGGAGCTCCTATGGAAAATGGAAAGCTATTTTCAGACATATTTATTTAAGACATGGTCCTGGGACTTCCCTGGTGGCCCAGTGGGTAAGACTCCACGCTCCCAATGCAGGGGGCCTGGGTTTGATTCCTGGTCAGGGAACTAGATCCCGCATGCATGCCACAACTAAAGATCCCTCATGCTGCAACGAGGACCCCACATGCTGCAACTAAGACCTGGCACAGCCAAAATAATAATAAATGAATAAATAAATAAATATTTTAAGACATGGCCCTGTAAGGACTCTCTTTACATGGACCATGCCCTGCCTTTAGTTGAAAACTGAAAAGCAAACCAGACCCTGACTCTGCATCTGGAGTTTCTCCTTCTCATTTGGGCTCTCACTGGTTCCACAGCCTCTCCAGGGGTGGGCTGCTCACTGGGTAAAACAATGGAGCCAACTCACACAAAGTCCCTTTCCTTGGCTCCCCTTGCCATAACTGTGACAGGCTGGCTTTTTGTCACACATAACTCTACCATATATTAGGGGAATTCAACAAGAAAATTATTCAGGAAAACGCAAACCACACATTTACAGACAAGTTTCCAGTCCCTGATTTTAAGAATACCCTGGAATCCCAAAGTTGTCAGAAGGTACATACCCTAGCTTCATGTGGTGGATGTAGCTTCTACCAGAGCCAAGATGCAAAACTCTGAGTCTTAATCCAAGAACTATGCTTACTGTACTGCACAGAAAGGATTAATAAGCCCAAAGATTCTGGCAGCAATAGCGCAACTTTTTTCATCTTCTAGCCAGAGAAAGAGCAGGCAAGAATAGTCCTTCAAAATAAATTTCATTGCTTTAATTACAAAGAGGAAGAAGAAAAAAGGTGGAGGAGGAAGAAGAGGAAGGGGAGGAGAAAAAATGTGGCAAACTTTTGGTAAAGTGTTTTGTAGAAAGACAGAACTTCCTTAAATTCTCCATAATAAAAGCCCAGGATATATAGTGATAAGGATTCTCTTTCAAGGTCTAGATGCTCTCTGACTGCAGACCATGTGGCTGAGAATTCCCCTAATGTACCAGTGTGGATGTGTTCAAAAAAGCAAACAGATAGGGGCTTCCCTGGTGGCGCAGTGGTTGAGAGTCCGCCTGCCGATGCAGGGGACACGGGTTCGTGCCCCGATCCCGGAAGATCCCACATGCCGCGGAGCGGCTGGGCCCGCGAGCCATGGCCGCGGAGCCTGTGTGTCCGGAGCCTGTGCTCCGCAACGGGAGAGGCCGCAGCAGTGAGAGGCCCGTGTACAGCAAAAAAAAAAAAAAAAAAAAAAAAAAAGCAAACAGATAAAACATACACTGATCTCAGAGAGAAGAAACCAGGACAAATCAGGACGAAGATATTGCTTTCAGCCTCCTCTGATTAAGGATTTCATGAATTCCCAGAAAGAAAAGATTTGAAAATACAATATATGTTAATAAAGAAGATATGATATATATTATTAAAATAATTTTAAATAATAGTGTTAAACTGTATACAGTTTTTATTCTGTTTCACCTGTTTCTTTTGCTGGGCCCAGCCTGAAGCCTGAGGGCCATCCTGATGGGATCCTCCTAGGGCCTGGAGCCAGCAGGCTGCCAGGCTGAGCCCTGGGCCTGGGTTTGTGGGAGCCTACTGGCAACCTGGTGATGGGAAACCACCTGGAGCTATAGGAGCTGCCTGAGGTCACTGGAGCTGACAGACACCAGGTGAGCTAGGAGTCTGGGTTTGTAGGAGCCTGTGGGGAGCTGCCTTAGGCCATGGAAATCAGCCTCCTGCTGGGGTGGTCTGGCTCTAAGGTCTGTGGTGAAGTTGAGGCTCACTTCACTCTCCTCCTTCACCAGGAGGGTATGTGTCTCTGCAGGGTACTCATGTTTAGAGGATGGATAATGGAGGTATGTGGATCTATTATTCCTACCCTCCTCAATATATCTTCCTTATTTCTGTGCTTCATCCAGGTGCTGTAATACCTCACCTGAATCTTTGGTTCTTATGAAGGTATTTTTGTGCATATATAGTTGTTCAAATGATTGTTTCTGATGGAGGACAAGCATTAGAAATTTCTATGCCATCATTTTGCTAACATTACTCCTCCTAATTTCAAGACTTTTCAACAGAAATGAAAAATGTGAGGTTTAAAGACAGAGTACAAAAATGTATCCCTGAAAGTTTATGACTTAATGTAATTTTTAGGTGCATTGGGTACATATATTTGTGTTTCTTTCAATGTTATTAAAATGGCTTTCCACAATAACATTTTGAAGGAAGTTCTAGTACCAAGTAACTACAAAATCCCTAAGTTTGAAATTCAACAGAAATCAGTTAAATACCTAAGAACAGCTATCAGGGACTGTTTTAATGACTTCCATTCATAACATAGAAAAAGAAGTTATGAAGAACATAAGTAAAATTGTAAAAATTAAAATGTGTGCAGAAATTGGAGAAGCACATACAGATGACATATATCTTCTCTGCTTAAATACTCTGTGGTCATTTTACAAAATATATCAGATAATGATGACCTAACTGGTATGTCAGTGGAATGAGACATTTTGAAAAAAAAAAAGTAATGTGATATAGTTATTAAAAGATGATAGAATATAAGTTGATTTCAAGGTTTTTTGAAGCTACACTATTAGGGAAAATGATAATTCCATTAATAGACAAGGAAGAATGGAAAGGAAAATTTGTTTGGGGCAACAGAATGGTTAAGTCAACCTTTGAAATGTATCTTCTGAGGTGACAGACTTAAATAGAAGTGTGCATTTGGGAGTACCACAGCACAAAAAGAGGACAGAGCTAGAGGCATAACTTTTGAAGTCATCATTAATATAGCTAAGGGTAGGTAAAGATGATTTACACTTTAAGGCAGCATCTTGAAAGCAGAGACTGTACAACAGAATAAATAAAACTGTCTGAGTTTTTAGTTTAACGAATATTTCTCTTGTAGACAACATAGAAAGAGTTGTGGGTTTTACCCAGTCTGACAATCCGCTACCTTTAAATTGTGTCTTTAATTTTAGTCCATTTTCATTTAATGTTATTATTGATATGATTGGATTTTGATCATTTTGTTTTTGCTTTCTTTGTGTCCAGTTTGGCTTTTGTTCCTCCATTTCTCTTTTCCTGCCTCCTTTGTGGTTAACCAAATATTATTAGTATTTAGTTTTGATTCCTCTATTAGCTTTTTAGCTATACTTTGTATTTTCTTTCTTTTTCTTTTTTTATGATTGTTCTAGGATTTACAATATTTATCATTTATTTATCATAATTTGCTTTGAGTTAATATTGTTTTACTGCATATAAACATGATACATTTTCAACAGTATGGTTCCATTTACTCCCTGCCTTTATGCTTTGTCTTATGCTTTACATATATATTATATCTATAGATTCTACAAATCCCACAACATGGTATAATTTTTGCTCAAAACTGTCATGTGTCTTTTAAGAAATTAAGAAAATAAAGGAAAACATATAGTATTATATATTTATTCACATGATTACCATGTATAATATTCTTCATTACTTGCTGTAGTTTGAAGTTTCCACTTGATGTCATTTTCCTTAAGTATAAAGAACTTATCTTAGCATTTCTTGTAGTGCAGGTCAGGTGGAAATGAATTCTTTATGTTTTACTTACCTGAAAATTTCTTTGGTTGCCTTTATTCTTGAAGAATATTTCTGATGGATATAGCATTTCAGTTGACAGTTTTTCTTTCTTTTCTTTCAACACTTTAAAGATATCATCCCACTGATTCTGACCTTTACTGTTTCTGATGAGAAGTTTGCCATCATTTTGTAAGTAATGGATAATTTCCTCTCTGGCTGCTTTCAAGCTTTTCTCTTCATCTTAGGTTTCTGTTAGTTTACATATTATATTTCTAGGTGTGGTTTTCTTTGTTTTACTTTGATTGGGGTTTGCTGAGCTTCTTGAGTGTCTAATTTTATGCCTTTCATCCTACTGGAGAAAATTTTGGCCATTGTTTCTTTAAGTTTTTTCTGCTTCATTATTTATTTCCTCTCTTTCTTGTCCAACTACACATATATTTGACTAGTGAATATATCATATGGGTCACTGAGGATTTGTTTATTATTTTAATCATCTTTCTCTCTCTTCTTCAGATTGGATAAATTCTAGTGATCAATCCTGAAGCTCACTGAAGCTTTTCTGTGCAATATAAATTTTTCTTCTCAGATACTGTATTTTAACTCTAAATTTTTCTCTTTTTTTGGGAGTTTTTATTCTCTTTTGACATTCCCTAGCTGTACATTCATTATAACCATATTTTCCTTTCAGTCCTTGAATATATATATAATAGTACTTTAAAATCTTTGTAAATTCTTGGATTTAGTTTTTTTTTTTTTTTTTGCGGTATGCGGGCCTCTCACTGTTGTGGCCTCCCCCGTTGCGGAGCACAGGCTCCGGACGCGCAGGCTCCGGACGCACAGGCTCAGCGGCCATGGCTCACGGGCCCAGCCGCTCCGCGGCATATGGGATCCTCCCAGACCGGGGCACGAACCCGTATCCCCTGCATCGGCAGGCGGACTCTCAACCACTTGCGCCACCAGGGAGGCCCTTGGATTTAGTTTTGATTGACTATTTTTCTTGACTATGGGTGACATATTCTTATTTCTTCTCAGGTCTAGTAATTTTTATTGTATGCATTAGATTGTGGATAATGGATTGTAGGTGTCTAAATTATGACTTCATCCTTTAAAGTATGTTGACTTCTGTTCTGGCAAGCAGTCAAATTACTGAAGGGTTATTTTGGTTCTACCAGACTCTATTTTATTATTTGTTGTGAAAGATTTCTTTTGGTTTTGAATTTAGAACTGTGGTGTGTCCTTTACTGTAAGTTGTGACAATTTTCATAAAGTGTAGGCATTCTAAGTTCTGTATCATTGCAAGCTACAGCTGCTTACCATGGTCTCTCCACTCTGACTGGGCTGCAACTCCAATGTCTTCCAGAACTGCATGACCTCTAATATCAGCTGACCTCTTTCACCTCTCAGCTTTTCAGCAGTCATATAGGCAGCTCAATGCTTGGCCAATTATACGTAAGAAACTCCCACACAAACTTCTGGGTTCCCTCTCTGTTCAACTGCCTCTTGTTAGGTATGCTGCCCCACAAATTTCAACTGTTTCAGCAGCTTGGAACCTTGATCTTCTACTTCCTCACCCCAGAAGTTCAACCCACTCTTTTGCTTGGGCTCCATCTCCCTGCTTTACAATAGCAAAGTATCCTAGGTAGAAATCCAGGGATATCTATGTTAATCACTGGGCTCATGTGTGCTTACCTTATACAAAGGATCATAGTCCTACACTGTCTTTTGCTCAATGATTAAAAAGTTACTTCATATGTTTTGTTCAATTTTATAGTTACTTACTGAAAAGGCAACTTTGTTATTTTTTCTCATAATAGCTGTCAGCCCTTGACATATCATATATCTGTTAATTTATTTGCTCCTTATGAGTCTTTCCCCATGTCATCTTTTTTTTTAATTTCAGACACATATAATTGAGAAAGCTGAAATTTATAAATATCTTTTATGAATCACTAAGAAAAGGCAATCAAATAAACAAATGAGTAAATGTTATGAATAGTCAATTCACAGGGGAAGAAATTCAAATTGCCAGTGACCGTGTAGAAAGATGTTCAAATTCATTAGCAATCAGGAAGGAACAAATAAAAAAAAAAGACATCATTTCTCTCCTACTAGTTTGATAAGAATTTAAAACTGGCAGCATCTAATGTTGAAGCAATTGGATTTCATATACACTGCTCATAGGATCGTCATTATTAACCTCTGCCAAGCAATTTACCAATAATTTTCTATCAAAATACATACTCTGGTAATATTCTTCCAAATTTTCACAAAGAGGCTCATACTAGACTATTTATTTAGCACTTTTTAGAAAGAAAAATTGGAAACAATCTAAATGGTAATCAATAGGAAATGGATAACTATATTTTGCATGTTCACAAAGGAATATTATATGGTAATGAATATTCATGAAATAAGATTATTGATATCATCAAGAAAAAGATCTTGAAAAAATGTGGAGAGAAAAAACGTGCATAAATATCTGTACAATATAATACTATTTACTTAAAGTTTTAAAATAGTCCAAACATCCCCATACCATCTTGATTGAAAGCACTAAGAGAGCTAAGATTTTGATTATTGTTTGATACTCTAAACACTGCATGTAGAGTAGTAACTAACATATATGAGGTTCTCAAAAAAACCATTCATTATTCACAGAATGAGTGCTCAAATTCCATAATCTCACTTTATATATTCTTAGTAAAATACTTGCTCAGTAAAATGCCCTGAATAGTAGCAGTATCCTTGTAGAGTCTGTTTATGTCATCCATTGTTTGCCACATCCCAAGGTGATCTGTTTATTATAAAATATATCATACTTATGAATATGGATGCATGTATACTCGTGTATACAGTATTTTGTATAGTTACAAAATTAATAATAAAACCAAACCTATTAACCTACTACCCAAATTATGAAACTACACATTACCATTAACTTTGAGGACCCATGTGTGCCCTTCCTGATTTCATCACCTTTCCCCTCCCCATGTAGATTTAACAACAATTCTAATTTTTTGTGTTAATTATTCTTTTGTTTTTCTTCCTAGTTTTGTGCATTATACAAAAATACTTATATGTATTTTTTTCTGATTTTGAACTGAAATATTTACTGTATGTGGTCTGGGATTTTCTTTTTCTACTAAGTACTATTTTTGAGCTGATTCATGTATCTATGATTTCATTTTCTATAATACACCAACATTTGAATACACTAGAATATAATTACCTATCTTACTGCTGATGAACATTTGGGCGGCTCACATTTTTTGCTCTTACAAGACTGCTCAGGATGATCTTACACATATCTTCAGGTGTATACATATATAAATCTTAAACGGTAGAAGTAGAATTTTTCTGGGAGGAGAATTTTTGAGGTCTTTGGATGGAAATGTTAAAATCTAAAAGATAATTTCAAATAGTTTTCCAAAGAGTCTGTTCCAATATGCACTCCAAAATGCAGCCTGTGAGAGTTACCATTGCTCGATATATTTATCAATATTTAGTACTGCCAGACTTATAAATTATAGTCATTCTGGTGAGTGAAATGTTATTTCATTATGTTTAATTTGCCTTTTCCTGATTACAAATGAAGTTGAGCATGTTTTCATATTTGTGAGCCACACATATTTCCCCTGCTGCAAAATGTCTCTATATACCTATTCGTCATTTTTTCTATTATCTTGCCTTCCTCTTGCTGATTTATAGGAATTTTTATATAGTATGGATACTAATAATCTCTTTATTATGATGCTTATCAAATAGCTTCTCCCACTTTGTTACTTTTCTTTTTCTCTTCTTAATGGTTGCTTTTGAAGAATGGAAGTTGTTAAATTGAATGTAATCAAATTTCTCAGTCTTTACTCAGCTCTTTTGCGATGAAAGCTACTGGTGTCTTGCTTTAAATTCCTTCTATACCCCAAGAGTGTAAGTTCCTTCTTTCATATTTCTGTCTAAAATTTTTATAATGTTATCTTTCGCATTTAAGTCCTTGTTCCAACTGGATTTGGTTTTTGTATATGATAGGAGGTAGAGATCCATTTTCACTTTTCCATATGGATAAACAGTTTTCCCAGCACCATTTATTGAGTAGTCATTTTCCTCTCTGTTTTGCAACAACACCAACTTCTTTGATTATCAGATTTCCACATATGAGCATGAGTCAATTTTTAAGCTCAATATTCTGTTCCATTGTTCTATTTGAGCTAATGGATCACCTTTTTAGGGTGCTGCTACAAGCACAGTCCCACTTCTAAAAAAGAAGTCTCTGGGCTTCCCTGGTGGTGCAGTGGTTGAGAGTCCTCCTGCCGATGCAGGGGACACGGGTTCGTGCCCTGGTCCAGGAAGATCCCACATGCTGCGGAGTGGCTAGGCCCGTGAGCCATGGCCACTGACCCTGCGCGTCTGGAGCCTGTGCTCAAAAAAGAAGTCTCTTTTTTTAGTCTCTTTGGCTTTTTAGATTTTTAGATTTTCTGGCTTTAAACCCAGTTTTATATTCATAAGAAAGAGAATCTAATGGGCCCAAATCAATCAGATACCTACTCTAAGTTCCATCATCTGTGGTAGGATCAGGGTCCATACATAGCATGAATATGGCCACTAGGGGTCTACCTCTACCTCCAGAGAAGGTAAAACTTGTGAGAAAGGGAGCTGGCCCACTGCTTACTGCTCTAGGAATAGTCAGAAGCATGATACTACAGCCATATGCAAGTATAAAAGAGTTTGATTAAATTCTTTTCAGAAACTGCTCACCAAAGAGCCCCCAAATAATTATGGCAATGAAATATTCTTTGCTTATCAACAAGACAAAGATTTATTCAAATGATAATTGTTAATATTCCAGAGGATGTACTGGAAGGAGCATGCATGTATTCATTGACGGTTGGAACTTAATTCTATACAAATTTTCTAGATGGCAATTTAACAGTACCTGTCAACACTTTAAAAAGTTATACACCCTATAATTGAAAATTTCTAAGACACTATCGTATGAGAATAAGCATAGAATAAGCAAAGATATCTTAGGTCAAGTTCTTCATAAGTAGATAACAAAACAAGGATTTATTGCAAGTGATTTGTTAAGTAAGTGCACCCAAGGGAAAGTGATCAGCAAGTGGAAGAAGCAGGAGCAGAAAAAGAGAAGAAGCAAAGCAAGGGTGCAATTGCAGGTAAAGCTTCAGGCAAGCTGCAGCTAATCCCTCAGGGAAACTCTGGAGTTGACATCACATCTCAGAGTTGTCCCACTGAAGTTCCTGTGCAGTCATATCCGGACACCTGCCAGTTCAAGCACTGAATTTTTCAGGCACTTATGTTTGTTACAACAAGTTATTATTATTATTATTCAGAGTTAATTATAATAGCAAAACAAAAATAAACCTAAACAACTTAATTTTTTCACAGTAAAAAGTGATAAAATGATAAAAATAACACATGATCATTAAATTCTTAAAGATTTAATAAAATGTCAAATGCTTATAATACATTTTTAGACATCATAATATAAAACTAGATATATTTAGTTTGAGACAAATTATATTATAGATAGATAGATAGTAAGATTAAAAGATAGGAATAGATATGTACAAATAGGTATATTTTCTACCCTATACTCTGTATTTTCATAATTATTTACTGTTATAAGTACATATTACATTTTTGGAGAAAGAAGAGATGGAGTGAAAGCAAGTGAAAAAGCAAGAGAAGGAGGGAAAGATAGATGATCTACATTAACATGAATGAATGAATGTAAATATGTAAATTGTATCAAGCTCAGTGCCAAGTCCCTCGTAGGCTACTGTCAACTGGAAACTATTTGGGAAGTGCTTCTCCCACCTCACCCCCATTTTGTCCAGCCAGCCTCTAGGTACTTGTTCCCTGTATCACGGGACAATGCTTATACTGTAGCCTTTGACTTAGGTGCCCTGATGATTCCAAATGCTGTGGCCATGAGTGTGTGTGTGTTTAAGTCTACATGTCTTCATTTCCACAGGATAACTCAACCAAATTTTTTTGTGTGGTACAATGGAAATTGTGAGTGAGAACTGTTGCTGGAGAAAACTGGACAAAAGTTAGAAAGCCCTGAGTGAGCTACCAGGAGAAGAGCTAAGCTGCTTCAGGGAACTGTTGGCCATAGGAAGGGCATTTGAGTTGCCATTGCCCATGGATGGGTGTTTCACAGCTGCTGGTGCATATCTCCCAAGAAGAAACACTGGGGAGGCCACTGGGACAGCACCACACATGAGCCAGTGCCCACCCCCATGGTCAGGACATGGTTTTCAAAAGGCCATATATTTGCCCCTTCCAATCCAAATTATTTCAAGTAAAAGCATTTCCAAACCCATTCTGAACAATCAAAATCCTAAAATTAATCTGTTTCAAAAACTTCCTCTAACTGAAAAATGCCCTTTCACATTTGGATGTCTCAGAATCGGCCAAATGAATTTTTGTGTAACTTCAAAATATGTGGCTGAAATTGAGATGAAGCATGAGAATTCAGTGAATGGGAGTTTAAAAATATATATGAGGAAGAGAAAATAGGAGTTTTAAATGGAAATGACTTTTTCAACCTTAAATATAGGAATGGCACTTCCACATTATTGTACAATCCATTTAACATCCGTGGGTAACATAACTTTATCATCTGTGGCTTATATCTATTTCAAACTGCATTTTTCTGACCTCTTTTTGAAAAATGAATTCTAGATTGTACCAGAATATGTAATAACATATACATATATACAAGACCACATCACATCACTTACATTAGGATGTATTTTACTATATTAATAGTCCTTCAGGAAAGCAGCATCTTAAAGTTCATGTGAAACTATAAGTTAGCATTAAATATCACATTTTTATTTTATTGACTACCAAAAATTAATATTATTTATTTTAAAGTTATTTAAAGATTATTATCCTAAAGATGTGTAGCGAGAGCATTATCCTAACTATTGGTTAGAGATTTGATTTGAAAGATTAATTTCTACTCTTTATCAGTTATCAGTTTTCTAGGACTGCTACAATAAAACACCACAGACTGGGAGGCATAAACAACAGAAATGTATTTCACAATTCTGGAGGCTAGAAGTCTGAGATCAAGGTGTCATCAGGGTTGGTTTTTTCTAAGGCCTATCTCCCTGACTTGAAGATGGCTGTCTTCTTCCTGTGTCTTCACATGGTCTTCCCTCTATACCTGTCTGTATCCAAATTTCCTCTTCCTGTAAGGATACTAGTCATACTGGATTAGGGTTCCCTCTAACGACATCATTTTTTTTTTTTTTTTTTTTTTTTTTGCAGTTCGCAGGCCTCCCACTGCTGTGGCCTCTCCTGTTGCGGAGCACAGGCTCTGGACGCACAGGCTCAGCGCTCACGGGCCCAGTCGCTCCACGGCACATGGGATCCCCCCGGACCGGGGCATGAACCCGCGTCCCCTGCATCGGCAGGCGAACTCTCAACCACTGCACCACCAGGGAAGCCCAATGACATCATTTTAATTACCTATTTAAAGACTCTGTTTTCAAATACATTGAACATTCTGGAGTACTGGGGTTAGGACCTCAACATACAATTTGGTGTGGGAAAAGACACAATTCAATTCAGTCTATACAATCACCTACTAGCACATGACATTTCTCAAGGAAAAGTAAGTAGATCTGTTCCTGGCTTGCAGTAGTTGACAAGAGAAGGTTTAAACCATAGGGCCCTACTTGATTAACAGGACAGAACCAGAGAGATCCTTCTGTAAAGTCATAAGAAAAACAAACACTCCCCCCATCTATCTGCCTATGTCTTTCAACCGCATCCAGTACCCCACCTCTGAAGAAGGGCACGCCTTTGCAACAGAGCAGGCGGAGTATGTGGGAGGCATGGTTTTGGCCCATGGAACTAAGGCAGACTGCACAGAGATCGAAATGAAGACACTGGTTTCATCAGCTGCCCCTAACCACCACTAGTAACCAAGTTAAGTAATAGTTACTAGGGGGAAAGTTTTACAAATAAATGTTACCTTGTCTCTCTAAGGCAGCTGAAACCTCAAGCAAGGTTAAAGTTTCTGCAAGTTTACTGTTTTTTTATCCAAAAAAATATTTGTTTTAAATTTTTTTGTTTTTAATTTTTATACAATATTCTCCTGTGAAATAGACTCTATTCTTCTTTCACGTTCTCAAATTCTACTTATTTTCTATTCTTCTTTCATGTTCTCAAACTCTACTTATTTTCTAAGACCTAACTCCAATCCTATCTCTGGAGAAATTTCTTCAAATATTTTAGCTTGGATTTCTCTATCTTCATCTCTTCACTTACAGGCAGTGCTACATAATTTATTCCTGAATGGTTTTTGTTTAATTCATACCTTAGTAGTTGTCTTGCTCCCAGCCAGACAATAAAATTAAAGAGGGAAAAGGTTACAGAAACCATTACAGTGGAGAGAATATTGCAGTTTGAATATATACACATTGAACAGGAGACAGGAATATATCCATCACTACCACTGTACACAGGATGCTATCTTATTTGGTTTCTATTCTATAAACAATAATTTAGAGTCTGGTAGGATAAAGATCCAATGAAATGAGCAATTACAATGTGTTTGATAATACTTTTAGGGTGAAGCAAGGACATTATCACAGAGAAAATATGGAACGACTGATGGGTTTTATCCATGAGACAGATGTGATTAGGTCACATTTAAAAAAACCACTGTGGGCATTGGTGGAGATGGAGAAGTTACTGCAATAGGCCATGCTAGAATTTTTGGTGGCCTGGACTTGGCTAACGGCCATGGGAATGGAAAGAGGCAAAGAAATTAGATAAACATTCAAGAGGTATAATCAATTGGCACAGCCCTGGACATAAGAACAGGAATCTTAGACAGCATGTTGTTTTTAAGCTTGAAAAGCTGAGTGGAGGAACATAACATTTATGAAAAAACAAAAAGAATAGATATGGGGAGGAAGATGATGACTTCATGACCTCATGATCCTGTTGAGCCTGAACTATTGAATGTCCAAGTAGAAATGCTGAGAAAAAAGACAATCCGAATCTCAAGAGGGAAATTTTGGATGGAGATAAAGACTTGGAAATACCTGCATACAGATATTAACTGTAACTAAAATCATGGAAGTGAATAGACTTGCCCCAATAGAGAGGACATAGTGAAAAGAGAAAAAGACCTAGCAACCCAAGAAGATCAAAATTAAAAATCTGAATAGAATAGGGTTTCTCAAAGTAGACTGAAATGAGCGACCATAGACACAAGGAAAATCAGTGAAGTAGGGCATTTGGGAAGACGTAAGAAGACAGAGTTTAAAGAAGCAGATAGTGGCATATAATGTTAAATGCTCCCAAATGACCAAACAAGAACAGACCTGAAATATATGTGTTTAATTTATAAATAAAGGTCATTGGTGACTCTCTTAGTCAGTTTAGGCTATCAACAAATTACCAAAGGCAGACACAACAAACATTTATTTCTCACAGTTCCGGAGTCTGGGAAGGTTGGATTCTGGTGTGGGCCCTCTTCCCGGTTTGCAGATGGCCATCTTCTTACTTCTCCATATGGAGAACAGCACAGAGAGGGAACCAAACCCTCTTGTGCCTTTTCTTACAAGGGTACTAATCCCATTCATGAGGGCTCCACTCTCATGACCTAATTACCTCCCAGCGGTCCTACCTCCTAATGCCATAACATTGAGGGTTAGGATTTCAATATATGAAGTTGGGGGGACCACAAGAATTCAGTCTGTAACAGTGACCTAAATGACTGTGATGATGTAGGAAAAGCAGAGCTAAACCACAACTAGAGGAATGAATGGAAGGTAAGAAAGCAGACACTCAAGTGGAGATGATTTTCAACTGATGTACCCATACTTTTTCTAGAGTTTATGTTGTAGACTCTAATCCAGAGTTAGTTGTTTCTCTAAGACAGTATAAATCCCAATCTAAGGTTAAAATTCATGCAGATCTACTATTTTTTTATTTATCAAAAAGCGGTTACGAACATACTTTAAAAATCTTTAGAATGGATTACATGAACCTCTTTGATTTGTCCCTTATGAGGCTGAATTCCTTCATCTTCAATTATTCTCCCCAGTATCTCATCATATTTCCATTCATTTGCCCGAAAGTACCAGAGTCTTTCATGCTTCCATGTTTTTATACACAGTGCTTTCCTCTGTATATACTTCATTGCCCTCCATACCTTCTCCACTTGGCAAACTCCTCCACATCCTTTTATGATCCATTCAGGTCACCTTCTCTGCAAAGCCTCCCTTGACATTGTTCTCCTCCAGTGTAGGAGAGATGCCTCTAATATTCACACTATGCTTTATATCTGTCTCTTTTATGGCAACCATATAGTCCAAATCTGAATACCCTGAGGATTTTCTTAAATGACCTCACTACATTGTCTTTCAATAGAGACAAATTTCTCAGAAAATCATAGTTAGTTAGCAAAGCCTTATTTCATTATAATTCTCATAGTATCTATGCGAGATAAAAAACATTGGGATCCTACGTTTTCCACCAAAGAGAGGTCTCAAAAAGGCATTTTATATTACAACACCTAAAACCAATTTTTAGGTTATTGCTGATATGAGGCAGAGAAGACTTATAATGCCATCAGTATTTGAAATGAACTGTAGAACTCACTTCCTTAAGAGAAATAGTTCTCTATGTCAGTTTAATCAACTGCTTTGATTTTTCCCCATGTCTCACAAATGCTATCAGCTTTCTTCATGTAGTGAGTGTGTTAGCCCCAGATGAATTTTAGAAGCATTATGAGCTAGCATGTTGGAAATGGAGTTCAGGGAAAAGAAGACCTATAGAAAAGAAGGATCTGGAACATAATAAAGAATGATTTCTCTGTTATTCAAAGAAAGAAACAACTCTAATGGTGATGCTATAATGTTGCAAGAGATTAAAAATAATAATCATCTCCCAAACTATCAGCTTTCATTGAATGGATAATAAAAGTAAAAATAAATAAGATAAATTATACCATCTCCAAATTCTGTGAAATGAAGTACTGACAAACTAAAATGAGAGGGTATAAGGTAAAAAAATATTGTTAATAAATATGCATAAAAGTGAAACTGTCCTGAATAAATTACAGATACTAGTCAGATATCAGAATTACAGAGAGAATTATGCAAAATATAACAGCTCTGGAGGAGAACAATATTATCAAGTTTGTTAAAAACCTATTCAAACCTATTTTGCAGCTTATTATGGAGTTGAAAAAAATAATTAAACATGTAAAACTGTCTCAAATTCAGTGTTCAAATCATTAAGCCTAGGAGTACTTATATTCCTTTCTTTAAAAAAATAAATCGAACACAGAACTGTAGATTCAGAGAGTAAGAAGCTGAACAGAATAAATAATTCATCAGATTTAGCTAATAATTTTTCTATTTTATCTCTGAACTGAATCCCTGCTCAGGCCTGGAAGCAAATTGCTTCAGAGATTATGAGGAAGGAAATCTAGTTAGTAATATGGAATTGGACCAAACGTAGACTATGATGTCAAAAGGAGTTTTTCTTCAGAATCAATAGGTGATGAAAGACATAAAAATCATCCAGAGATTTATTTGATTGAAACCATATGCTTCCTTACCAAGGCACCTTTATAGTAAAACTAGTCAAATTTTATACGGTCAGTGCTCAAAGCATGCCTTTTTTACCACAGAAGTAATTGCCTTTCAGTTTCCAAAATATAGCATGTTTATACTATTTCTTAAAATTTTCAATTGGTGATACATTCACATTGTTCAATATGAAAGCTATATTAGTGAAAATTCTTCCTACCATGGCTATCTCTCACCAAGGTACAACTTTTATGAGTATCCTGTATATCCTCTCAGAGTTTCAAATAAAAGTATCCTTTCAGAGTTATCAGATATACTACCAAATGTAAAATAGATAGCTAGTGGGAAGCAGCCACATAGCACAGGGAGATCAGGTCAGAGCTTTGTGGCCACCGGGAGGGTGGGAGGGAGATGCAAAAGGGAGGAGATATGGGGATATATGTATATGTGTAGCTGATTCACTCTGTTATAAAGCAGAAACTAACACACCATTGTAAAGCAATTATACTCCATTAAGATGTTAAATTAATTAATTAAATTAAATGTGATTCCATAAAATGTAAAAAAAAGTGAATATGAATATACAATCTTGTTTTTCTGCCTTTTACAAACCAAAAATTATAATTTTTTCAGTTCTTCACCTTGCTTTCATCAATAAACACATATCGTGATAATCTTTTCATACCAACAGCATTTTCATATATATGTGAATAAGTTTGGGGAAAAAAATTAGTCTCTTATGAGTCTTCTAATTTCCACTGTTCCTCAGAATACTTCTCCTTTATTTCCTGTGTTTTATATTTGTGCTTTTTCTTATTCTTGATAAAGTTAGATTGTGATTTATCTGTTTTATGATTTATTGAAATAACACCAATAAGCACACATGTTGTATATATGTATGTATACATACATACATATATGTATATACATATCTCTGTAAGGGTGTGTGTTGTGTGTATACATGATTTTGATGGGAATTAAACTGTAAATTAATTGGAAAACTGACTTCTTTATAATTTCAATCTTCTCATCCAAGAACAAAGACCTGATCCTTAATTTGCCACATCTTCTGTTTTGTCACTTAGTAAAGTTTTTTTTTTATTTGTTCCTCACTTTTCTTATTTAAAATTTTAAGTTTTCTTGGAGACTTTGACTAGAAGTCTAAAAGTTGAATGAATTTTTTTATATTTAGAATGACTCAAAACATCATTTATTTTTCGCTTCCTTTCTTTGTTTTTGCAAAACTCAGCTGTTAAGTGAAAATGTTTTGGAGTCTACCAGGTTGTCTTTAGAGCCATATTTCACCATTTCCTAGCTGTATCCCTTGGGGCAAGTTATTTAACCTCCGTGGGCTTCATTTTCCTCATCTGTAACATAAGAATGATTATAATAATAGTACCTATATCATACTTAACTGAGTAATAGATATAATGGGCTAGTAATATCACCTGGTATAATATGCACATGAAAATGCTGCTGCTACTGCTGATGCATTAGAACAGTAAGTTGACTTGATAACCCTGGCAAGGGATAGGGAAGGGAGGTGAGTGTGTGTTTGCGTGTGTTTCAATAAACAACTGCTTAAGCAAATTTGATTTACTTCCTTTTAATTGTCTTAAATCTTGCTTATTATGATCAGTTATCCTGCTGCTCAGGCCAAAGATGAAGAATGCATCCCTGATTTATCTTTCTCACATACCCCACAACTCACCAGCAAGTCCTGTGGTTCTTCCTTTAAAATGTAACCCAATTCAGACCTCTGTGCACCATCCCCACTGCTAACGCCATGTTCCAAACCATCATCTCTGCCACGGTCTGTTTCAACAAGTCTTCCTGCTTCATCTCTTGCCCTTATAGAATCTGTTCATATAGCAGTCAATTGGTCTCTTTAAACTTAAATTAGATCTCATCATTCCTCACCCAAAGCTTTCTAATGGCTTTCCATCAAGTGAAACCCATATTATTTACCATGGCTTAAAGTACCTCTATGATCTGACTTCTGCCTCTATCTCCATCACAGCCAGCCATTCACTTCCTCCTCAATCCTACTCAGCCACATTGGCTTTTCTGCTGTTTCTTGAACAGTCTTGCTAATTCCTGCTACAAAACTTTGAACTTGCTGCTTCTTTTATCTTGAAATCTATCCCTTTAGATCCAATATATAGACAGTTTCCTCACTATTTTCAGATTTTGGCTTAAATGTAAGGTTGCCAGATTAGAAAATAAAACTGCAAGATTCCCAGTTAAATTTGAGTTTCAGATAAACAATGAATTTTATACTCTAATTATGTCCCAAGTATTGCATGGGACATACTTATACTAAAAAAATTATTTGCCATTTATCTGAAGTTCAAATGTAATTGGTCATCCTGTATTTGATCTAACAACCTTACTATTAGCTCTTCAGAGAGGTCCTCCTGGTTCTCTCTGTCAAATAGACCCTTTTCTTCTTCCGTTGCTCTCTACCCTACCTTGTTTTTCTTCATAACACTTAACACTCCCTGAAATATTATTTAATTGTAATGTTTATGGAAAAATCTTTCTATCTAAAAATGTAGATTTCATAAGGACAAAATATTTCTCTTTTATTAAACCCTATTCCCAATGTCCAGCATGTAATTGATGCTAAAATATATGTATTGAATGGTTGAATGAAAGGCACACAGTTATGTTAAAATGAACATAACCTGTCTCTTTCTTACATTTTTTTAACTTTATTTTTTGGTCATGCCACATATGGGATCTTAGTTCCCCGACCAGGGATCGAACCCGTGCCCCTGCATTGGAAGCTCGGAGTCTTAACCACTGGACTGCCAGGGAAGTCCCTGTTTCTTACATCTTTTTAAAATATAGAATATTCCTAGAGGACTACAAAGCTATTTCCATCATACTGTCCCAGACAATTTAAAAATAGATGAGACTCTTCTGTTTCTCGAGATACCTTCTCAAACAGATCACAACAAGAGGTTATTTTTTCCACTATATGTTATCCTTATATAACATTCAGGCTCAGTCAAGACTCTTAGATGATTAAAAAAATTAAAATTTAAATCAGAACATTAATTTATGGCTATAAAAATTAAGAGTTCAACATACTAATCTTACACATAGAAAAACTGAGTCTCAGAAATATAAAATAATTTTCCCAAAGCCATGAAATTAACATATTTATTTGTATAGTTTACTACTTATTTTCTCCCCACTAGGTTATAAGCTTCCTGAAAACAGAAACTTTATTTGGTTCACTGATTGCTTACATGCCTTGAAGAGTGCCTGACATATAGTAGGTACTCAATTAACTTTTGTGGTTGTATGATGAGTCAATGAACTAAAATCTAGCTCTTGTAACTAGATCAGCCAAGTGATCTCCCCATAAGATATGGTAAACTGTTTTATTTAACCATCATGGACATTGACTGAATTACATCAATTCTTCCATTTAAAAAACTAAAGAAAAATTCATTTACCATATTATAAAGAAACACCAAATTGCCAATATTTAATTAAGTCATAATATCCATGTATAAAAAGAGAACCCTGTCTTTAGAAAGTGTTAATTGACTCAAACTTCACAGAATGATACATGAGAAACTTAAAGCTTTAAATTTTTTAAAATTTTTCCAAGAGTACATTTACAAGATAGAACACTCTAAATTATTCCTACTAATGAGAGTCGTTGGAATATATCAGATAATAACTGTCTTTTGTGGATTTCAATGGTTGTAAAACTTGTCCTCACTGTTCTGTTAAAAGAACAACTACATTCCAAAAGGATTTGGTGACAGAAGAGGATTTAATGAAAGAAAAACAGAGAAAATATTATTACCTTCAAAGATAAGCCCTGTGTCCAGAAGTATAAGTCAGTGGATTTCTGAGTGGACTGGAGTCTTATGAGTGACAGAGGGAGAATGTGGTATACCTAAATGCTTATAGGACCTCAAGGATAAATGAATAAAACAGGATAGCATTAGAATACATGTCCTATCTGAAATGTGCAATGTCTACTCACCAGGGAAAAGATCATGGCCCCACTATTGCCAGATCTCTCAATTTTTCAAAAGAAGCCAAAATTACTGATTTTTTAATAATGTGAAATATGTTGTTTTATAAATATCATACAAGCCAGACAAAATTGAGGGTCAGACTCAATATGTATGTCAGAGATAAAATAAACAAACAGAAGAAAGAAGTTGGAAGTCATGAATAATATAAAAAGAAAAATAATCACTTTAAAAATCTAATTAACATAAGTGGAAAGATAAGAAAAGTATTACGTCCATAAAAAAGAACAAGATGCTATTAAAAATTTTTTAAACATGAAAGAACTTTTGAAATGAAAAATATTCAAAAAATGTAAAATTAATCATATGGGAAAAATTAATTAAATGAATGGAGGATAAGGTCAAAATAATCTTTCAGACATTATAATAAAAAAGCAATAGGAAAAAAGATAAAAGAATTAGAAGATTAAAGATGTCTTTCTTCCATATTACTAGAGTTTCAGAAAAAGACAAAAGTGAAAATGGAACAGAAGATATTATCTAATAAATAATACAGGATAATTTCCCAGAAGTGTTGGAAATGAGTTTCCAGTTTGAAAGGACCACCAAATGCCCAAGAGAATAAATTCTAAAAGATCTACATATGAATGTAAAATTTTAGAAGACAAGGAATAAAGAGAAGATCCTTAGATCTTCAAAAGAACTTCAGTCCCCCTTCACAGAATTACAGGGCATAAACAGTGAAACAGATATCAGAATGATATCAGGCTTTTCAACTATAATCCTAGATCCTGAAATGCCTTCAATGCCTTCAAAATTCTGAGGAAAACTGATTTTCAGCCTATAATTCTAAACCAAGTCAAAATATCATGGTGGTAAAATAGTCATTTTCACACAAGCAAAGATTTAAAAATTTGGGGCTTCCCTGGTGGCGCTGAGGCTGAGAGTCCGCCTGCCAATGCAGGGGACACGGGTTCGTGCCCCGGTCCAGGAAGATCCCACATGCCATGGAGCGACTGGGCCCATGAGCCATGGCCGTTGAGCCTGCGCGACCGGAGCCTGTGCTCTGCAGCGGGAGAGGCCACAACAGTGAGAGGCCCGCGTACCGCAAAAAAAAAAAAAAAAAAAAGATTTAAAAATTCACTTTCCATGCTATTTTAAGAAAGAAGAATATATGTGATCCAAGAAACAGGAGATCCAACAAGAGGAAAGCAAGTAGAAATTCCAAGACAACAAGTGTCCTGGAGAGCAAATCAGTTCAGACTGGAGCAGAAGAAGAAAGGTTATGGGAGAAGGAGGTGTGAGGTACAGATGTGAGGAATGAAAAGAGTTTAGGTTTTACTAGAGTAGGAGTTTTGTTTTGCTAGACAACTAAGTTATCAAGAGAGAGACAGAGACAGAGAAGAGTTGAGGTTCAGGGGTTACTTATAAGGAAGTTTTGATAATTATGAATCATAGAATCTTCAAAGGCAGAATAGAAGTGAAGACCAGAAGTTGTCATACAAAGAAAAATTTTAAATTTTGTATCTAGAATCCTCAACAACTCTCTCTCATAAATTCCAGATTGATTCTCTATTACCCTATTAGCATATCTACGTGGGTACTCTGTAGTTACCTTAGGCAACACTTCCAAGAAAGGAGATATGTATACAGTCCAGAATCCTGGAAGTTATGATTCTTATCCTCCAACCAAAACATACTAAATATTCCCAAAGGATGTTATTTCTCCCTTATCTTCCCAGATATTGCCTTAGTTGAGGTTTTCATCAATTCTCTACTGATCTCTTACAATAGCCTCCCACCTTTTCCCCCTACTCTTAATTTCTCAATCCTTCACTATCTCTACATTGATTTTACTATTCTCCAACAAAAAATCCTTTAATAGTTTTTTTGTTCCCATAGAATAATGTTCATCATATCTGGCAAAGTATTTAAACAGAATTTCAATCTATTTTTGAAGCTTCATTTCCAGTTGTTCTAATCACCCTAAAAGGTTTGACATTACCTAATATACTCTTTCTCAGCTCCATATCTAACTAAAATACCCCAAATGTGAAAAGGATTGAGAAAATGATTTGGAAAATGATTTATTCATTCTTAGCTAAAAAGAGCCAATTCTTGTGATTCACGTATTAAATAATTGAAATAATGGTTATTTGACCAGTGTCAGCACACGTATTCCTCACAGCAACTATGGATTTTGGAACTATTATTGTCATTTTATAGACAAAGAAAATTATTCTCATGAAAGTTAATAGGTTTGATCAAGATAGTAAAGCAATTAATGACACAGAACCCATGTTATCCAAAACTCCACGTGAATTAAAAGCCCATGTTTCACAGGTGGCATAATCTTGTATATGGAAAATACTAAGGAATTCACTAATAAATGAATTCAGGAAAGTTGCAGGATAAATCAATATACAAAAATCGATTGTATTTCTATACACTCGTAATAAACAATCCAAAAATGAAATTCAGAAAACACTTCTATTTTCAAGATCATCAAAAAGAATAAAATATTCAGGAATAAATTTAACAGGAAGAGTGCCAAATTTATACACTGGATATAAAAAACATTATTGCTTAAAGAAGATCTAGATGAATGGAAAAGCCTGTCCATGTTCATGAAAAGACAGTAATATTAAGATGACAATACTCCTCAAATTTATCTACAGATTCAGTGCAATCCCTACCAAAACCCTGACTGCCTTTTTTGCCGAAATTGAAAAGATGATACTAAAATTCATATGGAAAAGCAAATGACTCAGAATAGCCAAAACAATTTTGAAAAAAAAAAAACCCTCACACTTCAAGTTTTCAAAACTTACTATAAAGTAATATCAGGACACTATAATACCAGTATAAGTTTAGACATAGATCAATGGGATGGAATTGAGTATTCAGATAAATCCTCCTTTATTTATGACCAATTGATTTTCAGTAAGGATGCCAAGATAATTCAATCAGGAAATAATAGTGTTCTGAATAAATGGTGCTGGTACACTGCCACATGCAAAAGAATGAATAACTCTTATCTCATACATGTACAAAAATTAACTCAAAATTGATCAAAGACCTAAGTGTAAGAGCTAAAACTATAAAACACTTAGAAGAGGGCCTCCCTGGTGGCGCAAGTGGTTGAGAGTCCGCCTGCCGATGCAGGGGATACGGGTTCGTGCCCCGGTCTGGGAGGATCCCATATGCCGCGGAGCGGCTGGGCCCGTGAGCCATGGCCGCTGAGTCTGCGCGTCCGGAGCCTGCGCGTCCGGAGCCTGTGCTCCGCAACGGGGGAGGCCACAACAGTGAGAGGCCCGCATACCGCAAAAAAAAAAAAAAAAAAAAAAAAAAAAAAAAACACTTAGAAGAAAACATAAGCAAAATCATCATGGCCTTGGATTAGACAATGGTTTCTTAGATATGACATCAAAGGCACAAGCAACAAAAGAAAAATAAATTAGACTTTATCAAACTTTAAAAATTTTGTGAGTTGAAAGACACCATTGAAAAAGTAAAAAAATCCACAGAATCAGAGAGAATATTTGCAAATCATATATATATGATTAGCAATGTGTATTCAGAATATACAAAAAACTCTTACAACTCAATAATAAAAAAAAATTTATAACCCAATTTAAAATTTAGCAAAGAATTTGAATATTTTCCAAAGAATATTTACAAATGGCCAATAAATACATGAAAAGATGCTCAATATCATTAGTCATTAAAAAATGTAACTCAAAACCACAATGAAATATCACTTCTCATCTGCTAGGATGGCTGTAAAAAAATAGAGAGAGAGAAATAACAAGTGTCCATAGGATGTGGAGAAATTGGAGCCCTCATACATTTCTGGTGGGAATGTAAAATGGTAGGGCTACTTGGAAAAACAGTTTGGCAATTCCTCAGAAAGTTAAACATAGAGTTACCATATGGCCCAGGATTTCCATTCCTAGGTGTATACCCAAGAGAATCAGAAACATATATCTTAACAAAAACTTGTACACAATGTTCATAACAACATTATTCATAATGGTCAAAGGTGGAAATAACCCAAATGTCTATCAATAGAAGAATGGATACACAAAATGTGGTATATCCACATACTTGAATATTATTTGCCAATTGAAGCAAATGAAATACTGATAATGCTACAACATGGATGACTCTTGAAAACATTATGCTAAGTGAAAGAGGCCAGACAAAAAAAGGCCACGTATTGTACAATTCCATTTATATGAACTGTCCAAATAGCAAATCCATGGAGACAAAAAGTAGATTAGTGGTTGTCAGAGGTTTTCAAGATGGGGATGAGGAATGGGGAGTGATTTGCAATATATTAATATATTAATATAAAATATATTAATATAAATGGTTCTTTGGGGATGATAAAAATGATAAATGATAAAAACCTTACCATTATCTGGAAATTAGATAATGGTAATGGTTTTAAAAATTTGCGAATATGCTAAAAATCAGTAAATTTTATACTTTAATAAAGTGAATTATATAGTATATGAATTATATCTCAGTTGGAAAAGAAATGATTCACTTGGCTCAGGGGATGAAAATCATCTTTGCTTTACCAGATGAGCCCAAAATTTAAAACCAAAAACTGCAACTTTGTTGGAGATTACTAAAGGGGTATGAATCTGGGAAAGAATATATTTTTTAACATCCGACTTCAACCAAAACAAACCAAAACTGGCCTCTGTTCAAAGTTCAGAGGTGCACAAAGCACATCCATGAGAGAATGGAGCACTAGGAAACAAGGCAGGTGTTTTGCATGGTTGGAGTATAGGATACAAATGGGGGGTGGGGGTGGGCAATACTTGAGGAAAGACATGGAAGTGAGTGAATGGTCTTTCATGAAAGGACAAGGAATTTAGATTTTTTTTTTTTTAACATAGACCAAGTAGTTCCAAAAACTAGCATTACTTAAGAATCACAGGAGAATTATGGTTTTCTCCGGGTATATGCCTAGGAGTGGGATTGCTGGGTCATATGGTAGCTTTAGTTTCCTAAGGAACCTCCATACTGTTCTCCATAGTGGCTGTACCAATTTACATTCCCACCAACAGTGTAGGAGGGTTCCATTTTCTCCTCATCCTCTCCAGCACTTACTGTTTGTAAATTTTTTAATGATGGCCGTTATAACCTGTGTGAGGTGATACCTCATTGTAGTTTTGATTTGCATTTCTCTAATAATTAGTGATGTTGAGCATATTCATGTGCTTTTTGGTCATCTGTATGTCTTCTTTAGAGAAATGTCTATTTAGATCTTCTGCCCATTTTTTGATTGGGTCATTTGTTTTTTGATATTGAGCTGCATGAGCAGTTTGTATATTCTGGAGATTAATCCCTTGTCCATTGTTTCACTTGCAAATATTCTCTCCCATTCTAAGGGTTGTCTTTTTGTTTTGCTTACAGTTTCCTTTGCTGTGCAAAAGCTTTTAAGTTTAATTAGATCCCATTTGTTTTTTTGTTTTTATTTTCATTATTCTAGGAGATGGGTCAAAAAAGACCTTGCTGCGATTTATGCCAAAGAGTGTTCAAAAAGATACATGCACCCCAATGTTCATTGCAGCCCTATTTACAATAGCCAGGACATGGAAGCAACCTAAATGTCCATCAACAGAGGAATGGATAAAGAAGATGTGGTACATATATACAATGGAGTATTACTCAGTCATAAAAAAGAACAAAATAATTTCATCTGCTGCAACATGGATAGACCTAGAGATTGTCATACGGAGTGAAGTAAGTCAGACAGAGAAAGACAAGTATCATATGATGTTGCTTATATGTGGAATCTAAAAGAATGGTACAAATGAACTTATTTATAAAACAGAAGTAGAGTCACAGATGTAGAAAACAAACTTATGGTTACCAGGGGAAGTGGGGGAGGGATAAATTGGGAGATTGGGATTGACATACACACACTACTACATACAAAATAGATAACTAATAAGGACCTACTATATAGCACAGGGAACTCTACTCAGTATTCTGTAATGGCCTATATAAGAAAAGAATCTAAAAAAGAGTGGATATATGTATATGTATACTGATTCACTTTGCTGTACACCTGAAACTAACACAACATTGTAAATCAACTATACTCCAATAAAAAAAATTTTTTTTAAAAGAATCATATGAGATACTTTTGAACGTAGTCCACTTTCCTCAATACTATCACTTCAGAGCTGCTAAGCCTAGATACCTCTTAGAGGCCAGGAATCCATAGTTAAAATCTCCCCAGGTGATTCTAATGTATAGGCAGGTTTCAGAAATGCTTTTAGACAATGGCTGTTTTGAGAAGATAGGTGATGAAGAAGTCCTGAATTAAAGCTGTGGCAATGAAGGTGTAAAGGAAGGGAAAGATTAGAGGAACTTTTAGAGACCTAGTAAAATTCATTCCACAAATTCATTTATTTCAACAATTTTTATAAAGTATGTACTCTGTATGAAACGTAGTGCCTAAAATGTTAAAATCAATCCTCTTCGAGCCTTTATTCTATTTAACAAAATACACCACGTATGGAAGCATAAGAATTTAAGTGATAACACTAAGCAAGATAAGTGGTTGACGTTGACATCATTTGTTGAGAGAGGGAATTAAATAATAGCATCAGGGCTTCCCTGGTGGCGCAGTGGTTGAGAGTCCGCCTGCCGATGCAGGGGACATGGGTTCGTGCCCCGGTCTGGGAAGATCCCACATGCCGCAGAACAGCTGGGCCAGTGAGCCATGGCCGCTGGGCCTGTGCGTCCAGAGCCTGTGCTCCACAACGGGAGAGGCCACAACAGCGAGAGGCCCGTGTACCACAAAAAAAAAAAAAAAAAAAAAAAAAAAAAAATATATATATATATATATATATATATATATATATATATATATATATAAATAATAGCATCAGCAAACCTTTATGTGCCAGGTAAAGACTTTATACATATTCACTCATTTACTTTTTACAGTAACCATATCTGTGTCATCACCCTCATTTTAGAAATATGGAACCATGCCACAGTGAAGGGAGGGAAGCCCACTACCTCAAGTGTGACAGCTGAGGAACGGGGAAGGAGGCAAGATTTGAACCAAGTAGTCTGGCTCCAGAGAGAGGCTAGAGTGAAGTCAATGCTTTATTCAACCAAAGCCTGATTTTCATTGAATTACCTATCCTTCCTTGACTTCCATCTCCAGGTCCTGCCATATTTATTCTAGAGCAGACATTCTTTGCTTGGGGTCTACAAATGAGTTTCCAGAGGTCCATGAATCCTTGGCATGGTATGGAAATTTTTCATGTGTATGCCTAGTTACATTCTTCTTGGAGAGAGAATCTGTAACTTCAGTAAAATGATGTATGTCAAAAAAAAAAAAGATTAAAAATCTCAGGGGCATTCCCTGGTGACCCAGTGGTTAGGACTCAGCACTTTCACTGCAGGGGTCCAGGGTTTGATCCCTGGTCAGGGAAATAAGATCCCACAAGCCGTGCAGCTCAGCCAAAAAAAAAAAAAAAGACAAAACAAAACAAAAAACTCTCTTCTGGCACTCATTTAACTCATGTCATCACATGTATGATGAAATCTGTAGCAGAAAGCCTTCTGTGCAAACACATATGGTCATGATGCTTTAGAGTAGAATTCTCTCCTTCCCCACTCTCAGACACACACTGCTGGGTACCAATCAGCTAGAAGTCTCCTTGCACACTGTTTCCAACCTCAGTGCTACAACTGGGTCCTCCTTTTTTTTTTTTTTTTTTTTTGCGGTACATGGGCCTCTCACTGTTGTGGCCTCTCCCGTTGCGGAGCACAGGCTCCGGACGCGCAAGCTCAGCAGCCATGGCTCACGGGCCCAGCCGTTCCGCGGCACGTGGGATGTTCCCAGACCGGGGCATGAATCTGTGTCCCCTGCATCGGCAGGCGGACTCTCAACCACTGCGCCACCAGGGAAGCCCTGGGTCCTCCTTAATACAGGAGGGGAAAGCTTGGATCTGTTCCTTTATCATGTACTAAAGTTTTGCTTGTCTCTAAACAA
Source organism: Mesoplodon densirostris (assembly GCF_025265405.1). NCBI lineage: Eukaryota > Metazoa > Chordata > Mammalia > Artiodactyla > Ziphiidae > Mesoplodon > Mesoplodon densirostris. The sequence continues at coordinate 28,836,602 of NC_082674.1, forward strand.
ATTATTATAAAATTTCATTAATTAACTAATTTATTGGATGTGCCTGAATGTGACTTCTCTGATCCCCTCTGGTCACACCTCCCACACTCACATTGCTCTCTGGCACAATTCCAACTGACTTCAAAGAGGGCTCTCCCCCTGAATGAGCACCAGGCTTAAGGAAGCAGCATTAGTTGGTCCTTGAGTATTTCAGTGGTGTCGGCTTTTCCCAGGAGAGACATGTTCCTTCTGATAATAGCCCAGTCTTCCAAGGCAAATCTCTAATTTCAGAACATGACCAGTTAAGTTTAATTTTTAAAGAGAATTTCTCAGCAGTTATTCAAAAGTAGCATCTACCATTTGCTGCATGTCTTGGGAGTTCGGAAAAAGAAAGGAAGAGAAAGCCATTACGACAGCAATCCTGGTACTTAGAGCATGTTTTTTAAAATGTAGTTCCTGGACCTCCTGCATTAGAATAGCTCAGGATGCTTGTTGAAAATTGCTAATTCCTGGGCCTCACACAAGTGCTCTGAACCAGACTATTCCAGGAATCTGTACTGTTAACAGGCACTCCAGGTGATTCTTACACAAACAATCTTAAGGTGACTAAGATGGCTGGGAATGTCTGAAGCTAGCGCTTCATAGTGAAGTACTAAAAACATGGGACTCCATATCACATTGCTAGAGATTATTCAGCCAAACTGCTAGTTCCCCTTAGCTCTGATACAACCTTGGGGGCAGAGGGAATGATGCAGACTGGAGGCATGCGCTGAGGTGTCCCCTGTTGCCACATGCCTTTCAGAGTCACTGACTAAATCCTGCTTTGAAGCCAAGGCTGGAGAGCTCCAGGTTACACTTCTTCACACTCCTGCCTTCCTTGCAGTAGGTTTGGCAGTAGAAGCTATTCAAACCAAGAGACTCCATTGGATCAACGTGATTTCAAGAGCTTATGGAGAAAAAAAGGTTTCAGGGCACAGAGATGAAAGAAAGAACTGTTTGTAAATCCTCCTCCTTGTACCATTTCACTCTCTGTTATTTACCCTGGACTGAACACAAAAATGAAAGTGAACAGGAGAGATGCAGACAATTTGGACAGTTAAGTAATGTGGAAATATCCTCTCCTATTTTCCCCAATTGCCAAATATTATTTTGATCTCCTTAGTTTTCAGTCAATTTCTCAGAAACTCTTCTAAAGCAATCTTTTCGGTCATCTGACTCTCAGAGACTTAACCTCCTGCTTACCTCCAGAGGCCCCCGTATCTTGCTCAATTCCAGAACCACCCACAATCCCCATTTTAATAACCCATCCCAATGTGCCCAATTTCCCACAATGTCAGCCGTTAGGCTCTCTTCACCCCCGACGAACAGCTGTCTCTGAGTCTTCCTTTGTTCTTGAATCTTCTGCAGCAATTAAAGAGGGAACTAAAGAGCCATTTTGTGTATGGAATAGTGCTGGTCAGGGGCAGGCACGCCAGAAAAGAGTGCTTACTTTTCTCTAACTTGCTTTGATAGAGCTACCATAGAGCTGCATATGTTAGTCACAGCCTCTTAATAATAACCAAAATAAACTCTAATTAAAAAATAGCTAACTTCTGCTGTGTGTTCACCATGTGGCCAGCATTCTGTTAACTCCCTTAAATGCAGTGTGCCATTTAATCCTCTCAAGAATCCCGTGAGCTGGACTCTATTATTATCTTCATTTTAGAGATGAGAAAGCTGAGACTCAAAAAGGTAAAGTATGGTCTCTAAAGGTCATACAAATATTTATTGATAAAGCTATTATTCAAATTCAGGACTGCTTGATTCCATGGTGAACCCACATTAACAGGATTGGGTCACTTTTGTATCAGATAGTATAGTTTTGCCCTCAAATAACAAAAAAACCTTAGATGAGATGGGTTTAACTATTTCAGATAACAAGAAGACTTGACTTAACATGTTTCCAGGGTTAGTTAAATCATGAGCTCTCCAATGACAGGGCTCTGGGTTATATTATCTGAGATGCTTTGGCTTTTCTCCTCATGATCATAAGATGGCTGCCATGGTGCCAAATATCATCTCTTCATATGACAACATCCAACGACAGAAAAGAAATGGGGAGGGTGCTCTTCCTACCTGTGTCTATTTTTATCAGGAAGAAAAATGTTCCCCAGAATACCCCAGCAAACACCCTTTTCTAAGTCATGAGTCAGAACTGGGTCACATGCCCCATCTCCACCCCGATCAATCACCGGCAAAGGACTACTCTGCCTTGTTTAGTCTAACCATAATTCAGCCCATGGAGCCTGAGAAGGAACCCACCTACCCTGAGGACATTGCCACGCACCTGAATTCTGGAACAAAATCAGAATCAGTTAATAGGGAAGAGCAGGGTATAGGCTGTTGTGTAGACAACCAACAGTGTCTCCTACACATTATCATTTAACTTTGTGCTTCACCTCTCCTCGATGTTCCAGGATTTCCTTCACCTATCCAGACTGCTGACTCTCCAGTGGCAGTATGAAAATACACCATATATTCTGTACTATTGTAACCAATGAGGAGAAAAAAATTTAAGTATGAAAATTTTAGTGTATTTTAATCAGGTAGAAAATGTGAGTCAAATGATAAATATATTTATCATCCATATTTTTAGGTTAAGGGGAATATTAGAAGTGACCTTGCCAATCTCTTCCATTTTGTAGACTAGAAAACTTGGTCCTGGATGGAATGAGGCTGCTTGTTCATGGTCATGCATCTCCTTAATGCTTCAAGAGGGTTTCTGCCCCACCAAACCAGATAAGAGTAGGGATAGGAGGAGGGTGTAAGAGAAATGGGTGGGGGCAGCAGTGAAGGAGGAGAGGAACAATCTGGAGTGTCTGGGAGTCCCAGGAGGGGAGTGGGGAGAGAACTTCCATCTGGGGACCAATGAAACTGGGTTGCGTGGACTCACTGTTTACTTCCCCTTGAGTGTAGACCTTCCTCTCACCAGCCTGTGGATAATTTGCCTGCAAATAGCACTCAACACTTTGAACCTCCACCATTCCCAATTTAGTGTTGCTAGCTAATTTATTACTAAATTTTGCAGGGTAAGCAATTTTGTTTTCTGCCAAACTCATCTCAAGAAAAATAAAGCTATGTTGGAGATTCCATTACTTGGGTCTCCTTTGGTTGCAAGTGACTAAAACTCATATTTCAATCGCATGTTAAGCAATCAGGCTCAGGTAACCAAAAATATCACCAGGATTCTCACTCACCATCATTTATCTCTTCCCTGTATACCAGCCTCCTTATCTCATACTGCTGATGAACTTGGTAAGAACCTAACAGCTTCATCAGCAGAGGGAGACTACCTTCTCTAGTTCCAACTTCAAAACTCTCCAGGCCTAGTGAGAATCATGGGCACGCTCATCCACCAGGAAAAAAAAAAAAAAAAATACAAGAAGTTGGAGAGGACCTAGGTTGCTTGTGCAAGACCTCAGCGGCTGCCACTCCACTCCTGGGGACCGTCTTAGTAAGGATAGTAGGTGGGGTGCTGAGCAAATAAAGTAGGGCTGAAAAAAAGGTCAAACTACCTTTCAACTTACAGCATTAAAAGTATTACTTGTCCACTACAGGACTGTATTTGGGAGAAAATGAGGAGAGGGTTCCATTCAGTAACTATTTCTTTAATTTCATGGGACTATGACAGTTTTTCAGGTCTTCAAAATATATAAGCATATATAAATAGATATCAGATTACATTAACCAAACAATTGATAACAAATCTGATACAGAGAACCAAATATAACAAATGTAAAATTAGAACAATAAAATCTTATGAGCCTTTTCATTTCAGCATAGACATGTCATATTTTAAAGTTGTGACATTCACTACAAGATGAACTTTGAATTCCTATAGGATGTCAACAGTAACTTAAATAAATATAAGTAGTTGTATTTATATAAGTTGCATTTAGATGAGTTGCATTTGACATAATCTTCCAAGATTTTGAATATGGATATACACTTAACAATTTATCATTATAAATTTTAAAATTTGTTTTTGTAATTATTAGAAATCCTGACTCAAAATAACAAACCAAAACAAAGTGTTCATCATAAATAGCCATGAGTCCTAGAGGTAGTGGCAGCTCTAGCCTTGAGTGGCTTAAATTTTTCCTGACTGGTTTGGACCCTGACTGAAACAGAAATAAATTTCCCTTCCTCTTCTACTTCATGCTACCTGTATAACAGTTTAATCTCTATATTTCCCATTTGATTAATATTTACATGGGTATATCTAAATTTTACATATCTTTATACTGAAAGATAAAGATATATATATATCTTTATCTTTATATTGAAAGTGAAACAGAAACCTTAGCCAATGATGTATGAGCTATGACTTTTTACAGTCATAGATCATACATCATTGGCTAAGGTTCTTAGTAACTGAAAATGGTATCAAATATAGCTTGTTTAAGCAAAAAGGGATTTATTAGGGAGCATTAAGTACTGTACAGAATTTCTGGCAAAGCCACAGAGACAGGTTTGTATTATATGCAGTCCAAAATAAGGGAGCCAGGAGAAAGGCTCGTCTACACCGCAGACCATTCTCACAGAAAGTCTACAGCTAAGACTACACAACTGGGCAGCCAGAACACTGGGAGTTGATACTTGAACCAATACCAGAGCTGCCCCAAAAGAGCCAAATGTCTCCAACATCATGCATTAGAGAAGAGCTGACCTTCCCACATACCCGAGCCTGTGCCTCACCTTGCTCTTCCTTATCTCATTATATCAGCCCAGGAGAACCTTGCCACATCTGGAACTTAAGCTTCACAGGAGCTTGGAAAGTACAGTTTCTGCCTTCCCAGTCTCAGAAGTGCACAGAGGCATGCCAAAAGAAAGTCAGAATCGAACTTAAACAAGCCAACCCAAAGTACTTGCCTCATATTTTGTACAATTTGTTGGCAATTTTCTCTTTCTGCTTAACAACAGGACGTTTTTCTAAGTCAGTACACATAGATCTATGTGGTGGTTAATTGTATATGTCAATTTAGCTAGGCTATAGCACCCAGTTGTTTAATCAAACACCACTAATCAAGATGTTGCTGTGAAAGTATTTTGTAGATGTGTTAACATCTACAATCAGTTGACTTTAAGTAAAGGCTATTACTCTTGATATTGTGGGTGGGACTCATCCAATCAGTTAAAGATTTTAGAGCAAAAACGACAAGTATCTATTATAACAAATAAACTCCAAAATCTCAGGTGCATAACCCAATAAATTATTTCTTGATGGTGTAAATCCGACCTGGGTCAGGCAGCTCTCCTCCATGTTGTAACTAGGCCGTCTGGGACACATGGCCTCCAAGGCCCACTTGGCAGAGGGAGAGAAGGATGGGAGGAGTCACACCTCTCCTAGCTGCCTCTATGGACTGTCCTTTTGTGTATATCCATTGGCCAGAGGTAGCCATGTGATCCCAAGCTAATGCAAGGGAGTTTAGGAAATGTAGAAGAGAATATGGGTATTTGAAAGCACTAACAGTTTCTACCAAACAACCTTTCATTGTTAACGGACATTTAACTAAACCATGTTAAACGCATGTTTATTTTTTTAAATTTTTTAACAGGAAGGAAGTAAGGGAGGAAGGGAGGGTCGGAGGAAGGAAGGAAAGAAGAGATAGCCTTCCCAGTTTAATTATTTTATTCCTATAGGATATATTTCTAAGTGGAATTATGGGACAAACTATATTCACATTTTAAACTTAACAGATACATGAAAAGTAATTTCTGAAAATATGTAGTTTTACTCCTACCAACAGTAAGTAGAAAAGCACTTGTTTTTGCACACCCTCATCATCACTCGATGTTACTAATATTTTTAAAGTTTTCCATTCTGATGATGATACTTTCAAGGTCTAAATTTTTCTATTATTTAGTTTTAACATGTCTTCATATACTTATTATTTATATTTCCCCTTCTCAAATTGCCTATACATACAAGTTGCCCATTTCTGTTTGATGATATGACTTTTTCTTATTTTTAGGGAATAGCTTTATTTTATAGGAATTAATCCTCTGTGTATTATTTTGTTGCAGATACATTCTGCTGTCCTGTGTCTTTGTTTTGTTTGTTAATTCTTGCAATCCAAACTTTATTTTTATCTGCTCAAATCCAGTACATTTTTTCTTTATGACATGTCCTGTCTTATTTAGGAAATACAATCGAAACCAAAGTTATAGAAAAATAGTCCATTATAGTTTCTTCAGATCCATTACATTTTATTTTTCTAGTTTTTTCATTAGTCTGTAATTTATCTTTGTATCATATGAGTTGAATATCAACTTTATTTTCTTCCAAAGCAATGGTTAAAAAATAGTTAAAAGCTTTTATCAAATAAGTCATTCTTTCCTCTACATAATGGAATAGAATCTCTAATATATATTCAGTTCCCATACATACTCAAGCTTATTTTGGGCTCTCTGTTCAACTCTGTTGCTTTGCTTGCTTTTTCCTTTTCTCAGTCACTGCATTTATTGAAAATTTTAAGATCTGGGATAGGACAAGTCCTCTTTTATTACATGCAGTTTTCAATATTTTCTTAGCAATGTTATACATGATTCTTTAATATAGTGCTGGACATCTGTACTTGCCTCTCCAGATTCACTTGCCTCTTTATCTTGGGAGACTGGCATCTGTGGATTGCCTCACCCTGAATCTCTTGCCTCTTGTTTCCATTTGAGTTTGGCTATGAGAGGCACCAACGGATATGACATTCATTCACTTAGCTCCTTCCCAGCGGGTCTATGGTCCACGATCCTCTGTCCTCAGTGGGCCATAGCTCTCACTGGTGGTCCTCTCCTACAAGTAGAGTTGGAACTCTCTGTTCTCCACTCCCTCCCCTTTCCCATTTGTTTAGGACTCAGGATGGTGATATGAGTCCCGGGGGGCTTCACCATCTCCTGTAGTTTTTCAGTTCACCCTACCAAAACCTCTGTAAATCATCTCTTCGTTAAACTTTCCTCAATTACTCCATTTGAATGTGCCATCTGCTTTCTGCCAGGAAGCTAATGATATACAAAGGAACTGTGGAATTGAACACAGGAGATACCATTGGGACCATTATTAGAAACATGTTAACTGCAAATACTAATTTAGGAAGGATTTATGTGCTTTTTAGTAAATCTTCCGCTCAGGAACATCATCACTCTTTATTTGTCCTTCAATGCATGTTTTTATTTAAAGAATTTTTTAACATTCTAATTTGTTAGTTTATTCCTAAGGAGTTTATGATTGATGCTGCTATTGAGATCAGCATATTTTTAAAATTTCCATTCTAACAGGTTTCTTTTACTATCAAGGAAAGTCATTAAACTGTATCTTTATCATGTATCCAGGTAACTTACTGTATCCTCTTATTATTGATAAGTCTTTTTTCTGACTTTTCTGAATTTTCTAGGTATGCAAACAAATTATATGAAAATCATGGTAATTTTATTTCTTGTTTTGAAATACTGATGCCACTTACTTTATTCCCATGTTATGTTACATGAACTAGAAACACAAGATAAAATTGAGAATAGTGATTTATAGGAAGCATCCTTCCCTTGTATTTTATTTTAACATCAATGACTTTACTATTTTATCATTCATTAGAATTTTTTCTCTTTTTTTTGGAAAACAGTATCTCCCATTTTTATTCCCCATTTATTTTTCCCAATTTATTTTTTCTTTACATCAGTTATTTTAATTAAATTATTTCACAGAATCTATTGATAATGAGAGCATTTTCTCCTCTAATTTAATATTACAAATTGTATAGCTAGATCTTAATTTTGAAACATTCTTGCATTCCTGAAATAAACTATTTGGCCCACAGAATATTATTATTATTATTATTTTAAAACACTGCTGTAATTCTATTTATAGTTGGGATATTTATGTCTATATTCACAGGTGACCTAGACTAAATTTTGTACTATCCTTTCAAGTTTTTGTGTGAGGGATTATGTTCTCTTTATAAATTTTTAAAGTTGTTTTTTCCCATGCTCTAGAAAAGTCTGAATACATAGAAAATGCCTGTTTTTTTGAAGGTTAATTAGAACTTAACTAGAAAACCAGCCAAACCTTATATATTTTAATGTTAGATTGTTAATAATCTTTTACACACACAACACAAAAATGGGTCTGTTCAAATACTTTATCTCTTCCTGCATACATTTTTTATTTTATAGATTGCTAAAATCACTTATTTCTCCATTTGCTTTTGCTTTTATTTAGTGTTTCATTCTAGTTTTTAGTTATTATTTTGTTTTTAATCCTCTATTTTAGATTAACCTTATAAATTTTATTATTTTATTGGGTTTTCTTTATTTTTTCTTAAGTTGAACACTTAAATATATATGTTGACTCTCTTTTACTAAAAATAAAAGCTTTTAGGTTATACATTTTTATATTTATGCTATATCCTATCGATTTTGATAATGTGTTCCTATTTCTACCAACTTCTAGATTATAATTTCACTTTTGTTTTTCTAATTGATCCAGATTTTTTTTTTTTTTTCTTTTTGCGGTATGCGGGCCTCTCACTGTCGTGGCCTCTCCCGTTGCGGAGCACAGGCTCCGGATGCGCAGGCCCAGCGGCCATGGCTCACGGGCCCAGCCGCTCCGCGGCATATGGGATCCTCCCAGATCGGGGCACGAACCCGTATCCCCTGCATCGGCAGGCGGACTCTCAACCACTGCGCCACCAGGGAGGCCCTTGATCCAGATATTTTAAAACTTTCTTAATTTCAACTGAAATTGTTTTAAGACCTGGTTAAACCTTATTTTAGTTACCTCTTTTTGTGGTGTTGTTTTTGTTTATTTTTGTTTGTAACCAAATAATGAGACCTTTAAGTAGCCACATTTTGGAATTTTTAAGATTTATTTTTGTTGTCAAGTACATGATAATTTTATTGTAATTTTTACATTTTTGTCTGAAATCTTTTTAATTGTATCACACTTAATGTATCAAACTCTGAAAGAGGGATATTAAGTCCCACTCTTTCAATTCTTTTGAATCGAGTTCTCCTTGAATACCCTGCCATTATCAAGTTATTGTTTCTCAACTCTAAATCTACCCTTCATTAGCCTATTTGTGATGCTGGAGCTTGAACAAGTTGTTTTTTTGCTCTATTTATTTTGTTTTGCATTTCAATTGCCCCCTACCAATAGTTTGGAAATAGTAATATGTTCCTCTATCTGCTTGAATAGTTCATCAGCCTGTATTTTCAACAGTCATATTAAAACCCATATTTCTCTGCTGTTTTATTAAAATTAGTAGTACTTTTACCATTCTCCACAATGGCAGAACCTTAAGAATATTTTACTGTCTCATTCATTCATACCATTTCCATATCCTAGATTCTTCTGAACTCTGTACTTCAGAAATGTAATTCCATATTATTTTTCACTTTTTTCCTTAGAGTATGCCTCTTCTCAGTGTACTTATTCATCAGTGATATTACAATTTGCAATCACTTTATCCTCATCCACGTAGGGTTACCTACATATTTTACTAGATTCATTGCTCACTACTATTTATTATATTTTTTATTTTCTGTTTGCTTTAGATCTCTATTAACATTTACTATCATTTATGCTGGAGTACATCCTTGAGTAATTTTGAATGAGAACATGAGTAGAATACTTTGAGTTCCTACATATCCAAAAAAGTCACAGATGTAGAGAATGGACTTGAGGACACAAGGAGGGGGAAGGGTAAGCTGGGATGAAGTGAGAGAGTGGCATGGACATATATACACTACCAAATGTAAAACAGATAGCTAGTGGGAAGCAGCCACATAGCACAGGGAGATCAGCTCGGTGCTTTGTGACCACCTAGAGGGGTGGGATAAGGAGAGTGGGAGGGAGACGCAAGAGGGAGGAGATATGGGGATATATGTATATGTATAGCTGATTCACTTTGTTATACAGCAGAAACTAACACACCATTGTAAAGCAATTATACTCCAATAAAGATGTTTAAAAAAAAAGTCCTTTTTTGTCACCATATGAATAACTTTTCCAAGAGTAGGATTTTTATACAACAGTGCTTTCTCTCTCAAAAGTGTATAACCATTATTGCACTAGCTTCTGGTGTGGCCTATAAGAAGTCAAAGTCAAACATTCCTTTTCCATTATATTTGAACGTTTTTTATCTGTTTGAAAAATGTATATATATTTTCTCTTTCCACAGATACCAGAAATTTCACGAAGATATGTCTAGATGTATCCTGTTTCATCACTCCTGCCTGACATTTGGTAAGCCCTTTTGATCTTTCTTCAGATCAGGAAGCTGAAGATTATTGCTTTGATCATTGATTCTACCTCCATCTGCTCCTGGAATGCTGGTTATTTGCATATTATTTCCCCTGGGACTGTCCTCCATGTCTCGTATATTTTCAGTCATGATTTCCATTTCTTAATGTTTCTCCTTTGTGTTGAAAGGTTGTTCTTCCATTTTAAACTTCTGATCACAAACTCCCTTTTCAGCAGTATTAATTCTGTGTTTCACTTTAATGGTGCAACCTCTCCATCAGAGCCTCCAGTTTCCATTTTTCAGCTTTGTCTCCTTCTTGAGCTTTCTTTGCCTGCTCCCATCAGAAAGTGAGTCTCCTCAGCGTGAGCTTTCACCTCAGCAATTCAGCATTAGTGGATGGTCAGGCAGTGAAAGATATGATGATTTTTCTCCACCAGCAGATAGGAGGTGACAGGGCTAAATCAAGTCCTCTCCACTGAGGCTTAGCCAGGAGGTATCTTCAGTATAGAGAAGTATCCTCTCCCGGCTAAATGGAAAAGTGGTAATTCTACTCTACCTGGATGCTTCTCTCAGATGTCAGCAGGAAAAGTATTTATTCCACGGATGCATGAAGCAAGATGACAGGTCATTCTTCTCCCTGTGCTAACTTAGGTGTTCCATCTTAGCCATGAGTCAGAGTCTCACCATGGGCTTTTCCAAAGAGGCAGAGCCATATTGTAATGACTGGGTCCTTTGTCATCTCAGCATTGACAACAGTGGTGTCCTGACCATGCATCTTCTCATCAATAAATATGAGGCCTCATATGTAACATTTGAGATCTCCTCTATGTTTTCCAGTTCTATGCTAGGCTTCGCCTAGTAGTTCAGTGCCCCAGTAGGAGGAAGGTCATGATGAATATGCTCAGGCCATTCCCCATGTTAATGTTAATCTTTGTTGTGTTTGGAAGGATCTGTTTCTTACTACAAAGAAATTATTTTTGTAAGAAATTCAAACATTTGAGAAATATACAATGTACTAGGGGAATACTGCTATAATCCCACATCCCCATTCCACTCCATGCCACCCCAGCCCCAAATCACAACTAGCAATTTGGTATGATCTTTCTTCAGGTTCTCTTTCTGTGTATATACTGATATAATAAGTATAAAATTTATAGTTAAAATTCTAAACAAATTTCCTTCATTTTTATAATCAATTTATACCTGTCTCTGAAACCCTAGCTACCTAATATGAACATTTTACTCCAATCAATTTCAGTATTTCCCTCAACCCAATACAATGATTTCTTAACAGATTTAGGTTTGTGATACAGTCACATCCTAGCTTAACATTAATCCCCAGGTTTTTCTTTATATCCACTTGCTCTCTGACACATCTGTATTCTTATGGGCTTGCTAGCCTACTTCCCAATAGGGTTAGTTAGTAAGTGCATTAGTCAGGCTTCTCCAGAGGAACAGAACAAAGAGTATATAATATATATATACATATATATATATATATATATATATATATATACACATATATATATATGTATATATATATGAATATTTATTATAGGAATTGGCTCAAGCAGTTATGGAGGCTGAGAAACCCCAGTTCTGCTGTCTGCAAGCTGGAGAATTAGGAAAGCTGGTGGTATGATTCAGTCTAAGTCTGAAGGCCTAAGAACTGGGGAGGGGGGGTCAGGGACAGGGGTGATTATGTTGGTCTTGATCTGAATCTAAAAGTCCAAGAACCAGAAAGGCTGATGTTTGAGATAGGAGAAGATGGATGTCTCAGCTCGAGCAGAGAAACTGAATTCAACTTTCCTTCATCTTTTTGCTCTATTCGGGCCCTCAACAGATTGGATGATGCCTGTTCACACTGGGGAGAACTATCTGCTTTACCAGTTCAAATACTAATCTCTTCCAGAAATACCTTCACAGACTCACTCAGAAATAATGTTTTACCAGCTATCTGGGTATCCTTTAGCCCAGTCAAATTGACACATAAAATTAACCATCTTGGTAAGAAAAAAAGAGATCATTTTTTGACTTGGGTCCTTGTTAAGCAACTTGGGCCATTGTTAGGTCATTGTTGGGACACTACAGATACGCCCTTCCCATCTGTTCCCATGTCCTAGAGCTCCCTCAGCTTTCAGCTCAGCTGGTGTTCCCTGGAGGAAGGCTTCTTAGAGATTTCCACCACAGATTCTGACTATCTATTACTTGGGCTATCTACTCCTCACCACTGCTATGGGACTGTGATTTTCCCCTCACCTTATGTTTCTTCAAATACTTGGCAGGCATCCTGGCCCTGCCTCTCCACTACTTCTATACCCCACTCAAGCAGTCTGGCTCTCTCCATTCCTTTCAGAATCCCCAGAGAAAATGCTCCCTATCTCCCCCTTCTCTTACCTCCACAGGCCATACAGCCATTTCTTCTGTTCCTTCATAACTTTGGTCTGTGAGAACTTCAACTAGCTTCCCACTTGAAGAATTATACAGATTCTCCTATGCTTAGATATTTAAGTCTTCTCAAATAACAAAGGAAAATCTGGTTTCCTTCTCTCCCTTATCCCATTGTGTGTGTCTGTGTGTGTGTGTGCGTGTGTGTGTGTGTGTGTGTGTGTGTGTGTGTGTGTTGGGGGAATGGAAGACGGGAAAATGCAACCCACTAAACACTCCATTTTATCTCAATTCCTCTTTATTTTGCCAAACTCAGCCATCCTTTTTTCAAGTGTTACAAATGCACCTTTCCTTTCATACTAGGAAAGAAGAGCAAAACTAAGCAATTGTCATAAAAAATTATTGCTATCAAAGTATTAGTCTACCACAAATTAAAACCTCACATGGCAATAAAGTATATCAACATTTTATTGTTGAACACCCAGATGCGCTGGCCTCCTGTGGATTAGCATTTTCCTACATTCACCTTAAACCAAATATTGCGTGGGACATACTCATACTGAAAACTTGTTCATTTATCTGAAATTCAGATTTACCTGAGCATCCTGTATTTTATATGGCATCTCTCCACCAATCCCTTTGAAAAGGGCTCGTCAGCCTCTTGAACTGTCTGCCTTCTCAATAATCAGTACATTACCCCACAGGATAAAACATTCCCAAATGCCAGATGTTTTTTCCCTAAGTTTCTGTCCTCCTCAGGTTTCTGGTTTGGTAATTCATCATTAGATTGTACCTTTGTTTGTTTTCAGTATCTTTAAGCAGATTTTTAAAATATATATATTTTTTATCTGTTATCTAGTTGAGTTCAGTGAGAGAGCTGACATGAACTGCCCACCATATCTGGAAACAAAAGCCCCCTTATTTATTTTTGACCCTGTCCTGTACTGTGGTCCACAAGGTGCTGAACGGTTGCTGCCCAGGTGAAAGCAGGTGGTTTAGTTTTGACCAAAATCACCATCCTGGAAGCAAAGTAAGGTGTGGGCCCCATCCACAGCTCAGGACTGGCTATGGAAGTCTTCTAACTGGGGGAGGCAACTCCCAGGACCTATTTGGTGTGTCTGTCAATCTCAAAGGGGTGATCACCTCTGGACTACTTCCAGCAACTCAAAAGAGCTCTGAAGCTTCAAAGACCAAACCCATTACACAGTTTTGATGCCCAGAATAATCAGTAATGCCTCTCTCTCTCTCTCTCTCTCTCCTTCTCTCACAGTGTTTCATTAATAGTGAGAATTTGAGGGCTCCTTCATTTTCTGGGAAAGTACAAATTTTTCCAATACAGCTCTGACCTGCTCTAACCAGACCTAAATCTCCAAGTCACACCCATATACTTAGACAAATGACTCCATACAGAGCCCTACTGATATCTGATATAGTTAAGGTGACAGTCTCCCACTTTATCATATAAACTTGAAGAAAGGATAGGCATTCAGCCTCAGAAACAAAGTAATATGATGTTATGAAGCCATGTCTAACTTCCAAAGTTGCAGCCTGTCTATCGAATGCCCACAGACTGGTAACACTCCAGGGGTATGTTTTAATCACAACTTATTCACAAAAGAGAGAACTCATTGCACATACTATGTTGCAATTGCATTTAATATCACTATGAAATCCTATGTAAGAACATATAGTTCTTCCTATCTTATTCCTTTTTAATATGTACAGTGTTCAATTGCATTGATATGTCATGGTTTATTTGATAGTATTTTAAAATTCAAAATTAACAAAGATTTTCTTACGGTCTTGTAGAAAAAGAGTCTTATTATACATATTTAATTTAATAGAGTAGTATGAATGAGAAAATGGCACTTTTTTAGCCTCCAAAATTAATATCTGGGCATAGTTCAGAATTAGTAGCCCAGAGGCAGCTTTATCAGCATTCATCCTGAAATAACATATTGGCTATATTGCAAACCTGCAGAGGCTACATGGGTCTGGGGGCTTGAGAATTACTTATTATCGCTTACCTTGTCCCTAGTCAGCCCCCTCCACATTCTCTGTAGCAGCTGTTCTAAGATGTTATGATCCCTTTTAAGCTTGCTTTCCCAGCTCATCACCATAAGTCATAATATTGCCTTGTGTTCCACAGAGAAAATTGAAATATTTGAGTGGAATTCTTCTCACTTTTCTATACTACAACCTCTGACTGACCTAAAACATTCTCATCCTGCCTTCTAGCATCTTGCCTCACACAAAGATATTTCTCTTCTCCACCTGGACTCCATGAGATGGTCAGATGCCTTGTGAGTACCCAAATAGCAATGTATTCAGCATTTAGGGGATTAAACCACATGAACGTGTAACATGTGTGCCTGACCTAAGAGGTATGAAATAGAAGAAAACTGAACATTGAAAGGAGAAAGGAGATAAAATGTGCAATATATTAAAGCTTGGTATTAAATATGAAGCTTCATGATATTGTAGATTAAAATAAGGTTATAGAACAGGACATTGGGTAAAACTTCAAGCAGAGCATTCTCAATGCCTATTAAGACTTAGCATAACAGTCCTGACAAGGTTGTAGGACACGGGTGGTAATCTTACAAAACGGAGACAACTGGAGGACTTCACTGACAGCACGAAAATCCCAAATTTTAAATTCTCATTAAGCCTGAATCAGATTAATAAGTATAAAAATTTTATATTATTGGGGACTAAAATAATTTTGGGGGCTTCCCTGGTGGCGCAGTGGTTGAGAATCTGCCTGCCAATGCAGGGGACACGGGTTCGAGCCCTGGTCTGGGAAGATCCCACATGCCGCGGAGCAACTGGGCCTGTGAGCCACAATTACTGAGCCTGCACATCTGGAGCCTGTGCTCCACAACAAGAGAGGCCGCGATAGTGAGAGGCCCGTGCACTGCGATGAAGAGTGGCCCCCACTTGTCACAACTAGAGAAAGCCCTCGCACAGAAACGAAGACCCAACACAGCCATAAATAAATAAAATTTAAAATTCATGACATATGTCAATATTAAAAATAATAATAATTTTTGTAGGATTGAAAATAAATGGGTCCTAGAGAGAAGGGAAAATGTAGAATCATAAACTTGGAAAGAATCATTATTTTCAAATACATCAAAAAACATTTTTTAAAAATTTTGCCAATGTGTATCACTCCTTTTTATTATAAACCAATTTTATGGTCTCATAATAATTGTTTCATGTTCCCTTTTGGCCATTAGCTACTCACTAATGACTGTCAATGGTCATTATTATACTATTGGAGGAAAAAGTATCTCCTTTTTATAACTACTTGTTTCAATTTTTTAAAGAGTATTTCTCCTTTTAAATTCATGTGGAGTATTTTTAAATGACATTGATTATCCAAACAAGGCACAGGTAAACATTTGTAAATTTTAGCCAAACACATGATTACAAAATCATGGATATTTTTGAATATACAGACTATATACCACAATCTTTATATATGAAAAGACTGGATTTCATGAAAGCATCAAGTATTTAATAACTAGAAAGTTCCATCAAACAGGTAAAATTATGAATTATAAAAAAATTGAGCAAAGGGTATTAAAATAAATAAAGTTTTAACTTTATTCAGTGACTGTCTAGGCAAAATGTAGTTGTGCACTTAGCAACTTGAACAGTTTCTAAGAAATCTCTTTGCGGACTTCCCTGGTGGTCCAGTGGCTAAGACTCCACACTTCCACTGCAGGGGGCACAGGTTCGATCCCTGGTTGGGGAAATAAGATTCCATGCCACTCTGCGGGGCCAAAAAATAACAACAAAAACAAACAAACAAACAAAAGAAATCTCTTTGTAGATTCTTAGGGAACCTTTGTGAGGAGTCATTTGGGCTTAGTGTTCAAGAAACAGAACTTTGTAGTCAGTACAACCTGGATTCTAATCCAAGTTAGAGCACTATATAATCTTCTGTGGATTACCTGAATTACTTAATTTACTTCTGCAAGCCTCAGTTTTCTCATACATAAACAGGGATGAGAATACCGATCTCATAGCGTTGGCGTTGAGAAAATGAAAGAAACACATATATGCCACATAGCTTCACATATAATTCCTTCAATAAAGAGTAGTAATTATGATTAGTATCATAAATTATAATTTAAAACTGTTATTCCTATATACTTCATTTACATGTGTTCCAACATATTTAAAAATTTGTTTAAATTAAAGGAAGCTCTTCAAATATTAAACATGCTCATACTTGCTTCATTTGCTAAATGTAAAATGTATATTTTAGCCCTATCCCACCTGGATGATGAAAATTTATAAATTTATTCATTTATTTTTATTTTGGATTTTTATGTAAAAATCCTGCACTGTAGATGCAGAGAGCTCTGGAAGCCCCAGAAGTTAGCAACAGAAGGTAAGGGGAGCTAGAGGAAGAATAGGAGCACCCTAGAATAGCACAAGCCAGGCCAAGGCTGAAGGAACATTCATTTGGAGGCAATTATGTTTCCTCTCACTTTGTTTTACTTTTTCATGCTGCCATCCCTGGAAGTATAAAAAGCTAATAAGGCTTTCTAAATGGCTGGTGCTGGTAAGTAGTCAAATATTTAGAAGCCAAGGGTCTTTAATCACCTAAGTGCTTTACAATGAATACTGATGTGACAACAGTTCATATTTAATTGATTCCAAAGTGACTTTACGCTAAGTAATGGTTCACTAAAGAACTTGAAAACGTAGCTACTTTCAATTAAAAAGTATACATCTTCTTTTTTGTCAGAGTTGTTACCAGACGTGTCAGAGCAAGTCACCAGGTCACAGAGACTCTGTGGACAGAAACAGTAAATAGCAGCATGTGTGTGTGCACTTGTGCACCTGTGGGAGGAAAGACGGAGGAGGAGGGCTTTGCAATAATTTAAAATTTGTCTTATAAATATAAGTGAATTTCCCTTAAAGAGCTCTAAAGACACAGCTAGTAGACCTGATCAAAATACAGCATTTTGAGAAGGAATACAAGAACACCAGAGTAAGCTAAGTTTACCAATTGCCAGTACTGGAAATACATGTTTTGTTGCAGCTAAATAAATCTCAACAACGCTTGTGTAGATCTCTAATTTTGCTAGAAAGCACATCTATATTTCAAATATTCATAAATATTTCTTCTACTATTAAACTTTTTTTATTATTGTAAGAGCTAATGTAAATCTAAGAAGCTCAATGAGCATTAATGTGTAAAATTACCACCTGCTCACATAAACTTATCACTGCAATCATTATTCTAACTAGAAGCATGCTAGAATAGTTTGAAAGCCAGAAGCAGGTAATCAGTGATTTAAATCACTGGTCTTATTACCTATTAACAGAAATCACCACGAGAAGTTGATTTTTAGGAGAATCAGAACAGCTGGAAAGAAAGATAAGGGGAAGGGAACTTGCAGTGAAAGCCTATTTTCACTGAGCCCTTCTGTGAAGTTTAATGAGAAGAATGATGTATTTATTCTGTAAAGACATTTTAATTCTGCTTTCATAAAGGACGAGAGCATTTACAATGACATGCCTTTAACAAACACTGTTTATTTATGATAAATATTAAGTTCAGCCAGTGTTGCCAAGAAATCATCCACATGGGTGATGCATTACTATTGCACTAAGCAAAGTTAAGAGATTTAATTTTCTTGGATAATAATGGATTTAAATTATCTTGAATCACATACCTGTTGTATGTTTCTCATCTAAGTATTGCTTTGATAATTACAGTAAGGAAATTTCTCCTCTCACCTCCCCACACATATATAAACCAAACACAGACAGAAGAACGTGTATGTACACCCCAGAAGCACACTACCATAGCTACAAAGTTTGGTTTGCTGTTTACATATGAACAGGGTAGTTTTTGAAATGCATTATTCTAAAAAAGACAATGCATGATACCAAGATGGCAATCATATATTTTGAGGACCAACTGCATTAAAAAAAAAGTGCTCGGGCTTCCCTGGTGGCGCATTGGTTGAGAGTCTGCCTGCCAATGCAGGGGACACGGGTTCATGCCCCGGTCCGGGAAGATCCCGCATGCCGCGGAGCGGCTGGGCCCGTGAGCCATGGCCGCTGAGCCTGCGCGTCCGGAGCCTGTGCTCTGCAACGGGAGAGGCCACAACAGTGAGAGGCCCACGTACCGCAAAAAAAAAAAAAAAAAAAAAAAAGTGCTCACTTTCTTTAGTCTTATTAAATTTTGTAACCATACAGAAAAAAAATAAATAGGTATGAGACAGCTGGAACTGATAAAGTCAGTTTCTCTGTTAAAAATGTTTTTATTTCATTCAGTCCAATATATGAGTTTCATGCACTTAAAATGTACTTGACAATACAGTAGTCTCCCTTTACCTGTGGGGCCTATGTTCCGAGACCCCCAGTGGATGCCTGAAACCAAGGATAGTACTGAACCCTACAGACGCTATGTTTTTTCCTATACATACATAATTATGACAAAGTTGATTTTATGCATTATGCACAGTAAGAGATTAACAAAAATAGGTAATAATAAAATAGAATAATTATAACAATATACTGTAATAAAAGTTATACCAATGTAGTTTCTCTCTCTCTCTTATTGCACAAATTTAATTCCTGTTCTGTCTTAACTAAGCACATGTCACACACTGTGGCGGTAACTTTTGAAGTGTGACAGCAAAACTAGCATGAATTTCTTTTTCCTTCTTCACAATTTCACAAATGGAAGATTCGTTCGTACCGCAGATCTTAGCAACCTCACCACACATTTTTTTTTCCTTATTAATTCGAGAACTTGAAACTTTTCACTTAAAGGAAGCACTTTACAGCTTCTCTTTGGCATATTCAAATTGCCAGCATCACTATTCTTGTGTTCTGGGGCCATTATTAAAGTAAAATAAGAGTGACTTGAACACAAGAACTGCTATAACGGCAATAATCTGGCCACTGAGTGACTAATGTGCAGGAAATGCTGGACAAAGGGATGATTTATGTCCCAGGTGGGACTGAGTGGGACAGTGAGAGATTTCATCACTCTACTCAGAATGGCCGCAATATAAAGCTTATGAATTGTTTATTTCTGGAATTTTCTATGTCATATTTTTCAGACCACAGCTGACCATGGGTAACTGAAACCACGGAAAGGGAAACCACGGATAAGGGGGGACTACTGTTTTCTCACTGGTACACAGGGTACTAAAGATCTCAGCCTTTAAGAGCCTCATAAAAAAATGTAATAATTAAAGCACAATAGAAAACACAGTATTCAGGCACCAAAATAATCCCAAATGCCTTACAATTAGAAATAAGAAAGGTTACCATGAAAACTGAGTATGTTAGAACTCTTTAAGGAAAGGGCTGGCTTCAAACAGTGCCTTGAAGAAGATTTAGGATTAAAAAGTCAGAAAGAAAAGATGACATACTTCCTTCCCTTTAAATTACTGTTTGTAATATATTTTCCATTTCCCATCAAACTTATATTCACAATATCAGTATCAACTAGAAATGATATACCCTTGACATTTGAAAGAGATACACCTTGGGCTTCCCTGGTGGCGCAGTGGTTGAGAGTCCACCTGCCGATGCAGGGGACACAGGTTCGTGCCCCGGTCCGGGAAGATCCCACATGCCGCGAAGCAGCTGGGCCTGTGAGCCATGGCCGCTGAGCCTGCGCGTCCGGAGCCTGTGCTCCGCAACGGGAGAGGCCACAACAGTGAGAGGCCCGCGTACCGCCAAAAAAAAAAAAAAGAGATACACCAGAGGAGTTTCTAATTCTCAATTCACAAATACTGCACCATCATAAAAATTTTCCCATGAAATAAAACTGATTAAACATTTTAAGTTGCCCCTTCTGACCCTTAATAAGATTTACTATATACGAGAAAACTCTGGGAGAGACTTCTGGGGGCAAGAAGGGTACCTAGACTCTCTTCTTAGCACGCAGAGAATGGAACATGTGACACCAGTGAGATGACAAATAGCTGGCCTTTGGGGGTGATGGACAGTTCAGGAAAATCTCTACTTCCTGAGGGTTTACTACATAACTCAAGGTGAGGAAACTTTTGTGCATCCCTGAATCACATCTAGAGCTTTTTAAAGCTACAAATGCTGGGCTTCCCTGGTGGTGCAGTGGTTGAGAGTCCGCCTGCCGATTCAGGGGACACGGGTTCGTACACCAGTCTGGGAAGATCCCACGTGCCGCGGAGCGGCTGGGCCCGTGAGCCATGGCCGCTGAGCCTGTGCGCCCGGAGCCTGTGCTCCGCAACGGGAGAGACCGCGTACTGCAAAAAAAAAAAAAAATCTGTAATTAACTCCACTCCCAACATGTCAGAATTTCCTTCTGTAAATATTTCTGAAACATAGAGAAATAAAGTTTAATGTTTACATTGAAATAGTAACTTGATTATCAAAATAAGGACAATAAAAAAAGCAAAAGCTAACCAGAGAAGATGAGTATATATAAAATGCCAGAAACCTCAGAGTTATGATGTCTTGGTGAAAAACATGATTTCAGTCTTTAAGAATTATTTGGGGTATACTCTGATGCAGTGTTGGAAAAAAATGTTGTATTTTAGAAGGATAATGCAGCTTAATATTTCCATTTATTCATTGTCTGTCATCATACAGTGAACAAAACCTGCTTACAGAAGAACTTTCCAAAAGAATAATCTGGGGAAAATTGTAAGTTTATTTCTTTAACCTAATCTCTTTTAAGGAAGCAAATTGTTGCTCCTTACATAATATTATAGAAATTGACCTGTTAAACGCCCAGCTCCTGCCAATCTTAATGACACTCATTTTCCCTCTATGTTTACCCTCCAGAAAATTCCTTTATAAAAAATATACTGCTGATTCTCTGAAAAACAAAAATCTTTTTCTTTGGAAATATCAGTGTAAGACACTTCCCCAAAAGCCATATATTTTATTGAAAAATAAAAGATATATTTTCTTGGAAGATAATATTGAATATTTAAATATGTCAATTATTCAAATATTAATGGATGACATTAATAAAAATTCACAAACATCTCAAGCATTTTTTAATTAAATTTATATATTAGTTTCCTATGGCTGCTGTAATAAGTTACCACTTGATGGTTTAAAAGAACACACATTTATTCTCATACAATTCTGGAGGTAGAAGTCCACAATCAGTTTCACTGCACTGAAATCAAGGTATAGGAAAGGCCATGCTCCCTTGGGAAGTCCTAGGGGAGAATCCTCTTCCTTGCCTTTCCAGCTTCTAGACCTGCATTCTTTGTCTTCCTTGGTTCATGGCCTCTTGCTCCATCTTCAAGGCCAGCAGATAGAATCTTCAAATCTCTCTTTGTTCCTTCTTCACATGGCTTTCTACTCTGTAGTTAAATTCCCCTCTGTCTCCCACTTTTAAAGACTCTCATGATTACATCTAAGACTTGTCTAGATAATTCAGGAAATTTTTCTCATTTCAAGGGCCTTAATTTAATTATATCTGTAAGGACTCCTTTTCCATGAAGGGTAACATTCACTGGTTATAGAGATTAGGACCTTGATACCTTTGAGGGCCATTATTCAACCTACCATAATTGACAATATGGTTATTTATTCATTGGAAGTATAATATAAACAAGTAATAGAAGTTGAAAAAAATTTGGAAAAGGAGAGTAAGGAGGGGAAAATTGTCTTACTAGATACTAAATTACAATCTAAACCTACAGTAATTACAGAAAAGAAAGGCACCAGTATAGGTATCCAGCTAGCCTTCTTGTATTCAGGAGAACAGAGTATGTGATAAAACATCATCAGCCAATGAAGAGGAAATTGATTATTCAGAAAATATGGTTATTTTTCTTTAAAAAAAAGACAAATTAGAATACATCATGTGACATCACACCCCAGGACAGAAGGTCTAAAAGAGCTAAAATCATAAATGAAAAAAATTAAAATAAATATGAAATATAAAAATATAATTATAAAAATATAATAATATCTATTATATAACATAATAGATATTTAACTGATCCTGTCATAGGTAAGGACCTTCTAAATATGAAGAGTGAAAAAAGAACATAAAGGTAAAGTTCAGTCAACTTGAGTGTATAAAAAATTTTAAAGCGTATCTATCAAAAATATAAACAAAATTGGGCTTTCCTGGTGGCGCAGTGGTTGGGAGTCCACCTGCCGATGCAGGAGACGCGGGTTCATGCCCCGGTCCGGGAAGATCCCACATGCCGCAGAGCGGCTGGGCCCGTGAGCCATGGCTGCTGAGCCTGCGCGTCCAGAGCCTGTGCTCCGCATCAGGAGAGGCCAAAACAAACAAACAAACAAACAAACAAACAAACAAACAAAATTTAAAATCAAGCAAGAAATTGGAAAAATATTTGCAATAATAATGTAGACAACTGGTTAATATTCTTAATATAAAATTGGCCATATTAATAAGAAAAACGTAAAGCTAAAATGGAAGAATAAAAAAAAGCCCATTTCTAGAAGAAGAAATACAAATGTCTAATAAACATGAAAACCTGATTAATCCTGGGTAATCAAATAAATACACGTTAAAATAAGGAAATGCTATTTCTTGCCTGTAAAACTGCATTATTTATGAAGATTAACATTCAGTGCTGCTCACAGTATGTAAATCAGGTGTTCTCAAACACTGTCACAGAATATAAATCTTTATAATCTCTACAGAAAGAAATTTAGCACAAAGGTTTAAATAGAGACTTAAGTACAAACATAGCAATGTTTCTTAAAATAATTTTTAAAAAGTGAAAAGAACATGTACAATAAAACAAAAGTGAACAAATAAGCCAGTGTTATCCGTGTGACCAAATAAAACACAAATATTAAAAACTTATGTTATAAGCATATTTTAATCACCAGAAATTATCCACAGCAAAATGCTAACTTGTTATTAAAGCAGAATGCAAAATTAGATATACCTATATTCAAACACAAACCTACACTATATACAGTTCTCAGAATATTGCTGGGAAAATCTTATGTGGACAAGTGAATCAAATCAGTCAGTAATAAAAATGTAATAAACTTGGATATTGGCTATGAAGAAGCAGAGACTAGTAATAGGATATAATTGGAGAATAAGAGGGGTGGTCTCCTTAGATGGGATAGGCATGAAAGGCCTCTGTGAGATGGTGACATTTAACCTGAGACCAGAAGGGAGGAAAGAAGCATGGAAGGAAGGAAGGAAGGACCCAGCAAAGAGCCTGTTAGACAGCATTCTGGACTGAGGGGCCAGCCTCTGCAAAGGCTCTGTGGAAGGGAAAGAGCTTAGCAGTTTCAAAGCTCTGAAAAAAGAGGCTAATAGGGTTGGGAGGTAGAGGGTAAGAGGCAGAGAGGCTTGGGCTGTGGTTGGTGGAGAATATATGTGCTCAGATGGTAGTCACAGTGGTGCTTATACCTAATGTTTATGTCCCCAGTTATTTATTTAATATGCCATACTTGTAAATATCTGTATTCTTCAATTACAATTATGATTAATAGTTTCATCCTAATGTAAAAAAAATCTCATTTAATTATTATTATTTCCCCTTTTAAAAGTGAGGAAACTGAGGCTTTGAGAGTACCCTGGCCAAAATCACACAGTTAGTAAGAGGCAGAGTGAGATTTGAACTGGGGCCACTGCACTCAGAGCCTGCACTGTTAGCCATTCTTTTATACTGCTTTTCTGGAATATTATTAATTAGCACATAATTTACAAATTGGGAATTCATGATAAAAAGGGATAAGTACTTGTCTTGCCACAGCTGTTTACTAATTATGTAATCTCTAACATTTTTCTAGGCCTCACTTTTTTCATCTCTAATATGGGGCCAATTACACAATCCTTCCTACTTTATAAGAAAATAATAATAGACAATTTTAACTCTTCTTTGTAAGTTGTATGTGTAGGACCTATGATATTCCTCTAAATGAAACCAGATCTATTCAGTGTCCAGTCACTATATGAAAAAGCTCACAGATGAAACAACATGCATGAATAACATAAAAATTCAAGAAATAAGTTAGCAATACTAACTCTAAAACTTGCTTCAAATTACAGAGCTCCATTAAATCAATTGTAACATTTCTGTTATTACCACATTATATGACTATAATGGAGATAATAAATACCTGGCATTTACAGGGTTTCTCTCATCTAAATATTCCCATTGAGCTCAATCAACATTATGTGCAAATTGATTATGAGCTCTATACAGGTGAGACACAGCAGGCAGTGTAAATCACACTAACACTGCGGCTCTCTCTTCTTTCCACCAACTCTTTTACCCAACCTTACTAATTGGTGCAAGAGCAAGAGCCAAATGCTTTTAAAGATAATGAAAATGGAAGATAATTCCAAGAAGCCTCTTTATCAATGGTCCACAGTCTAGCAAAAGGACTTAGAAAATAGGGGGAATAATTTGATAATATAGGTCTCATCACTTGCATTTAAATGCTTAAGGTGGGGCTATACTTTTAGAAGAGTGGTCAGCTTTATAAATCATCTGAATATGAGACAAAAACACAGAAACTTTCTTTGTGACAGATTATGGCTATGCTGTTATAGGTATGTCTCCTGGCACTTTCCCAAACAACAAGAATCAGATGCTCCACTCTCATGCCTTCATGGTTTTATTTCCCAAAGGGCAGAGTCCAATTCTCACTTCTTAATCTCAATAAAATACTACATAAATTCCCAATAATGGTCAATAACCACTTAATAACATTAGCAATTACCCAGTGTGCTGGGCCGTGCTGCCCGATGCAGCAGCCACTGGTCACAAATGGCTACTGGGAACTTGAACACAGCTATGAGACTGAGAAACTAAATTTTTAATTTTATTTCATTTTAATGAATATAAATTTAAACTTCAGAACTTCTAAATTTTTAATTATGTTTGGAACAACCTGGATATGTGAATCTACT
This sequence comes from Mesoplodon densirostris, assembly GCF_025265405.1. Taxonomy (NCBI): domain Eukaryota; kingdom Metazoa; phylum Chordata; class Mammalia; order Artiodactyla; family Ziphiidae; genus Mesoplodon; species Mesoplodon densirostris. The sequence goes on from NC_082674.1 coordinate 28,862,144, forward strand.
TTTTAAGCAGTAAATTATATGAAATCTAAGTACATGGCAAGTATTTCTAATAAAAATTTAGCATACAGATTGAGATGTGCCAAAAACAAATAATACACACAAGATTTGAAAGACTTAGAAAAAAAATAAAATATCTGAATAATAATTTTTATATTGATTATGAGTTGAAATGATAATGTTTTAGATATGTTGGGGTAAATAAAATGTTCTTTATGCATGCTTCAATTTATTTATTTTTATTGTGACTATTAGAAAAAATTTTAAGTATCTATGAAATCTACATTATGTTTCTATTGGACAGCTGTTCTGGGAATTTGAATATCTATTTGCACCTCTCTGCATTTCCCCTTAATGGCAGGAGTCACTGAGATAATTCAAAGAGCTGAACGAAAAAGCACAAAATATTTCTAATGTTGACTTCAAGAGTGGAATGAAGTCCTAGACTTTCATTATTTTCCCACTCTTTAAACACAATTAAGTCCATCCTTCAGCTTCTGGACCTTGACCTTCTCCATCTCTTGGCCCTTTCCCGCCTCCATCAACTTCCTCAGCTACACTCACTAGCATTTCACATTCCTAGCTCTTTGCTCACATTCCTAGCTCTAGGAATTTCACATTCCTAGCCCTTTGTTCATGAGTCCTGAAAACCCACTTATAAGCACACCATTGAATATCCCACAGAAACTATTGAAAACACTTTTCAGTTCTTTCCAAGTTCCCAAACCCTTACCCACATCAACAGTTTGAGAGAAATTCAAAGCCAATGGTTCCCTTAGCTCCCGCTCCCTTCCTTTCAACCTCAAAAATTTCCTAAATCGCCCCTTTGTATCTTCTTTCCATTTGTTCTGCTTCATTCCAAATCCAATAGCTTTCTCTTTACCCATATTTTTGACTGAATCTTCTAAGTAGCCTGGCTTAATCAGCCATCTCCCTTCAGCCTCTCCTAACTTCCACTTCTCCCCATCTGTTCATTACCTTTCCTCCATCCCCTTCAGATGGATAAGCCCCAACCCTCCTGGACTCTGAGTCAGAGAGGGAGAGTGCCCTAAGCAGGCTTTTGTGGCTTCTCTGAGCCAGATCCGCTGTCCAGGCTGCCTGGAGAGTCCCATGTCCCCATCCTTTCGTTCAAGGTTTACTCCAGTCATTAATGCTGATGAGTAAAACAGTGAGTAACCTGGTTCACAATTATATAATGTCTAATTTAATACTGATATAGACTAAAATCAGAAAGTGAAGTGACAGGCCTGCAATACCAGATCATCTCAGAATACCAGCTTGGATTTACGTACTTTTGCAAAATTCCAGACCCCTCCCTCCTTTGTTCTCTCTTTACTCCATCTAGGCTCCTACCCAGGACTTCCTCCAAGTTCCTGCACTGGAGCAAAATCAGGCCACACTTCCTGTCATGATCACGTCATCATAGTCTGGGGAGTGGCTGGTGCCCAGGCTCCCTTGTTCATCCCTCCTTAGTTCTTCCTTGGAGATAACCCTATTGTTAGGTGGTTCCCCTCCAAATGTGTGCACACCATGTGTGACCAAAATCACTGTGATCAAAACTGCTTAAGAGCCAAATATCCTTTTCCTGCAGAGCTCTCTGATAACCCCTGGTATTAAATTGACCTATCTATTTTCCACTGTTCTTATCCTTTGGTTTGGTCTGTTTTCTGGCAGAGGCCTACTTTCATTTGTTTCTATCTACGTATTTCTACAACATGATTAGAATTAACTTTAAGTGTAGCTTATTCTCTGTGATGATTCTTTCATTCCTTCTCCTTCACCTACAAACACATTCAAAGCATATTCCAAGAATTAGCCCTCTTCCTTTTCCTCCTCAAGCTCCTATTCCATCTCTTCCCTTTTATGAACTTCTTAAATGTCTTGCAGTCTGAGTTCCACCCCTCCCTGTTTCCTCTAGGGAAATTACGTTTTTACATCATTAATATCTGCCTGATTAGCAAATTCAAATCTTCACATTCTTCATCTACTCATTCTGTCTGCTTTTCATAACTCCATCTCCTGGCTTCCCTGGTAGGGTATTTTCCTGGCTTCATGATTGGGCTTAGTCAGCATCTTTTCTTCGGCCAGAGTCTCCATGGGTATTTGTAAGGATCTGAGGCTCCTTGCTTCCACTCTCCATGACTTATGTAGTAATGATTCCCAAATAAGCTCTCCATTCCTGATTCAGATTATGCATCTTTAATCACCTGTGGGAACCCCTTTCATGGAAAACCTACAGGCATTTGAAATTTAATATATGTACCACTAAAGGTACTATCTTTCGCCACTAGTTCTTCCTCTCTACCCCCAAGTTTCCTTTATCTGTTATATTCTTTTTTTTTTTTTTTTTTGCGGTATGCGGGCCTCTCACTGTTGTGGCCTCTCCCGTTGCGGAGCACAGGCTCCGGACGCACAGGCCCAGCGGCCATGGCTCACGGGCCCAGCCGCTCCACGGCATATGGGATCCTCCCAGACCGGGGCACGAACCCGTATCCCCTGCATCGGCAGGCGGACTCTCAACCACTGCGCCACCAGGGAGGCCCTATCTGTTATATTCTTTATCTCAATAAATAGAATCACTATCTCCCCAGCATTTTAAGCTCAAGACTTTGTAGACATCTTCAAGTACTTTATCTTTCTACTTAAATATTTTCTTTCTCTATCCCGTCCAAGGGGTATCAAACCCTGTCAGTTGGTTCTTGAGGTATCTCTCACCCTCAGTCCTTCAATCTGGTCTCCTTGCCATTGCCTGAGGTCTAGGCATCATTAAAGCTTGTCAGGAGCATTCCAACAGTTTTCTAAGTGTTTTTTCCTCTTCTGTCTTGTCACCAAAATTAACTCCAAATCCAAGCCTTATCATATCATATCATTCCCCTTCTCAAAACATTCAGTGGCCCCCAGCTGCACATAAAATCAAATCAAATATCCTGTATGAACTGGTTGTAGCAAATTTTCCATGTTACATCTTATATGCCACCCCTGTTGTAACTGGTGCTGTGGTCACACATGCGATTCACTGCATCACAAACATTTCCTACAATTTCCTGACTCTGTGCCTTTCCCATGATGTCCCCTGAGCCTTCAATACTCTGACCTCATTTCCCCCTATTGAATTTCTGCACAGTCTTTAGGCAGTGCTTCCTCTATCAGGTCTGCTAGGAATCCATTCAGACAAAACCAACCTCTCCCCCCTCTATTTGCTATTACACTTTCTACCTCAACTCTAATTCTTACCATAGGCTGCAGTGTTTCTTCTCCTTGTGATGGTCTCTTCACTAAAATGTGAGCTACTAGAAGCAGAAACCATGCCTCATTCTACTTCATTTCCCTTATACTTTTCAGAGTAGGTAGATGCACAGTGAATGTTTACTCAGTTGTTGGAACAGAAGACACTAGATTATAACAAAAGGCAACCTTTCCTTAGAAATTATAAAATTCTAATAAGAGCTCTAATATTTGCCATACTAGTCAGGCGTCTTTCTTTAAGGCTAAACAGACACTCAGGAGTCCTGAGTATGGCATAACTCTTAGAGATTAAAATTGCTTTCCACTGAAGGAAACTACAGTCGGCCCTCCATATCTGCAGGGTCTGCAACTGTGGATTCAAAAAACTGCAGATCAAAAATATTTTTTTTAATTCCAGAAAGTTACAAAAAGCAAAACTTGAACTTGCTGCACAATGGTAATTATTTACATAGCATTTACATTGTATTCAAAACATTTGTATAGCATTTGTACTGTATTAGGTATTATAAGTAATCTAGAGATGATTTAAAGTTTAAAGAAAGTATAAAGGAGGATGTGCATAGGTTATATGCAAATACTATGCCACCTTATATAAAGGACTTGAGCATCTCAGATTTTGATATCTGTGTGGGGTCCCAGAATCAATTCCCAGGGATACTGAGGGATGAATGTATTTAGCTTTTCCCTTTCCAATTCTTTCTATTCTTTTATAAAATGAAATTGTATAAAATCTCCAAAAATAAGATTGAAAAATGAGAATCTGTATGCTTCCTATAGCTGAACTCACAGGGGTTTTCCTTCAGATAACTTCTCAGTTTCTTTCATATTTTGTCCTTTTACATACTCATTCACTCAACAAATATCTACTAAGGATACTATATGAAATGAGTTATGTGCAACATTTTTTTTTTTTTTTTTTGCGGTACACGGGCCTCTCACTGTTCTGGCCTCTCCTGTTGCGGAGCACAGGCTCCGGACGCGCAGGCTCAGCGGCCATGGCTCAAGGGCCCAGCCGCTCCGTGGCATGTGGGATCTTCCTGGATCGGGGCACGAACCCATGTCCCCTGCATCAGCAGGCGGACTCTCAACCACTGTGCCACCAGGGAAGCCCTGAAGATATTTTTTTAATTGCCATTATTTTTAAGATCCCTGAATATTCCCCTAAGCAGCTGTTACCTCCCTATACGTTCCTTAAGTGTGAGAAGAAAAAGAAAACACTATGCATCTAAAATGACAGCTTTCTCTCTCTTCCCTCATTTTATCTTTTGCCTTATATCTAATTGCCAGTTAGAGTTCTCTGACTATGTATCTCATAAGCCCCTAACTTTTAATTTCTGACTAATAAATCTCATTATTCTCTAGGACAAAGAATTTATTCAACACTTTTTTATGAGGCATCTAGTTGGTTCCAGACAGTGTGTTAGTTGCTGAGGATGTACTGATTTAAAATAAATGAATACAGAAATAAATGAACAAACATGCAAACCCCTCCTCAAACTTAGAACCTAGTGTGGGAAACAGACATCAATCAAATAATCATAAAAACAAATGTAATGTTACAACTTTCACATAAGATATATGGTATCATGCAAGGATAACAGGAGAACCCACCTGTTTGGTGAGCTCAGGGGAATCTTCCCTAACGTATATCTTTTGTGCTTACAGTGGAAGGATGCATGGGAACAAACTAGGCAAAGGAAGTGGGGTGAAGTGGAGCTTGGTGGGGATGAAGATCAGAATTAGCAGAAGAAATGGAACATCATAAGAAGTGTTTTCAAGATTCTCAATAGGACCAGTGGGGTTAGTGCAGTGAGTACAGAGGCATGATTCCAGATGAGCCTGAAGAAGTAAGTAGGGGACAGCCATACAGAATATTGTAGGTCATGACAAAAATATCTGGTTTTATCTAAACACAATGCGAAACTATTGGGAAGTTTCCACCAAGATTTGGGAATGATTTGATGTGATCATATTTGTTTTTTGAAAAGATAGCTGTGGTTGCATTATTTAGGAGGCAAGAGAGCTTTGAGGGAATCTAGAGCTAATGACAGATTGGACTAGGGTAGCAGCTATGAAGATGGGAGTGGATAAAGTGGAAAGATATGTAGAAGGAAATATGCAAAAGAGATTGCTGATAAGAGCTAAGGGAGAGAAAGGTGTCAAAGAGGGCTAAAGATTCTGCTTTGTAAAAGTAGATGGATGGGAGGGGTGGAGTCAAGATGGGCATACTAGGAGGATGGGGATTTTGCATCTCCACACAACTAGGGCACCAACGAGGCACCGGTGGGGGACCACGGACACCTAAGGGGATGGGAGGAACCCCCAACTAGCAGGTAGGATGTGGGGCTGGGTGGGGTGACGGTGGGGGAGGGGAAGGGATCCCACGCCCAAAGCGGGAAATTGGAGAACCACTGGGAGGGCAGAGGATCAAAAGGGAGCGTAGCCAACTTTCTCCTGCCCACTTGGACCCCCAGGAACCTGTTGAGATCCCAGGCCTGATCCTCTGCCTACCTAGGCCCCCTGAAGCCATACGTGTCCTGAGGAAGTGGGAGGGAGGGAAGGGGGAGCAAAAGTAAAGATGGGACCTATGGGACCAGCACCCCTGAGGAGTGGCTGGGGGAGGGGAGTTCCTACACCCAGAGGGACCTACCCATGGTTAGGGATCCAGCGGTGACAGGGGAGACCCTGGGGGAGATCCTGGGAAGGGACCCGAAGGAACAGAAGGGAAAATGGCCAGTGCTTTCCCTGTCCACTTAGGTACCAGGGAGACTACTGGGCTCCTGGGTCTAATCCTCTGCCCTCGGAAACTCCCTCCTGCCATACAGGCCCAAGCCCCTCCCCTACACCCCCACCCAGGGCCCCACCTCTACACTCGGAGACCCCCTCCAATGCGCTGGGCTTAAAGCCCATCCACACACCCTCACTCAGGGCCCTACTTCCAAACTTCAGAACCACACACTACAGACACCCTCCTTTCCACCTGCTGCCTATCCCCTTCCCCGCAGGTCCTAAGCAGAGGCCCCGCCCCACACTTGAACATTGACCTGCCTAGGCCCTGCCCTCAGGGCGTTTTCCGGCTACATGGGTGCTAAGCCTAGGCTCCGCCCCACGCTCAAACATCACCCACCTGCTTAGCTCCCACCCCACCCAACCCCCCACCAGCCTAAGTGCCACCCCCTTCCTAAACTCCACCCCCATAGCCAAGGCTTTCTGTTTTTTTTTTCCTCTCTTCTTTTTTCCTCTTTTAGACTGGGGTTCTGTTTTACCTTGTTGATTGATTGTTGCTGATTCTTTTATATTTTTGTTTTTCCTAATAAATCTCTTAATTTTTCTAATTTTGTTTTATTCTTTATACTTCATCAGTGATCTCTCCTTCTGACTTGTTCCCTCCCCACCCCCCTTTTCTTTTCCTTTTTCTGTCTTGCTTTTATTTTAGCTGGTTGCAGTTGTTTCAATTATAGTTTTATTTTTCCTAATATATTTTTTACCTTTCTAATTTTATTTTGTTTATTCCTTGATATTGTATTGCTCCTTTTTTTCTTTCTTTCTTCTCTTTTTTTTTTTTTTTTTAACCGTGCCATGAAACTTGCAGGATCTGGGTTTCCAGGCCAGAGGTCAGGCCCAAGCTCCTATGGTGGGAGCTCCGAGTCCAAACCACTGGACAAACAGAAAACCTCAAACCCCAGGGAATATCAAATGGAGTAAGACCTGCTGGAGGTCCTCATCTCAGCACGAAGACCAGGCTCTATCCAACTGCCTGCAAAGTCCAGTGCTGGACGTCTCAGGTCAAACAACCACTAAGACAGGAATACACCACCAACAATCAAAAAATAAAATGAAACCACAGAAACATTCCTTACAGATGAAGGAGCAAGATAAAAACCTACAAGACCAAATAAATGAAGAAGAATAGGCAACATACTTGAAAAAGAATTCAGAGTAATGATAGTAAAGATGATCCAAAACCTCAGAAACAGAACGGGGAAAATACAAGAAACATTTAACAAGGATCTAAAAGAACTAAAGAGCAAACAAATAGTGATGAACAAAACAATGACTGCAATTAAAATACTCTAGAAGAAATCAATAACAGAATAACTGAGGCAGAAGAATGGATGAGTGAGCTGGAACGTAAAATAGTGGAAATAACTGCCAGGGAGCAGAACAAAGAAAAAGAATGAAAAGAATTGAGGAGAGTCTCACAGACCTCTGGGACAATATTAAATGCACCAACATCAGAATTACAGGGGTCCCAGAAGAAGAAGAGAAAAAGAAAGAGTCTGAGAAAATATTTGAAGAGATTATAGGCAAAAACTTGCCTAACATGGGAAAGGAAATGGTCAATCAAGTCCAGGAAGCACAGAGAGTACCATACAGGATAAACCCAAGAAGAAACACACAAGACACATATTAATCAAACTATCCAAAATTAAATACAAAGAAAAAAATATTAAAAGCAGCAAGGGAAAAGCAGCAAAAAACATACAAGGGACTCCCCATAACGTTAACATTTGATCTTTCAACAGAAACACTGCAAACCAGAAAGGAGTGGCAGGACATATTTAAAGTGATGAAATGGAAAAACCTACAACCAAAATGACTCTACCCAGCAAGGATATCATTAAGATTCTATGGAGAAACTAAAACCTTTACAAACAAACAAAACCTAAGAGAATACAGCACCACAAAACCAGCTTTACAACAAATGCTAAAGGAACTTCTCCAGTCAGGAAACACAAGAGAAGGAAAACACCTACAATAACAAACACAACACAATTAAGAAAATGGTAATAGGAACATACATATCAATAATTACCTTAAATGTAAGTGGATTAAATGCTCCAACCAAAGGACACAGACTGGCTGAATGCATACAAAAACAAGACCCGTACATATGCTGTCTACAACACACCCACTTCAGACATAGAGATACATACAGACTGAAAGTGAGGGGATGGAGAAAAATATTCCATGCAAATGGACATGAAAAGAATGCTGGAGTAGCAATTCTCATATCAGACAAAAGAGACTTTAAAATAAAGACCATTACAAGAGACAAAGAAGGACACTACATAATGATCAAGGGATCAATCCAAGAAGAAGATATAACAATTGTAAATATTTATGCATCCAACATAGGAGCACCTCAATACACAAGGCAAATGTTAACAGCCATAAAAGGGGAAATTGACAGTAACACAATCACAGTAGGGGACTTTGACACCTCAGTTTCACCAATGGACAGATCATCCAAAGTGAAAATAAATAAGGAAATATAAGCTTTAAATGACACATTAAACAAGATGGACTTAATTGATATTTGTAGGATATTCCATCCAAAAATACCAGAATACACTTTCTTCTCAAGTGCTCATAGAACACTCTCCAGAATAGACCATAACTTGGGACACAAATCAAGCCTTTGTAAATTTAAGAAAATTTAAATTGTATCAAGTATCTTTTCCGACCACAATGTTATGATACTAGATATCAATTACAGGACAAAATCTGTAAAAAATACAAACACATGGAGGCTAAACAATATGCTAATAAAAAACCAAGAGATCACTGAAGAAATCAAAGAGGAAATCAAAAAAAACCTAGAAACAAATGACAATGAAAACACGACGACCCAAAACCTATGGGATGCAGCAAAAGCAGTTCTAAGAGGGAAGTTTATAGTAATACAATCCTACATCAAGAAACAAGAAACATCGCAAATAAACAACCTAACCTTACACCTAAAGCACTTAGAGAAAGAAGAACAAAAAAACCCCAAAGTTAGCAGAAGGAAAGAAATCATAAAGATCAGATCAGAAATACTTGAAAAAGAAATGAAGGAAACGATAGCAAAGATCAATAAAACTAAAAACTGGTTCTTTGATAAACCATTAGCCAGACTCATCAAGAAGAAAAGAGAGAAGACTGAGGCCAACAGAATCAGAAATGAAAAAGGAGAAGTAACAACTGACACTGAAGAAATACAAAGGATCAGGAGATTACTACAAGCAACTGTATGCCAATAAAATGGACAACCTGGAAGAAATGGACAAATTCTTAGAAAAGCACAACCTCTTGAGACTGAACCAGGAAGAAATAAAAAATATGAACAGACCAATCACAAGTAATTAAATTGAAACTGTGATTAAAAATCTTCCAACAAACAAAAGCCCAGGACCAGATGGCTTCACAGGCAAATTCTATCAAACATTTACAGAAAAGCTAACACCTATCCTTCTCAAACTCTTCCAAAATATAGCAGAGGGAGGAACACTCCCAAGCTCATTCTGTGATGCCACCATCACACTGATACCAAAACGAGACAAAGATGTCATAAAGAAAGAAAACTACAGGCCAATATCTCTGATGAACATAGATGCAAAAATCCTCAGCAAAATACTAGCCAACAGAATCCAACAGCACATTAAAAGGATCATACACCATGATCAAGTGAGGTTTATCCCAGGAATGCAAAGATTCTTCAATATACGCAATCAATCAATGTGATACACCATATTAATAAATTGAAGGTTAAAAATCATACAATAATCTCAAGAGATGCAGAAAAAGCTTTTGATGAGATTCAACACATATTTATGATAAAAACTCTCCAGAAAGTCAGCATTGAGGGAAACTACCTCAACATAATAAAGGCCATACATGACAAACCCACAGCCAACATCATTCTCAATGGTGAAAAACTGAAACCATTTCCACTAAGATCAGGAACAAGACAAGGTTGCCCACTCTCACCACTATAATTCAACATAGTTTTGGAAGTTTTAGCCACAGAAATCAGAAAAGAAAAAGAGATAAAAGGAATCCAAATCACAAAAGAAGAAGTAAAACTGTCACTGTTTGCAGATGACATGACACTATACATAGAGAATCCTAAAGACTCTACCAGAAAACTACTAGAGCTAATCAATGAATCTGGTAGAGTAGCAGGATATAAAATTAGTGCACAGAAATCTCTTGCATTCCTATACACTAATGATGAAAAATCTGTAAGAGAAATTAAGGAAACATTCCCATTTACCACTGCAACAAAAAGAATAAAATACCTAGGAATAAACCTACATAAGGAGACAAAAGATCTGTATGCAGAAAACTACAAGACACTGATGAAAGAAATTAAAGGTGATACAAACAGATGGAGAGATATACCATGTTCTTGGATTGGAAGAATCAACATTGTGAAAATGACTATACTACCCAAAGCAATTTACAGACTCAATGAAATCCCTGTCAAACTACCAATGGCATTTTTCACAGAACTAGAAGAAAAAATTTCACAATTTGTATGGAAACACAAAAGACCCTGAATAGCCAAAGAAATCTTGAGAAAGAAACATGGAGCTGGAGGAATCAGGCTCCCTGACTTCAGACTATACTACAAAGCTACAGTAATCAAGACAGTATGGTACTAACACAAAAACAGAAATATAGATCAATGGAACAGGAGAGAAAGCCCAGAGATAAACCCACGCAAATATGGTCACCTTATCTTTGACAAAGGAGGCAAGAACATACGATGGAGAAAAGACAGCCTCTTCAATAAGTGGCACTGGGAAAACTGTAAACATTTTACAGCTACATGTAAAAGAATGAAGTTAGAATACTTCCTAACACCATACACAAAAATAAAGTCAAAATGAATTAAAGACCTAAATGTAAGGCCAGACACTATAAAACTCTTAGAGGAAAACATAGGCAGAACACCCTATGACATAAGTCACAGCAAGATTCTTTTTGACCCACCTCCTAGAGAAATGGAAAGAAAAACAAAAATAAACAAATGGGACCTAATGAAACTTCAAAGCTTATGTATGCACAGCAAAGTAAACCATAAACAAGATGAAAAGACAACCCTCAGAATGCAAGAAAATACTTGGAAACGAAGCAACTGATAAAGGATTAATCTCCAAAATATACAAGCAGCTCCTGCAACTCAATATCAAAAAGACAAACAACCCAATCCAAAAATGGGCAGAAGACCTAAATAGACATTTCTCCAAATAAGATATACAGATTGCCAACAAACACATGAAAAGATGCTCAACGTCACTAATCATTAGAGATATGCAAATCAAAACTACAATGAGGTACAGAGTGAAGTAAGTCAGAAAAGAGAAAAATAAATATTGTATGTTAATGCATGTATGTGGAACCTAGAAAAATTGTACAGATGAACTGGTTTGCAGGGCAGAAGTTGAGACACAGTAGTAGAGAACAAATGTATGGACACCAAGGGGGGAAAGCCACAGTGGGGTGGGGATGGTGGTGTGCTGAATTGGGCTACTGGGATTGACAGGTATACATTGATGTGTATAAAATTGATGACTAATAAGAACCTGCTGTATAAAAAAATAAATAAAATAAAAGTTAAAAGTTAAAAAAAAAAAAACTACACTGAGATATCACCTCACACCAGTCAGAATGGCCATCATCAAAAAATCTATAAACAATAAATGCTGGAGAGGGTGTGGAGAAAAGGGAACCCTCCTGCACTGTTGGTGGGAATGTAAACTGGTACAGCAACTATGGAGAACAGTATGCAGGTTCCTTACAAAACTAAACATAGAACTACCATATCATCCAGCAGTCCCACTACTGGGCATATACCCTGAGAAAACCATAATTCAAGAAGAGTCATGTACCACCAGGTTCATTGCAGCACTCTTTATAATAGCCAGAACATGGAAGCATCCTAAGTGTCCATCAACAGATGAATGGATAAAGAAGATGTGGCACATATATACAGTGGAATATTTCTGAGCCATAAAAAGAAACGAAATTGAATTATTTGCAGGGAGGTGGATGGACCTAGAGTGTGTCATACAGAGTGAAGTCAGAAAGAGAAATACAAATACCATATGCTAACACATATATATGGAATCTAAAAAAAAAAAAAAATGATTCTGACGAACCTAGGGGCAGGACAGGAATAAAGACACAGACGTAGAGAATGGACTTGAGGACACGGGGAGAGGGAAGCATAAGCTGGGATGAAGTGAGAGAGTGGCATGGACATATATACACTACCAAATATAAAAAAGATAGCTAGTGGGAAGCAGCTGCATGGCACAGGGAGATCAGCTTGGTCCTTTGCTACCACCTAGAGGGGTGGGATAGGGAGGGTGGGAGGGAGATGCAAGAGGGAGGGGATATGTGGATATACGTATGCATATAGCTGATTCACCTTATTATAGAGCAGAAACTAACATAACACTGTAAAGCAATTATACCCCAATAAAGATGTTAAAAAAAGAGAAAAACTTAGATGATGTCAACAGTGAGATAACCACTGCACACCTACTAGAATGGATAAAATTCAATACATGGCAACACCAAAAGCTAGAAAGAATGTGGAGCAACAGGAACTCTCATTTACTGCTGATAGGAATGCAAATGACACAGCCACTTTGGCAGACAGTTTGGCAGTTTCTTACAAAGCTAAACCTAGTCTTTTTTTTTTTTTTTTTTTTTTCCTTTTTGCGGTATGCGGGCCTCTCACTGTTGTGGCCTCTCCCGTTGCGGAGCACAGGCTCCGGATGCGCAGGCCCAGCGGCCATGGCTCACGGGCCCAGCCGCTCCGCGGCATATGGGATCCTCCCAGACCGGGGCACGAACCCGTATCCCCTGCATCGGCAGGCGGACTCTCAACCACTGCGCCACCAGGGAGGCCCTAAACCTAGTCTTAACATTAGATCTAGCAACTGTGTTCCTAGGTATTTATCCAAATGAGTTGAACAATTATGTCCACATAAAAACCTGCACACTAATATTTATAATTTTATAAGCATTATTTATAATTACCAAAACTAGAAGCAACCAAGATGTCCTTCAATAGGTGAATGGCTAAACAAACTGTGGTACTTCCATACAACAGAATATTATTTTAATAAAAAGAAATGATCTATCAAGCTACAAAAAAGACATGGGGGAACCTTAAATGCATATTGCTGAGTGAAAGAAGCCAATCCAAAAAAGCAACATACTTTTTATATCTTTCATCCCCATTATATGACATTCTGGAAAAGGTTAAGACTATGGAGACAGTAAAAAGATTAAATCAGTGGTTGTGGGAGGTGGGAAGGAGGAGATGGGATGGAGGGATACATAAGCAGAGCACAGGGAATTTTCAGGGCAGTGTAAGTATTCTGTATGATACCGCAACGGCGGATACATGGTATCATACATTTAGCAAAACCCATGGATTTATACAATACAAAGAGTCAACCCTAATGTAAACTATGAAATTTAGTTAATAATAATATATCAATATTAGTTCATCAGCTGTAACAAATGCAACACATCACTGCGATATATTAGTAACAGGATAAGCTGAGGGCAGGAGGAAAGGGAATATATGGGAACGCTCCGTATTTTTCTGTTCAGTTTTTCCTTAAATCAAACACTGCTCTAAGAAATAAAGTCTACTAATTTTTTTAAAACTTCAAATACATTTTTAAAAAGGAAATGGGCAATAATGATATTTATTTAAACCCGAATGACTGGAAAAGCGTGAGGTTTGGGAAAAGATTCTTTTGGTTTTAGATATGTAGAGTTTAAAGTACCTGTGGAATACCTAAAGGATATGTCAAGGAATAGATGAATATACAGGTCTTTAGTTCAGAGGAGAAGTCTAACCTGGAGATACAAATGTTAGTCATTTGCAAAATAGGCAGTAATTTATGTTAAAAGCAACAGTGGACTCTCCCAGATGAGATTATACTAAAGCACTGGATGCTTCAGCTTCTATCCATGCTTTGGCGCTGGCTACTAAAAACATTCAGACAAGAAAGGAAATAAATGAGAAAGGTTGCGTTTTGTATTAGGGTTTTTTGTTTGCTTGCTTGCTTGCTTGCTTTGTTTCTTGTTTGATTTTGTAATACGTGGATGCTGGAAAATTTTGGAAGTAAGGGTCTCAGAGAACTGGCCAAAAAATAAAGAGCAGATGATAGTGGGGACCAGAAATGTCTTTCTTGGGTTAAGTAAAAGTCATAGAGGAGAGAGAAACAAGGTGGTAATGTCAAGTAAGAGAAATAGTTGCCCTCTCTTCTGATAAAATTAAATAGAATGTTGGTGATTTGTTTAAAACCACCAAGCAGTGACTACTGTGTTATCTGTGAATTCTTAGAATGAAAAAAAAAAAAATTGAGAGTTCTATAAGCCAGTGGGGGGTTAGACTCAGTGATAGTAGAAAGGAGAGCAAGAAGGTTAACTGGTATAGATTTCAGTGGATATGCCTACGCTAAGATTTATTACATATATGAAGGCTAGCCCTGAAATAGTTGTGCTATATGTTCCTTTGAGGATGTATTCAGTTGGACTTCTGAGGGGAACAGAAGTCAGTGCACATAAAGGGATCTTTGGAAATTTGGGAAGATGGGCAGCCTGGAAACATAAACAAGTTGTACCTCCTAGTTTGACATACCAGCTTAAGAGGGCTTACATAATCACTTCAAGGTGAGGTGAGTTAAGCTTAAAGTCTCTGATTTCCAGGAATTCTCAAGTATCTAGATGCAGACCATAGCACTTATATCTCATATCTAAGTTTTTAATATGAGAATAAAATATTAATATAACTCCTGGTAAGAGTATGCCTAGTATTTCACATATTCCTAGGTATACTAATAAAGGGACTATGACACTCCAGGACAGCCCATAAAATAAATTATCTGGGCAAAAAAATTATATATATATAATCATTGAGACAGCCACCTCTGGTAATAGCATACTAAGTAATTCAAACCAACTTTCCCACTTGGAATAGTTGAAAAAAATAGACATGACAGAGGTAATGAAATAGTGAACCATGAGGACTTGACATGGGAGAGTACAGATACCCAGGAAAGTGAATCCAGCTTTTAAAGCTCCTTTTCTTTGGTAACACTTGTCAACTTCAGAGAACATGGCTGAGAAGGTGAGAAGTGTTTAGATCATCCTTGGGGGCTAAAGGGATAGAGATCAGAAACTGTACCTACTAATGGAAGCCCTGGTCATTCTTCCTTCCTTTGGATTGGAACCACAAAAGGGTTACAACTAGGAGTAAGAGTGAACTAGAAGGAGAAAGTAGACAGGTCTTCACAGGGACTACAGCTCAGTTTCAAATCATTTTAATCTCTAACGTTGGATTAAAATGTTCCTAAATTGGCAGTACCCTCAGGTATTCAGCAGCAGCAAACTATAAATCCTCTCTGGAAGGAGATAACATTATCTTAGGTCACACATTATTTCTACAAACAATTTTTCAAATATAATGTCTAGTATATAATCATATAATGACAAGCCATCTGAGGATGAAGAGATAGGACACCATGAACAAAAACAACAGAAAAAATAGACAACAGAAACAGACCCACAAGAGCTCAATATACTCAAATCATCATAGACAGACTTTTAAAAAACTACACTTACTGTGTTCAAGAAATAAAAGACTAGATTCATAATTTTAGTGTCAACTTTAACATGACTGAAAGAGCACCAAATATAAATTTTAGAACTGAAAAATAAAATAACCAAAATAAGGAATCAATGGATGGGTTTAATAGCCAGATTAAACATAGCCAGATTAAGCTGAAGAGATCATTGGTTAACTAGGACATAGATCAGGAAAAAAAATACTTCAAAGGAAATATAAAGAGAGCAGAGCACTTAAACAATAAAAAATAGACACATATCATGTAATTATAAGGTCTAATGTACATATATTTGGAGTGGCAGAGAAGAGAGGGTGGGACAGAAGAAGTAGTGAAGAGATTATAACTGAAATTTTTCCAAAAATAATGAAAACCATAAAGTCACAGAATCAAGAAACACTGAGAACTTCAAGCAAGATAAAAAAATAAAATAATAAAAGTAAATATAGACAATCATATCAAAATTACTGAATACCAAAAAGTAAATCTTAAAAACAGCTCAAAAGAGATGAAAGAACAAGAAAGAGAGACAGACAGAGAGACAAAGAGATTATCTTGTAAGGAGCAACAATTAGAGTACCCACTGACTCCTCAACAAAAACTATAAAATTCAGAAGACATAGAATATCTTCAAAATGCTGGGCAGGGAGAACTTAGAAAATGTAAAATTCTAGTCCAAGTGAAAATATTAAGGTTACCATAAATAGAATTTAGACAAACAAATAAGAATTTATCTTCATCAAACCCACACTATAATAAATACTAAAGATACTTTATAGGTAGAAAAATAATGATCCCAGATGGAAGATCAGAGATGGAAAAAGAAATATTAAAATAACAAGTTTTCAGGAAAATATAAATTCATATTGACTGACTAAATCAGTATTAATAATGCCTTGAGATTAAAATATAAAGTGAAATAAAACACAAGAAAAGGATAACATATAAGTTGGAAGAGGATAGAGAAAATTAAAGTCTTCCAGTGCATTTTCTGGGTAAAGGTGCCAAATAACATGCCATTGATAAATTAAGGATGCATACTATACTCTCTATGTAACCACTGAGAGGATGGTAAAAGAATGTATATCTTATAAGCACACAGAAGAAAAATAATAGAATATATAATTAGATAAGAAAGAAAAGGAAAATAACACAGAACACTAAGACTGCGAATTGAGACCAAAATACATCAGTGATTACCTTGTGAATGAACTAATGTTCCAATTCAAAGACATATATTGCCAGATCGCATTTTAAAATAACTTTATATGTTGTTCATAAATCAAAAAGGATATAGTCAACTTGAAAAGCAAAGAATAGAAGATCTTGAAAACACTAACTGAAAGAAAGCAGGGGTCACTACATTAATATCAAAGCAAATTTTAAAGAAAAAAAGCATTCCTGGAGAGAAGGAAGTACATATCATAAAGATAAAATATTAGATTTACCAGGAAGATATAAAAATTTTATACTTTCGCCCTTAATAAAGTAGCTGCAAACCTTTAAAGCAAAACCTTCACAGGAGTAAAAGAAAAAATAAACAACCACAATCACATTGGAAGTCTTTTAAAACACATCTCTCTCAGTAATTGTTATAAGAAGCAGACAAAAATTCAGTAAGAATATAAAATATCTCAATAGCACAATTAATTTTACATATTGAATATATAGAGAACAATTTACCCAACAATTGCAGAGTAAACATCCTTAAAAACACACAGAACATTTACAAAATTTAACTATATTCTGGGTAATAAGCAAGCATCAACAAATTTCAACAAATTAAAATTGTGTAGTATATGGTCTCTGACAACAATGCCATTTAGCTAGAAATTAATAACAAGAAGATAACTAGAAAATCATCATAGCCTGAAATTTAAAAATATAGTTCCAAATAACCCATGGTGATAACACTATCATCATTTTCATTAGAAAAATATTTTGAAATGAATGGTAATGACAAATACACTATATATCAAAACCTGCATAATATAAGTAATTGCTAGTGTAGAGAATAATTTAGAGCTTTAAATGTATATATTAAATGGAGTAAAAAATATGAATAAATCTCACACAAAATATATATTGAAAAATCCTAAACAAGATATATGCAAATTAAATTCAGTAATATTTTAAAAAGAAAATAACATACCAGACCAAACTGCTTTATTTTAGGAACTCAACAGAACTTAACATTCAAACTGCTATTAGTGTAACTCAAACATCTACAGAATCAAAGAGAGAAATCACATGATGGTCTCAATCACTGCAGAAAATGGTTTGATAACATTCAGTATCCATTCATGATAAAAATGTACATAGCAAATTAGGAATAGAAGGGAGCATCCTTAATCTGATAAATCATGGCTGTTAAAAAAAAAAAAAAAACCTCAGCAAGCATCATATTTAATCATGAAATGTTAAGAATCTTTTCACTAAGACTGCTAATACCATGTCTATTAAACATTCTACAGGGGGTTTGTGTCATTCAGATTCCTGACAGGAAACAGAGCAAATGCAAGCCGTTTAACTGAACAGAGGTGAATAAAGAGGTGCCAACAGGGAGAGGGGAACCAAAAAGGAATGGTGAAGGCTCAGATATGGAAACAGTGGCACCCCATCACCATCCTGAGCCAGAATAACAAAGGGAACAAACAATGATGGGGGCACTGAATTGGGGGGAGGGGCAGTCACAAGTTTCCTTTCTGGAATTCTGTCAATGTTCTACTTCTTGCACTGTGTGGGCTTCCATGGATGGCTGCTTTGTGACAAATTCATTGACGCATATGTTTTTGCTCTTCACATAATAAGAAGGTTAAATAATTAAAATAAAATAGCTGATGCAGATGTTGCATCTACATGCCAGTGAAAGCCTGTAGATGTGACAAGCAGAGAAAAATGATTAGAAAGAAGATAATTATATATTCACAAACAAGGTAGTTCAAGCAATTATAAGGTGAGCCATGGAAGCAATTTCCTAGAACTTCTTAAGGAACCCAAAAAAATTTAAAAAGAAAAAAAAATGTCACGAAAGTGAAAACAAAAAAGTTTTGATTTATCCCTTAAGATCTTATTCACAGTTTTAATTCTTCCCTCTCCCTCAGGAGTGTTTAAGAGTACTCCCCTGAAGTCCATGGATTTTGCAGCAGAATTTCAAAGGCTGAGACAGGATTTAAGAGAAAGACTCAGTGGCAGGGTTTGGGGATGACCATCTGCCTAATTTTAAGCAGAGTAGATCTGCTTTCATCGGTCCAAATATATGAGGTTTCTCTATAAGATTAGATTCGAAGAAAGAAATTATTCTTTAAAAAAAAAAAAGCACCAATTTTGTGAATAAGTACACCAAGCCCCAAGGATGGAGTAACTAACTAACCCAATTTCTTATTATAAAGAAATATTAGCAGAGTCATTTATAACTAAACCAGGTCTTTTGAATCCCAGCACGTGCTAGTTCTATTGATCTTACAGAAAAACCTGAACGAACTTTTTGATCAACCCAATAGAACCAGCATGTGCTGAGATTCAAAAGACCGATACTACAAGACAGATCACTCATAATGTTCTCTCAGGGTATGAAAGTCATCCTAAAATAAAATAAACCAACAAAGGAAACAAAAAACCATTCTGTTAGTTACCATGACTTGTGCCTATTTTAGTACGCCACACTTTTTGTCAGGAAGAGCTCCAAAGTTTTACCTCATCAAGTCTATAGTGATTGCCTGTGTTCCCAGAACTTGATCCCTAATCTCCCTAAACCTGTCGGACCTCCAGGAAGCCCAACTAGCCAGCTGAAATTTGCTGATCATTCCTCTCTGACTCAGAAACTAGAGAAACGAAATACTATCCTATTCTACAGATTTTTGGAAAGATCATCCACATAATCAAATAGCTGAATACCATATACAGACGGTTCCTGACTTACCATGGTTCAATTTATGATTTTTCAACTTTTTGATGGTGCAAAAGTGATATGTGTTCAGTAAAAACCATCCTTTGAATTTTGATCTTTTCCCTCGGCTAGCCGTGTGCAGTAGGATGCTGTCCGGTGATGCTGGGCAGTGGCAGGAAGGCACAGCTCCCAGTCAGCCTCGTGATCATGGGGGTGAACAAGGGATACTCTGTGGTGCACTGTGTTTGAGCATGTTTAAGGTAGGCTAGACTATGCTATGACGATGTAGGTTAAGTGTATCAAATGCATGTTCAACTTATATTTTCAACTTACGATGGGTTTAGTTGGACATAACCCCATTAAGTTGAGGAGTGTCTGTAATTAAATCATTAAAAAAGCATGTGGAGGTATTTACAATTTAAAAGGTAAGAAACATCTATGAACTAAATAACAACTTGTAAAAGTGTACATTATAACAGAATAACTAAATATATTGCACCTCCATAGTTTTCTGGTAGCAAATAGTTTGCTTAAAAACACTATCATATATGTAATGGTCCAAAGAGGTCAGCCTAATATACATTTCCACTTTGCTGAAAAGGAAGGTCAATGGATTGACATTTTAACCCCAAATGCTGATAGATGAGAGCTTGTTGCCTAAAGCATGGCTACGTAACAAAATCAAACTCATACAAATCAATTTTTTTTTTTTTTTTTTTTTTTTTTTTTTTTGCGGTACACGGGCCTCTCACTGCTGTGGCCTCTCCCGTTGCGGAGCACAGGCTCTGTACGCTCAGGCTCAGCGGCCATGGCTCACTGGCCCAGCCGCTCCGCGGCATGTGGGATCTTCCCGGATTGGGGCACGAACCCGCATCCCCTGCATCGGCAGGCAGACTCTCAACCACTGCGCCACCAGGGAAGCCCCGAAATCAATATTTTAAACACAGTAGCTAACACAACCCATCCACCTATTCTTTATGGCAGATCTGTACACAGACATATTTGTTGCCATTTACATTCTAAGATTTACCAATGGGAATGTTAGGGAGATGGAATCGGGTGCTTACTTCTAAATAAAAAGTAATAAAAACCACAAAGTCTCTAAAAAGAATAATTTTAAGAATGTCATTCTTGAAGATGAGTTTATAAACACAACAGCTCATGTTTACCATCAGATAGTTAAAGCACCATTTACACAAATTCCATGGAAGCTAACTCATGTTAGGACCTGTCATAGACACTCTTAGCTCATAAATCAGTATCTATTTCCTTCTTCTTTCTTAAGACCCTTTTGTTCAGGGCAGGAATGTGACTGGGTCCATGTGAGAGCCGGCTTTCCCAGCCTCCTTAAGAGATTGGGTTGACTATTCTAAAAGGGGACATGAGCAAAGATATACTGGTGTGGCCTCTGGGAAGGCACAGACACCCCTGATAAAGGGGATATATACTCTTACCAAGGTTCTTTCCCCTTCTTATTGCATTTAAAAACAAGAAATTGCTAGAATTGGAGTAGATAGTTTACAGCTACAAGGTAACAAGCATTAGGAGACCAAGGGAAGGAATTCCATAGCTGCCTACCTCTAGACCATTTGTTATATGAGAAAAACAGATTCATAAGTTTAAGCTTGTATAAGTTGAATATGCCATTACTTATAGCTGATATCATTGCTAACTAAAAGGCTTTTATAATTTTATTTTTATCTGATAGAAACATTTCTAAAATATGACATTTCCTCCCTTATTAAAAATAATAGGTTAGATTTTTTTACATTTGTTCCTTAATGACTCAGCATCACATTAAGATGTGAGGTTAAGTTTTTTCTAAATTATACCAGCCAGAAAATAACATTTCTACTGTCACGTCCTGTGCTGGGACTAGGATAAGGCAAATGAAGTACTCACCTTGGCTGCAAAATTTAAGGAAGGATCAAAAAACTCAGTAATCGGGCCTCCCTGGTGGCGCAGTGGTTGAGAGTCCGCCTGCCGATGCAGGGGATACGGGTTCGTGCCCCGGTCTGGGAGGATCCCATATGCCGCGGAGCGGCTGGGCCCGTGAGCCATGGCCGCTGGGCCTGCGCATCCGGAGCCTGTGCTCCGCAACGGGAGAGGCCACAACAGTGAGAGGCCCACATAACGCAAAAAGGAAAAAAAAAAAAAAAAAAAAAAACTCAGTAATCCAGATAAATAATATTTCAATAAAATATCTTTAAAAATCAAAGTTAATGAATAAAATCCATGATGAACAAAATATCAAATTTTTTTTAAAAAAATCAGAAGCAATAGTACTATTTTTCTTTTTTTCTCAGCCTCCAACATGGCTCAGCACAGCACTGTTCTCCCACTACTACCATTTATTTCTTAATAGAACAAATATCTTTTCTTCCCTTGAACCAAAAGAATTGAAGATTAAGAGAGAAACTAAAGACCAAGTTCTTTAATTCAGTGATTTTAACACCTTGTACCTCTCCTGTGATGTGCATAGTCTTAGTGACAGCTTTTTTCCCTTCCTGCTGTTATTTAGAAGTCTTTGTTCATTTACATAAGGAATTCTGGTTGTGCTTCCAGATGGTTATAGTCACCAGAATTCTCTACTCCATGGAATAATTTATTAATTCAGTGGTGTCCTAATCAGACTCCCCCAAATTCATGAAGTTATCTAAATATAAATATGCCTTTAAAACCCACAAATATTTACAAATATTTTTGGAATGACAATCGCTTAAGATTTTGCTTTGGTTCAGTAAATACTTATTGAGCACTTACAGCCATCAGGTGCTGCAGGCTTTGAGGATGCAAAAATTGAGGGGGAAAAAGATCCTTATGTTGTTTACAATATTTTAAACACTCATTTCTCAATTACCTCTGGGACTGAAATGTAAAACTGTCTTATGATTAAGTATCAGGTGAACTGACGATGGAATAGCTAATATATCCAAACCAAAGAGAACTTTTGCAGTAAATGTGGAGTTTACACCATGGTTAGTTAAGTCTTCTAACAGTCCAATGGAACAGCAACTGAGAGCAGGTGCAAATGTGGAACAAATGTCTGGAAGGATAATGATGGAGCATGGTGTCTGGGTACTCTCCAATCCATCAGTAATAAAATTGACTGGATTAAAGCTTTTGTAGGAAGGAGGTTCAGAGAACAAAGCCACTTTCCTTTCTGTCCCTAGGCAAGTCCATCCAGTTCAGAAAGGGCAGAGTCAAGCTCTGTGTGTCAGATGTAGGCCTTTTCATGCCACCAATCAGTGACATAAGAGGCTCTTTATGTTCCCTATAGGATATCAGTGGAATTAGTGATGAGAGGCAACATGCATCAGGGAAAACTCATTATGACTCTTCCCCTTTTCAATTATCTAAGAGTCTCCCTCTGTGATAAAGGAATCATCCAAGATTGAGGACTTAAGTGATTTAAATTTTTTTTTAAGTCATAAAGAATGGTAGGTTCCATAAAGTTGAATCTCACTGAAGATGAGTCACTTGTCTGTATCGCTGACAAGCCTGTTTACCTGTCAGTGGAATCAGAGGATCACATTTCTCTGGCTCTAAAATGGTAAACGCAGGCAGAGCAAAAATAATCACCACCTGGATTTCAAATGCGGGTAAACGCTGTATTGGAATCCCCAGAGAAGGCTCAGCTAATGTTCTGTAGATTGGAAAGAGCTGTACAATCATTAATTTAATTTAGAAGCAGCCTGATAATATGGAAAAGCATGGACTTTGGTGTCTGAAGACCTATTTTTTTGTTCTGTTTTGTTTTGGGATTTCTCCCCCACTGCCGCGTACTTCTTATCTTCCTGCCTACCTTCCTGCCCTTCACTATTTTTCCCAAAAGACCAAGGAATTTTTAAAGAGCTAGTTTACTTCATCCTAGAAGCCCTGTAGGGATTGTGCCCATGGTATCCAGACAATGCCTCTTTCATCTTCACCTATTATTTCAGATTTTTCCAATCCATCCATTATCAACACCCATTAAGAAGTTTACATATCTATTTTAATGGTGCCTCAATTCTCCAATTAACTATGATTCCCCAATTTTTACAGTCAATTAGGATTATATCAAGAACCTATTGTGCACACTGCAGTGATGAGAGCACATAAGGAAGCTGCTGACCGTGGTCCTAAACCTGCATACAGACTTGTATGTGTTTGGCCTATACCATGTTTTACCAAAAATCAAATAACTTACCTCTTTTTTTTTCCTAAGTCAGGAGATTAAACAAAATTTAAGTTTCTACCTTCTTGAGAAATTGGACAGTGTGGCAAGACTAGGACTGTATTCCTATATTCCAACATGGCAACACTGCTTGGGGCTGAGGAGGAGCTGCTGGCTTTAGAGGTGCAAGCTGTTCAGTTTGCCACAGTTGCCCCCCGTCACGTTGTATTCATTTATATTACAGCTGGATGACTTTAGAATTGGAGTTTATACCACTTAAGGTTGATAAATCACTGGAACTACTGTAAAAGGGCACTAGGAACTAATACATTTATTATCGCCAAACCACTAAGAGGGAATAATAACCAAAATGGTAATTATAATAAACTATGCCAACATGATTAGTAAATGTCTTACATAGGTTAACTCATTTAATCTTCACACAGCTCTTCAAACAAAGTATTAATATGATCCCCATTTTTCAGATAAGGAAACTGGGGCACAGAGAGGTTGAGTGACTTGCCTGGTTATGCAACAAATAAGTGGCATTGTTGGAATAAAGTGAGATAATTGTGAAGCTGCTCTGAAAAAAATGGAATGTTATGCAAATTTAAAATGTATTATCATCGTTATTATTGATGTTATAACGTATCTGTTCCATCAATTTATCCAGCAGGAAGACACAATTCTTATTACAAGAAAAACTAAGATTGCCAAGTAGATGCCTACTATTAAATTTCTTCCTATGATTCAATAAAGGAAGATATACAAACAGAAAAAATGAGAATTATGGAAAAAGGAATAACTTTGGAAGGAAATAAAAATATAATTATGATAATAGATTAGAATTGTTAGATTGTTGATTTAACCTTAAACTTAAAGTTATCACATTAATTGTAATTTTCAATTTACTCAGTTTTTGTTTTGTTTCTAAAATAAAGCTGAACATTTTCTAAAACCTGACAATAATTCTTTCCAAGCTATTCTGATGTTGACATAATGGTTGATGGTAAATTAATACCAATACATCCAGCCCTTATGCTTCACTCACTGCCTTTCCCTGGGTCTTAGTCTTTTTACTCCTGCTGCAGCATAAGGTCATTTTTCAACAACAACAAAAAAGTTTAAAAAGCAATATGTATGATTTCTTCAAGTAAAATCTCCTCCTTCCCCATTTGCATTCCTTGGTTACTGACTTATTTGATATCCCAAAAGCCATATAGTAAAAGCAGAATCTGGATGATAGTAATGGATGTAATACTTCAGTGTCTACATGTTATTAATGACTGACAGTATTTCACTTTACAGTTTGTGAATTCTTTCACATTTTCTCTTTTAATCTTCACAATAGCCCTGTAAGATATTAATGCCTGGGTGATTGGTAACCTCTCAACAATATAAATGTGACCTTTCTTGACATAGAGTATTATGGGCATATAAAAATAAAGGGCACCAGCTGTGAATTTCTGAATTACTTAGATTGTTATTATGATTTCATTACTTGGATTCAGAGGGGACTTTATGGATCCTCTGGACCAACTACTTCATTTTTCAGCGAGGAAACCAATTCCCAGTGAGTTAGTGGCAGAGCCGGGGCAAGAAACACAGTGTCCTGATTCCCATTTCAGATTTCTTTACACTCTAACATACCTTATCTTCTGAAAATAAAAAGGTAAAATAACATACCATTTCCTTCTGTTTGCAAAAATAGGTCCTATTTACAGAGATAGGCTATGAGGGAACAGTTTTAAACAACAATGAAATATAATGAGGACACCAATATGGATGAAAAGCAAATTTTTTTTTCTTTGGTAGAAGAGATGGGGACTGGGAGGAGGTAATAACCCCCATTACACAGACTGTAGTTTTCAATAAAGGAATCTCACTCCTGAAAGGGCAAGTCACACTGAATATCCATTTAGTAGGTTACCACACAGATTTTTAATTGTCACAGTTTATTAACATTGCTCATTCAGCTATTCAGTCATGTTCTCCTTGACAGCAGAAGGGCAATTCCATTGGATAGTCTCCATGTTCAATGTCATTAACCATTACTTACTGGAATTTACACAATGTTGAGTAGTATTTGGTATGTGCAGATCCAGAATAAATAGAGTGAAGTAAGTCAGAAAGAGAAAAACAAATATAGTATGCTAACACACATATATGGAATCTAAAAAAAAAAAAAAAGGTTCTGAAGAACCTAGGGGCAGGACAGTTATAAAGACACAGACGTAGATAATGGACTTGAGGACACGGGGAGAGGGAAGGGTAAGCTGGGACAAAGTGAGAGAGTGGCATGGACATATATACACTACCAAATGTAAAACAGATAGCTAGTGGGAAGCAGCTGCATAGCACAGGGAGATCAGCTCGGTGCTTTGTGACCACCTAGAGGGGTGGGATAGGGAGGTTGGGAAGGAGATGCAAGAGGGAGGAGATATGGGGATATATGTATATGTATAACTGATTCACTTTGTTATAAAGCAGAAACTAACACACCATTGTAAAGCAATTATACTCCAATAAAGATGTTTAAAAATATATATATGTTATATATATTCCAAAAAAAAAAACCCCAGAATAAACAGTGCCTCTGCCACCAATCAGCTAGCATTCTAGCCTCTTAACTTTAGAGTTGCAGTAGCGATGGACTGCTTGTGCTACCAAAAACAACCTCTCCACCTGTACCTGTATCTCATCTCCTCTCACTTATTTCTCAGCAATGCTCCAACGATTGTCCCTCTCTCTCCTGAATCATCAATTTCTCCTTCTCTGCTGGTTAGCTTCCAACAACCTACAAAGATGCTGCAAATTTTTCCACCTTAAACACTATAAATTCATTTTGATCCCACATCTCTCCCCAACTGTCATTATATTTCCGCTCTGTTTGATAGAAAAACTAGGAAGGTATGTTGATATTCACCTTCTCCATTTCATTTCCTCCCTTCTCTATTGAACCATCACCAACCAGGCTGCTCTATCACAGCTGCTAATTATCTACCCATTGCTAAATCCAACAGCCAGTTCTCAATCTTCTTTTTCTTTTAGTCCTCAGCAATATTTGATTCAATTGATAATTCCTCCATCTTGAAACACATGCTTCACATGGCATGACTCTTGTGGTTCTCCTCCTTTTCCTCTGGTCACTTTTTCTCAGTCTCTTTGCTGGATTTTTCTCATATCCTGATCTTTTAGTAGTGGCCCTGCATAGAGTCATCTGAGTATTTCATGTCTTTACTTATCCTCTCGTCCTTAATGATCTCATTCGTTTTTTGCATCATCTATATAATTCTCAAATTTATATATCTAGCCCAGGTTTCTGATTTCTCTATGAAATCCAGAATCTTATAGTCAATCTTTACTTAATACTAGTTTGTCCTCTTGATGTTTGATGAGTATCTCAGAATTAACTGGTCAAAAGTCTAACTCCTTATTCTCAGACCCTAACAAAACTTGACACCTCCCACACTCTTCTCCAGCTCTGTAAATGTTCACTCAATCTTTTTGGCCACACTGGTTCCTCACTTGTTCCTGACCACCCTTTTTAGCAATCACACCCCTTCCCTAGAAAATACCTATTCTCCTTCCCAGCTTAATTTTTCTCTTAGGTACTTAGCACTGCCTGTCATATAGACACTAGAATGTAAACTTCTGAGGGAAGCAAGTTTGACTGTTTTGCCCACTGCTATACCTGACAGCCTGGAACTCTGCCTATCTTATAGCAGGGACATAAATATCTGTAGAGTGAAAACTATCATTCAAAAATAAATATCCCTCAAGACACAGTTCTTGGAATCCACCATCACTTCTTAACTTCTCATATGATCCTGAGTCCTTCACTTCCTCTCTGCTTCATCCACTCCAGCCACTCAAACCAATGGCCACAACTAGAACCCTGTCATCACTCAGAAATATACCACCTCAGAAACCTCTAGCATCCTGTCCTCTACTCATAATCTCCTCTTCCTGTAGAGATGTTGTGCCTTCATCCCCTTTACAACTTCTCCCCAGACATGGATCTTCAGGTCCTTGGTCCTCCGAGTGTTACCAGTCGGCCATCCTTCCTGGCCTCACTTACTTTTTCAGCCTGGCTGCATGGCCATTCCCTTGAACAGATCTTAAAACCCCAAAGAACAGTTCAATCCCCTTGCATTACTGAAACTTCTTGTTGTTTTTGGCCTTTAACCGAGAAGTTTCTGATTTAAAACAATATTCCTCCAAACCTAAGCAGCCCAGCATGAGCTCAGTCTCTAGTTCAGACTGCCTAGTTTCAATTAATATTGGTTTTAACACAATGGGCAAATTTCTTAGCCTCAAAGCCTTTGTTTCCTCACTGAAATAGCAGTTATGTTTATTTCAGAGGCTACCTATGAAGACTAAATGAGCTAATCTAAGAAAAGTGCTTATCACAATAAAGTACTACTATTGTTATTATATCCAAATTGTTGGGCACAGCAAAAGAATATCATAAAACCACCATACATATTAGGGCACCTACAAAGTGTGAGCCCTCCAGTCTTGCTCAGCAATATATTTATTGATCCTTAGTTATCTGCCCCTCTCATTTTAACCCTTTTTCCAAATCATCACCCTTCCCTCAAGCACTTGACCTCAAAGAGTACCCATGTATTTACCCACATTTTCCTCCTCCTTCTGTCTCGAGGATGATGAATCATCGTTTTATTCCAGGACAACTTGTATGTCTTTGCTGTTGACCCACTCTGATCAATTACTCCTTCTCTCTCCTAATCTTCAGTCTCTTCTTCATTACTGATACTATTCCTCAGCTTATTAAAATAATCAAGCATATCCTTCCTATAGGCTGTTTTTTTAAAAATTCCCTTTACTCTGTGATTCCATTTACATACTGTCCTTGTGATCTCATTCTTTTCAGCCAAGCTTCTTGAAAGAGTAGTGGCATATCACGTTATCAATTCTTGATTCCCTACTAAATTTTTAATTGTTTAAACTTACATTTTGAGTGTTTTCCATAAATAATATTCTGAACACATGATTTAAAGGTTACATAAAATTTTCCAAATTTCCATATTGTTTTTTTTTTTTTTTTTTTTTTTTTTTGGTGGTACGCGGGCCTCTCACTGCTGTGGCCTCTCCCGCTGCGGAGCACAGGCTCCGGACACACAGGCTCAGCGGCCATGGCTCACGGGCCCAGCCGCTCCGCGGCATGTGGGATCTTCCCGGACCGGGGCACGAACCTGTGTCCCCTGCACCGGCAGGCGGACTCTCAACCACTGCGCCACCAGGGAAGCCCTCCATATTGTTTTGAAATTACTATCGCACACAATAGAGATATTTTTTGGTGTAACAAACT
Organism: Mesoplodon densirostris; assembly: GCF_025265405.1. NCBI lineage: Eukaryota > Metazoa > Chordata > Mammalia > Artiodactyla > Ziphiidae > Mesoplodon > Mesoplodon densirostris. The sequence goes on from NC_082674.1 coordinate 28,891,192, forward strand.
ACTAATTATTTCCCTTGATAAGGACAGTGGAGTCAGTGATTATAGTTTTTCTAGCCTCATTTTGGTGACTTCTTTCCACTTGAAAATTTTTACTTTTATTTTCTACTTTAATTTCAACGAAATAAGGCCAGCTATTTTCTTTTGCATTTTTGTCACAGTATTATTTCTACCCACTTTAGCTATTTATTGAATATTTGTTTAGTTTAACAAATTAGTTTATAAATAAATGTGGAATCTAGAAAAATGGTACAGATGAACCTATTTGCAAGGCAGGAATATTGACACAGATGTACAGAACAGATGTGTGGACAGAGGGGGAAAGGGAGGGTGGGATGAATTGGGAGATTAGGTTTGTCATAAATACACTACCACGTGTAAAACAGATAGCTAGTGGAAAGCTGTGGTATAACACAGGGACCTCAGCTCAGTACTCTGTGATGACCTAGATGGGTGGGATGGGGCATGGGGGAGGGAGGTCCAAGAGGGAGGGGATAAATGTACACATATGGCTGATTCACTTCGTTGTACAGCAGAAACTAACACAACACTGTAAAGCAATTAAACTCCAATAAAAAAAAAAAAGAACTCCTAATTAGGAAGCCCTTATGAACAGATTCAAATAAAACTTGTGAAGATTTATAATACATTTGATTTTTATTTATTTGCAATGCTGTTCTGTGGGACTGTATTTCATTAAACAAAAGAACTCCAAGACAGTTATCATGAAGGTTCCTTTTTGGGCAGCTAGGGAGTACTAAACCCATCAGTCAATTTAGCCAAGTCAAACTCATCAAGTAGTTAATTGGCACAATGAAAAAAGACTGATTGATTTCCCACCTTTTCAATAAGTTAATTTTTCTCTGCAAAATCACCTTTTGAAGAGTGCTTTCTGAAGCTTCAGATATTGGCTTCAGACTGTTCATCATTCAACAGTTTCTAAGTTAGAAGTGGAGGCTACAAGAGACTCTTTTGGCAGGAAGGGAAATTACTTGGAGGAGTGGAGTGTGCCAGTCAATTTATCACATGCTTTCTCATTAAGGACTTTAGAGATAAGGGTCAGTCTTTGAGCTGGGAACAAATTCTAAATACACACTTTACTATTAAATGGTTTCACAAAAAGCCATATTCCAAACCACTGGGAACTTTGAAGATAAGGATACACTCAGTTCCTATCAACTGAGCTGCCATTGTTATTACTGTAATAATGGCTCACACACAAGAGGCATTATCTGATACACTGAGTCAATACTCAGTGCATCATCCACCACAAAGGGAGAAACTACAATAATAACAGATGTTGGGAAAATGTAGAAGTCCCTTTCCATCTAATGACTTTTACAATGAATAATTAAAATTTTATTCAGTCTAATTCAGTCCAATTGATTTAGGTCTGAAGTTTTTCCCTTAACTAAAATGACTGTTCAACATTGTTAAAATTCATTAGATCAAACTTCTGTATATTTCTAAGAAGGAGTCCATGGGAAATGCAAAGATGCACAAATCAGGGCTCCATCCTCAAAGTATTTAATAGTCAATAGGGAAGCTATTTATAAATACCATGATACAATGTAGTATATGATTGACTTGAGAAGTAGAGAGCAACTTTGTGGATTAGAAGAAGATGGGATCTCTTTCAGCTGAGGAAACCAAGGAAAGCCAAAGACGACTTACTGGATGGTTAGAACTTCAGGGTGGATGGTTAGAACTGCAAGAGGAAAGTGCATTCAAGTGAGAACAACTTTGAGCATAAGGTCCTTTTTGTGCATATTTGGCAGATGGTGAGTAGACCAATTTTCCTGGAGGACAGATTTGTTTAAATGAGTGGGAAATGAGAATGGAAAGGTAATTTTGGAATATATAAGGTAAAGGAGACTAGACTAGTGAATTGGTAAAAATCGAAATAAAACTTTATTTTCACACGTGTGAAAGACAATTCTCAAACTTGTAGTATGTTCCCAAGCCGATGTAAAACCAAAGTGTTCACAGTCATTCCACAATTTTGTAGATTTTTCCATTTTGATATTTTTCTGTCTTCCTTTGCCTTTGAGTTAATACTATCACAATTACTTCCTAAACATTTTATGTCCTAGATTCAGGTTATACTCACATGCACACTTCTTTTTTGTTTCTTTGTTTTTAAAATAAGTGTTTCTTTTTAGGCTTGTTTTAGATTTACAGAAAAGTTTGCAAAGATAGTACAGAAAGTTCCCATAAACACAGCAACCAGTTTTCTCTAACGTTAAGATCTTATATTAGTGTGGTATGTTTGTCACAACAAATGTCACAACTAATACTAACTCACTATTACTAACTGAAGTCCATACATTTTTCAGATTTATTTAGTTTTAACCTAATATAATTTTTCTATTCTAGAATCCCATCCAGGACACCACATTATATTTAGCTGTCATGTCTACTTAGGCTCCTCTATGTTGTGACAGTTCCTCAGACTTCTGAGACTTTCTCAGACTTTCTCAGACTTCTACTACTCAGGAGTAGTAGTCAGACATTCTGTACAATAGAATGTCCCTCAATTTATGTCTGTCTGATAGTTTTCTCATTATTAGACTGCGGTTATGAGTTTTGGAAAGAAAGAGCACAGAAGTAAAGTGCCATTTTTATCACATCATATCAAAGGTACATACTATCCACTATTGACATTAAGCTTGATCACATGGCTGAGGTAGTGTTTCTCACATTTCCGTACTGTAAAGTCCTTGTTCTTCACCTGTTTTCATACCATATACTTTGGAAGGAAGTCACTATGTTTAGATCACGCTTAAGAGATCATTGGGAGAGGGGACAGAGTTACGCGTTACCTTTTTAAGAGTAAAGTAGCTACACAAATTATTTGGAATTCTGCAGAGGAGATGTGTCTATTTCCCCTCAATTATTTATTCAATCAAATCTTTATATCAGAATAGACTCATGGCTACTCGTTTTATATTTTGGATTATAATCCAATACTATTTATTTAGTTTGCTGCTCAAATTGTTCCAATTTTAGCCATTTGGGAGCTCTTTTGGTTGGTTCTTGCACCCCTTTGAAATACTCCCATCAGATTTTTTTATGAGCGCTTTTTTACTTTTTGGCACTGCAATGTGGTCCAAGCTCATCTTGTGTATTCACTGCACCTGCCCTAGACTTAGCCATTTCTCCAAGAAGCCCTGATTCCTTTTACTGGAGAATGTTATTAGAAATCAATATATGGACCCTGGGTGTGCTCATTGCTACTGGGGTGTCATTGCTTCCAGGCCCTCTCAGCAAACAGAGCTTAGAAATATATGTATATATACTAACCCATGTATACACACATATCTATAATTGTTTCTATATTTAGCCACCTGTATTTATATTAAACTAAACATGAGTCCATATTGATGAATCCCCCTATAATCCAGTACTAAATGATTTATTCTAGCCTCTCCTTCTGCATATCTATAACCTCCTACTCCATCAGTAGCTCCCACAATCCATACATTCATTTACGAGTTTGTTCAGTACTAGTATATATGCATAGTGGCTGTGTTAATTTGCAATTCCCTAACAACAAATGATGTTGGGCATTTTCTCATACACTTATTTTCCATCTATATATCATCTTAGCTGAGGTGTCTATTCAGATCTTTGCCCATTTTTCCTTGGGTTGTTTGTTTCCTTTTTGTTCACTTGCTAAAGTTTTTTTTGTGTGTGTTCTGGATATGTATGTTCTGGATATTCTGGATATTTATCAAATATATGATTTGCAAATACTTTCTCCCAGTCACTTGTCTTCTCTTCTCTTAACAGTGTGTTTTGCAGACTTCACTTGTTTTTAAAACTTTGAGTTTAATAACTCAACACCAGTGAATTCAGCCTTGTTTTTGTACTGGTCTAAGTGTAAAATTACTCTTTGTTCACATCTTTCAATCACCAAATTTTTAAAAGTCTGTTCAGATGGAGTTAGTCTCTTAACAATATCTTTAACTCAGATTGGTTCAAAATTCAGGGAAGTGAGGACATCATTGTGGAAGACTACAATATTCTGTGATTCCCCAGCAATGTCCCCATTCCTTTCCTCCTACTGCTCATTTGGGAGTACATTAAAGCAGAAAACTTGCTTTTTCTGAGGATCATCTCCAACCACAATTCCATCAAAGAAAAACAAGAAGCCAGTGAAGTGAAAAAAAATAGATTCCACGACTTCCCTGGTGGCGCAGTGGTTAAGAATCTGCCTACCAGTGCAGGGAACACAGGTTCGAGCCCTGGTCCAGGAAGATCCCACATGTTGCGGAGCAACTAAGCCCGTGCGCCACAACTACTGAGCCTGCGCTCTAGAGCCTGCAAGCCGCAACGACTGAAACCCACGTGCCTAGAGCCCAAGCTCTGCAACAAGACAAGCCACTGCAATGAGAAGCCTGCGCACTGCAACGAAGAGTAGCCCCTGCTCACCGCAACTAGAGAAAAGCCAGCGCGCAGCAACCAAGACCCAATGCAGCCAAAAATAATAAATAAATAAATAGATAGATAGATTCCACACCATTTGAAATGATTCCACTAATTTTATGTCGTGGTAAACATCAATTTATTCAGCAGTAGATTTCAATTATGTTTCTAATTTGCAAATGTTGCCCTCCAGTAGATCTCAAATTAGAGGGCTAAGCACTAAGGAAAGGCAAGACAATGACATTGCAATTAGAAATTCTTCTAAAATATTCAGTTAACTATTTGGAAAAGTAGTAAATGGTGCACCTTATTTATTGGTAAAAGGCATATATGAAATTTCATTTAGATTGGATTCATCACTGTGTTTCTTAGACTGGTTATGATCTATTTTTAATTTGGGGGATATCTGGTTATATCTGAATCTGCTTTGGGATGGTTGGGATTTGGATAAGTTTGAAGACTGCCATGGAAAAGTAACTGTTTGACTACTCTAAAAGGTACTAGAGGAAAGTGCCTAATTTTTATTATAATGGGATTTGTTGTTTGCAGTAGAACACTAGAAATAAGAAAGTCATTTCTATCATATTCCTAGCATTATGAGATGATACACAAAAGAGGTCCTTCTTTAATCTTTTTTTTTTCCAAATTCCCCATCACCTTTTGTAACCTCCCTAATCCCAAAGAAATGTGAGAGTCAGACAGACCTGTGTTTACAGTCACAGTCTAATTTAGACAATGTGTAAATCTTTCCCTAAGCCTTCATTTCTACAATGGGAAAAGAAATATGGAGGGCTTCCCTGGTGGCGCAGTGGTTGAGAGTCCGCCTGCCGATGCAGGGGACATGGGTTCGTGCCCCGGTCTGGGAAGATCCCACATGCCGTGGAGCGGCTGGGCCCGTGCGCATCCGGAGCCTGTGCTCCGCAACTGGAGAGGCCACAACAGTGAGAGGCCCGCGTACCGCAAAAAATTTAAAAAATTAAAAAAAAAAAGAAGTATGGAAAATGCATGCCTTTTAGGGTTATTGTTCAGAGCTAACTGAAATAATAAAGATGAAATCTGCATAGCCCTTAACACAAAGTTAGCTTCTCCTCTTTTGTATGTTGAATTTCTTTCCTTTGAAATATACTCAACATAAGCCTTCTTAGTCCATACAGGATGCCAGAGTCATGAACTTAGCATTCCTTTTCATTTCTTTGTTAAGAATACCCTACTTCATGCACACAGAATGTCCAGCTGCTCCCTTGCCCACACTGTCCATGTGCCCACCCCTGAGGTTAGAGCTCTTTCACCAGGTGCTCCCACCCCCTCAACTGCCCTCTCTACAAGCCCCAGTGCACATGAAGGACAGAACACATTCAGGTCTCATTTGAACGTTCATTTGCATCACTGTTTCCATGAAGGCAGGGATTGTGTCCCATATACCTCAGATTATCTAACATCTTCACAATAGGTTCTTGGAAAATGTTTAGGAATGAATGAAAGGCAGGAAAGGAGACAGGAAGAGAAAAAGGTAAGGAAGGGAGAAGGAAGGGAAGGTTGTAGCTAGAAGACAGATATGAAAAGCCTTTTCTCTCTTTTACAAGCACCTACCTGGAGAATAAAGCAGACTCATGTTTCTTGATTAAGTCAGCTGAGATTTTAAGAAATCTGGAGCACATTAGTGTAGTGTATGTAGCACACAAGTCCTGTTCTGCTGTCTCTGCTCTACATAAATGCTTCCTCCTCATTTGTCTTGTTATCTCCCTAAGTGAGATTTGAAGGCAAAACTTTGAAGGCTTCAGAGTTTTTGAGCCCTCAAATTTCATCTACCACTCCTCGAATCCAAAGATCCTTAGGTTCTTTTACATCCTCCCTTATAAAACCTATAAATGATCTCATAGGCATCACTTATGCATGTGGCTGCAATGAAACAATACGGCCGTCACTCCACCCAGGCAAGTTTGTTTTTGCCAGATCTTTAACTTTCATGAAGTCCTATTGAATAAAATTTAAATGCCAGAGAAAAGTTTTTCAAAACTGCAGACATTTGGGGACCTTGCTGAAAAACTCCCCCTTGACCCTGAAATCTTATTTTTCCCAAGCCAGTGCTGAAGTTCAGGCATTGTGGGGGTTGGTGGATTAGGTAAGATCCCAAAATTGATTTTACCATCAGAAAGCTCAGGGCTTAAAGAGGGCTCTTCAGAATGAAATGGGGCCAAAGGACCATCTATGCGCTGGAGCTACTGGGCATCACGTCTTCAAGAGTCATCTTGTTTCACACCATGAGGTTCTTGGACCTGAGCCACCGCACCAAAAAAACAAACCTCCTGGATCACCTGGCTTCCTGTCTACTCCCTGCCCCTGACCTTCCTTCCTTGTTTGACCTCAGTTCCACTGCACCCTGTAGTCTCCTTCCCACTCTCTTTTGGCACGTGAAAGGAATTTGTTCTGAAAGTTCCCCTAAGCAAGTAAAACGTCATTAAGACTTTGGAATGCATTTTATTCATTCAAAAAGTATTTACTGAATACACACCAAAGGCTAGCACTGTGGAACGTAAGAAGAGCTTAGATATAATTCCTGTTTTTGGAATACTTGTATTCATAAAAGATCTTGCAATTAAATGGAGATTTTTATTTTCATTTAGTAGTTCATTACTCTTCTTGATAAAGGCATTTTCTATTTCCCATGTGTTATTTATGTGGGACAACAAAAAAGGATTTTCTCTTTCCTTTATCTTTTGTCAAATGTTTGCTTTGTTCAAAGCTAGTACAATGCCAATTTAGTTAAATCACATTTGCTTCTGTACAATATAACTGTCATGTCAAAGTTATTATATTAGTACAGAAGTTAGTAAACATAAACAAAATGTGTTTTCAGACTAAAATGACATAAAACTCATTTCCATTTTATCTTTCTACTTTCCCTAAGAAAGTATGGATCTCCCAACAAAGCATGACATTTTGAGTGGGGGAACCCTTAATTTTTCTCGCCATATTGCCTGTCTCTCCCTTCCCTACACACAAGCACAGATACATGCCAAAGGCAGACACAGAGGCCCATCTGGAATCAGAGGCAATCCAGTCGTGGACACTTTCACAGGAAACCTCAAGATTCAGGGCCATGTATGTCTTCTGCTCCTTCTCCAGAGATAGTGAGTGATATGGGGATGACACACAGTGTGAAATCCCTAGAAATGGAGAAGCTGTGCATCGCTTAATCATCACACTCTAGATGCCATGGCTTCTTTTCAATGAACTTCTTTCTAGAACATGGAATTGCATGGTTGCACTGTGGGAGGGATACAGAGTTAGGTGTTCATTTGGGTATGTATTATCCTGCTATTGATGGGTTCACATCAAGTACATGATGTGATATCTTCCCAATACCAACTTGACCCTTCATGCTAAGCCTTCTCTAACCCAAAGCTTATATATTTCAGAAAGCAATTCTTCTATGGGTGTTTGCTATGTAAACATTAAAAAGTACTGAAAACAACTCCCCTTCCCCAGTCTGTAGATCTACATTGTGTTTGAAATAAAACCTAAAAATTTAGTTCAGCAGGATCTTTATTGGATTGGTCAGCACTGTCTAAAATAAATGTTTCTCTTATCAATTTTTCAGCAAACTTGTCAAAACCAAATAAAGGGATTTTCAGTGATCTTCATTCTGTGTGTAAACACAGTGCTATTTATTCACCAACGAAAACTGTTTCATGAAAACCAAATTATTACTGTGCCAACTCATTTTTTCAAAGCTCTCTTTGGGTCCATAAAAGTTTTTGCAGTGCATTTTGTTTTTAGAAAGATGACGACGATTCTTTCCTGCAGGTGATATGGACGTGACAGACTCTGATCTATGTGACCACCAGGAGACATAAAGCACAGTTTGACTGTTCCTGGCCACCTCTAACTCCCATCAATATTGCAACTATAATCAAACATAATCCAATCATTTGGAGTGTGAAGACTCAGAGGATTCTGAAGGGCTCTGTAGGGGGTATGAGGGCTCTTCTGATTCTCTCAGATTGACTGGGGAGCTGCCTCATCTTATTGCCTGTAATTTCAACTGAAATGGCTCCAAGAGGAGAGAAATGGGATATTAAGAGGTAGATGACCTTTGAATCTATTTACACCTCTGGGCAAACACAGCAGTGAGGCTGAGAGGAGCTGTGAAGACTATTCTTTAATAGGAATCTCATGTCACTTGCACCTGCTTAAAAGAGAGGAAGAGCCTCAGGAAAGTTTTCACAAAGTTGGCCTTCTATCTTCCAGACCAACTCTGCCCCCAAACAGACAAACAAAAGATTGTTTACTTGGCTCTGTTTTCTTCCATTTTTCAAGAATAAAATCTTCTTATCCTCTTGCTGTATTATTGTCTCCAGTAATTAGACCCAGTATCTGAGGCCTGTCGAGAGCACTGTACTAGTTAGCCATCAAGTCACTTTGATTAAATTCAATAAATAAGGCAGTAAACATGGTTTATGGCTTATTAAAAGTACAATTGATTGCATACTAAAATATTCAGAGACCTCTGAATAAATCAACTAGTTAGCCAATTCAGTATTTTCAGACAGGGCAAATTTATCCTTTAAGTACACTGCAAAACTAAAAACTCTCTCCTTGAAGTTTTAATATGTTCAGCCTTATGGAATAAGAGCCAAAGACTTAAAGAGGAATTCAGAGGCATTTCTCATTCATGTAAGACTAACTTATTCCAGTTTAAAATAGCTACATCTTTACTCTTAAAACTTTCTTACAATGAGAGATTCAAAAACTCCATTAACCTATTCCTATGTCTCTTAAAAACAATTAATATATTCTTATTTAACTTGAATCCTTTCTCATGTAATTGTCTGTAACCTTTGAAAATGAAGGGAGTTTGAGCCAGGACGAATGAAAATGAAAATGCTGTGTATTGATTTGGCCCTCTATTTCTGCAGTGTCTGTTCTTTTACATAAAGCCCTCCACCTCTCCACTGGAATGACTCTTGCTAAGGTCACCCATGACCTGATTACTGTCATTCACCATAGTTGCTTTTAAAGCCTCATCTGATTTGATGTCCCTGCAGAATTTAACCAACTCACCATACCTCCTTACCCAGCTTCCCCACGCCACTCCATATTTGCTTCTCTGATAGTTTCTTCTTATTTCCTACTGCCTCTACTCTCTTCTATTCCTACTGAACTCAGGTGTCAGTCATGTATTTTCTCTGATTTTCTTAGGTGATCTCACTACCTCCATTGGCTTCATCAGTCAAGTGACATTAATTCTTAGATCAGTACCTTGGACTTTAATTTCTCTTCTAAGATCCACACAGCCTTCCTGCTACCTATTGGAAGTATGAAAAGCCTAACAACTATCTCACATCTAACGAGTTCATCTTCCCCTCCAAACTCACTATGTCTTGATTAGTGACATCACCTTCCGTCTAGGTGCCCAAGCCAAGGACCCAGAAGTCACTTTTGGCATCTTCTACTCCCTCACCCTCCACATTAACTGGTAACAGATTACACCAATTCTGCTTCTAAAATGCCTCTCAATATATCGACTCTTCTCTTTCCACTGCCAATGGTGTTAGCACAGGCCTTTAGAGACTCTCGCTTGGTCTACTTTAACAGATGATCACCCCATCATCATTCTTATGCTCATTCACACGCATTGCATTTCTGCCTCAGAGATCAGTTAAAAGTAAAAATTCACTTTGCTAAACAAATATAGAACAGAGAAAATCTCTCTGATGGCTCGCTTTTGCCTACAGATACAAATTCAACCAACCTGTTGAGTACATCAGACTCGTTAGACATTCTAGTGGGTCTAAAGAGCATCACATTGGAAGTTAGGAAAATTAGGTTCTCATGCCATATATAGGTCCATAAAGTTTCTCTCGGGTCCTAAACTTCACCATCTGTAAATGTGAGTGTTGCATTAGATAATTTCTCAGGATCTTTCCATTTCTGGCAACTTTGTCAGGACAGTTAAATATAATAAGATAATGTCAAAAGACCAGTTAAGCTGCTTTGGGATATCATTACAGACATTACAGACAGCTTAATTCTTATTTTAGTTCTATTAATTAACAAGTGTCTATTTGGGGGGGCGGGTCATCTTTTCTGTGTCAGGCAATTAGAGAGACAGATAGGAACAAGAATCAGTTCTGCTCCCTTAGGAATGTTCAATCTAGTTGTGAAAAAAAATAGTAGACTGAATAAAAGTGGAAAGCACACATAAATCCATATTATTTAAGTAAATTACTGAATAAAGTAATAAATGAGGATAACAGCCTATTCTCTCATGCAGGAGAATTTCAAATTCTTTCATACTTACCCTCAAGGAGGTAGAGCACAGCTCTCCACCCCTTAAGTGTGGGCTATACACAGTGACTTCCTTCCAAAGAGTACAGTATGAAAAGATGAGGCTGAAAAGAGTAACTTTACAGTGGAGAAACCTGACAAACACTATCTCAAACAGATTATCAGGGTCAACACCAAGTGATAAGTCATGTTGACAGTGTGTTGTCATGATGTGATGAAAATGGTACTCAACCTTTGTGGTCTTCCTCTCAGAAGCCCATAACCCTAGACTAATCACAGGTGAAAGAGAAGACAAACCAAAATTGAGGGTCATTCTACAAAATACCTGACAGGTACTCCTCAAAGCCTTCAAGGTCATAAAAAGCAAGGGAAGTCTGAGAAACCACCAGAGTCAAGAGTAGCCTAAGCAGACATGATGAGTGTATGTAATGTGGTATCTTGGGTGGGATTTTAGAACAGAAAAAGGACATTAGGTAAAACTAAAGACATCTGAATAAAGTATGGACTTTTACTAATAATTACCTATTGCTATCATTTCATTAAGTGTGACAAATGTAACATTAATGTAAGATATTAATAATAGCAGAAACTGGGTGCTGGTATATGGTCTTTCTGAACTGTCTTCTCAATTTTTCTATAGATCTAAAATGAAAGCTTATTTTAAAAACAGACTATTCATTCATTCACTTATTCAACAGACATTTATTAAATGCTCACATTGTTCCAGCCACTATGCCAAGCATTGAGAACCCAAAGATGAATAATGCACATGGAAGACCCTACACAATTTAAACTGCTGACTGAGTGCAATGGTAATTCAGAGGAACCTGAAGTTTCTTCTGGCTGGCTGCTGCAGGAGAATGTTGGAGAGGAAGGAGTTGAAAGCAGGCTACATCTACTTTACAATATATGGCTGAGTTTTACTCGTGCCTACAAGGCAGTGAAATTTCCCTGGGAGCAGAGAAGTAATAAAAATAGAATAATCACCAGAACAAAATCTGCACAGATCATGCAAATGGGAAAACAATATCAAGCATCCCTATTGGAACTGCTCAGCAGCTGGGGTATGACTCAGCTGATGAATGATTTGGATCAGTCAGCTGCCTACCTGCAATGCCCAGCACGGAGTCCCTGTGCATAAGTGGCTGGGTTGGTAAGTCAGTCAGCGGAAGTTGAGAGACAGTGTTCCTCATGTCCCCAGTGAAGGCCTTTCAACTCATAATATACCCATATGCCTGAATAGTACTACAGAACAAAATCATGTTTGTCACTCTCTCCAAACATGGTGAGGCAATTAGATAAGTATCATGCTTGCAGCTAATGAGAGCAGCTTTGCAAGTGAGGGGTTCACCCACTGTATGCCCAGGGTTCCTTATTATTAAGTAGGAGACATGAGATAAGAACCTACTTTACTTAGCTCCACTGTGATGCTCTCTAGATAAAATCATTTGTTGTATTTCTTCCCCTTTCTTATCAACACCAGCCTGTCCACAACTGATCTCATTCTAGACACTGAGGCAAGATCAGATGTGCGCACAAAAAAATATTGAAGAATTAGTAAAGCTAGGAGGATCTGCCCTCTAGGTACACTGGGATGTCAGAGTTTGAAAATAGGAAGAAGGGCAGACCATGTATGATCAGCCTGAAGAGGTGAGTAAGAGGGTCATCCACCAGCCCAATACACTTGGCTGAGTGTGGGTGAGCTTGGACTCCACAAAGTTTGGCATCAAAATCTAAGTCAATTCAATTTGATGCACAAAGTTTAAAGGCTCAAACATAGGTTCCAAGCAATTTTTGAAGACAGTTGGGATGAAAACATCATCATTCAGTGCAGGGCAAACAGGAGGTGTAGATCATTCACTGAGCTCTGGATTAGGTGACGCTGAGGACAGAGATCAGGCTCCTCACTGAGACAATCACTAGAGAAAGTAAGAGCTCCAACTAAGCAAACTAGAGTTGAACCAGGCTTCCAATCCCTGCAGGGGAACTGAGATACTAAACCAAAACCTGAGTCCAGACCAACAAGCCCGGGCTTAGGGAAAGGTTGAGACCCCATGAAGTTGTAGCTGTGAGCTTATATCCATCACACTGAACACCAGTCTGAATAAACATATCTAACTTAGACCCTACTCCCTGCTGGAGAATGAGATTCCCCATGTGAACTTTGGCCTGTTCAGCACCAGATCAGATGCTGGGTAGGGCTGAGCCTAAGCAAAGGAGCTGTCTCTGTCCACAGTTGGGCAGGGCTAGAGAGGTCAGGTTCTGCCAAGCAGGGTCTATAGCCACATAAGAGAAGGGTGGGTACAAAGCAGAAACAGCAAGTTAGATTAGAGAGTTTCTGTGGCCACCCCAACTATAATTCATCCTAAATACCCACTCACACGGAAGAGATCTACATGAAATGAATATACAGTAAGATTTGGGCAAACAAAGATATAAGCCAGCTTTCCAAATAATGTGTCCTGGGTCTTTCTTGCTAAAGGACAGGATCATCTTCAAAACATTCATCTTATAAGGAGGAAAGAGGCAAAACTGATCCTCTCATCATATAAAAGGAACTATAGAAAACTGGGATAGGATATAGTTGCACTCTAATTTTGCAAACCTAGCCTTGTTGTTTAGAACACTTGTTTAAAATAAAAATTGCCCTCAAGAAAGAAAGAGAGTTTTCCAGCCATATATCTTATAGATTGTATCCTGTGGTAAAGTATCAAAGAAATCCAAACAATCTGAGGGCTCATTCAGTCCTTTTAAAATCAAGCCAGTCAAATTATTTTTCAGGGTCTCAGAGTGATTTAACCAGGAGGAATATTCTCTTGAGTGAAAGTAAAATGTTCACCCCTGTGTCTAATTAGGTTTTCCAGGGCACCCAGCGGACAGTGGCAAGAGTCACGCTGTGAAAGTGACTCATTTTCTAGCAAGTGAGGTCACGCTGTGAAAGTCACATCATTTTCTAGCAAGTGAGGAGTGTAACTGGCCAACCAAGAGAGTGACCTTGTTCCACAAGTTCTAAAATCTTCAGCAGACAATATCCCTTTTATGCCCTAAAGGGAAATTCCCTGTTATGTATGACTGGGGTGGCTGTGTGATCAAAGGGATGGAGAGGCTGCTGGTAGTGCTAGACAAGGATGAGCAAGACATTCCTTCTTCATCAGTCCCCCTGGGTGAGGGGCAATGATGGCAGCTGCCAGCACATGTTCCTTCTACTGAAAGTGCCTGGGAGGTACAGGGGGGACACAGGTGACAGCAGCCTTCACCTCAAAACAGACTAGTTGTGAACTGTGTCCTAAGGTACCCTGGATGAGTCGCTTAGCATCTAAAGTTCTTTCTCTTCTTTTCTTTCACTGTGAAAGACTATTTTTTTTTTATTAGTTCATCTCAAAGATCAAAGATGTGTGTGGTGCTAGTGGGGACACCGAGGACGGCAAATGCCCTACTGCTGATTCCCTCCATCCTACTGCCCAGTGTATAGTCATCAACTGTGTTCACATTTTCCAAAAGGAGTGCTTCCTGTAAAGCGGTTGGAGAGGAATGATTTCCTGAGAGCGGCTAAAATAATTCGAGGCACATGGATTTATCCCAGAAGAACATCTGCTTTACAGATCCTCAAAGTGGTACGTAAGAATAGAAAGCTAGAGAGTCTTTGAAAGTAAGCATACAAACTCTCAATTGGATCAAGAAGATGATGAGACTCAAGCAGCCATAGCTTGGGTGTGGGTGGTTTTTTGTTTGTTTGGTTTGATTTGGCTTTTTCTCAATGGGTCTGGAGAGTAAATGTGAAAGCTAATCTATTCTTCAACAAAGGAAACATTTACTGATTTACCTGCTGCTTAAAACATAGTTTTGTAGCTCTCTAGTTACGTGTGAATATTGCATATTTACTTCTCTCCCCTCTGATCTAGAGCTCCTGAACTAGAGCTCCTCTAAGGGAGAGATTAAGATGTTTCTGATTCTGAGGAATATATGCCAGCTCCCCAGCTAGGGACCCCGAAAGAACACACTAACCATTAGCTCATTAACAGCATATCCCTCGCAATTGTTGTCTCCCAGAAATTAAAGACTTATATGCCCTCATGAACATACGAAGCCTTGAATTTTATTTCCTTGTACTAGGATTTTTGGATATGGGAAAAACTAACATTTATTTCAACAGAATATTTAATTCCAATGTTCACATAACAACTAATAAACACATAATAATTTTGACATAAGCAAATATGATTTTTACTTTGAAAGAGGTCTTAAAAGCCACAGGAATGAATTAATGCAAGTTCTTAGAATATGTAATAGAGCTGCGGATAATATGCATTTTCATAAATTTGTATTACAGCATGTCCTTTTCCTTTAACCTATTTATATTCTCATTTCCTCAGTAGTTCACTCTAGAGAGATCAGTTAGCAAATCTCACCTTCTAAAATTGAATTTCCATTTCCATCTCTTTAAGGGAAGAAGATTGCGAATAATATAGATATTAATTTTCAAATTTGTTGATTTCTAGCAGAATGGGATGCAGAGAGGATCTTAATTTTCACATAATTGATTTTTAAACCACCCATTTCTACAAATAATTCTTCGAGAAAAGATTCATTGCAATTATATGGAAATAATACTGACTCATCAGCATAAAAATATGGTGTATACCATATTTTGCACTCTTACAAAAGTGTTATTCTCTTCAAGATAAAAAATTTTTAAACTACAGTTTCAATACACAATTGTAGAGTCAAATAGCTATGATCCAATGAACATAGACTCAGAGCTCTACATTGTGCTTTAGGAGGATGGGTTGTTGATCATGGGGCTTTTTTTCCTAGCCAGAGTTCCCATTAAGAAAGTAGCATGAGAAAGGAAGTATATTCTATTATGAAGAATAATAGGATGCCTCTTGAAATATCATATTTATTCTAAGACATTGGTTTTTGATTTGTGACAATGGAGATGAAAAGTGCTTTGGACGAGGATTCGGGAAAAGTAACTTGATGAAGTATATAGGGAAGATCAAATTGGCAATATACATTAGCCCCTTGCTGAATCCACTTTATGTTTGTACTGCATTTTTCAGCTTGTTAAGGAAAATAACTAAAGAGTGAATTTTATCATTACTCACATATGCAAAACTATGGAACATCTGCTAAAATATTTCAAAAGAATGTACATCTAATCTTCTAAATGCTGATTTGGCGGTGGGGGGTGGGTGGAATTTTTGCCCAGTTGGTCTGGAAAAAGTAGTGTCCTTCTGCTACTCACTAACTATGTGAAAAAGGCGGGGGGAGATTTGGACATGGAAGAGAGAGGATCAGGAGAGGGAAGTCTTCCCTGGGTTGCTGAAAGACCAGTCTCCTTTAAAACTGAAAAGCTAATGTTTCTCTTCAATGCATGTAGTGGCCTTTTTTGAATCACCCACATTTAAACCTGCCCCTCCTCAGTAACCCTCCAACGTTTAAAACAATGTCTTTTTTCTGATTCTTTCTACCTGTAAGCACTGTTGTGGATTTCCAGTGTAACAATAAAGGATCTGATGTATCTTCTTCCATTAAGAGCTACAAATTGGTTTCTTGGCTCATCAGTGGTAACTAGCTTTAAAAAAAAAAAAAAAAAGGACTCCTTAAATCTAAAGAAATATCACTGGGATTCCAAGCACTATGGAGGTGAGATGTGTCTTCATGGAAGTGTTGATGGGGGATTTCCCATCCACCCCAAGTAGATGGCAGCCTATTTTACTTACACTCAACACCGACCCTCAATGCCACCTTGCTATGACCCTGGAACAAGAAGTTCCCCCAAAACAACTAGAATTTTCTTTCATCATTTTCTAACTACTTTTTAGGACTTCTGAGGCACACATCCACAGTTATCTATTTAAGTAACCATAGAGAACAGAATACTAGTCTTGTCATAAGAAGAACCAAATTTTTCCTATTACCAACTGCATGACCTTGGTGAGTTACTTAAATCCTTCTGAGCAAAGATATTTCATAAAACATAGCTGTACTCCTTTAACCATCAGGACCAGATTATTGCCCCCCTACAGATTTAATTTTTCTTCTGTCTTTTTTCATTTTTTATTTTTTAGCATGAGTTTCACAGACAAATGCTGAAGTGATTTTGTTTAAAAAGAACCATGGCTTACTTAGAACACCCTTAAGAAGATTCCTAGGATAAAAATAAACTAATCCAATCTTACTTTCATGATATGTGTCACATGAAGATATTTACTTCCAACTTAAGTTCAGTCTCTGAAATATATGCATCATATAGTGGGGGAATCAGTGCCACTTCTGATCTCACACTTCTAAAAACCATAAATCTTTAATTTTTTTAATGAGCATCCAAGCAATGATGACATCCCTGACACAGAAGCAACGTCACTTTAACATATTGCTTTCCTTCATGAATTTGCAAATCTGAACATAATGCTTTTGGATCTCATTAAAGATATAAAAGGAATTTCCATTTACTTTTATTTTTATCTTCATTTCCATTTCAATATTCCAGCCTTAAATTTATACAGTGATGTATGTCAATTATTTCTCAATAAAACTGGAAAAAAATTTGGAATTTTCTTGAATTATAAAATTTTACTTAGAAAAGTATAGTTGTGTGCTTTCCGTGCACCAAAGAATGGATTCCACCATACTTTGTAAGATTACATCCCCCAAATGGATCTCCATAGAGGAAGCCTTCCAGACGCGATGCATATAGCTTATGTTTGCACACACCCAGCCTAAGTCCTCGGTCTGCCTCCCAAAATGTGATCCAATACAGAGCACAGTTCCTTAGAGCATCTTGCAGCCAACTCTGGCCTCAACTAATAACAAGTTTTACTGGGTTAATTCATTTTCTCAGAGTGGGATCTGACATAACCCATGATATGGATTATGTAATGGGTCTAAAAACATTTATATGAACATATGACTTGTGAAACAATGCAAATTGTTCATAGTAGGTGAATGCCTGAGGAAACATGTGTATCCATTAACTAGAATACTACGCAGCCATGACAGACTGTATTCAAAAGTGTTTTTAAAGATATAATCATAATAAATGAAAAAGTCAGAATTAAAATTTGTGTATATATATATATATATATATATATATATATATATATATATATATACACACACACAGTGAGAAACATAAAATAGGACCAAAAAGGACCAAAAAGATATAATACCAATAACTGAGACTGAGTGGCTTGATGACAGATGATTTTTTTCTTCTATTTTTCTATTTATTTTCAACATTTGCTTTAATAAGATTATGCTATTTTAATAGAGTATGCTCGTATTTTAAAGTATTTAACAAGAAGGCTGACTTTGTTTATACTTTTCCTCCTAAATTCATCTTTTACTTTTTTTCAAATGAGAGAGGACAAAGGCAAAGCATAGCAGTGGTAAAAAAACAAAACAAAACAAAACAAAAAAAAACAGGAAGCAGAGATTTGAGTTGGGGACCTGGGATTAGGTATGGAAACTACTGTAAAGAGGTTAGAAATCAACAAGGCACAGTTGTAGGTTTATTGTTAGAGGTCAAATTTACAAACTGGGACTGGTCCACTTAGAAAAGGAAAGAGGAACAGAAACCCAGATTTAAAGCCAGAAAAAAGGAGACAGGGATAGGCAGCAATATGCTGACATATCATGGGCCATCTCATGTGTAACTACTGGAGTCCCCCATACTCTCTGACTCTGGAGTGAACTAAGCACCACCCAAGACTTATAGCCACTGAGGGGGTTAGCACCATATCCTACCCTCACCTCCTTGAGGAAGGACATCTGGCAGCAGGGCCATGCTACAGTTATTAAGGGATTCAAGTCATGGGACAGCCATACCTGAATCTCATCCCTCACTTTATCATGCATGGGAAGCCTGACTGCTCTCAGCCCTCACTCAATCCAACTTAGATGTGAGGGTGCCTCCAGGTCAAAGTGGAAGGAATAGAGGAAAGGGCAATTGAACCAAAGTAACAATTACAAAGCACAACAGTTATTTTGACTGAATCTAGAAGCTAGATACAATCTGGGTATGAAGACCAGAAGGGAGTTAACTTTTCTGTAGTGAGTGGTATGGTGGTCCATAACATTAACCTATTCTATTAGTTCATTCCATCAATTTCTTATTCAATATAAATTCTTTGAGGGCCTACTTTGGGCAGAGCACCATCTCAGACACTGAGGATGCAGCAGTGAATAAAAGAGGACGTTCTCACACTTGTGCAGTTTACAGTCTCAACTGGGAAAGATGATTTTAATAATAATAATAAACTAGATAACTAGAGCATTTCGGGTGTTGATAAGGGTATGAAGACAATAAAATAGGATGGCATGACCAGGAAGTCTACTTCAGACAGTCAGAAAAGTACTCTTTGAAGAGGTTACATCTGGGCTGAGGCATAATGATACTAAAACCAGCAAAGGGAAGCTATACCTTTAGAGGACAATCTCACATAAAGCCAGAACCTGCAGAGAGCAACATCTTCATGAAAGGAGATAAACTAGGAAAGAAATCTCTGGTGAAGGAGACAGTGAAAACACTTGGCATCTCATCTTGGCTCTGGATGGAGGAGAGGGAGAGGTAGAACTGTCCACCTGGGAATTTATATTTATGAGCCTAAACTCACATGGTTACAGCCAGAATTTACACTACTCACATGGGGGAGGGATGTAGAGCCTAAAAATTAGTTTAGAATGAGTGTTTACTTCTCATAAGCAAATGAAAATCCTCTTTAGAGGAAAACATCTTAAAACTTGACCTCAAAAGAATTTCCACAAATTATGCTCCATAAAATATGTACTCATAATTTTAAAAAAGAAACAGACCCAGAAAGACTGCAAATATTAGAAGTATCAAACGTTTAGCGTAAAATAATTATATTTAATATGGTTATAGAAATAAGAGTATTTGTTTAAACATTAAAAAGAGACAGGAGACTGTGAAAATAATGAGATATACTTGGGTAAGAATTAAAGAGAGCTCATAGAAAAAAAATTTTTTTTAATTTTAATAATGAAATTAGAAAGTCAACTATTGGATTAAACAGATGAGACACAATTGAGAAAACACATGTAAAGACTTTGTTGGACTAAATGCAAAGTACTTGATAAAGTTAGAGGTCTATAGATTATGCATAGCCAGCTTCCCCTGATTACTGCCAATGGAGTGTTAGAGAAAAGAGAGGTGACCCTATCAAGCATTCTCTCAGGGCAGAAATTCTCCCTTCAGCCTTCTACTCAGAGACAAGTGTGAGCTCCAAGAAAGAAGGACCCAGTGCAACTTATTCACCAGCAGATCTACAGAATTTGAAATAATCCTTGGTAAGGGCTCAATACACATTTGTTAACTGACTTAATGAATGAATAATGGTGTATCTAATAATAGTTGGTAGAAATCCTGCAATGCTATTTGGAGGTGTTAGTCTAAATCTGGGTCTACACAACTCTAAAGTATCTGAAAAAATAAATTAAAAATTCAGTTCATTAGAAAATATTTTGTGCCCAGTGCCAAATGCCCAGATGTTGCCATCTAAAGAGAGATTTGGGTTTCTGTACAACATTGGATGGTTGACAATGGTTCTCTCCTAGCATCCTCTTATTTGGATGTTGTGCTGACAAAACCCAAGCAATACTCCCATCTCTACAATCTCTGTTCCATTCTCTATTCTCCCTGAACATTTTGAGATAGTGAATTTAAAACTTTAAAATGCCAGCCAATGAGGTGTTGATGTAGTCTTCAGAATTTCAAAACTCTTTATTAATCCTCGCAGATTATCCCAAGCGTATCTTTAATGCAGTATATCAACCGAGGAAGTGGCAGGGGAAAAACATAAGTAAATAATTTTTACTGCTAAATCTCTTTCAGCCTGTGCCACATTGCATATCACATGTGTATTCTCCCCTGTCCACAATGACTTTTTTCTGGCTCTCAGGCAGATGTGATTCCATCAATGAAAAAGTCATTTCATCTACAAGGCAATCTACAAATCCACAGATATTATGCCATCCCCACAGGATCAAATTCAAACTGGGCATTTCATCTACGAGGCCATCTACAAGTTGTGAAAAGGACAAAATGATGGCTCCATGCACACGTCTCACTGGGGTCTCTGTGCTACTCCTTTTAAGCAGGGTCATTTCTGTTCGCAGGAGTGAAATAGATTTTCTAAAACGGTTGGAAGCCTAGCAAAACAAGATAATGACTAGAATCTGCCAGTCAGCTATAATCTTTGTACCTTGAATGCCTAATTGAACTATAAAACTCACAGCAATAATCAGAAGTCACATGTGAATGACAAGCTTGTAACTAAATTACTAAAAGGTTAGTATTGCTATAAGCTTTCATCTCCAGCTATAAAAGCCTATGCAAGAAACCTACACAATGTCTCATCCTTTTCTAGAAATTATAGGCAGGAGAATGTTCTCTTTCCTGCATAGCATGTTTTGGAAGAAAGAACAGATATTCTAGAATCCAAGTGATAGTTCTTCAAAGACCTCTGAGGTTGAAACCAGTTCCTGCAGAATGTTTACTAAATTCTAATCCCTCACTCATCTCCAGCCCAGTTGCCTCATGCAGTTTGCAATTTGATTGCGAGTGAAGCGAAGCCTCAGTACATTTGTATTTGGCTCACAGACACTTATTTTTAATAACAATTATAATCACAAACTCTGTGTGAACAAAAACCCTATGCCAACATGTGGCACTTTGTTATCAGAAAATGCCTGCAGGCTTAAGGGTAAAATATCCCCTCTTGAAAGCGACAGATAAGGGCAGTGGGGATATCTCTCAACCAGCTTCCCAGTGTTAAGATTACAAAGCAAATAAGAGACCTGGTTTGCAAGTACAAGTTTCCAAGCATCTCTCAAAGCTCATCTCTCACAAAGTTCCATCATGTGGTATAAGAATGTGCCATTTGAAATAAAAATGACTCCATAGGTGCATGCAAAGGTATGTACATGTTGGGGATAAGTTGACCAGATAAGCAGATGCATGCCTTATTTCTGACCCGCACTTATGCTTGTATTGCAGCAAGTTCTTGAGGCAAATGTCCTCAAAGACTTGAAAATTGCTTAGATGCAATAGATGTTGGGTCCTGATAACAAAGGGAACGGTTTATTACTAAACTCTACTGGGCCTAAAATTATGCTGGAAAGAGATACAAATATGTATGAGATTCATAAAGCTGTATTAAGAGAACTCTTTTGTGTAAATCTGAACATCAAGCATGACAAATGTTGAGTCCCAAGTTTGCCAGAAAATAAATTATTATAGACAGAGGACCATGTACAACATGGCAGAGATGCACAACATTTTCTACAAATACCTTTTTTTTTTTTTTTTTTTTGGGTTCACGGGCCTCTCACTGTTGTGGCCTCTCCTGTTGTGGAGCACAGGCTCCGGACGCACAGGCTCAGTGGCCATGGCTCACGGGTCCAGCTGCTCTGCGGCATGTGGGATCTTCCCGGACCGGGGCATGAACCCGTGTCCCCTGCATAGGCAGGCGGACTCTCAACCACTGCGCCACCAGGGAAGCCCTACAAATACCTTTAACCATGAAGGATTATCTCCATCCCTGACACCTCCTCAACCAGTGCAATATGTTCCACTGGAATTGATACAGTGTTCTAAAATTCCTTAAACCTGCATCAGCACCCTCGAGGTTGGCATGGGTAAGATTCATTTTCTTAAGGTATATAGAGTACTTAGGGAAAGTGGAAAAGGGGGCATGGCTTGGGATTTGGCAGCATGATATTAAAGTAATGGAAAAGGAGGAGCAAATTCTGTCAATCATCTATGTGTTGGATATATTCTAGAAAACCCAAACCTCTAGACATTCAGACACTTTTTTTTCATTATGAAGGCAAAAGATCCAGTCTCTAGTCCTGAATTTGTTATTTTGGAGAGGCATAAACCCAGGGCTAAATTAAAGCCTGGAATTACATTTCAAAAATCATAGACGAAGAATTTGCAACTATTTTTCTCTACATTAAAAATTGTGGCTAGGTTCTAAGCTCATAGAAGTGAGTGACTTCACTCGGTATATTCTTCACCTCTGAAGAGAAAAAAAGTGACTATTTTAGCATCATCTATAGTTTCATGCTTGAAACATCACCTAAGGTATATTCATGAGCCAGAACAGGCCTTATTACTGTTATACAATTCCATTTTGGCATCTACTCAACCACGAAAAGAGTTTCATTTTTATGCGAAATATGCCACGTGGCATATGCATTTCATGGTTAAAACCAACACGCCGAACTCAATTCTGCTGCAGGCACTTTACTGGAAGGAATATTTGGTCATGTGGTTATATTATCAGCACGTGGTGCTTTAAAAGTAATTGAAGCCCTAAGTTAGGAGATGCCTTTGTTAGTGTTTTGTTTTTGTTTTTTTAAATTTGATTTGGCAAGGGAGGGGTGTAGCTGGGGGAGCTATTTAGAATCACTCTGCTGATAACTGAAACTGCCAATTGGTGGTGATGTCTGAAGTCTGGCCCAAGCAAAGCTTTTAAAGAACTCAGATTGCTATTAAAAAAATTCTGTATCAGCTAATGCAGATAAAAAGAGCTGGAAAAGACACAGCAGATCATCTCAGGATGGAGAATGAAGTCTCTTGATTATTCAATTAAATCACATAGGATTAAGTGCTGGGAGAGTTCTCTGAATAGTTATTGAAACAAAAGGAGAGGGAGATTCAAATATAACTTCCTTAAAAGAAAAATAAATGTTAAAATAATGATATTGTGATCTTTACAAATGGTACCAACATTAATAGTATACAACATGAGGGTCACATATGTATGTGAGAGAAATACACCCTGCATGTGACAGAATTCAATTAAAGTGAGCAAATATTGACCACCTGCTACCTTCCTTGCATTATGTTGGGTGAAATGGGAGATACATGACCTCAATTATAATCTTAGTTGAAGGAATCAAATCTTAAATGCATAAAACAAAGCTAAAATTGAACAGTGTATTGCCAAAATGTGAAATAATTGGGGTAATCTTAGCAGCTTTATCCAAATAAGTTGCAACAAATCCTTATGGAGATTTGAGGCAAGGCTTGCCTCTCTCACTATCAGCCCCCTTTTGCCAAACCTTGGAATAGGGTCAGAGAAGATCTGGTCTTTGTCCTTAGATCAAAGGTTTCCATTCTTTGGAGCTAAACTTTGAGCTTACCTGTCCTGGCTCATCTGTCCTAAATTCATGTCCATTCTGCCCACATCTCTGCCTACTTATTAAGAACTCAAGTCTTGCTTGTGCCTTACCAGTTGCACATTCCCTGTAGAGGACTATTGTTTCAAATTGTCACTAGTCATTCCCACACTGTGAAAACAGGATTCAGGTCCCACCCTATGAGTAAGGGAGCCCAAGAGCACCTTGAGCTTCAAAGAGCTGGGAAGATGGACCATAAATAAGAAAAAGGAGGATGCGATAAAGAGGATAGGGCAACTGAAAACAAACATCACTCAGATCCTCGTTGCCCAGGGCAGTCTTCTACTCTGTCCCAACAACTAATCAAGAACCTACTAAGTAAATCACCATTGAGGAAATATCTTAGCCCCAGAACCACCTGCCTGAAAAGAACATTAGAGATCATCTGGCTATTTTGATTTTTTATAGTCAAGAGAAACTCACTCAAAGATGTGAGCTTGAGTTCCAGGTGGTCTTCTTAATGTCACTTGATGCCTCCTGGGACAGACCTGTGCTGAAAGCTGTGGGGGATGCTTTTCCTGATGGAGGAAAGAAAGAAAAAAGGTAAACTTGGCAGCTCTGCTAATGAATCAGGTCTCTTTTTTTCTGGCTTTTTATTAATCCTACATTTGGTACAAATACAATACTGGCTAATTTTCGAACAGGACACATGTGAACAGTTCCTAAACTAGCTTGTAGCCTTTCAACAGGGCCAGGACAAGGTGAGGTAGGAGAGACGCCTCACACAATCCTGAGAGTGTTTCCTTGCATTTTGCACCCTCATTGCCTCACTCATCTCACTTTAGACCCAGCCCTGCATTTCAACAACTCCAACAATGTTGACTGTGTTGCCTGATTTATTTATAATACAGGTCAAGATAGAGAATCAGGGAGCGTGTTATTCAGATAATGAGCCAAAAAAAATAGACACTTATAAAACGCATGGCTAACTGAATTCATGATCTTTTCCTGCATAATGATTACATTAGCAAAACAGAGATGGAGCACCTATAACTATGAAATACATATAGTAAATGTTAGTGTGTTAAAGGATTCCAAACTCAAAATAATCACAATATCTTCAGCAGACTGATTTTAGATGTATCCAGACATCAACATCTCTCCTATGGGTGTTTTTTGTTTTTTTGGGTTTTTTTGGCTACGTTGGGTCTTTGTTGTTGCGCGTGAGCTTTCTCTAGTTGCAGCGAGCAGGGGCTACTCTTCGTTGCAGTGCATGGACTTCTCATTGAGGTGGCTTCCCTTGCTGCGGACCACGGGCTCTAGGTGCACACGCTTCAGTAGTTGTGGCATGCGGGCTCAGTAGCTGTGACTCAGGGGCTCAGTAGTTGTGGCTCGTGGGCTCTAGAGTGCAGGCTCAGCAGTTGTTGCACATGGGCTTAGTTGCTCTGCAGCATGTGGGATCTTCCCAGACCAGGGCTCAAACCCATGTCCCCTGCATTGGCAGGTGGATTCTTAACCACTGCACCACCAGGGAAGTCCCCCCTCCTATGGGTTTTTTATTTAATTCAAAATACAATTTGCTCTCTGAGTTACAGAAGTTGTAATTGTCTTAAAAAAGAGAAAAGCTGCTCAGTGTTATTGCCACATGACAAATGGAGGAGTGTAATAAGTGGGAGAACTGGCATAAATGAGTAGGACACATGTCACATATGATCGTTCACTAGAACATGCAGTTTTTCAGCTTTTGAAATATAGACTAGATTAAAATGCACCTTCTCTTTTGGATAAATAATGCTGTTTATATTAGGGCACTTAACTCTGCCAGCACCAAGGGCTGATCAATGGTACCCATCCTATGTTACAATGAAATGATGCTCAGGCTGAGACTGTTGGGTCTAATGCTTGGCATAGTAAGTACAGCCCATCTGATGGACAATTCTGAGTCTCTCAAGAGCTTGTGTGACTATGAGAAGTCAGAGAGGACAGTAACAGTGAGAAGTCAGAACTTACTTTATTGCACTATTGGAAACCCAAGGCAAACCCAAACCAGCTTAAACATCAAAGAGAAGCTGGTTGGCTCAAGAAATCCAACTTACAGTTGAATCATCAAAAAAACAAAAGGCCAAGGATATAAATGAGCCTGAGGAAGAACTAGGGCTAGGACCCAGGTGAGGAATCTCTCTCTCTTTCTCCCTCACTCTCTCTCTCTCTCCCTCCCCCCCTTTCTCTTTCTCCCTTTTCTTTGTGTTCTTCTCATTCTGGATTCCTTCTCTCCCCCACAGACCACCTTTCTCCAAATAGTAAGAAATTTAGCCAGGAGAACAGGGTCAGGTGAGAAAATGACTGCCCCTGAAACAGCTATATGGAATCTCATGGAGAAGAGAGTAGACAAGAGAGGGTGTTGCTCCATACACAAAAATAAATTCAAAATGGATTAGGGACCTATATGTAAGACTAGACACTATAAAACTCTTAGAGGAAAACATAGGAAGAACATTCTTTGACATAAATCACAGCAAGATCTTTTTTGGTCCACCTCCTACAGTAATGGAAATAAAAACAAAAATAAACAAATGGGACCTAATGAAACTTAAAAGTTTTTGCAAAGCAAAGGAAACTACAAACAAGATGAAAATACAACCCTCAGAATGGGAGAAAATATTTGCAAATGAATCAATGGACAAAGGATTAATCTCCAAAATATATAAACAGCTCATGCAGCTCAATATCAAAAAAACAAACAACCCAATCAAAAAATGGGCAGAACATCTAAATAGACATTTCTCCAAAGAAGACATACAGATGGCCAAGAAGCACATGAAAAGCTGCTCAACATCACTAATTATTAGAGAAATGCAAATCAAAGCTACAATGAGGTATCACCTCACACCAGTTAGAATGGGCATCATCAGAAAATCTACAAACAACAAATGCTGGAGAGGGTGTGGAGAAAAGAGAACACTCTTGCACTATTGGTGGGAATGTAAATTGATACAGCTACCATGGAGAACAGTATGGAAGTTCCTTAAAAAACTAAAAACAGAATTACCATATGACCCAGCAATCCCACTACTGGGCATATACCCAGAGAAAACCATAATTCAAAAAGACACATGCACCCCAATGTTCATTGCAGCACTGTTTACAATAGCTAGGTCATGGAAGCAACCTAAATGTCCATCGACAGATGAATGGATAAAGAAGATGTGGTACATATATACAATGGAATATTAATCAGCGATAAAATGGAACAAAATTGGGTCATTTGTAGAGACGTGGATGGATCTAGAGACTGTCATACAGAGTGAAGTAAGTCAGAAGGAGAAAAACAAATATCGTATATTAATGAATATATGTGGAACCTAGAAAAATGGTACAGATGAACCGGTTTGCAGGGCAGAAATACAGACACAGATGTAGAGAACAAACGTATGGACACCAAGGGGGGAAAGTGGCAGGGGGAGTGGTGGTGGTGGGATGAATTGGGAGACTGGTATTGACATGTATACACTAATATGTATAAAATGGGTAACTAATAAGAATCTGCTGTATAAAAAATAAATAAAATAAAATTTAAATGATAAAACAGACACAATGCACAGTCAGGCAGATTAATTAAATATGTGAAACAATAAAAAAAAGAGGGAGGGGGTTGCTGAAGCGACAATTCCATAGATGTCCTTTCAGCATTCACTCTAAATGTCACCTAGTACCAAAGACCGCTTTACCCCTTAAAGAGGAGGACAACCCCAACAGATGTGTATTAAAGACACAGCATTTCCTTATTTTATGTTATTTAAAAGTTAAAGGGAAAAGAATGAGGACATTTGAACCACTTTTAGAGACAACACAACACACCTGTGTTTATATGGCCTTTCTTTCTTGACTTGGTGAGCCCCACTTTATCTTGTCAGGAGGGTAAAGCAGGAACAGGGACAGGTTGGGTCACTGATCTCTGCTTGGCCACAATTCTGGAAAGATAGACTAGGAGAGAGAGTGTGGAGCCCCCTTGGTCACGCCATCCAGAGAAGCGTCATTCATGCTTCAACAACCAGTACAGGAATCAGCATTTGAGACAGTCTTGTGCTGTTGTTGTTTCTGTTGTTTTGTTTTGAGAAGTGGAAGAGCAGAAGAGACCTACTGTGTGGATCTCAACGTAATGAAATTTCCTAGAACAGTGTTCAACAGGTACTTCCTGCCCTCATTTGAAGAAGTTTCCTGACCTGCAGGAGTTTGTATCAGTCAGCAATTCTCTGAAAAAGTGGAAGAGAAAAGTTGACTCTATTTTCCTGATTGTAGTAATAATAGCAATAATAATAAAACAGCCATAGCAATATCAAAACAAGTATTATTACTTTTATATAAAAACAGCTTAACATTTGTTAAAAGTTTGCAATAGACAGGTACAACTCTAGAAGTTTTATGTGCGTACGGTCACTCCACTTTCATTATAAAATAATAATGAGAATCCAGTTTCCAAATGAGGTATGTATTCTTAATACCCTTAAAATCCAGCAAGGCTCATTTACTAAAATTAAGTATGCCAATTAACCCAACAGTTGGACAGGTGATAGATGTTTAAAATCTGGTATTTAAAAAAATGAGACTCCCTATACTAGATCACAACTCCTAGAAACTCTGGTACCAAATGTTGTCATTGGAAAGAAGGCAAGTATTTCTTTGCTCTCTTAAAAACTTTAGGGATTTCTGGAGTGGTAGTGATAGTCGAGTGGTAGCAACTTATAGGAATAAATTCATCAATTTTGTCATAAGGTATTCTTGACAAATGCACCAGTCTGTAGCTAATATCACATAAAATGAAAAAAAATGCTGAGTTAATCACATTCCCATAGAATCTATCAATACTTTTTGATAAAGAGAGTAAGTTCTCTTTGCATTCCTTTCCAATCTGGAAAATGGGTCTTGCCCTGTTGGGTCCTTTATGGATTTAAAAACTTAATTCAATAATAATTATTTTGCATCCATACAGATATATCCCCTTAATGACATGACCAAATAAATGCTTCATTTAAATTTGACTACACGTTGCCTGTAGCTCTTAAGATTTTTTCCCCCTGAATTAATAAAACATACAAAATGCAGATGGTAGCATATGGTACCTTCCATGGGAACATTTCATTTAAATTATTGAGAATTCTGCAATCTGATTCCACTTTAATGAACACATGAAAACTACCTCTTACATTATAAATGTGTAACTAGCCAGATTAAGTATTTTCATATGCTTTGCTGATTTTTCCAATACCTTCAGGAGTTATAATAAATATTTTGTGTTTAATCAAAGGATATGATACATGCTATTTATCGTCTATTAAGCATCTGCTTAAATATTTCTAAAATATCAATGGGAGTGACAATCTACATCCAGCTATTGCAAACAGCCTGACCTGATGTTTAATACATTCCATTGCCCAGTCACAGAACTTATTAATCAAAACAATCAAGGCATCATCCCCTAAATCTCAAGATTGACCTATACATAGGAAAGAGGGGAATGTAAATTATACAAACCTCCTGGGGGACAATTTGAAAATATTCATTAACATCCTTAAAATTGTTTACAACTTTTTGACCTAGAAATTCTACTTCTGGGAATTCATCTTAAGGAAGCAAATAAATATGTGAAAGAATTTATGTTTATCACAGCGTGATTTATATCAGTATAGTTAGCATGTCCCAGCTTATGATTTTATAATAAGGTAAAATATTCACTAAATACTCAATGGCAATCAGATGCCATTTTGTCCTCAGTTGCCTAAGCCAGAAATAAGCTGACCTCAGATTTTCATTCTATTATTTCTGAGGG
The DNA here is from genome assembly GCF_025265405.1 of Mesoplodon densirostris. Taxonomy (NCBI): domain Eukaryota; kingdom Metazoa; phylum Chordata; class Mammalia; order Artiodactyla; family Ziphiidae; genus Mesoplodon; species Mesoplodon densirostris. The sequence continues at coordinate 28,920,887 of NC_082674.1, forward strand.
AAAAAAAAAAGTTTTATCTGGGAAAATATTCTTGTACACTTTAAAAAAGAAGGCAGGTTATAAAGTCCTATGTATGTACAGGATTATGCCATTCAGTGCATGGGGGGAAAAATTGTCTATATATATATATATACACATACACCAAAATGTTGATAGTGGTTACCACTGGATGGTTAGATTGCAAATGATTTTTATTTTCTTTTTAACACTTATTCTGCAATTTCCAAATTTCCAACACAAGTGATTATTTTTATTTTCTAACCAATTGATACAGTACATATTATAAAAGCTATCAAGGTCCTAAGCATGGGTGCCGCTCAGCCTCCCACTGATGATGATCACCTCCTCCTCCAGAATATTCTCGCTTCTAAGGGCTCAGTTTTCTGCTTGCCTATGAAAGTTCCTGGGAAGCCTCTGACACCAGCTTCTTGTGCTGTGCAAAGACCCTCAGTTGCAATATTGTGACATGTCACAATTTCCACTCACATCCCTCCTACTCGTTCATTTTATGAATGAAAACACAGATGAGACTGCTGGCAAAGGTCACAAAGGCATATCATCTAAGATGGAATTTGCACATGTATCATTTAGTTACCGACCCTGTTCATTCAGGAGTCCAAATTTGCAGATTCCATTTCTCTCCATAGTGGAAAGCTCCACAAATCAAAAATGGAGGCTTTGAAAGGACTGGGGTCAGGACAGTCCCATATATCTAGTATCCTACCTGGCACATCTACCTATATGTACAAGGAGCAGCTCAAACTAACTTTGTAGGAACTCTTCCAACAGCACCCTATTGCCTATTGAATCATGTTCAGACCCCTTAATCTGGCATTTCAGATCTTCTGTGCTCTGTCCTCAAAACTAGTTCTGCCCAAAGACCTAAACAGACATTCCTCCAAAGAAGATATACAGACTGCCAACAAACACATGAAAGAATGCTCAACATCATTAATCATTAGAGAAATGCAAATCAAAACTACAATGAGATATCATCTCACGCCAGTCAGAATGGCCATCATCAAAATATCTAGAAACAATAAAGGCGGAGAGGGTGTGGAGAAAAGGGAACACTCTTGCACTGCTGGTGGGAATGTGAATTGGTACAGCCACTATGGAGAACAGTATGGAGGTTCCTTAAAAAACTACAAATAGAACTACCATATGACCCAGCAATCCCACTACTGGGCATATACCCTGAGAAAACCATAATTCAAAAAGAGTCATGTACCAAAATGTTCATTGCAGCTCTATTTACAATAGCCCAGAGATGGAAACAACCTAAGTGTCCATCATCGGATGAATGGATAAACAAGATGTGGCACATATATACAATGGACTATTACTCAGCCATAAAAAGAAATGAAATTGAGCTATTTGTAATGAGGTGGATGGACCTAGAGTCTGTCATACAGAGTGAAGTAAGTCAGAAAGAGAAAGACAAATACCGTATGCTAACACATATATACAGAATTTAAGAAAAAAAAATGTCATGAAGAACCTAGGGGTAAGACAGGAATAAAGACACAGACCTAGTAGAGAATGGACTTGAGGATATGGGGAGGGGGAAGGGTAAGCTGTGACAGAGCAAGAGAGTGGCATGGACATATATACACTACCAAACGTAAGGTAGATAGATAGTGGGAAGCAACCACATAGCACAGGGAGTTCAGCTAGGTGCTTTGTGACCACCTAGAGGGGTGGGATAGGGAGTATGGGAGGGAGGGAGACGCATGAGGGAAGAGATATGGGAACATATGTATATGTATAACTGATTCACTTTGTTATAAAGCAGAAACTAACATACCATTGTAAAGCAATTATACTCCAATAAAGATGTTTTAAAAAAAAACCTATTTCTGCCCATATTGCTTTCTATTTCCAGACATATAATTTCCTTTTTATCCAAACATTTTCATTCACAATAATTTAAATGTATAATGTGTTTTTCAATTTTTATGCATTTGCTTATGCTGTTCCCTGGTCCCTTTATACTTAAAATTCCCTGCTCTGTATGGATTACGCCTACCCATCAAATAGTGCATCTTAATTTTCCCTGCATCTATATCAGACCGACTAGCCTAATGTAATTTCTGGTTCTGCCCTAACCCAGACCGGGGAAAGCAGTACATTGCCTAAATTCTTTTTAAACTTTTCAAGTTTTAAAATACGTTTCCTCATTTGCTAGAATAGCAATGCTTGCATATTAATACTGACATTATACTAACAGAAACAAACATTTGAGTGTAAACTGTGCTATAACATCAATAGATTCCAAGACAGAAAAGATAGGATTTGAGAAGGGAGAACGGGCAAGTAAATTCTCCTATCTACTTAATTACGGAACACTCGTGTAAAATCTCCTTTGGCTGCCTCCATTAATATAGCAATGATTTTCATGCCACTTTAACAGGGCAATTTCATCGACTTGGCAAAGCAAAAAGAAAAATAAAATATCATTACTCCCTTTGATTTCTCTCTGCTTTCATTTTTAGCTTATTAGATTTTATGCATTTCTAAGGGCTACCAAAATATAATGGTATAAAAATATAAACAAGCCAATCAGAGAAAGGCAGGTTGTGGTCAGATGATGAGTGTCATGCTATGAAGTTCACAATGTATCCTACAGGCAAAGGGGATCCTCGTGAGTATTTCAGGCAGGAGACTAACATTATCATATTTGTTTCTTATAAAGTTACCTGGTCAATAAAGGAAGATGGATTAGTATTGAAAGAGGGGTGAGGTATGAGCTATGGCAACAATCAGACAAATACTGAACTAAGATATTGAGATGTTGGGAACAAAGGGGTAAAGGTGGAGACTAGAGGTCAGATTGTAAAGTGTTTTTGAAAGGCAGCATGTTGATTGCTTGAATTTAGGGAGTGATGCCCTGTGTATATTGTAAGAAACTAGATTTCAAGGAATCTTTTTGAAAGCAAACATTTATTAGAATTTTTCATGGTGTGTGTCTGTTACCGCATATGGAAAAGCAGTAGATACAAACCACAGCCCTACAAATTGTTCCCTTAACTCTGAATCTTCCCATCTGTGAGTTTGAAATAATGAAGAAGCAAAAACAAAGTCTCCTCCAGACAGAAAAAAATTGGTAGAAATGTTTTCCTAATAGAAACAATATCAATACACAAAAAGAGGAAAATATAGAGTAGAGAGTTAAGGATGTAGTTAAATCCAAATGCCTGATGTTGAGTTGCTAAAATAGAGGAGAGCCACTGGAATTTATCCTGAAAGGAAGCTTTCGGAGTGTTTGTCAGTTCCTCCAACAGCAGTTTATCACAACATAGGCCGACAGATCACAACATATTTTTAACATTAACTTATCCACAGCTCCAGACTCAGGTGCTGCAAAGAGTCCAAAGTCTATAGATGTGGTGCCCAGGTTTTCTCAGCCTTGCAGATTAGCTCCCAGGCCTTTGATTCATTCTCAGGACGTGCAGAGGAGAGGAAAAGGAATTGTCAGAGCTGGTTTCTTGGTAAGCCCCTTTCTGCACAAATAAGATAGTAATTGTCAAAAAATTGAAGTCTGGGCACTTTAATTTTCTGCCATCTGTAATCGTATGCAAGCTGTGGCAAAGCCAGAAATGAAATCAAGGTACTAAGGCATCGAATATGTCATTTTTTTGGACTATGGATCTGGAGAAAATAAGCTGTTTGCAACAGGGTAGTTTAGTTATATGATGCACTCATGCAAAATCCCATTTTAAGTGACAGGGCATCATTATGGAGTAACCACATGATATGGATAGGGGCTGGCACAGATTCTAGTGAACAGCCACACTCCTTTATTTGAGCTGTTACATCATGAATCAGAATGGACCAAAATGAAGATGTACCCTCTTTAAGAGTAGAAACTCCATGCTGACATGAGAGCAGAGAGCTGCTCAGGCAAGCTGACAGTTTCTGCAGGACATGATGGGGCAATCAAGTTTCCACTAGATGAGAATTTCTGATGGAACAAAATATATCTAGAACAGTAACTAAACAAATATTCCCCCCAATAATGCCTTTAAAACATTATGAAAGTTCTGTAGAATAATCATTAAGTCTAGAGACACAGGAAAAAAGAATGCTCAAGTTTATGTGGGTTAGAAAAATTATGCAAGATATAGTGCAGTTTAAATGTTGATCTAATAATGAGTAAGCCTAGTGCATTGGGTCAAACATACATAAAAAGGGTAGGAAGAACTACTCTAGGCTCAAACTGGACCTGGAAAATTACCTGTTCAATGTTATTAGTAACTCCAATCATTTAAGGAAGAAATTCTAAGCATGTAGTTTCTCAGGGAAGCAGCAAGAGGCAGCGGAATAAACACACGCTTAAGAGACAGATGCAAGTTCAAATCCTGCCTTTACCACTTAGCAGCAATGTGACTTCACTGATTGTAAATTTTGGGTAATACTACTGGCTTCATTGGCTAGAGTAAAGGTAACAGGTGAAAAACACCTGACATAATTCATGCTAACTTATGTCTCCCTTCCTCCCCCTTTTCCCTCTGAAGTCAAGGCTCTTTCAGCCTCCAAAGGGATCAATTATGGCAGCAGTTAGTCCTGGGCACAGCTGTGTTATCAGGCATCCCACACTGTTCCTTGTTCATTTCATTCAAGCCACTTTCACTGCAGCTTCCTTCCATTTTCTGACTCTTTAGAGACGAATTTATGTGTCTGCCTGGAATACAAATGGCTTGAGTCATGCTTGTGTCCTGGTCCTGACAACTAAGATAAAAGTTTCATGGAGAAGTGGGTTGTTCTCAAGCAACAGCACAGAAAATACAACTCCTTAAATTGGCTTAATTTTACCATTTTCAAAAACTGTTGAAAATACTTCCTCCTCTGTTTCATTTCTTAAAGACTTGATAAAACAAAAACCTGTTAGTCTCCTAATCCATACTTGCACAGAAGAAATCTAGATGGATTTCTTTAGGATATGTTTTGGCTATTGAGCTCTACAATGATTTCATAAAAATATTAGGCATGAAAGAAATATCAATGGTGGACTCTCCCAGAGAGAAGCAAAGTTCTGCTCACCTCTGCAGTCTGCACTCCAATATGACACTAAGGTTATGCCTGATTTGGGGGAATGAAAACAACCACACTCAGGCACAAGGCACAAAGGAAGGGTTATCTCCCTCCCCAGTTCCTCCTCCCACAAATTCGTGATACCTGAGGGGCCCAGGAGATGGCAGACAGGTGATCAGGGAGCTCTTTGCTCAAGTGCTCATTGAGGCCGCTTCATGCTATAACTGAGATCTCCTTTTACTGGCACAGAGAGTGTTTATCTCAGCCTCAGCTAAATAAAAAAGAGCTTCATTTTATCTAGTTAACTCTTCTGGTCCCCTGATTCTGCAGGAAGGAAGCCAAAGGAAATTTTTCTCCCTTTCTTGGTCACAGATATTAACAATAAAAGAAACAATAAATTAATAGACTCTGTTAGATATGCTTCCTGAGGTTAAATGTGAACATGGTGAGTGTATTTGTTCTTTGCTCCAAGGTGGTTTCTTCCTCCTATATTTTGAATACTGGAACAGAATAATAGAGTATGCTCACAACTTGTGTTCATGGCTCTGATGAAGGTATGATATATCACAAAAGGAGGAAAATTTACTTCCACAGTTCGAAGTATAAGACAAAAGTGTCTGTACAGGGGGAGAAGCACAGGTGAAAGGAGAGGAAGAAAGGAAGTCATAGCATATGAAACATTGCAAATGCCCAACAAATATTAACTGATTCTGCCATCATTGTCGTGGTCATTGTTGGACGTCATCATTTCCAAGGGCAAAGACTGGATGAACTGGATGGGTGGAAGTCAAAACAAAGTGGATAGAGAAGATAAATAAACAAATGTAAGGAATGATTTTTAGAAAAATTTAAAAAGGTAGAGAAGGAATAAACAAGTAAGGGAACATAAAGAAATAGAAATTAGGAATGCTTTGGAACTTTATTAGATAGGTATATATAGATCGCTGTCAGCCACAAAGCCTAAAGTGCTTTAGAAGAACATGTACTGCATAAATAAGAGGTTTTTCTTTTTTTTTCTTTCCTAAAAGGACCCAAAACACAGAAAATTCACAGGGTGCCTGAAAATTCAGCCTATCATTCTAAATGGACCTCTCCCAGAACACCTTTCTCATTTTTTTCTGAGCTGTACAAAACACATTTAAGTATAGGATTTCAAGTATGTTGACTTTTAAAGAAGAATGTTACTTCAAGAGTTCTTCAGGGGGCTTCCCCGGTGGCGCAGTGGTTGAGAGTCCGCCTGCCGATGCAGGGGATACGGGTTCGTGCCCCAGTCCGGGAAGATCCCACGTGCCGTGGAGCGGCTGGGCCCGTGAGCCATGGCCGCTAAGCCTGCGCGTCCGGAGCCTGTGCTCCACAACGGGAGAGGCCACAACAGTGAGAGGCCCGCGTACCGCAAAAAAAAAAAAAAAAAAAAAAAAAAAAAAGTTCTTCAGGGACAAGAAACAGAACCTGGGTGCTTTCTATCTTCTTCTGAACACTCTTCTTTCACTGTCACAAACATATGGTGCCCATTTTTCAGATGCTACAGTTTCATATCCACTGTAGCTGACATCTAGAAGAGAATCAAACACTTTAAGAGTCTTTTCTGAGGCTTTGGTTGACAGTCCAACCGTGAAACATTCCAACAACATCTTAGGTTTCTCAGAATTTATTCATAATTGTCCATGCCTAATATTTTTAACTACAATTGTATTATAATAAAGTGTCAACAACTGTATGAAATTGAGCCTTTAGTTTCAATTGCCAGATCAGCCCTCCATTTTCTCCCACCAAATGCCTCAGTCCCACTGTCATGTTAATAGCAGGCCTTGAGTTTGTAGGGACCATTTCAACACATATTTGAAATTCACCCAGTTATGGAATGCCAAGAGTGTCTTACTGTCCAAGTTGTACCCACCATTTCACTGAACCATTTCAAACAACTTCAAGGTTATTGTCAGCTAGTGTGCTGCTTATTGTTCAGTAAATTAGTTCTTTCTTATACATGAATCAATTTAACTCCCTCAACAGACGGGAAGGTCCATACTTGTTCATCTGCTGGCTTCTAGTGAGAAAACATACACACATCATTGGCAGATTGGCACACTGGTGAATTTAATTGTGGCCACAATACAGGTCCAGGTCATTCATGTGGATAATGCCTCACTACATGCTACAGAGTCTTTATCTGTTTGGAGAATGAAACCCACCAACTCACTAAAGCTTCATTATTAATGTACTGACAGTGTTCCAGACCATGTGGTATGTATTTTATTCTCAGAAACAGCACAAGGAAGCAAGTACTATCACTTGGCACAATTTGCAGATGAGGAAACTATTGCTGAGAGACTGAAGACATTTCGAAGCCCACACAGCCAGTTGGTGGCAGTCACATTGAATCCAGGTCTTTTTGCTCAGAAATACTCTTCACTGACTTAGTGCACATAAGCATACCTGGAAGGCTTGTTAAAGCCACAGAATCCCACTCACAGAGATTCCAATCCTGATCTAGAAAGTCTGGAATGAGGCTCAGATCTCACATATTAAAAAGTACCCCCTCTCCAGGTGATTCTAATGCGGGTGGTCTGCGGATCACCCTTTAGGAGAAGCACTGGAATCCTTGCAGTGTCTCCCTGGTTCTGCTCTGTGGCCTACTGCACATTTTAAAGATGATAGCAGCAGTATCACCGACACATGCTCCTTTCTTTCCATATTCCCACCAGGAGGGTGGAATTTATTTCTCTATCCTCTTGAATCTAGTAGGCCTTGTGTCTGCTTTGACCAAAAGAATACAGAACTGACTCTGTGCCATGTGCAGGTATAACCCTTAAGTAGGAATTATTTGCTTCCTGCCTCTTTAAACCAAGAGACTACCCTGACATCACCATGCTGTAAGAAGTCCAAGTCACGTGGAAAGACTCTGAAGGATGAGACACCACGTAGTGAAAGAGAGGGACAGAAAGAAGTTGAGAATGAGAGAGAAGTGCTAAGGCACACCAGACATGAATGAAGATGCCACCTTGGAAGTGGAGCCTCCAGCCCCTGCCACCCTAGTGGACAACACACTCAGCAGAGATAAACCATATAGAAGAATCCTTCCTGAATTCCTGACCCACAAAGTCATGAGCAAAATAAATGCTTATGTCAAGCCCTAAGTTTTGGACTAATTTGTTACAGAGTAGAAAACTGAAATATACTACCATACAAAATTATAATTATATATATAATTATAAAATTATATATATAAAATAAAGCATTGAAACCCTTATGCAGAAAGGAGTTCTAACCAAAACTCAATGTGATTGAGTAAAATTTCTTTTCCTGTAATTATCCGAGAATTTTCTTGAATTCTCATTACTTTGAATGTGTAAACATGGCCATACCATTCTTATTCTGTGGGAAAATTTTTATTATTGTTTACATAGTTTAAACTTTAAAGTATTTTATATAGTGAAATTATTGATACATTTTCTTTAATTTTGTATTTCCCCTTACCTTTATTTTATTTTCCAGCTTTATTAAGGTATACTTGACAAATAAAAATTGTATATATTTAAGGTATACAATGTGATGTTCTAATGTATGTATATATTGTGAAATGATTACCACAATCAAGTTATTAACACATGCATCACCTCACAAAGTTATCATTTTTGTGTGTGTGACGTAAGAATACTTAAGATGTACCCTCTTAGCAAATTTCAAGTATACAATACAGTATTATTAGTTACCATACTGTACATTAGATCTTCCTTACATTTAGAACAACTCCCAAATTGTGCTGTCTTCTGCAAAAGCAATGTGAAGAAAGGCACACACAAAGATCTACATTCCACTTTTTTGCACCTGATTCACCTGTTCAGAGATAAAAGTCAGTCTGGGTTATTCACTGGATTTGTATGTGTTCTTCCTCTAGAGAGCCAAATTGGGACTGAAAGCCTTCATTTTCATAAGTTCCCAGATGAACACAAATCCAGAGTGAAATTTAACAGACTTTTAACTTGCATAAGCAATTGTTAAGTTTTCAGCACTATCCACTTCTGTGCTGGAGATATAATGGCATTTTATCCTTTTAACCTCATGCCTAGACACTCTGCACAGAAAATCCTGTTTTGATCATGAAAATTGATGCATATACCAAATCACTGAATAACTACACTCATTCCCATCTGCTAGGAAGGCACGGTACCACATAGGGTGCCTGGCCAGGACTTTTGAGGCATAACAATCAACCGAAGATGGGATCAAACATAAACCATGCTGATTGCAGCAATGGTTCTGCCCAGTCTGACTTTCTGTTTAGCTCTGGGCAAAATGCTTCAATGGAAAACTTTATGGCCATCATATATGAACATAATCAATTATAAAAGCTTAGTGTTTTGGACAACCTGATGGAAGATGTATCTAACTTTCCTAAAATTGCTCACCATGCGTTGAAGACCTTCCTCTTCACTCTCAGGGCCACCTTACTATCATCAGACTTGGAACGCAATCTTTCCCTCAACATAAATCGGAGTTCTGTTTCATCCTAACCCACAAATGCCCCCTACTTGGCTTTTTTGTTGCTGTTGTTTATTCTTGAGTTTTTTACAGAATCTGTGTCAAACCCATCTCACATCACTCAAATATTCATCTCTACTTTCTGTCCAACTCCCTCCATCAGTCTCATGGTTCAGCAATAGGCTGTAGCTGATTACCTCTCTCCAGAATTCAGACTCAGATACCCAACTATTTGTGGGGCACCTCCACCTGGACACCTAAGTCTTAACACATCAAACTGAATTAACTGGGCTTCCCTGGTGGCGCAGTGGTTGAGAATCTGCCTGCCAATGCAGGGGATACGGGTTCGAGCCCTGGTCTGGGAAGATCCCACATGCCGCGGAGCAACTAGGGCCGGGAGCCACAACTACTGAGCCTGCGCGTCTGGAGCCTGTGCTCCACAAGAGAGGCCGCAATAGTGAAAGGCCCACGCACCACGATGAAGCGTTCCCCGCTTGCCGCAACTAGAGAAAGCCCTCGCACAGAAACGAAGACCCAACACAGTCAAAAACAAACAAATAAATAAATAAATAATTTTTTTAAAAAAAAGGATTGACTTAAACTGAATTAACTATCTTCAGCCCACCGTTTCCCATTTTAATGAATGGCAATATCACCCATCCACTTTCGCAAATCCACTCCCTTGCTCCAATCTAGTTACCAAGTCTCCCCATGTTTAGCTCCTCAAACGTCGCAAATTTAACCCCTTGTTAGCACAACATTGTAGCCCCTTACCACAATCTTTGTTCAAGTGTTCATTGCCTTTCACTTTAACTACTGAAAAAGCTTTTCAGCCCTCTATACATTAGCCCATCAAAAATGATAATAGTCAACATTTATCTAGTGTTACCATGAGTCAGGCATTTTCCAGGGTTCTTATGTGTATAAATTCATTTAATCACTTGGTAGGTATTTTTATGATACCTCATTTTAAAGGTAAAGAATCAAGGCAGAGAGATCAAGTTGCTTTCCCAATATCACATCTAAATATAACAGAACCAGAACAGGAATTCAAGCAACCTGACTTCTTAGCCCAGGCTCTTAACCACTCCATTCCATTACCTAAATACCACCTTCATCTGTTTCAAGTGGCTGCCAATCAGTTATAGACTTAAAACCAGGCTCCCCAGAAAAGCACTCAGAGCACTTTAATGTAATCCCGCCTCCTGCTTTCTTGCATCTTCAGCTTTTCCCCTTTTACTTGTCTCTGCTTTCTGTGTGCAGATCTACTGTATGTAGATTCTACCACTCTAGAAAAGATTTTTCTGTCAAACCTGTCACCCTTCCAGGTTCCTGGTATTAGAGACCAAGATGCAGGCTCTTGATGTTCCCCTTGCTATAGTAGGGTTGCTGCTCCATGACCTTTCCCCTGAAGAGAACTAGGCAATGAATCTGTGTACACAAACACACACACACTTACATCAAATATGGACAGCTTGTAAAAGAATATTGGATGCGAAAGGAAGAAGAGATAACAAAAAATGATTGACAAAAACAATACAATTGTTTTCTCCCTATTGGGAGATTGGGATTGACATATATACACTAATATGTATAAAGTGGATAACTAATAAGAAACTGCTGTATAAAAAAATAAAATAAAATTCAAAAATTCAAAAAAAAAAGCAACAATACAATTATTTCTTTTCCTTTTCCCTTACCCTTCCAAATAACTCAATCCTAAAGCCATTGGGTGGGGCAAAGCAAGAAAGCTGTCCACAAGGATGGCTGACCTGGTACGGATGTCAGAGGCCAAACAGGATGAACAAAGAGCGTATCCACACTGGGGAAAGCCCGGTTTGAGATGTCACATATTTGATCAGTCTTCCTGTGTGTAACCAATAGACCAGCACCATGGCCATCTTCTCCTCTCTATGACACCCTCCTCATATCCGACATCACTCTGTGTTCCTACACCACATGCTGAGCCTTCCCCAGTGTAGACACTCTGCTCCTCCTGCTTGGGCTCTGATCCCCCTCATAAGCCATCTCTGTGTGGACAGCATGTTCACCCTGCCATGCTGTGATGCTTATACCAGACTGCCCCCATTAATGGATGCCCTTCTCACCTCACTGGGTTCTAGCACCTCACACCAGGACTTCTTTCCCCACCCCCTCACATAGATACATTCCTCACCCAAATTGGACTTTCAAATTCCAGCCAGAACACCCTCATATACGGACACTGTGATGTTAATTTTATGTATCAACTTGACTTGGCCATGGAGTGCCTGGATACTTGTTTAAACGTTATTTCTGTGTGTGTCTGTGGGGGAGTTTCTGGATGAGATTAATATTTGAATTCATTTACTGAGTAAAGCAGATTGCTCTTCTCTGTGTGGGTGGGCCTCACCCAATTTGCTGAAGGTCTGAAATGAATAAAAGGCTGAGTAAAAAAGAATTCTTGCTCTCTGCCTCACTGTCTTCGATCTGGAACATAAGACTTCTCCTGGATATGCATTCAAACTTGGCCTGGAACTTACACCATTGGCTCTTCCAGTTGTTAGGTCTTTGGACTCAGATTGGAACTTACACCAATTGGCTCTCCTGGGTCTCCAGCTTGCCAATTGCATGTCTTGGACTTCTCAGCCTCCATAATCACAAGCCAATTCCTTACAGTAAATATCTCTCAGCTGTTTTATCTATCTATCTCCTAGTGATCTGGTTTTTCTGGAGAATCCAGACTAAGATGCCCACTTAACCTTGTTCAGTTTCCAATAGCCCATGCAGCCCACTTTTCAGCAAAGTCGTCCTGTTCAGCCCCATCTTCCCCCTTGTACTTAGGACATCAAACTGGGTCCCCACAAACACACAGTGTGGAGGCACTCCTCACCCTGCCTGGGCTCCAGTATCTCCCACCAGCTATCCACTCATGTGGACAACTCTCTTGCTTTACCCCACCCAATGCCTTTAAAAAATGACTTATTCAGGAAGGAAAAGGGGAAAAGAAAATGAAAGTGTTGTAGTATTATTTTTATTGATCTTATTTTTTGTTATCTCTTCTTCCATTCACAGCCAATACTCTCTTACAAGTGGTTCATATTTGCTGTCTTCATTTTCTCAACCCACTCCCATCTGGCTTCAGCCTTCATCACTTTCTGATGCTACGAGGTCATCAGTGACTTTCTTATTTCTAAATCTAGGAGATGTTTTTCAGTCTTCATGCTGCTTGATCTGTTTGAGGCATTTGACACTTTGACCTCTGAAAATAGTCTATTCCCTCTGCTTTCATGGCACAGCACTCCTGTGATATTCCTCCTCTTTCACTGGCTACTTCTCCTTTACAGTCTCCTCTTCCTCTGCCTAGTGCTTCAATGTTGGCACTGCCCAAGGCTCAGTCCCAAGCCTTCTGCTCTTCTCACTCATCATCACACTCCCACATCTCAGTACTGCTTTCGCTCTGGTTGTCACCTACATGCTATTATTTTAGAAATCATCTCTATCTCTGCAAGCCTGACTCTGAGCTCCAAACACATACACTCCACTGTCAACCATACATTCATTCAACTCAGTAATATTTATTGAGTACCTACTGTGCACTATGTGCACTGATGTAGATCTTAACATCTTCATTCAGGTGTCTGAGGCACCTAACACTCAGCACACAGAGAGAATGCAATTATCTTCACCTCTCCTCCATGGTCTCTGCATACATCCAGGGTTCTTTTTTTTTTTTTTTTTTTTTTTTTTTTTTCGGTATGCGGGCCTCTCACTGTTGTGGCCTCCCCCGTTGCGGAGCACAGGCTCCGGACGCGCAGGCTCCGGACCCGCAGGCTCAGCGGCCATGGCTCACGGGCCAAGCCGCTCCGCGGCATATGGGATCCTCCCAGACCGGGGCACGAACCCGTATCCCCTGCATCGGCAGGCGGACTCTCAACCACTTGCGCCACCAGGGAGGCCCCAGGGTTCTTTATCTCAGGAAATGGCATGAGCATCTTCCTCTCAGCCAGAGCCAGAATCATCTGACCCTCAACTCCTCACCTCACACCCAGTCATTTACTAAGTCCAACTGATTCTACCTCTTATGTATCTCTTAAGTCTCTCCAATTCTCTACATTTCCACTAACGCTCTAGACCTGACCACCATCGTTACTGGACTACAGCCTCCTAACTGGCCTCCCTGACTAGAGACCTGCCCCTTCACACACATGACCTTTCTATTTATTCTCCACATGGTAGCCAGAATATTCCTTCTCTAATGCAAATCTAATCACGTCCCTCCCCAGATGTTAACTGTTTCATGGGAGTTCCTTTTGCCTTTGAGATAAAGAGGAAACTCTCTAACATGGCTTCAGAACCATCCATGATCTGGCCTGCTCTGCTCTTCAGCCTCACTTGTGATGTTTCTGCACACGGAACCTTCTCTGCAGGTTCCAAATGTAGCCTGGAGCCGGGAGACTGGCTTATAACCTCCCCCAACGCCTGCTACCTACACCTAGAAATACCTCTGCTATTGCCTCTTGCTTGACTTACTTCTAACTCATCCTTCAGGTCTCAGTGGGAATGTTACCTCCTCAAAGAAGTTCTCCCTGAGGCACAGACATGGCTAAGTCATCTGTCCCCTGGAACATCCCTGTCATATCACACACATCATGCTACTCCCTTGCAACCACTCATGAAAAAGTCGGTGCTCCTTAACAGGCTGAATGTTCCATGAGATCAGGGATCCTATCTATTTACACCATCTATGCTTCACACAGCAACAACCACACAGCAGGAGCTCAATAAATATTTGTTCAATGGATGTATGATTTATTGGTGCTATAACAATAAACTAGATCCTATTAGGTTTATCCTTTTACAATCTGGAAACATCATGAACTGCTTTTAATATTTTCAATTAGTTACATTCATTACTATGTGATGCTATATGATGTAACAGTTGAGGAGAGAGTCCAGAGGATGCCTGCCTTGTTTCAAATCCAGCCTCTCCCCTTATTCACTCCATGCTTTGGGCAGCCACTACCTTCCCTGTACCTCTCTTTCTCCATCTGTCGTATGCTGTGTTGAGGATAAGTCAATATGTATAAATCACTTAGAATAGCACATGACACAACATACAGAAACATTACGTAAGACTTATTATTATTTTGTGATATTTTTATTTAAAAAAGAACCTTGCGGTTATAAAATCCCTTGATCATTAGGGAGAGATTCCAAAGATAAGGAATTTCAAGTACAATGGAAACATCAAGCGTGGACCATATTGTCTAAAAGCATATTAAAAAATTACGTGGCACAGTGTTTAATGCATAAATAAAGATATTTAAATTTTCTAATGACCAAAACAAAATGAAAAGTAAGATGTAGAAAATGGTTTATAATGTTTGTAATGGAACAGAGATTTAACGATTTGTATTTTTTTTAATTATGACAAAAATCTAGTTTTAAAATACAGAAGTTTGCCCACAAAGAGGTTTTCTTTAAAAAACAATCTGTAAATAATACATAGAAATACAAAGAAAAGTATTTGGAAAATAACATATATTTCTAAAAAGAGAATCAAGATTTTTTTAAATAATAGAAAATTTTCCAAACTAAAACTAAGCATTATTTACAAGCCCTTGCAGCAAAGCTACTCCATTAATGAGAGAATTAGCATGGAAGACATTCTCCCTTATTTCCAGAAGATAAAAGGGAAGTCTGGATTAGAAACCAGATTTCACTCCCCCTAGGCTAAATCAATACATAATTTCTGCCAGCATCCAAAATATGGCACAGATTCAAAACATGGCAAGATATTAATTAAGGAAGGGAATGACTAGAACTAAAATCACTGTATCATCTAAGGGTGAAGACGAGTCCTTTGGTGACACAGAATCAACTCAAAACACAAGGATTCCCCCACTTATTAAATGTGGATGTTGTGAGAGTGACCCAATTATCTACATCTCAATTTTCTCATCTGTAATTTGGGTATAAAAACATACTTACCTCAAGGGATTTTGTGCATAAGTTAGTTAATATTTGTAATGTGCTACACAATGCTTAGCTCATAATAAACCGTCAAAAAAATGTTCACTATTATGTATTTTATCCCACTGATTTCCACTGCACCCTAAGTGGTGCTTTCCTATATACTTGTAATCATGTACATCATTTGTGGAATTGTTTAACATTTGGATTTATTTGTATTTACATCAGGAAGGAGTTTCAGCTTTAGAGTTAACAAACCTGAGAATCAATTCTAGCTGCTTCATGTACAGGTAGTGAAACTTTAAGTGGACAGTTTTAACTTCGTTGGCTTCAGTTTCCTCATCTTTAAGATGGAATAAGACCTACATTGCTGGGTTGTAATAAAGGTTAAGTGAAATAATCTGTGTAAAGCACCAGACACAAAATGATGTTTCATAAACAGCAACGATATTATAGGAACTAAAGAGAGAGGAGACAAGTGTTCTACTGATCACTTACTGGGATATATTAAAATGGAAATTCAGGTAAAGAAAGAATATTTCTAATTGATGCCAGTTCACCAGCAGACAAAAAAATCCCTGATGAAGTGATGCTAGGTTGTCATTCCCAGTGACTGAGATAATCTTCTGTGCTAATTAGAAAATATTTTAATACTTGAAAAAAAAGGCATTTGTGTATTTCAGCAGCAAAGAAAAGAAGCCCTACTTGGTATGATTTGCCATAATGATATATTTATCAGAAGCAGTTCACTTTATCTGCTGCAAAATACTCTTTGATGTCATTAACCTACAGAAATAATTATAGGTAACTCTTTGCTAGGTGTCACAAGGGCCAAGATTGCTAGTCCGGGGTTTCCGCTGACCTCCTCTGTTGAAGCCATTTGACACAATGCACACCAAACTGCCGTGTGGATGACAGTCTCTTGGTGCTACAGCCAGGCGTCAGGGCTGTGCCTCTGAGGTGGGAGAGCCAAGTTCAGGACACTGGTCCACAAAAGACATCCCAGCTCCCCGTAATATCAAATGGTGAAAATCTCCCTGAGATCTCCATCTCAACGCCAAGACCCAGCTCCACTCAATGACCAGCAAGCTACAGTGCTGGACACCCTAGGCCAAACAACTAGCAAGACTGGAACACAACCCGATCCATTAACAGAGATGCTGCCGAAAATCACAGACAACCCAAAACACACCACCAGACGTGGACCTGCCCACCAAAAAGACAAGATCCAGCCTCATCCACCAGAGCACAGGCATAAGTCCCCTCCACCAGGAAGCCTACACAACCCACTGAACCAACCTTAGCCACTGGGGGCAGACACCAAAAACAATGGGAATGACGAACCTGTAGCCTGCAAAAAGAAGACCCCAAACACAGCAAGTTAAGCAAAATGAGGAGATAGAGAAACACACAGCAGAAGACGAAGCAAAACAAAAACCCACCAGACCTAACAAATGAAGAGGAAATAGGCAGTCTACCTGAAAAAGAATTCAGAATAATGATAGTAAAGATGATCCAAAATTTTGGAAATAAAATGGAGAAAATACAAGAAACATTTAACAAGGACGTAGAACCAAAGAGCAAACAAGGATGAACAACACAACAAATGAAATTAAAAATTCTCTAGAAGGGATCAATAGCAGAATAACTGAGGCAGAAGAATGGATAAGTGACCTGGATGATAAAATAGTGGAAATAACTACTGCAGAACAGAATAAAGAAACAAACAAAAAAAAGAATTGAGGAGAGTCTAAGAGACCTCTGGGACAACATTAAATGTACCAACATTCAAATTGTAGGGGTCCGAGAAGAAGAAGAGAAAAAGAAAAGGACTGAGAAAATATTTGAAGAGATTATAGTTGAAAACTTCCCTAATATGGGAAAGGAAATACTTAATCAAGTCCAGGAAGCACAGAGTCCAATACAGGATAAATCCAAGGAGAAACACACCAAGACACATATTAATCAAACTATCAAAAATTAAATGCAAAGCAAAAATATTAAAAGCAGCTAGGGAAAAACAACAAATAACACAGAAGGGAATCCCCATAAGTTTAACAGCTGATCTTTCAGCAGAAACTCTGTAAACCAGAAGGGAGTGGCAGGACATATTTAAAGTGATGGAGAAAAACCTACAACCAAGATTACTCTACCCAGCAAGGATCTCATTCAGATTTGATGGAGAAATTAAAATCTTTACACACAAGCAAAAGCTAAGAGAATTCAGCACCACCAAACCAGCTTTAAAACAAATGCTAAAGGAACTTTTCTAGGCAGGAAACACAAGAGAAGGAAAAGACCTACAATAACAAACCCAAAACAATTAAGAAAATGGGAATAGGAACATACATATCGATAATTACCTTAAATGTAAATGGATTAAATGCTCCAATGAAAAGACATAGACTGTCTGAATGGATCCAAACACAAGACTCAAATATATGCTGTCTATAAGAGACCTACTTCAGACCTAGAGACACAGACAGACTGAAAGTGAGGGGATGGAAAAACATATTCCATGCAAATGGAAACCAAAAGAAAGCTGGAGTTGCAATTCTCATATCAGACAAAATAGACTTTAAAACAAAGACTACTACAAGAGACAAAGAAGGACACTACATAATGATCAAGGGATCAATCCAAGAAGAAGATATAACAATTGTAAATATTTATGCACCCAACATAGGAGCACCTCAGTACATAAGGCAAATATTAACAGCCATAAAAGGGGAAATCGACAGTAACACAATCATAGTAGAGGGCTTTAACACCCCACTTTCACCAATGGACAGATTATCCAAAATGAAAATAAATAAGGAAATACAAGCTTTAACTGATACATTAAACAAGATGGACTTAATTGATATTTATAGGACATTCCATCCAAAAACAACAGAATACACATTCTTCTCAAGTGCTCATGGAACACTCTCCAGGATAGATCATATCTTGGGTCACAAATCAAGCCCTGGTAAATTTAACAAAATTGAAATCGTATCAAGTATCTTTTCTGACCACAACGCTATAAGACTAGCTATCAATTACAGGAAAAAATCTGTAAAAAATACAAACACATGGAGGCTAAACAATACACTACTTAATAACCAAGGGATCACTGCAGAAATCAAAGAGGAAATAAAAAATACCTAGAAACAAATGACAATGAAAACACGATGACCCAAAACCTATGGGATGAAGCAAAAGCAGTTCTAAGAGGGAAGATTATAGCAATACAATCCTACCTTAAGAAACAAGAAACATCTCAAATAAAAAACCTAACCTTACACCTAAAGCAACTAGACAAAGAAGAACAAAAAAACCCAAAGTCAGCAGAGGGAAAGAAATCATAAAGATCAGATCAGAAATAAATGAAAAAGAAATGAAGGAAACGATAGCAAAGATCAATAAAACTAAAAGCTGGTTCTTTGAGAAGATAAACAAAATTGATAAACTATTAGCCAGACTTATCAAAAAAATAAAAGGGAGAAGACTCAACTCAACAGAATTAGAAATGAAAAAGGAGAAGTAACAACTGACACTGCAGAAATACAAAGGATCATGAGAGATTACTAGAAGCAACTGTATGCCAATAAAAAGGACAACCTGGAATAAACGGACAAATTCTTAGAAATGCACAACCTTCCGAGACTGAACCAGGAAGGAACAGAAAATATAAACAGACCCATCACAAGCACTGAAATTGAAACTGTGATTAAAAATCTTCCAACAAAAAAAGCCCAGGACCAGATGGCTTCACAGGCGAATTCTATCAAATATTTAGAGAAGAGCTAACACCTATCCTTCTCAAACTCTTCCAAAATATAGCAGAGGGAGGAACACTCCCAAACTCACTCTACGATGCCACCATCACCCAGATACCAAAACCAGACAAAGATGTCACAGAGAAAGAAAAATACAGGCGAATATCACTGATGAACACAGATGCAAAAATCCTCAACAAAATACTAGCAAACGGAATCCAATAACAGATTAAAAGGATCATACACCATGATCAAGTGGGGTTTAACTCAGGAATGCAAGGATTCTTCAATATATGCATATCAATCAAAGTGATACACCATATTAAAAAATTGAAGGAGAAATACCATATAATCATCTCAAGAGATGCAGAGAAAGCTTCCAACAAAATTCAACACCCATTTATGATAAAAACCCTCCAGAAAGTAGGCATAGAGGGAATCTACCTCAACATAATAAAGGCCATATATGACAAATCCACAGCCAACATCGTCCTCAATGGTGAAAAACTGAAACCATTTCCACTAAGATCAGGAACAAGACAAGGTTGTCCACTCTCACCACTACTATTCAACATAGTTTTGGAAGCTTTAGCCACAGCAATCAGAGAAGAAAAGGAAATAAAAGGAATCCAAATCGAAAAAGAAGAAGTAAAGCTGTTTGCAGATGACATAATACTATACATAGAGAATCCTAAAGATGCTACCAGAAAACTACTAGAGTGAATCAATGAATTTGGTAAAGTGGCAGGATCCAAAATTAATGCACAGAAATCTCTTGCATTTCTATACACTAATGATGAAAAATCTGAAAGTGAAATCAAGAAAACACTCCCATTTACCACTGCAACAAAAAGAATAAAATACCTAGGAATAAACCTACCTGAGGAGACAGAAGACCTGTATGCAGAAATTATAAGACACTGGTGAAAGAAATTAAAGATGATACAAATAGATGGAGAGATATACCATGTTCTTGGATTGGAAGAATCAACATTGTGAAAATGACTATACTGCCCAAAGCAATCTATAGATTCAATGCAATCCCTATCAAATTACCAATGGCATTTTTCACAGAACTAGAACAAAAAATTTCACAATTTGTAGAGAAACACAAAAGACCCTGAATAGCCAAAGCAATCTTGAGACACAAAAACGGAGTTGGAGGAATCAGGATTCCTGGCTTCAGACTATACTACAAAGCTACAGCAATCAAGACAGTATAGTACTGGCACAAAAACAAAAATATAGATCAATGGAACAGGATAGAAAGACCAGTGATACACCCACGCACATATGGTCACCTTATATTTGATAAAGGAGGCAAGAATATACAATGGAGAAAAGACAGCATCTTCAGTAAGTGGTGCTGCAATAACTGGACAGCTACATGTAAAAGAATGAAATTAGAGCACTCCCTAACACCATACACAAAAATGAACTCAAAATGGATTAAAGACCTATATGTAAGACCAGACACTATCAAACTCTTAGAAGAAAACATAGGCAGAACACTCCATGACATAAATCACAGCAAGATCCTTTTTGACCCACCTCCTAGAGAAATGGAAATAAAAACAAAATAAACAAATGGGACCTAATGAAACTTCAAAGCTTTTGCACAGCAAAGGAAAACATAAACAGACGAAAAGACAACCCTCAGAATGGGAGAAAATATTTGCAAATGAAGCAGCTGACAAAGGATTAATCTCCAAAATTTACAAGCAGCTCATGCAGCTCAATATCAAAAAAACAAACAACCTAATCCAAAAATGGGGAGAAGACCTAAATAGACATTTCTCCAAAGAAGATATTCAGATTGCCAACAAACACATGAAAGAATGCTCAACATCATTAATCATTAGAGAAATGCGAATCAAAACTACAATGAGATATCATCTCACACAGGTCAGAATGGCCATCATCAAAAGATCTACAAAAAATAGACGTTGGAGATGGTTTGGAGAAAAGGGAACCCTCTTGCACTGTTGGTTGCAATGTAAATTGATACAGCCACTATGGAGAACAGTATGGAGGTTCCTTAAAGAAAAAAAAACAGAACTACCATACGACCCAGCAATCCCATTACTGGGCATATACCCTGAGAAAACCATAATTCAACAAAAGTCATGTACCACAATTTTCACTGCAGCTCTATTTACAATAGCCAGGACACAGAAGGAACCTAAGTGCCCATCAACAGACGAATGGATAAAGAAGATGTGGCACTTATATACAATGGAATATTACTCAGCCATGAAAAAGAAATGAAATCGAGTTATTTGTAATGAGGTGGCTGGACCTAGAGTCTGTCATACAGAATGAAATAAGTCAGAAAGAGAAAAACAAATACTGTATGCTAACACATATATATGGAATCTAAAAAAAAAATGGTCATGAAGAACCTAGAGGCAAGTCGGGAATAAAGACACAGACCTACTAGAGAATGGACCTGAGGATACGGGGAGGGGGAGGGGTAAGCTCAGACAAAGTGAGAGAATGGCATGGACATATATACACTACCAAACGTAAAACAGATAGCAAGTGGGAAGCAGATACATAGCACAGGGAGATCAGCTCGGTGCGTTGTGACCACCTAGAGGGGTGGGATAGGGAGGGTTGGAGGGAGGGAGACCCAAGAGGGAAGAGATATGGGGACATATGTATATGTATAACTGATTCAATTTGTTATGAAGCAGAAACTAACACACCATTGTAAAGCAATTATACTCCAATAAAGATGTTAAAAAAATTAAAAATGCAAAAAAAAGAAAGAATTATAGGAAAGTAATACAAAGCTATCCGAAGTGTAAGGTAACAAAGGGCTTTCCTTCACTGCTGAAGAATACATGAATTAATGCAGCAAACGTCAGTCCTCCAGCATCCAGGAAGTAAGTAATCAGAGAGCATCTGACACAAAGGCCCTCAAAAATTCTTCTGATCATTTACATTAATCACATTAATATTGATGCTTAGAAAGAAGACACTGGGCAATTATTTAATAATGCAACTTTTCTGCAAATCTACAAAATCCATAGATCTAAAAATCTAAGTGGTATTATAAATCATAATCAATGTGTTCCTTGTTGACTCTGTAGGACATAGTTTGGGTTTAAGAAGAAAAATACTGTACTTGGATTCAGGCCACCCAATTTCAAAACTCCAGTCTGCCACTTAGAGCTGAATGAACACTGCAGCTCACCAGTCTGCCCAGGTCTCAATTTCCTCCCCATAGAATGAGAATGCAATGACCTCAGCACATTGTGAAGATTACATGAGAAAAAGTATATTCATTACTGGCTCAAAATAGAAGGTACAATTAGTTGAATATTAGTTCAATGAATTATTAATGAATCAAAGATTACTCTTAACAAAATAATAATAATTATAATAGCTAACATTAATTGTTTACTATGTACCAGCTGCTGTACTAAACATTTTAAATTAATTATCTCATTTTTTCTTACCATATGATCTAGCAATCCCACTTCTGGGTATATATTCAAAGGAAATAAAATCAGGATCTCAGAGAAATATCTGCACTTCCATGTTCACTGCAACACTATTTCACACTAACCAGGATATGGAAACAACCTAAATGTTCATCAACAAATTCATGTAAAAATAAAATATGGCATAAATATACAATAGAATATTATTCAGCCTTTAAAAAGAAGGAAATTCTGCCATATGCAACAACCTGGGTGAACCTGGAGGACATTATGCTAAGTGAAATAAACCAGTCACAGAAGACATATACTGCATGATTCCACTTATATCAGGTACCTAAAATAGTCAGACTCATAGAAACAGAGAGTAGAACGGTGGTTGCCAGAGGCTATGGGGAGAGAGAAAAGGGGAATCTCTGTTCAATGGGTATAACATTTCACACATACAAGACGAATAAGTTCTAGAGATCCTTTGTACGGCATAGCATCCACAGTCAACAATGCCGTATTGTGCACTTAAAAGTTTGTTAAAAAGGTAGATCTCATGCTAAGCGTTCTTAACACAACAAAAAGAAAAAAATAAAAAGACCTATGAGGAAAGTTTTATTATCCCTTTTCTCATTTGAGAACTAGGTTTAGAGAGGTTAAGTAAACAGTCTAAGTTTACATAGAACATAAGTGCCCAAACCAGGGTAAGACAAGTTTTTCTCACACCAAAGCCTATATGTCTCCAAATGATTAATTTTCATATTATTTATTAACAGCAGAACACTTTATTCAAATAACATATGTGTAGAGAGCCCAGATACATATAACAGATAAAAACTGAGCCACCTGGATTTGATCAGGGACTGAGAACTTTAGCCTCATGGTGGCCTTAGAAACACCTCACAGGAAGCCTAGGACTCAACAAAACACAGCATGAAAGTCTTCGCTACAATGATCACATCTTTTTCACATTTATGATTGTGACAGTTTGCACTGAAAGGTCTATGACAAGTAATAATTTGTCACGTTCTAAGGTATTAATTTGAATCTTGCATTGCAAAACTGTCAGGAACAAGTCATTTAGCTTGTAAGTGAGCTTTTTAGAAGCATTGAGAATATATTCAGGTTATACATGATTAATGATACACATATGAACTTGGAGAAAGCCAGGTACCTGGGCAAACATTTCCATGCTCATGAATCAGGGGATACCTGAAGAACTGGGACATACTATTGGCAAAATATCTAGATTCTACAGTACCTGATTACTGCAAACTGGCAAAGTATGTCTTTGGTTTTACTGTAAGGAGTGTCACATTATGCAGCATGGTACTCCTTAACATTTCCTAGGGTTGCCAGATTTACCAGATAAAAATACAAAATACCCAGTTTAATTGGAATTTCAGATAAACAATGAATGCCTTTCTTTTTATAAATATATTCCAGATATTTCATGGCTCAATACTAAAAAAGTATTTGTTGTCAGTTCCTTAAAATATCTTTTATTTTATATGCTTACTTAGGCGGCTAGATTATTAATAGTTGATAATAACATAGTCCACACACACAGACTTTTTGAATTAATTGGTTCAGGCAAATGGCAAGACAAGATAAAACATAAATTATAAATTATACATAAGTGAAGAATAAAATATAATAATTAAGAATAAAATTGTGTGGACAGATTAGCACATTACACACAGCTGAGAAAAGAATTGGTGTCCCAGAAGATAGATGTTAAGAAATTATCCACAAAGAGTCGGGAAAAATGAAAGAGGAGTTAAAAGACCTAAAGGGCAGATGAAAATGTTCTATGCCTATTTAATCAGAGTTCCAGAGGGATAGAACATAAATAATAATAAAGAAGCAATATTTGAAGGCATAATAGCTGATAATTTTTCAGAGCTGATGAAAGATATCAATAATTAGATGGAACAACTCACATACTCACAAGAAGGGTAAATGGAAAGAATTCATACCAGTGTTGTATCAGACATATAGTACTGAAACTACAGAACACCCAAGACATTATCATACCATCTTAGAATATATTATAGTAAAAAAAATGTAAATTTTGATTTGAGTCGCAGGTGAATTCTAGGACTTAGAAAAATAAAACTTTTGAAGAAGGGAAAATTATAATCTTGTGGCTAGAAAACCAAAAAATAAAAATATTTGCCGAACTGGAATATTGCTAATTTTTTTAAGCATCACTCCAATCACAAAGAACATAATTGAAAAGAAAAGGGTAACATATTTAAAAGGAAAACATATCAGTGAAGATTAAGAACTCCTTCATGAACTCAGAGTTTAAAACATGTAGTTTTATATAAATGAGCAGACACCTGGCCCTTTAGAAAGGTTGATATCTTTACAAAGATTTTTTTTTTGTTACACTTGAGTGAATTTCTCATATCCCAACAGTAAAATAATTTATAATTATCCCCATAATCAACATGAAAACATTGAAAAGCTTGCTGATTTTTCACCTAGCTTTGAAAGGACTGGAAAAGCATGGGTTCTTGAAGAATATTACTTGCTCCACAACTAAATATATTTTTATTCTTCATGGTATGTAACTTTGAGATTGCTTTTGTTTTCCTTTTTTTCCCTAAAACCAAAGGCATTCTCATATTTCCTTTTTTGCATATAAGTACTTTGTTTCTTACCACCACACGACTCTGTCTTTAAAGCTTAGAAATAATATGGTTTTGAGGTAAATTTTCCTCCAAAGTGAAGTCAGGTACAGAGATGGAATAATGAGGATGGGAGTATGTTTACATCAACATGCATTTACTCAGCTTCAGTTATGTGAAAGGTTCAGTGTTAAACATGGGAAGGCAGACAAAAACATACAACCCCCATAAATCAATCCTGCAATAGCTGAGCCATTGGTAAATTGACTTCACTGGTTTACATTTTTGGATCCTACCTTCACCTCTGATGGAAAATGATTATGTGCAACATTCACATGAAATTCTTTTCTGTACTGTGTAAAAATGCTATCAGTGACATTGTCTGTTTCATTGCCCCATGTTCCTCTTGGGGACCCCCCATATAAAACGTCTTCCAGAATTTAGTATCAAGAAATATTAAGTGCCTAAATGTCCAACAATAGGGAAATATGTAAGTAAATTATGGCATTTTCACATGACAGAGTATCATACAAGCATTAAAATGATAACTCTGAAGACTACAGAAATAGGGAAAATGTTTATGATGTAAGTGAATAAATCAATACAAAATGACATGTACACTGTGATTGCAGATATATAAAATATATATTCAAACAGGACAAGAAAGAACATTCAAAGGTAATTTAAGAGTGGAATTATAGGTGCCTTTTTCCCCTCTTTCAAAATACATGCTTAGAGTGGTGCAAAACAAATACATATATAGGGCTTCCCTGGTAGCGCAGTGATTGAGAGTCCGCCTGCCGATGCAGGGGACACGGGTTCGTGCCCCGGTCTGGGAAGATCCCACATGCCACGGAGTGGCTGGGCCCGTGAGCCATGGCCGCTGAGGCTGTGCGTCCGGAGCCTGTGCTCCGCAACGGGAGAGGCCACAGCAGTGAGAGGCCCGCATACCGAAAAAAAAAAAAAAAAAAAAAACATATATATAGGTGGAAAACTTTGTCTTCATGAAGTTTGGTGTTTATTTCTTGTGATTCTCTTTTTACCCTGGGAGCAAGGAAGCTCAGAGCTGCATGTCATATTCAAAAACTAGTATTATATTAGAACTTATGTCTGATTTTTTTTTCTTTTTTGAAGCTTTGACTATATTCCATTTTATTTCCTTTTTAAGGCTGAAAATGAAAAAAAATAAACACATTCGACATCCTTATCTTCAAATAGCTTGTAATATGCTTAGATACATATTTTATGTAGTTAGAGATGCTAAGAAATGCACTATGATTTGATTGAGGTCATGTTCTACTTGGAAGAATACCACTGAGGAGGGGGTACTCCCTTCAGTGCATCGTATCAGGGACTACATGATGTTGATAAACATTACTGGAGATCACTTGGCTAAGGTGGTTTTTCCAGATTTCTCCACTCTAAAGTTACTAGTTTCCCCTTTTAAATAATAAATATTTAGAGGAAGGTACACTTTGAGATGTTATATTTTATTTCTCCTCAAACTTTCATTCACTGATTTTTGCACCCATCAGTAGAACTTGACTGTAGCAATTTTTACTGTGATTTTTATTGTATTCTCATGGTGATTTTTCTACTTCCCTCATTCCTTCAACATTTATTATTTGGAATTGTTCTGAAAGGATAATTTATCACTCTTCCCTTTATATATTTATTTAGTTATTTATTTATATCAGTATAGACTCATGGATATTTACTTCATTCCTTGGGTTATAATCCAATACTATCATTATTTATTTCATTGCTCAAATTATTACAAATTTGGTCAAAAGGAGCTCTTTTGGCTCTTGTGCCCTTTTGAAATGAAACTTTTTTTTCACTTCTTTGCTTTTTGACACCTCAAAATGCTCCATGATCATCCTGTATTTTCCTTGCTTCAGCCCCAAAATGGACCACTTATCTAAGGAAGCCTGACTTCTTTTATTGAAGAATGGTATTTAAAAACCAGTATCTGAGCATTAGCATTAAGTATACTCATTGTTACTCGGGTGTCATGGCTTCTAGTTACTCTCAGCAAAGTAAGCTTCTCAGGGATATGGTCATCTCAGTGCTTCTGCTCCTCCCCTGGCATAGTTATGGGCCCAACATATCCTTATTTCTGCCCCTCCCCTAATGGCATAGTGTTTTTACCTAGTTCCCTTCCCCCAGCTGCAATGGGTTTTCACTAGTGTACTATAAACTCTGTTTTCTGCCCGTCCCCCTACATATTTAAGTTTTCATTCCCTAGTAAAATTTGGTGAGAGGGATCCAGGTTGAATCCTGGGGCCATTCTTCAGCAGCTCCTGTTTACCCCACCATATTAGGACACTTTCTTAGGATTCTCTCCAACCTTTTCTGCAAGTGCTTAGTAGGCTTGTGGAGAAAAGACTGCGGATTCACCCAATTTCTGTGGCCCCTATGGGCTTCACACTCTCTCACAGTGCGTATTTGGCCTCCACCAATCCTCTATTTCCCTAGTGGAACTCTTCTAACCAGTGTCCACTTGTGTCTATACCAGGTAAGTCAGTGCCCATGTCTTGTCTCTCCCTGTCGTGGCCTCTCTTTCCTTAGATGTTGAGCCAGGTGGTTACCCTGTGACGGATTCTTTAATAGGTTCAAAAAGGTCATGGACTTACAATTTGTGTCATTTTTTTTTTTTCATTGTAAGAATGTGAGAGATGCTCTTTCTAGCTCTTTACATTTCTGAGTGGGAACTAGAAGAGTTTTATTTGTGAAATCAGCCCTGGCTTACTCATCCAACCTTATCTCAATACAACCGATCTCTCATTTTTTAGACATTTAACACATATTACTTCATAATATATGTTATCTCCTTTTTAATGTCTGAAATACTCCCCATCTGAATTGTCAGCTTTGTAGAAGTTAAGTTTTCATGGATTAATGGAAAGAGCATGAGCTTTAGAGACAGCAAAAAACAAACTA
Organism: Mesoplodon densirostris; assembly: GCF_025265405.1. NCBI lineage: Eukaryota > Metazoa > Chordata > Mammalia > Artiodactyla > Ziphiidae > Mesoplodon > Mesoplodon densirostris. Next base: position 28,949,129 of record NC_082674.1, read on the forward strand.
AAATCCTACTTCTATGACCTATGTGGCCATGAACAAAATAGTATGTGAGCCTCAGTCTCCTCTTCCATAAAATGTAGACAATACTCAACTAAAATACTGACTGAGAATTAAGTGAGATGGTGTGCATAAGCCCGTGAAATATGTAAGCTTTCAGAAGATGTTGGTTTTTCCCATTTTCTCCTCTTTGATCTGAGTATGTCACAGAATCTCTAGATAAGCAATGAACATGGAGCAGCAACAAAACTTAATATATTCAGTTGAAGTGTTCCAGTCTTGTTTCCTTTTAATTCTCACAATACGTTACAAACCAACTTTTAGTGCTGCGATACAAACCAGGATAAATTCACCGGCAAACTATGAAAAACCATAAAGCTCAGAAAACAACTTTGCCCTTTTTTCCTCCTAGAAAAACATAATATCTTAATGAAGGACCAAGGAACTTAAAATTCTGGCTGGTAGGATATTCCTTTTGAGGAGGAACTAGGACAAGTTAACAACTTCTTTCATCAAGTTTGAGAAATTAAAGTGTTGGCCTAATTATGTCTAACCTGTGGGTTAGGGCATAGAAGGGCTCAGTTAAAGTGAAGACATTTTCCAGAAGAAATGTCAACTTTAATTCATGAACATCTTAGCAAAAATTCTAAAGAGATTAACCCAATTTCTGAGACACTACAACAAACACATAGAGGTATGCTTTTGGAGGAAAAGAGTAGTCCAAAGCCAGCACATAGGGGAAATAGCTCATCAAAAACTGGGATCCTGAGGAAGGTGAGGTTGAAAGGGAAGAGATCCCTGGAGAAAGAGAACAAAAGGACTTGGCAAGCAAACACACAATGCCCACTCCACAAATCCACTCCAAAATGTTGCAGAGAACAAGCATAGAGAATGCCCTCCTGAAAGCTGTTGCTGAGAATCTCCAATAATTCAAGTTCTAAGGGAAGTATCTTAGTCTATTTGGGTGCTATATAAAAAACATCAGAGACACGGTAGTTTATAAACAACAGAAATTTATTGTTCATGGTTCTGGAGGCTGGAAGTCCAAGATCAGGGGGTACCAGCAATGGTTGGGTAGGGATCCTCCCCCGGGTCACACACTCTCATTGTGTCCTCAGATGGCAGAAGGGGTGAGGGATCTCTCTGGAGTCTCTTTTATAAGGCACTACTCCCATTCATGAGGGTTTCACTTAAGCACCTCCCAAAGGTCCCATCTGCTAATACCATCACCTTTGGGGGTTAGGATTTCAACATGAATTTTGGTCGTATACAAACATTCAGGCCATAGCAGAAAGGGAAATTTTTTTTTTTTTAGTTATATTTGCTGACTGCAAAGCAAAAACTACACTCATGTAGGACAGGATAGAACCAGTTGAGAATAGGTTTGTCTGTTTTAATTTGGATCATAGATATATGATTTATAAATGCCACACAAATGGTTTGGGAGAATGACTGAGTCCACAGTACAGAAGGAGGGGCATGAAATGTTGAGTGTTCACTTATTAAAAGTGTGATTGCACATAACCAGCACCTACACTGAGGTTCTCATATCAATTTCTAATCTTCCTTCACTACATAATTGGAGGAAATCTCTTAGCCCAGAAAGCTAAGAGAAGATGTCTTTGTTCTGGTCTCTTCCACCTAGGTTTATTTTCTTCTTGCCTTTGTTGTTCCAATCCTCTTCCCAAGGTCCCATCATTTCCATGGTTTTATTCCACAACAGCTGGGACTGAAAAGGTTTTTATGTTTCCATTATGGCACATGAAAAATTCTCAAGTCTCTCTTCATTCACTTAATTTCAAGTCTAAGATACAATTAACAATAATGCTAAGTGGAATGGCTCCCTTCAATAGAATATTTAAAATTCATGCTTCCAATTACTTGAGAACACAGGAATGGCAGCTTTTTCTATGTGCCTAGTCCTACAGCTTTCTCTCTCTGATCTCGGCATTCTGAATTCTAGCCAGCTGTTTCAGAGTTAGTGATCTGCAATATGTCCACCATATCATTTGTTTTAGTCAGAGGAGTAACTCTCTGATTCAAGTGTGAACTGAAAATAGATTCCCTGTGGGAAAGAACCAATAGATAGCTATCAAACATTACTAAACATACTCCTGAATATAGTGGGATTCAAGAGTTTACCATCTCATAACCACATAAAGATAGGGCTTGAAAAAAAATTAAATTGCCACCCTTCCAATGAGGCAAGAGACTCTGTGGAAACCTTCACCAATCTTCAGACACCCCAACAATTAGGTAGGACTTAGTTACTCCATAGTTCAGGTAGAAATAGTTTCTTTGCCACAGTTAGATGCTAGAAAAAATACATTTTGGTTAAATCCTCTATAACAGTGTTTCTCCAATTGCAGGTTAAAAACCCAATCATTAGTGAGTTCTGAAATCATTTTAGTGGTTTGTAACCAGCATTTTCTTTTTTAAATAGAGTGGAATGGAAAAGAAAAAGAGAGGAGAGGAAAGGAAAGGAGACAATGCACATGTATGGGTAGCTATTACTTCATGAACGTTTTACTTCAGTTATAAAGAATAGCCAAGCACTGCCCTCTTTTATTCAGTAAGCATATTTTAAGCAACTTCTCTAGACAGTTTAACGCACATACAGATACAGCCTAGGTCTGAGTTCTGTATTCATTCATATTTTACAAGGCAATATTTCCTGCTTTCCTCCTGCCTGGAAATACCCTTCCTATGAATGTTGTGGGTCCCAAAGTTCAGCAAGGTCTGACTGTACCGCATGGCCAGATCCAAATTCAAAGTCAAGTTTTCCAAATCTACCCATGGCAGCTAAATATCTTTAGCCGTTGTCTCAGCTCAGGGCTGGCATGTATTGAATGGAAAAAGAAAAAGCAAACAAAACAGAGAAGTTAGTTAAAAAGAAATGCCAACTACTTATACTATCACACAATGAAAATTCACCATCTCTGCTGAACAACATTTTGGGTTCTTTTTCAAAGCAGGAGAAAATTCTAAAGGAAGCATGATGAAAAAGTGAATCCAAATTACTTGGAGTTGGGCAAAGAGTGTAAATAGACTGACAAAAACAGCCAAGCACTGTCAGTGACACAAACTACAAAGATCCCTGGAGGGGCCTGGCTCTCGGTCAGGGATAATTAACATCCACGGGCCCCTGTGAGCTCCACCTCATGCTGGCTGCCTTACAGACCCACCCAACACAGAGTGCAGTCTTTCCATTCATCCAACAAAACCAGAGCAGACAGTAATCTCTGTCCAAGGATCAGCGACCCCTGAAATTGGGTCATGTCATCTCCCTATCCGAAGCCCTCAGTGTCTCTGTAATGCTCTGAGAGTGGGAAAACAATCCAAATTCCTTAACATGGCCTACAGGCTCAACTTATAATGACCTTGAAATAGCTTTTCAGCCTTGCCTCCTTCTACTTCCTTCTAACGTCTATGATCAACTCCAACGAACTTCTTTTCCAGGAGTTCTCTTAAGAGCAGGCCTTTGCACATGCTATGCATTCTACCTGAGCCACATTCCCTTCCCACTTCATCTGCCAATTCCTATTCATCCTTCAGTTCTTAACTCACAGGTCACTTCCTCTGTGAAACTTTCATTGCCCTGTTCCCTCCCCAGCCTGTGATGCTTGCCCCTTCTCTGGGTCCCCATGGAACCCTGTACTTCCCAATCATAATGCTTTTCAAACTAAAGCCTAGTCATCTGTACTCTCTCCTATGCCCACAGCCCCACAGCCCATAGGGTACAGACACCATGACAGCAACTAAGTCTCTCTAGTTCACAGTGCTTCTTTCTTGATCTTCAGTTCTCATTTATCCCCAGCACCTGATTCAGTGACAGGCAATAAACAATATTTTATGGTCTTTGTTGCCACCATATCTGTGTTCTCAATGTGTCTTGAACTCTATGTCTCCTCTGGGGCTTGTTTCCCATTCACTACAGGTATAATTTCTTTTTTGCATAAATGTTCTCATCTGTGAAATGAGGGTTATGGTTGGGAATTATACAAAATAATGAATGGAAGACCCCCAGTGCAGTTCCTGGCACCTAGGCATTTAATTTATGGTAATTATTTTACCCGACTCTGTTCTCTCATGCCTGTTTAGTGACACCTGTCTCACCTAATTGCAACCGCTCCCTTGCCCATCCCCTCCACCTGTCTGTGGAGAACACCTGGGCACTGAGCGCTAAAGGTTCCACTTGATGCAATTTCCCCTTTATTATCCCTACAGACTGGGGTAAAATTCTGAGAGCCAAGTTTAGCTAGGATCTTTGGAAACCACTCCCCAAAATACCGTATGGATCGCTGGATTTTCAATACCTTCAGCCTCCTTACTGAGTCCCTTCCTGGAGCTGCTGATAAGATTTTGGCCAGAAGCTGCTGTAGGTAGAAAAATCTCCTTACTGGCCAACTCACTGGGGCTAACTGTCCCAGACAGACACCTACAGTGAACACCTATTGTGATGCGCAAGACCTTCTGCAGAGGACTCTGTTGTGGGTTCTGGCCCCCAGCCTGTCACATAGTATCTGGTGGCTTTGCGCAAATCCCTTGACATCTCTCCACCTCAGTTTCTTCATCAGTAAAATGAGAAAGATTGAATAGATCATGTCCATTATTTGCAGCTAATATATTATTTGATTCTATGATTGTGTTTAGGGTATACAGTTTACCCTTGAACAACCTGAGGAATAGGGACAGCAACCCTCCACACAGTCAAAAATGTTTGTATAATTTATAGTCAGCCCTTCATATACATGGTTCCATGGATTCAACCAATGGCAGATCATGAAGTACTGTAGTATTTACTATTGAAAAAAAATCCTTGTGTAAGTGGACCAGCATAGTTCAAACCTGTGTTTCCAGGGTCAACTGTATTTCAGTCTGGATCACAGAAGGTAACAGATGGCATGTTCAAAGTGGATATTTAAGGAGAACTTAATAAAGGACTGTTTACAAAGGTGTGGGCAGGATATAGAGAAACCACAAAGGATAATGTAGAGCAACCCCAAGACTGGTAACAACAGAAAACCACAACCATCCATGAAGTTTCCAGAATCCAGAGAGAAAGATGTGTGGAGAGGACCACCTAACAGGAGTATTGGCCTTTACAGAGGAGATAACACAGGGGGGTACCTAAAAGAATATTCACTCTGCCCCACTCCATCTCCCACCGATGCCCTTCATGGACCAACCAGCTGGAATCCAGAGGACAAAAGAGCTCACTGATGCAACACTTACAGGTCAGCCTCACTGACCACAAAGCAGGGTGTAGAAGGACAGAGAGGGAATCCAAAGGGGCAAACAGAAAATGTCCAGCCCGCATGATGCTGATGACATTTAGGTAGAACCTGAAATCAGAGAGCCTTTTTGTACACGATGAGTCATAGCTATACAGACAGAAACATTTTTATTGTCTAACAGAGTTTTGCTGGTCCCTTGACATTCTGGTTAGTGTAAATCATCTGCAATCCTTTAAAGAAATGGCACTGTTACCACCAGTTCTATCAAACATTAAGACCAAAGCCACAGATTAGTGAAATCTGAAAAAAGTTTTATGCTACTAGAGAGTGTTTCTAGAAAATAACTTATGGCAACATAAAATATTTAATGTCACCTAATAACCTATGTGCCTTATTTTAAAAATACTTTTGATTAGATGATCTACAGAGAATCCTTTTGAAAGCAGTCTAAATTATTATTATCCAATTCTTATGTAGATTTATAATTAATCTAACAACTATGATCTGACCATGAATATGACTTTGCCATCTGGTATCTTTACCCTGAATTTGATCATGAATAATACATAGCCATCTGACAGTTGAATCCAATCCATTATGCGGCCATACATGATGCAGATTCACCCATAGTATGCTAATTTGCATTCTCCATCATTTTCCTCTAATTCCTACCCAAAGCTTTTTCATTGAGTTTCAGGCACCCAGGGAACAATCTACCTACACACCAGGCCATATGGGATGCACTGCATACTCTCCAGTGTCCTGGGCCTGATCCTAATTGTCACCAGCCAAGCCAAAGTGTGTCACTCCAAACATGGGCAGGGGCGCTGTTGGGAATTCATAAGGTGCTTAATGGGGCTTTCAGTACGGTGTTGCTGATAGTGTGTGTTTTAATTAGACTTCTAAGTGCACGTTTATTTTTCCCACTAGACCAGTCTTACATGCAGGTGAAAGAGACAGCGTGCGACTGTAGGTGTCAGACAGTAGCTGGTGAGCATGATCACCTTAAAAGAAGTGAAGTGTGAGCATTTAAAATTATACTCCAAATAAAATGTCACCCACCTGACCTCATCACCTGGCCTCCTCCTGCTTATACCTGCATTTTATCTCCTGAAAATTGGTACTTGTCTCTTTCTTCTTCTTTAGCTACAGCCTTCTGGATTGGTGGAGACTGTTGAAATCCTACTTCACATGCCATTCAATTTCATGTTTATGGTACACAGTGCTCATCAAAATGAAAAACATTTCTTGGCCCAATTTGGCTAGCAGGCCATCAGGTTATAAATTTTGTTTTATGTGGTTACTGAGATATTTCTCTCCATCAGTCTTGACCCTGGGGCACTCTTAGTAAGTGGAGCCCAGAATACTTGCAATTCACAGCCATGATTTATTCCCCTTAACAATTAGTTCTATATTCCCTATAAAATTTCTACTACTATGGTTGGAAGTAGAAAAGTTTGGAGGGTAATTTAGTGTTGGTAAAAATCTATGAGTTCAATTTTTAGGTGTTAACTTTGAAGTGACAGTAGGCCCATGACCTTTATATTTGAAAATAGCATCACCTGAACTTGAAAGTGACCACAATCTATATGCATAAATGTGATGGAAAAGTTCTAAATGGTGAACAGCATACTGTGTGCTCATCAAAGTTGGCCTTTGATTTTTTTTTTTTACTGCAACTGTGAGTAGCAGATCCTGTAGTTCCACTTTAATTGAACCTCCTTATTTCAGTATAGCCAGAGTCATTATAGAAAAGCCATTGCATTTGTTGCGAAGGCTGTGGCCCAATTCTGTTTGCACAAATTCCCCTGCTCTGTGCTTATGACCACATCGTTCCTTCACAGCCAGCTGATGGGGAATGACCTGACTTGAAGCTATAGAGCAAGCAAACTACAAGTAAGCCAGTGACCCACAAATCCAAGTGGCCTAAGGGTTTGCCTATCAGGGAAGGAGCCATGCAACAAACTGATCAGATACCCAGTCTTGGGGAGTTTGAAAGGGAGATGTAGAGATACGGCAGTTAGTGATGCAGGAAGAATCTGACAGAGGGCAGTAAACAGAAGCCAAGGGCAGGCAGAAGCCATAATGTCAGAAGAATGACACAAGCAGCTGAGCTGAGAGAGTTAGATTCACCCCCTGGTGGATGGTCAGAAACAGAGAATGGGCACATACTGCTTGATGAGGGGATAATACAGCCACAGTGCTGAGCTGCATACATCCCGAATGACCTTGCAGCATTAGAGGGGAGAGTAGAGTGCTGGTTAAATCCCTGATTTACTATTTCTGTTCTCTAACCCCTAATAGTACTTGAGATTACAATCCTGTAAAAAGGCCTATTTAACCATGTCATTTCTGATATAACTTGCAAAAGTTAATCAACTTAAAAATAGAATAGGATCTATTTCTAAATCATTTAATTAAATCTTGTAAATGACCCAGAATGATACATCCCTGTAATTCTTTTTTTTTTTTTTTTTTTTTTGTGGTAAGCGGGCCTCTCACTATTGTGGCCTCTCCTGTTGCACAGCACAGACTCTGGACGCGCAGGCTCAGCGGCCATGGCTCACGGACCCAGCCGCTCCGCGGCATGTGGGATCTTCCCGGACCAGGGCACGAACCCGTGTCCCCTGCATCGGCAGGCGGACTCTCAACCACTGCGCCACCAGGGAAGCCCCCTTATAATTCTTATATTTGTTTTGTTCTCACCATTTGGAATCTACTCTCTCTGCCCCCTACTTACGTAGTTAGTGCTTCTAAATGGAGCATCATTAAACTTTTGAGATGGACAATTCTTCATTGGGTAGGTCTCTGGTGTGCATCTTAAGGCAATGCCTAACGTGACCCTCCCACCTCCCCACTGTACCATTTAAAAATTAACCTACACCTTTCCAAATGTCCGCTAGGGGGTAGTACTGGTTGGTTAAAAGAAAAAACTAAAAAATGTCATGAAGAACCTAGGGGTAAGACAGGAATAAAGACACAGACCTACTAGAGAATGGACTTGAGGATATGGGAAGGGGGAACGGTAAGCTGTGACAAAGCGAGAGAGAGGCATGGACATATATACACTACCAAATGTAAAATAGATAGCTAGTGGGAAGCAGCCGCATAGCACAGGGAGATCAGCTCAGTGCTTTGGGACCACCTAGAGGGGTGGGATAGGGAGGGTGGAGGGAGGGAGACGCAAGAGGGAACAGATGGGAACATATGTATATGTATAACTGATTCACTTTGTTATAAAGCAGAAACTAACACACCATTGTAAAGCAATTATACTCCAATAAAGATGTAAAAAAATAAAATAAAAAATAAAATAAATAAAAATTAAAAAAAATAAAAACTATAAAGAATCACAAGCAAAAAAAAAAAAAAGCTACTGAGCTAAGCCTTCCCATTCTTCAAGGGGCAGCTCAAATTCAACCTTCCCTTAATTCTTTGATTATTCCAGACTGTATTGATTTCTGTACCTTCTTTGAATCCCAACTGCACTTGAGTCAGTAACACATATTGACTTCTTAATTGTGTTTTAATTGCTTCATGTTGGTTTCTCATCTCACTTTGATCATAAAGTCTTTAAGAGCAGCAAAAAATCTAAGAAGTTTTTTGTATCCCACATAGTGGGATACAAAAAACTAACATAGTGCTGAGTACCTAATGAATTCCGGCTGTCTCCTCACCATCTACTCTCTGGTGACCTCTTCAGCTATGTTTCCTACCACACCTCCACCCTCACTGCAGCCCTTTTTCCTCTAGCAATTAAAAGAAGCTAATCTTTAGAGCTCCCTGAACATTTCCTATTGGTTCACCATTATGCCTCTATATATGCTGTACTTTTTGCATAAATAATGTATACGAAATTGCCCTCCTTGTAGGTGAAATCCTATCCAATCTTCAAGTTCCAGTGTCTCTGGTTAATTACTCCCTTCTCTGTAGTTTCTATGAACTTCTATTGATGTATCACTTCTCTGTTTGCCTGTTTCTTGCTCTTAAAAGGGACAGGAAATGTGTCTAATTCATTTCCCTAACACTTAGCATGATTGGTATTCAGTAGAAGCTGAATAAATGTTGGTTGATTATACCTGGTTGTACCATATTTTTAATATTTATAAGCATGAGCTACACTGTGGGGAATGGAGAAGAATGTCAGTCACTAAATGCGAGCAGCCATTACCTTTTTCTGCACTGTAGCTTGTTTTATGCCAAATAACTCTAAAGGAATAGACTATATGTGTCTCACTACTGTTCAGAGCTTGATTCCATCTTACATATATTAGACAGTTTCATTAAAGCACCTGAAACAGTCAACTTGGTTATGCTTTGTTTAATTTCTCTCATTTGGTGTGCTCCCTTTTACAGTTGTGCCAATGAAATACTCAAGACTCTACATCAGCTGTTATCAGCAAGAAATTAACTCAAGCAGAACTGTCGACTGGGAGGCAAAAGAAAATAACAGTCTGCATTTTATTAGAATAGATTGGGTTTTTTTTCTATTTAACATTTGACTGGGAGAAGCTTCCTCCATTACTTACCTATGGTAAAGAACAATAATATTCATGTGAGTATAAAAAGCATCAAGCAAATCATCATCATCATCATACGGGAAACCCTGTCAACAAATACACTCTCAAAGAAAGACGCATTTGTGGATATAAATGAATCAACAAGACTTACGGATTCAGAGCTGCCTTTAAAACATAGGCATGGTAAGAGAATGTGGAGATCAGCTATGATTTCTTTCAGCTCCACTGATAACCGATGGAGTTCTGGTTGGTGAGAAGAAGGCAAAGAGCCTTATTCAATGCTAATGGACCAAAGACACTAGTCCAACTAGGTGTTGCTAAGGCTTTCACCAGGAAGTGAAAGAGCTGTTGCCTCAGTGTCACTCTGTGAGACCTCTTCTTATCAGGGACTATCAGGTGGGTCAAAGTAGACACTAAGAGACTCATAGGGACACTAAGAGAACAAAGAAACCACAGTCTCAACATCAAGGAGAAATGGAATGAAGAATGGAAAGGTGAAGAAGTTGAATTGCAGTCCATTTCCTTCTTTATATTTCTACTAGGTTTGTAGCAACTAAATGTATTGTTGAAAAGGTCTCCAACTTAATAGACATTTTGTTATAGGATACCTGGAAATGGCTGCACAAATGTACGAAATGGATTGGTGATAGAAATCCATTAGAAGAGACAAGTCTGCCCTTGTCAGTGCTGCTTAATATAAACGTTTCTATACTAACTACTTCTTATACATTGTATTTGTTTTATATTTGACCTTGGAGGTATGAGACAGGTAAAAGGTCCTCGGTCTCCTCTTTTGTAAAATGCAAATATTTCCCTTCCAAAGTTGTAGTGTGAAATAGAAATAATAAATGTAATATACTACTAGGCAAAGAGGAAGGGTACAGTCAATGGTCAATGTTGTTATTATATACGTTCGGGGTTGAAGCAACACAGAGTACCATGGTCTCACCAGATTAACATACCATTTAACTAAATACTTTGATCATACAAAAAGTTACTAAAGGGAATAAAATAAATAATTTAAATCCTTTTTCCAAAGGACAAACCCTAAAATTACAGACAGAAAAGCCTATTTTACCTCAGGCTGACTCACTCAAGAACTGCAGCTCTTCAGAAATTCAGGGGCATAAATTACAATTCCCTGGTGCGCTGAGAAATATTTTATAATAAACCTTTGCCACTCAGCCAACTGCTTCTAGATATTCCTTCTCTCATCTTCTTCAGGGGCTTTCCCTCTTCTCTTCTCAGGGAGGAAAGCACCAGAGTATAATGGAAAGAGCTTGAGCTTTGCTATTAGATGGATGGAGGTTTCAATTCAGATTCTGCCAATTGTTGGCCATGAAACTTTTGCAGTTTACTTAATTTATTGAGTCTCACTCTACTCATCTACAAGCCAGGAATAATGAAATTTACCTTCTAAGACTGTGGGTAGCATGTTGAAGAGGAAAGGGCAGGGTGTTTTTGTGTGTGCGTGTGTGTATGCTGTGTGTGTTGTGTGTATATGTTGTGTGTATGTTGTATGTTGTGTGTGTGGTGTGTGTGTGTGGTGCGTTATGTTGTGTGTGTATGTTGTGTGTGTGTGTGTGTGTGTGTGTGTGTGTGTAGTGTATGGGGGGAGTGTAGATAATGGATTAGAAATTAACCAGAAAATTTAAGATTAATAGTCTTAGGATGTGTTACATAAATTCATTATTGTGTTATTACTGGATCTATGACTGAATTCTCCCCTCTCTTCACAAAAAAATGTCCCAGGAGTAACGTGGGACAAGAGTATTGGATTAAGAGTAATAAACCCTTCATTTTGAGGCAGGTACTGTTTATTTTGTCTGAAATATTTGGCTACTTGATTTGCCTCTGCACTTTATTTTCCTCTTCCAAATGCACTGGTAAATTGAGATGATCTAAAATATCTTTTCTACCCTTGATATTCTGTCTCTATCATTGTTAACTCTGCTTCCCCACTCCTGTTATCATCTCATTTTTTTAGTTTTATTTATTTTAGCTATCATAATTAAATAATTTTATATTTACAGAAAATTTCAAAAATAATAGAGTTTCCGTACACCCTTCACTAAGATTCCTCTATTGTTAACATTTTACATACCCACAGTACATTTATCCAAACTAGGAAGTTAAGATGGTATATAATACTATTAAGTAAACTATAGGTTTTATTCAGATTTTTCTAGCTTATTCACTAATGTCATTTTTGTTTTCCAGGATCCAATCCAGGATCACATATTACATTTAGTTATCCTATCTCCTTGATCTCTTCCATCTGTGACAATGTGTCATTCTCCCCTTATCTTACACAACTTTGACACTTTTGAGGAGTAATGGTCAGGTGTTTTTGTAGAATGTCTCTCAGTTGAGGTTTGTCTGCTTTTTTCTCATGATTATATTGGGGTAATAGATTTGGGGTGAGGGGGAACACAACAGAGGTGAAGTGCCCTTCTCATTACATCATTTCAGGGGAACATGACATTACTGATGATGTTAACACCTTGATCACTTGGTTAAGGTGGTATCTGCCAGATTTCTCTGCTGAAAAGTTATGAGTTTTTTCCTTTAAATACTTTATTCCTTAGGAACAAGTTACTTAGCCCAGCCTACAGTGAAGAGAAGGGGAATAAAACTTCCCTTCCTGGACAAAGCTCTATTAAAGAATTTGTAGTCACCCAAATTTAAGCTATTTGGATGGAGCTCTCAGACAGGAAGCAGAAACCCTCCAAATGCCCAGAGGCAATATCCAAATACATTACCCTGGGTTCTTTAATCATCTGCCATGACAAAATAAATGTTTGACTTCAATCACACAACCTATAAATACTCTTGGTACTTGATCAAATCACAGATATGCCATATGCCTACCAGTAACAATACAGGAACAATTATTTTGAGTAGTTGTGATAGTAGACCATGGTTTATACTTAAGAGCATGAATATCCCTTTATCTCAGCACCAACTTTACAAATGGAATAATCACCATACAAGAAAAAAGAAATGCTATATAATCATGTTGTTTAAGATAAGGATATGTCTCTGATTGCATGGAGTATGGGGAGACAGCTCTGTGTTCACAAAACCCTGCTTTATTTTTGGCTTTTCCTCCCTGATACATGGGGAGATCAAACTTTCCATTCCACTACAGTTAGATGAGACCGCAAATTCCAGACCTGGCCTCTTAAAAACCTCCTGTGTGGGGCTTCCCTGGTGGCGCAGTGGTTGAGAGTCCGTCTGCCGATGCAGGGAACATGGGTTCGTGCCCTGGTCCGGGAGGATCCCACATGCCGCGGAGCTGCTGGGCCTGTGAGCTATGGCCGCTGAGCCTGCGCGTCCGGAGCCTGTGCTCCGCAACGGGAGAGGCTACAACAGTGAGAGGCCCGTGTACCACAAAAAAAAAAAACCCTCCTGTGTGCTCCATCTATGCCGTCTTTCCTCCTTTCTGCCAGCTGGAGTTAGGGGTTGCACTGGAAGCCTCTGAAGCCTTATGGCATGCAGCCGGCACTAGATAGATGGAATCTGGGTCACTAAATTGTTGCATGGACTACAGCCAGCCCCTACCAACCCCTGCTAGACTGTGAAATTAATGACAAATGAAATTCTGTTGTGTTAACCCGCTGGGATTTGGGGCTTATTTGTTATAGCCATCAGGTTCTCCTGATCAAACAGACATGAAGTCCCCAGAGGGCAGGATTTATTTCCATTAAATTGTTTGTCTAGGGTCTAGCACAGTCTCATGCGCAGATGGGAAACTGAATGCCCTTGAAGATGGAGAAGAAGAGAATGAAAAATGGCATGGAGCTACAGGGAGGAAGTTAATTTGCAAGAATAGTACAACTAAATGTACCTGGTTTCCTACAAAGTTGTCACAAAGATTACCTGCAAAAATAAAGGGGTGGGGTGATAAAATTCTACCAGAAATGGTTGCAGAAGCAATAGGCTTGAAAACAGCCCAGATTAAGTGAAAGTTCCCAAGAGGTTTTTGGTTCACAATTTTAAGCCAATATAAGAGCAATTATTTAAAGTATTCTGGAAACTAGACCACAGTGTACATTAGTAGCACAGAAATCCTTTTATCTCAGCACCAACTTTACTAATAGAAAGTTGGATGGGAAATAAAGCATAATCAAACTTAGTGAAAAATAAACAGGGGTACTTGATCAGGTTTCTATAACTTTCTAAGAAATTGCCTCTCTGGTAATTGTAAAGGAATGAATTCCAGCATGTCTATCACCTATCAAGACTTGGTGCTTGGGCCTCCCTGGTGGCGCAGTGGTTGAGAGCCCGCCTGCCGATGCAGGGGATACGGGTTCGTGCCCCGGTCTGGGAGGATCCCATATGCCGCGGAGCGGCTGGGCCCGTGAGCCATGGCCGCTGGGCCTGCGCATCCGGAGCCTGTGCTCCGCAACGGGAGAGGCCACAACAGTGAGAGGCCCGCATACCGCAAAAAGGAAAAAAAAAAAAAAAAAAAAAAGACTTGGTGCTTTTCCACTGCAATATATCCCCCTAAAGCCCCATTCTGCTATATTAACAATAGGACCTCAATTTTTTATAAACCTCAACATTTTATAACTCACTGAGTATATTCTTTTCCATACTTTCAGTGTATAGTAAGACTTATTTATGGAAAATCTATTTCTGTGAAGTTTCATGTGTGGACAACACAGAGATCCCTCCCAGCTTCCCTCTCCCCTTGTCTACTCAAGGGAGTCCCAAAGACATAAGCTTCCAGCTCTGGCCTTAAGGGTAAGCTGTGACAAAGTGAGAGAGTGGCATGGACATATATACACTACCAAATGTAAAATAGATAGCTAGTGGGAAGCAGCTGCATAGCACAGGGAGATCAGCTTGGAGCTTTGTGACCACCTAGAGGGGTGGGATAGGGAGGGTGGAGGGAGGGAGACGCAAGAGGGAAGAGATGGGAACATATGTATATGTATAACTGATTCACTTTGTTATAAAGCAGAAACTAACACACCATTGTAAAGCAATTGTACTTCAACAAAGATGTAAAAAAAAAAAAAAAAAAAACTCATGGAGAATTTACTCAGCAAAGAAAATGGATTTGCCCAAAACTTCTGGACCTACCAACTAAAATTCTCACATTTAGTAGCTCTGTGTCTTACAACCACTGAGTAGTCTTTGGTGGGCTTGAGGAGAAATGTTACCATATTCACTGTGGCAAGTTATGTAAGAAAGTCTGTGGCTTCCTGCCTTCTCTGGTCTGGCACCCAGGGGATGGGTAAGAAAGGTTGAGCTTTACGGTCTAGAACATAGCTCACTGATATTGAGAAGGGCTCATCTTCATCCACGTTTGTAGTCATTTTAAGTATGAAAACGCAAAACACAGAGGATAGGTATAAATAAGGAAGGACTAACTCCTCCACAAGAGGTAATTTAATAATCAGTTCATTAATTTAATAGCTGCCATACACAAATTTAGGGATGACTAAGCTCACATGTGAACTCCCTCTGAGAATTAACATATTAACTTCGGTAAAATGAATTCAGGTTCACTGCAACAAGCTGAGAACAAATTTTAATAAATTAACCCACCCCATATCCCCCAATTCCTGACATTTAGGGCTGGGTTCTAATACCTGGATAGATATTAAAACTACCCAGACATGATTGGAATTCACCTCAAATTTTCTCTGAGGAAATCAGTCTTTTATCCTAGCTTTGCCTTTGACAGAGTAAGCGCGATGAAAATGCCCTCTTTGGAGTACTTTTTAACGGAATCTAATTATGCTGCCTACTTTGAGGATTCTGCTATTTTCTATTGGGTGTTTCTATTTTATTTTTTTTCCTGGGTGTGAGGGATGTTACTCCTTAGTATTCCTCCTACAGAGCAAGTCCTCCTCAACCCCATCCCTCTCTTGTGTATGTAAGAAATCATTAGCACAGCACTTCAGCTTTCTAGTGGGTATAGTTTTGCCCAGGGATTAACCATTTGACTGTCAACATAGAGTGACAATATACTTTATCTTCCAAATTGGGACACTTGTTAAAGCACTCTTATTGATTACACCTTGACAGCCGGCATAAACCATAGCTATCTTGGACAAACTAGGACATATGATAACACTATTGGGAACTGAAAACAGCAATGTGCTCCTGTGTCTCAGATACTATAAAATCTCCCACAGGACATTCATTTCTCTCAGAGGACTGACAAAATAGGCCCATTGATGCTGCATCCACTGGAGGCGACGTAGTGGTTGAGCACAAGGGCTCCGGCTTTCCTCCACTTCCTGCTCCCCATCTTTGAATGATAACTTACTGTCTCACAACTGTAGAACCAGACCACCTGGGCTCAAATACCAGCACTTCCCTTTTAGAAACATGCGCCTTTGCAAAGACCCTTCTGGGTCTCAGTTTCCTCATCTATAAAATGATGATAATATTTGAAAATGACTCGTAAGTTTCTACAGGATAAAATGAGTTAATAGTTATAAAATAATTATTAGAGGGTCTGGTACATCATAAGCACTCAATTATCTGTTGGCTGTTTCAATAATAACCCTTTTCCTTCATGAGAATATACCCCCAGGAGCTCCGCCTTCCAGCCTTGCCTACTTGTTAATACTTGGCCATCCTATTTGTGTGTCATACATCTTTCTATCTAAGCACCGTTGGCTCATGTGACTGGCTTTTTTTATGCCCTGGTGATTGCCTAGGCATTTTTGTCCCCCCATTATTCTTTATATGCTGGTTCCTTTTCATTGTCAGTATTTTCATAAGGTTGCCTCCGGCCAAATGCATTGAGGACCCTTTTCACTATTCAGAGTCACTTCCATACAATAGAGTGTTAAAGAGCAGACAAAATGAATCTGCAAATTCACTTTTACTGACACATTGCTCTGTCTCCATATCTTTTGGGGAGTTTGATGTCAGGCATTGGTTTCTCGTCTATTACTGCCTGAAGGTTACAAAAGAATGCATCTTGAGAATCATCATTAGTATCTTCTGCTAGAATATGCATGGGTCTCTGTGACAATTTAATAAATCTTGCATGAAAACTGACATGGAGCCACCTTTTGTCAAAGAAATTGTGGGAAAAGGGTATTTACCAGGTCTCATAAGGAACATGACCTTTATTCTTCCTGTGTATTGTGTCTTTGGATAAGGCATCTCACCCCGTCTGAAAGCAGAAAAAAACCTGCCCTAATCTCTTAGCAGGTTTTAGTAACTGTGAAGTTGAAATTATTTATATGAACCTTTATTAGAGGAAGAAAAGAAACAAACATATTGTGTTGTGCTCATAAGCATTTGGTGTATTTACATTAACTGATTAAGCTAGTTAGGCTTAATTTCAATATCTTATTCTTAACTTCACAGGAATGGGAGGGAGGATAGAGGAGAAAGATCCCCACATTCATAGACCACATCTTGTCCTTGTGACCATGGTTACCACCATCTTATTGTCATCAACACTAACAGTTACTGAGCATTTGTTCTGATTCTGACATTTCAAATGTCTAATCTCATTTAATCATCAAAATCATACAATCAGAGAGGTTCTGTCAGTAGTGTCATAGTACAGGCCACAGTAGAAGGAAACAGAGGTGGATTAACGTTAAATGACTTAGCCAATGTCAGTGAACTGGAGCATAAAACCATTAGGCTGGATCCAACATTCAGCCTAACTGCTAGGTTATTATATCTGTGTCTTTCTGAGGGAAGGAATGAACTCATTGTGTCTGGAAAAAGTCCTCCAGGCACACGTTTACCAACAGTGAGTCAATAGAAACATTTTGAATTCATGGAGAGAGCACCATGTAAATACACACAAGGCTACGTCACCAAAGTGAGCTATTGGTGAGAATCCTACTATGATATGTGTGCTCTGCAAGGCAGACATCTTGGAATTGGTAAGTTTAACCAGCTGGTAATCATCATCTTTCTTAAAGCTGTTTTATTCTTCTGTCCAGTGAAGCATATGCCAGAGTTCAAGACTAAGAACACTTCTTCACAAAAGTGGACCCTGCAGTTGTTTCTTTGATGAATGACTGCCATGTCAGAGAGACCACACTACCTGAGTGTTCTAGAGAGGTTCACTGCCCTTGTGCCTTAAATGTTTTATGATTGATTACATCCGTACTATAACCCTATTGAGGGAATTTTCTAAGGAGCAGATGGTATGTTCTGGAAGTTTCCATCTAAGAATAAACATAAAAATAATTATAGTAATTAACATTTAAAGCACTTAATAGATCCTAAGTATTTTATATGTATTAATTTACTTAATTCTCATAATAACTATAAGAAGTAGTGGCATTTTTAGTGCTTTCTTATAATTAAGGAAATTGAAAGGTAGTCAATCTTTCTAATTGATGGAGCCCGGATGTCTTAGAGGAAAAAATCTCAGCAATAAACTCAGTGTCCTTGGTGCCAAGGACCAGGCAGGGCTAGGTCAGTACTGGAAATATGAACCAAGGCTGTACTAGCTGCCTTCTTTTGAGCATTTACTATCCCCTGGCCTCATGCTAAACCCAATACTAACAGTATCTTATTTCATACCCACATCAATGCTTCCTGGTAGGCATTGTCATTCCTGTTTTACAGATAGGAAATCAATATTCACAGAGGTTATTTGCCTGTTGTCACACAATGATTAGTGACACAATCAATGTTTGAACACAAGTTTTCTTTTTAATCTCTGTGTTTTAACCTCCATGACCTAGAGCAAATCCTTGTTTAGATAAAATTTTCCTCTGCCATTTGAACTTTATCCATTTTTCTTTAATCTTCTGAATATAATTCCTAATTTTTCAAAACTTATTGCTATGCTTAGTTTTCCCTCTTAGTGTTTAAACTGATCAACATCCATGTCTCCCAAACAAGGCAAAAACTTGAGCACACTTTTCCTTAAACACACTTTGCTCTTGCCTTGGTGGTGTATCATCTAAAATATTAATTCTTCATCATTAAAATTATAAATTTTTTAAATCATTGCTTCTTTAGACATTATCAACGTGATCTACTTCTTTGCAAATGTTTTATTTCCCATTCTCATTTATCCCTCCATATTGATTTTTCTTTTTGCAGAGCACCTCTGGGGAGCATTTCAAAGACGATCTTTGAGTGGGAAACTGTTTAAACTTTGTAAGGCAGGGAAGTTCTTTACTAAAATGGTAGTTTATCTGGATATAAAATTCTAAGCTCAAATTTCTTTGCCTTTAAAACTGTGAAGACATTATCCATTGCTGCTGTTAAGAACCCTGCCATCAGCCAGCACTTGCTCAGGTCTTTTCTTACTCTCTAGAATCTTTAAAATTATTCTTTCTGTCTTTATGTTCTTCAGTTAAACTATTAGCTGTCCGTCTGGCTATTAATTTTAGTTTTCTTATCTGTTCTGTTCAGCACTCCATTAGCCTTTTTATCCTGAGCTTTTATATCTTTCTTTAATTCTGGGAAATTCTTGTTCATATTTCCTCTTCTCTGTTGGTTCCTTTCTCACCTCTGGGAATCTCTTTTATAGATTTTGACACTTTTATTCCTGTGTTTCATGACTCGCAACATTTTTCATGGATTCCATCTCTTCCTGATGTCTTCCAGGAAAGTTTTGTGACACAACCTTTTGGTTCACTAGTTTGTACTTCAGCTGTACCCATTCTGTGATTCCAACTGTCTCACTAGTTGGTTGGGTTGTTTTTCAATCCCAACAGTTATGTTTTAATACCCCGAATTTTAAATTAGTTCTTTTTCCTGCTCTGTGATTTCAAAAGCTTCCCTTATCCCTCTGTAAGAATATTTATTAAGACCATTTTAAAGTCATATTCTGTTTCATTAGCTCTGCTTCCTCTGGAAAGGCTTTTAATTTCCGTTCCCCTTCTCATTTGGAGCTTATGTTCCTCCGATATCTAATCTTTTTTCCCTGAGAGCACATTCTTTATTACTTTAAGGGCAGTGGCCCCGGCCCCAGCCCCACTCTTCAGGGAAAAATTCTACCTTGGGGCAGAAAAACTCCAGTGCTGCAGTCTATGCTCACCATTCCTGCCCCCCTACCTGACTTCCCTGCTTGCTCCTAATCTTAGGGGATCTGTGCCCTGGACACTGCTCTCAGTAGCAGTGGGGCAGTACCCTTTGCTATAATTGCCAAGTGCAGGAAGATTGGGAAGGAATGAAGGGCACATAGAAACTCCAGCTTGTCCACCCATTCCCCTAGCCATTAGCTCTCCACCCCAGAAAACCACTGCCTGATCCCCATCCCCACATGCTCCTGTTCACCTGGGCTGTGTGAGTAGGGGTGGTAAACTGTTGTGACCCACACATACTGAACTTCCAGTTTCAGGCCCACCCGGAAAAAAATGTGGGGGAAAGAAAAGAGACAGAATTATAAAATTTTCTCCCATCCATCCTTCTTTCTGTTTCCTGACTCTGTTCTCCCTCCAAAAACAAGACCAATCCCCTCTTCCCCTCTAAGCAAATTTCAATTTTGTATCCATTACTGAGACCCATCACTGTCTCTATGTCTCTGTGGTCATGGCCATCTTCATGGATGATGGTCCTGTGTAATTGCACAGGACCCCATGTTCAGAAGGGTCCCCCACATGATTCAATGCTCTGCTGTCACCATCTTGAAATTCTGAATTCTTTTTAAACAAGAGGCCCAGAGCCTCCCTGGTGGTGCAGTGGTTGAGAGTCCGCCTGCCGATGCAGGGGACACGGGTTCGTGCCCCGGTTGGGGAAGATCCCACATGCCGCGGAGCGGCTGGGCCCGTGAGCCACGGACACTGAGCCTGCGCGTCCGGAGTCTGTGCTCCGCAACGGGAGAGACCACAACAGTGAGAGGCCCGCGTACCGCAAAAAATAAATAAATAAAAATAAACAAGAGGCCCAGCGTTTTCAGCTTGCACTGGGCCCCACAAACCATGTATCCAGTGCTGCTTGTGCCATCTCCACGTCTGGCTTCAACATTGGGGGCAGATCAGCAAGTCGTCTCAAACTAACAAAAGCTAGATTTCTAGGCAACTCACTCCCACAGTTCTCTGCACATGGTCTTGTCCTGACTATACCTTCAGATTTAATAAAATTTTAATAAATTACTTTCGATGGGGAAGAGTGATGGTTCAGACCAGCATCTCATGTCTGCTATGGTAACTACAAAGAAGCAGGGCCTGCATACACCTGCTCAAAACTTCAGAGAAGCTAGAGAGTCCGAACGTTATGTAGGTGGATTCTCACCTAGTAAATGTCCAGCACCCCCCTTTTTTTACGCAGATCTGAATTTGGGAAACATAAACTTTGGTAGGAAAAACCTCATAGTTTGTTTTAACTTGAAAGATCTATAGATGTATGCAAAATCATGCACATGCCTCTAGAAACACGTTTTTCTTGGAATAAGGTCTATGGCTTCACAAGATTATCAAAGACATCCAGGGAAAGAAAAGGTTAAAAGTCACTACTCCATGGGTTCTGTGAGAGAGAAAGAATTCAGCTTCTCCTACACACACATACATACATATAGAGCATAGCACATAAAAGATTTCTCAGTTGAGACTATACTCCCTCATTCTGAAGGTATGAATTACGAGTAATCACTAATTACTGTGAGGACTATTTGAGTTAAGAATATGCTGCATATTGTGTGATCTTAACATCAATTTGAAAAAGGATCAGCAAACAAACAAATCCTGCTCAAAATGATCCAATTCCTGTTAACCTTTTTTACCAGATTTCCTTTCTGAATGCAAAATTCTAAATAATAATTTTTTTTTAATTTGCCCAATAGCATGGGGACAATGATAAAAATAACAATTTATTGTGCCAGTTTTCACTTATGCTAATTATACTCTGTTGGAGATGTCTATTACCAAACATTTCTTTAAAGTAAGGAAAGTAGGTACACTTTTACTGTCACTGAATCCACTGTTTCGCCTTGCAAATCACCCTTCCCCACCCACCCAGCCCCAGCACAGTTCCACCCAAGCATCAGAAAGTCCCTACCACTTCAGTTAATTGACTGCTTTCAACAAAGAGGAAAAATACAATGTGTGGCTCATATTTTTCTAGCCCACCTTGATAATTACCAGAATTGAAAGTTAGAGGTGTACAGTGATTGGCAATCTGATGCATTCATTCCCTAGCAATAGAGCCAATACAGAGCTTAGTAAAAGCTAAGAAAGGAACACAGTAAACAATAGCTGACATTGATGGTGTGCTCTTTTCCTGAAAATGTAAGTTCTTTACAGATACTTTCAAAACAACCCTACGCCTAATATCATCACCCCATTTGAGGAAACTGAGGCACAGAGAAAAAAAATTATTTGACCATAATCAAAAAACTAGTCAGTAGAGGAGCTGGGGACTTGACGCAGCAGATCGATTCTAGCAGTCAGTACTGACAACCACTACGTGAATCAGAGCTCCTGGTGAGCATAACACCAGAGTTGCCACACATCTAGTTAATAGAATTCCAATGAATAGCAAATAAATTAGATCATGTAGTAAGTCTGTGCCAACTTATCATGGGAGAACATGGAGTCTTCTATAGGATATTTTTTTAATTTAATTTTATTTATTTTTGGCTGTGTTGGGTCTTCGTTGCTGCACGAGGGCTTTCTCTAGTTGCGGCAAGTGGGGGCTACTCTTCGTTGCGGTGCGTGGGCTTCTCATTGCAGTGGCTTCTCCTGTTGTGCAGCACAGGCTCTAGGCGTGCAGGCTTCAGTAGCTGTAGCATGCAGACTCAGTAGTTGTGGCTTGCGGGTTCTACAGCTCAGGCTCAGTAACTGTGGCACACAGGCTTAGTTGTTCCGCAGTATGTGGGATCTTCCTGGACCAGGGCTCGAACCCGTGCCCCTGCATTGGCAGGCGGATTCATAACCACTGCGCCATCAGGGAAGCCCTTCTATAGGATTTTTGAAATAATGAAAATATCCTACAGGGCCCTGGGAGGTCTGCAAGGAGTTCAGGGAAAGGCAGGTTGAGGAAGAACAGATCTACTTCTTTCCACATGAGCAGTGCCCCTGAGCTCAGAGGCAGAGTCCAACTCACAGGTGGGACTGAATAAACATTCACTGAATTGAACTAAATTAAGTATAACCTTGCACAAGTCAGGTCTCTAAACCTGAAAATGAAGAGGTGGATCTAGATTCTTGGTTTTCAACCCTGGCTGTACACGAGCATCACCCAGGGAGCTTGTAAAAAGCACTGATGTTCCAACTCCACCCCAGAGATTTTGGTCTGAAATAGGTTCCAAGCTTTGCTTCTCTCTCTCTCTCTCTCTCTCTCTCTCTCTCTTGCTTTCTCTCTCTTGCTCTCTCTCTCTGTCTCTTCCTGTCTCTCTCTTTCTCCTTCTCACCTGCAATGATTCTAATGTAAAGTTGGAGTTGAAAACCACAGACCAGTGTTTCTCAAAAGTGTGCTGTCTGGACCAGCAGAATCAGTCTGTAAACAACTCAAGATCACACTGAAAATGGCCCTCCTCCATCTTACAGAGAGGTGCAGAGAGATGAGGAATACTTCACATATTTCCCCAGAACAATAGCCAGATTCATTAGCATATTCAATTTCTTATAAACCCTTTGACACAGACATTACAGTTGGTCCAAGTGCTACTGCCTGGTGGAAATCCCTGACCTAATTTCTCAAACCCTTTGCCATCTACTTCAACCAAATCCCCTGAGAGGAGTTGATCAATCTGCTTAAACTGACTAGTTAAATGGCAGCTATTCTCTTTTCCCCTTCTTTACTTCCTGGAGGCTTCTCTAGCAGCATTGCAACTGTCATCTCTAAAGACTCATATGTAAGGAAAAATTAGAAAAGGGAACTAGTTGAAGTTAATGGAGAAAAGCTTAATTTTCTTTTCATCTGATTAGATACTCAGATTTGAAAATCTATAAATGTTTCCAGGTCTGCCGGCTCCAAAATACTTTTTAAAGGTCATTTACATAATCCTGTCAAGAATGCCATATGGGTAGTGGATCAAAGGCATAATCATTATTCCTGTGACTTTCATCCCTTCCTGAGATTAGCTTCCTTAGCATGTTTTGGGAGCTAATGGACACTTTCCTTTAAACCTAACACAGTGCTGGTAATGTTTTTCTCTGTGGATTTGAAACTTTAATTCAAGGATTATGCAACCACTTTTTAAGAAGCAATTTATTTTGAGGATAAAGTGTCTGTCTTAGGTTAAGCAGTTTCCTTTTCAGCTATTTTGCCAACAAGAAGAGATAAAGCTTTCAAGATAAAAAATGTGGGTATCTTCCATGTCACTGTGCCTTTCTGATGACATTGACTCACTTGGGATCCTCAGTCCCATTTCTGAACTAGTCCTTATGGAAGGTTTTAAATGTTTTTGAGAACAAACAAGTCTCTGGTGTCATATCTGTATTTATGATATTTTTGCCCTTTGTGAAGGAAAAGAGAAACAATCACCACAGTGGAGAGAAAAGAAGTATCTTTAAACCCATAAATGTATGTATAGATAAGAATGTGTCGCTGCGGGGCAACTAAGCCCATGCACTACAACTACTGAGCCTGCATTCTAGAGCCCACGAGCCACAACTACTGAGCCTGCGTGCCACAACTACTGAAGCCCGTGCACCTAGAGCCTGTGCTCCACAACAAGAGAAGCCACCACAATGAGAAGCCCGTGCACCGCAACTAGAGAAAGCCCACATGCAGCAACAAAGACCCAACGCAGTCATAAATAAATAAATAAATAAATTTTTGGAAAAAAAAAAAAGAATGTGTCTGTGTGTATATTATGTGTCAGGGAGACGGTATAGCCTCACAATTGGAATCAGAGAAATCTGGGCACATGTTCAGGTTCTGTCACTTACCAGTTGTATGATCTTGGGTAGGTTATTTAATCCCTCATCAGTTTTGCTTCCTTGTCGGTAAAAATGATAGTAATAATAATAACTTCATGAGCCGTTATCAGTATTAAATAAGTCATATAAAGTCCTTATTGTTGTGCCGCAATCAGTAATTTCTCAATCAGGTTTGTTAAAAGGATGGTAGTGGTGGTGGTTGTACCCATGGGTTTTCTATGTCCCACAGTGGTACCATGTACCCCATGTACCACTATAAATCAGACTTCCCTTTATTTATTCACCTAACAATGGTGATACCTATTCACACTTATCTGGTGGTATGCTGATAAATAAATTTAACAACTGGCTCTTGGTCAGGGAGTGGAGCAGCGGGGGGGGGAAACCCTGATTTGTAGCACTCCCTTGGTGTAAATACTACCTCCATGGCCAATTTCAATCTACCAACACAGACTGATGTGACTGAACAATAAGTTGGGAAGAGATGCACAGGACTGGTTTTCGGGCACGGGCTCCAGCTCACGGCTGCATTTATCCAGCAGCTCTTGGAACCAGCAGCAAGGGATCACTCAGTGTGACACAGATTGCTGTCTCTCAGAAGAAGCTAAATGGTTTACAGGGATTGTGTCTATGTTTGCATTATACATGAAGTAGCTGAATAGAATATCTGACAACAATGGCTAAGGCTCACTTGGGAGTGTCTTGTTTGACAGAAGAACTGTATGATATTAGAGCAGGAAGGGACCAAAGATATCATCCAGCCCCTGGTGCAATCCCTAATTTTGAAAAGGAAACTTGAACACCAAAGATTATGAAATTAGGCCATCACCCACCTTCCTCCTGCTGTTTTCTAATTAGTGCTAGGATTAGAAAGCACGTCTTCTTGACTCCTGTCCTCATTCTGCTACTCCTGCCAGCAAAACTTATGCAGTCTCAGGCCATTGAGCAGTAAAACTCAATGACAGAGGCAGAATCTGTACTTATTTGCTGCAATTCATCTTTCTATTCACTTGAAAGAAACACAATGCAAAAATAATTTTTTTAATAAATCAAGATTTTTCCCAAATGCTCACATATTGACTTAGCACCAAGACTGGCCTTGGCACTGCCCTATAGTTGAAGTAAACTTAAAGAGAAGCTCTAGGTATAAATAGAATGGAGTCCTCTTTAAAGATAAGCACACATGGAAGGGTCTTACAGGGAAGACCAAACTATGATAAGACTCCAATGTATTGATATTCTCTTTTAAAAATTAACTTGTTTTAATTCCACAAATATTACAGCATCTTTTTATGCCAGGCACCACCTTTCTAGATGCTACAGATACAGATGGATAGAGAAAGCTGTTGCCTTCATGAACTTGCTTTCTGGGTTTGGGTGGGTGTGGAGAGTGAGAAAAACAGAAAATGACTAACAATATATCTTACAGTTGCAGCAGCAAATAAATGCTCTAAAAAAAAGAGAGAGAGAATCAAATTAAGGAGAAAGAGAGCACTGGCAGGAGGTGGGAAGTCTGCTATTTGATAGAGGTCAGAAAAAAAAAAAAAAAAAAAAACCGGCCTTTCTGACAAAATGACTTTCTGGGAAAGATCTGAAAGAAATGAGGATCTGGGGGGAAAGCATCCCTGTGAGGGAAAAAGTTAATCATGATGGCCCAAAAGAAGTTTGTTGTGTTTGAGGAACATGAGAGGGGCTGAGGAAAGGATAGTAAAAAATGAGAATCATGAAGGACTAGCATCGTCGTGGAAATTTGTTTTGGATTTTCTTCTAATTATGATGGGAAGCCTTAAATGGTTTTAAGCAAAGACAGAAAGTGACTTGATTAAATTTTTTAAAAGATCATTCTAGCCACTGTATGAATACCAGACTTTAAAGCTAAGCATAGAAGCAGGAAGGTAATTTGACTAGCTACAGCCAGGGTCCAGTTGAGAAATGATGGTGTCTTGGACAGTTGTGGAGATGGTGAAAAGTTGAATTGAATTGAAAAGTTGGTTGAATTCAGGAAAGATTTTGGAGTATTGTTACTAGGGCTTTCTGGCAAACCAGATGTGAGATATTAGTGAAAAGGAGGACTCAAAGATGACTCCTTATTCTTAGGCCTGAGTCCCCTTAGTTTATCATGCGTCTATTAATTGGATGAGGAAAACTGAGGAAGGGGTAGTTTATAAGAGGGCAAAAGTGCAGAGTACTTTTTTGGACATGCTAAGTTTGCAATGACTGCTAAATATCTAAAGAGAGACATAGATGTTGAACTAAGGGAAGAATTTGCGTCTAGAAATATTAATTGTAACATCATTAGCATTTAATTAACATTTAAAGCCAAAGGATTTGTGAGACAATTCCATATAGAAAACAGAGAAGAGGTCTGAGGAACAAGTCCCGGAACTCTCCAATGTTTAGAGGTCTGGAAAAGAGGAAGGTCCAGCAAAGGGCCTGACAGAGAGTATCCAGGGAGGCAGAACAATCAGGATACTGTGTAACCTAGAAGCCAAGTGAAGAAAGGGTTTCCAGAAGAATGGAGTAATTACTGATGTGAAAGTCTGCTGGAATTTTAATAAGTAGAGAACTCCGAACTGACCAATGGATTTTAATAGATGGAGGTCACCGGTAAAAGTGTCAAGAACAGTTTTGGTGCAGGAGTGGGGAAGAAAGCCTGACTGAAATGAGTTTAAGAGGAGATTAAGAAGTGATGATAGCAAATATTGACTACTCTATTAAGGAAGTGAACTTTTTTTTTTAAAGATGGAAAGTATTTCAACATGTTTGTGTGTGATGTAAGTAATCCAGTAGAGGGTTTCATGTTGAGGAAAGATATAACCACAGGAGCAATACCCTTGAGTTGATGAGGGTACATGGATCCAGCGTACCAGGTGGGACGTAGATAATAGCAGTAATAGTCTATCCACTGTGGCAGGCGGAAGACAGAACACATGTGGCAAAAATGTGGGTGGGTTGGAAAATGAGGTAAGGAAACATGTTGAAGCTCTCTATCAATAGCTTCTATTTCTATAATTGAAATAAGATGCAAGATCATCAGCTAAGAGAGAATGAGTCAAGGGGTATGGGGGTTGGATAAGAGAGAATAACTCTGTGACTACGGTAGTAACTGGATAACATAGGATGGAAGCAAGATCCTTGAAGGAGCATCTCGGGCAGAAGGTAGGGCATGGAAGTGCATTGTCCATGTCAATATTTTGTGTTATTACCAAAAACTGATCACAGAATTTGTAGGAGAAAGAAGATATACCAGGTACTTACGCCTTTGAGGAATTACAGAGTGTGTCTGGAAGGGGAACAGTTGGTTCCAACATGGAGGGTTAGTAGCATATGGTATAATCAAGGCAAGCATGCCAGGGAGCCTGTCAGGATGGTCACACTGTTTGCACAAAATAATGTAATGAAATGGCATGTAGTACACAAATACATACTCATAAACACACATTACCCTCCACCCTTCCTATGCTCAGTATAAGAACAAATTTAAGAGCTCTGGCTCTTCAGATGACTTTAAAAATAGTGAATTGTCAATAATCTGACCTCATATTTTTGTGAAGAGAGTTGGAGACAACATAAAAGTAAATTTTCCTTCATCCCTTTCTTATCCACTTATGTTTTACCTTTTCTCTTTTCTCCTTGACTTTCTTTTCACCATGTATAAAATAGAACCACATTCTACACATCCTGGATCCCTAAGAACAAGAAAACATATCCTCAGTTGAGTGCTGTTGCATCTTAGTTCAATTTCAGGTGGTTGGGGAATTCGGAAGCAGCAGTAGCAGGGCTGCGGCTGCTCCCAACAGCAGCCTGCTCAAAATTCTAGCTGATCCTTCCCTGCAGAGGGCAGGGGCATGACGACAAGAAAGAACACACGGGAGCTGGATCCACAGTGTGGTGGCTGTCAACTGCAGGTCATGTCTGATTTGTAGACTGTGAAATCAATTAAGTGAGTCTTGATCAGCACTTTTTTTTTAAATAAAGGATTTTTAAAACAGAGTAGAAAATTATCAGGGTCCATTAAATGTAATGAGGGTAAAATTGGGCCGGTAACATGAGTTTATATGAAGATTATATATAAATGTATATCGGGGGGCTTCCCTGGTGATACAGTGGTTAAGAATCTGCCTGTCAGTGCAGGGGACATGGGTTCGAGCCCTGATCCAGGAAGATCCCACATGCCATGGAGAAACTAAGCCTGTGTGCCACAACTACTGAGCCTGTGCTCTAGAGCCCGTGAGCCACAACTACTGAGCCCGCGTGCCACAACTACTGAAGCCCACACACCTAGAGCCCGTGCCCCGCAACAAGAGAAGCCACTGCAATGAGAAGCCCACGCACAGCAACGAAAAGTAGCCCCTGCTCACTGCAACCAGAGAAAGCCCACATGCAGCAACCAAGACCCAATGCTGCCAAAAATAAAATTTATTTATTTATTTATTTAAAAAATATGTATATGGGTACACATTGTGTAGAAATATGTATATTTATATACACACATATAACAAGTCATGATGTAAAATATATTATGGTTCACAGTCAACAATATTTGAAAGCAACTGCTCTAGGGACAGTTACTGAATTCTAAATTCTTTTTATAGGAAATAGATTCCAGAAACTGTACCTCCCCATCCTATCTCCCATGTCTCAGCCTGTATGCTCACTTGCCTACTGAATATCCTGCTAACTCTTAAATTCAAGTTGCTCAAAAAAACTAGCTATATGTTATATATGAAAATTGTTAAGAGAGTAAATCCTAAGAGTTCTCATCAGAAAAAAATGTGCTTCTATTTCTTTCACTTTGTATCTATATTTTTGTATGAGATGATGGATGTTCACTAAATTTACTGTGATAATCGCTTCATGATATATGTAAGTCAAATCATTATGCTGTACACTTTAAACTTATACAGTGTTGTATGTCAATTACATTTCAATAAAACTGGAGGAGAAAAAAACAAATACAACCTTCACTCCGACCCAGAGTCTCTCCTGGACTTGACTATGTCTCTAAATTAATTCATCCATTCAATCAGATACAAACATTCAGAGGTAGCCAGTCAGCTGTCAGGTTATTTAGACTCTCCTCAAGTACACCTGTTTCTCTTTTACCCATGCTTCTAAATGCCACCATCCTCATCTGCCTCCAGCACCACTGTAACATCCTCACACAAGGTGTCCCAGTCTGTCCCCTAAGTTGTATAGTCCATATACCACAGTCAATTAAATTCTCTAAATCCCCATGTTGATGCCCTTGATCAAAAACATTTGTTAGTTCCCCAAAACTTATCAAATAAAACCCAAACATACCTTCACAGGCTGTTGAATCGTTGATGCCTGAACTCAGAGACTTGTCATATATCTTAAGACCCCTCTTTCCACCTAACAGGGTGATTATAGATAGTAGGCACATAATAAATACTTGAAGAATGAATGACAAATAAAAAACATTGTTACTAAACCATCAGTGTATAAAATAAAAATAAAGTTCTCCTTATTAATTAATAATTATATTAATCAGAATTTCTTCAAGTGATCCAAAACTTCAGATTTTCAAAAAGACTAAGAAAAGATCAGCTGAAATTATATGCTGAGCTACCTAAATAAATATCATCCTGTCAATGTAATATACATAGGAGCATGGCATTAAAAATGAATGGATTAATGTGTATAAACAAATAAAATGACTTTTTGTCTGTGACATTACTAGCACTATATAGATTTTCATTAAATTATTTAACTTAAACCATGGTCAGTTCTAAAAAGGGTACAAAAGCAGGGGTTTTAAGTATGTAAATAAGCTAGACTGCTTGAAACAGTTGGTTCAAGACTTTCCTTCTATATTTCTCATGTATGTGTCCAAACTGTGAGGAAATGATTGACGGGATAGCTGCAAATTACTTCTACTCCCATAAAAAAGCACATATTAAACAATAATGGGGAAATAATCTCCATGCACCAACTCTGCAAGAAAACTAAGCTGAAATCAAAACTGACAGCTCAATCCCAAAATGCACATTTAATCTAACGGGAGAGAATGTCAGCAGAAAATAATTACCCATTACTCTCACCCTGTTTTCAGTAAAATTAACATGAAAACGTCTCAAGTTGTTGGAGGAAAATTCAACACACAGGTTAATCTTATCTTTAATTATAAAACAGTGCACACACTTTTTTTAACATGCAAATTCAATTTATATGACTCTGTGTGGGGAAGGTTTGCCACCATGGAAAAAAAATATCTTTCTTTCAGAACAATGGTACCAGGTGCTAACAAATGCATTTCTATTTTTGGTTGTAATTTAATTCTACTCACAAAGAAATGTGCAAGACACAAACAATGATAAAAGGAAAATTGCATGTAAGTTTTGTTTAGTTTTAGCATTACCTAACTAGATGGATACATAGGAATATTTGTATACAAAAGAATTCTAATTTTAAAAATAGGTTGTAATACAATGCTTAATATTCACAGAGCATTTTACAGGCATTTTAAAGACATTTCCACACTCCGTTTTCTGAACGTGCAAAAGTTTTAGGGTCTATTACACTGATGTGATACATGATGATGTCATCAAAAATGATGTTGTAGATAAATAGGACAGATATTGAAAGTAAAGTCAATCATACAGAGGTTTAATACCAACTAGAGTAGGAATGACATTTAGAGTAGCAGAGAGCTCTCTAGTTTACTCTTTCTCGAATTTTCCTACTGCCTGCTTTGACATTGTCTCCTCTGAGCAGAACGCCTTGGTAACACAAGACAGTTGCAGAAGAATTTTGTTGTTGCTGTTGCTGCTGTTCCACAACTATAGCTTTTCATAGAATAAATTCTGTGATTTCTCCCCAAAATCACAATTTAGGTAACTGTCCCTTGAGAAGACAGTACAGCACAATGATCAAATATTCTGGCTACAGCCACACTGCCTGGGTTGAAACAGCTCTACCACTTACTGTGTGACCCTGGGCAAGTTACTTAACCTCTTTCTATAAATGTTTGAAATGGGGATGATAATATTTCCTTCCTCGGAGCATTGCTTTGAGGATTAAATAAAATGATGCACATAAAACATTTAGTGACTGACAAGCAGTAAATAGTCATTTGGGTTTTTTTTCCTTTCAAGTACAATGTCAAATCTATTGGTGGCATCATAAATCATGGATTATAAAGGCAGACAGTGCTCTTGTGTTAAAGCAACAAGGAACCTCTCCTTATGCCTTTCTTGTTCTGTGAGTGTTAGAAGAGGTACAGAGTCAAGAATATATTAAAGTGTTATGAACATTAAAGCTTGTGAAATCTTTGTGAAAGCTTCTGTCTTTCACAGGTGGACTGAGGTTTGGACCAAACCAAGGCTGGCAGAGCCTGCCTCCCATGATATGAAAAATGTCATATGGCCAGTACAATCTGAGATGCTGCTGACCAATCACTGTCTCCCTTTAAGTAGCCAAAGGACCTGAAAGATGATGTCTTAATATGCTGACGAGTAAAAAAAGCTGGTGAACAAAAGTTATAGGGTTTAATCTCATTTTTATAAAATATTAATAGCCATTTTCAAGCAATGGGATTATGTGGAAGGTACTTTTTTATTTCAAGACAACTTCAGATTTATAGAAACGTTGGAAAGATAGAGCTCCCATGCACTTGTCATCCAGTTTTCCCTAAAGTCAACATTTTATATAACTACAGCACATTTGTTAAAATTGAGAGATTGATAGTACTACCTTACTATTAACTAAATTCCAGACTTTTTTAGATTCTACCAGTTTTTTCTAATGATGTCCTTTTTTTTTTTCCAGGATTCCACTTTGCCCTTAGGCATTATGTCTCCTGAGTGTCCCTGGTCTGTGACACTTTCTTAGTCTTTCTTTATCATCACCTTGACAGCTTTGAAGTACACTGGCCAGTTATTTTGTACACTGTGCCTCAATTTGGATGTTTAAGATTTTATTTTTCATGCTTAGACTGAGGTTATAGGTTTTTCAGAAAAATACCACGGAGGTAAAAGTGCCTTTCTTGTTACATTAGATCAGGGTGTATATTACAACAACATGACATCACTGGTGATGTCAACCTTGACCTTTCGCTTAAAGTACAGTCTGCCAGGTGTCTCCACTGTAAAGTTACTATTGGTCCCTTTTTGTACCAAAATCTGGGGATGGGGTGCTTGTTGCTATTGGTATGTCACTGCTTCTGGACCTGGTCAGAAGACAGAGCTAGGAAATAATACAAGGGGCTTTTATTTTATTCTTTTTTTCTTGTCCATATTTTCTAAATGTCCTGCTAACAATGTTGTATTCATTTTCTATTGCTGCTGTGACAAATTATCACAAACTGAGTGCCTAAAACAACACGTATCTTTTATCTTATAGTTTGTAGTTTACAAGTACCTAATGGGTCTCACTGGTCAAAGTCAAGGGGTCAAGAGGGCTGTGTTCCTTTCTGGAGACTCCAGGGGAGAGAATCCACTTTCTTGCTCTTTCTAGCTTCTAGAAAGTGTCCATATTCCTTGGCTTATTGCCTCCTTTCTCCATATTCAAAGCCAGCAACAATCGGTAGGTTCCTGTCATGTTGCAACTCTCTGACCTCTGTTCCGCCTCCTTCTTCCACTTTTAAGGATCCTTGTGATTACACTGGGCCCAGTTGGATAACCCAGGAAAATCTCCCTACTTTTAAGGACAGTTGATTAGCAACCTTAATTCCATCTGCAAACTTAATTCCCCTTTGCCATGTAAGGTAACACATCCACAGTTTCTGGGGACCTGGACATCTTTGAAGGGTTGAGGGAACATTAGTCTGCCTATTACAAATGTGAATTTCTTGGTAACAAGAAAAA
This sequence comes from Mesoplodon densirostris, assembly GCF_025265405.1. NCBI lineage: Eukaryota > Metazoa > Chordata > Mammalia > Artiodactyla > Ziphiidae > Mesoplodon > Mesoplodon densirostris. The sequence continues at coordinate 28,982,491 of NC_082674.1, forward strand.
CACGTAAGTAATGATAAAATAGTTGTTCAGAAAAATTTCATCTAACCAGTAACTGTATTCTGCTCTGCAAATTAGAAAAAGTACCGTTTTCTCAAGGAACTTTACTCCCATCTGATGAAACGATGTCATAATATATTGATTTAGTTACAAGACAGTAGTACATAAAAACCTACAATGTCTATTGTATGGTAATAAATATATATATAAATCCACAATGACTATTATACAACTAGCATCCCCTGAAATGTGGTATTCTCATGTTGTGTATGACCTGCTCAAGCATCCACAGTGGCCACAGGAGAATTAACTGGACTATTGCAAACCAGGCTGCATATTAGGTGCTTTTCATACATTAACTTATTCAAAGTTCTTAATACCCTGCTAGGTGAGCATTAATATCACACTTAATTTAGGTTAGACTTCAAGTAATTTGCCCAATGCCATATAGCTACTAAGTATCAAAATTAAAGTTAAAACTTGGTAGACCTAACACCAAACTCTTTATTCTTTGTAGAGAGTAGGGGTGCTCTCTACAGCTATCACCCTATATCCTCAAAGACAAAAGGAAGCAAAGACCACTGGGTTCCTATAAATGCTGGAAATGAAGGTTCAGGAAATTCCTAGTCTTTCTACTAAAACAAGGGGCTCAACACCTCTCTTTCCATATCACCCACTCTGCCACCGCCACAATCTTGATCTTATTCAAAATAAAGATGAGACTTTTTTTTTTCCTATCACACCAACAGAGTAACTGTCCTAGTGACAAATGGAAGTAAATTAAAGAAACCAAAACTATGGGTGGTTGCTAAATAAGCCTTACTAAGGAAAAATTTAATAAATAGCATGAGGACAGATGTTTACCCTTACTATTTCAAATACATATAAATTACAGAAATATTTATGAAGATTTTAGAATTTCAAAAAGTTGGGATTTTTTAAATAGCTCTCAACATTTTCCTGTGGATTTGGGATACTCATTTACTGCTAGTGGCAATGGGACAACATTTTTGGAAAGCAATGGAAAAATAGCAAGAACCATATGAATTTTCATTCATCTTTTGATGCACACAATCCAGGAACAAACCTAGAAACACCCTAAATGCACAACTATAACAAAATGATTTAGTGAATTATAGTACATCAATTTGACAGAAAACAATGTAGTTATTAAAATGGTAAATTTAGAATTTTCTCAATTCTAAAAGGCACATTTTTAACATATCAACAGTTGTACCATCGGGATGCACGTTTAATCAATACTGTCTTGCATTTCAATTGGAAGCCTCCCTTTTTTTAGAGGTACATAAAATGATGATAGATCTTAGATTAAATAAAAGTGATACTATTAGAAACTATGCCAATATGAAACTACTGTGTTAACATTGAGAGATTCTAGGTGTTTCATTTTGTCTATGTTCACAATTAAACTATTTTTCAATAATAACTTTAAAAGAATAACAAATTACAAGAGCTTTGATGAATGGTGGAAAATTCTAGGGTGGATACATTTATAAGGAATTTTCATATGCAATGAATAAGCCAGATTTTAAGAGGTGGAAGACTATGGAAGGAATTCTGAAGGAAAGAATCTATTTTTAGTAAATAAGAAAGAAAAATGAAGGGGAAAAGCTTTTAAGTTTAATTAGGTACCATTTGTTTATTTTTGTTCTTATTTCCATTTCTCTAGGACATGGGTCAAAAAAGATCTTGCTGTAGTTTATGTCAAAGAGTGTTTTTCCTATGTTTTCCCCTAAGAGTTTTCTGGTGTCTGGTCTTACATTTAGGTATTTAATCCATTTGGAGTTTATTTTTGTGTATGGTGTTAGGTAGTGCTCTAATTTCATTCTTGTAAATGTAGCCATCCAGTTTTCCCAGCACCACTTATTGAAGAGGCTGTCTTTTCCCCATTGTATATTCTTGCCTCTTTTATCAAAGATAAGGTGACCATATGTGCGTGGGTTTATCTCTGGGCTTTCTATCCTGTTCCATTGATCTATATTTCTGTTTTTGTGCCAGTACCATACTATCTTGATTACTGTAGCTTTGTAGTATAGTTTGAAGTCAGGGAGCCTGATTCCTCCAAATCCATTTTACTTTCTCAAGATTGCTTTGGCTATTCAGGGTCTTTTGTGTTTCCATACAAACTGTAAAATATTTTGTTCTAATTCTGTGAAGAATGCCATTGGTAGGGTAGTTTGATAGGGATAGCATTGAATCTGTAGATTGCTTTGGGTACTATAGTCATTTTCACAATATTGATTCTTCCAACCAAAGAACATGGTATATTTCTCCATCTGTTTATGTCATCTTTGATTTCTTACATCAGTGTTTTATAGTTTTCTGAGGACAAGTCTTTCACCTCCTTAGGTAGGTTTATTCCTAGGTATTTTATTCTTTTCATTGGATTGGAAAATGGGATTGTTTCCTTAACTCCTCTTTCTGATTTTTCATTTCTAGTGTATAGGAATGCCAGAGATTTCTATGAATTAATTTTGTAGCCTGCAACCTTACAAAATTCACTGATTAGTACTTGCAGTTTTCTAGTGGCATCTTTAGGATTTTCTATGTATAGTATCATGTCAAAGGAAACTGTAAAGAAGACAAAAAGACAACCCTCAGAATGGGAGAAAATATTTGCAAGTGAAACAATGGAAAAGGATTAATTTCCAAAATATAAAAACAGCTCATGGAGCTCAATATCAAAAAAGCAAACAATCCAATTTAAAAAATGGGCAAAAGACCTAAATAGACATTTCACCAAAGAAGACATACAGATGGACAAGAGGCATATGAAAAGATACTCAATATCACTAATTACTAGAGAAATGCAAATCAAAACTACAATGAGGTATCACCTCACATGGTCAGAATGGCCATTATCAAAAAATCTACAAACAATAAATGCTGGAGAGGGTGTGGAGAAAAGGGAACCCTCTTGCACTGTTGGTGGGAATGTAAATTGATACAGCCACTATGGAGAACAGTATGAAGGTTCCTTAAAAAACTAAAAACAGAACTACCATACGTCCCAGCAATCCCACTACTGGGCATATACCCTGAGAAAACCATAATTCAAAAAGAGACATGGGGGCTGGTGGCACAGTGGTTGAGAGTCCGCCTGCCGATGCAGGGGACGCGGGTTCATGCTCCGGTCCAGGAAGATCCCACATGCCGCGGAGCGGCTGGGCCCGTGAGCGATGGCCGCTGAGCCTGTGCGTCCGGAGCCTGTGCTCTGCAACGGGAGAGGCCACAACAGTGAGAGGCCCGTGTATCGCAAAAAAAAAAAAAAAAAAAGAGACATGTACCACAATGTTCATTGCAGCACTATTTACAATAGCCGGGACATGGAAGCAACCTAAGTGTCCATCATCGGATGAATGGATAAAGAAGATGAGGCACACATATACAATGGAATATTACTCAGCCAAAGAAAGACATGGGGGCGGCTTCAAGATGGCGGAGAAGACGTGGAAATCACCTTCCTCCCCACAAATACATCAAAACTACATCTACATGTGGAACAATTCCTACAGAACACCTACTTAATGCTGGCAGAAGACCTCAGACTTCCCAAAAGGCAAAAAACTCCCCACGTACCTAGGTAGGGAAAAGGAAAAAGGAAAAACAGAGACAAAAGAATAGGGACGGGACCTGCACCTCAGGGAGGGAGCTGTGTAGGAGGAAAAGTTTCCACACACTAGGAAGCCCCTTCACTGGTGGAGAATGGGTATAGGCGGGGGGGAAGCTTCAGAGCCACAGAGGAGAGCGCAGCAACAGGGGTGCAGAGGGCAAAGTGGAGAGATTCCCGCATAGAGGATCAGTGTCGACCAGCACTCACCAGCCTGAGAGGCTGGGATGGGTGGGGGTTGGGAGCTGAGGCTCAGGCTTCATTGTTCAGATCCCAGGGAGAGGACTGGAATTTGCTGCATGAACACAGCCTGAAGGGTGCTAGTGCACCACAGCTAGCTAGGAGGGAATCCAGGAGAGTCTGGACCTGCCTAAGAGGCAAGAGACCATTGCTTCAGGGTGCACGAGGAGAAGGGATTCAGAGCACCACCTAAACGAGCTCCAGAGGCGGGCGCAAGCCACTGCTATCAGCGCAGACACCGGAGACGGGCATGAAATGCTAAGGCTGCTGCTACAGCCACCAAGAAGCCTGTGTGCAAGCACAGGTCACTATCCACACCTCCCCTCCCAGGAGCCTGTGCAGCCCACCACTGCCAGGGTCCCGTGACCCAGGGACAACTTCCCTGGGAGAACACACGGCACACCACAGGTTATTGCAACGTCATGCCAGCCTCTGCCGCCGCAGGTTTGCCCTACATTCTGTACCCTTCCCTCCCCCAAGCCTGAGTGAGCCAGAGGCGCCTAATCAGCCGCTCCTTTAACCTCATCCTATCTGGGTGGGGAACAGACGCCCTCAGGTGACCTACATGCAGAGGCGGGGCCAAATCCAAAGCTGAACCCCAGAATCTGTGCGAACAAAGAAGAGAAAGGGAAATTTCTCCGTGCAGCCTCAGGAGCAGTGCATTAAATCTTCATAATCAACTTGATGTACCGTGCATCTGTGGAATACCTGAAGAGACAACCAATCATCCCAACTTGAGGCTGTGGACTTTTGGAGCAACTGTAGACTTGGGGTTTGCTTTCTGCATCTAATCTGCTTCTGCTTTTATGTACGGAGGTTCCTTAAAAATCTAAAAATAGGGGCTTCCCTGGTGGCACAGTGGTTGATAGTTCGCCTGCCGATGCAGGGGACACGGGTTCGTGCCCCGGTCTGGGAGGATCCCACATGCCGCAGAGCGGCTGGGCCCGTGGGCCATGGCTGCTGAGCCTGTGCGTCCAGAACCTGTGCTCCACAACGGGAGAGGCCACAGCAGTGAGAGGCCCGCGTACTGCAAAAAAAAAAAAAAAAAAAAAAACTAAAAATAGAACTACCATACGACCCAGCAATCCCACTGCTGGGCATACACCCTGAGAAAACCATAATTCAAAAAGAGCCATATACCACAATGTTCACTGCAGCTCTATTTACAACAGCCAGGACATGGAAGCAACCTAAATGTCCATCGACAGATGAATGGATAAAGAAGATGTGGCACATATATACAATGGAATATTACTCAGCCATAAAAAGAAATGAAATTGAGTTATTTGTAGTGAGGTGGATGGACCTAGAGTCTGTCATACAGAGTGAAGTAAGTCAGAAAGAGAAAAACAAATACCATATGCTAACACATATATATAGAATCTAAGAAAAAGAATAAATGGTCCTGAAGAACCTAGAGGCAGGACAGGAATAAAGATGCAGATGTAGAGAATGGACTTGAGGACACAGGGAGTGGGAAGGGTAAGCTGAGATGAAGTGAGAGAGTGGCATGGACATATATACACTACCAAATGTAAAATAGATAACTAGTGGGAAGCAGCCACATAGCACAGGGAGATCAGCTCGGTGCTTTGTGACCACCCAGAGGGATGGGATAGGGAAAGTGGGAGGGAGATGCAAGAGGGAGGAGATATGGGGTATATGTGTAGCTGATTCACTTTGTTATAAAGCAGAAACTAATGTACCATTATAAAGCAATTATACTCCAATAAAGATGTTAAAAAAAAAAGTCATGTACCATAATATTCATTGCAGCACTATTTACAATAGTCAGGACATGGAAGCAAGCTAGGTGTCCATCGACAGATGAATGGATAAAGAATATGTGGCACATATATACAATGGAATATTACTCAGCCATAAAAAGAAACAAAATTGAGTTATTTGTAGTGAGGTGGATGGACCTAGAGACTGTCATACAGAGTGAAGTAAGCCAGAAAGAGAAAAACAAATACAGTAAGCTAATACATATATATACAATCTAAAAAAAAAAAGGTTCTGAAGAACCTAGGGGCAGGACAGGAATAAATACTTAGAGAATGGACTTGAGGACATGGGAGGGTGAGGGGGAAGCTGGGGCGAAGTGACAGTAGCATCGACATACATGCACTACCGAATGTAAAACAGGTGGCTGGTGGGAAGCAGCAGCAGAGCACAGGGAGATCAGCTCAGTGCTTTGCGACCACCTAGAGGGGTGGGATAGAGAGGCTCAAGAGGGAGGGGATATGGGGATGTATGTATGCATGTGGGTGATTCACTTTGTTGTGCAACAGTGGCTAGTGCAGTATTGTGAAGCAGTTATACTCCAATAAAGATCTAGTAAAAAAATAAATAAATAAAAGAAAGGACTATTCTACGGTATGTGGATGAGTATATTAATATGTAGCCCCACCATGGAGGTCTCAGATGAGAACATCATTAAAGTTCTTAATTTCCTGTGGGCCCAGGGTTACAGTGTCTCCCAGAAAAAGGCACAAATCTCAAAGCAACAAGTTAAACACCTGGGTTAATTATAAACTCTGGAAGAAGACAGACTGTCTCAAGATGGAACACAAGCTGTACTAGGCCTCAGTGTCCCAAAAACAAAGCAACATCTCCGTACATTTTTAGGCATGGCAGGGTTTTGCAGACTCTGGATCCCAGGATTTGGGCTAATGGGTAAGCCCCTGTATGAAACCACTAAAAACCCAGATACAGAACCATTACTTTAGACTGGGGAACAGGAAAAGGCTTTTAATAGTATCAAAGAGGCCCTCACTAATGCTCCTGCTCTGGGTCTCCCCAGTTTTAAAAAGCCATTCATTTTGTACATGGCTGAAAATCAGGGGACAGCTCTGGGGATCCTAATACAGAAGGTAGGTTATTTTTCCAAACAACTAGATTCTGCGGCCAGAGGTTGGCCTGGCTGCCTTCAGGAAGTAGCTGCCACAACTTTATTAATGGAAGAAGCTAACAAGCTTACCTTTGGACAGTCACTGGAAGTCCGGATGCCCCACCCCACATCAAGTTACAAGGGATTCTGAGATCAAAGGCCAGCACAGGCTAACTGGAGGCCACATTACGAAGCACCACGCTTTACTTCTTGACTTCCTAGAGGTAACCCTCAAAACTTGCCACACCCAGAGAAGGGAACCCTCTTACACTATTGGTGGGAATGTAAATTAGTGCAGCCACTATGGAAAACAATATGGAGGTTCCTCACGAAACTCAAGTTGCCATAGGATCCAGCAATCCCACTCCTGGGCATATACCCAGACAAAACTATAATTCAAAAAGATACATGCACTCCTTTGTTCATAGCAGCACTAATTACATTAGCCAAGACATGGAAGCAACCTAAATGTCCATTGACAGATGAATGCATAAAGAAGATGTGGTATATATATACAATGGAATATTACTCAGCCATAAAAAGAACAAAATAATACCATTTGCAGCAGCAATGGATGGACCTAGAGATACTAAGCAAAGTAAGTCAGAAAGAGAAAGACAAATACCATATGATATCACTTATATGTGGAATCTAAATTACAACACAAATGAACATATCTGTGAAACAAAAACAGACTCACAGACATAGAGAACAGACTTGTGTTTGCCTGGGGGAGGGAAGGATTGGGAGTTTGGGATTAGCAGATGCAAACTATTATATATAGGATGGATAAACAACAAGGTCCTACTGTATAGCACAGGGAACTATTCAATATCCTGTGATAAACCACAATGAAAAAGAATATATATGTATAACTGAGTCACTTTGCTGTATAACAGAAATTAAACACAACATTGTGAATCAACTACACTTCAAATAAAATTTTTTAAAGATTGCCACAAAAAAAAAAAAAAGAAAAAGAATGAAGGGGAACGGGGCTCAAAATGTTTCCTAATCTACATTATGATTTGTGGGATGCAGTTTTCTTTTATGTCTAACTTCAAAAGGATCAGGAATTCAGTGCCATGGAGTAAAATTTAGAAACTGAAAATAGCTAAGTAGCTGTCTTTTTTACCATCTTTCATTAAAAGTGGTTCTGGGGACTTCCCTGGTGGCGCACTGGTTAAGAATCTGCCTGCCAATGCACGGGACATGGGTTCAAGCCCTGGTCTGGGAAGATTCCACATGCCGCAGAGCAACTAAGCCCATGAGGCACAACTACTACTGAGCCTGTGTGCCACAACTACTGAAGCCTGTGTGCCTACAGCCTGGGCTCTGCAACAAGAGAAGCCACCACAGTGACAAGCCCACCCACCGCAACAAAGATTAGCCCCTAGAAAGCCCAAGCACAGCAACGAAGAGCCAACGCAGCCATAAATAAATAAATAAATAAATAAATAAATAAATAAATAAATAAAAAGTGGTTCTGAATTAAGACATAATTAAATTTGGCATGAATAATTTGAAGGTAAGTAGTTTTAATTATACACAAAAATTCTTGCCAAAAGCAAAAAATGATATAAATTCACATGAGGTCAGAAAGAGTCCTCATTTTTTAACTACAAGTAAATGGTGAAGACTATAAATGCAAAAAATGGGAAGCAATATTAGGAAAGAAATAAATATCATAATATTAAAAGTAAAATTTAGTATAAGCATTTTGAGATTTTTTAATCAACTATAGTTAGAGAGTTAACAAAAGAAATGAGATGTTAATCGGTTCTTTTTCTTTTATTTTTTCTATGAGAACGTATGATATGAGATTTATTTAGATCTGAGATCAATAGTAGATGCAACCCAGAAAGAGTGACCTAAGAGAAATCAAATTGAGGTGGAAAAAAAAGTCTTAAACCTGTAATCATCAGAAACTAGAAATTCTAATGACAATAATTTACTGTGAATCATTTATGGCATCTTCCCTTTCTTACTCACATAAGTAGCAGAACTTCCACTTTCAGTGGGGCACATTGCCTCCAGAATGGTCTTAATTTTCCAGCTCCTCTGCAGCCTGTGGTCAAGCTCTCTGCAATGCGATGTAAATCAAAGCCTTATACCATCCAACTAGATCTCTCTTTAAGACCATTCTTCACAAAGAGAAATGAGCAGCCTTTCATCCTCCTTCAGTTCCCTCTGCTGCCGCCTTCATTGGATGTAATGAAGGCCTGGACTTTCAAAAACCATCTCAGTTCATAGTACACAGAGACTAGTAGCCATTGCTAAGACTAGTGAAGCAGGGAAAATCTTAGAACCTGATGACACCGTGGGTCTACTCTCCCAGCTTTGGATGGCCACCCCTAGACATCCACTGTACATCTTCTATCCTGGTTAAGCTATAATTATTTCTGGTGTTGGACATTAACAGTCGAAGCCAAGTCATAACTTATATATCAAGTAAATGTATGTTACATCATTCTTGCTTTGTCAGGAACTGTTGTAACATTCTCCATCTCATGGGTTTCTTTACCTCACCGCCCAAATTGAAGAATTAATCCATAATTACCAACACCCACTAGATGTTCTGTCCTGTGCTCTACTTTTATGGATTGGCATGAAGAAAAAACAAGATGAGAAGGAACTGCCAAATAAAAATGACATAGCTGGGTAAGATGGTGAGGAGGAGGAGAGCTGGCAAGTGGAAGGTTTGCTCTTCCTGGTCTAACATTCATCAGTTTTTAAATATATCTTTAGCAGACTTGAAAGGTAGAAGACAGATTACTTAAAGCTTTGGGTTTGGAGTCAGAAAACATTATTAGTCCTGGCCCTGTGAACCTGAGGTCTTCCTATAGCCACTCTGGGCTCTTTCCATAGATTGCAATATACTAGTCTCTACTAGGTGGGACAGCTTTGGATAAAATAAAATAATCTTCATAGAAATGTCCATTTTAATCATTTTTGTGGCCTTGGGCTTCTGGAAATAAGGTTAGAATTGCTTTCCCTACTGAATCTTTTCCCAAACACTACTTTTTGTCTAGAATATATTTTCTAACTATCCCTTCATCCTTACTTTAACATTTCCTGAAGTCTTACCTCATGGATACAATTCTTAGGACCATTATCCCATTGGCTTCCAAACTAGGTATTCCAAGCTGATGCATTTGATTATGGAAAATTCTGTTTATCTCCTATGCATCTTTCATTCTTCCTTAATGGTCAATTTCCAAAGAGAAATAAACCTGGAGTTTACGTTCAACTGGCTGCAAGCGCAGTTAATTCAACTCATGTTCGTTAAACACCAACTATGTGCATATTGCTGTGGGCATTAAAAAGATACTTTCTGAGGATGGTGGTGAGGTTGGTGGAGATAGTAATAATAAAATCATTCAGCATACAACGTGACTAAGGGCCAATCAATAATTAATAATGTATCCTCGATTAATAATGAAGAATCCCTCATGGGCTCATAAAGATGCAATCATGAACTCCATGCTTTTTACCTCATATCCAAAGCTCACTTGAAGAAGGAGCTATTTATGAAGGAATTTTTGATAGTCTTTCCATTTTTCCTAGCATTTCAGGTTTTACCCTCAAATCAAGCTAATCCCTCAGAAAGGTGCACAGCTGTCCTGAGGTATATTGGCCCTTGAGATGGGTCTTGTATAGAATTGTGCCTGGCATTTACTGAGGAATGATACTAATTTCACACAGTTTTATGTAGTGTTGAGAATTTCTTCCACTGCCCTTAAGGGAAGTTCCATGTGAGCAGTTTAGTTTAGATTTTAATCTAGTGAAGTATTTGTTTCTCACCAAAATTGATGATTTTTTTCTTTAAAACTATGTTCCAGACCAACTTCTGTTTTCACATTGGTTGCCAAAGTGAGCCCAATTTCTTGTTCATCTCTACCAACTATGAAGACTCAGATAATGTGAACACTTGTGGTTTTCTCATTCCTCTCATCTCCCAACCCCAGACTTAACTTTCCTCTGATTCTAATTCACATTTCCTCTGGTCTTATCATTCTTCTCTCCTATCTATGTCTCACTGTTTTGATATATGAGTTAACATAAGCAACTTAAAATGAGCTCTAGGGCCTCCCTGGTGGCGCAGTGGTTGAGAGTCCGCCTGCCGATGCAGGGGATGCGGGTTCGTGCCCCCGTCCAGGAAGATCCCACATCCCGCGGAGCGGCTGGGCCCGTGAGCCATGGCCGCTGAGCCTGCGCGTCTGGAGCCTGTACTCCGTGACGGGAGAGGTCACAACAGTGAGAGGCCCACGTACCGCAAAAAAAAAAAAAAAAAAAAGAGCTCTAGAAGAAGACAAAGAATAGATAATTAAATTAATAAATTAAATTAATAAATAAGGGTCCAAATTATATATAATTCAGGCAAAGTGTGGACATCTGAAGTATTCTAAGGACCCTGAGTCTAAAGGCCATTTCATTCTACACCATACCTGCCTATCCAGATACAACAGTCCTGAAGGCATATGGTCTTCCCAAGCCACAGTAAATCAGATCCTGTACAAAAAACACTTTGTAGAATCTCCCTGACTCCATGGAGTTAGAAACATTGGCTGGAAAGAAAATCCTTTTACTCCCAAGGAAACTGGAAGAATCCCATAGAGTTCTTGGAGGTCAGTGACCTCTGGCTTCACCACGTCATTGCAACAAGTAAACAAGCACACATTTGTACCTGAGCCTATTCCAGGAAGATTGTCATATACAATGTAGGTACCAGATTATAAAGTCACTTGCTTAGTTTTCAGTTTGTTAAGACAATTGAAAAGTTGACAATTGAATTCAGGTCAGTTAATAGCTGACTAAGGCCAACTTTTCCATACAGCTGTGTACTCAATCAGGTAATAATTAATTAAACATTAGATAAGCAACTACTATTTGTAAGGCACAGTGCTAGCTGCTGCTATAGGGACATAAATATGAACTTGTCAATGTTGAAAGTCTTGAAAGCATTGAAAAGTCCAATGGTTGAGAAGCTTGCAATAAAGTGAGAAAGGCTAAATTAATACTCAAAAGTCCACACATGCACACCAATGATCACAGCAGCACTATTTACAATTGCCAGCACATGGAAGCAACCCAAATATCCATCGACAGAGGAATGGATAAAGAAGATGTGGTACATACATGCAATGGAATATTACTCGGCCATAAAAAGGAACAAAATTGGGTCATTTGTAGAGATGTGGATGGACACAGAGAGTGTCATACAGAGTGAAGTAAGTCAGAAAGAGAAAAGCAAATATCGTATAATAACGCAAGTATGTGGAATCTAGAAAAATGGTATAGATGATCTTATTTGCAAAGCAGAAATAGAGACATAGATGTAGGGAACAAATGTATGGATACCAAGGGGAAAAGGAGTGGGGAGGGAGGAACTGGAAGACTGGGATTGACACATATACATTATTGATACTGTGTATAAAATAGCCGACTGATGGGAACATACTGCATTAGCACTCTACCTAATGCACTGTGGTAACCTAAATGGGACGGAAGTCCAAAAGGGAGGGGATTATCTGTATGTGTATGGCTGATTCATTTCGTTGTGCAGTGGAGGTTAACACGACATTGTAAAGCAACCATATTCCAATAAAAATTAATTTAAAAAATAAATAAATTAAAAGACTCAAAAGTCCATCAATAGTATGCCAATAATCCATTCTTTAAATGCTATACAAGAAATACAAAGTGCTCCTATTGGGTGGAATTAAGAAAGGTTTCATGGAGACCATGAATTTTGAGACAATTCCTGAAATGTCTAGATCATATTGGCAAGTAAACTGAACAGAAGTATGACTGGTTAGGAAAAAAGAATGAGCAAATGGTAAAAAAATATTCAGGAACAGTGCCAAAAGTAAACCATTTGGACTGCCTCATAAAGTTGGGATAAAAACAAAAGAAAACAAAAACAAAAACGAAACCACTTGGCCTGGCATACTGTAGAGTGGTGGACAGTAACACTAGGGAAGAGCATTAGCATAGGCTGATACATTTGGCTTTACTTCAGTGGAAAGGGAGTCATCCTTGAACACTTCCAAGAAGGAGAGTGATGGCATCAGAGATTCCTTGACAGGCATAATCTGGAACCAGAATGAGGGATGGATTAGAGCTGGGGAGGAAGAGGTAGTTGAAAAACAAATAACTAATCCTGTTTTCTATTAGTTTAACACCTCCTTACTGAACAGCAAGTGTTGAATCTACATTGATTATGTACACTGCAGATACAGTCACACAGAGAATTACTGCTAATAATTCTTGGAATAAGTTACTAGTGAAACTTAGCTTTAATGATATGCAACCATAATGGGTTTCTGAGATACAAAAATCTATGATCACACCATTTTTTAACCATCTCAATCACTTCAGTTTAAAAGAAATCAAAGAGGATGTCCAGCAGTGTCTTTGGACTTCTTTACTCTAGCAATTGAAGCAGCAAGGGGTCTGGTTTTCTGAACATTATTGAGTGGAAATGTTTATTTCTGCAAATCTTGCCTTTGCTTTCAAAATTATACATTTATTGGTTCCCCTCTAACTCACTAAGTGCTTTTGCTCCACAGCCCCCCACCTGAACAGCAGAAAAACCTTCAACAAGACTATTTCTGCCACAATTGGGACCAATCTGAAATCTAAACTTAATGAAAAAAATAATTTATTTCCTGCTTATCAACTTCTTTTTCCTAGACACCAAAGAATAATTCTATTAAAAATGCAATTAGCTGTGATCATCATGCATATCCAATTCAGCAAGTGTTTACTTAAAACCTTCTTTGGGCACGTTGTTTTTTTAAAAGCTTTGCTGTTCCAAATGAATTTGAATGTGTTTGCAAAGGGGTCACTTCTGGACATTGTTGCCCATTTGTAGCTTCATATTATATACACTTGCATGCCCTTATCCCAAATTCTACTGAAGTCAACCCTCTGACACTCTTTTCAATTCAGGGTACCTCTATCACACGACATACAGGAAGGCAGATTTGCAATCTTTCAAATTCCTCCAGTTGGTAAGAATGGTGATCTTCTTCAAGAGTGATGTTTTTTGAGAACTTTTGAAAAATCTCAAAGGCTAAAATAAGAACCCTATTCCTACCTCATACACACAAAAATTGATATGTTGACATTTTAAATTTGTGTTTTCTAAAGAAATAATGCATTATTATAAGTCAAGTTAAAGTTCCCTTAATCTCCTATCCTCTGACCCAGTTTTCTCCCTCCTTCTCAGAAGCAATTCCTACCAGCACTTTGCTATTCAACCTACCAATCCACTGTGATACTTGGATATATATACAACTATCCATAAATAATACACACTGTTATTTTTGTGTTGCTTTTCACATGTAAATAAATTGCATCATAAAATCATATAGTTCTGCAATATTTCCACCTAATATTATGTTTTTGAGATCTATCAACATTTACTCTGATTGTGTCCATTTTTTACCACTGGATTGTGTTCCATTGTGTAAGCAAACCTCATTGTATTTATTCTGTTAGACTATTTCATTGTATTTTTTCATTTGGGTTGTTTCAAATATTTTACTTTCACAAACAATGCAGAATGAAAAGCAGTTTGCGTGGGTCTGCTTGTGCAGTTAGAAGAGTTACCTCTTTGGGCTTTAGATTTAGAAATGAAATGTGTGTGCACTGTTAGTTTTTTGGGAAACTGCCATATTGCTCTCGAAAGTGGCTGTATCATTTATACCCCACTGGTTATTTCAGTCTTTTTCATTTTTGCTAATCTGTTGGGTGAAAATTGCGACTAATTGTTGTTTCCATCTGCATCCCCAAGGTTACGAGCAAGGAAGGCTGAGTGAAATTCTCCCAGCTGTGACACATGGGGGAGCTGGCCTCAGCTACAAAGAAGTGACAGTGCTGTCAGCAGCCCTGTCTTGGCAGGGACTTTTGCTGTGGTAGTGTTGCAAACCACCACTCACAAGGCTCAAAGAGGGGTCAGAGTAAAATCTTCAACTCCCCACAAAAGGCCTGCACAATACACCATGCTTAGCAAGCCTTCCAGTATTGCATAATAACACAAAGCAAGATACTCCTTGCCTCTTATGTGACATGGTAAAAAGCAGCCTAAGTATGACAGAATGTTTATCTAAGAGTCACATTTTTAAAAATAGAAATTTTCTGTTCAAAGCAGTAAGGCCATATCATGCCCCACTGAACGGCTGTAGTCTATAATTAGGGGTCTTATATTTTCTTTTGAGTTCCTCTCCTCTTACCCTTTTTTCTATCCACCTGAAAGCATCCTGAATCCTCCTCCATCCTTAGCCTAGCAATTCATGGTGAAGTAATAAAGCACAAACTGGAAATCAGATGTCAACTCTGGGTCCAGCATTGCTGGTAAACTAACTAACACAACACTTTAGGCAAATCATTTTTCTGCTGAGTCTTATCTTTCTTATAGGATGATAAGTGATGCCAAAGGCCATAATCTAGGATTGGAAGCCTCTCATGTTCTAGCTTTCCCTTCCTTAGTCTCTAGTGAAGCTTAGGATTTGGCTCTGTCTGACCTCCACCCCATCTCTCTCTCTATCTGTATCTCTGTGTCTCTGTCTCTGTCTCTCTGTCTACATACATACACACACACACACACACTACCACTCTAGAGACTGAGAAATCACTTGTTCCTAGTTGCCTGTTTCATTTTATTAGCACATCCCATGGGAGGGGGATGACCCACCAGAGGCAGCAGAGCCAGAACTCCATGCTACTCAGCCAGTGCCCTTTCCCAACCCAAACCTGCCTTCTCCTGTCTTTACAGCCAGGCTCCCTGTTCCTTCCTTGGTGTCAGTCTACCCACCTAATTGCTGATTCCCTTCTAAAGGGTGAACTAGAGAAAAACCCCTCCATCCCCTCATCACTCACAATAGTTGGTGCTCCATCTGTCATTCATTCCACAAGGAACCAGGCTAGGGGATTTCTACCAGAGGAATTTCACTTGCTATTGGGCTTCCATATTCCTCTTAGGTGGCAATAAAACCATATCCAGGGGTCTCTCTGACACAGTGAGTCAGGTAGAGCACAAAATTCACCCAGGCATTACACAGACAGTTCCTGAGTATATGTCTGTGAAGCTAGGGCATGGATAGTGTGGCAGACAGACTGGTTCCATGATCCTTGATTCTCGGTGTTCATGCCCTCATATAATCCCCTCCCTCTGAGTGTGGACAGGTAGGTACCTGTGACTTTATTCTAACCAATGGAATATGGCAAAGGTGATGTGATGTCACTCCCAGGATTATATTATGTTGCACAAGACTCTACTTTGCTAGCCAACTTGCTCTAGGGTTTTGCTTTCCTTGCTGGCTAAGAAGAAGCAAGCTGCTGTAAGTCCTATAACCACAAGAAAATTAATTATGCCAACAACCATGGAAGCGAACCTTTCCTCAGACTAAGCTTCCACATGAGAATGCAGCCCTGGTCGACACCTTGATCAAAGCCTTGCAGAGGACTCGACTAAGCCGTGTTCAGACTCTTGAGCTAAAAAATCTGTGAGATAATAGATGTGTGTTGTTTTATATATACTGCCTTATATATGGTTATTTGGTACATAGCATGTAAAACTAACCCAGGCAGGTTCACTTCATATGTGGTACTTTATATATTCAGTATGGAAGAAATAATTTGAAACCTATGCACAGAAAAAGTCTACACGAAGCCTATTCTTTCAGCCCCATGACAATAGTTCAGGTCATGGCCTCTCTCCTCTGCTGAGAGGAGATCAGAACCCTGGACACCTGAGCCTGCAGGGTATGAAACCAGACTAGCCAATGACAGACAAACTTCGGGGCTTTCCTGCCATTTTCAGCATCTGGACTTCACAGCAGAAGTAAGTGGGGAAAAAGTCACAGTAGAGTATTTAGAGGGGCAAAGGACCAAAGCATGGTTCTACCCTTCAAGCTAGAGAGACTCCAACCACTAGTCCCCAGCTACTCTTCCTGATTCTGATGCAACCCAATCAAGTTAGGCTACGGCAGGTGAGTCCTTTCTGTAACTAGAATAGACAGAATTTTCATTATGGGCTACACAAGACCTGCATAATCCAGTCCCTGATCATTTTGTTCCATATTTCTACACTCCTGTCACATCCTTCTTTTAGTGCTGAAATTCACCGTGCTTCCTCTTGCCATGGGGCATTTGTACAAGCTGGCCCCTGACATATTATTTCCTCCAATTTTCACACAGTTAATTCCTTCTTCAGATCTCAGCTTAGGTGACATTGCCCCAGAGAAGCCTGTCCTTACCTTTGTAACTAGACCTAATGCCTGATGGCTGGCCCCCAGGGTATGATAACTCTCAGCTCTCAACACTTGTCATAACCTAACTGTCCATTGGCCTCTATGACTATTAGTTCAATGCAAGCCTCCTTCACTAGCCTCTTTCTGAGCCACAAGGGCAGGAACCAGAGCAAGTTTTGACTTTTCGTTGACTTGCTATTAACTTGCCAGCACTGAGCCTTGAACATAGTATGGTTCAATAAACATTCATTCAATAAAGAACTGAATAAAACATATGTAAGGGAAAAAATAAAATAATTGAGGGAAAAAATGGGCCCTGGCCTGAGAGTCAGGAGATCTGGTTGTGAACCAGCTTTCCACTCAATTTCAGTGTGACGTGGAGGGGCCATTCCAACACCTAGTTTACCTGATGCCTCGTGAGTCTTTACATCTCTGATTCACTGACAATATCATCAGCACTACTAGTTGCTTGTTACTGATGCTGTCACCACTGTACTTTGCTTCACTTTGCCTCCTCAAGGAAACAATAATGGGAAGACATTTGAAATCCTGCTTCATTTCCTCAGAGCTCCACAAATTCTCAACAAAAAATCATCAAAAGGACTACAGGCTGCATGTAAACCAGAGAGTCCACTGGGGCCTAAAGTTAAAAGGTCATGTTGTGTGGAATGGTCCTCATAGTCATATGGGAACAATAACTAAAACATATAAATTACAAAACCAGGATGGCCGGCTGCTGTATCCATGGAAACAGATGTTGGCTTGGCCAAAGTGCTTTATAATGATTATGATTAATCATCCTTGAAATCACTGTTATTTATTGGTGTATAACTGATGGATCCACGTTGGAAGGGCTATATCGTACAGTTTTACAAATTTCCAGTTGCCAGAGCTAGCACCCTGGCCATAAAACAGCAAAAGTGTTCTTTAAAATGTGCTCATTAAATATCAGAACAGGAAAATATAAAAGCCATAGCTTGGAATAATAGTCAATAAAAACATTGTGCCAACACAAGTCACTAATGTTCAGAATAAATTTTCTTCCATGCTTCATATAAACTTAGTGCTAAAAAAAACACTTAAATAAGCGAGAACACTTCTTTTGTACGTTTTTCCTAAACCTTGTTCACAACTCTGCTTTGTCTGTGTTTAAATCAGAACCATGCATCTGAAAAAGTTATGGTTCATTTACTGTTGCCCCTTCCTTTAGCCAATCTTCCTTGTTACTAGTATTTTTCCACCTTATATTTTGTGTTTGGATAGACCGAAGTTTGTACCTCCACCACTTAAGTGTGATTTATTTTAATTCGATCACATGTATGATTGAAGGATGATCAGAATTTGGAAAGAATCTTCACTCAAACATGTTTTGGATGGAGCTAGGGGGCACTTTATGGAGACAGGGGGCATCTGGTTCTTTTAGAGCCATCTTAGCTTCCTCATATCCTCCCATCACTCCCCATCCCCAGTCTGATCAATAAGCCCAACTGGCACCTAACAAAGCATGCACAACCTTACTCTCCCTCACGTGAGACAGAGGAATACCAAGGGATGTGACAACAGACCAAGAGGCCACCATGGGCTTGGGTGTACTCCTAATGCATGTTTTCCCAGAACAGGTCCAACTCCTCAGAAACATATGGTATTGTTTTCAGTGGAAACAGAAACAGAGGGCTGAGAGAGAGGCCAGAGCCTCAGGTGCTGTTGATACAAGTCTTTCCTAAGCACATCCACAAAGCTACTACCATATCATTCTTGATCTAGTGCCACAAATAAACAGCAACCCCTGGGCCCTGGGCTGTGCTCTCTGAGCAGCTCTGGGATTGTTCTGCACAATGCTCTGATTGTCTGTGGGGCAGGGCAGCTGAGGAGCGCTGGAGTGGGTGCTGAGGGTTGCTCCTGCAGCCGTGCTAGGATATGTTCCAAGCACCAGGTGTGTTAGCCACTGCCAATGTGCAGAGAGGCCCTGAGATGTGTGTACAGGTATAGCCACAGCAAACCTCCTGTCCTACTCTACTCAGTAGACCTAGAAAATGACCCAGAATGAATGCTTTGTGCCCCTGGGAAGGACAAGGCAAATATGGTAAATTGGAAACTGATGGACAGACAAAACAAAAATGTTTTAAAGGAAGCAAGATTTGTAACTATTCTCCAGTAATTCTGACTGGAGAGTCTTTATATAATATATCACAGAAGGGCAAACATGAAGATCGTACACTAAGTATTTAAATAGGCACATAAGCAGGGCTGCCCCAGGGGCTTGTGGGACTTCTGTACCTTCACTTCAGAGAACCGAGAGCTACCTCAAAATGTTCCAACCTTATGCACATTCCAGAACTGAGAATTACCATTCTCCTTTTTTTTTTTTTTTTTTTGCGGTACACGGGCCTCTCCCTGTTGTGCCCTCTCCTGTTGCGAAGCACAGGTTCCTGACACGTAGGCCCAGCGGCCATGGTTCATGGGCCCAGCCGCTCCATGGCATGTGGGATCTTCCCGGACGGGGGCACGAACCCGTGTCCCCTGCATTGGCAGGCGGACTCTCAACCACTGCGCCACCAGGGAAGCCCCCATTCTCTATTTTTAAATTGCCTCTGAAAGAAGACTCCATGGCCTTATTTCAAAGCATATTGCAGAAATTTATTATAAAATGTAATAAAGAGAAGCGATTATTTGTTATAATCTATCCCAGCGGTCTTCACCTGGGGATTATTCTGATGCCTGGGACACTTGTGGCAATGTCTGGAGACATGTTTTATGGTCACACCTGGTAAGAAAGGCAGGTGTTACTGGTGTCTAGTAGGTGGGGGTCAGGGATGCTGCTAAACACCCTACAACACACAGGACACTGCCACACAACAAAAACTTATCCAGCCCAAAATGTCAATAGTGCCAAGGCTGAAAAACCCTTATCTAAACAAATAGCCAGTGTTACTAAATTATTTCTTTCTGAAACAGCTGAGCAAGGGGAAAAGATTTGTCATTTGAATAGTTGGACTAATCATTAAAGGCATCGCAGTGTACAATGCCTTGGTTTCAGACCACTGTATTAATTTCATTGAAAAGGATAATATTGATAATTATTCAAGTAAAATTAACAATTTCAAACTGCCTACCATGCAGGCAGACCCTGCCTTTACAAGGGTTATTATTTGAGAGGTGACGAGTGGCAGGCTTATAAAACACTATAGAGGTGTTACAGAGAAAGAAGTAATCCATTATACTTGGGTGTCAGGGAAAATTTAATATAGGAAGATGACTTTGAACTCTCAAGCTAATTGTGCTTTACTTTCTAGTACAACAACTTGGCCATAGTTTGGAACTCTTGATTTAAATAATACCAAGCCTTTGTTATAAAGCAGAAACTAACACACCATTGTAAAGCAATTATATTCCAATAAAGATGTTAATAAATAAATAAATAATACCAAGCACTCTTCTAAATACTTTACATTCATTATTTCATCATATTTTCCACACAATCCTATGAAGTAGGAGCTACTATTCTCATCCTAATTCTAGTGGGGACTTGCCTATCTCCAGAGTGAGTAAGCATAACTGCTGTGCCATGTAGTCTCCGTGGGGATGCGGCTGAGTGTTTGGACCAGAGGTATCACCTCCCAATCACTGTCCCCTCACCTCCACAGGGAGGGGCTCATGATCTTTAACGTCCTCACAGCACCAGTATTCAATATTCTATCACCAACAGGACAATTATTTCACAGAACAAACATCTTGGGGTCGGCTCCACACTGTGGAGGGAAAACAGGTCCTCAAATACTCATAGAAATGGTAACATTTAAATAGATATCTGGGATATTAACTCTAAAAGGAATTTTACCTTCGACTATATTCTCTAAATGGGTCAAAAGTCAAGTCCCTGTCATTGCCTCCCCAAGGTCAAAGGAATTTCATCCTGATTGTACAAATACAGTCTAAGCCTCGCATTTTATTCATTCATTCATTCACTCATTCATTCATTCAACAGATATGTACTGATCATCTATCATGTTCTGGTAAATGGGTTGAATCCCTGGGATATAGCAGTGATCAACTAGACACAAATTCCTTAACCTCATGGAACTAATCAATGAAAATGGAGCCTTGAGATTAGAAGATTTCCAGGTAAAGTAAGTAGGCATAATGTTTCTTAGCTTTAAATTATTTGAATTATTGCCATCATTATTCATCTGAATTTCCAATTTACACCTAATCTCACCAAAAAATGTTTAGTGTTTTCCCACTATTTTTCAAATAGATGTAGGCATGACCTCTGGAAGGCATGAATAATGAAGAATGTCATCAGCTAACTCTTTCTGAAGTATTTAAATAACACAGGAAGATGTATTAAGTTAAAGTATACTAATAGAATTTTCTTATCTCAATGCCCTTTATTTTCTCAGAGAGCTTCTAGGTTTCATTCCAGTGTATAGTAACTGAAATATTTCCACAAATTTATTCCTGAAATAAAATACATCAGGCTGAGATTTTAAAAGCAATTTCATTTTTATATCATGCATCTTTTATCCATGTTCTAGTTTAGAGATCTCAGTTAAGCAGCTTTGTTACATCACTTTAACTGTAATAAGGAAGATTTTTTATCAGATCCCTTGATAAAACCATTCACTCTACCTTTATATGTCTGTTCATGTTTCTCTCTGCATCTGAAAACACCTATTTTCTCTCCACTAACCAATCTGTAACCCTCCTTCAAAACCCTATTTGAGATTATTTCATTTATGTATATGTATTTATTTTCATATTTTTCTCTATTCTTGAAAAGATTTGAAGCAGCCTATAACAAGACACATAGAAGATGACCTAATAGCAACAATTAAAAGTGAGTCAAGAGAAGAAAGTAAAACAAGAGGGGAGGGCCTCCCTGGTGGCGCAGTGGTTGAGAGTCCGCCTGCCGATGCAGGGGATACGGGTTCGTGCCCCGGTCTGGGAGGATCCCATATGCCGCGGAGCGGCTGGGCCCGTGAGCCATGGCCGCTGGGCCTGCGCATCCGGAGCCTGTGCTCCGCAACGGGAGAGGCCACAACAGTGAGAGGCCCGCATACCGCAAAAAGAAAAAAAAAAAAAAAACAAGAGGGGAGATGAGGCATAGCCAGGAATGAGTTTTAAAATGCATTATCACAACAACCTGCATATGTGCAACAGGTAGGCATAAATCTGGCCCTAAATTTTCTGGCAGCCAACATGAAAACAAAAACCTTATCAGTCACTCAATTCACAGTGTCCCTGAGATTCTAACAATCCAAATTTCCTGGCAAAGTCTAATTGTTCTTGGTACTCAGACCAGACAGAAACTTTCCCTGGGATCTTCACAAATAGGTGGTGCAATGAGCAATCACTATAACTTTCTTACAATTCATACAACAAGATCCCCAGGGCTGCTTATTAAAATGACTCGATGTAGGCTAGTGGCACATGCACAGACACAATACAGAGAAAAGGTACCCTTCTGGGGAGGGAGAAAGAGAAGGCAGGGATGACCGACAGAACAAAAGCAGTGTTCCAGACTCTGCTGATCAGCTTTGACCCAGGGATTTAATTTAGAGTTTCAGGAGGTGGATGAACCTGGCAATCCTCTCTAAACATCGTTCCTCCTAGTTATTGATCAATCTTGTGTGGTGACAGCAAATGCACTGAGAGTAGTATTCTCTGTGCCACTGAGGTCATCCTCCAGTAACCAAGCAGAGCCCAGAGATGGGGCTAGAGTTCATTTCCTTTGCAGAAGGTGGGCACTTTGCAGACTTGCCATCAAGGCAAATGTCTGATGCATGGCCAGGCCACCCTCCCCCCCAACAAGGTGAGCAGAGGAGGCACTAGCAAGAAAGGCCAGGATGATTCCTAGAAAATTACTTTGAACCCACTGTAGACACAGATGAACAGACATTTGAGGCCCTAATTCTACTCCGTTTAGCATGGGCAAAATAGTATTAGTCTGAATTAGCCGAAGATAACCAGACACCCACTTCAGGCAAAATAAAACAGCCACAAAGCCCTAAAGCATTTTTAGCTTTGAGCAGACTACTTCCTACTGTGTATTCCAAGACAAAGCATTATGAAATGCACATCTAGGAAACAGCAACAAGTTGTAAGGGATTCTTATTTATTTATACACCAGCTAGAAGAGTATCTAGCAAAGACAATAACTTGTTTGGAAAAAGAAAAAAATAAGAAAAGGCAAAAGGCTTATCAGTGGCCTTTCTTTTGGACAATAATTGGCCAGCGGGGTCAGAGGCTTGTTCAGGCCACTCCTTATTTGAAATAATAGAGCCATAATATTCATGTAAGAATGTTTGTGCTTTTTTTCTCTATAGCCAGGAGAAGGAGGGGTTGAAGTCAGCTCAAGCAGATCATTAAGAGCCAAGTTTTAAAGAAGGGAAAGCTAAACACAATCCTTTATAACCCCAAAGGCTATGGTCTGCCATGTCAAAAGACTGTTCCTACTGGCTCTAATCCGAGCAGAACCATAATAGGGCCAGTTTTGTAAGAACATCCATTCCCGGGGCTCTGTCTAGATTGAGCTCTTCAAACAGCTAAATCTTACATACAAGGATAAAGATCAAGGAATTTTCAAGAAGCACAGCAACAATTTGATATCTCTAACATATTCCTCTAGGAGAGAATGAAGAAGTTAGCAGTGGTCTTTAAGGGAATAAACTTTGCTTGATGTTTACTGTTCCACATATAAAACATCAGTCTATGAAAACTGTACTCTTAATTTGATAATCAAATACCTGGCATACAGTTTAGGGCTATTTGTCCAATAATGGAAGGCTATAATTTAGGATAGGAAGTATGTCCCTTTTAGAATACAGAATTAACTATACTATTCATCCAATCAAGTGAGGCTGTACCTGTAGTATAAATAATGGTGGGAAAGTTGGTGAGAGAGATCCTTGAATAGCTCTGGAGGGAAAAAAATACTTCCCTAGAATCTAACTACATTATGTAATACAGTAGCCTAACTCAGATTCTGACGCGAATTATGTTTTTAAGGTAGTGATAAATTTGAAATAAATTTTCAAGTGGATGAAGTTCTAAGTATTCACATGAGATTGTTTGTTTCACGTGATATCTCATCAACCATACTGTGGAGGGTTTAAGTTGTTCTACTCTCTGATATGCAGAAAGTAGATCCCCTCTTGAGAGTTTAAACAGTCCTTAGCTAAAAGGATGCCACCTCACACAACTGAAAACCATCATCAACCTGTGTTAGTTTCCTAGGGCTGCCATAACAAAGTAACTTCATTGCCTCTGTAATGTCACTATTTACACATAAGGTTATATTCTGAGATCCTGGGGATTACAACTTCGACATATCTTTTGGGGGGGGGGACACAATTCAACCCACTACACAATCCTAACTGAACTTATTCTGCAGAATTGAAGGTTCTTCAGAACTGGCTGCTTTAAGCAGTAATGAGGGTACCTTGCCCATCCAACTCTAAGTGACCTTGAAACTAAAGAAGTAAACTTTCTATTCCTCATCATGAGAAAGGGACAGTTCTCTTACTCTTTGAGGAGCCAGGACATAAACCGTGGCATATGTCCCTCTGTTGGTCTCCCCAGATGTGAGGCCGTATGGGGTGGTGCTTGACTGCACAGAACCTGGGGCCATACTGCCTGGGTTCATATTCCAGCACCAGCCCCTGTAACTGAGGGACTGTAGACAAGTCTTTCACTGTCTCTGGTCTGCAATTAACTAGCCTGTAAAATGGAGATAATAACAGAACTTCCTCATGGGGATGTTTTGAGATTGAAATGAGCCAATATGTATGAAGCACTTAGAACAGGGCCAAACACCCAGAAGCACTATGTTAATGTTAGGTATTTTAAGCTGTTTTAAAGTTAGATATTTAAAATAAAGGTATTATTTTTAAGTATGAGGAGTAAAATGCTCACCATCTCAACAGGAGACTGATTATCAAGGAAGCTAGATTTTCCACAAGAACCCCCTTTATGACCCTCATTCCATATTCCCTCTGTCTAGTTGTAATTTCTTCTATTTTTAATGCCTTTCCTCAATTAATAATAATGTACCAAGAAACCTCTCAGTCTAGTTTTGGCTCACTTTGATCATTGCCTCATGTTGTTCAATTTCACCAATGTATCAATAATAGAAGGCAATTGCTTCTTGGACTATCTTCATCTCTGGACAACTGACCTCCTCCAGGTTACTATAAGCAAGTTCCCCATTTTCCATTTCTTCTACATCCTATAAAATTCAGAACAATATAACGCACATAAGCAGGTGCTGGATAAACCCCAAATGGTTGAAAGGTAAATACAAAGTAAACCTAAACACTAAGAAGAGAATCCTTTATTGCAGGCAAGTTTGCACATCCAAGGATCGTTTTTGAGAACCATTATGGTTCACAAATGTTCAGAAAACTCCAGCAAAGGTAGAGAGTACACAACCTAAGGAAAGATTATGGCTGGGAAGAATTGGCTTCAGGCCTAACATTGTTTTTATCATGGTTCTGGCAGGTAATCAATAGGAAATTCTGTTGCATAGACATAAATCATAATTGAATTTTCATCGGTCTTGTGCCAAATCTGTGCCTGTATGAAATCCAGAATCTCGGTGCCAAGGTGCCTTATCAGTCCATATGCAAATATGCCTTTTGATGAAATCAAAGAATAGCAGAATTCAGAGGAGATCGCCACCTTGTGCTGCCATAGCCAGGTAGACATCTAACTCTTCACATTGGCCAAGGACTAAAAACTGCCTGCAAAGGAAGGCATTTCTCATGCAATGCCACTCCTTAGATGCTCAAGGGAATTTAGAAATGGGAAAAAAATCAACTCACAATGTTCATTCTCCCTAAGAGGCTATTCAAAAATTCTTTTACTAAAATCCCTGAAAACTTTATCAAAAATAAACCATTAACTAATATTAAAAATAAGATTTATATAGTTTTCTTAAGGCAAAATGGGGAAAAAAATGGTATTGGAGACTACCTCCTCTAAATGTTAAAAAGAGGACAAAATTTCCAGACTTTCCTCCTTCTCTCAAAGACAACACACCTGAAACTCAAGATGGTATAATCGAATAAGTTTAATGCTATGCTCACTTATTTTGAGAACTGATGATTAGATTAAATCAGGCTTATAGATTTATAAGGCTCTGTGCTTTTAAAATTCTTTTGAACATCTTTTAAAATACTCTTTTTTTTTTAGATCAACCACCTGAACTTTTTTTAAGACACTGAGGACTAAACTGCCTGTGAGAATATTTTACCTACATATTTACTCAACAATACAAACTGTTACCCACTGCTTACAACATACACACAAAGAAAAAGATTCTCTAGATTAGCACTGTCCAGTACAGTAGCCACTATCCACCTATGGCTATCTAAATTTAACTAATTCAAACATAATTAAAATTAAGAATTCAGGGCTCCCCTGGTGGCGCAGTGGTTGGGAGTCCGCCTGCCGATGCAGGGGACACGGGTTCATGCCCTGGTCCGGGAAGATCCCACATGCCGCGGAGCAGCTGGGCCTGTGAGCCATGGCTGCTGAGCCTGTGCATCCGGAGCCTGTGCTCCGCAATGGGAGATACCACAACAGTGAGAGGCCAGTGTACCACAAAAAGAAAAAAAAAAAGTGTATACAGCAAAAAAAAAAATCACTAGGTCATTTTCTGTTTCTTTAATTTACAGTGTAATGTGGGGTGAGGAGTAAACTTGTTATACTCATGGAACAGGTGAGCTATTAAATTAATTTCATGTAAACAAACCAGATAAGAGGCAGCATGTTTATTGACATGGAAAGCAACTCCCTGTTATATAAATAACTACCATACAGATGCTTATAAGTATAATGCTTTTCATGTAATACCACCAAAGAAAGCCTGTCTCACAGAGAAGAATCACATCGTTGGAAATTGCCAAAAGCTTTGAAGCCCAATGCCAGGTACAGCTTAAGTGTCTAGTTAATATTTGCAGACTGACTAAGAGAAAAAAGTATTTATGTATAAATAAGAATACTGACTATAGGAACATGCGGGTAATTCTTTTTTTTTTTTTTTTTTGCGGTATGCGGGCCTCTCACTGTTGTGGCCTCCCCCGTTGCGGAGCACAGGCTCCGGACGCGCAGGCTCCGGACGCGCAGGCTCAGCGGCCATGGCTCACGGGCCCAGCCGCTCCGCGGCATATGGGATCCTCCCAGACCGGGGCACGAACCCGTATCCCCTGCATCGGCAGGCGGACTCTCAACCACTTGCGCCACCAGGGAGGCCCGCGGGTAATTCTTTCACTCAGTATTTCAATACCATGTCCAGTTTGGAGCCTGAAACTTAAGTGAATGGAGAACTTGGAGTAGTTCCAGAGAAAAGCAATGAAAATGATTAAAAAGATGGAAAATGGGGCCTATAAATCATGACTACAAGAATTGGAGCTTATTTAACCTGAAAGAAAAAGCTACATGACTGCACCAGATTCTTGTGTCTGAAACTGAGAGATGGTGAGATTTGCCATCACCCATCCATACAGCCCTGTAAGCAGAAATTCAGAAACAGCAAAGATATTTTCAAAGTATTAGTATTATTTCTGTAAATATCAAACTCTCTCTTCTTGTGGTTTTCAAAACAACAACAGCAGGCCTGGGACAAGCAGGGTGCGCACCGATTCAACCCACAAACATGTACCAAGTGCCACTGTGGGCCAGGTGCCTTGCTGGGCATTGTGGAGAGAAAGGAGTAGGGCAGGGCGGGATCCTTAACCTCGGGAGTGCGGTTGTAAAGAGAGCTGCAGGATGTCAGGAAATCTCTACAAACAATATGCAAAGCCCCTACCACCTCTAAGAAAGGCACAAGCAAGTTTACTTGGGAAGCTAGGGTAAAAAAGGAGCTTCTTTATCAGGGTCTTACTGCTGCAAATAAGTTTGTGGGCAGAAGTACGCAGGAGGGCAGTAAGGCCATTCTGTGTGAATGGAAGAGGAAACACAGGAAATCCAGGCTAGACACATGACAGCCTGAACCAGTTAGGAAGGCTGTAATGTCATCACATCCAATTTGCAGATGAAGAAACTGAGGTTTGGAGGAACAGCAAGATGGCTCAGGAGTAAGAAGTGGAGATCACCTTCCTCCCCACAAATACATCAGAAATACATCTACATGTGGAAAAACTCCTACAGAACACCTGCTGAACGCTGGCAGAAGACCTCAGACCTCCCCAAAGGCAAGAAAATCCCCACGTACCTGGGTAGGGCAAAACAAAAAAGAAAAAACAGAGACAAAAGAATAGGGACAGGACCTGCACCAGTGGGAGGGAGCTGTGAAGGAGGAAAGGTTTCCACACACTAGGAGACCCTTCGCAGGCGGAGACCGTGGGTGGCGGAGTGGGGAAGCTTCTGAGCCACGGAGGAGAGCGCAGCCAAGGGGTGCGGAGGGCAAAAGTGGAGAGATTCCCGCACAGAGGATCCGTGCCGACCAGCACTCACCAGCCCGAGAGGCTTGTCTGCTCACCCGCTGCAGCGGGCAGGTGCTGGGAGCTGAGGCTCGGGCTTCAGTTGGACCCCAGGGAGAGGACTGGGATTGGCTGCATGAACACAGCCTGAAGGGGGCTAGTGCGCCACAGCTAGCCGGGAGGGAGTCTGGGAAAAAGTCTGGACCTGCCGAAGAGGCAAGAGATTTTGTCTTGTCTCTGTTTCCTGGTGCGCTAGGATAGGGGATTCAGAGCGCGGCTTAAAGGAGCTCCAGAGATGGGTGCGAGCCGCAGCTATCTGTGCGGACCCCAGAGACAGGCATGAGACACTAAGGCTGCTGCTGCAGCCACCAAGAAGCCTGTGTGCGAGCACAAGTCACTATCCACACCTCCCCTCCTGGGAACCTGTGCAGCGCGTCACTGCCAGGGTCCCGTGATCCAGGGACAACTTCGCCGGGAGAACACACAGTGCACTTCAGGCTGGTGCAACGTCACGTTGGCCTCTGCCGCCGCAGGCTCGCCCCGCACTCCGTACCCCTCCCTCCCCAAGGCCTGAGTGGGACAGAGCCCCCGAATCAGCTGCTCCTTTAACACCGTCCTGTCTGAGCAAAGAACAGATGCCCTCAGGTGACCTACACACAGAAGCAGGGCCAGATCCAAAGCTGAACCCCAGGAGCTGTACGAAAAAAGAAGAGAAAGGGAAATTTCTCCCAGCAGTCTCAGGAGCAGTGGATTAAATCTCTACAATCAACTTGATGTACCCTGCATCTGTGGAATACCAAAACAGACAACCAATCATCCCAAATTGAGGAGGTGGACTTTGGGAACAAGGATGTATATACTGTTTCCCTTTTTCCTCTTTTTGTGAGTATGTATGTTTATGCTTCTGTGTGTGATTTTCTCTGTATTGCTTTCCTTTTACCATTTGTCCTAGGGTTCTCTCTGTCCATTTGTTTATTTGTTTGTTTGTTTGTATAGTTTTTGGTGCTTGTTATCATTGGTGGATTTGTTTTTTGGTTTGATTGCTCTCTTCCTTCTTTCATTCTTTTTTTTATTACTTTAAAAAAATTTTTTTAATTATTTTTTATTTTTTATTTTTTATTTTAATAACTTTATTGTATTGTATTGTATCTTCTTCCTTCTTTCTTTTTTTTTCTCCCTTTTATTCTGAGCCATGTGGATGACAGACTCTTGGTGCTCCAGCCAGGCATCAGGGCTGTGCCTCTGAGGTGGGAGAGCCAAGTTCAGGACATTGGTCCACAAGAGACCTCCCAGCTCCATGTAATATCAAACCGTGAAAATCTCTCTGAGCTCTCCATCTCAACGCCAAGACCCAGATCCACTCAACGACCAACAAGCTACAGTGCTGGACACCCTACGCCAAACAACTAACAAGACTGAAACACAACCCCACCCATTAGCAGAGAGGTTACCTAAAATCATAATAAGGCCACAGACACCCCCAAAACACACGACCAGACGCGGACATGTCCACCAGAAAGACAAGATCCAGCCGCATCCACCAGAACACAGGCACTAGTCCCCTCCACCAGGAACCCTACACAGCCCACTGAACCAACCTTAGCCACTGGGGGCAGACACCAAAAACAACGGGAACTACGAACCTGCAGCCTGCAAAAAGGAGACCCCAAACACAGTAAGTTAAGCAAAATGAGAAGACACAGAAACACACAGCAGATGAAGGAGCAAGGTAAAAACCCACCAGACCTAACAAATGAAGAGGAAATAGGCAGTCTACTGGAAAAAGAACTCAGAATAATGATAGTAAAGATGATTCAAAATCTTGGAAATAGAATGGAGAAAATATGAGAAACATTTAACAAAGACCAAGAAGAACTAAATAGCAAACAAACAGTGATGAACAAAACAATAAATGAAATTAAAAATTCTCTAGAAGAGATCAATAGCGGAATAACTGAGGCAGAAGAACAGATAAGTGACCTGTAAGACAAAATAGTGGAAATAACTACTGTAGAGTGGAATAAAGAAAAAAGAATGAAAAGAACTGAGGACAGTCTCAGAGACCTCTGGGACAACATTAAATGCACCAACATTCAAACGATAGGGGTCCCAGAAGAAGGAGAAAAAGAAAGGGACTGAAAAAATATTTGAAGAGATTATAGTTGAAAACTTCCCTAATATGGGGAAGCAAAGAGTCAATCAAGTCCAGGAAGCACAGACAGTCCCATACACGATAAATCCAAGGAGAAACACACAAAGACACATATAAATAAGCTATCAAAAATTAAATACAAAGAAAAAATATTAAAAGCAGCAAGGGAAAAATGACAAATAACACACAAGGGAATACCCATAAGGTTAACAGCTGATCTTCCAGAAGAAACTCTGCAAGCCAGAAGGGACTGGCAGGACATATTTAAAGTGATGAAGGAGAAGAACCAACAACCAAGATTACTCTACCCAGCAAGGATCTCATTCAGATTTGACAGAGAATTTAAAAACTTTACAGACAACCAAAAGCTAAGAGAATTCAGCACCACCAAACCAGCTTTACAACAAATGCTAAAGGAATTTCTCTAGGCAGGAAACACAAGAGAAGGAAAAGACCTACAATAACAAACCCAAAACAATTAAGAAAATGGTAATAGAAACTTACATATCGATAATTACCTTAAATGTAAATGAATTCAATGCTCCTACCAAAAGACACAGATTGGCTGAATGGATACAAAAACAAGACCCATATATATGCTGTCTATAAGAGACCCACTTCAGACCTAGGGACACAAACAGACTGAAAGTGAGGGGATGGAAAAAGATATTCCATGCAAATGGAAATTAAAAGAAAGCTGGAGAAGCAATTCTCATATCAGACAAAATAGACTTTAAAACAAAGACTATTACAAGAGACAAAGAAGGACACTCCACAATGATCAAGGGATCAATCCAAGAAGAAGATATAACAATTGTAAATATGCACCCAACATAGGAGATCCTCAATACACAAGGCAAATACTAACAACCATAAAAGGGGAAATCGAAAGTAACACAATCATAGTGGGTGACGTTAACACACCACTTTCACCAATGGACAGATCATGCAAAATGAAAATAAATAAGGAAACACAAGCTTTAACTGATACATTAAACAAGATGGACTTAATCGATATTTATAGGACATTCCACCCAAAAACAACAGAAGACACTTTCTTCTCAATTGCTCATGGAACATTCTCCAGGATAGATCATATCTTGGGTCACAAATCAAGCCTTGGTAAATTGAAGAAAATTAAAATCATATCAAGTATCTTTTCCGACCACAATGCTATGAGACTAGATATCAATTACAGGAAAAAATCTGTAAAAAAAAATACAAACACATGGTGGCTAAACAATACACTACTTAATAACCAAAAGGTCACTGAAGAAATCAAAGAGGAAATCAAAAAATTTCTAGAAACAAATGACAATGAAAACACAATGACCCAAAACCTATGGGATGCAGCAAAAGCAGTTCTAAGAGGGAAGATTATAGCAATACAATCCTAACTTAAGAAACAAAAAACATCTCAAATAAACAACCTAACCTTACACTTAAAGCAATTAGAGAAAGAAGAACAAAAAAACCCCGAAGTTAGCAGAAGGGAAGAAATCATAAAGATCAGATCAGAAATAAATGAAAAAGAAATGAAGGAAACGATAGCAAAGATCAATAAAACTAAAAGCTGATTCTTTGAGAAGGTAAACAAAATTGATAAACCATTAGCCAGACTCATCAAGACAAAAAGGGAAAGATTCAAATCAACAGAATTAAAAATGAAAAAGGAGAAGAAACAACTGACACTGCAGAAATACAAAGGATCATGAGATTACTACAAGCAACTATATGCCAATAAAAGGGACAATATGGAAGAAATGGACAAATTCTTAGAAATGTA
Organism: Mesoplodon densirostris; assembly: GCF_025265405.1. Taxonomy (NCBI): domain Eukaryota; kingdom Metazoa; phylum Chordata; class Mammalia; order Artiodactyla; family Ziphiidae; genus Mesoplodon; species Mesoplodon densirostris. The sequence continues at coordinate 29,014,872 of NC_082674.1, forward strand.
CAACCTCCCAAGACTGAACCAGGAAGAAATAGAAAATATGAACAGACCAATCACAAGCACTGAAATTGAAACTGTGATAAAAAATCTTCCAACAAATAAAAGCTCATGACCAGATGGCTTCACAGGCGAATTCTATCAAACATTTAGACAAGAGCTAACACCTATCCTTCTCAAACTCTTCCAAACTATGGCAGAGGGAGGAACACTCCCAAACTCATTCTATGAGGCCACCATCACCCTGATACCAAAACCAGACAAAGATGCCACAAAAAAAGAAAACTACAGGGCAATACCACTCATGAACATAGTTGCAAAAATCCTCAACAAAATACTAGCAAACAGAATCCAGCACCACAATAAAAGGATCATATAACATGATCAAGTGGGGTTTACCCCAGGAATGCAAGGATTCTTCAATATATGCAAATCAATCAATGTGATAAACCACATTAACAAAATGAAGGAGAAAAACCATATGATCATCTCAACAAAGGCAGAAAAAGCTTTTGACAAAATTCAACACCCATTTATGATAAAAACCTTCCAGAAAGTAGGCATAAAGGGAACTTACCTCAACATAAAAAAGGCCATATATGACAAACCCACAGCCAATATCATCCTCAATTATGAAAAACTGAAACCTTTTCCACTAAGATTATGAAAAAGACAAGGTTGCCCATTCTCACCACTCTTATTCAACAGTTTTGGAAGTTTTAGCCACAGCAATCAGAGAAGAAAAAGAAATAAAGGGAATCCAAATCAGAAAAGAAGAAGTAAAGCTGTCACTGTTTGCAGATGACATGATACTATACATAGAGAATCCTAAAGACTCTACCAGCAAACTCCTAGAGCTAATCAATGAATTTGGTAAAGTAGCAGGATACAAAATTAATGCACAGAAATCTCTTGCATTCCTATACACTAATGATGAAAAATCTGAAAGTGAAATGAAGAAAACACTCCCATTTACCACAGCAATGAAACGAATAAAATATCTAGGAATAAACCTACGTAAAGAGACAAAAGACCTGTAGGCAGAAAATTATAAGACACAGATGAAAGAAATTAAAGATGATACAAACAGATAGAAAGATATACCATGTTCTTGGATTGGAAGAATCAACATTGTGAAAATGACTATACTACCCAAAGCAATCTACAGATTCAATGCAATCTCTATCAAACTACCAGTGGCATTTTTCACAGAACTAGAACCAAAAATTTCACAATCTGTATGGAAACACAAAAGACCCTGAACAGCCAAAGCAATCTTGAGAAAGAAAAACAAAGCTGGAGGAATCAGGTTCCCTGACTTAAGACTATACTACAAAGCTACAGTAATCAAGACAGTATGGTACTGGCACAAAAACAGAACTACAGATCAATGGAACAGTATAGAAAGCCCAGAGATAAACCCACGCACATCTGGTCACCTTATCTTTGATTAAGGAGGCAAGACTATACAGTGGAGAAAAGACAGCATCTTCAATACGCAGTGCTGGGAAAACTGGACAGCTACATGTAAAAGAATGAAATTAGAACACTCCTTAACACCATACACAAAAATACACTCAAAATGGATCAAAGATCTACATGTAAGGGCAGACACTATAAAACTCTTAGAAGAAAACATAGGCAGAACACTCTGACATAAATCACAGCAAGATCCTTTTTGACCCACCTCCTAGAGAAATGGAAATAAAAACAAAAATAAACAAATAGGATCTAATGAAACTCAAAACTTTTTGCACAGCAAAGGAAAACATAAACCAGATGAAAAGACAACCCTCAGAATGGGAGAAAATATTTGCAAATGAAGCAACTGACAAAGGATTAATCTCCAAAATTTACAAGCAGCTCATGCAGCTCAATATCAAAAAAATAAACAACCCAATCCAAAAATGGGCAGAAGACCTAAATAGACATTTCTCCAAAGAAGATATACAGATTGCCAACAAACACATGAAAGGATGCTCAACATCATTAATTATTAGAGAAATGTGAATCAAAACTACAATGAGATATCATCTCACACTGGTCAGAATGGCCATCATCCAAAAATCTACAAACAGTAAATGCTGGAGATGGTTTGGAGAAAAGGGAACCCTCTTGCACTGTTGGTGGGAATGTAAGTTGATACAGCCACTATGGAGAACAGTATGGAGGTTCCTTAAAACCCTAAAAATAGAACTACCATATGACCCAGCAATCCCACTACTGGGCATATACCCTGAGAAAACCATAATTCAAAAAGAGACATGTACCAAAATGTTCATAGCAGCCCTATTTACAATAGCCCAGAGATGGAAACAACCTAAGTGTCCATCATCGGATGAATGGATAAAGAAGATGTGGCACATATATACAATGGAATATTACTCAGCCATAAAAAGAAACGAAATTGAGTTATTTGTAGTGAGGTGGATGGAGCTAGAGTCTGTCATACAGAGTGAAGTACGTGAGAAAGAGAAAAACAAATACTGTAAGCTAACACATATATATGGAATCTAAAAAACAAACCAAAAAATGGTCATGAAGAACCTAGGGGCAAGACGGGAATAAAGACGCAGACCTACTAGAGAATGGACTTCAGGATATGCGGAGGGGGAAGGGTAAGCTGGCACAAAGTGAGAGAGTGGCATGGACATATATACACTACCAAATGTAAAATAGCTAGCTAGTGTGAAGCAGCCACATAGCACAGGGAGATCAGCTCGGTGCTTTGTGACCACCTAGAGGGGTGGGATAGGGAGGGTGGGAGGGAGAGAGATGCAAGAGGGAAGAGATATGGGGATACATGTATATGTATAGCTGATTCACTTTGTTATAAAGCAGAAACTAACACACCATTGTAACGCAATTATACTCCAATAAAGATGTTAAAAAAAAAAAAAAGAACCTGAGGTTCAATGGTCTCAGTGATTTGGGCAAAGTTACCAGCAGTTAATGTCAGAGCAAGGACTTGAACCCACAAATCCTGATCTCGAGTCTGTTTTAGGGCTCTTTACAAATCCTTGTTACTCCTTTAGCAATCCTAACGTGCTATGGTTTGTCAGATAAATATTTCTTTCCATTAGAGCTGAAATTGTTATCAACAGAAAATCCATCTTGTTGAGTAATTTGCTGGGGGGAGGGAGAGATGATGTCATCATGGTCATATGGTACAAAGTCACTGAATTCTGTACACACACACACACACACACACACACACGAGTTATTTATAAATAAAAAGAGTTTAATTTAGCCAGTGTCATTTAATAATGAATAAAGCATCTCATCTCTATTTGTTCAGTTATACTCCAAGTAGTAAAGACAAGAAATATAAAATAGAATTAAACTGTTTTCAATTTTTTATTTTAAATTGAAACAAAATGCACCACCATACCCGTACTTTCTATTATCACCCCTGCTACATCCTCACATCTTTTCTTTTTCTTGTGTTTTAAATGAGAATATTTCACATGCCTTCAGTAAATTTAATAATCAAAAAATGATTCTGGATCAACACACACAAAATTGGGGGAGGGCTTCCCTGGTGGCGCAGTGGTTGAGAGTCTGCCTGCCGATGCAGGGGAAATGGATTTGTGCCCCGGTACGGGAAGGTCCCACATGCCGCGGAGCAGCTGGGCCCGTGAGCCATGGCTGCTGAGCCTGCGCGTCTGGAGCCTGTGCTCCGCAACGGGAGAGGCCACAGCAGTGAGGGGCCCGCGTACCGCAAAAAAAAAAAAAAAAAAAAATTGGGGGAAAGAAGTAGTTTATTGGAGTCCAGGTAAATCACAAGATAAAACAGAAGTCAGTGTATTGGCGAGTTAGCGATTTAGTTTATTTTATTATTTGATTTGGTTTCTTCTGAATTTCTGGATGTTAAGAATCTAGAATTGTTGAAATTTGAATTTTTCTGTCTCGATAACTAACTGAAAATGAAGCAAAAATATATTTCCCTTTATTTTTGTTTCAAAGGTTCAATGGAATAAATTTCACAGAAAACAAATACTGGAGAAATACAATTCTTCAAGGCATCCTGCTGTTTCTTAGAAGTTCCCAAACCTCACACCAATATTCCCACGTGATCACAGTTTCAAAATGACCTCCTTTTATCCTGCCCCATGACTGGAAATCACCTTAAAATTCAATATCGGAGGATGAACTTTCCTGGTTCAATTTCCCAAGTGTCTTAATTGTAATTTTATCCAATTTGTTGGTAGCGACTCCCAGGAGTTGCTCAAGGACACGAAAGGTGCCCTTTTTATCGCTGCCTGCTTGTCCCCCTTTCCTTGCACAGAAGTGCTGTAATAAACGAGGAACGCACAACTGTGCTGGGTGGTCACATCTGCTCATGATTCCCTCTATGCACTTGCTTTAGGAAGGCACTGGAGAGTCACTGAGAAGCAGAGCAATTTCTTAGCCATTAGTTTGTAAGAATCCCCCTGCCCCGACATGATTTAAAACATGAGCATCATGACCTCGATGTTCTCAGAAGGTATTAGTCTCCCTGGCTCTCTTTCAGGCAAGTCCTGAGTTACTTTCTTAGGAAGAGTGGATGCATCTAAAAGCTAATAGTTCTGAGTATAAGCTTGAGTACATGTCTGAACTCTTGACTTCAGGTCAAACTAACCTAAAAAAATGAGAAATTCAATTTTGTCCTATTTGTGAGCCCTGATCGGGTCTGACACCACTGAGGAGAGTTTTTAAGTTCAGAGATTGGCACTAGCTGGTACCCATGCACTGGGAGGGAGTCCACACAAGCTGGTCGCCCAGGCTGATGGTTAGAGACAAAAGCCCCTCTCTACTAAAGCTGCAGGTGCATGAGCCAGAAGAGTAGTCTAAGCTCCTATCCTAAGTAAAATGACGCAGGTTAAAACTAAAGAGTTGCGGGCTTCCCTGGTGGCGCAGTGGTTGAGAGTCCGCCTGCCGATGCAGGGGACGTGGGGTCGTACCCCGGTCCGGGAAGATCCCACATGCCACGGAGCGGCTGGGCCCATGAGCCATGGGCATTGAGCCTGCGCGTCCGGAGCCTGTGCTCCGCAACGGGAGAGGCCACAACAGTGAGAGGCCCGCGTACCGCAAAAAAAACAAAACAAAACAACAAAAAATAAAAAATAAAAAACTAAAGAGTTGCATCTGAATAGGTCATTGATGTAAGGAGATCCTGAGGTAGGAAGCAGAGCCTGGATTGAAAAGGGAGCAAGGTAAGCAGGAGGGTGTTCAGAGAAATTGCATAGACAGGTTTTTATACATCCTCAGTAATGTATTGGGTGGATGGGCAGGATTTATTTAAAAGTCCATAGATGGAGCTGACCTCACCACATGAGAATGCCTCCCCTAGCAGGGCTGGGTCTGAGTTTTCCAAGGCTGGTGCACTCCTAAGTCAGAGGTACATCCTCATGGCTGTTCTTCAGGCTCTACCCTTTACTGCTGATGCATGAAATGGAGCCAATGGAGCTGAGGAACTCTTTCAAGCATATTTGGGCTGTTTCAGGGAAATCAGCACTAATTATTAGGTTCTAGTGTAGTTGGTGGAATTTCAGCAGAGAGGCCAGGGCTGGTGTGGACACACATGAGGAAGACTGATGGAGTCGGCTGCCACAAGTTCATCCCATTGTTCTCCTCCCAGGCAGCAGGTATCCATAGGTCAGAAGAAAGAGATCAGAGGGCAAGCTGAAATTCTACCAACTACTAGAATAATGGTGGTACCAGGAGGTGCAGAAAGAAGTGACTTGGTGTTTTAGGTGGAGGAAAGCAGTGGGGTTTTATATGGGAAATCCACAGTGGCTACTGAGTAGAACAGTTGTGTGGTCTTTAGAAGATACAATTATGAGTGTACTTCTCCCAGACCAGACTGACATGCTCACTGACCATTAGTCTATAAATTTTGGAAAGGTGAATGGAACTATAGATGAACAGCCTCCTCCAAACTGGGATATAAGTGGTCAGGTTATATTAGGCCCTAAAAGACTTCCTTGATAAATAGGGAGGGTATCAGGGAATGGTGCCCTGGTGGGAAGGATCAGGATAGGGAGTAAGCCCTAACTTGGTTTCTTATGGAGGATGCCTATATCAGTCAGGGCAGGCTATGTTATGCTGCAGTAAAAATTACCCCCAAATCTGAATGGCTTAAAAGAAGAAATTTCATTTATCATTCAGGGTGTTTGTCCCTTAGGGATCTGCTGGGGGCCCTACTCCATTTACTTTCACTCAGGAACCCACACCAAGGGAGATTTAATCTGTGTGCTGTCATGTTTGCTCTGGCAGGAAAATGAGAACACAGCAAATCATGCACCAGCCCTTAAAACTCAGCCCACAGTTGGCATTTGTCACTTCTATTCTCATTTCATTGATTACAGCAAGTCATGTGGTCACACCTAACCCTAAGAGGGCAGAGAAGTGCAAGTTGTCCATGTGCCCAAAAGGAGGACTAAAAATACTTCATGATCAGCACTAATGATTACCAAAATGTCCACTTCACTAAGATGGTATCATGACCATGGGAAGGGAGGGGGTTGGTCTGAAATGATGGTGTGTCTGAACAGTTCACAGTTTGCTGGATATGTGGCGCTAGCTCAGCACTGCCACCATCACCACCCAACCCCCACCTCAGTCCTCTCCTTGACCTGGGTATTTTAGGTATCAATTTCTGTAATAGGTGAATTAATGGTGCCCCAAAACCACACATGCCCTAATCTCTAGAATCTATGAATATGTTACTTTATATGGCAAAAGTAACTTTGCAGATGTGATTAAGTTAAGGATCTTGGGATGCGGAGATGATCATGGATTATCCAGGTGGACCCAATGGAATCACAGGGGCCCCTATAAGAGGGAGACGGGAGTGTACGCCGAAGAAAAAAAAGAGATTTGAGGATGTTACACTGCTGGGTTTGAAGATGGAGGACAGGGCCACAAGCCAAGGAATGCAGGCAGTCTCTAGAAGCTGGAAAGGGGAAAGAAATAGAATCTCTACTAGAGCTTCCAGAGAGAACATGCCCTACCTACACCTTGATTTTAGCACAGTTAGTGTGTCTCAGACTTCTGAACTCCAGAACAGTAAGAGAATAAAATTGTGTTGTTTAGATTACCACTAAGTCTGTGGTAATATGTCGAGTAGCAAGAGGAAACTAATACAATGTCCCAGAAAATGTGATGTAAGAGGAAAGTCCTCAGACAGAGTTTGGAATGGGCAAAGTTAGATGACAGGAAGCATTGTTGCAAAGCTGTAGTGTTGGTACATGATGAGTGTGAATTTCATGGCCACCACTCAAACCCATTGACCTGGGAGGGCAGGCGGCCCCAACTCCAAAGGTATCCCTAATAAAAGAACTTGGTCCTGTCGCTTAATCATGTTTTAAATGAGTAAAACACAACCCCGCATGTGCAGAAACATGAATTCCTCCTTGCTTTTCTTCCTCCTAACTTTTCCCTCTCCACACCTCCCCCGCTCTCAGCTTCAACTCCTTTCCATTTCAGCTGAACCAGCAGCAGATGCCAATACTGAGCAAGGTAGTCATGATTTTAAACACCTTTACTTGCAAAGCATAGCATCATTCCAGGATGATCATAGGGTCAACCACACACCCAAAACTTAAATCTGCTCTACAACTTCCGTTCCAGGTTAATGTCTATACGTAAAACGGAGTTAGGTTTTAGACTCCAAAAACTATAGACAGTGTTTTACTATGTGCAGGGATATCACTTACAGCTGTACAGATTGTGCACAACACAGTCCTATGGGGACACCGTGCCAACAGGTCCATGTCAATGGTGCTTCCAAAAATTCTGCAGTCCACAACTCACACAACTGTATGTGGCAGCCTTACACTCTACAAATACCTATTCAGATATGTGAAAAGTGGGTGAGATGTAGGACAATTCTTCACTGTGCAGAACCATCCCACCTATCTAGTATCTGTGGCCTCCACCCATTCTATAACAGTAGCACACCTCAATCATTCTGACAACACAAAACACTCCACAAACTTACAAACTGCTCCTGGGGAACAACAGTGCATTCATGCTTCATTTCTCTGATCTCATCTTTTAAGCTCTCATTCTTGCACCAATCACACCAATCTTCTTGATATTCTTTTAACAGTCCATGTTTCCTCCTTCCTCAAGAGTCTCTGCAACTTATTTCTCTGGGATGAACACTCTGAGGTTTAACATCTCCAAACTCTCCTTCACTCCCTCATACCCCTGCCCAAATGTCACCTTATCAAAAAGTCCTTCTCTGGCCACCCTATATAAGATAGAAATCCCACACCTACCCCAGCACTTCTTGTCCCTCTTATTTTGCTTTATTTTTCTTAACATCCTGATCATTCTCTATAGCACTATCTTTTACTGAGTTATTTATTTTCTGTATCCCTTCACTAGCACTTAAGTTTCATGAGGGCAGGAACTTGATCTGTTTCATTCACTGTTATACCCCCAGCACCTAGCACCTTCCTTGCCCTAGCCATTCAATAATTATTTGTGCCATGAATAGTACATGGTAACAACTTCACTCATGATAGCATATGCTCAGTAACACTCCTTTTCCCATTTATCCAAGTCAATGAATTCAATCACTTCACTTCCCTCCTTCCTATTCATAACTTGAGTTGCACTGCCCAAAGTAAAAAAAGATTAGATAGTCAGCAAGTCCTATCTTAGAACATTATATCACATTGATGTTTCTTGTATCAGGGGATGAATGCAGAGTAGTTTTCAGATAAGAAGTTGTGTGTTTTCACTAAGTTCATTTAACACAAGTGTGCTCTCCATATAGGTCTGGAAGACAAAGATAAAGATAGAAATTGGGCATGGCATGACACAAGGAACTTGACAGGCATTATCACATTTAATCTGTACAGCCATCTTGTAAAATAGAGAAAACTAAAGCTATTTCACCTAAGAGAAAACAAAGGTTCAGTGATATTAAGTTAATACCAGAGTAGAATTAAAAACCATGCCTGTCTGACTGTAAAATTTATGGTCATTTTACCACATCACTGGAGCGAGACAATGAAATATGCTGAACACAAGTGCAATTTCCTCAAGATTTGAGCATCATTTTAAGGGTCACAGTTTATTTTTTTAAAAAACTCCTAGATTCATTTTCAAGAATATTTATTTTATGCTCATTTATGGACAATATCTGGAAGCACTTGAGAAATGAGGTAAACTCTCCCTTATCTTTAGACAAATTATACAAGATTTTGGCTCACTCATGGCAAATTTTTGTTTAAAGCCAGTTTATTAACCAACAGCACCAGGCTTCCCTGGTGGCACAGTGGTTGAGAGTCCGCCTGCCGATGCAGGGGACACGGGTTCATGCCCCGGTCTGGGAAGATCCCACATGCCGCGGAGCGGCTGGGCCCGTGAGCCATGGCCGCTGAGCCTGTGCGTCCGGAGCCTGTGCTCCGCAATGGGAGAGGCCACAACAGTGAGAGGCCTGCGTACCGCAAAAAATAATAATAATAATAATAATACCAACAGCACCTACTCTGCTTAATGAATTGCTTTATTGATATTATTGGCAGTCTGTACCCTACCTACTTAATTACTGTGTTCTAAAATAATCAATGCCTTTTGTCTTACTGAGGCCAAAGCCAAGACAAATTATAAGACAGAGAGATGTTTCTGTGCTCCTCCCATCCCTTCCTTGTTAGGATCTTGCTAGAGGAGAACAGAGAAACAAAAGGAAGATAGACTGCAAGGAGAACTGCTTACTCAACAGTAGGTCTGACATGTAAAGGTCAATAACCAGAATCCTAGTAGGGCATCCCAATAGCCAATGTTCAGCTGGCTTTGGACGTTGGCTATTGGGAATCTTAGAAGTCAAAGAAGTATTAATCACTTCCTTGTGCACCATATTGAGTGGTTTCTACATTATTATTTAGTGCTCACAATACGGGAATTTACTGTTAGCTCTAATTTATAAATGAGATGTTGGGAAACTTCACTAAGCTTAGATACAAAGGAACCAGAATCCCACCCAAGTCTATCTGACTCCAGGGCCCATGTCCTTCACCACTGAACTATGGTACAGGACAGGAGCATTCCACGTCAGAGAAGGCAGGAGCATCTCAATTTCCAGTGCCAGTCTGTAGAAGCAGGACCTTTGGCTCATGGCTAGATAGAAAAGGGCCATGATCTACACCCTGAGGTAAGAGTAGGACACAACCAAGTGCACCCAGGCCTAGCTAAGTATACCAGAGCCTGGTAAACATATAATCTGTGATCCACAGGTCAATGAGTCTCACTTCAGGTAAGGTGCTGCTCATGGCATCTCAAAAGCTTTTGGATGAAACTGTACACAAGGACCTAACTGCAGATAAAATATTGAGGAAGAAGACCTCATAGTCCAACAAAAATTATCAAGACTCTTAAACATACAAAATATTATCTACTTCATTCATTCTACTAATATTTCTCTTTTTCTGAATAACCCCCAAATAAAATGGTTGTTGTATTCATTTTCTATGTGCAATACAGAAAATCATCTTAAACATATCACTCTTCTAAACCTATAACCCTGAACTACAGATGAGTTAATCAAGGTGCTTTCCTGTTAGCAATCAGCTTACACCATCACCAGATTTACCCCTCAACAGTATACTTCTCTGGTTACCTCTGCTTGGGTCCTCCTGTTCTGGCCCTTGCCTCACAGATACAATTGAAACCAAGGGGATTTCAGGGAAAGCAAAGAAACATTGTGAGCCAGACAGCTCTAAGAATCAATCGAGTAATGCTCCCATGTCATTGTAAAGCAATTATACTCCAATAAAGATGTTAAAAAAAAATAAAATAATATAAAAAAATAAAAGCTGATGTAAAAAAAAAAAAAAGTAATGCTCCCATGGAGCAACATGACCCTCAGTCTGAACACTGAATGTATGGTCTAGTCAGTCCACAGGTCTTTTAAAAATATTTTATTTTATTAAAGGTCTTTACAGAGTAACATCCAGACTCCAGATCCAGCTGCCAAGGATACCCTATTATGCTATGAGTACTGGCTGGGGCATGGTAAGTGGCTCCAGCTTCCCACCCTTCTCTTCTGAGATGGGAGTGGTGGGTGTTATCTCATTTTGGGGTTCCACAATGCTCACGAGGTCAGGAAGGGGCTTCTTAAGGCCAATCTTACCACTTGGGTCCCAAGGCAGCATGACCTTCACTTTGATGCCCAGCACACCCTGACTGAGTAGCACGTGGCACATGGCAGTGTCAACATAGTAGTTAACAGAGTCCCAGATCATCAGGCCATCCACAAACTTCATGGATTTAGCCCTATATCTTCAGAGTTTCCCAGTACCATGACTATGCAGGCTTTAGCCCCACATTCCATGATGAACCGCAGCATACCATAGCAGGCCCTCCTCCACACAGCAAGTCCTCCTAGGAATCTGTAATACAGAGACTCTGCCTGGGCAATAGCACACAGACCTCTTGTGGCCACCTTTTCAGTATAAAGCTCTACACTGCCCTCAGGGAAGCTAGATCTTTTCTGAACCACAGCAGTCAGTTTGCAGATCTGCTGGCCCTTCTCACCAGGAACATTCTGCATACTGGTGGCCAGGATAATGATTTCTGTCATGGCTGGTGTAACTCAGAACTCCATAGTATCCATCTTCAGCCAGCTCCTGAGAAACCCATTCAGTTCAGCTTTGAAGATGTTATCGGTGACAAACTTCCTCTCCTTGGAAATTTGCACCACCATCTTGCTGCCGTGTGCTGCCATAAGGAAAAACTACTAACATATCTTGAGTTCATACTATGTAGCAGACACTTTTTTGAGTTTAGACTTTTGAGATCCAAATTAGAGTAGTCTAAATATGTAGTTTTGTTTGTCTCTATTTAACTACCCTATTCCTGAGCTGCGTTCCTGAAACTTGACTGTAGTAGAAGTTTTCCAGGTAAAGGAAAGAAAGGAAATTCAGGCCACGAAATAAGTGGCATGAATAAATGACAGGAGATGTGAAAGTCTTTACCTGATTTGGGGAAAGGTGAGAAGTATAAGATGGGTGAAATATAAGGTGATGGACATGGTGGGTGAGGATGACAAAGTCGCCATCTTTATTGTACTCTGTGGGGGAAACTTCAGGAGGGAGAAGATGTAGAAATTATTGGAGGCAGACAAGACTTTTTGTTACCTTACATTACACTTCTCTCATCTCAGTTGCTTTAGCTCTCAGTCCATCTCGTTCTCAGGAGGAATGTGCTTTGACATCCAAACATTTTGATTCAGGATCTGTTTCAAGGAAGGCTTGATTTCTGTGAGAAAAATCTGGATGGGTTCCCAGCTTCTCCTCTGCCCGGCCTTCATTCACAGCATGCTTTCCTCATTCTCTTTGATGTGAATTTTCAGAACATCGTTGGGTGTAATCAATATTCAAACATAATTTCAATAAACCCATCCAAAAGCAGGTTCAAATGTTTTCACAATACTTCTCACCAGCCTTGAGAGTGCTCTTTCTGGCCATCAGAGTCACCACCATTAAGTGTATGGGTTGGCCCTAAACAAGAATGGCCAACTAAGGGGACTAGTGGAGACAGAAATCTAGCACCAGTTCTGCTCCTGCAGTTGAAGAGCTCAACAGGAGGTGGCATCACCCCAAAAATAAAGCACTTGTTTTTTTCCCATAAAAATAAACTGCTTAGGCTATTAGCGGCCTTTTGGCCCAACAGAAAAAACAGGCCTACGTAACACATTACTATTTCAGCCAGAAAGAATAATAACAAAAGATAGATAATATTGTCTAGAAGAAAAGGAGTTGAACCCTCAGAGAATAACAAAATGTGACTTTATATAAAATAATACAATACATGTAAATAAGTGCCTGTCATACAGTAAGCAGAACAATGATGTCTACTTATTACTAATATCGGTAATAATATTTCATTTTCATTATTTACTATTTTTAGGGTATTGAGAGTGTTTATGTAATTGATTTTTAAAGTTACCAAAAAACTCCATGGCTATCATTTCAGTGTAAATTGAATGTAGTTGTTCTGATCTATAAAAGAAGACAAAGGCTACCAAGATATATTTTTTAAAAGCTGATGAAAATATGGCAGTGTTTTAAGTTCTGACAGAACTGAGTGAGAAAGTACTCCAGAGTTATATTATTCTTGCTAATTTTCAGGATGCTTAAAATGTTTTATAATTTTATATAATATATAAATATTCTAATCTCCCCAAATAGAAAAGACAGCCTTGATACTAGAAGTGGGGGCAAGGAAACTCTAACACTAAGTCAAGTGGCTGAGATCTGGTCCTATTTACTTCCTACATGACCTTGAGCTGACCAATTTACTACCTCTCTAACCAAGCATTTTCTCACCTGTAAAATACAAGAATTGGACTAGAAGATCTCTCAGGTTCTTTACTTAAATTTTATGACCAAGTCTACTCTTTGACAGCTAAAAAAGACAGGGCTGATTTTAGTGCATACTCTCTGTCCCCATATCTTGAAAATAACTGATTGCCTAGAAGGGTCAAAGATGTGCCATCTGCTTCTATTACCAATTACATTGTGAAGCTGCCTCAAGTTTAAAAAAGAAAAATTTAGTGAAAAACAGAAGTTGGCAGGAAATGTGCTGTAAATAATATCACCCACACACATTTACTGAATAATTCATAACCAGTACGTAGTAGAAGCATAATTTTTAAAATGACATTTTCCCCAAATACCTGAATGTTCTGACATCAGTAACAAATGATTTAGTTGGCATTACCTTAAAAATTACAGTGTTTAGAGATTGACATCTCAGATTTAAATTTATTTTATTCTTATCAATTTCCTTTCAATCAACTTTGCTGTATTATATTGGAATGAAATATTTGCCATAGTTGACTATCCCTCATTATTTTTCACATATCCTTTTTTAATATTCTTTATCCAATGTTTTTTCTTTTGAAATATTCCATTCTTCCTCACCAGTGAGACCCTTCACTTTCATTCAAACTGCATAAAATAATCTTACAATTTGGTAAATTAATATAAGAACATTTTATTTAATTATGTACAAGGAGAACTAGTATTACATTAGTGATTTTTCAATCTGATATAATGAAAACATACTTGTTCCAATTTATTTTACTCACCACTATCTTCTTTTTTTGTAATTTATTTATTTTTGGCTGCATTGGGTGTTCGTTGCTGTGCGCGGGCTCTAGGTGCATGGACTGCAGTAGTTGTGGCTCATGGGCTCTAGAGCACAGGCTCAGTAGCTGTGGCTCACGGGCTTAGTTGCTCCGCAGCATGTGGGATCTTCCCTGACCAGGGCTCAAACCCGTGTCCCCTGCATTGGCAGGCGGATTCTTAACCACTGTGCCACCAGGGAAATCCCTCACCATTTTCTTTTATCCTCTCTACCATTTTATATTGGCCTCCTCAAACTGCAATTTGCTCCAATTTTTAATGAAATTGTATTGCTGTCCAAATTCTTTCTCAAATAGGATAAGATATACTTATGTCTTCTACTGCATCACCAAGTTACACCACAAAACACTAAAACAAAGTGAGATTATATGAGGAATTTTGCATAGCAGTACTCCTACACCAACTACAGTTTACAAGGAGCATTAGTATCAGCTGTGTCTCAGAACTTCAATCCAATGTCAGCTGAGTCTCCCAAGTGAGCCAATCATAGCCCTTCCCACCTTTAATTGCAATCCCACAACTGCCTCTCTTTGAGAATTCAAGGTGCTTCCCTGAGAGCTCTCCAATCTGCCAACACAACCTCTAACCCATTCAGGTCATATACACTTTTTAGAGGAATGCAGGGGCATCTCCAGATTTTCTGAATAGGAAGGGCTTCTGGGCAGCTCTCTGATTTGAAGTAGTTATATAACTTGAAGCCAGATACATAGAAAAGTTGCTATTTTTCTTAGATTGTATGAACATTCAGATTGTTTTGGGTGTTTCCCTCGTCATAAGCCATCCCTTGGTTTCTCAGCTGCAACAGTGACTTGACTTTTCATTCGACCAGGAAGTCCTATTACAATCCAAGTCCCAGAGGGTGGGAGTTAAGTCCACTTCCTTATACAGGCTTTCAGATGTTAACTAGGCTGTGGGATACTGTCTGGCTAGGGCAAATGGCTTTGTGTACAAAATGACGTTTTCCTTTTATTCGGCCTGAAATTTTTCTATCTATTGACAACTGTCATGATTAGCCATCCTGAAGAACTCTTTTTACTGGCTCAAAAGTATATGTGTTGAATTTTTTAAACTTTTATTCATTCTTTCATTTATTCAATAAATATTTATTGAGAGCTCACTACTGTGCATCAGGTATTGTTCTAGGCACTTTGTGAGTACTTGCAAATTGACTATAGATTGATAATAAAATAAAACCAAAATTAGTGCTTTTGGTGGGATTTTTGTGCTTATTTCAACCTATGAATTACAATGTTCTTCAACACTATAGCTTAAGAGTAAATAAAGAAGGGCTAAATGACAGACCTATGGATAAATAGACTAAATATCTACCTAAAAGTCTTCATTTGAGCTCACCACTTTATTCTCTCTCTTGTTCTCTCTCTCATTCTCTCTCTCTCCCCCTATCACACTCCTAAGGTTCCCATTCATATTTCCAATTCTATGTTTAATGACAGATACCTCCTGTCAGTGAATAATGTGTTACCACAGATGGGTAGCACACTACCCCCACTTAAACTCATCTTCTGCCTTGGATAGATCACCCACTCAGTTGTAGTACCAATGGGTCCCTTGGGAAGTGGACACTGGGATGATGTTAGGAGTGCAAGAGGTTTATTGTGTTGTGACTGGAGAAAGGGTGCGTTAATGCTTGTGAGAAATAAAAAGGGAAAGGAAGCAGGATGGGATGGGGAAAAGATCGGATCACCACACAGATCTGACAAAGTCTTGCCAACACAATGAGGAGCAGTGGAACAACGCTTTATCAGGTAGAAATGGCCGGGTCCTAGCACCTCTGTGCTCAGTAGCTGGCTAGTCACTGCCCAGGAAGAGCATAGCTTCATCTGGAAAACTGAAGTGGGTCCTGAAGGCATTAGCAGCTGGAGGTTGTCAAGTGACCACACTCCCCATAGTTGAACATCAAGTTTTATCTTGAAGTAAAATCCAAGCCCAGGCAACCACAGTGTTCTCGAGAACAGAGCCCTAAGGAAATGGAACAAGACACTCCTAAGAATTAGACCATGAACGGGACCAAGAGAAAGAGCTGCCTAAAAGGGATGTAGGGGGGACCCTGGGAAGATGGCGGAAGAGTAAGATGCGGAGATCACCTTCCTCCCCACAGATACATCAGAAATTCAGCTACACGTGGAACAACTCCTACAGAACACCTACTGAACACTCACAGAAGACCTCAGACCCCCCAAAAGGCAAGAAACTCCCCACATACCTGGATAGGGCAAAAGAAAAAAGAATAAACAGAGACAAAAGGATAGGGACGGGACCTGCACCAGTGGGAGGGAGCCGTGAAGGAGGAAAGGTTTCCACACACTACAAGCCCCTTCGCGGGCGGAGACTGCAGGTGGCGGAGGGGGAAAGCTTCGGAGTAGCAGAGGAGAGCACAGCAACAGGGGTGTGGAGGGCAAAGCGGAGAGATTCCGGCACAGAGGATCGGTGCCCTCAGGCACACACCAGCCCGAGAGGCTTGTCTGCTCGGCCGCCGGGGCGGGCAGGGCTGGGAGCTGAGGCTCGGGTATCGGCTTTCAGTCGGAGCGCAGGGAGAGGACTGGGGCTGGCGGCAGGAAGAGAGCCTGAAGGGGTTAGTGCACCACCGCTAGCCCGGAGGGAGTCCGGGGAAAGGGTCTGGAGCTGCCGAAGAGGCAAGAGGCTTTTTCTTCCCTTTTGTTTCCCGGTGCGCGAGGAGAGGGCATTAAGAGGGCTGCTTTGGGAAGCGCCGGAGACGGGCGCGAGCCGCGGCTAAAGGCGCGGACCCCGGAGACGGGCGTGGGACACTGGGGCTGCTGCTGCTGCCGCCGCCGTGGGGCCTGTCTGCGAGCGCGGGTCACTGTCCGCCCCGCCTTCCGGGGGTCCTGTGCACCCCGCCACTGCCGGGGTCCCGGAACCCGGGGACGGCTTTCCCGGGAAAGCGCACAGAGCGCCTCGGGCTGCTGCAACGTCACGCCGGCCTCTGCCGCCGCAGGCCCGCCCCACTCTGCGCGCCCCTCCCTCCCCTATGCCTGAGTGAGCCAGAGCCCCCGAATCAGCGGCTCCTTTAAACCCGTCCTGTCTGAGCGAAGAACGGACGCCCTCCGGCGACCTACGCGCGGAGGCGGGGCCCGGTCCAAGGCTGAGACCCGGGAGCTGTGAGAGCAGAGAAGAGACAGGGAAATCTCTCTGTGCAGCCTCGGAGGCAGCGGATTAAAGCTCCACGGTCCACTTGATGTGCCCTGCGTCTGTGGAGTGCATGAATAGACAGCGAATCATCCCAAATTGAGGAAGTGGACTTTGAGGACAAGATTTAAGACTTTCCCCCCTTTTCCTCTTTTTACAACGAATTATCCCAAATTAAGGAGGTGGACTTAGCAAGATTTCAGACTTCTCGCCCTTTTCCTCTTTTTACAACGAAGTATCCCAAATTGAGGAGGTAGACTTGGAGAGCAAGATTTTTGATTTTTCCCCCTGCTCTCTTTTTGTGAATGTGTATGTGTATTCTTCTGTGTAAGATTCTCTCTGTATAGCTTTGCTTCCACCATATGTCCCAGGGTTCTATCGGTCCGTTTTTTTTTTCAATAATTACTTTTTAATTTTAATAATGCTACTATATTTCATACTTTATTCTATTTTACTTTACCTGCTCTTTCTTTTTTTCCTACTTTCCCTCCCTCGCTCCCTCCCTCCGCCCCTCCTTTCCTTCTTTCTCTTTCTTTCCTTCCTCCCTCCCTCCCTTCTTCCTTTCACTCTTTTTCTTTCCTTCCTCCCTCCCTCCCTCCTGTCTTTCTTTCCTTCCTCCCTCCCTCCCACCCCTCTTCCTTTCACTTTCTTTTTCTTTCCTTCCTCCCTCCCTCCTGTCTTTCTTTCTTTCTTTCCTTCCTCCCTCCCTCCCACCCCTCTTCCTTTCACTTTCTTTTTCTTTCCTTCCTCCCTCCCTCCCTCCTGTCTTTCTTTCTTTCTTTCCTTCCTCCCTCCCTCCCACCCCTCTTCCTTTCACTTTCTTTTTCTTTCCTTCCTCCCTCCCTCCCTCCTGTCTTTCTTTCTTTCTTTCCTTCCTCCCTCCCTCCCTTCTTCCATTCACTCTTCCTTTTTCTTTCATTCCTCCCTCTCTCCCTCCTTTCTTTCTTTCCATCCTTCCTCCCTCCCTCCCTCCTTTCTTTCTTCCTTCCTTCCTTACTTTCTTTCCTTCTTCCTTTCTTTCTCTCTCTCTTTCTTTCTTCTACTAATTCTTTCTTTCTACTTTTTCTCCCTTTTATTCTGAGCCGGGTAGATGAAAGGCTCTTGGTGCTACAGCCAGGAGTCAGTGCTGTGCCTCTGAGGTGGGAGAGCCAGGTTCAGGACACAGGTCCACAAGAGACCTCCCAGCTCCACATAATATCAAGCAGCAAAAATCTCCCAGAGATCTCCATCTCAACACCAGCACCCAGCTTCAGTCAACGACCAGCAAACTACAGTGCTGGTCACCCTATGCCAAGCAACTAGCAAGGCAGGAACACAACCCCACCCATTAACAGAGAGGCAGCCTAAAAACATAATAAGGCCACAGGCACCCCAAAACACACCACCAGATGTGGACCTGTCCACCAGAAAGACAAGATCGAGCCTCAACCACCAGAACACAGGCTCTAGTCCCCCCCACCAGGAAGTCTACGCAACCTACTGAAACAACCTTAGCCACTGGGGACAGACACCAAAAACAACAGGAACTACGAATCTGCAGCCTGCAAAAAGGAGACCCCAAACACAGTAACATAAGCAAAATGAGAAGACAGAAAAACACACAGCAGGTGAAGGAGCAAGATAAAAACCTACCAGACCTAACAAATGACGAGGTAATAGGCAGTCTACCTGAAAAAGAATTCAGAATAGTGATAGTAAAGATGATCCAAGATTCTATTTCCAAGATCCAAAATCTTGGAAATAGAATAGACAAAATGCAAGAAACAGTTAACAAGGACCTAGAAGAACTAAAGATGAATCAAGCATCGATTAAAAACACAATAAATGAAATGAAAAATACTCTAGATGGGATCAATAGCAGAATAACTGAGGCAGAAGAATGGATAAGTGAGGTGGAAGACAAAATAGTGGAAATAACTGATGCAGAGCAAAATAAAGAAAAAATAATGAAAAGAACAGAGGACAGTCTCAGAGACCTCTGGGACAACATTAAACGCACCAACATTCGAATTATAGGGGTTCCAGAAGAAGAAGAGAAAAAGAAAGGGACTGAGAAAATATTTGAAGAGATTATAGTTGAAAACTTCCCTAATTTGGGAAAGGAAATAGTTAATCAAGTCCAGCAGGCACAGAGAGTCCCATACAGAATAAATCCAAGGAGAAATACACCAAGACACATATTAATCAAACTGTCAAAAATTAAACACAAAGAAATCATATTAAAAGCAGCAAGGGAAAAACAACAAATAACACGCAAGGGAATCCCCATCAGGATAACAGCTGATCTCTCAGCAGAAACTCTACAAGCCAGAAGGGAATGGCAGGACATAATTAAAGTGATGAAGGAGAGAAACCTGCAACCAAGATTACTCTACCCAGCAAGGATCTCATTCAGATTTGATGGAGAAATTAAAACTTTTACAGACAAGCAAAAGCTGAGAGAGTTCAGCACCACCAAACCAGCTTTACAAAAAATGCTAAAGGAGCTTCTCTAGGCAAGAAACACAACAAAAGGAACATACCTACAATAACGAACACAAAGCAATTAAGGAAATGGGAATAGGAACATACATATCAATAATTACCTTAAATGTAAATGGACTAAATGCTCCCACCAAAAGACACAGATTGGCTGAATGGATACAAAAACAAGACCCATATATATGCTGTCTACAAGAGACCCACTTCAGACCTAGAGACACATACAGATTGAAAGTAAGGGGATGGAAAAAGATATTCCATGCAAATGGAAATCAAAAGAAAGCTGGAGTAGCAATTCTTATATCAGACAAAATAGACTTTAAAATAAAGACTATTAGAAGAGATAAAGAAGGACACTACATAACGATAAAGGGATCGATCCAAGAAGAAGATATAACAATTGTAAATATTTATGCACCCAACATAGGAGCACCTCAATACATAAGGCAAATACTAACAGCCATAAAAGGGGAAATCGACAGTAACACAATCTTAGTAGGGGACTTTAACACCCCACTTTCACCAATGGACAGATCATCCAAAATGAAAATAAATAAGGAAACACAAGCTTTAACTGATACATTAAACAAGATGGACTTAATTGATATTTATAGGACATTCCACCCAAAAACAACAGAGTACACATTTTTCTCAAGTGCTCATGGAACATTCTCCAGGATAGATCATATCTTGGGTCACAAATCAAGCCTTGGTAAATTTAAGAAAATTGAAATTGTATCAAGTATCTTTTCCGACCACAATGCTATGAGACTAGACATCAATTACAGGAAAAGATCTGTAAAAAATACAAACACATGGAGGCTAAACAATACACTACTCAATAACGAAGTGATCACTGAAGAAATCAAAGAGGAAATTAAAAAATACCTAGAAACAAATGACAATGGAGACACGACGACCCAAAACCTATGGGACGCAGCAAAAGCAGTTCTAAGGGGGAAGTTTACAGCAATACAATCCCACCTTAAGAAACAGGAAACATCTTGAGCAAACAACCTGACCCTGCACCTAAAGCAATTAGAGAAAGAAGAACAAAAAACCCCCAAAGCTAGCAGAAGGAAAGAAATCATAAAGATCAGATCAGAAATAAATGAAAAAGAAATGAAGGAAACGATAGCAAAGATCAATAAAACTAAAAGCTGGTTCTTTGAGAAGATAAACAAAATAGACAAACCATTAGCCAGACTCATCAAGAAAAAAAGGGAGAAGACTCAAATCAATAGAATTAGAAATGAAAAAGGAGGGGCCTCCCTGGTGGCGCAGTGGTTGAGAGTCCGCCTGCCGATGCAGGGGATACGGGTTCGCGCCCCGGTCTGGGAGGATCCCATATGCCGCGGAGCGGCTGGGCCCGTGAGCCATGGCCGCTGAGCCTGCGCGTCCGGAGCCTGCGCGTCCGGAGCCTGTGCTCCGCAACGGGGGAGGCCACAGCAGTGAGAGGCCCGCATACCGAAAAAAAAAAAAAAAAAAAAAAAAAAAAAAAAAAAGAAATGAAAAAGGAGAAGTAACAACTGACACTGCAGAAATACAAAAGATCATGAGAGATTACTACAAGCAACGCTATGCCAATAAAATGGACAACCTGGAAGAAATGGACACATTCTTACAAATGCACAACCTGCCAAGACTGAATCAGGAAGAAATAGAAAATATGAATAGACCAATCACAAGCACTGAAATTGAAACTGTGATTAAAAATCTTCCAACAAACAAAAGCCCAGGACCAGATGGCTTCACAGGCGAATTCTATCAAACATTTAGAGAAGAGCTAACACCCATCCTTCTCAAACTCTTCCAAACAATTTCAGAGGAAGGAACACTCCCAAACTCATTCTATGAGGCCACCATCACGTTGATACCAAAACCAGGCAAGGATGTCACAAAGAAAACTACAGGCCAATATCACTGATGAACATAGATGCAAAAATCCTCAACAAAATACTAGCAAACAGAATCCAACAGCACATTAAAAGGATCATACACCATGATCAAGTGGGGTTTATTCCAGGAATGCAAGGATTCTTCAATATATGCAAATCAATGTGATACACCATATTAACAAGTTGAAGGAGAAAAACCATATGATCATCTCAATAGATGAAGAGAAAGCTTTCGACAAAATTCAACACCGATTTATGATAAAAACCCTGCAGAAAGTAGGCATAGAGGGAACTTTCCTCAACATAATAAAGGCCATATATGACAAACCCACAGCCAACATTGTCCTCAATGGTGAAAAACTGAAACCATTTCCACTAAGATCAGGAACAAGACAAGGCTGCCCACTCTCACCACTCTTATTCAACTTAGTTTTGGAAGTTTTAGCCACAGCAATCAGAGAAGAAAAGGAAATAAAAGGAATCCAGGGCCTCCCTGGTGGCGCAGTGGTTAAGAGTCCGCCTGCCGATGCAGGGGATACGGGTTCGTGCCCCGGTCTGGGAGGATCCCATATGCCGCGGAGCGGCTGGGCCCGTGAGCCATGGCCGCTGGGCCTGCGCATCCGGAGCCTGTGCTCCGCAACGGGAGAGGCCACAACAGTGAGAGGCCCGCATACCGCAAAAAAGAAAAAAAAAAAAAAAAAAAAAAAGGAATCCAAATTGGAAAAGAAGAAGTAAAGCTGTCACTGTTTGCAGATGACATGATACTATACATAGAGAATCCTAAAGATGCTACCAGAAAACTACTAGAGCTAATCAATGAATTTGGTAAAGTAGCAGGATACAAAATTAATGCACAGAAATCTCTGGCATTCCTGTACACTAATGATGAAAAATCTGAAAATGAAATCAAGAAAACACTCCCACTTACCATTGCAACAAAAAGAATAAAATATCTAGGAATAAACCTACCTAAGGAGACAAAAGACCTGTATGCAGAAAATTATAAGACACTGATGAAAGAAATTAAAGATGATACAAATAGATGGAGAGATATACCATGCTCCTGGATTGGAAGAATCAATATTGTGAAAATGACTCTACTACCCAAAGCAATCTACAGATTCAATGCAATCCCTATCAAACTACCACTGGCATTTTTCACAGAACTAGAACAAAAAATTTCAAAATTTGTTTGGAGAAACAAAAGACCCTGAAGAGCCAAAGCAATCTTGAGAACGAAAAACGGAGCTGGAGGAATCAGGCTCCCTGACTTCAGACTATACTACAAAGCTACAGTAATCAAGACAATGTGGTACTGGCACAAAAACAGAAAGATAGATCAATGGAACAGGATAGAAAGCCCAGAGATAAACCCACGCACATATGGTCAACTTATCTTTGATAAAGGAGGCAGGAATGTACAGTGGAGAAAGGACAGCCTCTTCAATAAGTGGTGCTGGGAAAACTGGACAGGGACATGTAAAAGTTTGAGATTAGATCATTCCCTAACACCATACACAAAAATAAGCTCAAAATGGATTAAAGACTTAAATGTAAGGCCAGAAACTATCAAACTCTTAGAGGAAAACATAGGCAGAACACTCTATGACATAAATCACAGCAAGATCCTTTTGTACCCACCTCCTAGAGAAATGGCAATAAAAACAAAGATAAACAAGTGGGACCTAATGAAACTTCAAAGCTTTTGCACAGCAAAGGAAACCATAAAAAAGACCAAAAGACAACCCTCAGAATGGGAGAAAATATTTGCAAATGAAGCAACTGACAAAGGATTAATCTCCAAAATTTATAAACAGCTCATGCAGCTCAATAACAAAAAAACAAACAACCCAATCCAAAAATGGGCAGAAGACTTAAATAGGCATTTCTCCAAAGAAGATATACAGACTACCAACAAACACATGAAAGAATGCTCAACATCATTAATCATTAGAGAAATGCAAATCAAAACTACAATGAGATATCATCTCACACCAGTCAGAATGGCCATCATCAAGAAATATAGAAACAATAAATGCTGGAGAGGGTGTGGAGAAAAGGGAACACTCTTGCACTGCTGGTGGGAAAGTGAATTGGTACAGCCACTATGGAGAACAGTACGGAGGTTCCTTAAAAAACTAAAAATAGAACTACCATATGATCCAGCAATCCCACTACTAGGCATATACCCTGAGAAAACCATAATTCAAAAAGAGTCATGTACCAAAATGTTCATTGCAGCTCTATTCACAATAGCCCGGAGCTGGAAACAACCTAAGTGTCCATCATCGGATGAATGGATAAAGAAGATGTGGCACATATATACAATGGAATATTACTCAGCCATAAAAAGAAACGAAACTGAGCTATTTGTAATGAGGTGGATAGACCTATAGTATGTCATACAGAGTGAAGTAAGTCAGAAAGAGAAAGACAAATACCGTATGCTAACACATATATATGGAATTAAAAAAAAAATGTCATGAAGAACCTAGGGGTAAAACGGGAATAAAGACACAGACCTACTTGAGCATGGACTTGAGGATATGGGGAGGGGGAAGGGTAAGCTGTGACAAAGTGAAAGAGAGGCATGGACATATATACACTACCAAACGTAAGGTAGATAGATAGTGGGAAGCAGCCGCAGAGCACAGGGAGGTCAGCTCGGTGCTTTGTGACCGCCTGGAGGGGTGGGATGGGGAAGGTGAGAGGGAGGGAGATGCATGAGGGAAGGGATGTGGGAACAGATGTATATGTATGACTGATTCACTTTGTTATAAAGCAGAAACTAATAAAAAAAAAAAAGGGATGTAGGAGGACTGAGAAAAGTGACCAAAGGAGATACCCAGAACATCTCTTGTGTACCTGCGTCACGGAGGACCCCAAAACACTGTGACAACTGCAGGGAATGAAGACATGAGTCTAGTGTTTTAATAATCTGACCCCGGACCAGGAATCACTCCTGGCTCCACCACGTAAGAACCTGGTGATATTGGTCATTACCCAACCTCTCCACATTGCAGCGCCCTTACCTGTACAATGTATTAATGTAAGAGGAGTATTAAAAATTAGATATAGGGGCTTCCCTGGTGGCGCAGTGGTTGAGAGTCCGCCTGCCGATGCAGGCGACACGGGTTTGTGCCCCAGTCCGGGAGAATCCCACATGCCACAGAGCGGCTGGGCCAGTGAGCCATGGTCGCTGAGCCTGCGCGTCCGGAGCCTGTGCTCCGCAACGGGAGAGGCCACAACAGTGAGAGGCCCGCGTACCGCAAAAAATAATAATTAATTAATTAATTAAAATAAAAATTAGAGATAAAGATAAAATCACTATAACATATTAAGTCCTCAATATTTATTTACCATTATTATTGCCATTGTTGTTGTTGCCAGTTGTTGTTCTATCGAAGACCCTGTTAACCTACTTCAGATTTGCCCCAGATTCCCAGGGCAGGGTTGCTAGAATACAGTCTACTTGAGTGGATAAGGCAGACTCTGGAGATGAACTGCCTGACTTCAAATCCCAACTCTACTATCTAAGAGTTGTGAAGTCTTGAGTAATTATTGAACTTCTCAGTGCCTTAGTTTTCTAATCTGCAAGAGAAGGATAACAACAGTACATATTTCCTGAGTTTATTTCAGGAAATGTACTTAGTACAGAGCAAGCCACTTAGTAAGTGCTCAATAAATGGTAGCTGTTAGCACTTAAAAGTATTTTTGCTTTATTATAAAATAAATACATTTATTTTAAAACATTTCAAAAATAGAGCTTTTTTAAACTAAAACAAAACCCAAAAAATTCCATTTGTTTCCTGTAAAAGACTAAATGCTTCTCAGTTTGTACAATCCCAAATAAATAGTCTACATAGAGTCAGCCAAAATTCTATGTTGCTTTCCGCTAGCACCTAGTATGTTTTCAACATACTATTCAAATATTCTTTACTTATTCTTTAATGACTATCTTACAGGTCACTGTAAGGAAAAAAACCTCCATCATCTGCATAAATTCTGAACTTAACTTTCTCCTTGTTCCAGCTCAAAAAGCAAAAATGTATGCAATGGGCTCAAATGGAAAACTGTTGATGCATGTTATTCCTTGGTCTGTGTTTTTAGTTTTGATTCTAGGTACATCCACAGACTACATAACATCTGGTTGGAAATCTTTTCAACAATCTAGGTCTTTGGCATCATGTTGACAAAGCTGGATGATTGATTGTTCCTGACATATTTTTTAATCCAAATGTTTGGATTTCCTAAAGGCCTGGCCCAAGTGTTGGTTTGTTCTTGGAATGATATTATGGTGCAAGCATCTTGAAATTCAGAACTCTATTTTATAAACCTACTCAGCAAAATGCCCTATACACTTAATCCCATAAATGCTACTTGATTTTTTATTCAACCAAATTGTTAATTGAAAAGGCATTGAGAGGATTCTAGAGATGCAATACTCAGGAAATGTATTAACAACAGAGCACAAAAATGAAGAAACAATCACTAAATGGCATTTATGAATTTTAGGTACAAACTCCAGACTTCCATAGACTTACCTCAAGGCCTGAAAAAGACATGGTTAAGTTACTCTATCTCACGGCTGGATTGTGTTCTGAATGCCTGTTGGTAGTTAGAATGAATTTACCCATTGTCAAAAGTTATAAAGATGGTAAAGTTCCAAGGTTAGTCCACAAAAATCTGTTTAACTGGCAACAAAGCTGCATATTATTAACCAACTCCCAGAGCTCTGCCTTGAGTCTTCTGGGTCCTGCATGTCCCAGGACTTTAAAGTACTTAGTTATAAATAATCCATAAACTGCTCTAAACCAGGGAGGGCCTAAACTGTAACCCCTGATCTCAACAAATCCAGCCTTAAAGGGCTGACCAGTTGTGGAGAGCAGGCCTAGTGGTGCCTCTGTTGCTAGGCAGCTTCCACCTCAAGAAAGCAAGATTAAAACACGTGGACATACCAGTAATATTTACTGCCTTAATTTTCCCTCCAGTTTATACTTCCCAGAGTCTAATTTCATAACACCTGATATTTCCCACTTTTAATGTCTTTCTAGTCTTATTTTTTTCTTCTTAGTCCTTTGGTGGCTAGTCTTTTAAAGACCAATGTGAAGAATTTTAATATGCCAATTATAAACCCACAATGGTCCATAAATTTGGTTCCTCCTTCCCTAACACCAACAAATTGAGTCCTGGAACCACCAATAATTGACCAAAAATATGAAAAATGTTGATGATTCAATGTGAATTAAAGAAAATAAAAGGTAAACTCATATATATTAAATGTGATATCGTCTTGAAAATGTACATATCTCATCTTTATTCATTATTTTCTGGCTCACTATCAGCTCAGATGTTTATCCCAGAGCCTTCCCTGATCCCACCTCCACCTCCAGCCTTGTTACAAGTCTCTCCTCTGTGCTTCTAACTTGCTTATCTTTTTCTCTGTGATTGCCCTCACCACATTGCACTAAAAATGTCTATTTATATATCTTTCTCTCCGATTAGATTGTAACCTTCTGGAAGCAAGAACTTTGACTTATCTGTCCTCTCATCCCCCGCACCAGCAAACTGCCTGTATATAGTATAGGTGCTCAAGAAGTTTTTATGAATAAATTACCTTCTATCAGGCACCAAACAATATGCAAGATGTTTTTACAAATATTTGGATTTATAATGTAATACTATAAATATTTTTAAATTATAGGTATTATCACATGTAATTCTAGCAAAAAAACCTTATGAGATAGGTAAGACTATTACCAGTTTAGAGGGGTTGAGTAACACCATCAGAAAGGGTCAGAACTGGCACTGAAAGTCAGAGGAAAGGATCTCCAAAGCCCTGTGTCCACCACTCTTTCCCATTGCTTGTATGAGCTATTGGCACTGCAAAATGATGTGTTACTCGCTTTTTTCCAAAATAAACCATGTGCTTGTTCTCTTCCATTAATAGGTAATCAAGAATTAGTAAGATGTGCTTGCAATTATCTTGTCTTAGACATTACACTTAAGAGTCTAGTCAAGCACACATTTTTTTCTATCAATGTCCAAGTGACAGCATTAACCATGTAGCTTCATTATAATAATTGAGAGATAATTCCATCAGAAATCTCACAGGCGCTGGGTATGAGCTGCATGGGCTATATATGGAAAACCCTGTCTTCTTTGTTAATTATAAGATCTGGTTTTTGTCAGCTGTTAAAAGGGCTTGGAGATGATGTGAAGATCCCTCTGGCCCTTGTGGGCACCATCAACATGAATTAATAGATGAAATACAGCCTGCACACACACTTGGAAAACACCACCAGCTTGTATTCTTCATAGTCTTAAATTTTCCACTCACAGGTTCCAGGATCAGAGAGGAAGTCGGGAATCATTAAAAACAACAGCTGAAAAAAGGCAGAAAGGCAGAGCTCACTCATTTCCTTATGGCAACAAAATGATCAGGAGAACAAGTTCAGGACCCCTATGCCTTGTTGCATAGAGTGACAAGATTAAAAAGGATAAGATGTTGCTGCCAAGATGCTGAGGAGCCATCTCAGAGAACTTGGAAAGTGACTCCAAGACCTATGGTCAGAGCATGGACTTCCAGTCAATCCCCTAAATCATATTCAAGATGAGGCCTGCCCTCAGGGATCAACATGAAGGCTCCAGATCAGCATATGAGTGTGAAACACCTGG
Source organism: Mesoplodon densirostris (assembly GCF_025265405.1). Lineage (NCBI taxonomy): Eukaryota > Metazoa > Chordata > Mammalia > Artiodactyla > Ziphiidae > Mesoplodon > Mesoplodon densirostris. The sequence continues at coordinate 29,043,235 of NC_082674.1, forward strand.
AAAAAGTAGGGCGAAAATCAAAGTTCATCTCTTAGTGAAGAGGAAATCTAGCATGATATTGGCTAGGGAAGGAAAGATACCCTGGATTGCTACCTAGGACAGAAGATGCTCTCATGGTGTCTGAGGTCAAACTAAGCACTTTTATCCTCAGAGACCTAGGTTTCAGTATATTTGGACCGTTAGATCATTGTAAGAACAGACTCATCCACGTATACCAATTTTAATCCCTCTGAATTTTTGCCTCTAGCGTTCTCTGTGGAATATTACATCCCATTTTGGGACTACATGAAGAAACCCATGTTCTCAGGTGACCTAGGGACTTCATCCAAATAAAAGAATGCCACCCTCCTTCTCAGATAGTTTAAACTCCATTGACAGTTGTCAACTCCATTGACAATTTCTCTGCTGGTCTATGAACAGATTCAGAGCTCAGTTAGGGAAGCTGTTTCTGTCTAGTTCCCCTGCCCCACTGTAAACCTAAAACCTTGCTGTACCAAAGAATAACTGGAAAATGAACTCTTCAGATAAACAAAAATTCTTTACCTAAAATCTGATTCTTTAATGAACAGGAAATTTTTTCCTTTAGTCCAATAGTAGTCCAATAGTCTCTCTCCCCCAATCCCTGTTATTATTTTTGCTAAGTAATATTTCATAAGTGACAACAGACTGCAGAACACTGTGCTTAGCATTATCACATATCTACAGCTTCAGACTGTATAAATTCAAACAATAAAAGAAGTTTTGTGACCACCAAGAAGACATAGTTGAAAGACCTAAAAAATGCAACAAGGTGTAGATTTTACTAAAATTTTCTGAGTGCCTATTATGTTATGCAAAGTGCTGATGCTCTGTGATAGTGAAAACTTTCTGAGTTGCAAAACATGGCAACCCAATTTAAACTAATATATGCAAAATCAAGGGAATTCATTAGAAGACTTCTAGAGGGTTGCACCAAAGCCAGAGTGAAGATCAGCCTAGACTCAGAAATGGAGCTGGGACCGGATGCCCTATCCCAGACAGGACCAAAGAGTCCTTTAGTCCTTCTGTAAGGAGCCAGAACAGACTCTCCCTCTCTCAGTCTACTTTTCTCTATCTGCTTGACTCTTCTTTCTAACTGCAGTCCTTCTTCTGCTCGTAAGTTGATAGCACAGACTGCGGTTACCAATAGTCCCTCAGTTTTATATTCTACCACACAAATACTCAGAGGGAGACATCTCCCTGTTTTCTGTCTCTATCTCTCTCCCCTACTTTCTATCTGGGCCTTAAATGAGTCACTAAGTTAAGGAGTCCCAAATTAGGCTTGAAGACAGTGAACTGCCAATAATATAATTTAACCGATTTCAGAAAAATATACAACAAAATTTCCATGATGGGCCTCCCTGGTGGCGCAGTGGTTGAGAGTCCGCCTGCCGATGCAGGGGATACGGGTTCGTGCCCCGGTCTGGGAGGATCCCATATGCCGCGGAGCGGCTGGGCCCGTGAGCCATGGCCGCTGGGCCTGCGCGTCCGGAGCCTGTGCTCCGCAACGGGAGAGGCCACAACAGTGAGAGGCCCACATACCGCAAAAAGAAAAAAAAAAAAAAAAAAAAATTTCCATGATGTCATTAAGGATAAGATAGTGAAAAAAAAATATATTACATTAAAACCACACTGAAAAGCACAAAGATTTGCAAACCCATGAACGGAGTAACAAAGACTTATGAAAAATAAAGACAGAGAGAAAACAAAGCTCAGATCACTATGTAGATTTGACCAAGTCTTAGACAAACTAAAAGGCAGCTCCGAAGCAAAGAGTGCCTATTAGAGAAGGTCAGGGTTGGACAGAAATGGCCAGGCCCTAGTACCCCCTGCCACGCTCACTCATTGGCTGGAGGCTGCCCGAAAAGAGCAGAGCCATAGCTTGAAAGCTGAAGCGAATAACAGCAGGAAATTGTCTGCTAACTGCACTCCTTGCACCTGAATAGCAAATTTTTTCTTGAAGAGAGATTTAAGTGACACAACTCCACTTCAGCAGTGTATAAAAGTAGAATGATAGCAAGGCGTATAAAAGCCTGCATTCCCACCAGCAGAGAGGACATGTTCATTTTCTTGTACCCTTACCAACCTTGAATATTATATGTGGTTGATTTTTTTTAGATTTTCAAGTTTTCTGTACATAGTATTTTCTTGCAATTTAAAAAAATAAAAATTAACTTCCATAAATATGGTTACAAAAAAAAATGTAGACCGATGTTTATCATTTTTTAGCTGCTCCAAAGCCATTCCTCTTTGTAAGAGCAACCCAGTTTTTATTAGGGGAAAGTTACTTCTCCTGCACATTGTACTGTGTCAATGGAAGAGCAATGCCAGTGTTATAAGCTGACTTGTGCCCCTCCAACACACACCCACACAAATTCATGTGTTGATGTCTTAATTCCTAGTACTTTAGAATGTAACTATATTTGGAGATAGGGTCTTTAAAGATATAAATTAAAATAGCATCATTAGAGTGAGCCCTAATCCAATATGATGCTGTCTTTGTAAGAGGACATTTAGACACAGACACGTAGAGAGGGGAGACTAAGCGAAGATACATGGAGAAGCTGGCCATCTACAAACCAAGAAAAGAGGCCTTGAAAAGATTCTTCCGTCACATCCCTCAGAAGGAACCAACCCTCCTGACAGCTCAATGTTGGATTTCTAGCCTCTAGAACTGCAAGAAAATAAATTTCTGTTGCTTAAGCCAGGCAGTCTGTGGTATTTTGTTACTGCAGCCCTGGAAAATTAATACAATCAGGCTTCTGTTTCTCACTATGAAAGAAAAGAGGAACAGATTCTTCTCCAGGATATAGCTGGGAGAAAGCTCATGATGTAAGCTTGGCCAATCAGAAGCCAACTCTCAAGAGACTGAATCCCATCCCGAGGAGGGTGAGAAGACAGAGGTGCAGTTGGCAGTCATTCATGGCTGCTTCTGGTCACTCTGGCTGTGGACAGCTTGCTATGCCCCTGACTCTTTAGACAGCACCCCTACCTACCTACCACCTGCCCCCTTCTCATGAATATTTCCCTCCCCACTAGTATCATTCCAGTAAATTCCCCAGTCAGGGTCTGATCCTTCAACCAGGATTCCTAATTGACACAGAAAGTTTATTACTAAATAAATTAATTTGGCAGCAAAACGCAACGTGGAGAAACTGTTCATTGTTTGGGTAACAAACATAAATATACAACTTACCACCCTTCAAAAATAAATCACTCCAGAAGGCAGGTATAAAAATAATCTTCTTGAATGGTTTAAGAAGCAAATTTTGAGACATTACTACTAAGAGAGATTTTCCCATAATTATTATGTTAGAGAAAATATGCCTGCTTTTTCAAATTTTTAACCATTTTTTATAAACTAAAAGTGTATTACATTTGCCCTTGCATTCTTCCTAATTTGACTTTAGCAAGTCACAGGTAAAGATTTGTGAAACTAACTAGACTTTTCACAATTTGCTGTGGCATTAAAGTGGTTGTGTTTTTTGGTTCCAGGTCTTCTATTTTGAGAAAGAATAACACAAATAGACCTCTTTCTGTACTAGCCTCAGACCAGAGGCCAGAGCATAAAATCACATTATCTCAAAACCGGAGCTGATACAACTAACTGCATGGTACCCAGATTAGCCACTATTTAAATAATTGCATGTTAATAATATTGTTGAATGATGCAGTACTACCTAAAGTAAATCTCTAACAGGGTAACTACCCTTGGTCTAATTCTGGTCAATATTTTTTGCAGTGACCTATGCAAAGAGTAGGAAAGTGTACTTTTCAAATTTAACAAGCACAAAACTGAAAGAGATAACCAATATGTTAGACATACAAGTTAAAATTTTAAATGGTATTGTTTTTTTAATTGGAGTATACTTGCTTTATAATATTGTTAGTTCATACTGTACAGCAAAGTGAATCAGCTATTCATACACATATATCACCTCTTTTTTGTATTTCCTTCTCTACTCACTGAGTAGAGTTCCCTGTGCTACACAGTAGGTTCTCATTAGTTATCCATTTTATACATAGTATCAATAGTGTATATATGTCAATCCCAATCTCCCAGTTCATCCCATCCCTCCTTCTCCCTTGGTATCCATACATTTGTTCTCTACATCTGTGTCTCTGTTTCTGCTTTGTAAATAAGATCATCTATACCAATTTTTTCAGATTCCACATATATGTGTTAATATATATTTGTTTTTCTCTTTCTGACTTACTTCAGTCTGTATGACAGTCTCGAGGTCCATCCATGTCTCTACAAATGACCCAATTTCATTCCTTTTTATGACTGGGTCATATTCCATTGCATATATGTACTACATCTTCTTTATCCATTCCTCTGTTGATGGACATTTAGGTTGGTTCCATGACCTGGCTATTGTTAAAAAAACATGGAACGCTTCACAAATTTGTGTGTCATCCTTGCACAGGGGTCACGCTAATCTTCTCTGTACTGTTCCAATTTTAGTATATGTGCTGCTGAAGCAAGCACTAAATGGTATTGATCGACACAATATAAAAACATAAACAGATGACATTTTTAAATGTCTTGAATTCAGTATCAAAATCTTGAATTTAGTAACAAATCTGCAATGGCAATATATGTGATTTTAAAATGCTCCAGGCAGTTCTATTTTTAGTTTCTTAAGGAACCTCCATACTGTTCTCCATAATGGCTGTATCAATTTACACTCCCACCAACGGTGCAAGAGGGTTCCCTTTTCTCCACACCCTCTCCAGCATTTATTGTTTCTAGATTTTTTGATGATGGCCATTCTCATCAGTGTGAGATGATATTCATTGTAGTTTTGATTTGCATTTCTCTAATGATTAACGACGTTGAGCATTCTTTCATGTGTTTGCTGGCAATCTGTATATCTTATTTGGAGAAATGTCTATTTAGGTCTTCTGCCCATTTTTGGATTGGGTTGTTTGTTTTTTTGTTATTGAGCTGCATGAGCTGCTTGTAAATCTTGGAGATTAATCCTTTGTCAGTTGCTTCATTTGCAAATATTTTCTCCCATTCTGGGGGTTGTCTTTTGTTCTTGTTTATGGTTTCCTTTGCTGTGCAAAAGCTTTTAAGTTTCATTAGGTCCCATGTGTTTATTTTTGGGGTTTTTTCCATTTCTCTAGGAGGTGGGTCAAAAAGGATCTGGCTGTCATAGAGTGTTCTGCCTATGTTTTCCTCTAAGAGATTGATGGTGTCTGGCCTTACATTTAGGTCTTTAATCCATTTTGAGTTTATTTTTGTGTATGGTGTTAGGGAGTGTTCTAATTTCATTCTTTTACATGTAGCTGTCCAGTTTTCCCAACACCACTTATTGAAGAGGCTGTCTTCCATTGTATATTCTTGCCTCCTTTATCAAAAATAAGGTGACCATACATGCGTGGGTTTATCTCTGGGCTTTCTATCCTGTTCCATTGATCTATATTTCTGTTTTTGTGCCAGTACCATACTGTCTTGATTACTGTAGCTTTGTAGTATAGTCTGAAGTCAGGGAGCCTGATTCCTCCAACTCCATTTTTCATTCTCAAGATTGCTTTGGCTATTCGGGGTCTTTCGTGTTTCCATACAAATTGTGTAATTTTTTGTTCTAGTTCTGTGAACAAATACCACTGGTAGTTTGATAGCGATTGCATTGAATCTGTAGATTGCTTTGGGTAGTATAGTCATTTTCACAATATTGATTTTTCCCATCCAAGAACATGGTATATCTCTCCATCTGTTTATGTCATCTTTGATTTCTTTCATCAGTGTCTTATAGTTTTCTGCATACAGGTCTTTTGTCTCCTTAGGTAGATTTATTCCTAGGTATTTCATTCTTTTTGTTGCAGTGGTAAATGGGAGTGTTTCCTTAATTTCTCTTTCAGATTTTTCATCATTAGTGTATAGGAATGCAAGAGATTTCTGTGCATTAATTTTGTATCCTGCCACTTTACCAAATTCATTGATTAGCTCTAGGAGTTTTCTGGTAGAGTCTTTAGGATTCTCTATGTATAGTATCATGTCATCTGTAAACGGTGACAGCTTTACTTCTTTTTTTCTGATTTGGATTCCTTTTATTTTTTTTTCTTCTCTGATTGCTGTGGCTAAAACTTCCAAAACTATGTTGAATAATAGTGGTGAGAGTGGGCAACCTTGTCTTGTTCCTGATCTTAGTGAAAATGGTTTCAGTTTTTCACCATTGAGGATGATGTTGGCTGTGGGTCTGTCATATATGGCCTTTATTATGTTGAGGTAAGTTCCCTCTATGCCTACTTTCTGGAAGGTTTTTATCATAAATGGGTGTTGAATTTTGTCGAAAGCTTTTTCTGCATCTATTGAGATGATCATATGGTTTTTCTCCTTCAATTTGTTAATATGGTGTATCACACTGATGATTTGCATATATTGAAGAATCCTTGCATTCCTGGGATAAACCCCACTTGATCATGGTTATATGATCCTTTTGGACTGGATCTGTGCTGTTGGATTCTGTTTGCTAGTATTTTGTTGATGATTTTTGCATCTATGTTCATCAGTGATATTGGCCTGTAGTTTTCTGTCTTTGTGACATCTTTGTCTGGTTTTGGCATCAGGGTGATGGTGGTCTCACAGAATGAGTTTGGGAGTGTTACTCCTTCTGCTATATTGGTATGATTTTTTATATTTGTAATTTTTATGTTCTTAGATGTCCTGGTCACATGTACATGGTATGTGCATGATATGTCTCTGCAAATATATATAAAAACATTAGTTCACTTTCTTTGTAATCAAAGATAATGCTACTATGAAAGCAACCTACTTGTGTGTGTAGATGTGGACTTTGGGCCATCTTTCTATGAACAGCCACTTCCTGGCATCCACTGCAACAGATTATTGAGAGCTGGAATGACTCCCAGGAAAGTATATTGGAATTTACTTTATTTTCTCATTAAAGTCAGGCAATTGCAGCGTATAGTATAAATTACACCTCAATTTAAATTATATTTTTTCCTTTAGCCAAGGGAGAATTCTTTTCTATTGTAATCTTCACAAGTGTATCTATAAATCCATAAATGAAAGGGGAAACTTTCTTTATATTCCCAAATAAATATCAGTGTGAGATTTTGCAATATGCTAACATTTAATCTTGCCTCATTGGAAATGACTGTTCCATGTAAGTGATTTTTCTAGTTAATTGTCAGAAACTCCTGATAGAGTTCTTTATCCACGAAATTTTAACTATATTAATGAGACTACCTCGTAAAGGTATTACGTTTGTCTGCACTGGTGAATGGAGCATAATAAATTATATTTAGCTTTCTTCCCTTATGATTTCAATCAAAAGTTACATATTTGTAATGGGCTGAATGGTGGCCCAAAAAATATATGTTCATGTATGGTATGGGCTGAATTGTGCCCCCGACACTAACACATTGAAGCCTTAACTCCCAGTATGTCAGAATGTGACTGTATGTGGAGATAAGGTCTTTAAGGAGGAAATTAAGTTAAAATGAGGCCTTTAGGGTGAGCCAAACTGACTAGTGTCCTTATAAGAAAAGGAAATTTGGACACACAAAGAGACACCAGGGGCACATGTGCAGAGAGGAAAGAACACATGAGGACACAGTGAGAAGGGGGTAATCTACAAGCCAAAGAGGGAGCCTTGGGAGACATCAAACCTGCCAACACCTTGATCTCAGGCTGCTACCCTCCAAGACTGTGAAACAATAAACTTTTATTGTTTAAGTTACCAAATCTGTGGTATTTTGTAATGGCAGCACTAGCAAATCAATACAACATCCTAATCCCTAGAATCTGTGAATAGTACTTTACATGGCAAAAGAGTGAATATTACTTTATAGGGCAAAGGTGTGACTAAGTTAAGAATCTTGAAAAAAGGAGATTATCCTGGATTATCTGGGTAAACACCAAATGCCATCACAAGTATTCTTATAAGAGAGAGGCAGATGGAGTTTAGAGACACACAGAGAAGGAGGTAATGTGAAATGATGCAGCCACAACCCAAGGAATGCCAACAGGCACTAGAAGCTGAAAGAGGCAAGGAACAGAATCTCTCTTAGCGGCTCTAGAGGGAGTTCAGCCCTGCCCAACTTCTGGCCTCCAGAACTGCGAGAAAATAAACTGTCCTTTTAAGTCACAAAATTTGTGCTTAATTGTTATGGCAGTCTCAGAAAACAAATATGATAGCATACTTGGTTTTAATACGGTGATGTTCTCATGACTCTCAGCATATGGAGTTTCTAATTGACTATTCAGTATTTGTGATTGTATTGGAAGCACTTGCTCTTTTTCTGATAGTATCAATATAAACATGTTGTTTCCACTGATTCATTCATTTAACATAAAAACATGCACCACAAATTATTTTTGAGAGTCAAAGGCTATTATGAGCTTCCTTATCTCCCACTACCTTCCTTTCCTCAATTCTTTTAATCTATTTTTTCTAAAATTTATTAAATAACAGTCCATATGTTCAAAGTTTAAATTAAATTTGCTTTAAATTAATATTAGACCATTAAGAGCAACTCTATGTGCAAAGTTTATGGCTTCACAAGTATTTTCTTTTTCTGACAGGACCTCCTTTAACTTTCAGATAAATAGTATGTTGTTTACCATATTTCTGAGGTTTCCATAACATTTCCACAAGTTGATCACCAACTGTGAACACATTAGTATAAAATTATCAGATGACTTCCTTAAAAAAATAATTTTTATTGTGTTTTCCCAAAAGGAAATTTTATCCTGTAAGTGTGCTATTTAGTATCTTTGTTGATTCTTCCAGACCTTGTTTAAGTTCTTGAAAATCTAGTACAATCATTTTGATTCATTTAAAGCCAAAGAATGGAGTTTGGATTGCCAACATAAAAAGTACATTTGTTTTCATGAAAATAAACTTGCTTCAGTATAATTTTAGCTAAACACAGAATTACAATGCTTAACAAAGAAAACCTCATTTGGAAAAACATTATAATAGCTTAAAATTTTACTATGATAAATTAGTAACCAAGTTCATAATATAGTCAATCAACTTCAACCTTATAAGTATTTAATATGTGGCTACTTAATGTCATGCACTCTGTTAGAAGCTAGGTGCTACAGATTCATATATATATGATTCCATATAATACACAAATTTTTGCATATTATATAAATATAATATATTAAAGAATTTCTGGTGCTTCAGAGTTCAGGAGTAGAAATTAGCAGAAGTAGCCAGTTGTCTTAGATTCTGGTGAATAAAAGAACAGAAGTGCCTCATGAGTGATAGACCAAACTAAGCCTCACTGCTTAAACCTGAGACTGGAATGAGGGTCCAATAACTGTGAGAGGAGCCTGAAAAAAAAAAAAAAAAAACCTCTGGTGAAAACTACCTGGGGCTATAATTTAAGTAAATCTGTGATCTAAAGGAGAAAGACTTGACCTCTAGGTCATGAACAGGAGCAAAATATACTCTGAAACAGACCCACTGATATAAAGAACAAACTAGTGGTTATCAGTGGGGAGAGAGTAGGAAAGAGGGGCAAGATAGGGGTAAGGGACTAAGAGGTACAAACTCCTATCTGTAAAATAAATAAGCTACAAGGATATATTGTACAGCACAGGGAATATAGCTAATATTTTATAGTAACTTTAAATGAAGTAAATCTATAAAAATTTTGAATCATGTTGTACACCTGAAACTAATATATTGTAAATATTGTAAATCAACTATACTTCAATAAAAATAAACAAATAAATAATTTAAAATACAATGTTAATTTAAAAAATAAATTCATTTGATATTTTTATAACCTTCGAGGAATACAGCTATTTCCTACATCTTAGCATTTATGATATAGCTTAAACAAGTGACAATTCAAATATTCCTTTCCTGATTCTTTATTCCATTCCTCAACATTATCCATATGTTGATATTTCATTAATTAAAACAGAAACTGGATGTTTAAAGCCTGCTGCCAAGTCTGATATCAATTCCATTAGATCAATCATTTTCTAATCTCTTGAAATCTTTTCCGATTTTATGCCTTAAAAATAGGTCCTTATCCAAATTCTAGATGGCACTAGGAGACAGAAGCATTTACCAAAACGAAACGAGCCCACCACAGAAAGTTCTTTTGCTCTCTTATGAAAATTGTGAGTTATAAATAACACTATTTGAAAAGCACAAATCAAATGGTAACATTAGACTAAGGGGGTATCATCATAGAAATTTTAATTACATCCTTAGTTCTGCTATTTGACTTCTGCCCTCTTATTAGTAAGTTTTATGACTTAAAAGCTCATCACAAAAGATTTCAATCCCAATTTTCTTGACTTTTAACATGCCCAGAAGTATGAAGTTCTTTCTTTTTTATTCCTACTGGGGGAGTATAACAATTATATTATTCCTTGTGAGTTTTCCCAATGTTAGCATTCAATCTGAGTCAATTCAGATAACAAATCTTTGTGCTACATCTGTGCTCAAACTAGACATTTAATTTTCAGGATACCATATTTTAATCAGTCATCAGGGGACTCTTATCTGTCTTTAGTCTGGCTGTTTCAGAGGTAATTGGCATTAACAGAGCACTGAGGTTATTCCTGCTCTAATCTCAAAGTTAGCAAATTAGTGTATCTGAAATTACAGATATAAAATGACCCTGAATGTCTAACCTAAGAGGTGGTGGGCCAAGACCCAGTTTGCATGCACTTATGAAAGGAACCCTTTCTAAGGATAGAAAGAAAAACAATGCTTCCACTTTTCATAGGAAAAATAATAAAGAGCCATTCATATCCTCTAGATAATCACTAATCCAAAAATTCTACCTGTGATGAAAATACTACCATCATGGTCAATTTCAAGCTTCTAACATGTCATCACATAGAGTTGGGAAGAGATGCTAACAAACAGCTCTTGTGCCATATGAGCTGGTTCCAGTATACCAACTCTGACCAGGACACAAAAAAAGACAGTCAAAAAATATGTAAGTGCCTGTGAGGTACCAGGCTACATCTTGACCATAATGACTAAAACAAGGACAAGAGACAGGTCTCATTTACTTCCATTTTCTCCCATAATGTCAACTCTAGTGTGGCTTACACAACAGATGCACAAAACACATGTGTGAACAGAACTAGTAAATTCACTCAGAGTGAATGCTCAGTGTCTATTCTGCATCATTACTTCAAGATTCATCCCAGAGTTCACCCAAACCTCAGCCTACATTTTTCAACATACTAACATTGATACCCAACCAAACTTTCCATCTTCTTCTGGTCCTGCCAGATTATTACCTAATTCATTTCCTCTCAGCTTTCAATCTGGAGTCCTTTCCGGGCTACATTTTCACCTCTCTCCCAGTTTCCTGGACCTCTGTGGCTTCCAGGTCTTTTTGTCTCATATGCTACCCTACCTAGGTAGCTCCTACCAGGTCATCAGTGCAAGCAGAACCCAGAGCCTTAGAACACACTTAATACATCTTCTGATTTTTCTTGATTTTTGACTCTGTCTTCTTTGAGCATTGTTCTTTGGAACTAGTAAAATTTATCCAACTTTTCTTGATTCTAATCTCTGACCTTGAGTCTCATTCCCCAAGGCTCTTGCTGATACTAACCACAGCTTCTTCCCGAATTCCCTTAGCGCCTCTAGCTCCTCAGGTGCATTCACTTTTTAATTTGGCGTTATGCTGAGCTACTCCTGGAAATCCCTTTTAATTAGTCATATTTGAATCTGATTTTATGTGAATATTCCCGTAGGTATGATACTGATTGACTTTATTTATGAGACAAATTAATAAAATGTCCACTGATTTGATGTGCCTGTGTTACTTAGTGAGCCATCCTCTTTTAAATGAGGCTCCAATCAAAGCCACATAGCTTCAAATCACTGGGTTACTTCACAATCTTACTTCTTTTTCTTAATTCAACCACTCTATTCCATTCTTTTTTTTTTTTTCCTTCGGTACGCGGGCCTCTCACTGCTGCGTCCTCTCCCGTTGCGGAGCACAGGCTCCAGACGCGCAGGCTCAGCGGCCATGGCTCACGGGCCCAGCCGCTCCGTGGCATATGGGATCCTCCTGGACCGGGGCATGAACCCGCGTCCCCTGCATCAGCAGGCGGACTCTCAACCACTGCGCCACCAGGGAAGCCCTCTATTCCATTCTTTCCCAAAAGTGTGAAGAGCAAGAATGTCATTCCATTCTGCAAATTAAAGCCTAGAAGAAGGACTTCCCTGGTGGCGGAATGGTTAAGAATCCGCCTGCCAATGCAGGGGACACGGTTCAGGCCCTGGTCCAGGAAGATCCCACGTGCCGTGGAGCAACCAAGCCTGTGCGCCACAACTATTGAGCCCGCGCTCTAGAGCCCGCGAGCCACAACTACTGAAGCCCGTGTGTCTAGAGCCTGGGCTCCGCAACAAGAGAAGTCACGGCAATGAGAAGACCATGCACTGCAACGAAGAGTAGCCCCCGCTCTCCACAACTAGAGAAAGCCCGCGTGCAGCAACAAAGACCAACACAGATAAAAATAAACAAATAAATAAATTTTAAAAATAAAAAAATAAAAATAAAGCCTAGAAGAAAATTAGGAAAGATGCAATTTTCTTTAAGTAAACCCAGCAACTAATATTTAAACTTAAGACTAAGAAAACGTGTAGGTGTTATTGACTATACCAAAATTTTCACTCTAGGATACATTTGGAACCTCCCTCTTCTGCTTTCCATAGCTCATTTCTGAAACTGCTAGACTGTAACGGTAAAGTGGTCAGTCCCTGCTCTCATGGAGTTTTACTGAAACTAGGACACAAAGCACAGCCAACTCCAAACTTAGTCAAGTCAAGCAGTGACAAAAAAGAATTCAGGTACAGACACCTGCTGACTTGAAAACCTAGCCTTAGCAATCTGAGGGGTAGCTGATGCAGCAGCTCAAAGACCAGTACAGGAATCCTAGAAGTCTGACACATGTCACGAAGCCTAAGTCAGAAGTAAAGTCAAGGAATTAAGGGAAAACTCCAGGTCTAGCCTCAGAAAGAAGAAGGTAAATTGGAGAATCAAACCAACCACAGAGCAGGTAACTGAGAGTCTCAAAAACCTGCTGTGCCCCCCTGGTGGGGGCCTTTACAGCCATATACTCGCGAATGGGTTAACACCTATTACCCACAGAGTCCTTGAAGAAACATTAATTTCTTGAGGCTAACTGTATTAATATTGTTTAACTTTAGCAATAAGGGTTTATATTTTCATGTATGAATTTACTGTTTAACATTTATTAATCAGTTCATTGCTTTTGTGTGGTAGAGGCTTACATGAAATGGTGAAGATCTGATGAAATCTGGCACTCAAAATGAATTTTAACAAGAAATAGTGGGAAATAATCTCAGTGAAATGATAAGAGATTGGTGATCTTCTAAACAGGATTTTTAGGTATACTTTTTTGTTAAACAGTTTAATTTTTTGAAAAATCCATAAGATGTGAGAGACAATGTTTTAAATTGAGTAACTTTAAAAACATTATATTTTTTAGTGAATGATATTTTATAATCAAAATTTAGAACTTATAATCAAGTTCCAAAGTCAGGAACATTTTTTTAATGTACATTAAGATAATATTTAAGCCAAAGAGCTAAGTTTTGCCAAATGCCTGAAATGTACCACACAGATGTACCAGCAAACCAAAGGGAACCCCAACAAGAGGGTCTGATATTATAGGGTTCCTAAACCATCATTTATAGTCCTCATTTATGAAATCACAAAGTTCTTGGTTACCTCATTGTTCCTACAAGTTACTATAACTATAGGGTTTTTAAGACTCTAGTTAGAAAATTATGAATTCTGGGTTTTAACCTGTTGGTTGGCATCAAAATACTACTTCCCAGAGAGTCCATATTTTACAAGCAGATATCAAACACCAATAAATTAAAACTTAGGGGACAAAAACACCAAGTCTTTCGAGTTATAGAAATTACAAAATAGGGACTTCCCTGGTGGCACAGTGGTTAAGAATCCACCTGCCAATGCAGGGGACGCGGGTTTGAGCCCTGGTCCGGGAAGATCCCACATGTCGCGGAGCAAGTAAGCCCGTGTGCCACAACTACTGAGACCATGCGCCTAGAGCCCATGCTCCGCAACAAGAGAAGCCACCATAATGAGAAGCCAGAACACCACAACGAAAAGTAGCCCCCGCTCGCTGCAACTAGATAAAGCCCACATGCAGCAACAAAGACCAAACACAACCAAAAAAAAAAAAAAAAGAAATTACAAAATAAAAATTTCCCACCCTGGAGATGGCATTGCCAGCCTGTATTTTTAGTCATAAACATGTCACATTTCAGCTTTTCACACAAATGTCCATAACCACCCTTTTTTTCATACAAGGACAGAATTTGTCTGCCTTCCCTTTCTTGGAAATGTCCCTGAGAGGTCTACTGTAGTTAGGCAGTAGTAAACTGTGTCAGGAAAACAAGTACCCCAAGCTTCAGTCATGAACAAAGCATCAGGAGAGGTGAAACCAAGGATCACATGTCAAAGATGTTGCCATTTTCTACCAAGCCCACCAAAACACTCAACAAGTCAGCACATCCCTCTTTCACTCCCTGACTTATCACAACAACTGCTTCAAGCAATTTCTACCAGGTGATCAGGCTTATCCCAGACTACCTTAGAGAAACCAGAGAAGGACAAAATAAATAAATCACATGGACAAGAGAAATTACCATTTCCATGACCATCCCTGGCTCAAAGAGGAGGATTTGACAAGAGAAATTATCATTTCCATGACCATCCCCAGCTCAAAGAGGAGGATTTATCTCAATAAGTAGGGATATAATGTATTTAATAATGAGATATTGTGTTCATTTTTAAATACTTGGTCTACCTCTTTTCCCACAACCCCTTGCTTTTCAACACTCTTTAGCCACCAAGTGATAACATTAACAGTGGTAGGGCTGCAGCAATATTCTCAGATCTCAGTATCAAAGTATGTTTCTTGGGCATGTATGTGGCTGACTGTCAGTTTTACTTATCTGTGACTCTAGCTCTGGTTAGGAAGGTGTTCATTCTTGAAACAGATCTCCACTGGCCCCATGTTACCATGCAACAGACATCAGCTCTGTCTTGGGAATTTTTCTTGTTTTCAGTTTAACGTCTATGAGACATTATTTTTAAGCAATTCACATATTTTGGGGCGGATTTCACATCACCACTTTGTGAAAATTTAATGAGCTTCTATTACTAAAAGTAATTTGGAGTCACAAAGTATCAAAAAAGGGCATGGTCCATTTATCCCAATCTGACTCTGTTTGTATCTCATTGACCCTTCTTCTTATACGCATTGCCTTACTATCCATGGAGCAGACATAATGAACAAGTTCCCATGAGTCAACTTCAAGCAACCTGATGTTAGGTAGGCAGTGAGAAGCAGAAAGTCTCTCTAAATTCCATTCAGCAAGAAACCACTGAGTACTTAATTTCCCTACACTATGCTAAGCATCTTGAGGCAAATAAACTTCTAAAAAAGATTCTTTGACTTCAAGTTGCTTATAATCTTGTTGTGGTAATTCATACATCAATTGGTCAAACAACAAAGGAGGTAGAATATGATTGATATAACCAAGAAATCCCCCTACACACACATGCTCCAGCTTCTGGAATGTGAAAGAATGCCAAGACTGTGAATTCCATCTTCCTTCTCTTCTTCCAAAAATGGCCCTATGCTTTCAAAATATACTGGACCTTCAAACTCTTAAGGAAAAATGCTTAACATTCCAAAGAATTATCCCCACTTTTCCTACACATCATTTGGCAGTTGGCATTTTTCTTCATATATGGAGGAATCAAGGAGGAAACTAGAAATGGGGTCAGTGTCATGGAGTTCAAGTGAAAGGACTTTGAGAAGTACGAATTCTATGCAAGTACTGTAGGAAGCTGTTACATAACTGGCTGAGGGCAAAAACATGAAGACTTCAGAAGGCTCATTTTTCTGCTCAGAAAAGAAATCAAAGGAGCACCTATCTGATGAGACTGTAATGGAAAATTGGCCCATGGAGTTACAGGATTAGTGAAACATCAATGTGAAAAAAATCCACCTCACCTATCAGTCATTCTATTTGAGCTGTATCCAACATAAACATAGCCAATACTAACTGATCATGCAAAGGGATCAAACATAATTATCATTTAATCTGTAACAGTGTTCTTCAACTTAATTATAGTGGATAATCCTAGTATACATGAACAAATTATCAAGTTAAACTATTACATAAATGCAGCAAAGAACATGATATTTAAAGTCATGATTTTTAATTAGAGAAAAAGGTATCCATATGGAACCCTCTCCATAAGCTACATTACTCAGTAACTGCAACCATTACTAACTTTAGTTGAGGGGAATTAATCAAAATCCAGTATCTTTAAATCACTCAGAAGCAGAATTTGGTTAATTGAAATGTTATGTTCAGGCTAACCTATCCAGATAATATGTGTTATGAATCTATCACGTGGACAATACCTATGCAGGTAACTTAAGCATTTTATGCTTAACCTGATTCTGTGGAGAAGGGATATAGATGGGGCAGTGGAAGAGAGGACTACTAATCTGTAGTAATAGGTTTCTAAAACTTAACTTCTTTGTACTCATCCAGGCTCTGAATCCATCCATACACATCACAAGAAATGTGATATCCACACACATATCATTAGATTCACTTTCCAAAATGTCAGCAACTACCAGGAATTGAACACTCACTGTAGGCTTAGTTTATAAACACTAACCCTAATCTTGCAACATCCCTGTAACAGGCTTCATTGTTGCACCCATTTTATAAATGAGGAAGTAGAGACTCAGAAGAGTTAAGTGAGTTGCCCAAGGTCACACAGCTAGTGAATGATCAAGCTAGGACTGGGATGTAGGCCTGAGAATAATGTTTGTGTACCCCATCCACAAGGACAAGCTATATGGCAGGTAACAAAGAAGAAAAGGATACAGAAATAAGGTTTGTCTCTATCTGGGCAATTTGTCCTGGATTACAAACTCCTGGAGGGCAGGGTGGCATCTGTTCCCACCTTCTTCTCCTTGTACAGCCCTGAGCTGTGTAAGTAGGTGCTATGGGAAGTCATTTTGGTAATGAGAACAAGGAAGAAGCAAGAACGCCGATAATAGCAGAAGCCTAATTCCCTGTTTTGCCTCTGAATTTATAAAAGGTCCTATGAATGATATGCAGGAAACAGAAATATATAGTCTCTGAGTCTTGGTGACAACACACAACTCTCCATGCATCTGTCAGCACTAGTATGTTAATGGACAAATGTCCGAACAAAGGAGGCATTAAATCATTGCCAGAGACCACTGGTCCCAACTTTCATTGTATTGTAGGAGGAGAAAGGGCAGATGTCTGAGTGTCCCACCTTCCTCAAACCCAATGCTCATCTACGTCTCCTCTGCAGCTCAGACCTCATCAGCCCCGGAATTTTCTGTGAAGCAAAAACCAAAGGTAAAATGAATGCCGAACAGCTATTGCTGTCACTGCCTTCCCCTCAGTCATTTTGCCATCAGCTGTTGGCAGAGCAGACCATGTAGGTTGACGAGATCTGAGGAAGGATGAGGGATGAGATGTGAAGTCAGGGAATGCAGCTGCCTGCACCAGGCGGCTTTGACACGCGCAGCAGGCAGCACCCATCCGTTCGTTGGGTCGGAGACAGCGAGCAAACCCAACTGCAGCAACAGAGAGGAAGAGACAGTAGAGCGCGTAAAAAGATCAGCACACTCAGCCTGCCAAGGACCTCCCTCCCTCTCTAGCCCCAAACATACGTTCCTTCATATTAAGAGCAACGGAAATTGCAGCAGTGATCAAGTTGTCACGTCTAACATTCCTCTCCAAAGGAGAGCCTGGTGGGAAAGCAACGCCCTAGGCATTCCCCTCGCTGTCTGCCAGGTCAGAAAATTCTCCGAGGTCAGCAGCCCTGCAGCAATGTCTTATCCTCAAGAAATGGGATTGGCATTTCTGGTTTTCCAGTAAAGCAACAGCACATCCTGGGACGTTTTAAAGTATGAATACACACACACACACACACACACACACACACACACACACTCAAAAGAAATAACTAGGCCTAGTCTATGGCTGGGTGACATTCTCTTATTCCTCTTGCTTGAATCCCTATGCCTGTTACCTAAACCTTGCTCACCATGACCCTCTACACCAATGCACTTAATCTCACCATCACATCTTTGACATGGTTAATATCAGTTTTGATATCAGAGAAATATGTGCAGGCAGGAGAAAGAGTACTGGAAAACATTCAGAGCAATGTACTGCATGGGAAGGAAAGATTTCCTGGGATGTTCTGGAGAAAGCTTCCTGAGAAACTGGCATCTGAAGCAAACAGAAGCATGGAGAATGGAGGCCCCAGAAGGGCTAGCCTTTGAACATATTCTTCTCTATTTCCTACTGTGCTAAAAATAAGAGGAGAATCATGTTTCCACAGCAGTGGGCTTCATTAACAGGGAAAAACATGAATTCTCAGAAATTTTGGCTGGAAGAAGCCTTATGCATTTTCCATTCCAGGGACTGTGAACTTTAACCTACAGCAGAATCACCTGGATGCTTGTTAAACCACAGGTTTCTGGGCCTTCCATAGGTCTAGGGTGGGGCTGAATAATCTGCATTTCTAACAAGTTCCCAGGTGATGCTGATTATAATGGTCTAAGGATTACACTGTAAGAACCACTGATCTAATCCAACATTAAGTTTTTAAAGGAGACAACTAATTTAACAACTATTTATTAAGTACCTACTATGAGTAAGATTTTGGACCAAACATTAAAGACAAAAAGAATTTTATACTAAATTAAATTCCAGATTGATTAAAGATTTAAATGTTTTAAAATTTTTATGAAGCTACTAGGATATAATTCCAGAATGAGGAAGGGCTTTTGGGAAATGACAGCAAACGCAGAAACAATAAAGGAATAATATAAAAGAAAACTAATAAGGTTTTTCTATATAAAATTATTAAAAGTCAAAGCACACCAAAATAAAAATTATGACAAAAAATTGTGAAAAAGAATTTGCAATCAATATGACAGATAAAATGCTATATTCTTAAAATGCGAAGAATCCATCAGGACATACAAACACCTTCAGAGAAAATATTAACAAAGAAACTGGGCAATTTATAAAAATAAATACAAACGGCAAATTAGTATATTAAAATATTTACTTACAGTAATAAAGAAAATTAAACATTGTTTTTCAATAATGAATTTGGCATATAAAAATATTGAATGTTGGCACAGCTGACTTTCACATGATGATGGAGCATTTATAAGTTGCTGTTATCATTCTTATGTTAGTTGAGTTTACACTAGCTGCTATTACAACAAACCTGAAAGTGAACAAAAGCTTAAACATAAATGCATGTATTTCTTGCCCACACTAAGTCCAAGGAAGTGCTTCATAGTGGCAGTAGGCTCCTCTCCAGTGATTCGAAGCCAGTCTGCTTCCTTTTTTCCTTCCGTCTGGTGCCTGCACTACCTTCCACATAATGGCTTATTAGTTCACAATCAAGCCAAAAATGGGAATAGCATGAAAAATAACTTTACAAGTGGCTATGGGAGAGTCTTGGCATGCATAACTTTCATTCACATTCCACTGGCTAAAAATCATTCATATGGTATGTGAATGATATATCAATAAAGCTGTTATTCTTTTTTTAATGTAGAAAGAGGATTTAGAGAATATGGTGTTATGAAAGCAAAGAAAGCTATCTGAGAAGAGATAGGGGGTTAACTGTATCATATATTGCAAGGAGGTTGAGGAAAATGAAGCCTAAGAAGAATACATAGAACTAATAAAGAGATTATTGTCAATCATGAAAAAAAAAACAGTCTGAGTAGAATGATGAGCATTCAAGGCTAATGGAACTTCGTTAAGGAAGGGCTAGGTTAAAATTGTAAGGAATAGCAAGCAGTACTCAAAAGCTAGTCTACTGAGTTTTGCAATAAAAGGGAAGAAATATAAGACTACAACATTAAGTGATAAAGAAAGAAAATGAAGGATTATTTTTTATAAGAGACCTGATGATATATGCAATGATATAGCACCTGACTCTGTAGCACTGTCTTATTGGAGGCTGGGGGATGAGATTCTATGCAAAAACAGAGGATTAGCCTTGCCAAGAAGAGATATTTCTTCCTCCAAAATCTGAGAGAAATAGAAAAATTTGGTCAAAATGTGAAGAAATATTAAATAGAGATAGTTTATTAGATGGTTTTAGTCGCTTCAGTAATATAATGCTTCATGATATCTGCTAAGGGAAAAGGAAGTAAAATGTGTTTGAGATAGTGCAGGAAATGAAGCAAGTTTGGGAAAACTGTCATTGGAAACACAATCAGAAAAGAAAATAAATTATCAGGGTTTGGTTTTTCTGGTAGCCTCCAAAATCTTAAGGTGAGTATCACATAGATGAATGGACAGGGATAAGAGAGTTTGGATGCAATAAGTGTGAATTTAATTGACTGGCACTGCCTTTCTTTAAAGAGTTCAAATTATCAATTATCAGAAAGTCCTCAACAGGGGATGAATACATCTTTTTTAAAGTTGCCCAAATCTCACAAATATTATCTTTTCCTTTTCAAATGAAAAGGCTGCTTCTCAATTTTTTTTAAAAAAAAAAGGGACTTCCCTGGTGGCACAGTGGTTAAGAATCCGCCTGCCAATGGAAGGGACACGGGTTTGAGCCCTGGTCCGGGAAGATCCCACATGGCACGGAGCAACTAAGCCCGTGTACCACAACTACTGAAGCCTGTGCACCTAGAGCCGGTGCTCTGCAACAAGAGAAGCCACAGCAATAAGAAGCCAGCGCACCGCAATGAAGAGTAGTGTCCACTCGCTGCAAGTAGAGAAAGCCCACGCACAGCAACGAGGACCCAATGCAGCCAAAAATAAATTAAAATTTTTTTTTCTAAAAAAAAAAGGGGGGGGCTGCTTCTATTCTTTGAAATATTTTCCACAAAAAAAATGTGTGTTTTATCACAAGTCATCAACCATGTTACTCAGATGCATCAATAGATTTAATAGCTTATACAATGCCCAACATTTTTTTTCATTTGTTCTTGTTCCTACGTATTTTATTCAGAAGAACCCCCACATAGTTCAATAACTTCTGGGGATGCTTTTATTTATCTTGGGGGTGTTTCAACACATGAGACCTACAAAATTTTCAGTATGTATTGAATATTTTTTGTCCAATTTCCCTGATCAATCCAAGAGGTAGATGTAGAGACCATGGTCCTGAGGGGATGAAATAGAGGCAGGTGACTGGTCCAAGGGGAAAACTCTAGTCAATAGGGCAATAACATTAGTGTACATTGGAAGACCCTTAGTCTCTGAGAGCAGCGTGGATAGCAAGTTCTTGTGGACAGAAGGGGTGGCTGAAATAAGAATAGAGGGATGCATAAGGCTATTACATTCCAAATGACCTTAGCTTGAAGCAGCTTGAACGTGATCTCATCTGCCTGTCTGCTTGTGGGACAAGGGAAGAACACAGGGACAAACTGTTCTGGAGCCACAGGACAAACTCAAACTAAGAACTAGCCTCCTATGAGCTGAAATGGTTCCAGCAGTAAAAATTCCAGTATCCAAAGCAGCAGGGAAGTTGGATCTCATTTTTTACTGATATCAATACTCAAAAGTTCTGAGCTGGTTGAGACTCCAGTCACAAACATGGAAGCAGGAGCCCCCCTCAGACAATGATCATGGTCACACAAAAGGTTTTGTAATGGTCCCCAGGAGACATGATCAGTTTGAAATAGCTCTGCAATTGAGGGCTGGTGGTGGGGTTCCATGCTGGCTAGTGGGCTGGCAAGGCCTGGGAAGTTAGCAATGTCCCAGCAAACAAGATAAATTTCAGGAGAAAATCCTAATACCAATCATGAACTCATCCATGAATCAGGAACTGAGTAACCATATCAGAGGTTAGAGAGAAACCAACATTTCAAGGAACGCTGGGCAACTGGGTTAGGTTGTAAGACTAATATGGGGATTTCTAATAATTATTCATTCATGCATTAAGCCATTATTATGTGCCTACTATCTTCTAGGTTCTGTGATAATTGCTGGTAATGCAAAGATAAATAGGGTATAGTCTCTAAGTAGTTTACTATGTCTAGTGGGAAAGACAGTGAAGAGACAATGCACTATGATTTCAGTAGGGGATGCTTCTGAAGAGGAATGAGGGCCTTACAGAATTCTGAAAGGCCAGGGTACCTACAATAAGCAGAAACAGACAACTCCTTATTTCCAAATCTTCCTTAAATCTACCCTACTCTGAATATAATTCTCCATTTGAAAAAAAAATGGGGAAACTTCAAAGGAAATGTGAACAAGTAATTGTATTACACAAGTCAATCCCACAAATAGCAATATAAACATTTTTTTTAATTTCATAAATAGCCAAGCCCATCTGCATTTATTTTGTCTCATCCAATAGCACATTACAACTCTGTTTCCATGGCTCCAAAACAGCAAGTCAATTTGGTCAAGTCAGTCAAATAAAAGTCAAATGAGTTTTTAAAAAAAGGCACAAACTGGAATAGTTGATATCTTCATCCTGTATAGGCATAGCCTAAAACTTGATGTTTATTTCTATTCGTTGGCTTTTTGTTTTAATACTGATTCCCAAATCCCTTTTCACTACTATTTTATAAAATGCACAACTCTGCCTGAGTTAAATTGTATATAGTATCTTAATACATCATCTTCCAATCATTAATTTTCATCAGAGAATGTCAGCAGGGAATTATGTCAGATTACTTGGACCTGATATCTTCTCATAAATCCATTCTAACCTCTATATAGCCTTTCATTCTATCAAACATTTTCCATCTCTCTTGGAAGCTTCTTAAATTTTTTTCTTGAAATTAAAGTTGAACTTATCCAAACTGTTCCTGTCTTTATTTTTAACAAATGTTTACTGAGTTCCAATTATTTGAAAAGCACTGAAAAAAAATTTTTTTTTTAAAGAAAGAAAAGCACTGAATAAAATGTTGAGGTGGGGACAAGTATTTTCTCTAATTTATAGGTAAAGTGGGATTTCCTGTGTTATTCTGAACAAAAGGCAAAAGTTATCCCCACTGACAAGGAGCTGTCCTCAGCTGAAGCTGGAGCCAGCAAGCTCCCTGCAGGACTTGTTGAGAGAGGCACAGTGCAGAGTTTTCACCAAGTGGTCGATCCCCTACTAATCCTCACATCCAAAAAGAAGAACAGGGAGCTGTATGAGATGGGTACTACAGTGTTTGTGAAGAAAAGATATTGAAATCAGGGATGTTTCCCCTCTGAAAAGTCAAGGTTACCATTTCTGAGGACTGAAGTTTCCAGAAAGAAAAAGTTAAAAACATCTAGTTCTCTGGCTGGAGGGAAGCTGAGCTGCAGAGCCCTCAGGCCTTTGCTGACAATAATCTGGGAAGGAGTATGCTAAGGAATTCTTGGGGGAGAGTTCTTTGGAGAACTCTAAAGGTTTGTTATATTATCACTTTTGTTCCATTTCCCCTACTGTGGAGGGGAGGAAGTGAGTGCTTCACAGATTTAAAGTTTGAAGCTCAATCTTGAACATAAAGAATGATGCCTCTTTCTGGCTTAGGGATTTATGAACGATGGAGACCACTGAAGCAGCCCATGCCAGTGGAGCTTAAGGTTTGATGTTCCTAGACACCTCGTCCCAACTCCCCACAACCCTCAGAGCAAAAAGATAAATGTCTCAGCTCCACAGAAAAGAGCACAGAGATGGGCTGAGAATGTCTGGACAGTTGCTGGACCAGTTGATGGGATGTGCAGTCCAAAGAAGGAGTTGAAGTAGGTTCTGCTGGGGAAAAGCAGGGGAGACACATCTGCTCTTCTAAGGGATGCTTCAGTGACAGAGGGAGCTGAGGTAAAGGTAAATACCACTCAAAGAAAACCAAGTACACCATCTGGGTAGAAACCTTTATACCAGTGGATACTACCGGCATCAGCTAAAACCAGACTAAGCCTAAGGGAAGACACTGATCCACCTCTGATACATGGGCAGTCATGACAAAAGACTTATGCCTCCCATATGCTTTCTTCTTGTCCACAACACCAGAGAAATTGGTTTGGTGGGGAGGGAAGACTCAGAGCCAGGTGTCAGCCTGCACCTCCTCCACATCCAGCTGCCATGGCCACAGCTGGGGAAAAGATGACATCACATCAAGAGTAAGAGAAAAGCTTTAAAGTAGACACATATAAGTCTCCAATTGGAAGCCATTATTCAATAAAATAAAACAAGTTCTTGTACAGGCCAATGAGGTAATATCTATACACACAGAAACTTAAAAGTTGCATCAAATATCTAGTTACTTCTATACATTTACAAAGCTGGTATTTTTTCCCCTCTCATTAAATTGTTCATTTCCATCCTCATTAACCACTGAATACGACTTGTAACTCAGAAAAGAGCATATAGCATATATTGGAATTAATAAAAAATAAAAATTGACCATAGAAAATTGGTTTGGATGAAAATATACAAATGTATTTTATATTCAGTTTTCCAAAATTTTATGTCACTAACATATCCTTTAAAATTATTCACACTAGACTTCCGGGTAAGATGGCGGAAGAGTAAGACGCGGAGATCACCTTCCTCCCCACAGATACACCAGAAATACAGCTACACGTGGAACAACTCCTACAGAACACCTACTGAACGCTGGCAGAAGACCCCAGACCTCCCAAAAGGCAAGAAACTCCCCACATACCTGGGTAGGGCAAAGCGGAGAGATTCCCGCACAGAGGAGCGGTGCCGAGCGGCACTCACCAGCCCGAGAGGATTGTCTGCTCCCCCGCCGGGGCGGGCGGCGCTGGAGCTGAGGCTCGGGCTGCGGTCAGAGCGCAGCGAGAGGACTGGGGCTGGCGGCGAGAACTCAGCCTGAAGGGGGCTGGTGTGCCACAGCTAGCCGGGAGGGAGTCCGGGAAGACTCTGGAGCTGCCGAAGAGGCAGGAGACTTTTTCTTCCCTCTTGGTTTCCTGGTGCGCGAGGAGAGGGGATTAGGAGCGCCGCGTAAAGGAGCTCCAGAGATGGGCGCGAGTCGCTGATGAAAGCGCCGAGCCCAGTGACGGGCGTGGGACGCTGGGGCTGCTGCTGCCGCCGCCGAGAGGCCTGTGTGCGAGCGCGGGTCACTGTCCGCGCCGCCCTTCCGGGAGCCTGTGCAGCCTGCCACTGCCGGGGTCCCGGGATCCAGGGGCAGCTTCCCTGAGAGAGCGCACGGCGCGCCTCGGGCTGGTGCAGCGTCGCGCCGACCTCTGCCGCTGCAGGCTCGCCCCGCACTCCGTGCCCCACCCTCCCGCCCGGCCTGAGTAAGCCAGAGCCCCCGAAGAGGCTGCTCCTTTAACCCTGTCCTGTCTGAGCGAAGAACAGACGCCCTCCGGCGACCTACACGCAGAGGCGGGGCCAAATCCAAAGCTGAAACCCAGGAGCTGTGAGAACAAAGAAGAGAAAGGGAAACCTCTCCCAGCAGCCTCAGAAGCAGCGGATTAAAGCTCCACAATCAACTTCATGTACCCTGCATCTGTGGAATACATGAATAGACAACAAATCATCCCAAATTGAGGAGCCAGGAGTCAGTGCTGTGCCTCTGAGGTGGGAGAGCGAACTTCAGGACACTGGTCCACAAGAGACCTCCCAGCTCCACATAATATCAAACGGCAAAAATCTTCCAGAGATCTCCATCTCAACACCAGCACCCAGCTTCACTCAACGACCAGCAAGCTACAGTGCTTGACACCCTATGCCAAACAACTAGCAAGACAGGAACACAACGCCACCCATTAGCAGAGAGGTGGCCTAAAATCATAAAAAGTCCGCAGACACCCCAAAACACACCACCAGACGTGGACCTGCCCACCAGAAAGACAAGATCCAGCCTCATCCACCAGAACACAGGCAGTAGTCCCCTCCACCAAGAAGCCTACACAACCCACTAAACCAACCTTAGCCACTGGGGACAGACACCAAAAACAACGGGAACTACGAACCTGCAGCCTGCAAAAAGGAGACCCCAAACACAGTAACATAAGCAAAATGAGAAGACAGAAAAACACACAGCAGGAGGAGGAGCAAGATAAAAACCCACCAGACCTAACAAATGAAGAGGTAATAGGCAGTCTACCTGAAAAAGAATTCAGAATAATGATGGTAAAGATGATCCAAAATCTTGGAAATAGAATAGACAAAATGCAAGAAACAGTTAACGAGGACCTAGAAGAACTAAAGATGAATCAAGCATCGATTAAAAACACAATAAATGAAATAAAAAATACTCTAGATGGGATCAATAGCAGAATAACTGAGGCAGAAGAACGGATAAGTGAGGTGGAAGATAAAATAGTGGAAATAACTGCTGCAGAGCAAAATAAAGAAAAAAGAATGAAAAGAACAGAGGACAGTCTCAGAGACCTCTGGGACAACATTAAACGCACCAACATTCGAATTATAGGGGTTCCAGAAGAAGAAGAGAAAAAGAAAGGGACTGAGAAAATATTTGAAGAGATTATAGTTGAAAACTTCCCTAATATGGGAAAGGAAATAGTTAATCAAGTCCAGGAGGCACAGAGAGTCCCATACAGAATAAATCCAAGGAGAAATACACCAAGACACATATTAATCAAACTGTCAAAAATTAAACACAAAGAAATCATATTAAAAGCAGCAAGGCAAAAACAACAAATAACACACAAGGGAATCCCCATCAGGATAACAGCTGATCTCTCAGCAGAAACTCTACAAGCCAGAAGGGAGTGGCAGGACATAATTAAAGTGATGAAGGAGAAAAACCTGCAACCAAGATTACTCTACCCAGCAAGGATCTCATTCAGATTTGATGGAGAAATTAAAACCTTTACAAACAAGCAAAAGCTGAGAGAGTTCAGCACCACCAAACCAGCTTTACAACAAATGCTAAAGGAACTTCTCTAGGCAAGAAACACAACAGAAGGAAAAGACCTACAATAACGAACCCAAAACAATTAAGAAAATGGGAATAGGAACATACATATCAATAATTACCTTAAATGTAAATGGACTAAATGCTCCCACCAAAAGACACAGATTGGCTGAATGGATACAAAAACAAGACCCATATATATGCTGTCTACAAGAGACCCACTTCAGACCTAGAGACACATACAGACTGAAACTAAGGGGATGGAAAAAGATATTCCATGCAAATGGAAAGCAAAAGAAAGCTGGAGTAGCAATTCTCATATCAGACAAAATAGACTTTAAAATAAAGACTACTGGGACTCCCTGGTGGCGCAAGTGGTTGAGAGTCCGCCTGCCGATGCAGGGGATACGGGTTCGTGCCCCGGTCTGGGAGGATCCCATATGCCGCGGAGCGGCTGGGCCCGTGAGCCATGGCCGCTGACCCTGCGCATCCGGAGCCTGTGCTCCGCAACGGGAGAGGCCACAACAGTGAGAGGCCCGCATACCGCAAAAAAAAATAAATAAATAAAATAAAATAAAATAAAATAAAATAAAGACTACTAGAAGAGACAAAGAAGGACACTACATAATGATCAAGGGATCAATCCAAGAAGAAGATATAACAATTGTAAATATTTATGCACCAAACATAGGAGCACCCCAATACATAAGGGAAATATTAACAGCCATAAAAGGAGAAATCGACAGTAACACAATCATAGTAGGGGACTTTAACACCCCACTTTCACCAATGGACAGGTCATCCAAAATGAAAATAAATAAGGAAACACAAGCTTTAAATGATACATTAAACAAGATGGACTTAATTGATATTTATAGGACATTCCATCCAAAAACAACAGAATACACATTTTTCTCAAGTGCTCATGGAACATTCTCCAGGACAGATCATATCTTGGGTCACAAATCAAGCCTTGGTAAATTTAAGAAAATTGAAATTGTATCAAGTATCTTTTCCGACCACAATGCTATGAGACTAGATATCAATTACAGGAAAAGAGCTGTAAAACATACAAACACATGGAGGCTAAACAATACACTACTTAATAACGAAGTGATCACTGAAGAAATCAAAGAGGAAATTAAAAAATACCTAGAAACAAATGACAATGGAGACACGACGACCCAAAACCTATGGGATGCAGCAAAAGCAGTTCTAAGAGGGAAGTTTATGGCAATACAATCCCACCTTAAGAAACAGAAAACATCTCGAATAAACAACCTAACCTTGCACCTAAAGCAATTAGAGAAAGAAGAACAAAAACATCCCAAAGTTAGCAGAAGGAAAGAAATCATAAAGATCAGATCAGAAATAAATGAAAAAGAAATGAAGGAAACGATAGCAAAGATCAATAAAACTAAAAGCTGGTTCTTTGAGAAGATAAACAAAATTGATAAACCATTAGCCAGACTCATCAAGAAAAGAAGGGAGAAGACTCAAATCAATAGAATTAGAAATGAAAAAGGAGAAGTAACAACTGACACTGCAGAAATACAAAAGATCATGAGAGATTACTATAAGCAACTCTATGCCAATAAAATGGACAACCTGGAAGAAATGGACAAATTCTTAGAAATGCACAACCTGCCAAGACTGAATCAGGAAGAAATAGGAAATATGAACAGACCAATCACAAGCACTGAAATTGAAACTGTGATAAAAAATCTTCCAACAAACAAAAGCCCAGGACCAGGTGGCTTCACAGGCGAATTCTATCAAGCATTTAGAGAAGAGCTAACACCTATCCTTCTCAAACTCTTCCAAAATATAGCAGAGGGAGGAACACTCCCAAACTCATTCTATGAGGCCACCATCACCTTGATACCAAAACCAGACAAGGATGTCACAAAGAAAGAAAACTACAGGCCAATATCACTGATGAACATAGATGCAAAAATCCTCAACAAAATACTAGCAAACAGAATCCAACAGCACATTAAAAGGATCATACACCATGATCAAGTGGGGTTTATTCCAGGAATGCAAGGATTCTTCAATATACGCAAATCAATCAACGTGATACACCATATTAACAAACTGAAGGAGAAAAACCATATGGTCATCTCAATAGATGCAGAGAAAGCTTTTGACAAAATTCAACACCCATTTATGATAAAAACCCTGCAGAAAGTAGGCATAGAGGGAACTTTCCTCAACATAATAAAGGCCATATATGACAAACCCACAGCCAGCATCGTCCTCAATGGTGAAAAACTGAAACCATTTCCACTAAGATCAGGAACAAGACAAGGTTGCCCACTCTCACCACTCTTATTCAACATAGTTTTGGAAGTTTTAGCCACAGCAATCAGAGAAGAAAAGGAAATAAAAGGAATCCAAATGGGAAAAGAAGAAGTAAAGCTGTCACTGTTTGCAGATGACATGATACTATACATAGAGAATCCTAAAGATGCTACCAGAAAACTACTAGAGCTAATCAATGAATTTGGTAAAGTTGCAGGATACAAAATTAATGCACAGAAATCTCTGGCATTCCTATATACTAATGATGAAAAATCTGAAAGTGAAATCAAGGAAACACTCCCATTTACCATTGCAACAAAAAGAATAAAATATCTAGGAATAAACCTACCTAAGGAGACAAAAGACCTGTAGGCAGAAAATTATAAGACACTGATGAAAGAAATTAAAGATGATACAAATAGATGGAGAGATATACCATGTTCTTGGATTGGAAGAATCAACATTGTGAAAATGACTCTACTACCCAAAGCAATCTACAGATTCAATGCAATCCCTATCAAACTACCAATGGCATTTTTCACAGAACTAGAACAAAAAATTTCACAATTTGTATGGAAACACAAAAGACCCCGAATAGCCAAAGCAATCTTGAGAACGAAAAATGGAGCTGGAGGAATCAGGCTCCCTGACTTCAGACTATACTACAAAGCTACAGTAATCAAGACAGTATGGTAGGGCCTCCCTGGTGGCGCAAGTGGTTGAGAGTCCGCCTGCCGATGCAGGGGATACGGGTTCGTGCCCCGGTCTGGGAGGATCCCATATGCCGCGGAGCAGCTGGGCCCGTGAGCCATGGCCGCTGAGCCTGCGCGTCCGGAGCCTGCGCGTCCGGAGCCTGTGCTCCGCGACGGGGGAGGCCACAACAGTGAGAGGCCCGCATACCGCAAAAGGAGAAAAAAAAAAAAAAAAAAAAAAAGACAGTATGGTACTGGCACAAAAACAGAAATATAGATCAATGGAACAGGATAGAAAGCCCAGAGATAAACCCACGGACATATGGTCACCTTATCTTTGATAAGGGAGGCAGGAGTGTACAGTGGAGAAAGGACAGTCTCTTCAATAAGTGGTGCTGGGAAAACTGGACAGGGACATGTAAAAGTATGAGATTAGATCACTCCCTAACACCATACACAAAAATAAGCTCAAAATGGATTAAAGACCTAAATGTAAGGCCAGACACTATCAAACTCCTAGAGGAAAACATAGCCAGAACACTCTATGACATAAATCACAGCAAGATCTTTTTTGACCCACCTCCTAGAGAAATGGAAATAAAGACAAAAATAAACACATGGGACCTAATGAAACTTAAAAGCTTTTGCACAGCAAAGGAAACCATAAACAAGACGAAAAGACAACCCTCAGAATGGGAGAAAATATTTGCAAATGAAGCAACTGACAAAGGATTAATTTCCAAAATTTATAAGCAGCTCATGCAGCTCAATAGCAAAAAAACAAACAACCCACTCCAAAAATGGGCAGAAGACCTAAATAGACATTTCTCCACAGAAGATATACAGACTGCCAACAAACACATGAAAGGATGCTCAACATCTTTAACTCATTAGAGAAATGCAAATCAAAACTACAATGAGATATCATCTCACACCAGTCCGGATGGCCATCATCAAAAAATCTAGAAACAATAAATGCTGGAGAGGGTGTGGAAAAAAGGGAACACTCTTGCACTGCTGGTGGGAATGTGAATTGGTACAGCCACTATGGAGAACGGTATGGAGGTTCCTTAAAAAACTACAAATAGAACTACCAAATGACCCAGCAATCCCACTACTGGGCATATACCCTGAGAAAACCATAATTCAAAAAGAGACATGTACCAAAATGTTCATAGCAGCCCTATTTACAATAGCCCGGAGATGGAAACAACCTAAGTGTCCATCATCGGATGAATGGGTAAAGAAGATGTGGCACATATATACAATGGAATATTACTCAGCCATAAAAAGAAATGAAATTGAGCTATTTGTAATGAGGTGGATGGACCTAGAGTCTGTCATACAGAGTGAAGTAAGTCAGAAAGAGAAAGACAAATACCGTATGTTGACACATATATATGGAATTTAAGAAAAAAAATGTCATGAAGAACATAGGGGTAAGACAGGAATAAAGACACAGACCTACTAGAGCATGGACTTGAGGATATGGGGAGGGGGAAGGGTAAGCTGTGACAAAGTGAAAGAGCGGCATGGACATATATACACTACCAAACGTAAGGTAGATAGCTAGTGGGAAGCAGCCGCATAGCACAGGGAGATCAGCTTGGTTCTTTGTGACCGCCTGGAGGGGTGGGATAGGGAGGGTGGGAGGGAGACGCAAAAGGGAGGGGATATGGGAACATATGTATATGTATAACTGATTAAATTTGTAAAATAAAATTTAAAAAAAAAAATCATTCACACTAATAATAAATGTTGTATTAGGAAAAAATGTATTTGTTGTAGAAGTAAAATGAAGCAATGAAATAAAGAATGTGAAAAACATCACTTCTTGAACACATCCCTGCAAAAATTATTTGTGTTTAAGTAAAACTGATTACTCTAGTATGGTTAGGTTAGCTGCAAAGAGAAGAAATAAAATTGCAAGTAAAGTGAAATGTATTTTTAAAATACAGTATCTTGAATCTCAGGACTGATGGTGTATTTTTAAGAGGTTTCTAGAAACTAGAAGCAGAGAAGACCTATACTCTCTCCCTTAAGGTATCTCAATTTCTCTACGGATGATTGTTCCATTTCTCAGCTCTTCACTGAAGAGAAGCCCCCATGGTTTATACTGATTCATAAGTTTGCTCCAATTCTCAGGATCATGACCCTTTGACCTCAGATTCCACCACTAACTGGCAACTTCCCTTTATGTTTCTTAATTCAAATAAACAAGTGAGAGAATTGTATTGGTTTGTGTTTTTGTTCCAAGCCATGTGATAATAGCCAAAGCAGGTATGGACAATACTTAGATCCCCATCCACCAGTCTTTTCCAGCAAGAGGGGGACACATAGCACTTGAAGAAACTGAGTTTCCAGTGAACTCCAGTCCTGGGTCCCCATGTGATATCTGATATATAAAGGATTCTGATTCTTTAGTATATTATGCATCGTTTTATTGTTTACTGAATTTTTTACAAATAAATCAGCCTTTTTAAATCTTCTAACTTCATTTTAAGACAGAAATTGAAGTCTTTTAAGAGAATATTTTTATTCATATGTTGGACCATGGCATCATTCTCATCAAAGGTCTCAAAGAACTTATAGGTCATCTACCCGATCTATTCTCACTTGCTAGTTCCCCAAATGTTACCACGGTTCTAAAATTTTTAAATTGCAAATAAATTATTTATCCATAGTAGAACACAGAATACAGACATTTTCATATTATAGATAAAACAGTCGCCTGAAGAAAGAGTGCTGGTGGCTCTACACTCTGAAAACCACTTCCCTTGTGGAAAAGAGAGCTTATAACCACAAAAGAAATCCTAGCCAGAAGGAGACTCTTGCTGTCATTTAACCTAACCACATCCCCTCACTCTTTACTCAGTGGAGACGAAAAATAATCTTTCTTGAATGAGCAAAAAAAAGCAACATCCCCTTTCTTACATAGCTATCATTTATTGAGTGCATACTAAGTTCAAACTTCTTTTGTTAAATATTGCTGGATTTGACTCAAAATATGGAGGTCCTCTTGAGCTCACTTCTTCCCTATCTTAAAAAGTGCTCAAGGTCAACTACTAGACGCCTATGAGGTGAATCCAAAAAGCCTTACCTTTTGGAGGCAACACTTTTGTTTCATGTAGCACTGTTGACTTAACCTCATGAAACAACTCAACAATAGGATGGCAAGAATTAGTGGCTTCTAAAATTAAATGTAAGTGCTTGGTTCCCATATGATTAGATTGATTGTAACAGATGAACAAAAATATAAGAATGTATTTTTCTTCCTTCTAACTTTTGACGGGAAAATGACCAAACTATCAATTACATTTAATTAGCAATGCCATGCTTATTCCATAATAATATTTACCAACTGACACACAAAATGAATATGCTGCAGGAGAATACTGAAGACAATCTATTTGCAATCCGTTTGCAGTAAGGAGGCTCAGTAGCCAAACACTGTGGGAATGAACATTAACACACATTCTAGAATTGCTCTACCAATAGGTAATTGTCTCCAAGGGAAGAAGATACAGAGAAGGAAGACCACATTAAAGAGTGAAGAGGTAGGTTCTAGAGAAAGGCTAGAAGCCAATAAGCTAAATGAAGGTCACTAACTCAGTTTTAATCAATTTCTAATTGAAATACACCTTGAGGGCAGAGCAATCCCAAGAAGAAATTGATTTAAAAAATGAGACAGATTCTGTATTCTTTACTAAACAGAGATACATTACTTTTAATGACTAAAATAAATGTTTTTTAAACATCTTTATTGAAGTATAATCGCTTTACATTGTTCTGTTAGTTTCTGCTGTATAACAAAATGAATCAGCTATACGTATACTTATATCCCCATATCCCCACCCTCGCCCATCTCCCTCCCTCCCTCCCACCCTCCCTATCCCAACCACTCTAGGTGGTCACAAAGGACTGACCTGACCCAATTTACCCTTCCCCCTCCCCCGTCCTTAACTCCATTCTCTACGTCTGTGTCTTTATTCCTGCCCTACCCCTAGGTTCATCAAAACCATTTTTTTTAATTCCATATAAATGTGTTAGCATATGGTATCTGTTTTTCTCTTTCTGAGACACTTCACTTAGTATGACAGATTCTAGGTCCATCCAACTCACTACAAACATCTCAGTTTCGTTTCTTTTTACGGCTGAGTAATATTCCATTGTATATATGAGCCAAATCTTCTTTATCCTTTCATCTGTCCATGGACACTTAGGTTACGTCCATGCGATGGCCATTGTAAACAGAGCTGCAATGAACATTGTGGTACATGACTCTTTTTTAGTTCTGGTTTTCTCAGGGTATATGCCCAGTAGTGGGATTGCTAGGTCATATCGTAGTTCTATTTTTAGTTGTTTAAGGAACCTCCATACTCTTCTCCATAGTGGCTGTAACAACTTACATTCCCACCAACAGTGCAAGAGGGTTCCCTTTTCTCCACACCCTCTCCAGCATTTACTGTTTGTAGATTTTTGGATGATGGCCATTCTGACTGGTGTGAGGTAATACCTCACTGTAGTTTTGATTTGCATTTCTCTCATGATTAGTGATGTTGAGCATTCTTTCATGTGTTTATTGTCAATCTGTATATCTTCTTTGGAGAAATGTCTATGTAGGTCCTCTGCCCATTTTGGATTGGGTTGTTTGTTTTCTTGATATTGAGCTGCAAGAGCTGCTTGTAAATTTTGGAGATTAATCCTTTGTCAGTTGCTTCATTTGCAAATATTTTCTCCCATTCTGAGGGTTGTCTTTTGGTCTTGTTTATGGTTTCCTTTGGTGTGCAAAAGTTTTGAAGTTTCATTAGGTCTCATTTGTTTATTTTTGTTTTTATTTCCATTTCTCTAGGAGGTGGGTCAAAAAGGATCTTGCTGTGATTTATGTCATAGTGTTCTGCCTATGTTTTCCTCTAAGTGTTTTATAGTGTCTGGCCTTACATTTAGGTCTTCAATCCATTCTGAGTTTATTTTTGTATATGGTGTTAGGGAGTGTTTTAATTTCATTCTTTTACATGTAGCTGTCCAGTTTTCCCAACACCACTTATTGAAGAGGCTATCTTTTCTCCATTGTATATTCTTGCCTCCTTTATCAAAGATAAGGTGACCATATGTGTGTGGGTTTATCTCTGGGCTTTCTATCCTGTTCCATTGATCTTTTTTTCTGTTTTTGTGCCAGTACCAAACTGTCTTCATTACTGAAGCTTTGTAGTATAGCCTAAAGTCAGGGAGTCTGATTCCTCCAGCTCCTCTTTTCTTTCTCAAGATTGCTTTGGCTATTCGGGGTCTTTTGTGTTTCCATACAAATCGTGAAATTTTTTGTTCTAGTTCTGTGAAAAATGCCATTGGTAGTTTCAAAGGGATTGCACTGAATCTGTAGATTACTTTGGGTAGTACAGTCATTTTCACAGTGTTGATTCTTCGAATCCAAGAACATGGTATATCTCTCCATCTGTTTGCATCCTCTTTAATTTCTATCATCAATGTCTTATAGTTTTCTGCATACAGGTCTTTTGTCTCCTTAGGTAGGTTTATTCCTAGGTATTTTATTCTTTCTGTTGTAATGGTAAATGGGAGTGTTTCCTTAATTCCTCTTCCAGACTTTTCATCATTAGTGTATGGGAATGCAAGAGATTTCTGTACATTAATTTTGTATCCTGCCACTTTACCAAATTCATTGATTAGCTCTAGGAGTTTTCTGGTAGAGTCTTTAGGATTCTCTATGTTTAGTATCATGTCATCTGCAAAAATGTGACAGCTTTACTTCTTCTTTTCTGATTTGGATTCCTTTTATTTCTTTTTCTTCTCTGATTGCTGTGGCTAAAACTTCCAAAACTATGTTGAATAATAGTGATGAGAGTGGGCAACCTTGTCTTGTTCCTGATCTTAGTGGAAATGGCTTCAGTTTTTCACCACTGAGAACAATGTTGGCTATGGGTTTGTCATATATGGCCTTTATTATGTCGAGGTAAGTTCCCTCTATGCCTACTTTCCTGAGAGTTTTTAACATAAATGGGTGTTGAATTTTTTCAGAAGCTTTTTCTGTATCTATTGAGATTATCATATGGTTTTTACCCTTCAGTTTGTTAATATGGTTTATCACATTGATTGATTTGCATATACTGAAGAATCCTGGCATTCCTGGGATAAACCCACTTGATCATGGTATATGATCCTTTTAATGTGCTGCTGGATTCTCTTTGCTAGTATTTGCTGAAGATTTTTGCATCTATGTTCATCAGTGATATTGGCCTGTAGTTTTCTTTTTTTGTGTGACATCTTTGTCTGGTTTTGGTATGAGGGTGATGGTGGTCTCATAGAATGAGTTTTGGAGTTTTCCTCCCTCTGCTATATTTTGGCGGAGTTTGAGAAGTATAGGTGTTAGCTCTTCTCTAAATGTTTGATAGAATTCACCTGTGAAGCCATGTGGTCCTGGGCTTCTGTTTGTTGTATGATTTTTAATCACAGTTTCAATTTCAGTGCTTGTGATTGGTCTGTTTACATTTTCTATTTCTTCCTGGTTCAGTCTCAGAAGGTTGTGTTTTTCTAAGAATTTGTCTATTTCTTCCAAGTTGTCCATGTTACTGGCATACAGTTATTTGTAGTAATCTCTCAAGATCCTTTGTATTTCTGCAGTGTCAGTTGTTACTTCTTTTTCATTTCCAATTCTGTTGACTTGAGTCTTCTCCCTTTT
This sequence comes from Mesoplodon densirostris, assembly GCF_025265405.1. Classification (NCBI taxonomy): domain Eukaryota; kingdom Metazoa; phylum Chordata; class Mammalia; order Artiodactyla; family Ziphiidae; genus Mesoplodon; species Mesoplodon densirostris. The sequence continues at coordinate 29,079,860 of NC_082674.1, forward strand.
TCTCTTGATGAGTCTAGCTAATGATTTATCAATTTTGTTTATCTTCTCAAAGAACCAGCTTTAGTTTTATTGATTTTGCTATCGTTTCCTTCATTTCTTTTTCATTTATTTCTGATCTGATCTTTATGATTTCTTTCCTTCTGCTAACTTTGGGTTTTTTTGTTCTTCTTTCTCTAATTGCTTTAGATGTAAGGTTAGGTTGTTTATGAGATGTTTCTTGTTTCTTAAGGTAGGATTGTATTGCTATAAACTTCCCTCTTAGAACTGCTTTTGCTGCATCGCATAGGTTTTGGGTCATCGTATTTTCACTGACATTTGTTTCTAGGTATTTTTTGATTTCCTCTTTGATTTCTTCAGGGATCACTTCGTTATTAATTAGTGTATTGTTTAGCCTCCATATGTTTGTATTTTTTACATATTTTTTCCTGTAATTGATATCTAGTCTCAGAGCATTGTGGTTGGAAAAGATACTTGATACTATTTCAATTTTCTTCAATTTGCCAAGGCTTGATTTGTGACCCAAGATATGCTCTATCCTGGAGAATGTTCCATGAGCCCTTGAGAAGAAAGTATATTCTGTTGTTTTTGGATAGAATGTCCTATAAATATCAATTAAGTCCATCTTGTTTAATGTATCATTTAAAGCTTGTGTTTCCTTATTTATTTTCATTTTGCATGATCTGTCCATTAGTGAAAGTGGGGTATTAAAATCCCCTACTATGATTGTGTTACTGTCGATTTCCCCTTTTATGGCTGTTAGCATTTGCCTTATGTATTGAGGTGCTCCTATGTTGGGTGCATAAATATTTACAATTGTTATATCTTCTTCTTGGATTGATCCCTTGATCATTATATAGTGTCCTTTTCTGTCTCTTGTAATAGTCTTTATTTTAACGTCTATTTTGTCTGATATGAGAATTGCTACTCCAGCTTTCTTCTGATTTCTGTTTGCATGGAATAACTTTTTCCATCCCCTCACTTTCAGTCTGTATGTGTCCCTAGGTCTGAAGTGCGTCTCTTGTAGACAGCATATATACGGGTCTTATTTTTGTATCCATTCAGCCAGTCTATGTCTTTTGGCTGGAGCCTTTAATCCATTTACATTTAAGGTAATTATCTATATGTATGTTCCTATTACCATTTTCTTAATTGTTTTGGGTTTGTTATTTTAGGTCTTCTCCGTCTCTTGTATCTCGTGCCTAGAGAAGTTCCCTTAGCATTTGTTGTAAACCTCGTTTTGTGGTGCTGAATTCTCTTAGCTTTTGCTTGTCTGTAAAGGTTTTAATTTCCCCATGAAATATGAATGAGATCCTTGCTGGGTAATCTTGGTTGTACGTTTTTCCCTTTCATCACTTTAAATACGTCCTGCCACTCCCTTCTGGCTTGCAGAGTTTCTGCTGAAAGATCAGCTGTTAACCTTATGGGGATTCCCTGGTATGTTATTTGTTGGTTTTCCCTTGCTGCTTTTAATATTTTTAATTTGTATTTAATTTTTGATAGTTTGATTAATATGTGTCTTGGCGTGTTTCTCCTTGGATTATTGTGTGTGGGACTCTCTGCACTTCCTGGACTTGATTGACTATTTCCCTTCCCATACTAGGGAAGTTTTCAACTATAATCTCTTCAAATATTTTCTCAGTCCCTTTCTTTTTCTCTTCTTCTTCTGGGACCCCTATAATTCGAATGCTGGGGTGTTTAATGTTGTCCCAGAGGTCTCTGAGACTCAATTCTTTTCATTCTTTTTTCTGTATTCTGCTCTGCAGTAGTTATTTCCACTATTTTATCTTCCAGATCACTTATCCGTTCTTCTGCCTCAGTTTTTCTGCTATTGATCCCTTCTAGAGAATTTTTAATTTCATTTATTGTGTTGTTCATCATTGTTTGTTTGCTCTTTAGTTTTTCTAGGTCCATGTTAAACATTTCTTATATTTTCTCCATTCTATTTCCAAGATTTTGGATCATCTTTACTATCATTACTCTGAATTCTTTTTCAGGTATACCGCCTATTTCCCCTTCATTTGTTTGGTCTGGTGGGTTTTTACCTTGCTCCTTCATCTGCTGCATATTTTTCCATCTTCTCATTTTGCTTAACTTAGTGTGTTTGGGGGTCTCCTTTTCCCAGGCTGTAAGTCTGTAATTCCCGTTATTTTTGGTGTATGCCCCCGGTGGGTAAGGTTTGTTCAGTGGATTGTGTAGGCTTCCTGGTGGAGGGGACTAGTGTCTGTGTTCTGGTGGATGAGGCTGAATCTTATCTTTCTGGTGGGCAGGACCAAGTCCAGTGGTGTGTTTTGGGGTGTCTGTGAACTTAGTATGATTTTAGACAGCCTCTCTGCTAACAAGGGGGGCTGTGTTCCTGTCTTGCTAGTTTTTTGGCATGGGGTGTCCAGCACTGGAGCTTGCTGGTCGTTGAGTGGAGCTGGTTCTTAGCATTGAGACAGAGATCTCTGGGAGAGCTCTTGCCTAATGATATTATGTGGGGCCGGGAGGTCTCTGGTGGTCCAATGTCCTGAACTCAGCTCTCCCACCTCAGAGGTTTAGGCCTGACAGCTGGCTGGAGAACCAAGACCCTGTCAGCCAGATGGCTTTTGGGAAGTCTGAGGACTTCTGCCAGCATTCAGTAGGTGTTCTGTAGGAGTTGTTCCACATGTAGATGTCTTTTTGATGTATTTGTGGGGAGGAAGGTGATCTCCACATCTTACTCCTCCACCATCTTGAAGGTCCTCTAAAATAATTGTTTTTAAAGAAAATTATCTAAGACCCTTGTTTTCCCTGGGGATATTGTTTAATTCCAAAGGAGTATTCAGACTATACACCAGAAAGCACTTCTGAGAAGTTTCCTTCCAAGTTTAAACATCTGTGATTTTTGCGGTCTTTTCACCTGGAGAAATAGTACAGTTGATTTACTTTTTCCACTTTCTATGACACTTGGCCATGTCTCAGATTTAAGTCACACTTGGGTTCAACTCTTCCCTCTAAGTTATTTCTGATCTTATATCAACGTCACCCCTTATTCAGTCATTCTTAAGTCTATAAACATGAGTATTAGGCCAGCATTTCAGAAAGTCGAAGACAAGAAAACCCAGGTGGGAACAATATGGAAACATTCTTTCCCTGTGTCAATCAACTCTACTCTCCTGCTAATTCCCTGCTATCACCTTCTCCAGCTACTCTCACCTTTCTTCTTTTGTCTAGTACACCCTCTCCATCTTGTTTGGATTAAGTAATCACTTATAAAAATAAGAATATGATCTCTTTTCTGAATAAGAAGAAATATATCACTATGTATAGAACTCCTCATTTCAAAAAATAAAAATACTGCTCTACATTTTTGAGATCTGCCTACTTTTTATTCAGAAACAATTGTACCTAGAAAAATATGGGGGTCAGTAACTTAGACTGTTACCAGGTTGTCAAATACCGTGTTATAATCTAGAGATAAACTGTATTCACACACATAGACCCAGCCTACTACATGTATATATATCAGTGGCCACTCCAGGAAGCAAATTGGAAGCACTTTACTTATCAATCCCCATGACCTACATCTCACTAAACAGAGAATCTAAGCAAAAACTAAACCCTTTCTATGCAAACACATATTCAGCAGTCTATTCCAGGCCCACATTTAACCTATACTGCTGCTGCCCCTAAACTCTACCCATATAGAAATCATGGAACAATTGTGGCCTCTGACCCAAGGGTATGTGAATGTCTTTCTTCAGAGCCCAAGGACCAAGGGACCATAATAAAACAAAAGGGATGGGGTGAATCAAAACCAGTAATCTAGAAGATCAGGTCACCCAAAGAAGCAGAGTCTGAGGTAGTCCTGAGAAATGAGAGCATAAATCCAAGAGATTAAACAGCCAGGGAAAGGAAAAGATGATGGCAAGTCTGGTGGGCAATGTGAAGCCAGTCTGGGTGACTAAAAAACACTGGAGATTTTATTCAATACTGGGTTTTTACGTGCTCTCGATGGCAAGATGCCCAGGTGATCCAACGGCACTTGGAGGACTATGGTTGGTACAGAGATTATCTGATTAATCAATTAATTTAGACGTTGGTTCTGTAACTGGTCTAATTCTCAAATATTAAGAATCCATCTACTCCTGCATTTGTCCATAAGCTTTTTTGTGACACTGGTAGCTGTCTATCCAAATTCTTTCCACCATTTAACTTGACAATATGCCGAGATAAAAATACTCACTTTCTTGTACTCCCCTGCAGCTCTAGATGGCTATGTGACATAGTTACGGTGATGGTATTCAAACTGAGGATTTCTGTTATTGGAAAGAAATGACTCCCAGTTCCATATCTGCCACACAGCACTGTTTCCTCTTCATACTGCCTGGAATGCTGAAGTGAGAGCCACTTACAGACCATACATCCAAAAGCATGATAGTAAAGGCTACACACTAAAAGTGTGTAGGAGAAGGAAAAGAACCAGGACCCCACCAGCATCACAAGGGACCATCCCTGGACTTCTTGGTATCAGAGACAAATAAATCTCTGTGTGTTTAATCCAGTGTTTGGGGGATCTCTGTCACTTATAGCAGAACACATTTCCCACTGTTATAATAAGATATCACTGTTTCAGTAATAGCTATGAACTTTGAAATTCCAGAAAGTTCCACACTCACCCTTTACCATTCTACCTGTGCCCTGTGAATGACTAAGAAAACACATTTCACTCAACGAAAGCACATGAGTGCAGATATGATCCTAGAGATATACAGATTCTTAGTACACGAAAAAAAACTGGAAGTTATAATTAAGAAAAAATGTGCCAAAAAACCTCAACTGACAAAGGGTGCAACAATGCTTTCAAGAAACAAATTATCCACCTGTAGAACTGTCTTTGTCCAATATCTTATCATTAGATTCTGCAAGAATAAAATATGCTTCTTAATCATAATACCAAAGGAAAAAGAAGATATAAAAAAATAGTGTAAAATCAAGAGCAGAATTCAGATAACTAAAGCAATCTGTTCTTGCCTGGCTGAATTCATCCAGGACTCTGGCCCATCTCCCCTCGTTCTTTCTCACTTCCGATGTCTCTGCCAACTCCCATCCCTATGTTAGCTATCTTTGCTCCTCAAAGTCCTTTCTGCATCGACATTCCTATCTCCTGCTTTTGATCCCTCTTTGCTACTGAGGCCTCAGTTTTGGATTCTTCCTTCTCTCCATATTCAGTTTCTAGCTCTTAGATTATAACAGTTTCTCTGCCCTTCTTCTTAGAGGTCATCTTGGATTCTGGTTGATTTCTTGAGCCCAGAGGCTAAAATCAGGGTTCTACTTCAAGTGCTGCCTCCCCGTAGCACCGTCCAGCCTGAGTCTCCCAGTTCTGTTTACACACACTCCCATCAAGGGAATTAAAATTCCCTTGTAAGCCCCTAACCTAGCTTCTCTTCACATACCAACCCACTGGCCAAGCAGCAGGCTTTGAATTTACTTTTTGCTAAATATAAAAACAAATGCATTACAAAATTAAGACAGAAGTTACAGTGTACGACAGTCTCTAGGTCCATCCAGCTCACTGCAAATAATTCAATTTCGTTTCTTTTTTATGGCTGAGTAATATTGCATTGTATATATGTGCCACATCTGCTTCATCTGTCGATGGACACTTAGGTTGCTTCCATGTCCTGGCTACTGTAAATAGTGCTGCCTAGAGACTGTCATACAGAGTGAAGTAAGTCAGAAAGAGAAAAACAAATACCATATGCTAACACATATACATGGAATCTAAAAAAAAAAAAAGAAAGAAATGGTTGTGAAGAACCTAGGGGCAGGACAGGAATAATGACGCAGACGTAGAGAATGGAATTGAGGACACCGGGAGGGGGAAGGGTAAGCTGGGACGAAGTGAGAGAGTGGCATGGACATATATACACTACCAAATGTAAAACAGATAGCTAGTGGGAAGCAGCCACATAGCACAGGGAGATCAGCTCAGTGCTTTGTGACCACCTAAAGGGGAGGGATCGGGAGGGTGGGAGAGAGACGCAAGAGGGAGGAAATATGGGGATATATGTATACTTATAGCTGATTCACTTTGTTATACAGCAGAAACTAACACACTATTGTAAAGCAATTATACTCCAGTAAAAATGTTAAAAAAAAAAAGTTACAGTGTAATTACAACTATGGGTAGTAGAAAAGGGGGGTCAAGTGACAGTCTGTATCCCCACCGTTCAGAATTAAGCTTTTATGTTTTATGGCATTTTAAAGCAGATTTAGAGTCCCACAGAAGCTCTCACATAGTTGAATAATACATCCTCAAGTTATTTCTTTGAAAAATTTGCAGAATTTTTTGGCAACTTAGAGTCCTCCCTCTCTATATTCACCGCTAAATTAATCAAAAGGGCAAGTGGTCAAAATTTGGTGTCTTCCAGTTAGTACCTTGCATCTCTCCAAAAATGAGGGCCTAAAACCTTGCAGTAACTTCCAGAGTGGTAGTGATATTTATACTGGATTATTCTTTCTTGCAAGAGTGATTTTTTAAAAGGCACCAAATAGAAAGAATCTGCATCATTTAAGAGTCCCCTGTGTGGAAGAATCTGTCCTAGTTTATGTCTGTTGATTTGAAAGGGTGTTTGATGAAGAATGGGAAAATGAGCCCAGGAGATCAATATTCTGAACAATTAACCTATAAACAAATAAATAACACAGTATATGGGCTACTTAATGTCACATCTCTATAGACAGACAACAATAAGTTTGCAGGCGAGGTTGACATGATGGATATCACTAGATTACTAACACTCTATGCCAGATTCAGAAACAAAGGCACATGCACTTTCTTTCATTCTCCCACATTGTAATGGATGCTTCCCACGCTTTAATCCCCTCACCCTGATTCTCATCAATAATTTGGACATTTATATTTATTCTCAAAGGAATGGCATATAATAGCCTTGCAGATGAAAAGGCAGGGGCAAACTTAACCATTGTGAGGCCAGAGTTCAAGTCATCTCTTAGGACTCCAAGGGATATACCAAAAAAAAGGACAAGTGTTGAGAAGCTGTGGTTTGCCTAGTGCCATGAAGATGCTTTTGCACCTGTATACATTTCCACAGTTTATCAATCTGATGATAAATCAATGGTTTCACAATTCCAACTGCATATTAGAATCAACTCGGATGTTTTCTAAAATACTCACTCCTTGCCACCTCCCCCAAAGCTAACTGAAATTAAATTTTTGAGAGTTAAGCTCCGTCATCTATAATTTTTGATGTGTTTGTAGGGGGAGATGAGCTCAGAGTCCTTTTACTCCACCATCTTGATCCTCCCTCCTGGCATCTGTAGTTTTTATTTAAATCTCTAGATGGTTCTGAGGCACAGGAATAGTTGACACCAACTACACTAAATAAAGAATTATTTTGTTATTCTGGTCCACAAACTACATCAAAATCTTACAAGTCACTAATATTACCTTTTCCCGTCTGCTAGAAAAGTCTTAACAAAATTAATATAAAGATGATTTGATTGGATCCTAGGAAGGTACAGAGTCAACAAGATATCCAGTCATGCCATAAACAAAAACCATCATTAAAACTAGAATAGAAGGAATTCCCTGGTGGCACAGTGGTTAGGAATCTGCCTGCCAATGCAGGGGACAGGGGTTCAAACCCTGGTGCAGGAAGAGCCCATGTGCTGCGGAGCAGCTAAGCCCGTGTGCCACAACTACTGAGCCTGCGCTCTAGAGCCCATGAGCCACAACTACTGAAGACCACACGCCCTAGAGCCCATGCTCCACAACAAGAGAAGCCATCGCAATGAGAAGCCCGAGCACAACAAAGAGTAGCCCCCGCTCACCGCAACTAGAGAAAGCAAGCACAAAGCAACCAAGACCCAACGCAGCCAAAAAAATAAAATTTTAAATAAAAAAAAAAACTAGAATAGAAAATTTCACTGACCAAAATTTGCCATTAATACATTGAACACATATCTCCTAGAGATAACTCCACTGTGATTTTCAAAACAGATATTTTTTAGATTTTAGGAAATATAGTCTAATATTATTACCTACTTAAGCACTTAAGGCTAGGAATCATATCAGTATATAATTAAGGCATTTATATAAAATTTGAAATCTTATACAATTGTCCTAAATAGAGAAGGAATACAACAGATGAAATGGTGTTCTCTTCCTCACTTTTGATCTTTCTTCATTCCTTATAATATTTTCCCTTTCTATGGGTGGTAAGAATTCACAAGATTCTAACATAGAACAAATCTTTAGAAGGGGATGACACTGCTTTTTAAATAACAAAAACTAGGACTTCCCTGTTAGCGCAGTGGTTAAGAATCTGCCTGCCAATGCAGGAGACATGGGTTCAAGCCCTGGTCCGGGAAGATCCCACATGCCACGGAGCAGCTAGGCCCGTGCACCACAACTACTGAGCCTGCGCTCTAGAGCCCGTGAGCCACAATTACTGAGCCTGTGTGCCACAACTGCTGAAGCCCGTGCGCCTAGAGCCCATGCTCCACAACAAGAGAAGCCACTACAATGAGAAGTCTGCTCACCACAGCGAAGAGTGTCCCCTGCTCGCCGCAGCTAGAGAAAGCCCGTGTGCAGCAACGAAGACCCAATGCAGCCAAAAATTAATTAATTAATTAATTAATTTAAAAGAAAAACAAAAACTAGATAAACTATTCAAGGGAAATATAAAGAAATTTACAAGAGAGACATTTCATGTGAAATAGCTATGTGCTTTTTTGGCTGCCTTGGGTCTTAGTTGTGGCACGCAGGATCTTTCGTTGCATCATGCGGGCTCTTTGTTGTGGCACGTGGGTTGTGGCATGAGGGTTTTCTCTCTAGTTGTGGCATGTGAGTTTTTTTTCTTTTCTTCTTTCTCTCTCTCTCTTTAGTTGGGGCGTGCAGGCTCCAGAGTGAATGGCTCTGTAGTTTGCAGCACTTGGGCTCTCTAGTTGAGATGCTCAGGCTCAGTAGTTGTGGCATGCAGGCTTAGTTGCCCCAAGGCATGTGGGATCTTAGTTCTCTGACTAGGGATAGAACCTGAACCCACGTCCCCTGCATTGGAAGGCGGATTCTTTATCACTGGACCACCAGGGAAGTCCCAGATATCTGTTCTTTGAAACAAAGAAAAGGTGTGGCATATTCTTTATCCACTAGTTTCTCCTCTGGAATAAAACAGAGGTGAGTGCTTTGACAATATTTACATGAGTAGGATGAAATAAAGGAGACAATGCCAGCTGCCAACAAGAAAAAATCCAAGGAAAAGAAAAATACAAGTAGTAGGTATGGGAGGAAAAAAGAAAGACATTAAAAATTAAAAGCCAGACAATAAATGCAGCAGAGAATTTTACATCTGAAAAGACTTTTGAACTACAGGTAGTGCTAACAATGGAAGATGAATTTGGGGAAAGGTAAGAGAAAGAGCAATCTAAAAGTAGAATGAAGAGTAAAAAAGAAAATAGCAGAATAAAAATTACCTCATCTGGTTTTATCATTTTAATGAACATAAGCCAAAGAGTAAGGTCACAGACAAAAGTTTCTTTCATCTCTGTCCTTTCATCAGTTCCCAAGTCAACAAATATTCAGGCAAAGAATAAGAAAACCTTTAAAGCAAGAAACAGTAATGAGAAGAAAGCTAAGTGCATATGTTGTTGTAAACATTTTTAACCTTTGCTTTCAGATTTCTTTCAAAATATTTGCTTCTGGTGTCTTGTGTCCTAAGCTGTAATATACTTTGACTCAGCAGTCAGTGGACCACATTTTTGCCCAGGCTTATCCTCAGCTTCTTCAGTTCCACATGGCGAGGGGACCATTCGGAGTATCCTTCCTTGTGAAGGAAGGTCCAACACAGCAAAGTTTGCTGTTGCCTTCCAGGTTGCCTTCGGAAGGGGGGAATGGTGGGAAGGTGTTGATGAAAAGAGAACAGAAACTTCAGCAGGGACCTCATTATTCTGCAAACCAATAATCAAGTAGAATGCTGCTTTCAGATGAACTAAAATTGTCGCTAAAATAAAATATGGTAATAAGTAGCATTAGCATCATACAGGAACTTGTCAGAAATGTAAATTCTTGGACCCCATCCCAGACTTACTCAGTTAGTAATCTGATGGTAGAACCCACCAGTCTGTGGTTTAACAATCCCTCCAGGTGAGTCTAACGGATGCCACTGACTTAATCCAAGCACTATGACACAACCACTATACTATAGATAACTAATGATATGTTCTTAACCGCCTAGAAGCTAGTTCTGGGGGAAGAAAAGCACTCTAGTGCTCTTGCAGAGGCAACTTTTGAGATCTGAAAGGTAAGGCAGGTGAAATGGAGGTTGCAGGCAAAAGCAACAGCATAAATAAAGACCTATAAAAATTATTTTGCACATCAGTTTTAAATGTTTGTTGTATACTATTTAAATGTGGGGTTTTTTTACTACATCCTTAAATAAGTTGGTTTTTCGACTGCCAAGGCCTAAAACAATTTATGCTAGATGTGTGGTTGTTGCTAAAAGACTATGGGATATACCCTATAGAGCAGAAGGGCAAAGTCCAGGTAAGTTGCCTCCATGTGTTTTGCTCACTGGACAGCTTATCTGGGGCTGAGAACATTTCTAACTAATGAAAAGATTGTCATGAGTCTGACATGTCACTGATATGCAGGCATTATACCTCTGTTATTCCCATCTTTTGGATTCTGTCTTTGGAAAAAAATATGATAAAGGACCTCAGAATATCTATTTTTATGCCATACTAAGTGGTCAAGTGCTAAAAGCAATATTCAGCCAAAGCCAAGGCTGATGCCAGATATCTTATCATAGCTCCTGTATTTGAGAATAAATCCTGAATTCAATAAAAAAAAATTACTACTGCAATTTTATTATTAACAGTTTAGGAGTCAAATTTTAGGCACTTGATATAGTACATGAATAATCATTTCTTAGCCTTGTCAACTGCTGAAATGTTCCTATGGTCACAGTACTGCAAATTTATGATACCAAACAGATACTTAATTTCAGCTGAGGTAAGTGAAAGAACAAGATATCTCTTGGGTATCTCTTTTTTCTCTAAAACTTTCTTCTTTTCTTCACACTCTTTATATTCTTTACTATTCTGGATCAAAGATAATTTATTATAGATGTTGTTGCACAAGATGAAGATGTTTTCCTTCAAAAATATCGAGATGGCAAAGTTGACACTCTGCCTTAATTCAGTCTCAGGTGATGTGAAAAATAATCAAATAGAACTTTTTCTTGAAAGACTCAGAACTAATTTACACGGCTACAAAGCTACAAGAGGGCAGAAGTTTGTTGCCCTCACTGACATTCCCAAGTATGTAGAAAGTGCTAAGCACATAATAAGTGCTCAAGGAATATTAATGGGATAAATGGAAGATTAAATGGATTTCAATAACTACAAACTAAAAATAATTCTTAAAGCTTATTTCACTTAATGTCATAATTACAAGTATACCAATGATTCCACAAGTATTCAAATTATGGTATATAGCCATGAGAACTCTGAAAGAGAAGAGGATGAGAATGGACCTCATTAAATTCAAGAATAGTCTAGAGCCACAATAATTAAAGCAGTGAAATAGTAGAAGATTATGTGGACAGACCAATAGAATAGAACAGAAAAGCTAAGTATAGATCAAAATACGTGGGATTTTAGGGCCTCCCTGGTGGCGCAGTGGTTGAGAGTCCGCCTGCCGATGCAGGGGATACGGGTTCGTGCCCCGGTCTGGGAGGATCCCATATGCCGCGGAGCGGCTGGGCCCGTGAGCCATGGCCGCTGGGCCTGCGCGTCCGGAGCCTGTGCTCCGCAACGGGAAGAGGCCACAACAGTGAGAGGCCCGCATACCGCAAAAAAAAAAGAAAAAAAAAAAATACGTGGGATTTTGATGCATAATAAAGATTGAATCTCCAATCAATGGAAGTAAAGATGGACTTTTTAATAAGTGGCATTGGAGCCTCTGGGTAGCTATCTGGCCATTCACATACCAGGCCAAACTCCAATGGCTCAAAAATGTACTTGAAGAAAACATAACAAATCCCTTTATGATCTTGGAATGGGGAAGACATTTTAACTGACTTAAAATCTATAAGCTATAAAATAAATTATAAATTCAAATGCATAGTTGCATTTAAAAGAAAAAAATGGCATACTAAGTTGTCAAAAAAATCCAAGATGGAAAATAAGAAAAAATATATATTTACAACTCATAGTCAAGAGTTCATCTTCCTAATACATAAAAAGCTCCTAAAAATCTAGAAGAAAGCCATTGACAATCCAATAGAAAATGGGTAAACATATGATCAGAACCCTCACAGGGAAAAAAACCCACAAATGATCCTTAAACATACACAAATGTGTTCAGTCTCAACCATAAGAGATACCAGTTTTCATCTACCATAGTGGCAAAAATTCAAAAATATGACAACACATTCTGTTGATAAGGCTTTAGGGTAACAGGAACTCACATATCTTGGCCAGTGGGAATGCAAAACAGTAGAATCTCTAGGGAGGGAAATTTGACAGTGTACATAAAATTTACAAAAAATTTGACCAGGCAATCTCACTTCAGGGAATTTATCCTATAGATATACATGAACACATGTGAAACATATAAGGTCATAGCAGTACCTAATTTTGAAAGTTAGGAAAAAGTCCAAGTGTCCATCAAAAGAAAACCGTTTAAATAAATGATGATGAAACACTACCCAACCATAAGTAACGAGGAAGCTCTCTTTATACTGATGTGGAAAGACCTATAAGATATTGTTTAGTAAAGAAAGAAAGTATGAAAAGAGTTTATAGTATGCTACCCTCTGAGTAAGGAATTAGGGAAGGTAAGTATATATTTGCATTTGCTAATATCTGCAATAAGAAATACTGAAAGTATATGCAAAACAATATAGGGGTAGGGAATAGACTAAAGAAGCACAGAAGTAAAGTGACATCACAATGTATACTTTTAAATATAGTTTTTTAATTTGAATCATGGACTTATTCTTTTTTTTTCTTTTTTTATTGCAGTATAGTTGATTTACAATGTTTCAGGTATACAGCAAGGTGATTCAGTTATACATATAAATATATATATATGTATTCGTTTTCAGATTCTTTTCCATTATAGGTTATTACAAAATATTGAATATAGGGCTTTCTTGGTGGCACAGTGGTTGAGAGTCCACCTGCCGATGCAGGGGACACGGGTTCGTGCCCCGGTCCGGGAAGATCCCACATGCTACAGAGTGGCTAGGCCCGTGAGCCATGGTCGCTGAGCCTGCGCGTCCGGAGCCTGTGCTCCACAACGGGAGAGGCCACAACAGTAAGAGGCCCGCGTACCGCAAAAGAAAAAAAAAAAACAGCAAAGTGGCAGTGAAACAGCTGGGAGATGATTTCCTACTTTGTTCCTTATTCTTCACCTTACCAAGTGACCAATGAACTTTTCCAAAGCACACCACTCTCTAGCAGGTTCCCACCATAATCATGGAACTCAAACATCCCAAAGCCCCAGAGGGTAAAGCAAGGTCAAGAGAAGTGACAACACTCTCATTGTGAGCCTGACTCAACAGAGTTGCTTTTAGAATTTAGAAGTGAGACATGCTCAACTGTTATGAGTTGCTGTGATAATGCATAATTAGACGGTGATTTAACACAGAGCTAAAAAAAATGACAGTAATCATGGGGGGGAAGGAAGAAAATGCCAACGAAAAGCAGTTAAATGAGCTGAAGTGCCTGGCATTTTTGTGATGTGTATCTGTTAGTAATTTGTCAGACTGTAACAACAGAGGTAATTTCACAAATAACAGGGGTTCATCAATTCACAATAGCACTCAATGGTATTTAACATGGAAGAAAAGGATTTGTATTTGGCTTATCAACTTAAAAAATAGTTATGGGGGGCCTCCCTGGTGGCGCAGTGGTTGAGAGTCCGCCTGCCGATGCAGGGGATACGGGTTCATGCCCCGGTCTGGGAGGATCCCATATGCCGCGGAGCGGCTGGGCCCGTGAGCCATGGCCGCTGGGCCTGCGCATCCGGAGCCTGTGCTCCGCAACGGGAGAGGCCACAACAGTGAGAGGCCCGCATACCGCAAAAAAAAAAAAAAAAAAAAAATAGTTATGGGACTTAGGCCTAGAGTACAACTACAAAGTGAAGTGGAGAACTGGTCGTTAATCAGGAAAATTCAAAGCTGTACAAATCTGACTTACGATGACTTCCAAGGTAGAAAATTGCTTTGGGAAAGATTTCACAAAATTAAGATAAAGTTAATAATGGTGTTTCCCACCACCTTCAAACACTGTTTGGCTACTGTGCTTCTCTCCAGTTTCACCTGCCACCCCTTAGAGGCATCCAAAGTTTTAGCCATGGGAAGCCATGCACATTATCCCCAATGAGCTTATCTTTTCCACACCTGTGCACGTGATTCTTCCTAACTGAAATATCCTTCCTCTTTGTTCCACTCAGCTAGCAATTTATTCCCTAATGTTAAATTCAAATGACACTTCTCCCAAGACACTCCCATGACTTGTCTCCTCAAACCCTACAATACTCATGTGCTGCTGCCCTGTATTCCATTCCACCCCATCATATTAATCACTCTATATTGTAATAACTAGTTTGCATACCTTTCTTTCTGGGAGTTCTACACGGGCAATGACTGCATTTCTTTGCTATTCCCTCCTTCCTAGAAACATCATAGATATTCAACAAATACTGATGAATGAACAAATGAATGAACAGTAGACTTAAAGCATGATTAGTGAGAAAGATATGTACTGAATCTCCTCTCTTCTCACCATTATTCTCTCCTCACTACCCATGAAATGCACATAACAGAAGAGTCTATAAGTTTCTCCTTATTCTTAACATTGCCTCTAACGCAAGGGATAATTTCAAAAAAAAAAATCTGAGAGAATATTGACTCAAAATATCCCTGCAACTAAAATGAATGAAAAATAGGAGAGTGAGAGAAACATGAAATATGACTTATTTAAATCTGGCATTTGAAAAGATTCAGATGATACTCCATGATAAAATGAGATAGCAAAGTAATCCTAGCTAGTCATTTCCCTTTTTTTGTTATTCAGCTGTATTATAATAGATCATAGTGTCTAATTAGGAGTTGCTATAGTTTAGAAAAAAAATCTCAAATGGCTTAAAACACATAAAAATGTGAGACTCCCACTGTTCTATTTTTCTAAACCTCAAGACATCTTTTATCTCTTTGTTGATTCACAAACCTGGACAGCTTCCCAGGTGAAATCTGAAACCAGCCCCCATACATGGAGGGCAAGGAGAAATCAAAGAAAAATTCAGACCACTCCAGATTGGTAGGTGACGGTATTAATAAGCAAAGGAACTAACAAAGGAGGCATGTCTTGGGCGACCTCAAGATAAGGAGATCACTGCACCCGCCTACCAGAATCTCTCGGGAAGTTTGTTGTTTTTTTTTTTGTCTGTTTGTTTGTTTGCGGTACCGCAGGCCTCTCACTGTTGTGGCCTCTCCCATTGTGGAGCACAGGCTCCGGACGCGCAGGCTCAGTGCCTATGGCTTATGGGCCCAGCTGCTCCACGGCATATGGGATCTTCCTGGACCGGGGCAGAAACCCATGTCCCCTGCATTGGCAGGCGGACTCTCAACCACTGCGCCACCAGGGAAGCCCTCGAAGTTTTATATAGAGCTTTGACTGGGCTCAATCACATCAATCACACTGTCCAGATGGTCTCAACAACACATTACTCTCTCAAGGCTGCGTCCTTGAAAACAACTCCCACTGTAGGAGTGAAAGTAGATTCTACAGACAGCGGAGGTGGGTGAAGAGCCCCCAGCTACCCAGGTCCAGCTCAAGGATCAATGGGTAGTCACATCCCCTTGATGATAATTTCAATATTCCTGTAAACCAACACAATCTTGTGTTTCTCAAAGAAAACATAATGCAATGGAAACATAAGCAACATATGTAATTAAAATCAAAATACAAAATGATATAAGTAACCCTCTTACCTTTTAAAAAGTCCTAAAATAGTGTTTCCTTGAAAAGGAAAGGATATCTTATTGTGTCACTTCAGAGGAAGTACAATTTACGACTTATCAGTAAGGGCCCATAAAGAAAGATAAACAATCCTACACCAATGCAAAATGATTATGCAAATAGAAAAGCTTTTAAATTACTGCCTAACATCTTTCAACATAGGATAATTGGCTTTTCCCTTTGCCTAAGTCATCTATACTCAAGCAATTGTGTCCCAATTTTGTCCGTCTTAGTCATAACAAATTTATCTTTTCATGTTCCTTCTTTTTTTGCGGTATGCGGGCCTCTCACTGTTGTGGCCTCCCCTGTTGCGGAGCACAGGCTCCGGACGCGCAGGCTCCGGATGCGCAGGCTCAGCGGCCATGGCTCACGGGCCCAGCCGCTCCGCGGCATATGGGATCCTCCCAGACCGGGGCACGAACCCGTATCCCCTGCTTCGGCAGGCGGACTCTCAACCACTTGCGCCACCAGGGAGGCCCTCATGTTCCTTCTTAAGTATCATCATAATCTTTATACTCATTTAACCCCAGGGGAATGATGGGATGATTACCCAGGTGAATCAGTTTGGGATCAAACAAATCATTTAACACTTCCCGACATAAGGTGAGTAAGATTTTAGAGGCTAGGGTGAGGTAGGGCACAGATTATACTCGAACAAGGGGCTGAAGCCCTGGGGGTTCCTTATACACACAATAGCAAGTACATAAAATCCATCGTCTTATAGAACAAACTGACAGTTTCTTGGTACAGTAAAATGACATACCACATTTACTATAACCAAGTTTCTTTTCTTTATAGGGATGGAGAACTACAGAAGAGAAATTATAATGTAGGAAGATAAAATGTTTTATGTGCCATAACTCAGAAAGTACAATTTATCCCAGACTGCAGTACACAAAGTGAGCACTTTATGTTACTTTTTTTTTAACACCTTTACTGGAGTATAATTGCTTTAGAATGGTGTGTTAGTTTCTGCTGTATAACAAAGTGAATCAGCTGTGCATATACATTTATCCCCATTTCTCCTCCCTCTTGCATCTCCCTCCCACCCTCCCTATCCCACCCTTCTAGGTAGACACAAAGCACCCAGCTGATCTCCCTGTGCCACGCGGCTGTTTCCCACTAGCTATCTTCTTTACATTTGGTAGTGTATATATGTCCATGCCACTCTCTCACTTCGCCCCAGCTTACCCTTCCCCCTCCCCGTGTCCTCAAGTCCATTCTCTATATCTGCGTCTTTATTCCTGTCCTGCCCCTGGGTTCTTCAGAACCATTTTTTTTTTTTTAGATTCCACATATATGTGTTAGCATACAGTATTTGCTTTTCTCTTTCTGACTTACTTCACTCTGTATGACAGTCTCTAGGTCCATCCACCTCACTGCAAATAACTCAATATCGTTTCTTTTTATGGCAGAGTAATATTCCATTGTATACATGTGCCACATCTTCTTTATCCATTCATCTGTTGATAGACACTTAGGTTGCTTCCATGTCCTGGCTATTGTAAACAGAGCTGCAATGAATACTGTGGTACATGACTCTTTGAATTATGGTTTTCTCAGGGTATATGCCCAGTAGCGGGATTGCTGGGTCATATGGTAGTTCTATTTTTAGTTTTTTGTTTTGTTTTGTTGTGTTGTGTTTTGTTGTGTTTTGCGGTATGCGGGCCTCTCACTGTCATGGCCTCTCCCATTGTGGAGCACAGGCTCGGGACGCGCAGGCCCAGAGGCCATGGCTCACGGGCACAGCCACTCCGCGGCACGTGGGATCTTCCCAAACTGGGGCACGAACCCGTGTCCCCTGCATCGGCAGGCGGACTCCCAACCACTGTGCCACCAGGGAAGCCCTATTTTTAGTTTTTAAAGGAACCTCCATACCGTTGTCCATAGTGGCTGTATCAGTTTACATTCCCACCAACAGTGCAAGAGGGTTCCCTTTTCCCCACACCCTCTCCAGCATTTACTGTTTCTAGATTTTTTGATGATGGCCATTCTGACTGGTGTGAGGTGATATCTCATGGTAGTTTTGATTTGCGTTTCTCTAATGATTAGTGATGTTGAGTATCCTTTCATGTGTTTGTTGGCAATCTGTATATCTTCTTTGGAGAAATGTCTTATTTAGGTCTTCTGCCCATTTTTGGATTGGGTTGTTTGTTTTTTTAATATTGAGCTGCATTAGCTGCTTGTATATTTTGGAGATTAATCCTTTGTCAGTTGCTTCATTTGCAAATATTTTCTCCCACTCAGAGGGCTGTCTTTTCATCTTGTTTATAGTTTCCTTTGCTGTGCAAAACTTTTAAGTTTCATTAGGTCCCATTTGTTTATTTTTGTTTTTATTTCCATTTCTCTAGGAGCTGGGTCAAAAAGGATCTTGCTGTGATTTATGTCATAGAGTGTTCTGTCTATGTTTTCCTCTAAGAGTTTTATAATGCCTAGCCTTACAATTCGGTCTTTAATCCATTTTGAATTTATTTTTGCGTATGGTGTTAGGGAGTGTTCTAATTTCATTCTTTTACATGTAGCTGTCCAGTTTTCCCAGCACCACTTATTGAAAAGGTGACCATATGTGCATGGGTTTATCTCTTGGCTTTCTATCCTGTTCCATTGATCTATATTTCTGTTTTTGTGCCAGTACCATACTGTCTTGATTACTGTAGCTTTGTTATATTACTTTCTAGTGCTTAGACAAGTACTAAGGCAAGGTCTTCACAGTACTTTACGGTATTAAGGAAAATACTATGGGTGCTTATGTTCTACCAAAAACAAGATCAGGCAAACATTACCAAACCAGCAATGGTGTGGAGGGTGAATTCTTTTTTTTTTTTTTTTTTTTGCGGTATGCGGGCCTCTCACTGTTGTGGCCTCCCCCGTTGCGGAGCACAGGCTCCGGACGCGCAGGCTCCGGACGCACAGGCTCAGCGGCCATGGCTCACGGGCCCAGCCGCTCCGCGGCATATGGGATCCTCCCAGACCGGGGCACGAACCCGTATCCCCTGCATCGGCAGGCAGACTCTCAACCACTTGCGCCACCAGGGAGGCCCAGGGTGAATTCTTTTTTCTGCTTTTCCCAGCAAGTATGACATGGACACCTGCTATAGAATATGCCCACACGCCCCTAATTCTTCCCACCCCGTTCCATTCACATGGGTCTCACAGGAGCTGCTATGCTCTTACATGGCCACTGTTGATTAGCCCAAGGATAGCCACCTGAGTAAGTTGGGCCAATGAGCACATTCCCTTGGATGTTTGGACTTGGAACCCAAGAGAGAGCCAAAGCACTCTCTCTTCAGGAGACAGAAACTGTCAGCACCATGTTTTCATCAATATGGGAATAACTACCAATGATAAGAGAGATTAATAAATGTGAAATATACAAAAGAGACATTCCTTAGTTGTTCATCCACTAAAAGAGGAAAACCACAAGACAGGACTTGTCTATGTAGATCACTCTCAGATCTAAAGACAACAAAAATGGCCTTCTTTTAGCATCATTCCATTCCTCGGTCAACAGCACCTCTGTTCATCCAGTAGTAGTAGTCAGGAACCTGGAAGTTCCTTGAACTTGCTTTTTTCTCATTTCCTGTATCCAATCCAATTACAAACTCAGTTGACCATAAATTATAATGATCTTTAGAGTCAAATTCCATCTCTATTGCTACCATTCTAATTCAAGCCACAGTCTATCTCTCCTTGACTTCAACAGTAACCTTCTAACTAGCTTCCCTCAACCAATATGCACACTTGAACCCCAAACTCATTTGATTAACCACACACAGCCAAAGTGAGCTTTCCAAAGTATACATCTGAAATCATGGGACCTTCTGCCTCCACCTGATCACTATATCTAAAACACTCCAGTAGCATCTTGTTCTAATAATGTAAAGAAAAAAAATCCTTAATGTGGCCTACAAAATGCTAATTTTCTGAACCCTACCTACCGATTAGCACTATCTTGCACATCAACTCCACACTGCCCAAATCTATAGATACCAAGAAAAGCATTTCTATTAGTCAGCTTTTCCATATGAGGTAGCTATGGTTTTTGTGCTTTTCTAGTTCCCTTTGCTTCAAAGAAATGTTTAGCTTGACCAGTACCACTGACTATAAAAGATACTCCAATCCTGGTAACAAGTGGATCTGCCATACAGCTAGCTCTTCTGTTAGGTGCCATCTCCAAAACAAAGAAAAAAATATCATATAACTACTTGACACCTACTCTGCTCTGTTTAAATACAATTCTAAATCCAGGGTTTTTAAAAGTGTTATTAGTGCCAGTGATTTCTGTTAAAATTTTTGAATTTTATAAAACCTCCAGAAGACATTACAAATTGAGCAAAGCAATGACATTTTTGCAGGAGAAGAGAGAGTAGACTAAATTCTGAGAAATACCTAAATCCACTAAGAGATGGGTGCTTGTTAAAAACGTAAACTCTTGTGTCTTCTATACCTACCAAATCAGAATCTCTTTGGGAACACTCCAAAATATGCATTTTAATAAGTTCCTCAGGTGATACTTCTCCACATTAAAGGAGAGAGAGTCAAGTGAGGGAAGAGTTCCCAGGATCAGGCCGTCAGAAATATCAATTAGAAACTATGGAAGGAAGATGGAAAGGACAAAGGAGATTATGAAGAAGGGATCAGAGAAGCAGGAAAGAAACCATAACCGAAGTATCATGGAAACCAAGAAAGCAAGCTTTTCAAGGAGGGAGAAGCCAACTCAGCTGAATGGCAAAGTGAGGTCTTGTAACATGAGGACTGTGAAGTGTCCACTCAGTTGGGCCTCACAGAAGTAATTAATGACTTACTGTCACCAGTTTCGGTCAAGTGCTGGGGATGGAAGTCATTGTAGAGTGAGCTAACCACTGAATAAAAAGAAAACCTGGGAACAACCCCGTATCTATCAAAAGGAGAAAGTACTTCTATATAACATTCCACGGTGTGAATTTATTTATAAATAAAACTGAATAAATTACAGCTACATGCTGCAATATGGAGAAGTCTTAATAATATAATGTAAGTGAAAAAACTGAGTCCCAGAAGGCTATATTTAGAAAACAGTCTTTGTGTAATTTTAAAAATAATTAATATCAAATATTATATATTTCAGGCCTGCATAATTATTTGGTAAAATCATTTCTAAAGATAAAGGGAACAATATAAAATTTTAAAATTTGGTCACTTTGAGGGGTGAGGAAAGCAGGGGATGGTATAAACAAAGAGCACATATAGATTGAATGAGTGTCAATGTTCTAGTTCTCATGTGTTTATATAATTTCTATCACATGTGTTTATTATATCATTTAAAAATAAATATATGGGTTTCATTTCTGTCAGGAGAGCATGAAGAGCTCCATGGATTCACCCCTCACCCACACCCAGAGAAACTGGTGGAAAATTATGTAAAAAGAACAAACATTTAAAGTCTCTGGAAATGGACCTAAGAGCATACAGCAAATAAATTAACATCTATTCCACATATCTAAGAAGGGGTTAATATCCAAAATATGTAAGGAATTCATACAACTCAATATCGAAAAATAATAATAATAACCTGATTAAAAATGAGCAAAAGACATGTCTCCAAAGAAGATATACAAGTGGCCAACAGGTATATGAAAAGATGCTCAACATCACTAGTCACCTGAGACATGCAAATCAAAACCTCAGTAAGATATCATCTCACACCTGTTAGAATGGCTATTATCAAAAAAGAGACAAAAAGTACTGGCGAGAATATGGAGAAATTGGAACTCTTGTACATTGTTGGTGAGAATGTAAAATGGTGCGGCCACTATGGAAAAGAGTATGGAGGTTCCTCAAAAAATTAAAAAGGGAACTAACATATGAGCCAGAAATCCCACTTCTGGGTATATAGTATTCAAAAGAAGTGAAATCAGAACCTTCAAGAGATATCTGCACTCTCATGTTTATTGTAGCATTATTCACAATAGCCAAGACAGGAAACATCCTAAATGTCCATCAATGGGTAAAGGAGAAAGAAAATGTGGTATACAATGGAATATTATTCAACCTTTAAAAAGGAGGAAATTCTGCCATATGGAGCAATATGGATGAACCTGGAGGACATTATGCTAAGTGAAAAAAAACAGTCACAAAAAGGATAAATACTGCATGACTCCAACTACATGAGGTATCGAAAATAGTCAAATTCATAGAAGCAGAGAGTAGAATAGTGCGTGCCAGGGAAAGGGACGAGGAGAATGGGAAGTAGCTGTTCAACAGGTAATAAAGTCTCAGTTATGCAAGATGAACAGTTCTAGAGGGCTGCTTTGCAACAGAGTACTTATAACCAACAATAATGTATTGTAAACTTAAAAACTTAAGAGGATAGATCTCATGTTCAGTGTTCTGAATCCCAATTTAAAAAAAAAAAGAAAGGAAAGGAAGTAAATTTAAGGATAAGCTCAAGAATTGGGAAGGAAAAAATAAAATAAGATAAAGTCAACTTAATCTCCAAGGGCATTTGCTGAATCCAGGGGCGCTTGAGCTTTGATTTTTTTTCAAGGCCTCCGAGAGAGCTGAGGAGAGAGAAGTCCACCAAAAGATAGGGAGACCCCTGTATAAAAAAGAGCCCTGTGTAAAGAACTATATCCTCAGACCTCAGAAAAAGAGTGAAAGTAGAAATAAGTCTGTTCCCACTCTCAGCTCCAAGCAATAGCAAGTTAAACCACTCATCTTGAACTTTGGCACTGGGTGAAGAAGAACAAAAAGGAAAATTTCCTGGAAAATTCTCAACCAAAAATCAGCCCTTGTATGGGTTCCTGGCCTAAATCCATTCTTCCTGGATGATCCAAAACCCCTCAAGCCAAGAATTTAAATTCAAGTGGTATCAGACTTGAGGTTTTTAATGAACATAGAATATAAAATAATTATGTTTGATTTATCTAAGGAAATTTTTTGTTTTGAAAATATGAACAAGCAAAAAACAAAAGAAATGAACAATGAGATTTAAAAATAAATAAAATTTCAATAAAAGAAAAATTCAGTAATTGAAATCTAAAACAATGGATAATGGATAGGTTTAATAACATTTGACATAGCTAGAAAGTCACTGAATTGGGAGATGAATAATAATACACAAACACTTAGATAATGTTTAAATACTTGCTTACTATTCCAAACACTTTAAAAATATTAATTCATTTAATCCTCAAAACAATCCTATGAGGTAAGCACCATTTATTTTCCCACTGCAGGTAAGAATAAAAGAGGCATAGATTAAATAAATTGCCTAAAACTAACATTTGGAGGAGCCACCTCCCAAACAAGAGCAAAAGATTCCAGATAAATCATTTAACCTACCCTCAAAATTATTACTTAAACCCTTAGATTAATTGACAACAATTAGTCTGTTAGTCTGTTTTATATTTTAAATCATATCCTAAAAGAATAGTTTGGGTATAATTATTAATTGTTTTTATACTTGTAATTACCAATTAGGTTATTTTTCTAGATAAGAAAAAACTTGAATGGCATCAGAAAGATCTGATCATTGAGACCTTAAGGCTATAATCCATACATCATCATATCTTATGCATGTATTATATATGTTAATATTTTTTCATACAAAGATGTGAAGTGGTTTCCAGGAAATAAAATCAAAATATCAACATATCAATAAAAAAATGTCAAGACCAAGAAAATCTAAATTAGATTAAAAGATCAAGCCTCAAGAGAGAGGTAGAAGCTTCTAGGCTTCTTGGAGGGGTTACTTTGAACAGAGCCCTGGAGGATACATAGACCATCAGTAGCCACATTATCAGAATAAATAAGGGTACACACTATAAAACCTCATCTTAATCAGATGTGCTAGTGTGTTTTTAGGGATTTTATTTGGAGACTTTTTCCAAACTTTTTTTTTTTTTTTTTTTGCGGTACGCGGGCCTCTCACAGTTGTGGCCTCTCACATTGCAGAGCACAGGCTCCGGACGCGCAGGCTCAGCGGCCATGGCTCACGGGCCTAGCCACTCCGCGGCATGTGGGATCCTCCCAGACCGGAGCACGAACCCGTCTCCCCTGCATTGGCAGGTGGACTCTCAACCACTGCGCCACCAGGGAAGCCCTTTCCAAACTTTTTGATGCAATTTTTAAGTTGTTTCTCATTGACCACTGATAGCTGGATTCACCATTTTAAGCTTCAGACTCTCTATATCAGGTTTGCTTTTCTGAGAGTCTTTATGGAATCAATTATGACACTATCATTTATCTGATTTAATATGCTTCTCAAAATATAATTTTTTTCTGTATTTTTAGTACATTTTTGCACTGTTTATTATCCTAGGGAAAACCAATCCTAAAGGCATTTTATACAAAATTGTCTGGTTTCTGGAACTCAATACATTTTATAGTGCTTGGAACATTTCACTGTCCATCCATGTCACTTTGCTTTCCTCAAAAATAAATTTATATTGATTCATGATGTACCACACTTTTCCATTATTCTAGTGAGGCACATTTTCAGATTATTTCTCCAAAGTTTACTCTTTACAAAAGCATTAAATATAGCATGAGATGGAGTTTTGTGACTTCATCAAAAAACGTAACAGTTTTCATCTAAAAATGTAGTTTTGGGTTTTATTACAGTACAAGTCTAAATATTATATTTGTAGATTTGTGTCAAATTTCCCCATGGATTTTTTTTTTTTTAGAAATGTGTTACACACGAATGTTGCCAACTTGCAATTCTAAAATTGTAAATTATAAAAAATATTTTTGAAGAAAAGAGGTAGGTGTCACCTTATATCATCCTTAAGTGGGGACTTGATAATAATATACCAATCAGTGAATTAAACTTTAAACTTAAAGTTGAAGAACAAAGTGATAAGAATAGGAAAGAAGATATTTTTCCCAGGCAAGTAAATAATGTGACTTTAGGTCAGCCTTTTGGAGCACAGTCGGGAAAACCAAAATAAGAAAAGAGATGCAACTGGCAAAAAGACAGAAAAGACAGTAAAAAAGTGGCTCAGTGACTCCATAGTAAGAAGAGGATAAAGGAACACATTGCCCCTTTATTACATGGAGAGAAAAGCAATAACAGTGGATACCAAAAAGCCACAGGTTTAAAATTGTTTTGTTGAGGATATTATTTTTTTCCAAACTGAGTCAAAACTTCACAGCTGAGAGGACTAGAAGGGCTAGCACACTGAAGAAACTTTCAAAATGTTTTCAGTACTGTGACTTCCTGTCATACTTATCATCTAAATACCATATTTTAAAACATAACCATATATTATGCTGTATTTTATCTAATTGTTTCATACAAACACACACACACACACACACAAACATACACACCACTATTAGTATATTCTAATTAGACTATAAACTTCTTGAATAGAGAAACTGCTTTATACTTACTTCATAATGCCAGTTTCCAGCTTAGAATAAAGTGGATAGCAGACAGTCTAAAAAATATTTGTTAAATTGAATTAGGATTGGTAAAATATCTGATAGGATTTATCAAAAGTTGTCTTTCAGGAGGTCTGACTTTCAGAAAAGTAAAATACAATACACTGTAGCAGCCTGAACTTCATCTTGATTATTCAGATGATACCTTAGATATTTATTTTCATTATAATGTGTATCTCAGGACTTTGAGGTTTTAATTTTTATCAGTGTGAGAAAAAACACAAAAATACTTAGTAACAGAGACACTTTTAATTGAAACATTATAGACAACCCAGTTTAGATGGTATGCATTGTTTTAAAATCTACATTTATTGCATTGTGTAGCTCACACAATTCATGGACATAAAATGATTGAAGCACAGAACCAAGAGCTGCTATGTGCAGACAAGGACTATAGCTGCATTCCACAAGAGCTGTGATGGCAACCATTCATTTTCAGCTCTGGTCCAACCTAGGAGAGCCTCTCCCTTCAAAACATCCTCCCCAGCCCCTAAGGCAGGCAGAATGTTGACCACGAGGAATCCAAGGACAGCTAGCAGTAAGCTCAGATATAGAGAGAGATTTTTAGCACCTTGAAAACCAAAAAGAAGTCACTCCCAGGGTGGTAAGTGCTGGAGGCCAGGAGATAACAGAAAGAAAGCATAGAAGAGAAAGAGCTGCATCCCTTTAACAGGTTAGTGAACAGTATCTTTACATTCTGAATTTCAAGCTATTGTAGACCCAGAGAGTGGTCATTTTTTAATGACCACTTAGCAATTAGTAATGAGGGCCCTGATACAGAGAAGGGAGAGGCCTCATGAATTACAGCACAGGACAAAAATAGTTTAAGACACTGAAGACAATCCTAGACAAGGTCACCTAAAACAAAGATACAAATTTGAACCCAACCAGAAAAGAGATGAAAATATAATTACAAGTGTATCATCGTACATCATATATAAGTATCCTGAAGTGGGGGTAGAATAAACTGAGCAGACACTTGGCTCGGACCCTGGCATTTTCTATCTATTTGATCCTGGAAATGAACAGGAAGCTAACCACTTAGAGTCTCAGTAGCACTTACTTTTATGTTTTGTGAAAATGGCCCACCAAGTGGCTTTTGGGATCTTAGTTCCCCGACCAGGGACTGAACCCCGACACTCGGCAGGGCAGTGAAAGCTCGGAGTCCTAATCACTGGATGCCAGGGAAATCCTGTGATTATTTTCAAAGCCCCTGCTCTGGCATTAGACAGGTTACAGGTGGACAACAAGTAGAGCCTATTTTTATTATTTCTCTCACTTGTTCTAACTGTTCTTCTTTTAAGAAAAATGAATAGGACGCTTTCATGATTCTCATTCTGTAGAGTCACTTCAATTACTTTTAAATAATGCTATGATTTCTCTATATATCCAGAGTTAAAGAAACTCCTTCAGTCAAGGACATGAAGCAAAATGGATTAACAATGCCAACTCCAGAAAGGAGGTTTAACAAGCCAGTGTCTGGGGTTTTTTTGGGGGGTGGGGGGAGAGGGGGACTCTCAAAAATAGTGACAGGAGCTTTCACTATGTTTTTTCAGCTTGTATCTTGATAATTATGAGTTCAGAAGTCAAGAGATGGTTGCTTGGAGGGGTAGCAAAAGTACTACTCTTTCACCACAATTTTTAGATCTGAGAACATTGGGCATCGAAAGCTTTAAAATGTACATATTGAGGGTTCAACATAAAGTACGTAACCATGCTATGTACGTTGTACATGCTATTTTGTCTTCTTTCCTTTAAAAGGAAAGGAAAAGTGACATAGGTTAATCCATTTTACATAATCACATGTTAATTATTAAATGAAACCATGTACTTGTTTTTCTTCAGATGCTACTAAATGAATCTAAACCCAGACCCTATAGAAAACAGTATAATATCAATTACAGCAAAACATTTAGGATCAGGATTTGACACTTTCAAGTCTCTCACTGACATACCATCATTTGATACCTGAAGTTGCTGAATTATTGTTACTTTCCTTGACCTGGTGCTACTTTAGAAGACATAATTACCAGGAACTTTGATTGTCTCTATCACTAAGTATGAATGATTCACTTTTTAGAAGAAGGAGAGTTGGAGGATCTGGAGCAGAGATGACAGACAGCATTGTTGAACTCCTCTCCCACCTACACGCTATCCTCACCTACTTCCACCTCACCCTCTTCCAGAAAGGAGTGATGTTGCTGCAATGAGTCATTGGAGTTCAGTGCAGCACAAACCTAAATTCCAGGGAGAGGCTTTTGTCCTCTTGATTCATTTGGACTAATATGTCCATCAAAAACAAAACAAAAATTAAATAAATAAATAGCGTAAGGTCCAAGAACTAAGACTAGACCACAGCTATCATAAAGAAGAGCTGTTTTCCACTGTGTGTGTGTGTGCATGTCTGTGTTTCTTATTGATGATTTCACTGCTCTGCCTCTAAGTACTATTCATTCAGATTAGCACAAGGTGTTCTACTCTGGGTTCAAATTTGTTTACATATAAAAACACATGTGTTCAGATTTAATTTGTGATGTATTTTGATAAGCATTATCAAAATGACCACTAGGTTAAGTGCCAGTGGTATGATTACTTACTGCCCAGTTACTCATATTTTCAGCTATCCAAGGCAGGACCACCCTTTATGTTCCTCAAAATAGAGTTGGCTACATGATTTTTTTTTAATGTACCTATTTATAAAAACAAAGTATTTTTTTTACTATACCAAGAGTGATTTATTAGAGAGAATAATACTTGGTTTCAGAATTTCTCAAATCTAGCAAAAATATCCATAAAACCCTCCTAACAACCGGTTTAAGAGCAAAATTTCATACACACACAAAAAAAGGACTAAAATAAGTTATTTCCACACTTTCCACAGGTTTCTTGCTGAACTGTGAACTAAGAAGGTTTTCCCTGAAAATTATTCACTTGAGAAAGTTTAAACAATTGGGTGGAAATGATTGACAGAATGTTTTCTTCAAAATAAGTGACTGCCACCTGTAGCTCAGTGCCACTCACATGGAAAGTCCTTAATAAATGCCTGTTGACGGCTGTGTATGTTTCAAGTACACACTCCATTAGCATCACTGATCCACATTCTTTGTACCATGATGCTTTAGTTAAATATGAAGTGCCAGTATTTATAATTGTGGTTTAGGGTTCATTCAGTCAGCCAGTCAACAAACACTTATTAAGTTCCTGATATTCATTTTTTTATTCCTTCATTCAACAAATTGTATTCAATGCCTACAATACACCAGATACTGGCCTTATCTTGGGAGGTTCAGCAGTGAATCCAATTGACAGTTTCCATTTTCTCCAGGCACTTGCAGACCAGTGAGGAGAGAGGGAAAATAAACAAGGAAGCAAATAAATATGTAAGTAAGACTGGTGCTAAGTGCTTAAAACAGAGTAATGGGATAGAGTCTGACTTAAAGGAGAGGGAAGACCTATTTTAGAAACTAAAGACAAGAAAAGTCTCCCTTAAAGATTGGCTACTGAAATAAATCTAGTTAGCCAATGAAGTACCCGAAGAAAGAAATATCCGGGCAAACAGAGAGTTAGGGTAAAAGTACAGGAATGGGAATGAGTGTAGTAATTTTGAGGAACAAAGACTAATGTGATTGAAACAAGAATGATAAATATTTTGATTTTATCTTAATTTACCTTAAAGACATTTGGGCAGTTTTTAAAACCAGATTTATGGAAGAATAATTAATGCAAACAATTTGTGTGAAAAATTTGCCCATTTTAAGGATGTAGTTTAATGAGCTTGTTGAATGTGTATAATCATGTAACCATCACCCTACTAACGTAATTCAGATATAGAATATTTCCATCACTCCACAAATTACCTTGCAGTCAATCCCATTCCCCACCACAAGCCACTGGGAATCACCATAAATTTGGCATATAAATGAAATCATATAGTATACAGTGTGCAGTCTTTTGTTTCTGACCTCTTATACTCAGCACAATGCTTTTGAGATTCATTCATGATGTCGCATGGTGATGTGAAATCCTATTCGATAACTAAGAAGCAATGTTGACTCGGCAATTAGATATACAAGTCTGGACTCAGGGGAAAGATCAGATCTATTGTCTCAACATCTAGATGATATTTAAAAGCATGGGATTAGATGATACCACCAAATGGCAGAATGAGGGAGTGACACCTGGGGCCCTGCAATGTTGAAAAGAGGCAAAGAAGCCACTAGATTGCAAAGAGATATCTAATGAAATAGGGAGAAAATATGTGATATCACAGAAGCCAAGAGAAGGCATTTCAAGAAGAGAATGGTCAGCTGTGTCAAATATCAAGTAGGATGAGGTCTTAGTACTGATTTGTCAAGCTGGAAATTGTTGATTACCTTGATAAGAGCTATTTTAATGGCTCTGTGCCAGACATTGAAAAATGCTTGGTATGACACAGTGAACAAAGCAGAAGTGATATTCTCTCTTAGAATTTACTGGCTAATATGTGTGTCTTCAGTTTGGTTCTTTATTAACTGTATGTTTTGACTGTGAATTTAACATGTAACTAGCTATTCAACAGATGAGTTTAGAACTTTGGAGAAAATTTGAATTCTTTGAGTCTTATTCTTCATCCTCTAAACAAAATTTTGATACAACTATACTAGAGAAGAACAAAACATTATAATTTTAATGCTAACCATGAGGGAAGGATATCATTTCTTTTTTTTTTTTTTTTTTGTGGTATGCGGGCCTCTCACTGTTGTGGCCTCCCCCGTTGCGGAGCACAGGCTCCGGACGCGCAGGCTCAGCGGCCATGGCTCACGGGCCCAGCCACTCCGCGGCATATGGGATCCTCCCAGACCGGGGCACGAACCCGTATCCCCTGCATCGGCAGGCGGACTCTCAACCACTTGCGCCACCAGGGAGGCCCTCATTTCTTTATCTTATATTTAAAGGAAAATATTTACTCTTTTATAAATTGATAATTCAGAATATGTTTGAAGACACAACCAATTAGCTGCAGTAATTTGCATTTTATGTTTTTTCATTAGTTTCCTAAGTCTTTTTCTGCTGTTTCTGTAATGAAAATGCCATCTTTCAAAGGTGAATGACTTTTTTTGTATTTGCTTGGTAATGAGCTTTCTTTAATTATCAATTGGCTTATTTCACAGATTTCAAAGTAAACATAGCTGTTGGTGTTGCAAGACTAGCAAACTCATGTAATATTAAGTTTGCTTCTTTAACTTGGTGCAAAATTATTTCTCAACTACAAATGTATTGGGTAGCTTTTTTGTTTCTATAATTTTTTTGTTGTTATTTATTTTACTGTTTTTGCTGAGTTTTTTATATAAACTGGATTCAGACCAATATTCACCAAACATCAAATACAAACTCCACAAAGTACCATATACTTGACTTGTTTAATCCAAACCTCAGTGGTATATTCCCCCCACAGCATTATAGGAAGACAAATGAGAAGTGAACATAAGACACCACACAAGTAAAAACCCTGAATCATAAATTATTTTTTCCTCCAAATGCATACAAATTTTGATTCTCAGGCCTAACCCACCAAGGATAAAAAGGACTGAGACAGATATGTCTAGTATATTTTAAGTCTAACTGACTAGCTTTAAAAACATAAATCCAATATTATCATTAAT
Source organism: Mesoplodon densirostris (assembly GCF_025265405.1). Taxonomy (NCBI): domain Eukaryota; kingdom Metazoa; phylum Chordata; class Mammalia; order Artiodactyla; family Ziphiidae; genus Mesoplodon; species Mesoplodon densirostris. The sequence continues at coordinate 29,110,942 of NC_082674.1, forward strand.
AAATGTTAGGTACACTGGAAACTCCATTAACCATCCGTGACTTAATTGTTTAATTGTTCAGTAGGTGAACTTTCACCCTGAGAGGTATCTTTAAGCAACTGAAAAGTCTGGTTATTTAAAACTGGTGAAGTCTAGTTGTACATCTTTATAGATTTATTGTGATCAAAATAAGTCTTACAGTTCGCTATAGCAGCATAAAGGAAAAGAAGAAAGAGAGAAATGATTGAAAAACAACGTACAAACCAAAATAAAACTTAAAACACATTTACACAAGAGCAGATATGTTTGCTCTTCACAGGCCTGAGGAAAACAGTGATGAGTGAAGTTTGGTTTCTTAGACTCTTTCTCTTCTTATCATACTCCCTACTCCAGGTATAAAGACCAGATCCTTATTTCCACGAACTTCCACCACAGACCATACCAGTCAGGATAGATCATGCCATGCTGCAATTACAAGCAACACCAAAATCTCAGTGGCTTAAGCAACACAAAAGTCTCCTGCACAATCCAGGGCTGCAAGTCCTCAGTAGCACCTCCCTCCGTCTGTTGCATCTCTCTCTACGTGTTCCACACTCTCTACAGCAGGGGAAGAGAGCACTGGAGAGTCAGAGACTTGAACTAGCAATCAAATGCCTCAGCAGAGAAGCCACAGCCATCTTACAACCCAAAGGCCAGAACTAATCATATAAGCCTGCCTCACTGCAAGGGATGCAGCAAAGTGTAATTCTCCCAATGTGTGCAGAAAAAGAGGAGTGTCAAAAATGAACTCTAGAAGTTTCTATATACTGGCTCTACTGAAACAATGCCCAAGCTCTCAATCTTTCCTACTCTGCAAAATTTGCTCAGAATTTGATTGGCAAAGTTGTCAGAAACCTTACTCTCCTGACACTTCTGTCCCTCATGATACACATGAGCAATGCAATGGAGGGGAAAGGCCTTGTCCTGGGTCCCTCAACACACCAGACAGGACTTCTCTGACCATTCCTGTGATTTTTTCCACCAGGTCATGACTCTTCGACTCTGGGTTGAACTCCTCTCCTCCACTTCAGACTCGTTTATCAAATGCCTACTAGCATCTCCACCTGTGTGTCTAAAAGAGATCTCAAACCAACATGCCCCACAGGGAACTCCTGATCTTTATGCAAAAATCTGCTCCAGTGAATGGCAACTCCATTTTCCCAACTGCTCAGGCCAAAATCTTGGAGTCCTCCTTGATTCTTCTCTGTCATACCCCCATCTAATCCATCAGGAAATTCTTTCCCCTCTAACTTCATAATACATCCATGACTGACATAAACTGGCTGAGTCATCCATTTGGTTGGTCAGTGCCTCTTCCACAGGGAGAACTCCCTGGTATATGTTAACAGGTGATACAAGTATCTTTACCCTCTGTGCCTACTCTGATAGGTCCATCTGCTCTCCTCTTGTCCAGACATATCTGTCCCCAATATGCTCATCTTGCTCCTTCCAGAACATGATCAATCAGCTAAGCCATTTTGCCAGTGCCCATCATCCACATTTATCCTTACCTCAGGCAATTTCTCTCTCCAAATAAAGTGGACTACCAAGACAATATCCAAAGTTGTGTCCACCGGGAGAATTTCCCTTCTCCATTGTCTTTCAGGGCCACCTCAGAATGGGGTTGTAGTGTACCAACAGTCGACGTGGATATTCACAGCAGTCAAAACTGATATTCACAAACATGCCAGGCCAACCCATTCATGAACCAAGCTTGGATTTTTTTCCCTCCTCTGTCAGCTAGTTATAAGGAACCCCAGCCCACACCGTAAGACCGAGGTGTGAGCAAAATTCAAGGTACTGGTACAACTGTGATGGGTGATATGGGACTTGGGGCTTCCGTTCTTGTCGTTTACCTGTACCCTCTATACCTGCTCAAGCCCACTTCCAGATTTACTACTTCAAGCCCTACTAAGTTAGATTATTGATGGACCCAATTTGGTGGATCGGACAGTAACTAGTTCATCATGGGCAGTTATGGCCATCCCATTCAGTCTGCTGGGGTAGTAGCATGACAGGATCTGATTTTCAAATAATATATAGTTCTCTGCTGCAGATGGCACTACTTACTCCAGGAAGTTAGGACTTTACTCTCAGACTCTCCTATTGTGGCCTGGCACAGGCGCCACTGCAACATTCTTTCCTCCGACTGATATCTCCAGCACTGTGGGATTGGCCAAGTCATCTGGTCCAAGCCACAGGATTGCTTGCATCACAGTCTAGGTATGCTACAGAGTGCTTTCCGGGCCTCGCTCAAAGTTAGCAGTATTTTACAACGTCATTCAGCAAATGATTGGAGCAATATTTCCAAGTGCAAAGTATGCTGCCCACCAAAAGTTGAGGAGGTTTACCAAGTTTTATTGCTTCTCCTTTAGGCCTGTGGTGGCCCCTGAATCTATAGGGTTTATCTCCTACCCTTTGGACCTCACTTCTCTTACTAAGGTTTTAGGAGTACTCACCACTTGTAGCTCCTCACATGCAATTTATCAATATAAAATTATATTGATACAAAGTATTGATGTTGACATATTAAAACATATTGATGTCATCAATATAAAAGAACAATGTGATGTTCCACAGAATATCTAAATGTTCCAGGTCCCTTTAGACCATATTATGACAGAGAAAAGAAGAATTCACATAGCCCCAGGGCAATATCCTGATGGTATAATGTCATTGTACAAGGGAACTGCTTCTGATATTTCTTCCTGATGAATACGGAAAACACATTTGGCAGATCAATAACCACATACCACGTACCCACGGTTTTGTTAATTTGCTCTAACAAAGATGCCACATCTAACACAACAATTGCAATTGGGCTTCCTACTTGGTTAAGTTTGTAATGGACCTCTCTCACCGACCATGATCCACTTGGTTTTAGTAGGGATCAGATTATTGATTAAAATGGGGAAATAAGGGGACCACAATGCCTGCAATTGCTGTCAACTACTAGGTCCATTCCAATGCCATTTTTTGAACCTGGGGAATGACATAGTAGTCATGGACTTGGTGGGTCCATGAACCCAGGGGACCCAGGGAAGAATGATCTAGGCTAGAATTCCAGGTATTAGCTGGAATTCCAGGTATTACCTCACGCCCATATTCCTTTATCCTAAAAACGGAAATATAATGCAGAGAGAAAATGTCTTTGCAGCTTCTTCAGCTACATTTATAGCTTTGCCAGGTAGCTTAAAAGAAGGAAAGTGTAGTGGTTTTTGAAGCCACTGAATCAGCCATCATTTAAAAGTCAGTCACGAGATCAGCCAAGATGGCGGAGGAGAAACGACCCTGAGTTCGTCTCCTCTCACGAGCACACCAAAACCTCATCTATCTGCAGAACAACCATCTATGAAAAAGACCGAAACCTACCAGAAAAGATTTTCTGCAAGTGAAAACATAAAGACAGGTAAGAGGGGCGGACTCACGGTATAATTAAGTCCCATACCGCCCCCGGGGTGGGTGACCGACTAACTGGAGAATATAGTGCCGAGGTTCTCCCACAGGAGTGAGAGCTCTGAGCCACACATTGGGCTCCCCAGCCTGAGGGTCCTGCTCCGGGAAAACGAGCCCCCAGAGCATTTGGCTTCCAAGGCCAGTGGGGCTTAATTTCGGGAGTCCCAACGGACTGAGGGAAACAGAAACTTCACTCTCAAAGGCACACACCAAATGTCACGCGCACCGAGACCCAGGGCAAAAGTAGTAATTTGATAGGAGCCGAGGCCAGACCTACCTGCTGGTCTTGGAGAGTCTCCTAAAGAGGCGGAGGGCAGCTTCGGCTCATGCTGGGGCAGAAATATTTAGGCGCTCGTTCTACCGCAACAAGCCGGCCCCAGCTGGCGCCACTGTGGGGGCTCCTCTCTCTCGCTCGTTTGCGCCAGACCTGGCCCCGCCCAGCAGCCTGCGGCTGCCAGAGCTAAAACACCTGCCTCAGACCAGGCCTGGCCCCGCCCACCAGCCTGCAGCTGCTGGAGTTGGGATGCCCGCCTCAGGCCAGACCGGGCCCCGCCCAGCAGCCTGAAGGCGCCAGAGCTCGGACGCCTGCCTCAGGCCAGAGCTGGGACGCCTGCCTCAGGCCAGACCGGGCCCCGCCCAGCAGCCTGAAGGCGCCAGAGCTCGGACGCCTGCCTCAGGCCAGAGCTGGGCCACCCGCGTCAGGCCAGACCGGGCCCCGCCCATCAACCTGCAGCCCGCCAGAGCCGGGACGCCTGGCTCAGGCCAAAAGACTAAGCGGACAAGAACACAGCCCCACTCAGCAGCTTCCGGAGCCCACAGTCACCTCTAGGCAAACCGCTACACACGGCCCTGCCCACCGGCGGGCCAGACAACAGCTCCACCCACCAGTGGGCAGAAAACCACAATCCCACAGCCGGCCAGACCCTGCCCTGGGACAAGCTGGACCCCAGCCCTGCCCACTAGCAGGCCAACACAAGCTTTGGGACACCCCGGACCCCATACCTAGCTGTGTCGGGAACTCACACACACCCCAGAAATCTGACACCAGCTCTGGGATCCCTGGGTACTGCATTTGGACTCAGGACCTGGCCCTGCCTGCCCTTAGTCCGGCACCAACCCCAGGACCTGGCTTCACCCACCAGTGGGAGGGCAATAGCCCCAGAGTCTTCTGGACCCTGACTCCACCCACCAGTGAGCCCGCACTAGCCCCGGGGTCCCCTAGGGTTCTGCAGCCAGCCAACTAGTGACCAGGCCCCACCAACCAGCAAGGGCAGCAGCATCTACAAAAGGCAGGGCCTGGCAACCCACCAGACTAGGGGCCAACCAAGCATAACAGATCACACACATAGTCAACCTGCCGCAACAGAAGGACCCACACAGCCTTCTTAAAGGAAATCCCTAGAACATATAGCTTGGTGATGAGAGGGAAGTACACTGCTGGGACACATAGGACATCTCCTACAGAAGGCCACTTCTCCAAGGTCGAGAAACGTAAATAACCTACCACATACATAAAAATACAACTAGCAACTTAGACAAAATGAGGCAGCAGAGAGACATGTTCCAGATGAAGGAACAAGATAAAACCCCAGAAGAAGAACTAAGTATAGTGGATATAGGCACTCTACCTGAGAAAGAGTTAACAGTAATGATCGTAAAGATGGTGAAAGAACTCAGGAGGAGAATGGATGCAGAGAGCGAGAAGTTAGAAGCCTTTAGCAAAGAGTTAGAAAATATAAAGAACAACCAAATAGAGATGAAAAATATAATAGCTGAAATGAAAAATACATAGAAAGAATCAGTAGTAGACTAAATGACTCAGAAGAAAGAATCAGGGAGCCGGAAAACAGAGTGGTAGAAATCACAACTGCTAAACAGAAAAAAAGATAAAAGAATTAAAAGAAATGAGGACAGTTTAAGAAACCTCTGGGACAACATCAAGGGCACTAATATTCACATTATAGGGGTCCCAGAAGGAGAAGCATGAGAGAAGGAGGGCCAAGAACGTATTTGAAAACGTAATAGCTGAAAACTTCCCTAATCTGGGAAAAGAAACAGTCATCCAAGTCCAGGAAGCACAGAGAGTCCCGTACAGGATGAACCCAAAGAGGAACACACCAAAGACACATTGTAATTAAAATTACAAAAACTAAAGATAAAGAGAGAATATTAAAAGCAGCAAGGGAAAAGCAACAAATAACATACAAGGGAACTCCCATAAGGCTATCAGCTGATTTTTCAGCAGAAACTCTGCAGGCCAGAAGGGAGTGGCATGATATTTAAAGTGATGAAAGGGAAAACCCTGACCAAGAATATTCCACCCAGCAAGGCTCTCATTCAGATTCAACGGAGAAATCAAAAGCTTTACAGACAAACAAAAGATAGATGAGTTCAGCACTACCAAACCAGCTTCACAAGAAGTGTTAAAGGAACTTCCCTAGGAGAAAAAGAAAAGGCCACAACTAGAACAAGAAAATTACAAAATGAAAAATTCACCAATAAAGGCAAACATATAGTAAAGGTAGGAAATCATCCACATACAAAGCTAGTAAGGAGAGGGCTTCTCTGGTGGCGCAGTGGTTGGGGGTCCGCCTGCCAACTCAGGGGACACGGGCTCGTGCCCTGGTCCGGGAGGATCCCACATGCCGCGGAGCGGCTGGGCCCGTGAGCCATGGCCGCTGAGCCTGCGCATCCGGAGCCTATGCTCCGCAACGGGAGAGGCCACAACAGTGAGAGGCCCACGTACCGCAAAAAAAAAAAAAAAAAAAAAAAAGCTAGTAAGGAGATTAAAAGACAAAAGTAGTAAAATCATCTATATCCACAATAAGCAGTTAAGGGATACACAAAATTAGATGTAAAATATGATATTGAAAACAGTAATCATGAGGGGAGGAGACTACAACTGCAGGTTTTTTTAATGCATTTGAAATTAAGAGATCAGCAACTTAAAACAATCATGTATATATATAGACTGCTATATAAAAACCCCATGCTAACCACAAATCAAAAATCTATAATAGATATACACATAAAAAAGAAAAAGAAATCCACTCAACACTAAAGGTAGTTATCAAAAATATAAGAGAAGAGAACAAAAGAAGAAAGGGAAAAGAAAACCTACAAAAACAAACCCAAAACAATTAACAAAATGGCAATAAGAACCTACATATTGATATTAACCTTAAATGTACTAAATGCTCCAACAAAAAGACATAGAGTGGCTAAATGAATACAAAACAAGATTGGTATATATGCTGCCTACAAGAGGTTCAGTTCAGATCTAGAGACACACACATACTGAAAGTAAGGGAATGGAAAAAAGTATTCTATGCAAATGGAAATCAAAAGAAAGCCAGACATTTGATTTTAATTTGCAGCAGTTGATTATTGGTGAGTGAGAACATTTCTCCTGTGTTTGGTTACTGGCTGTGAATTACCTTCTGGTGTCCTCTGCTTGTTTAGAATTAAATTGAAGGGTTGACAATAATAAAGATTGATGACCAATTTTTATTATAAAAAAAAAAAAAAAAAAGCCAGAATAGCAAGACTCAGACAAAATAGACTTTAAAATAAAGACTGTTGGGCTTCCCTGGTGGCGCAGTGGTTGAGAGTCCGCCTGCCGATGCAGGGGACACAGGTTCGTGCCCCGGTCCGGGAAGATCCCACATGCCGCGGAGTGGCTGGGCCCGTGAGCCATGGCTGTTGAGCCTGCGCATCCGGAGCCTGTGCTCCACAACGGGAGAGGCCACAACAGTGAGAGGCCCACATATTGCAAAAAATAATAATAAAGACTGTTACAAGAGATAAAAATGGAATCATAATGGGATTTGGGGCTCCCAATGATCAGAATCAGTTTGGACTCTGGATTTAACAACCTTCAAAGTTCTAGGTATTTCTCTCTGCCCAGTACATGGTTACCAGAGTAAATGACCATAAATCCCTTTGGGGAAGGATTAAAGGAATGACTAGACTATACAACTTCTGTGTTTATGCAGGGTACTTCATCATAGGAACTTTATTTCTGCTAATGAATCTGAGATTTGGTTTAGGTCTGGAAACAGAACAAGGAATTGTGACTTTTTCACTGAAGTGGCTGACCCCAGTCTTCTGCTCATTCTTTTTTTGTTTGTTTGTTTTGTTTCTGCTCATTCTTGATCTCTTCTGACTATATATGCAGCAGCATTCTTTTCGCCTGCCCATCTATCTTGTTCTATAAATACCAAGTTATATTAGCCATCTCAATAGATCTCTCTGTCTCAGGACACCTGGCTGCCATTTCAAATTTTCTATCATAGTACTTAAGCCCACCTTATGTCTTGCCTTTAAGTGCTGCCACGTAACCACTGCTATTCTGAGATCTTTGTCATTCCCACTGCTGCTCAACAGAGCCAGTTTCATGGACATTCAACCAGCACAGCCCCACAGGCCCTGCACTCAGTGTCCCCATATTTGGAGATCAGTGCTCTTTTGTCACCATCTTGAATTTGCTTTTATAAGTGAAATTTGATGGGACGATGAAGCATACCTTAGGGACTTGGAACCTTGGATCATATGTGGTTCCAGCTCCCATCACTTCACTCACCCTAGAACAAGTTCTTGACCAAGCACTCTTCCTGCTTAGTGACCACTGCCCCCTTCCATGCCCAGCAGGGGCCTGAATACAGATGTGGGTGACTGGGGTCAGGCATATGCACTGCACACCTGGAAGGGTCTACTATCACCCTGCAAGTACATATCTCATGCCCAAGGAATCACACTGTAGATAGCAAATAAAAACAACAAAAAAATGACGGGTCAAGAAAGACCAAAGAGGAAAGGAAGAAGCTTTTTTCCTGATTTTTTCAGATTCATTGAGACATATTTGACATATAACATTGTTAAGTTTAAGGTGCACATGTGATGATTTGATACATTTACATTTTGAAAAATGATTACCACAATAAGTTTAGTTAATACATTTATCACCTCATATAATTACTATTCTTTGCTGTGGTGGTAGTCATGAGAACATTTAAGATTTACTTTCTTAGCAACTTTCAAGTATATAATACAGTATGAAGTAGAGATACCATGCTGTACATTAGATCTCCAAAACTTATTCATCTTCTAACTGAAGTTTATACCCTTTGACCAACATCTCCTAACTTCCCCCAACACCTCCCTCTGCAACCCCTGGCAATCATCAATTTACTCTCTGATTCTATGAGTTCCACTTTTTAAAGATTCCACATATAAGTGATATCATACAGTATTTGTCTTTCTCTGTCTGACTTATCTCACTTAGCATAATGCCCCCAAGTTGTTTCATTCATGTTGTTACAAATGGCAAGATTTCCTTTTTTTATGGTTGAATTATATATATATATATATATATATATATATATATATACACATCCATTATATATCCTTCTTTATCCATTCATCTGTCGAGAGACATTGAAGTTGATTCCGTGTCTTGGCTATTGTGAATAATGCTGCAATGAACAGATATCTCTTCAAGATAGTGATTTCATTTCCTCTGGCTATATACTCAGAAGTAGGATTGCTGAATCATATAGTAGTTCTATTTTCCATTTTTTCACGACCCTCCATACTGTTTTTCACTGTGACTGCACAAATTTACATTCCCACCAACAGTACACAGGGTTCCCTTTCTCCACATCCTCCCAACACTTCCCTTTTGGCAATAGGTATTCTCACAGGTGTGAGATGATATCATATTGTGGTTCTAACGTGCATTTCTCTGATGATTAGAGGTGCTGAACACCTTTTCATGTACCTGGTAGTGCTCTCAATCATCTACATAGATATCCATCTCAGATATGAGGGTACATCCTTTCCTTACCAAGACCTTACTTTGGTTTGGGGTTAAAAGTTTTAAAACCCTATAGAATGCAGTCAAATATCCACTTATTGGGACTTTCCTGGTGGCACAGTGGTTAAGAATCCACCTGCCAATGCAGGGGACAAAGTTTCGATCCCTGGTCCGGGAAGATCCCACATGCCGCAGAGCAACTAAGCCCGTGCAGCATAACTACTGAGCCTGCGCTCTAGAGCCCGTGCTCCACAACAGGAGAAGCCACCACAATGAGAAGCCCACGCACTGCAACGAAGAGTAGCCCCCGCTTGCCACAACTAAAGAAAGCCCGCGTGCAGCAACAAAGACCCAACGCAGCCAAAAATTTAAAAATTAAAAAATCCACTTATTATCAAACTTTCTGTCAGAGGATTATCCAACAGAAAATTTTATCTGCATAACTATATATACAAAATTAACTTCATTTTCTACTCAAACTTCACTTCCCCAAAGGTCCAGAGCTGTGTGGATAACACCCCTGCCCTGGCAATAACCAAACTCAAAACTCAAGCATCTCTTTTGACTCCTCAAGAAGTAACATCTCTCTCACAATTCTACACTTCCATGACTGCCATTCTTAATTTCTCACTTTCAAGTTTGCAATTCCTCATTGTCCTCCTCAGTTTAATCACCCCATCACTCTAAGCTATGTTCCCTGTTACGGAGTTTAACTGCCTACCTGCTCTCCCTGCCTCTTGACAACCTTTGTATTCATCTTGTATATGGCTATCAGATTAGCTTTCCTGCGGCCCACCTATGTCATATGACAAGGCTTTGCAAAAACTGTCAATCATAAAAACGAAAGTACAACCCCTTTAGATAGCTCCTCAATGCTCTCCGTGACCTGACTCTAAACTAACGTTACATAGCCTACCTTTGTATTGTTTATGATTACCTCTCTTTATGTGCCATCCTCCCCATACCCTCCTTGTCCTTTCCTGCTGCTGCCTCTCTACTTGTTCTTCTAGCTCTGGTGGGAAACCACTCCTATCCATTCTTCCTGTCACAGGCTGGTGAATAGAGCTGTGGTTAAATGACCAGCCTCTAAAGCCAAACTGCAGGTCACTTACTAGCAGGTTATTTAATCTCTATACCTTAGTTTCTTTTCCTGGAAAATATGCGGGGATGGGGGGTGGATTGCATCTACCTCATAGAGTTGTTGTGAGCATTAAATAAGTTAATACATGCTTAAGGCCTTGTACCTGGTTAGCAATTAAAAGAGGTTAGCTTTTTTTTTTTAATACATTTATTTATTTTATTTATTTATTTTTGGCTGTGTTGGGTCTTCGTTGCTGCGCGTGGGCTTTCTCTAGTTGCAATGAGCAGGGGCTACTCTTCGGTGCAGTGTGCGGGCTTCTCATTGCAGTGGCTTCTCTTGTTGCAGAGCATGGTCTCTAGGCGCGTGGGCTTCAGTAGTTGTGGCACGCAGGCTCAGTAGTTGTGACTCACGGGCTCTAGAGCACAGGCTCAGTAGCTGTGGCTCACAGGCTTAGTTGCTCCGCAGCATGTGGGATCTTCCTGGACCGGGGCACGAACCCGTGTCCCCTGCATTGGCAGGCGGATTCTCAACCACTGCACCACCAGGGAAGCCCAAGAGGTTAGCTCTTAATGGTTATTATCACCTCCGTCATGTAGACTCCCCTGATTCCTCCAGTGAAAATAACCTATTCTTCCTCTCAAATGCTACGATGACTTCTCTGTCCTTCTCTAATGATTTTTATCATTTCTTACCATGGGATATTTATTTGTATAGACGTCTTATTTTCTCTGTAGAATGTAAGCTTCAGTTTATCATTGTGTATCCCAACTCAATAAATTTCACATATTTAACATTAAATTTAATTAATGAATTGTTGGTTGTCAGACTGAATATAATTGTGGTGAGAGCAGTAGAATTTTATTTTTCACTCCCTCTTAGAGGTTATCATCACTGTCACAACCTGGAGAAAATATCAGTAAAATAAAGGAGTGTCTGCATACCCCAGCCCTGCCTATATCCTCTTTTGCAGTGATTATTATTTCTCACCAAAAATGAGCTCTTTGTACAAAATGGCAGTGACAATGAACCACTGAAATATGGCTGACAAATTCTCTCTCTGGTTCCCCTTCCCCATAAACCACAGCAAAATAAGCCAAACCTTGACCAAGATCCAAAGAGGACAGGCTTCTGTGGTTGCCTTCTCTTTCATGTAAATTCCTATCATGGATTATAATCTTAAGAGGGGTACTTTTATTCTGCCTCATATTGTAGACATTTGCATGCAGTTTTTCTCATGTTTATCCCTTTGCCATTAAAATGGAAGCTCCTAAGGTTAGAGGCCATGGCTCATGTATTTTTGTATCCCCTACAGTGCCTTGCACTGTGCTGCAAGTAGTATGGTCATTACTATATATTTGGAATACAGAAAAGGGAATCTTGACCTGTGCAGAGGTTGTGCTATCTTGATTTGTGCAGAGGCTGAACAATGTTGAAATTGACTGAGCGTGTAGGATGGATAGCATTGCCTGGCAAGAAAGCCAGATAGTATAAAAACAGTATTGGCTTCTACATGAAATAATCCAGCACTCAATAGGCAAAGTTCTTAGTCACCATAGCCTAGTGAAAGAGAGTGGACTTTAGAGTTGAACTGAATTAGTTGTGAGTGTGTGTGCACCACTCAGTAGATGTTTAACCTTGAGAACAGTATTTAAATTTTCTTGAGTTTCAGAATCTCCAATTGTAAATGGAAGGAATATCTACCTTGTGGGCTTGAGTCGAGAATTAAATGAAGTAACATATGTAAGGCTTACTGAACAGGGCTCAGTATATAGAGCATATACAGTAAGTGCTTGAAAACAGTAGTTCTGTTGAGTATGACTTGATATGTGCTAGAAGGTAAAAAAGTAAAGAAGGCAAGTTTAGCTATCCTTTCAGGAATAGCCAAAAGAGGTGACATCAGCAAGTAATTGAAAAAAAGAAGACAAGATAAATCAGTACAAGACGTAATAAGCATGTGCCTTTGTGAATACGGAGGAAAGCCCAGACTTGTGTGTTAGATGTGATGCAACGCTTTTCAGCCTCTTCTAGGTTGTACAAAATATTTAAGATATAAAATGGAAATCAATTTTATCAAATCAATTTGCAGAGTGAGCCAGCAAATACCCATTTTACTCTTGCAGAGATGATTTTTTTAGAATGTTCATAGCTTATATAGAGTCCCTGGTGGAAGCAAGAGCCACCAAGGTAAAGTCTTTATCTATAACCACAGAGGGCGAGATTGGAGGAGGAGTGAGTGCCCATTCCAATTAGTAATGTCAAGGTAGTTATAAAAAAAAATATTCCCAAGTTCCTCTAGCACAGTGAGAGAGCAAATAGAGCACAGAGAAGACTCACTCTTCTACATGTTCCCTTAGCTTACCTCCTTCCTGCCCTATACTCCTATCTATTGATTCTTGGCCCTCTCAGGTCATGGAAACTGGGGATTACATCCCCCAAAAAACCTGTTATAGTCAGGAAATCACCAACACTCCATTTTCCCAGTTTGAGTGGTCTAACCACCCAGATTCCCACTGACACACCTCACTTACCTTGCCCAACTTCGTTCCATGCCTACTCTCCCTCCCTATCAAGCCATGACTTCTGCAGCAGAGAGAGCCAGACCACAGAAACCACATCCATGAAGACAGCACTGTTTCCATTCACTGCTTTTCCAATGACTTGTTGGTGCTACTGCCCAAGTCCAAAAATCATAGACCTAGAGAATTTTTTTTTAAAAATGAAAGCCTATTAATAAATGTAAAAAAAAAATTAGAAACACCATTTTAATGATGCCAAATGAAACTATATTTACCTTGTACTCTTCTCTCTATTGCTTTAGACAGTAAGCAAATATTTGTTCTAGAATGATGGCTTAAATACAAGGGGGTCTTTGATTTTATTAAACATGTCCTTAATACATTTACTTTTAATATCCAGTGAATCCCTAATCAGTGTATAAGATATGTTTATTCCAAAATACAAATATTTGTTGGTTAAATTTTATTAGGTAGGCAACATAGTCTCTGCTTCATGCAATAATTGCAAAATGTAATGAGAGAACTATCCAGGTACAGCTCAGAACAGAGTTTAAATTTTGTTTGATTTTATTCTGTTTTTAGCTAGTATTTATTGGGCGCTCACTCTGTGCTAGGCACTTCACATGCCTTATCCCACTTAATGTTGGAAGTATCTCTCAGAGGCTGGTAATAAAATTGCCTCCACTTGACTGATGAGGAAACTGAGGCACAGAGAAGTTAGGTAGCTTACGCAAGGTCATGCACCAGTAAATGAAAGTCAGGACCTAAGTAAAGACAGTGTGACTTCAGAGACCCACCCCCCATCCCTCCATCCCCCACCCCCGCCTACCCTAATGCTCCCTCTGCTGGACTGAGTCAGAAAAGCTGGGCTATCCGCAAGTAACATAATCTCAGTTAAGTCAAGTATTTCTCCTAAATCAGGCATTATTTCTGTATATTAAAATGTTAATTGAGTTGTATAAAATTCAAAAATACTTATGAAATCCAAACTGTTTCATTTATTAATGACTGGCTAATGGCTTGTAATTAAAGCACAATCTGTTAAGCCAAACACACAAACAAAAAATTAGCTTATTGGTTTGGAATGTAAATAGAGAATTCATTAACTGACTACTGTCATTCCCTGCTGCTATATTTGATCTTTCGTTAGCACTTGGAGTGTAGCAGGAATAGAGTAGATTGGCTTTCCTGGTAGGAAAATGTATACTACCTTTCAACTTTGACCTTTATTAAACCCTCCAAATCTCTGATATTCCTGTCAGGTTGAGAAAATGGGCTCACTCCTTCTTAGGAGCAGAAATCTGGCTGTTTTCCTTGACCACAAAAAATACCAGAAGATCTTAGCTATCTTTTTTGGCAGATGCCTGCTACTGATAACTAGTAAGATGAGGTAAGAGGCTATGAGTGACATTGCCCAAATACATCAGGACTAATGGAAAAACACTCAGAATGCATGTCGCGTCTAATGGTGGGTTAGTAATAACATTTTTGCACACAAACAACAGACACATTTGTTATATGACTTTTCATTCGTTGAAGCTTATTATAGGAAGCCACTAGATACATGTGAAAATAAATATTTGCTCTCAGCTACAGTCATTTCTTCTCGCTTTTGATTGCATTCTCTTCTAACATCTGGTTCTCAAACAAGGGTAGGTTTTAGAATTATAATACAAGAAATCCACTCCTCACAGAAAAACAAAAATAAACCCAAGTGTTCCGATTAGCACTATTAGAGTACCCGGAAATAGGACTGCGTTACTGGAAAAACACTTCGAATCACTGCTCTTTGAAGCAGAATTATTGGTATTTGAAAGAAGAGATGTATGTTTCCTAAATATGGACTCCAGAAATTTTCAGAAAATTGTAAGACCCAAACTCTGCAGTCTTCACAGTGATGCTGAGCTGTGAGTTCAAATATAGTGCTCCTTTTTTGGAAATGACCATTGTCATTGGATGTTAAACTCCAGCTAAATGTAAGACTCATAAGATTGATCTCCATTCAATAATTTCCTTATCCATCTCGTCATTATCATCATTATTATAGTCAGTGGCCAAGATATCTCCTGCTGCTTTTAGGAGTGTACTCTGAAGTTGACACATCCTAGCAAGGAAGCTTGTCAAACTTCAGAAATGCCTCTACAGAAGCAATAATGGGATTTAAAAATTAAACACAAATTGCAATTCTTATCTTGTCTAGAAACAGCACTTACACACTATGTGTTATTAACATTTATTCTGCATGGCAATATCACCAGGCTTGCTTGCTTGGATAGACAAACCGCCCCCCTCTGAGCTTGCTAATAAATCCTTTCAGGTGCACCAGCTTGGCCAGTCTTGGCATCGGCAAAACAGGAAGCTGACTGTGTGCTTTGTGGGCTCTACTTTCTCTCCTGCCTTGTCCCCAAATCCCCTCTATTAAAGTAAATTGAAAGACTCAGATACAGAAGAGGAATGGCAATAGTAAGCTCCAGGGGGCTGTAATGCAGTCAACCCCTGGACTAGAGGTCCTAGAGGGGTGTCTCATTGGAAGGTTGGGACAAGAGGGACCCATCTCAGAGTTGGGAAATGCATTTCAGGAGCCTGAGAGCTAGGTGGTGGAAGGAAAATATCTAGGAAGGTAGCTTGAGTTACAGAGTAGCTATTATGCTATCAGAAAACTTGCAAACATGACGTTCTTGAAATAGAGTTGCCAGACTTACCAAATAAAAATGCGGGATACACAGGCACTCCAGTTAATTTAATTTTCAGGTAAGCAACAAATTTTTTTTTTTCCTTTTTTTTTTTTTTTTTTTTTTGCGTTATGTGGGCCTCTCACTGCTGTGGCCTCTCCCGTTGCGGAGCACAGGCTCCGGACGCGCAGGCCCAGCGGCCATGGCTCACGGGCCCAGCCGCTCCGCGGCATATGGGATCCTCCCAGACCGGGGCACGAACCCGTATCCCCTGCATCGGCAGGCGGACTCTCAACCACTGCGCCACCAGGGAGGCCCAACAAATATTTTTTTTGAATTTAAGTCTGTCCCATGCAATATTTGGGACATACATTAAAAAGATTATTTGTTTACCTGAAATTCATATTTAACTAAGCATTCTTTATGTTGTCTGGTGATCCCTCCCCCCTTTACATGACCTATGTTTCAGCCTGAATTATATCCTTAAGCCCAAGAGCTTTAAGCTACCAGAAAACAGTTCGCAAAGTGTGATCCCTCCCTCAGCAGCCTCAGCTGCACCTGGGAAGCTGTTAAAGTGCAAATTCTCATTCTCCACTGCAGACCTGCTCCAGCCCAGAAACTATACTGAGACCTCTAGGAGATTTTGCCACACACTCAGGTGGAGAATCATTTCCCAGAGCATCTGAAAGCTGAGGGACTGTAGAGGTTTGGTGAGATAATGAATAAAAGAGGAGAATTTGATCTGGGGAGTCTACGAGAAAGAGTCAGGAACAATCCCAGGTACATCAACTGGGTTGAAAAACCTGAGATTCTTGACCCCTTTGCAATGTGACTGTGCTCATTAGATTTGATTTCTACCATTTCCTAGTTTCTTTTATTGACGATGAATAAAAAAGGTTATAATGAAAAGAGTTTGTGTGCTTATCTTCAGGAACATTGAAGGTGGGAATACCTGCGATTTTTTAAATTGAAGTATAGTTGATTTATAATATTATATTAGTTTCAGGTATACAACATAGTGATTCAATATTTTTATAGATTTAAATCATGCTTCAATTAAAGTTATTGCAAAATAATGGCTATATTTCTCTGTGCTGTATAGTGTATCCCCAGTGTCCACCATTTCTGAAGGGAAAGTCATGCAATAGGGAAATAAAGGGAGTTTTGGGTCCCGGGACTTCCAAGAAATGGCCTCCAAGGCCTGAGAAATGAGCTATGGGGGATTCCAAGCAGGAAGTTCCTTGGTTTCCTGACAGGAGTATAGTGCTGAGCCTGAGAGACTTGTTTCCCTCACAGTCATGCTTTTAGGGAGTAAACACAGCACAGACCTGGTGCTTTCCCCATGATTCCCACAACATGCCAGCATGTTACAGTGCGATGGGAGAGGGCCTCTAACCACCATCCAGTCCAAACTACCTGATAACACTGCTCCAGGACCACATGCTGTTTGCCAGGCCTCTCTGTCCCCAACACTCATCTGCCCAGAGGTCGGCCTGGCTCCAGACCTGTGCCTTCATCCCAACTGGCAGAAGGATCATTCAAATGATCCTCATTTAAGCTCATTTAAGCTGAAGAGGTAAAGCCCTCTCACTTCAGACCTACTCTGTGCTTAACAGTGGTGCCTACGTTTTCTTTCTGTAAAAGGTAGATAATTATAATGTTTATCTTTGAGTATGGCTATGAGGATTAAAGAGTTAACGTACTTAAAGTTTAGAACAATGCCTGACTCACAGGAAGGGCTTGGTAAATGTTGTTATTATTAGTATTAGTAGTAGTAGGAGTACTACTACTACCACTACCACTACTACTACTACTACTACTAGAAATCCTATTCCCTGGGCTCAGTGTTTGGGTTGGAAGGAAGAAAAGAGTTATATAACATCAGTACATCAATTGTGTATGGCAGGCTGTGCTTTCCCAGAGTTGGTCTATGAACAAAAGCTTCCCTGGCTCCTTAAAAATCAACTCAGGAGCTTATCATATATTCAGATTCTCGTTCTCCACCCAGAGGTCTGATCTGGCAAGCAGGGAATGGATAACAAGCACCCAGGGAGTTTCTGGTGGTTTCTGAGGTTTAGGAAGCACTGCTCTAGGAGACAGCACCCCTCAAGCCACAACTGCCCACAGCTTCAAGAAAGACCTTTCTTGAAGACCTTTCCATTCAATCGATTGCTTCCTTCTACTTCAAGTAACTCCTTGAAGGTTAATTGATGGAAAGTGTTAAATGATTTATTATGAGACTTAGTTCTGTTGGCGTCAGGAGAAGCTATTTTACCCCGGCGATGCATGACTCATAATAGTAGCTGTTACAGTTAAATGCTTACAGTATGCCAGGACTATACTAGGCGGTTCTTATACATGATGTCTAATCTTTCCAGGAAAATACTATTATTCTTGCTTTACAGATGAGGAAACCAGAACACCAAGAAGTTAAGTATTTACGTAAGGTCATACTATTACAAAATGACAGCGTCAAGGTTCAGGTCTGACAGACAATAAAGCTTAGGCCTCTTTCTCTACTCCAGTAACTCTCAAACATTAGTATGGTAGGGAAATGGAAAAAACAGCAAAAAAAAAAAAAAAAAAAAAAAATCAACTTTAAAAATTTCTAAAAATTTGGATTTCTGGGCCCAAAAAACAAAGCTTCTGGTTCAATAGGCATGGGTGGGCTTAGAAACCTGCATTATTAACAGGCAGCCCCTATAATTTGAATGCTGGTGGTCTTAGCCCACATTTGGGGAAGCACTACTCAGTGCGATGTCTCATCTTGATTTTTTTCCTTTTTTTTTTTTAAAGACTATTTTTTAGAGCAGTTTTAGGTTCATAGCACAATTGAGAGGAAGGTACAGAGATTTCCCATATACCCCCTGCACCACCCCCAGGTGTAGCCTCCTCCATTATCAACATCC
This sequence comes from Mesoplodon densirostris, assembly GCF_025265405.1. Lineage (NCBI taxonomy): Eukaryota > Metazoa > Chordata > Mammalia > Artiodactyla > Ziphiidae > Mesoplodon > Mesoplodon densirostris. Next base: position 29,129,409 of record NC_082674.1, read on the forward strand.
CCCACCAGAGGGATACATTTGTTATAAGTGATGAGCCTTCCTTGACACATCATTATCCCCCAAGGTCCATATTTAGGATTCGTTCTTGGCGTTCTATGGATTATACACAAAGGTATAGTGACATGTATCTACCATTACATACAGAGTATTTTCACTGCCCCAAAAGTTCTCTGTACTTTAACACTTAGATTTTATTTTTTATATATATATTATTATTTATTTATTTATTTGGCTGCATCAGGTCTTTAGTTGCAGCACGTGGGATCCTCGTCGCCATGTGCGGGCTTCGCTCTAGCTGGGGCGCACGGGCTCTTGAGCCCACAGGGTTGCCCAGCAGCATGTGGGATCTTAGTTCCGACCAGGGCTCGAACCAGTGTCCCCTGCATTGGAAAGCGGATTCTTTTTTTTTTTTTTTTTCTTTTTGCGGTATGTGGGCCTCTCACTGTTGTGGCCTCTCCCGTTGCGGAGCACAGGCTCCGGATGCGCAGGCCCAGCGGCCATGGCTCACGGGCCCAGCCGCTCCGCGGCATATGGGATCCTCCCAGACCGGGGCACGAACCCGTATCCCCTGCATCGGCAGGCGGACTCTCAACCACTGCGCCACCAGGGAGGCCCCTGGAAAGCGGATTCTTAACCACTGGACCACCCAGGAAGTCCCTCTAACACCTTGATTTTAAACACCTTGATTTTAAATCTCTTCAGCCCCACTGAATATTAAGAGGTTTAAATAAGTCCCAAATATTTTCTAAAAGGATAGTTCTGTGTTGATTTTTAAACGCTTGAATAAAAGTTGTGTGATTAGCACTTGCTCCAAGGAAATCTTAAACTCTAGTTGTTACCTCAGAGGGCAGCAGATAAATAACCAAGGTTCCTTTTGGATTATGTCTTCAATAGAGACACTGCTCTGAGGAGGATTGTTTTAAAAGGGCTGTTGTTGCTTTTTGTTTTCTAACCATGACACCTAGATGAAATATACTTCCTTTTAATTATCTTAAAAGTGGAAATTATATTCAGGTTCATGAATGGAAGACAGACGTTCCCATTTTTCTTTATTCTAAAGTAACTCCCCAAATCCTTTAAATATCTGCAGTGTAGACAAATAGAAAAATACTATGTTTATGATATAGCATACAATAATATCAATAAAGAAATGTATGCATGGAACCAAAAAAAAACAATGACTTTCGTTTAACCTCAAAATTCAAACCTGATCTTGATATGACTCCCTTGTACATGTTGATAGTGGGCATGTGTTCCAGGGCACTGAACCTGAGTTCTCTTCCTAGAAATCACAGGCCACAGGTCTGACCCATAGCCCCAGGGAGGCAGAGGAGGTCCCAGTCACAAATCAGCTGAGTGAGGAAAGAACTTGAGGTGTGACAGTCAAAATTGGAGGAATGTCAAAATATCCCTCTTCTGAGGTTAGCACCAAGAAACAGCCTCCTTCTGCATGTTGTTCCTGTATAACTGCAAAAGCATCAAAACCGGCAGGCTGGCCAGACCAATGGAAAGAGGCAAGACCTTAGTTAAATCTCTTCATCTTTCTAAGCCTGTTTCCTCCTATGTAAATTTGGGGGAGGAATTTCCTTCCTCATAGAGTTGTTAAATGAGATCATTTTTATGGAGTCCTTAACACAATGCCTGAGACAATGGCATGGAGAAAATGCTTTAAAATTTTGCCATTATTAAGCCTCCAACAGTAAATAAATTTGAAAAAAACTGACAAGCCTATAGGGCATAGTAAAAAGGAAAGGGACATAGTTAAATAGTGTTCTCTGGAAGCCTTTTAACAGTCACTACTTTGCCCACATTATCAAAGTGCCTGGGTTTAAAATCAATAGGTGCACAATATGATCAGATAGAAGTACTAAGGTCATTTATAAAGGAAGCAATCTGGCGAGTGCACCTTTCATTAACGTTTCAGGCAACAAATTTTACCTAAATATAGATGAGTTCACATCAGGCTCATCCAAGGTGCGAATGTTCTCTACTGCAGGAAAGCTAAGAAAATCTGTTTATGTTCTTTTTGTAACAAACACCCACTAATTGAAAGTAAAAGACTCTCTGGCCCTGCTTCCCAGGTACAAAGCACTATTTCTCTGATTAATGATCGAGGTATCTGCAAGAACTGCAACGCCAACATTCGCTGGTTCTAACAGTTAGCTACCTCTGCCCAGATGTTAAGCCCATGCCCTCATCCTGGGGGGCGTTTGGTAATTAGCAGGGCCAGCAGGTGTGTACACTTGCCACTGTTCCTGGTAGTTGAGCATATGTGTCAGGTTCCTGCTGGGGGGAAGAAAGAGGGTGAAATATATGCTTCAACCCAGCTCTGACAGGGTCAGCTCCTTAAAGAAAGAAAAAGCAAACTTTCTGCCTCGGTATCAAGCTCTATCCTTGTTCATCTGCTAAAACCCCAGCTAATTTTGAAGTTGGCTTTGGCGCTTTCTCCACCCCCATTTAGCAATGCTTCCTCATGTTGGCACCCTCCAAATATCTCCCTAGGAATTTGCTGTACTCTGGGCCTTTATGATCCGATTTTCTGCAATTGGAACCTCCCTGTCTTGAATCTTACCACATTTTCTCTGCCTTTACTCCCTGACTCTCAAGGGAATGCTTAACTAGCCTGATAAAGTAACTACTGAGTTATAATGAGTGCCCAAGTCGTGCCTTAAAAGAAGAGAATGACATGGCAGCTCAAAAGAGAGATGGAATATTTCCAGCTTGGGGTAAGCATTGGGGTGCTAAGGTTGCCAGATAAAACACAGGACACCCAGTTAAATTTGAATTTCAGTTAATCAAAAAATACTTTTCTTAGCGTAAGTATAAACATGACCACTGATGGAGCTGGGTTTTGTAGATAAGGTAGAGTCTGAATTGCTCTGGAGATTGGAGACAATGAATTGCAGGCAGAATGGGAAATACAGTTACTTATTAAATTTTTGAGTTTAAATATCACCTTCCCAGAAAGGTCATTCTGACCCCTTTGTTTAAAATTGCAACTGTCTGTTCCTACAGGATTTTTTTCCATAGCACTTATCACCATATGGCATATCGTATGCTTATTTGTTTATTATTTATCTCCCCTTTCTGGAATGCTACAGCAGGAAATGTTGTCTATTTTGTTCACTGCTATATCCCCATACCTACAACAATGGATGGCATGAAATAGGTGCTCAATGCATATCTGCTGACTGAACTAAAGACAAATGAACAAGTAAATAGATGAAGAAAATAGGAGGAAACTGATTCATTTTCTTCCTCTTGTGACTGACAGCTTAGTTCATATTTGTTAAAATGTGCAAATACTAAAACAGTCCCAACCCTGAAGTAGTATTCAAACTAAATGAGGAAAGACAGTAACAAAAAAAAATGATGGTAAAGAACTATGAACATCACCAAGAATCACAAATAGTGTATGCAAAACCGATGTCACTTCTGCCAAGCCAGCAGCTGTTGCAGTGGTTAAAGGACTCAAGTCAGCAGTGGCGACAGCATGGAAGAGGTAAATCTGGTCAATGGACTTCCAGGCAGAGGGGGAGGCAGAGCCTCTGGTCCCTCTGGGCCTTGAGAGCAGTCAAATTCCTTACTCTTGGGCCATGTCTTCTACAGGTCATGTTTCCCCAGGAAGCAAACACACAGCCTGGCATCCTGCTGCTCATCTTCCTCCAAAGCGATGGCCAGCTCTGCAGATGGACTCCAGAGGCAACAAAGGGACAAAGTGAAAGGAGAGTGTGCATTCTGAGTAGAAAGGTATGATGATTCGGAAACCAGAAATCAGGGAAATGTTTTTCTGCATACCACCTGTGGTAGTCAGGGTTTATTGGGCAATTTCTCAGAATCAATCAATGTTGCAAATCATGTCCATGTTCCTCGCCACCCCCGCCCCCAGGAGAGGGCTATACAATAGCAACATCGCCTACAATTAAAGTCAGACCTGGTCCCTGTCAATCCGTCTCCCCATATAACGTGCTCTCTGTCAAGAAAAATGCATGTGTCTGTGGATGCTAATTGAAGGGCAGATTCAAGATAGGAACATCTCAGAAAGGAAGGATCAAATGGCCCTTCCATTTAACAGCTACCACATCACTAAGACCATTTAGATGTTTTTTACATGAGCATGCACTTGTATCCCTCACTTCCTATTTTCCTACTTTCTAGTGACATCTCAAGGCCTTAATTCTCTGTTATGAAATTGTCAGTCACTGTCTTTTATGGGCTTGTGACACTTAGACTAATATTGCCAGAAAGAGAAAAGAAGAAGGAAAGAAGGGAGAGAGGGAGGGAGGAAAGAGAAAAGTAAAAGAAAGGAAAGGAAGGGAAGGGAGGAGGAGGGGAAAACCTAAGATATTGTCAGTATTTCTACAGGAACAGTAAACAATAAGAAAATAAAGCCAAAACCCTATTATGATATAAGACCCTGCTATATTAGAGGCTACATATCTTTTTTTATTGAAGTATAGTTGATTTACAATGTTGTGTTAATTTCTGCTGTATTATACATACATATACATTCTTTTTTGTATACTTTCCCATTATGGTTTATTACAGGATATTGAATATAGTTCCCTATGCTCTATGGTATGACCTTATTCTTTATCCATTCTTCTAGCCCCAAACTCCCCTCCATCCCTCCCCCTCCCCAACTCCCCCTTGGCAACCACAAGCCTGTTCTCTATGTCTGTGAGTCTGTTTCTGTTTTGTAGATAAGTTCATTTGTGTCATATTTTAAATTCCACATATAAGTGCTACCATATGGTATTTGTTTTTCTCTTTCTGACTTACTTCACTTAGTATGATAATCTTTAGGTCCATCCATGTTGCTGCAAATGGCATTATCTCATTCTTTTTTATGGCTGAGTATTATTCCATTGTATATATGTACCACATCTTCTTTATCCATTCATCTGTCAATGGACATTTAGGTTGTTTCCATGTCTTGGCTATCGTGAATAGTGCTGCTATGAACATAGGAGTACATTGTCTTTTTGAATTACAGTTTTGTCCAATATATGCCCAGGAGTGGGATTGCTGGATCATATGGCAACTCTATTTTTAGTTTTCTGAGGAACCTCCATACTGTTTTCCATAGTGGCTATACCAACTTACATTCCCACTAACAGTGTATTTGGGTTCCCTTTTCTCCACACCCTCTCCAGCACTTGTTCTTTGTAGACTTTTCAATGATGGCCATTCTGACTGGTGTGAGGTGGTACCTCACTGTAGTTTTGATTTGCATTTCTTTAATAATTAACGATGTTGAGCATCTCTTCATGTGCCTGTTGGCCATCTGTAAGAGCCTACATATCTTTAAACAGTGGAAATTTAACTTTACTGGAATAAACCTGAATTAAAGAAATGTGAAATCTTTTTAAAGATTTGCTCACTGGCATGTTCCCAGGGCCTAGAAGAGGATCTGGCACATAGTAGGCACTCAATAAGTATGTCTTGACTGGATAAATAAATTAATTGGATTAATTTACATATCTTGATCAAGAAAAGTATCACATGACAGTGTTCCTATTGAAATGTTTTATGTAAATATAACTGAAAATTGAACAGGGAACTATCCATTGAATTCAGCTAAAACACTATGACACTGAAGATAAGAAAGAAGTCAATCTTCATCCAATACTTGGCTCAGAGTGGAGCATGACACTCATAACTTGGGATGGCACCACTGCCTGAATACTCACATCACTGGGAAGAAAATAAAACCAGTATTGAACTAGTCAATAGTGAGTCCCAGTCAACCCCTTACGGTGTGCCCCTTCTGGAGGGACTGCCCATGTGTGCTGCATTCAGTGGTGCATACAGCCCATATGGTCCTTCCCATTGACCAACCATGTTGGCAGCATGACACCATCACAATTTTGGAAGAAGATGGACACATTTCTTATACTGATACTTTAGGCTTAACTACTCCAATGAAACCTATGGGGTTTTGTGTGGTTATTTCACTCCCTACTCTTTCCAGCAATTATTATCTGAATTCTAGAAGGACTTCAAAGTATCCATCAGAATCAGGCAGTCCGTTATGTTCCAATGTTCTCAGAAAAGAATCGAGATAGCGGGAGATGTAGGCTCGGGTGATGCTGAGGGAGGGAGATGACATTGAGTGAGAATAAGCAGGGTGCTCTGGTCAGGTGTCATCCCTACCTCCTGCCAGAGATTTCAGTCTACGAATCTCAGTGAGCTTGTCCCACGCAATTCACCTTGTTAATATGAAGAATGGCACTTAGAGGAAAAGGACACCAAACACATTTCAGAATGTACCCTGCCTGAGCTGCATTGCCTGGTAACAGGAACCCAGCTGACGGCTAGCATGGTGTCTTCAAGGCCACACGTGGGAGCAGGTCTGAGTAGCAGCTGTTAGAGTGGAAGCTGAAAGGTGAGAAATTGAATTAAGAAAAAGAAGAATTCAGAAACCTTGGATTGTGGGATCTGTTGAGATCCTCACTTGCTTTTCCTTTCTCTTTGTCCATGAAAGTAATAATTTTATCTGAAATTCAACTTACGTGTACTCTGCCCTTTCAAGTTAAATAAAACATTGTTCATGAAATATTTCCTGAACATCTCCTCTGTGCCAGACATGGGGCGAGGCCCTGAGGACTCAGAAGTGAATAAGACACAAACATTGCCCCCCTGGGTCTTCCCAGTTGAGGATAGGAGTTCACACCCACAGTCTACAGACTAGATGAATATGAATCCAGAGCTATCAATTCTCCTTTCAGAACATCCACCTGACAAATTAGGAATGGATTTTCTGTGACTCATGGAATATCCAACCCAGAAGCTTAGTTTTGGACCAGAAGCTTGAAAGACAATTAGATAAAGTTAAACGTGTCAGTTGGAGATATTAACTAAGGGTTGCCAATCAATGAGCTGGAGAAGTATAAAAAATTTCCTGGTAGAAATGTAACCTAAGTTTTTCCAGGCCTCTTGAACCTATGGGTGCAGATGGCATCACTGAAGCAGCAGTAATGCACATCTCATTGGCTCTTACCCCCATCTACTTGAAAAGGGATAAATCCTTCTCTGCTTGTATCTGGGAATGCCCAAGTGTCTCTTGGGATCAGGAAGTTGTCTGTGAAGTACACATCCTGCCATGTTCTTCTTATCTTCTGCCTTCCATTTGATGTCCACTTCATTAAATGTGTCTCTTCTATCAATGGTACCGCTCCTCTCATGAGTATATTCATGTCTGTGACACCTGTGCCCTCCCAAAGATGCCAACCCTTGAGATGCCAGGATGGCCCTAGGAGCAATGGGATGATCCTCTCTCATCCACTTATGTCATACACCATGTGTGTCTACATAATTCACAGAGCCCTCATGGAAAGCAGTCCTTCACTTCCTGCTCCCCTTTCATCATCATGCTCCACACAGGAGGGTTGGGGGCCATATTTTCATTCCTCTTCCTCCCATGCACATAAACTCAATAAAATAGATGTAGATTCCTGTGTGCCTCCCACCCTCCAAAAGGACAAGTCCAGGTGTGTCTGAACCCAGTAACTGGCACAGCTCAGGCTTAAAATGGAGCCCTTGATGAAGATGAATTCTGGACTTCTGCGGAAGAGTCACTAAATATAAATTTGGTTCATTTATTCTTCAAGTAATATAGAGCACATGTTAAGTGTTGGATACTGGGAATATATTGATAAATTTTTTAAAGGATATACTTCGGGCTTCCCTGGTGGTGCAGTGGTTAGGAGTCCGCCTGCCGATGCAGGGGACATGGGCTCGTGCTCCGGTCCGGGAGGATCCCACATGCTGCGGAGCGGCTGGGCCCGTGAGCCATGGCCGCTGAGCCTGCGCAGTGAGAGGCCCGCGTATCGCAAAAATAAATAAATAAATAAATAAATAAATAATAAAAAGATATACTTAGTCCTGTGCTTATAGAACTAGTAAATTCAACAAATAAATTTATAATTTCTAAGACAAAGTGTTATGAATGAAGTGAATTGTGAGGGAGAGGAGATTTTCATAGCCCTGCTAAAACACAGCCAACATCCTGGAGCCAGTTCGAGAGTTTTTGATAATGCTGTATTGTCTATTGTGTGTTGGCTAGTGCAAAGCTGTTGAGTTGGAACAAAACGTCATCCAGGTAACTCTTACAGCTCAACAGGTTCTACAGAAGGCAGCACCCTGTACTTTCGCATTTCAGTGATAAGCCACAGACTATCGTCAGATCACTGAGGATTTGGAACTGCTCTCCTTGACTCAAAAGATTACACTATGCTCTTTGTGTGTGAGCTTTGAGGTGTTAAGCCCTGCCATCTTGGTGCTGTTTGCAAACTTGATAATGCTCATAATTGCATTATCCAGGTTAGTGATTAAAAAAAGAAAATACTGGACTTACCTGGTGGCGCAGTGATTGAGAGTACGCCTGCCGATGCAGGGGACATGGGTTCGTGCCCCGGTCCGGGAAGAAACCACGTGCCGCAGAGCGGCTGGGCCCGTGAGCCATGGCTGCTGAGCCTGCGCATCCAGAGCCTGTGCTCCGCAACGGGGGAGGCCACGGCAGTGAGAGGCCCGCATACCGCAAAAATAAATAAATAAAATAAAATAAAATACTAATCCAGTGTCATCCACTGACAATGTCAACCCAGGTGGATAAGTAGTAAGTCAGTACTACTATAAAAACCACTTCTTGTTGGTATTAATACCATGAGGAATTAAATGAAACCCATCAAGATCCAACTCTGCTGTCTGTATTGCCTTCTCCCTCAGTATTCTCCCCGAAGGAAACTGAAGCCTTCTCACATGATCAGCAATTCACAGAAGGACTGGGATGACCATGAAGTATTTTCAGGTCTTACCCATACTTACCAATTAAAGTATTTATTCATTTATAATCCCACATCACAGGCATGTAGTTTTACTGGTGCCTTTTTGTGTCAAACTGTGCAAATTGAGTTACCAGGGGCTGTTTTCACATTTAACAACACTGCAGCCTTGGTTCTGCATTATATTGCATTCAGTATTTTCCTGAGACTTTATGTAAATCAATTACTTTTAAAACTAATAACATACCCCAATGACTCAATTATAATTTCCAAGAATGGTTCCCACTGGGATTATGTTGGCCATAACACATATAAGCTTCACATCTAGAAAGCAGCCTCTCTTTACCAATGCATGATCTATATGCATTTAGTAGCCTGCCCTATAATGTGTTGGGCAAATGGACAAATCAATTCACATGGTCTTTAGTCACCAATTGATAATGCATTCATTAAAATATGTCACATTAAATCAGTATTGCATTAGATGCTCTCACTGATCTGGAAAACCTGAGTGTTTAAGAAATCACAAAGTTCATCTATTGTTCTAGATATTTTATAACACCCAACAACTTTCTTGTCTGAATAAATGTTCTTTTAAGCAATACTCAGAGTATGCAACAAGATACTACTGAGCATTTTAGTGCAATTATTATGCAGTAATTTTTAAATTGTTAAATATTAATTGACCATTTATTTACTGATTGATGAAATCCAGAACCAAATTAAATTTCTAATAAAGTGTACTGATGGATGTTTCCATCTGGAAACAACAACTGTTTAACCAAAGAAATGCATTTAAAGGAACACACAACTGATATGGAAATTAAACATGTAAACAAAAATATCTATAAGTATCATACATATAATGTGAAATTTAGTAGTGAAATACGGATTAATTGTGGCAAGAAAAAAGAAATATAACCAGAAATATAATTAGCACTTTATCAGATTATATATCATCACAGTGGTTGCTATACTGTCTCCTCAAATAGCAGATGGAAGAAAAGCGCAAGAAGATGAGTACACACACACACACACACACTCTCTCTCTCTCTCACACACACCTGCATGCACAAGAGCTACATGTGGTAAGTTCAGGACAGGAAATTCTACAGTAGCAGAGTTTGAATAGGCACCTTTCATTGCTGTTCAACTCCCTCTTCTAGCCCATGTTCATCCCAAGAAAAAATGGACTCACAGACTAGTGGAGGTACCGGCTCTGAAAATTCCAAACTCTGCTCCTTCACACAAATTCTTGAAACAAGGCAGTGATCTTTTGGGGATTCCCTGACGGTCCAGTGGTTAGGACTTTGCGCTTTCACTGCAGTGGCCCAGGTTCAATCCCTGGCCTGGAACTAAGATCCCACAAGCTGGGCAGTGCGACCAAAAAAAAAAAAAAAAGTCATCTGAAAGAATAGAAATGCTGTTTTAAAAAAACAAAAGACGGTGATCTTTTTCATGCTAACAATACCTCCTTGTCCACCCAACAAATTCTTACTCATACTTAACACCCCAGTCCCTCACTACCTCTTCTGTGATACATTCAGTGTCCCTGATCTGCACCCCCCAGCGAAAACAAACGTTTTATACACATTTTACTTAAATTCCTATTGCTCCCTGTAAAATATCCTACCTCCCTCAGTGCTCTTAAGAGACTACTTTGGGATTGTTTATAAATCTGTCTCCCCAATGGTTCAAGAGCCCATTAGGACTATGAATTGTATCCATATATTTCCAACTTCTATCTCCAGTGTCTTACACAATACCTGGCATGAGTAGACAAGTATTCAATAAGTATTTGTTGAATTTGTTAAATAGATAAAGTTGGTGAGTCTCATTTCTCACCTCTGCCAGAGAGAATCGAATGGAATTGATCTGATACTTTCACCCTTGACTTCATTGAGTCGTTCTATATTTCTATGTTACAGTTCTCAATTATTTTTGAATACTTCCCTTGCCATTACCATGACTTACTCATGAATATTTTTATGAAAGTGTATTCCCTCTCATCTCTATGAATGAATGGAGTGAAATGAAGAGTGAGGGAAAGTATCATTACATGGCAATAGGAATGCAAAAATGCAGCCCAAAGGCATTTTTCAAACCTTGGTGTCTGAATATTCACAGGCAGGTCATTTAGGTTCTGTGATCCTCAGTTTCCTGATTTGTAAATTAAGGATGAGAATACCTCCCTCTGGGTGTGGTTGGGGGAATCAGAGCTATTACATAAAAAGCCCTGACAGAGCACCTGATATGCAATAGATGCGCCATGAATCACAACACTGTAATAATGCAAAAGCACTTTGTAAGGTGTAGAGCATGATACAGATGTTAGTTACAGCGTTACCTCTCATCCTGGTACTTCAGTGTTCTCTAGACTCATCGTAATTGTAATATATAGAAAAGTGTCTAGCAAGAAGCCATCATAAAGCTTGGTCCCACTACCATAATAACCAAAGAAGGGAAAACAGAAAAGGAGTACAATGCACACCTGATTGATTTTTGTTATATTCATGTGCTTTGTAGATGATCGAAAGCCTCCTCCCCTTTACCACCTAAGTGATCCTGTGATGATTTAACAAGTCTTTATATCCCTAGCAGTCCCAAGCAATTGCCTCATTCTACTTATACAATGGCTATCACTCCAAAGCAGAGACTTCCCCCATGGCCTCCACAGGTGGTCCCCAGACACATGATCACCCTGGCATCGGCCAGCTCTTTCCACTCCTCAGTCCTCCTCCATCAGCTAGAAATGAGCTTCACTTAGGACACTTTGGGATGCAAACAACCAAACCTAACTCCAGCTAGTGTATCAGGAAAGCCGTCGGGCCACCAGATAGAAGTGGAACCAGAAACTGGAAATACTTTAGGAATCCATAAGAGGTGCTGTCTTTGTTTCTCAGCTCTGCTTCTCTTTTCTTGCCTGATTCGTTCATTCTTCCTTCTCCATGACCTGCTTTCTCGGTTGCTCAAATCAACTGCCAACCTCCCTTCCCACCCTTACATGTCTCTCTCCCACCAGTTTCCCCATGTCCCTCCGTTCTGGCCACACAGAGAAATTAACTGGCTTCTCTCAATCAGGCGTGCACCCTGTTCTCATCAGTGACAGTGGGGAAAGGATGGGAGAGTTTCACATGCTATAAACATGGGAGCCAGGCCAGCCCCTGTGGATGGGCGGGCAGTTCTCACAAGTCATGATGATTATAGAGCAGATCAGGTGTACCCACAGAGAGTGTGGTTTGCACAGGGTAACATACTTGAGGTTCCAGAGTATAGGCAATTAAGTAACATCAGAATCAATCAATTTAAGTTATGTAGATTTTAGTATCCTTAACTACTATCCCATTTCCCTGACCAATGCAGCTCAGGCTTATATCTATCTATCTATCTATCTATATATATATATCTTAATTGGAGTTTAATTGCTTTACAATGTTGTGTTAGTTTCTGATAACAAAGTGAATCAGCTATATGTATATATATATCCCCATATCCTCTCCCTCTTGCGTCTCCCTCCCACCCTCCCTATCCCACCCCTCTAGGTAGTCACAAAGCATCGAGCTGATCTCCCTGTACTATGCAGCAGCTTCCCACTAGCCATCGATTTTACATTTGTTAGCATATATATGTCAATGCTACTCTCACTTCATCCCAGCTTCCCCTTCTCCCCCTGTGTCATCAAGTCTGTTCTCTACATCTGCATCTTTATTCCTGCCCTGCCACTGGGTTCATCAGTACCGTTTTTTAGATTTCATATATGTTCATTAGCATACTGTATTTGTTTTTCTCTTTCTGACTTACTTCACTCTGTATGACAGACTCTAGGTCCATCCACCTCATTACAAATAACTCAATTTTGTTCCTTCTTATGGCTGAGTAATATTCCATTGTATATATGGGCCACATCTTCTTTATCCATTCATCTATAGATGGACACTTAGGTTGCTTCCATGTCCTGGCTATTGTAAATAGTGGCAGTTCAGGTTTTAAACCATCAGTAAGTTGTAGGACAGGCACACTTTGCCTTTATTCTTTTTAGACACCTGTAAGATGGGGATGGTAGCATCCGCCCTGCCTACTCTTGGGATTATTAGGATAGTGTCTACAAATACATGTTAAAAAACATTTTGAAAACTATAAAGCATTTTATGAATGTGAATAAGCACTGGGGCTAAAACTCTGACTCTGGGGTTCCTCTGATCTGAATTTAAATCCTGGCTCTGCCACTTATTAATGTGAGACTTTGGGCAAGTTATCATAGCCCTCTGAGCCTCAGTTTCCTTTTTTTTTTCTAGTGAAAGAATTTCTTTATTTTATAGAAGGTTCAATTCAACAGAAAGACAGAATAATCCTAAGATTATATGGACTTAATAATGTAGCCTCAAAATAGATAAAGTAAAAATTCACAGAACTACAAAGGAAAATAGGGAAATCCACTGTCATGATGGGGGAATAAGACAAGCAGACTAAAAAGTATCATCAGGATGAATAAGATTTGCATAATACAATGAACATGTTTCCTTTAATCATAGATCATTTCCATTCATAGATGTTCTTTGTCACTAAAAAATGGGGTTTTTTTACAGCTGATTGATGTAGTATTCCATTTATGAGCCCCAGTTTCTTTATCTGTAAAATTGGCATTAAAAATACTATCTCATGGGTTTATTATGAGTTAAGTGTGATGGTGTGAATAAGGTGCTTTGCACAGTATCTAGTATTTTAAAATGCATTGTTATAAAACATTATTTATACCTACTGGGTCTGTAGATTGAACTTTTAGCTTCTATGCAAAATGAACAATTTTTTTTTCTTCTACTAGAAAATAAGTGTGTATTTTCCTCTAACTCCAGAGTAGCCTATTTTCCGATCTCCACAGACCATTTGTCTCTTAGTAGACTCTTTTTTCTTAATCCAGTAGAGACTTGGTCTTTCTGCTTTTATCTATCTTGTCTCCTCTGGGCTCAGGGTCTCTGGTTTTGGCTATCAGGTCCTGCTTTCCAGGCCCTTCATCTCAAAGTCAGTCATGTTGGCTCTTGCCTGTCACTTTATTTATCTCCTCTTTCAATTATTCACTTACTGATTTACTCAACAAGTAGTTTTGGGGTCCCTAATATGAACCAGACACTGCATTAGATGCTGATGATATGAAGTTGGATAAGAAGAGACATCATCTCTGTTTCCACAGTTTGATGGGAAGAGACATGTAATTGGGTAATAATTTTGTATAATGGCCAATGTGCTTATCACCTACTCAGTGTTTTTCTCTGTGACCCTCCTTTGTTGGGGCACTTAGACACAAAGCATCTAACTACCTCAGGGAAGTATTATCACAAAAGAACTAGAGCTCCAAAACCAAATTCTTACTCCAGTTTTAAAAGCTGAAGCACAGATGTAAGATTTTTTTTCAATTAGCCAAATTGATTAGGAAGAAGTACTTTATTCCAGCATTCCCTCCCCCACCAATTCCATCCCACAAGATAGAATTATAGGAGTAGGAGGAAATGAGGAGGGAAAGAAGGGAGAGGAAGCATGTTCAAGGAAACTCAGGGATGTAGGGCCGGGATCGGACCAAGAGGGAGCTTGCAGACAAGAGGGAAGTTCTGCCCACCTTCCTTGTGAGTGAAGCACCAGGGAGCCAATGAAACAGAAGACCTTTCCATTACACAGAACCTGTGATCATATAAAGAAAAACTGATCAGTCCCCTTCCAACAACCTGTGAGGATAACCCCTCTCTTGTCCACATACACCCATATCAGAGGCAAAGTGAGATCCTGGAAATACAGAAAGTGGTAGAGGTGTGGAAGGGAAGAGTGTCCATGGCCAGTCTTGGTGAGATTTTTCCTCAAGCTGGGATAGTGATTAACACAACCCTGTTACACGGACATTAAATTAATAACCGTGCTAATACACAATTACAAACTGAGATAAGTGCTCTGACAGAAAGAAATTTTGAGAGCACTTAAGAAAGGGATCTGACCTAAAGTGGAGGGTCAGGAATGGGTTCCCTGAGGAAATGACATTTAAGCTTAATTTTCAGTGATAAGTGGCAGTTAATTAGATGAAGAGCGGGGGGGAAGCACAGCAATGGCCCATGGTGTGTTCAAATAACTGGACAAGGGTCAGTGTGTGTACAGAGGGCAAGGGAAAGTGACACAGGGTAAATCTGGAACGATGATGCAGATCATATAGGAACTACGAGGAACATTGGTCATTGGCCCAAGAAAAGTGGGAAGCCACTGAAGGAATTTAAGTAGAGTGATGAAAAGGATCACTCTGGTTATAACATGGAAAAGGAGTGAGGAGGCACCAGAGTGAAAGCAAGGAGGCTATTGCAGTCAAGAGGCAATAGGCAGAATGACTTTATTCCCTGTTTCTCTAGATGGTTTCATTATTATTGCATTATTTATTAGTTTTTTAGGACCTTAACATTTTAATTCTGCCCTATATCACTTTTCCTTTAAAAAAAAAAACTCAGAACTTCTGGGTTGGTGAACATGTGGAGGTGCTGGCAGGGTGGTGAGCCTGGAGAGAGCATGCAAGCCCCCTAGTCCTTCCCCCATACCTTGCCCTATGCATTTTAATTAATCCTGCTTCTTAAATTTGCCATTGATATAAATCAAGCAGTGCAGAATCAGCTGCCACTGAGTGGCCCACACCACTCCCCTGGCACCCAGGTACCCCCCATGCCCGCCGTGGAAATCAGTGCTCCCCCAGCATCCAATAGCTGGGGCCCAGGAACCTGTTCAGCATCATGATGCCATCTACAGCCTTCCACACCCACTTTTCTTACTATTAATGTCAATAGCTTATCATGTACCTAAACATCACTATTAACATCATATTTTAAAATCTTATTCTACCTGTGTATTTATAACAACCATCTTGGATTTTGAAATACACACTAAAAGAATTTAACACCCAAGACATACTTACCAACATGCCTGACCACATTTTATTCTAGGCGATTTCCCCTTCTCCTCAATCTCTTATTCTTGGCATATTATGCTTGGTTTTGAGTGCTAAGTTTTGAGGATTATTAGAAAACAAGGTGTCCAGAGGATAATGACCAAGACAGGTTCAAACTGACAGAGAAGATTCATGAAAACTGGAAATGGTTTTTCGTTACAAAGGGAAACCTTTGGGATTGAAATGACAGAAGTCTTCCAAATGCTATCACTATAAATAAGCAGTAATTTTTTTCCTGTGTCACCTAAAAAGTCAGAAACAAGACTAATAGGAGGATTCCAAATGAGTTCAGATATGTGCTTAAATAGAGCAAAAGTTAGATCTTTCTACTATATTGCCTATGGGTAGAATAGACGGTATTTAATCCTTCGAAATGTTGACATAGAATCTGGACAGACACATGACACAAAGTTGGGGAGAATCAAGCACCAGATGGAGGCTGGAGAGGGATGATCTTCAAGGTACATTTGAACCTTCCTCTTTAGTCTACCTATTGCCCCACCAACAACACAAATGTAGGGGAGGGTGAAGGTGGGCCTGATTCCCAGGTCCCAAATGGCAGAGAGGAGACCACACCCCAGAGAGAGGCAGGCTGGTGTTTGCAAAGTATAAGTCTGTGTTTAGGTGACCGCATTTCAAAAATCTGTCTACTTTTTTTTTAACCATTGGTTTCCATTATCTAAATCTTAATCCCTTCCATTACCATGGATTATTATTTAACTATAAGGCATATTCCCGGAGATTGGTTCAAGATGGTGGAGTAGAAGGATGTGCACTCACTCCCTCTCGAGAGAGCACCGGAATCACAACTAACTGCTGAACAATTGTCGACAGGAAGACACTGGAACCCACCAAAAAATATACCCCACATCCAAAGACAAAGGAGAAGCCACAAGGAGACAGTAGGAGGGACGCAATCACAATAAAATCAGACCATAAAACAGCTGGGTGAGTGACTCACAAACTGGCGAACACTTATACCACAGAAGTCCACCCACTGGAGTGAAGGTTCTGAGCCCCATATCAGGCTTCCCAACCTGGGGGTCTGACAACAGGAGGAGGAATTCCTAAAGAATCAGACTTTGAAGGCTAGAGGGATTTGACCGCAAGACTTTGACAGGACTGGGGGAAACAAAGACCACACTCTTGGACGGCACACACAAAGTAGTGTGTGCATTGGGACCCAGGGGAAGGAGCAGTGACCCCATAGGAGACTGAACCAGACCTACCTGCTAGTGTTGGAGGGTCTCCTGCAGAGGCAGGGGGTGGCTGTGGCTCACCGTGGGGACAAGGACACTGGCAGTAGAAGTTCGGGGGAGTACTCCTTGGCATGAGCCCTCCCAGAGTCCACCATTAGCCCCACCAAAGAGCTGGTAGGCTCCAGTGGTGGGTTGCCTCAGGCCAAACAAACAACAGGGAGGGAACCCAGCCCCACGCATCAGCAGACAAGTGGATTAAAGTTTTACTGACCTCTACCAACCAGAGCAACACCCACCTCAATCCACCACCAGCCCCTCCCATCAGGAAACATGCGCAAACCTCTTAGATAGCCTCATCCACCAGAGGGCAGACAGCAGAAGCAAGAAGAACTACAATTCCACAGCCTGTGGAACAAAAACCACATTCACAGAAAGATAGACGAGATGAAAGGGCAGAGGACATTGTACCAGATGAAGGAACAAGATAAAATCCCAGAAAAACAACTAAATGAAGTGGAGATAGACGACCTTCCAGAAAAAGAATTCAGAAAAATGATAGTGAAGATGATCCAGGACCTCGGAAAAAGAATGGAGGCAAAGATCGAGAAGATGCAAGAAATGTTTAACAAAGACCTAGAAGAATTAAAGAACAAACACCTAGAAGAATTAAAGAACAAACAAAGAGAGATGAACAATGCAATAACTGCAATGAAAAATACACTAGAAGGAATCAATACCAGAAGAACAGATAAGTGACCTGGAAGACAGAAAGGTGGAAAGAATGGTGGAATTCATGGCCACAGGGCAGAATAAAGAAAAAAGAATAAAAGGAAAGGAAGACACCCTAAGAGACCTCTGGGACAACATTAAATGCAACAACATTCACATTATAGGTGTCTCAGAAGGAGAAGAGAGAGAGAAAGGATCCGAGAAAATATTTGAAGAGATCATAGTTGTAAACCTCCCTAACATGGGAGAAGAAATAGCCACCCAAGTCCAGGAAGCCACCCAAGTCCAGGCAGGATAAACCCAAGGAGAAACATGCTGAGACACATAGTAATCTAAATGACAAAATTAAAGACAAAGAAAAACTATTGAAAGCAACAAGGGAAAAACGATAAATAACATACAAGGGAACTCCCATAAGGTTAATGGCTGATTTCTCACCAGAAACTCTACAAACCAGAAGGGAGTGGCACGATATATTTAAAGTGATGAAAAGGAAGAACGTACAACCAAGATTACTCTACCCAGCAAGGATCTCATTCAGATTCAACAGAGAAATCAAAAGCTTTACAGACAAGCAAAAGCTAAGAGAATTCAGCACCACCAAACCAGCTCTACAACAAATGCTAAAGGAAATTTTCTAAGTGGGAAACACAAGAGAAGAAAAGGGCCTACAAAAACAAACCCATACAATTAAGAAAATGGCAATAGGAACATACATATCAATAATTACCTTAAAAGTGAATGGATTAAATGCCCCAACCAAAAGACACAGGCTCACTGAATGGATACAAAAACAAGACCCATCTACATGCTGTCTACAAGAGACCCACTTCAGACCTAGGGACACATAGAGACTGAAAGTGAGGGGATGGAAAAAGATATTCCATGCAAATGGAAATCAAAAGAAAGCTGGAGTAGCAATACTCATATCAGATAAAATAGACTTTAAAATAAAGAATGTTACAAGAGACAAAGAAGGACACTACATAATGCTCAAGGGATCAATGCAAGAAGAAGATATAACAATTATAAATATATATGCACCCAACATAGGAGCACCTCAATACATAAGGCAACTGCTAACAGCTATAAAAGAGGAAATTGACATTAACACAATAAAAGTGGGGGACTTTAACACCTCACTTACACCAATGGACAGATCATCCAAAATGAAAATAAATAAGGAAACACAACCTTTAAATGACACATTACAACAGATAGATTTAATTGTTATTCATAGGACATTCCATCCAAAAACAGCAGATTACACTTTCTTCTCAAGTGCACATGGAACATTCTCCAGGATAGATCATATCTTGGGTCACAAATCAAGCCTCAGTAAATTTAAGAAAATTGAAATCATATCAAGCATCGTTTCTGACCACAATGCTATGAAATTAGAAATCAATTACAAGGAGAAAAACTTAAAAACACAAACACATGGAGGCTAAACAATACACTACTAAATAACCAAGAGATCACTGAAGAAATCAAAGAGGAAATCAAAACATACCTAGAGACAAATTACAATGAAAACACAACGATCCAAAACCTATGGGGTGCAGCAAAAGCAGTTCTAAGAGGGAAGTTTATAGCAATACAATCCTACCACAGGAAACATCTCAAATCTGAGAAAAATCTCAAATAAACAATCTAAACTTACACCTAAAGCAACTAGAGGAAGAAAAACAAACAAAACCCAAATTTAGTAGAAGGAAAGAAATCATAAAGAACACAGCAGAAATAAATGAAATAGAAACAAAGAAAACAATAGTGAAGATCAATAAAACTAAAATCTAGTTCTTTGAGAAGATAAACAAAATTGATAAACCTTTAGCCAGACTCATCAAGAAAAAGAGGAAGAGGAGTCAAATCAATAAAATTAGAAATGAAAAAGGAGAAGTAACAACTGACACTGCAGAAATACAAAGGATCATGAGAGATTACTACAAGCAACGCTATGCCAATAAAATGGACAACCTGGAAGAAATGGACAAATTCTTAGAAAGATATAACCTTCTAAGACTGAACCAGGAAGAAATAGAAAATATGAACAGACCAACAGACGTGTGAGTAATGGAATTGAAACTGTGATTTAAATCTTCCAACAAACAAAAGTCCAGGACCAGATGGCTTCACAGGCGAATTCTATCAAACATTTAGAGAAGGGTTAACACCCATGCTTCTCAAACTCTTCCAAAAAATTGCAGAGGGAGGAACACTCCCAAACTCATTCTATGAGGCCACCATCACCCTGATACCAAAACCAGACAACGATACTACAAAAAAAGAAAATCAAAGGGCTTCCCTGGTGGTGCAGTGTTTGGGAATCCGCCTGCCAATGCAGGGGACACAGGTTTGAGCCCTGGTCTGGTAAGATCCCACATGCTGTGCAACAACTAAGCCCCTATGCCACAACTGCTGAGCCTTCACTCTAGAGCCCATGAGCCACAACTACTGAGCCCACGTGCCACAGCTACTGAGCTCGTGAACCACAACTAGTGAAGCCTGCACACCTGGAGCCCATGCTCCAAAACAAGAGAAGCCACCACAGTGAGAAGCCTGTGCACTGCAATGAACAGTAGCCACTGCTCACCGCAACTAGAGAAAGCCCGTGCACAGCAATGAAGACCCAATGCAACCAAAAATAAATAAATTATTTTATTTTTAAAAAAAGAAGAGAAAGAAAATTACAGATCAATATCACTGATGAATATAGATGCAAAAATCCTCAACAATATACTAGCAAACAGAATCCAACAACACATTAAAAGGATCATACACCATGATCAAGTGGGATTTATCCCGGGGATGCAAGGATTCTTCAATATATGCAAATCAATCAATGTGATACACCATATTAACAAATTGAAGAAGAAAAACCATATGATCATCTCAATAGATGCAGAAAAAGCTTTTGATGAAATTCAACACCAGTTTATGATAAAAACTCTCCAGAAAGTGGGCATAGAGGGAACCTACCTCAACATAATAAAGGACATCTACGACAAACCCACAGCAAACATTCTCAATGGTGAAAATCTGAAAGCATTTTCTCTAAGATCAGGAACAAGACAAGGATATCCACTCTCGCCACTATTATTCAACATTGTTTTGGAAGTCCCAGCCATGTCAATCAGAGAAGAAAAAGAAATAAAGGGAATACAGATTGGAAAAGAAGAAGTAAAACTGTCACTGTTTGCATATGACATGATACTATACATAGAGAATCCTAAAGATACTGCCACCAGAAAACTACTAGAGCTAACCAATGAATTTGGTAAAGTTTCAGCATACAAAATTAATGCACAGAAATCTCTTGCATTCCTATACACTAATGATGAAAAATCTGAAAGAGAAATTAAGAAAACAATCCCATTCACCACTGCAACAAAAAGAATAAAATACCTAGTAATAAACCTACCTAAGGATGTAAAAGACCTGTACTCAGAAAACTATAATACACTGATCAGAGAAATCAAAGATGAAACAAACAGATGGAGAGATATACCATGTTCTTGGATTGGAAGAATCAATACTGTGAAAATGACTATACTACCCAAAGCAATCTACAGACTCAATGCAATCCCTATTAAATTACCAGTTGCATTTTTTACAGAACTAGAACAAAAAATCTTAAAATTTGTGTAGAGACACAAATGACCCCAAATAGCCAAAGCAGTCTTCAGGGAAAAAAATGGAGCAGGAGGGATCAGACTCCCTGATTTCAGACTATACTACAAAGCTACAGTAATAAAGACAATATGGTTCTGGCACAAAAACAGAAATATAGATCAATGGAACAGGATAGAAAGCTCAGTGATAAACCCAAGCACATATGGTCAACTAATCTATGACAAAGGAGGCAAGGATGTACAATGGAGAAAAGACAGTCTCTTCAATAAGTGGTGCTGGGAAAACTGGACAGCTACATGTAAAAGAATGAAATTAGAACGGTCCCTAACACCATACACAAAAATAAACTCAAAATGGATTAGAGACCTAAATGTAAGATTGGACACTATAAAACTCTTAGAGAAAAACATAGGAAGAACACTCTTTGACATAAATCACAGCAAGATCTTTTTTGATCCACCTCCTACAGTAATGGAAATAAAAACAAAAATAAAGAAATGGAACCTAATGAAACTGAAAAGCTTTTTCAAAGCAAAGGAAACTACAACCAAGACGAAAAGACAACCCTCTGAATAGGAGAAAATATTTCCAATGAATCAACGGACAAAGGATTAATCTCCAAAATATATAAACAGCTCATGCAGCTCAATATTAAAAAAAACAAACACCCCAATCAAAAAATGGGCAGAACATCTAAATAGACATTTCTCCAAAGAAGACACACAAATGGCCAAGAAGCACATGAAAAGCTGCTCAACATCACTAATTATTAGAGAAATGCAAATCAAAGCTACAATGAGGTATCACCTCACACCAGTTAGAATGGGCATCATCAGAAAATCTACAAATAACAAATGCTGGAGAGCGTGTGGGGAAAAGGAAACCCTCTTGCACTGTTGGTGGGAATGTAAATTGATACAGCCAGAATGGAGAACAGTATGGAGGTTCCTTAAAAAACTAAAAATAGAATTACCATATGACCCAGCAATCCCACTACTGGGCATATACCAAGAGAAAACCATAATTCAAAAAGACACATGCACCCCAATGTTCATTGCAGCACTATTTACAATAGCCAGGTCATGGAAACAACCTAAATGCCCATTGACAGATGAATGGATAAAGAAGTGTGGTACATATATAGAATGGAATATTACTCTGCCATAAAAAGGAATGAATTTGGGTCATTTGTAGAGACGTGGATGGATCTAGAGACTGTCATACAGAGTGAAGTAAGTCAGAAAGAGAAAAACAAATATCATATATTAACGCATATATGTGGAAGCTAGAAAAATGATACAGATGAACTGGTTTGCAGGGCAGAAATAGAGACACAGATGTAGAGAACAAACGTATGGACACCAAGGGGGGAAAGTGGGGGTGTGGGGGATGTGATGAACTGGGAGATTGACATATATACACTAATATGTATAAAATAGATAATTAATAAGAACCTGCTGTATAAAAAATAAATAAATTTCAAAATAAAAAAGGCACGTTCCCTGCTGCTGATTTGTATAAGACAGCTATGCTTAAATCAGTCATAATTGGTAAAAGAGAAATTGCTATTTTTGAATTCATTCTTCAAGCAAAATTTGTCAGGAAAAACCTATATAGGCCTTAATTTCTTTTAAATACCTGTTTTATGTGCTTCAGATAAGCAGATAGGGTGGTAACTATTTAAACCTGGCATGCTTAGCAATTAAAACATAATATTTGGTGATGAGGAGATTCTGGTTACAAGTTTCTTTTCCAGCACCTGGACCATTTAGTTGTAAAGGAAAAAAAAGCAAGGAAGAAATTGGTCATGCTGACATGACCCTGATGGTTAATTCAGTCATTGTATTCTACCTTTTCCTCCTCTCCCCAAGCACAAAGGAACAATGGCACTAATTACCGCTCTTTAGATGAGGTAAATCTCCAATGCTCTGCTCTATATACGGAGATGGCTTAAGCAATAGGCTGAAGCAGAAGTTGGTCAGTGGTCCTGCCTCCCCCATTACTCCACACATATATACAAGCTCATATTAAGAATCTCCTTCATTGGGCTTCCCTGCTGGTGCAGTGGTTGAGAGTCCGCCTGCCGATGCAGGGGACACGGGTTCGTGCCCTGGTCTGGGAAGATGCCACATGCCGTGGAGCGGCTGGGCCCGTGAGCCATGGCCACTGAGCCTGTGTGTCTGGAACCTGTGCTCCGCAATGGGAGAGGCCACAACAGTAAGAGGCCCGTGTACCGCAAAAAAAAAAAAAAAAAAAAAGAATCTCCTTCATCATCCCCTACCCTTATCACCGTCACTTCCAATCAACATTTTAAATTTAATCAGTTATGCATATACATATGTTTCCATATCCCCTCCCTTTTGCGTCTCCCTCCCACCCTCCCTATCTCACCCCTCCAGGAGGTCACAAAGCACCAAGCTGATCTCCCCGTGCTATGCGGCTGCTTCCCACTAGCTATCTACCTTACGTTTGGTAGTGTATATATGTCCATGCCGCTCTTTCACTTTGTCACAGCTTACCCTTCCCCCTCCCCATATCCTCAAGTCCATTCTCTAGTAGGTCTGTGTCTTTATTCCTGTCTTACCCCTATGTTCTTCATGACATTTTTTTTTCTTAAATTCCATATATATGTGTTAGCATACAGTATTTGTCTTTCTCTTTCTGACTTACTTCACTCTGTATGACAGACTCTAGGTCCATCCACCTCATTACAAATAGCTCAATTTCATTTCTTTTTATGGCTGAGTAATATTCCATTGTATATATGTGCCACATCTTCTTTATCCATTCATCCGATGATGGACACTTAGGTTGTTTCCATCTCTGGGCTATTGTAAATAGGGCTGCTATGAACATTTTGGTACATGTCTCTTTTTGAATTATGGTTTTCTCAGGGTATATGCCCAGTAGTGGGATTGCTGGGTCATATGGTAGTTCTATTTGTAGTTTTTTAAGGAACCTCCATACCGTTCTCCATAGCGGCTGTACCAATTCACATTCCCACCAGCAGTGCAAGAGTGTTCCCTTTTTTCCACACCCTCTCCAGCATTTATTGTTTCTAGATTTTTTGATGATGGCCATTCTGACTGGTGTGAGATGATATCTCATTGTAGTTTTGATTTGCATTTCTCTAATGAGTAAAGATGTTGAGCATCCTTTCATGTGTTTGTTGTCACAACCCTATTTTTCTTTCACAATCAGAAAAGAAGTCAGAGAGAACAGCAAGCAGAAGTGGACCCAAAAATATTCAAATAACTTATCTTTTAAATTTGGGTACCGTAATGTCTGGAACTTTTGAGTATTTGTATTTTTCATCTTTTAAAAAAATTTATTTATTTTATTTATTTATTTTTGGCTGCATTGGGTCTTCATTGCTGTACGTGGGCTTTCTCTAGTTGCGGTGAGCTGGGACTACTCTTCATTGCGGTGCGTGGTCTTCTCATGGTGGTGACTTCTGTTGTTGCAGAGCACGGGCTCTAGGCACGCGGGCTTCAGTAGTTGTGGCTCATGGCCTCTAGAGCGCAGGCTCAGTAGTTGGGGTGCATGGGCTTAGTTGCTCCGCAGCATGTGGGATCTTCCCAGACCAGGGCTCAAACCCGTGTTTCCTACATTGGCAAGCAGACTCTTAACCACTGTACCACCAGGGAAGCCCTGTATTTTTTCATCTTTAAAAACGTATCTTTGGGCTTCCCTGGTGGTGCAGTGGTTGAGAGTCTGCCTGCTAATGCAGGGGACACGGGTTCGAGCCCTGGTCTGGGAGGATCCCACATGCTGTGGAGCAACTAGGCCCGTGAGCCACAAGTACTGAGCCTGCGCGTCTGGAGCCTGTGCTCCGCAGCAAGAGAGGCCGCGATAGTGAAGGGCCCGCGCACCGCGATAAAGAGTGGCTCCCGCTTGCCACAACTAGAGAAAGCCCTTGCACAAAACGAAGACCCAACACAGCAAAAATAAGAAATCAATTAATTAATAAACTCCTACCACCAACATCTTCTTTAAAAAAAAAAAAAAAACATATCTTTGAGGGCTTCCCTGGTGGCACAGTGGTTGAGAGTCCACCTGCTGATGCAGGGGACACGGGTTCGTGCCCCAGTCTGGGAAGATCCCACATGCCGCGGAGCGGCTGGGCCCGTGAGCCATGGCCGATGAGCCTGCGCATCTGGAGCCTGTGCTCCGCAATGGGAGAGGCCACAACAGTGAGAGGCCCACGTACCACAAAAAAAAAAAGTATTGGGGAGGACATGAGAAAACCAGGACCATCCTGCAGTGCTATAAGTATGCTATGTGGTATAGCCATTCCAGAAACAACCTGGCAGTACCTAGTAAAATTAATTACCATATTACATATAGCCCAGCAATCCCAGTCCTGCACATATATCCCATATGCCCACATTCCATACTGTAATGTTTGCACAGATATTCACCAAGATATCACTTGCAATAGCATAGAAATAGAGGCAACTTGGGTGTCCATCACTGGTGAAAGGTTATGTAAAGTACAATGCAGTCATATCATAGAATACTAATCAACAGAAAGGAACTGAACTCATATACAACAACATGAATAGATATTATAAACCTTACCTCCTGGGCTTCCTTAACATGGCCACCTACTTCATCAAGACTGCAAGAAGAATCTCTAGCTCCACTTTGCTAACAAAGTCTTATATTTAATGTATCCTAATCAAATATAATCATGAGAATGACAGCCCATCATATTTGCCATATTCTGTTGATTAAAAGCAAGTCACAGGTCCCATCCACACTCAAGGGGAAAGAGATTACACAAAGATGTGACTGCTAAGAGAAGAATAATTAGGGGGTCACCTTAGGGTCTGTCACCACACCAGGAAACGTTCTAGACAATGAGATTACATCAGTGAGCAAAAGGAAAGAAAGTCTGCCTTCAGAGAGAATACAATTGTGTGTGTGTGTGTATCCTCTTTTTAAAATCAATAGGATGATACTGTATATAATCCTTTGCATCTTACCATTTCATTTTATAACCTAGCTTGGAAAAATTTCCCTTCAAGTACTTATAGAATTATGTTATTCTTTATAACAGGTGCATAATGTATTCAACTATTACCC
The DNA here is from genome assembly GCF_025265405.1 of Mesoplodon densirostris. Taxonomy (NCBI): domain Eukaryota; kingdom Metazoa; phylum Chordata; class Mammalia; order Artiodactyla; family Ziphiidae; genus Mesoplodon; species Mesoplodon densirostris. The sequence goes on from NC_082674.1 coordinate 29,155,817, forward strand.
AACTCATGGACTCTGAGGTTGTTTCTAGGTTTCCCATTTAACAATGCTGCAAGAAATGCCCTCATACATGTATCATTAAGTTCTTGTGCAGGTTTATCCAAACAGAGTATCCCCTTAAGGCCAAATAAAGGTTCTACTCTGTTCTAGCCTTGGCTCTGCTTCATTCTAGCTATGGGAACTTGGGAAAATTACTTAAGACTTTGTATTTTATTTTCCTACTCTACTACAGAAGGATAATTGAAATGCATTCATGTTCAAAATGCATAAAATGTGCATCTAGGGCATGGTAGACAATTTATATATTACTCTGCTTTTCTTGAGCACTTTATCAACTACTTATGAAATACAACCCAAACTTTTTGTATCTTCCAAATTAGATGAGAGAAAAGGGGTGTTCATGGAATGGTGATAAAAAGAGAGAAATAGGGTAGGATGATAGAGTGTCTTTTGTGTGATAATAAGGTGATTGGGAGCCTCTAGATAGCTTCAGGATGAGGGCTGGTCCCCCAAAAGATCAAGCCTTGATTAGAGGATTGGAACTTTCAGCCTCACCCCACCCTGTATCTCGGGGGAAGGGAGAAGGGCTGGAAGTTGAGTTAATCATCATTGGCCAATGATGTAATCAGTCATGAGTGTGTAACGAAGATTCCATAAAGACTCTAAATGATGGGGTTCAGAGAGATCCCATGTTGCTGAACATATTGAGGTGCTGGGAGAGTGGTTCTCCCAGAGAGGACACAGAAGTTCTGTACGCCACCAGCCCCATATCTTGCCATATGTGTTGCTTCCATTTGGCTGTTCCTGAGTTGTATCTTTTATAACAAACCAGAAAATGCAAAAAGAGAGAAGTAATTTTGAAACAAGGATAGATAATGTCCCTCTACGTTCCCTGATCTACTTGGCCTCGACATTTCCTATGGCCCAATCCTGTCCAATTTAATTGTCTTAATCAAGACCTATCCCTTCTTCCTTTTTCTTTATTATTTGAAACAATTTGCCCTTAAATATACACTCTCTGTGTCTTTCAAAAGGACATATAGATAATATAATTTTAACTCAATATACTTACATAATTTAATGTTAATGTGCTTGTGAGGGGTGCCATAGAACAAATATACATCTAAATAGCAATGTTCTTACTTATATAATGTGCCCAACCCAGAGTAAGACTAGTGCAAACTGTGCTACAGATAGGAAGGACTCACTAATGAAGTGGATATTTGAGGAAGGGGAAATGCAGTCATGGCTTCAAATCGCACCATAATTGTGGCCCCCTCTCTTAAAGCTTGCTCTGCCCAAAAAGGCTGATGAGTCTCAGGAGATGTTTGATTATGTGACCCCCACCTCCACAATGCTCATAAAACATGGGATTCATTAGCTTTCAATATGTGTTTCTTCAAAAAAAAAAAAAAAAAGCTTTTCCTTAGCTTTAAACTTAAGAGAAAAAGAGACATGAGGGGAGGGAACTCAAGAAAGTTTTCCTTCAAATCCAAATAAAAGAGAAGTTAAAGGCTTTTCCTGATGAGAAAGGCGGAATTAAACTCCTTGTGTGCAGAATTTTTTCTGTCTTCTAAAGAAAAGGAGAATAGCTTTACCAAGGAATCAAGTTCTTTCTTGCCTGCGTGTGCAAGTGTAGGGATCTGTGCAGAGTGACACCTAGTGGTCTCCAGAACGCCTTTAGCAGCAAGAGTAATGAAGTCTGGACGTGTGTGGATTGAGCATCTGTAAAAGAGCCTTTTTTCCTTCCCACACACACATCCCTAAGCTGTGAACAAACTGAGTCATTAACTGGTTTTGATTCCAATACCACGACTTTCTGGCCACATATCCACTTACTGTCACATCATAGAGAAAATTAATATTTAATATTTGAGGAGTGGGTAGAAGTCACAGCGTGGAAAGGCATAGTGATTCCAATGTGCAAGAAAAATGATTTGTCCAAATCTGGAATCTGCAAGGCAGCAACAAAGCACAGTATCCAACCCAATAGATATCAAAGGAGCAATGGCTTTTGTGGTTAGATTCTTCTGAGTTCATGCCAGAGTTCATTCCCACGTAGTTCCCACTCTGCCTTTAAAACCTCACCTGGGTGGACCTCTCCAGTTGCCCATCTGTATTCCTGATTGGACTGGGGAACTTAGGGGGCTAAGAAGTTTATAATGGAATGAGGACGTTTCAGCTTATCCTGATGATCTGTTGCTATCCAGGAGACATTTAAGATTCCTCCATGGTGCTGTAAGAAAGGAGTTTCTACTTCCTCCTTTTATCAGTAGGTTATCTCTGAAGTGGGCTCCAGAAAATTTTGGATTTGGACTCTTATGGCTTGAATTGACAAGGACTTCTTTTTAGGGAACCTGACAAGTAAAAATTGAGGGAAGCCCTTTAGAATTTATCAAATTTAAATCTTCTTAAAGCTCCATTTTGGGGCTTCCCTGGTGACGCAGTGGTTAAGAATCCACCTGCCAATGCAGGGGACACGGGTTCAAGCCCTGGTCCAGGAAGATCCCAGATGCCGCAGAGCAACTAAGCCCATGCACCACAACTACTGAACCTGTGCTCTAGAGCCCACGAGCCACTACTGAGCCCATGCACCACAACTACTGAAGCCCTCGTGCCTATAGCCCATGCTCTGCAACTGCAACAAGAGAAGCCACCACAATGAGAAGCCCGCACACTGCAACAAAGAGTAGCCCCCAATCACCACAACTAGAGAAAGCCTACGCACAGCAACGAAGACCCAATGCAGCCAAAAATAAATTAAATAAATAAAATTTAAAAACATATATATAAAACAACATAAGAAAAGTTTAGATATATTCCTGGAATTTTTTACCAGGAATTTTTGGGATACATCTCTAATATTTTGAGATAAAATAATGAAAGATATGTATAAGTACATATCCATGAAAAAAAATCATATCTTTCATATGCCATATTCATCTGCCATTGACAGGTAAAGAATCTTAGTGTGCCTGGAGGATATCAGACTCTGGAAGACAAGTGTTCTTATTACTTCACTGCACTGGCCTCTTTAGGAATATTATACTCAAGGTTGCAAGGTGACTTTGAATATACACAAGTTCAAACAGCCTTATAGCTTTTTGGACCATTGAGGTAATACTTCCCTCCTTTATCCATGGATGCTACAATACAGTGTTCCCTGTAATAGAAAGAGAGTATAATTCTGTCTTCCACTACACCCACCTCCCTGATTCTTTGCTCCAACCTGTCTAATTCAAACACAGAATTGCTGGGTGCTTACCTGGCAACTTGTTTAACTGTTGACTGACACTTTCCTAAATGTTCCTTGAGGACACACAGAAAGCAGAAAAACAGGCTGTTTAAAGGAGTGTGTGGGGGTGTGTGTGAGTGCACACACACATGGTCTGTGTATATATGTGTGTCTGGGGAACATGCATTTCCTGATGTTCTTTACCCATTAAAATTCCTAAATCACAGGGCCCCAAAATACATGAACAAAACCTGACAGAATTGAGCAGAAAATACACAATTTAATAAGAATAGTTAGAGACTTTAATACCTCACTTCTAATCATGGAAAGAACAAAAGACAAAAGATCAACAAGGAAATAGAAGACTTGGATAATTCTGTAAACCAACTAGAGCTAGCAGACATCTATAGAACACTTCATCCAAGAGCAGAATACACTTCCTTCTCAAGTGTACATGGGACATTCTTCAGGATAGACTATATGTTAGACCATAATATAAACTACAGTAAGGAGAGAAATATTACAAAGTACATTCTTCGCCCATGATGGAATGAAATTAGAAATCAATAACAGAAAGAAATTTGGGAAATTAGCAAACATGTGGAGATTAAACAACACACGACTAAATAATCAATGGGCCAAAGAAGAAATCACGAGAAAAATTAGAAAATATATTGAGATGAATGAAAGTGAAAATACAACATATTAAAATTATGGGAAGCAGTGAAAGTAATGCTTACAGGGTTACTTATAGCTGTAAATGTCTATATTTTAAAAGAAGAAAGATCTCAAATCAATAACTTAGCCTTCTATCATAAGAAACTAAAAAAAGAACAGCAAATTAAAGCAAAAAGAGGAAGGAAATAATAGAGATTGAAGTGTAAATTAATAAAATAAATAACAGAAAAATAACAGAGAAAATCAATAAAATTAAAATTCAATTCCTTGAAAAGATCAATGCAGGGCGTGGGGTGATGGGATGAATTGGGAGATTGGGATTGACACATATACACTAATATGTATAAAATAGATAACTAATAAAAACCTCCTGTATAAAAAAAAATAAACAAAAGGGAGTCCAAAAAAATATGTAAACAAATTAAAAGGAGATCTAATAAGAAAATTTTAATGACACTTTTAGTCTAACATGTAAATTCTAAAATAAAATCATATATCTCTTTCAAAAAAAAAGAAAGGATCAACATAATTTACAAATGTTTATCTAGACTGGGCCATGAAAACAGCAAGAAGACTCAAATTACTAAAATCAGAAATGAAATAGGGAGTATTACTATCAACCTTACAGAAATAAAAAGCATTATAAGGTAATACCAAAAAAATTATATGCCAATAAATTAGATACCCGGATAAAATGGACAAATTCCTAGAAAGACAAACTACCAAAACTGATTCAAGAAGAATTAGAATATCTAAATAGACCTATAGCAAGTAAAGAAATTGAATCAGTAATAATACATACACACATACATTATAAATAAACCTTCCCACTAAGGAATCCTAGGATGAGATGGCTTCACTGGTGAATTCTACCAAATGTTTAAGGAAGAACAAACCCCAATTCTTCACAAACTCTTCCACAAAATAGAAGAGGAGGGAATATTTCCTAACTTGTTCTATCAGGCCAGTATTACTGACTCAAAACTAGACAAAGATGTCACAGGAAAGGAAACAACAGACCCATATCTCTTAGGAATATAAATGCAAAAATCCTCAACAATGCTAGCAAACTGAATCCAGCAACATATAAAAAGTACACCATGACCAAGTGAGATTTATCCCAGGAATGTGAGGTTGGTTCAATATATAATAATCAACCATGTAATACACCATATTAATAGAAAGAATATAGAATAAAACCCACATGATCATCTCAATAGACATAGAAAAGGCATTTGACAAAATCAATCACCATTTCATGAATAAGAATGCTCAACAAGTCAGGAATAGAAGGAACTTCCTCCACCTGATAAGGATCATCTATGAAAAACCCACGGTTAACATTATACTGAATGTTGTAAAGCTGGTTTGGTGGTGCTGAATTCTCTTAGCTTTTGAAATTAAAGGTTTTAATTTCTCCGTCAAACCTGAATGAGATCCTTGCTAGGTAGAATAATCTTGGTTGTAGGTTTTTCCCTTTCATCACTTTAAATATGTCCTGTTACTCCCTTCTAGCTTGCAGAGTTTCTGCTGAAAGATCAGCTGTTAACCTTATGGGAATTCCCTTGTATGTTATTTGTTGTTTTTCCCTTGCTGCTTTTAATATTTTTTCTTTGTATTTAATTTTTGATAGTTTGATTAATATGTGTCTTGGCGTGTTTCTCCTTGGATTTATCCTGTATGGGACTCTTGGTGCTTCTTGGACTTGATTAACTATTTCCTCTCCCATATTAAGGAAGTTTTCAACTATAATCTCTTCAAATATTTTCTCAGTCCCTTTCTTTTTCTCTTCTTCTTCTGGGACCCCTATAATTCGAATGTTGGTGCATTTAATGTTGTCCCAGAGGTCTCTGAGACTGTCCTCAATTCTTTTCATTCTTTTTTCTATATTGTGCTCTGCAGTAGTTATTTCCACTATTTTATTTTCCAGGTCACTTATCCGTTCTTCTGCCTCAGTTATTCTGCTGTTGATACCTTCTAGAGAATTTTAAATTTCATTTATTGTGTTGTTCATCATTGTTTGTTTGATCTTTAGTTCTTCTAGGTCCTTGTTAAACGTTTCTTGTGTTTTCTCCATTCTATTTCCAAGATTTTGGATCATCTTTACTATTATTACTCTGAATTCTTTTTCAGGTAGACTGCCTATTTCCTCTTCATTTCTTCATTCTGACGGGTTTTTACCTTGCTGCTTCATCTGCTGTGTGTTTCTCTGCCTTCTCATTTTGCTTAACTTACTGTTTTTGGGGTCTCCTTTTCGCAGGCTGCAGGTTCATAGTTCCCGTTGTTTTTGATGTCTGCCCCCAGTGGCTAAGGTTTGTTCAGTGGGTTTTGTAGGCTTCCTGGTGGAGGAGACTGGTGCCTGTGTTGTGGTGGATGAGGCTGGTTCTCATCTTTCTGGTGGGAAGGACCACGTTTGGTAGTGTGTTTCGGGGTGTCTGTGACCTTATTATGATTTTAGGCAACCTCTCTGCTAATGGGTGGGGTTGTGCTCCTGTCTTGCTAGTTGTTTGTCTTAGGGTGTCCAGCACTGTAGCTTGCTGGTCTTTGAGTGGTGCCGGGTCTTAGTGTTGAGATGGAGATCTCTGGGAGAGCTTTCACCATTTGATATTACATGGAGCCGGGAGGTTTCTGGTGGACCAATGTCCCGTACTTGGCTCTCCCACCTCTGAGGCACAGGTATGACACCCGGCTGGAGCACCAAGACCCTGTCAGCCACACAGCTCAGAAGAAAAGGGAGAATAAAAGAAAAAAAGAAAGAATAAAATAAAATAATAAAATTAAAATGTTATTAAATAAAAAAATTTTTAATTATTAAAAATTAAAAAGTAATTAAAAAAACAAAAAAATAACAGACAGACAGAACCCTAGGACAAATGGTAAAAACAAAGCTATACAGAAAGAAATCACACAAAGAAGCATACACGTAACCACTCACAGAAAGAGATAAAGGAAAATATATATATATGTATATTAAAAAAAATAGGAAGAGAGCAACCAAATCAATAAACAAATCTACCAACGATAATAAACTCTAAATACTAAACTAAGATAAACATAAAACCAGAAACAAATTAGATGCAGAAAGCAAACCCCAAGTCTACAGTTGCTCCCAAAGTCCACCACCTCAATTGTGGGATGATTCGTTGTCTATTCATGTATTCCACAGATGCAGGGTACATCAAGTTGATTGTGGAGCTTTAATCCGCTCCTCCTGAGGCTGCTGGGAGAAATTTCCCTTTTTCTTCTTTGTTCACACAGCTCCCGGGGTTCAGCTTTGGATTTGGCCCCGCCTCTGCGTGTAGGTTGCCTGAGGGCGTCTGTTCTTCGCTCAGACAGGACAGGGTTAAAGGAGTAGCTGATTCGGGGGCTCTGGCTCACTCAGGCCGGGGGGAGGGAGGGGTACTGAGTGCGGAGCGAGCCTGCGGCGGCAGAGGCCGGCGGGACGTTGCACCAGCCCGATGTGCCGCCTGCGTTCTCCCAGGGAAGTTGTCCCTGGATCCCGGGACCCTGGCAGTGGCGGGCTGCACAGGCTCCCGGCAGGGGAGGTGTGGATAGTGACCTGTTCTTGCACACAAGCTTTTTGGTGGCTGCAGCAGCAGCCTTAGTGTCTCATGCCCATCTCGGGGGTCCACACTGATAGCCGCGGCTCGCGCTTGTTTCTGGAGCTCATTTAGGCGGTGCTCTGGATCCCCTCTCCTCGCGCACCCCAAAACAATGGTCTCTTGCCTCTTAGGCAGATGCAGACTTTTTCCCGGACTCCCTCCCGGCTAGCTGTGGCGCACCAGCCCCCTTCAGGCTGTGTTCACGCTGCCAACCCCAGTCCTCTCCCTGGGATCTGACCGAAGCCTGAGCCTCACCTCCCAGTCCCCACCCGCCCTGGCGTGTGAGCAGACAAGCCTCTCGGGCTGGTGAGTGCTGGTCGGCACGGATCCTCTGTGCGGGAATCTCTCCGCTTTGCCCTCCACACCCCTGTGGCTGCGCTCTCCTCCGTGGCTCCAAAGCTTTCCCCCCGCACACCCCCCGTCTCCGCCAGTGAAGGGGTTTCCTAGTGTGTGGAAATATTTCCTCCTTCACAGCTCCCTCCCAGAGGTGCAGGTCCCGTCCCTATTCTTTTGTCTCTGTTTTTTTTTTCTTTTGCCCTACCCAGGTACGTGGGGGAGTTTCTTGCCTTTTGGGAGGTCTGAGGTCTTCTGCCAGCGTTCAGTAGGTGTTCTGTAGGAGTTGTTCCACAGGTAGATGTATTTCTGATGTATCTGTGGGGAGGAAGGTGATCTCCACGTCTTACTCCTCCACCATGTTGAAGGTCTTCCCCTGGATGAATATTCTAAATTATCCTCATACTTCTGGGCATTTATCAAAGTTTGTCCTGTTAGATAATTATTCTTGAACATATATTTTCTCCCCATATAGACTGTGTGATGCTTGAGGACAGGAATTCCATATTATCCACTTCAGTGCAAAGCAAAATGGTTGTATGTAGTAGGAGATCAATAAACACTTTTTGAATAAATTGGTAGCCTCAACACTTCAAACTTCCATAGTTTTCCCTAGGAGCCTTCAAGATAGACTCCCAAACCTCCAATACAGCCAATCCAGCTTTTCCCACTCACCTTTGAGATTTGCAGCTATTGCTTGCCAAATATTTAGAACCAAGAGCTTGTTTATATCAATGCTGATTGTATTCCATTTGTTGTCTAAAGAGCTACTTTGCTAGAGTGTTTTTCATCAGGAGTTCAGTCATTCAAGTCTCTGTTGTGCTGAACTTCCTGGTCTCCCCAGCCCCTCCTGACCAGTATACCTAGGCTTTCCTGTTCTCCTTCCCTCTCTGTCTACCTCTGTCTATTCTACCTCTGTCTCTCCTGTCCTTCTTCATCTCCCACTTTCTAAATGGGAAGCTCTGTAGCCAAACAATGAACACTTCCTCCATTTTTGTAGTCCCAGTCTAGTGCTAGGCTGACAGTGACCTCCACCTTCTGCTTTGGCATTCATTCATTCATGCATTCCTTTGTTCAACAAATACATATGGTACCTAGTACATACCCTGCACAGTTCTAGTTGCTGTTGCTCTGATTACTTTTTATGTTTATTCAAAGATGCAGAAGTGGAGTGTTTGTTTGCTTACGCAACTAAAGGAATTTTTGTCACAAAATTAGGAACGTTAGAGGAATTTGTGTTTGTACGTGCTAATACCTAGTGATAAAGTAGCTGACTCACTGATTAATAATTTCCATATTTGAAGGATCTTGGGAAATGAATCAACTCCTTTTCATCTACTATAGGCATGTATTTTAATCAATTCCAATTTCAAATCTATCTTGCAATTTAAGCAAATTGCCATCTGTTGCTTCGGTTATACTGGTTATGGCTTCAGTGTTACTGTTACCTTCACAGCTTAAGTCTGGAGAGAAAAAAAATTGTTGAGCATTAACATCTTGCTTATATATGTATTCATACCATGTGATTACTGGCAACTCTCCAGAAAACTTGGCCTAGTTTCTGGAAACCTCTTCAGTCTGTCATATTAAAAGATGCACCATAATTTATTTATTTATTTATTTATTTTTCTTTTTGCGGTATGCGGGCCTCTCACTGTTGTGGCCTCTCCCATTGCGGAGCACAGGCTCCGGATGCGCAGGCCCAGCGGCCATGGCTCACGGACCCAGCCGCTCCGCGGCATATGGGATCCTCCCAGACTGGGGCACGAACCCGTATCCCCTGCATCGGCAGGTGGACTGTCAACCACTGCGCCACCAGGGAGGCCCTAAAAGATGCACCATAATTTAATCAATTCAAGAATTTGATTATTTTCATCTAATTTCATTTTCTTTTTAATAATGCAACAAAACCCTTCATTCCCATTTTAAGGCCTCAGAAAGCTGGGGGAGGTGCTTCAGAATAAGGTGAGTTCAGCCAGCCCAGAGAGGCCCATATGTTCCCAGTGTGGGGTTGCTGGAGCAGTGAAGGATTGGACGGGCAGGACCCATAGCTCCCAGCCTGACAGATCCAGTTTCCAAAGAGGCAGCCTCTGTGTAGTGCTTGCTTAGGCCTGCCTCTTTCTCTCACTTTTCCTTAAACAACCATTAGTCTCATTTCCTAGCAGCTGCCTGCAGAGAAGAGGAACCAAAAAAAAATTTTTTTTAATCAAGTCTCATTTGGTCTTGATGTACAGCTGCCTACTTTGCTGTGGTGCCTCTCAGATCACATGCTGGGTCTGTCAGGAAGTGGCCTTTCTCCATCCACTCAGACCTCTCTCCAGTCTGGTAGCTACAGTCTACCCCTGAAGGTTCAGATGTTTTTAAATCCTGAGAACAATTAAGGTAATTTTAGAACTTGAAGTCCCCTTAGAGCTTTGTTACTCACAATTTAGTCCATAGACCAGTAGTAACAGCATCTCATGGGTACCTGTAGAGATGCAGATTAGACCTTACTCCAGATCTTTATAGAATCAGAACTTCTTGGGGTGGGGCCCAGGAATCTGTATTGTAGCAAGCTGTCCAGGTGATGCTGATGCACACTAAATTTTCAGAAGCCCTGGCATGTTTATTATCTAGTGCCATTTTAAAAGTCAGACCTCTTGCCTAAACCCTGGTCATCTCTCTCCCAGACCCTCTGGCTTGGATTCCTGTTCCACTGTTTTTTGTCTCTGTCATTTTCTTTTCTACTAGGTTAGGTTCCTGATTCCAGCCTCCATTGGCCTCTCTGGACCAGACTCCATCCCTGCATACTATATTCTGTATTTACCCACTTTGCTGGGCTCAATCGCTGACCTGTTTGCTTATGATAGCCACCTTCCTGCTTCCTTTCTAACCTACCTTCCTGCCTACAGCAACTCCTGACCTGACAGCAGAGGGGAAAATCTACACATGAAACCTCTAGGCATGGTGCCCATTAGCACAGGTCTCCACACTCTTGTCTGTGCCATCTGTCTTTCCGTCTTGCTGCCCATTTTCCACACAGCAGCCAGTTATTTTCCTGAAGAAAAAAATTGATATTATCCTCTGCTTAATAACTCTGGAAGACATCCAGTTTTCTGCAGGACAGAATGCAAACTCCTTAGCATGACATTCAAAGCCCACCACAGGCCATAACAAATCTATATCCTGAACTTCATCAACGTTGCCCATCTCAGCCCCAGCCTTACACTTCTGCCAATTTACTTGTTGACTTCAGTGCCTTTGCACCTGCTATTTCCTCTGCCTGAATCACTCTTTTTCCTGCTTCTCCAGCAGGCAAATGTCAGCTAGTCTTTCAAGACTCAATCCAACTACTTCCATGCCTTCAATAAGGTTCTTTCTACCTCCTCCAGGCTGAGTTACCTGTACTCTCCTTTGGGTACCTTATTCACAACTCTTATTTCACCACTTGTGATGTTGTTTTTGACTTGTCAGCTTATACATCTTCTTCACAAACCAAAAGCTGTTTGTGGGCAGAGATGGTGTCTCATCTTAAATGAAAAACCCAGAGTCTAGCATAGTGAGGGCACATTGTAGAAATGAAATAAATACTGTCAAAATACTGTGAAATGAATATTCAGATGTGTAAGAAGTGTGCCCCAAAGAACATTGTAGACCAAGTACCTGTATCACTGTATTAAGGAAGCTTGCTTTATTAAGGTGCATAAAATAAATCCTTTTGTAAATAAGCGTTTCATCTTCTAAAGTAAAGAATTGCTTTGTGTCATACTCAGTTTGGGCTGCCATAGTAAAATACCACAGACAGGGTGGTTTAAACAACAGACTTTATTTTTTTTTCTCACAGTTCTGGAGCCTGGGAAGTCCAAGATCCAGGTGCCAGCAGATTTGATTCTTGGTGAGGGCTCTCTCCCTAGGTTGCAGACAGCAGCCTTCTCGCTGGGAGTTCACATGGCAGAGAGAGAGCTCTGGTCTCTCTTCCTCTTCTTACAAAGGCAACAATTCCATAATAAGGGCCCCACCCTCATGACCTCATCTAAACCTAATTACCTCCTAAAGGCCTCATCTCCAAACACTAACACATTGAGAGTTAAGGCTTCAACATATGAATTGGGGGGTGGGGGGGAACCCAAACATTCACCCACAATACGTTGTAGTATCAAATAATCAACCCCTTTTTTCTCTATGAAGTGTTTTCATATATATGATTGTCCTAATATGGTAATTTGCACATGATTTTTCCAAGAATATCTGAAATTCTACTGTCTTTCTAATTCAGGAAGTTCTTTGTCAAAATCTTCTGAGTACCACTGGATTTGTTTTATTATGACTTCTGATAGAATAAGGTGTCTAGGAAAAAGGCAAAAGATGATATGTGGGTTATGAGTTTGTGGGTATGGGGGATTTTTGATTTTTAAAAAATTCTTTGATAAATGTAATAAATCTTTAACATATGCAACAAAATTTTGTAGGCTTTTATGAGAAAAGATACCTTCAAAATATTTTAAAATACTACCCAATTAAAGTTGTTTAAAGAAAAATTCATGTTACCTAAAATATATTTATATCTTCACATATGATTTTACTTGAGCCAGTCAGCAAGTTTGTGGTTTCTAGGGGATGGATGAAGAGTGCCTCAGGGCTTCCCTGGTGGCGCAGTGGTTGAGAGTCTGCCTGCCGATGCAGGGGTCACGGGTTCGTGCCCCGGTCTGGGAAGATCCCACATGCCGCGGAGCGGCTGGGCCCGTGAGCCATGGCCGCTGAGCCTATGCATCCGGAGCCTGTGCTCCACAACGGGGGAGGCCACAACAGTGAGAAGCCCGTGTACCGCAAAAAAAAAAAAAAAAAAAAAAAAGGGCAGTGGGATCTGAATTGATTGAAAATGACTGCCATAGGTTATACTTTCTCTCTTCAAACTGTGGCCTCATAAAAAATAATTTTTAAAAAGCCCTACCTTGACTGGTTCCAACTCATGTCTTTTTCAATTTTTGAATTGAAATTAAACCCCAAAAACTATTCCCAATTCTTATTTCAGGCTAAACTACAAGGGTCCTGAAGACAGTAGGTACAAGTTTGAATGAGGATTTGTCTGCAACCTGCCATGATAGATTATATCATTGTGCCACCTGAAAATACCTTTTAGGAGTTCTCAGTTGACTGCTCTTAATGAGTTTTTTGTTGATTTTTCTAAATTTTTTTCTTAATAAATCTTGGGCCACCATTTCAGTTTTAATAACCTCTTTGCATCCAATGATCTATCTCTCCATCCCTTTTCATCCACACACTGTCATGTTCATACCCTTCACCTTGTCATCACTATAGGTCTGAAATCTCAATTTCAAGCATTCTATTCTTTGCTCACAGCCTTCTATCCTTAGAGTCACCTGCTCTTGAACACCCATCCCAGCAGTTCATTGAGACCTCCAACCCATTAGTCTTGTCCCTTCCTCACTATATCTGATTCCCCCTTTTCTTCCCCGCATTCCTCTACCCCTCCCCCCACAATGCCTTCAAGTCTTCAAACTTGTTCTCAGCCTAGGAACTAGCACTAGCTGTTCTCTCTGCCAGAAATACTTTTATGTCTCATACTTGAATGACTCACTTGTAGTCATTCATATTTCAGTTTAAAGATTACCTATTCAAAGAGATCTTCTCTAACTATTCCATCTAAAGCAGCTACTTGGTCTATCTGAGATGACCATCATATCATCCGTTTTAAGTCTCTGTAAAGCACTTATTACCAATAAAAATTTTTCTTGTGGCTTTATGATCTGTCTCCATTCATTTCAGTATATGCTACATGAAAGCAGAGAGCTTGTCTGTCTTGTTCATTGAGAAATTGTGCTTGGCAACAAAGTAGGTACGGAATAGATATTTGAAAGAGGTAGAATGAAAGGAAAGAAGATGAAGGAAGGAAGGAGGGAAGGAAGGAAGGGGAAGAGAGGAAGATAGGAAAAATAAAAATCAGTGTTAATTAAGAAGCATTCCCTTTTTAAAAGGTGAATACATGAGGAGTACATGAAAAAAACAATAAAAGTAATAATGATGATGGTCGACAAGCTTTGACTTCCCTCATCCCCCTTAGAGAAAGCTAATCATCTCGCCTTTGCACCATGACAGTGCTTTCTAAAAGTCCATATAATAGCACTCCTTCTCTTGTGTTATAATTATTTATTGACATTGTTGTCTCCCCCAATAAAATGTGATCTCCTTGTGGGCAGGGAATGTGTCTGATTCATATTTATAGCCCTAGTGGCTGGCACAGGAAAATAGTAGAAGCTTAATAAATACTGAGAGAACAAATGGGTGAAGGAAAGAAAGAGAACAAAACACTAGAATAATAATGTAAGGGATGGAAATTGTGATAAATTTCTCTTTTCGGTGCTGTTCCTTCTCTAAGTCATTGAAAATGAATGCAGGAAACCATATACTTATAAGATGTACACTTATAGGACAGCATAGCATGGAGGTTAAGAACACGGATTCTAGAGCCAGTCTATCTGGTTTCACAACCTAGTGCAACCACTTATCAGCTAAGTGACTTCGGACAAATTACTTAACCTTCCTGCACCTCAGTTTCCTCATCTACAAAATGAGGATAAAGACAAAATCTACCTCACAGTCTTGTATGAGAAATAAAGGAGTTAATATATGTATATCGGTTAGCTTTTGATGCATTAAAAACTGCCCCAAAATGTAATACTTCATAACAACAATTATTAGCTCATGATTATTTGGGTTGAAAATTTGCCCTGGGCTCAGCTAAGCCATTCTTCTGCTGGTCTCCCCGGGCTCATTCATGAGCTGGCAGTCAGCTGGCAGTCAGCTAGCAGTCAGCTGGAGCTGGTTGGCCTCACTTGCGTGTCTTGTACTTGGCGTGGGTGCCTCAGTTGTGTATCTCTAGCACTTAGTAGGCTGGTCTGGACTTCTTCATGTGGCATCTGGGTTCTAAGGGTGGAAACGTGAGATCACACACAAATACCCAAGCACTTTCCAAGCCTTTTCTTGTGTCATATTTGCTGATATCTCTTTGGCCAAAGCAACCCATGTGGCCAAGTCCAGAATCAAGATGTAAAGAAATAGACTACTTCCTGATGAGAGGAGCTTCAACATATTGTGGTCAGTTTTGAAAAATATACAAAAACACAAAACACACTTAGGATAGTGGCTATCACATAGTAAGGAGTATGTGAGTACTAGTTACCAGAAATATGGCAATACTTGTTACAGATGGTTTAGAACCCAGCCCCTATAGCACTTTGAGTGAAAATGGTAGTGAATTACAAAGTTAGAAGTAGAGACAGGAAACAGAACCAGAATGAAATATTCTCAACCAGTTTTATTTTATGGAAAGTAAAATGGAAATTCTACAAAACTTCCAAAGCCTAACTCCACTTATAAGAGGCTGTTCAGTATTGCTTAGGAGGCAGGATCCTGGGTTCTGGGATCAAATTGTGTACTTCCTAGCTGGGTAACTTCCAACAAATTACCTAACCACCCTAAGCCTCAATTTCGGTACCTGTAGTATTGGAGAAATGGTAAGTTTTAACTCCCGAGGTCCTTGTGAAGATTACATGAGGCAAAGTATGTAAAGTGCTTCTGGCACTTGTGAACATGCAATAAAAGTTAGCTATTATTTTTCTGATTATTTTCAGAATCAAAAATTATCTAGTACTGTTTACAGATTTCCAACCTTGGCAACACATTGGAATTACCCAGGGAGCATAAAACAACTGACACCTGTCCCACTTCAGAGATTCTGATGTAAATGATCTGGAGGGAGACCCTTGCATGGTGGGGTTTGAAAACTCCCAAGTAGTCCTAATGAGCAACCAAGATTTAGTACCACAAGTCTACTGTAGAGGATGTTAAAGATGATCCAAGGCGAACATTTCACTGCACAAATGAGAAAACTGAGACCCAAAGAGGTGATAGGAATTGTTTAATGACAACCAGGTAGTTGGTGAGAAAACTGGAACCCAGTATACATAGACTCCCAACCATGGCTCTTTCCCTTTTGTTGGGCCACTGTGAGTGAGAACAGGTCAGCCCAGGCCAGCCTGTGCAACCCTCCTCACCAAGAACCCAGAGCTGGGAAAGGGGAAGCTGACTTCCTGTTAAGAGTACCTGATAACAAATTTAAGACTCCAGAATTAACTCCAAGGATGATTTTATTGTCCCTTGATTATACAATCTTCTCCCTGCACTTTCAGGTCTGATTCAAAATAGGATTCAGATTCTGCTTATGTTTGTTTGAATTAGACTTTTATTTCATTTATTCAGTTTTCCTTAGCAAAGAAATTCCATCTTAAATACACATTCATGCAAGCTCAGAGCTATATTTCGGGGGGTGAGGAGCAGACTTTTCTTCATTTCTGTTTTTCTTCTTTCCTCCCACCCTCCCTTCTCTCTCTTCCTCTTCCTCCCCTCCTTCCACCCCTCCCCCAACTCTCCCCTATGAAGGACATTTGTCTTAGATTAACTACCTTCCTCAAACCTTGTGAATAATCTTTACTGTAGAGAATTTTCTCCTCCTTTTAAATTGTGGAAATAAGAGTGTTCCTCAGTTCATAATAGTGATTCTGCTGAAATGCCAAAAATTATTAGGATCAGAGGGCTAGCCTCCCTTCAAGGTCAGGAGAGATGGGGGAATTCTGTGACTGTTCCCTTGGTGAAAGGCTGACCCATGAGGGCTAAAAGAAATAGATGGATAGCTGGTGGTGTCAGGAATTTCTAAGGAGCGGGCAGAGTATCCAAAGAAAATTCTTTTTCTTCTTTTTTCCTCTCCAGCTTTAGTGTTTACAAATATTAGCCCTCTGTCATTTTCTTTGAGTTTCTAATTACTAAGATTGAAGGGAACAAATTCAATGAGCAAGAAAAAGGTGGGTATAGAGCAAGTTTCTCAGGAACCTGGCCTTTTAAAAAAAGAAGTATTCTTACATGAATAAAGTTGGATACAAAATTGAACATACAATATGATCTAATTTTCTCATTTATTATACATATATATGTATATATGATTATATATCCCACAGAATGATGGGATTATAGAGAATACTTTTTGTTGCTGATCTGTAGCTTCTGATTTTTTATGATGAATATTTGTTACCATGTATCAGAAAAGCAATAAAATCATTATTTTAAAAACAAAACAAATGCTAAATATTGATCTTAGAATAAAACCCTGCAGTCATTATTTTTTCATATTCATTATTCCCAAACTGTTTTCTTATGACGTTCAGGATCTTAGGAGAGTTATAAAATTAACTGATTTCTTTAATCACATATTGATTCGTGTGTGTGTACATGTGTGCACGCATGCTCAGGTCTGTTGTATTTTTGGCCTTTATTCCAACCCCCACTTATTACTTTAGGCCAATTTGTATCATTTCCTTGGCCTTCTCAGCATTTGTGACATTTCCAATTCCATCTGCAGATTTAATTAACGTGCTGCTTATTCACTCTTCCACATCACTGATAACAAAAGACATAAAACTTGACCCAGCACTGACTGCTACACCACCTCGATACCTCCCACAACTGGACACAACCTTCTGCTTTACCCAGTTTTGGAGTCAAGCTGACTGAAACTGATTTTGCAAGTAAAATTCACTCAGACATTGCATCAAGTGATTTATGAAGTCCATGCAGCCATGTGGTGTCCCATTAATCACAGACACTACAATAATCTATTTGTGTGCAGCAGTCCTCATAAATCGGAATAAAATAAATTCCACAAGCGCATCCTCAGCTTTTGCGACAGGGCACATGGTATTCAGGGCATCATCCACATAATGCAATGTTAGCAGACTTGCAGATTCCTGAGCTTGGTCAAGCAAGTAAAAATATGCATTCATTTACCATTGCATGCCAAAGCTAAAGAAATTACAGCTTGTTCATCCACCAGGTGAGACAATTTCTTTAGGGCTCAGCTCTCTCAAATTTTTTATGAAAACTGGTGTAAATAAACAGAGTACATGAGGCACAACAATAAAAGTGGTGAGATGATTTTGTTAACAAACAATCCAAAATTATATCTTCAAATAAATATTGTGACTTAATTGTCATCACCATGTGGAGAGCCTTATTTCAATGACATTATGAAACAATTTTGTAAATTCTCTTTTGAGATTGATCTGTGTTTCACATAACAAAAGAATGTCTTTAGTTGAGACAAGCTCACTTTATCTGTGAGTGTGTTTCTTGTCTTGAATATAGTCCAGAATTATTGAAGACCATGTTTGGTAAAGATTGTGAATGATCCAGCTAGGTAATAGTAATTTTTTTCCCATGTAAACAAATTAATTTTTCCTAATTATGTAAACAGAATATTGTAAAATTAAAATATAACATGTAAAAATAAATTGCATTAAATAATAATGGCATAAAAATTGCATAAAATCCTAACACACAGAGATAATCACTCTTCATATATTAGTAAATAGCTTTTCCAGAATATTATCTATATGTGTTTGTGTCTTAAGAGATGGATAATGGAGATACAGATATAAACAAAACGAGATAAGATGAGATTCCACCATAATTGTTGTATTATTACTTGCTTTTAAAAAAATCACCACTAGGGACTTCACTGGTGGTACAGTGGTTAAGAGTCCACCTGCCAATGCAGGGGACACGGGTTCAAGCCCTGGTCTGGGAAGATCCCACAAGCCACGGGGCAACTGAGCTCGTGGGCCACAACTACTGAGCCTGCGCTCTAGATCCCACAAGCCACAACTACTGAGCCCACGTGCCACAGCTACTGAAGCCCGTGTGCCTAGAGCCCGTGCTCTGCAACAAGAGAAGCCACCACCATGAGAAGCCTGTGCACCGCAACGAAGAGTAGCCCCTGCTCTCCACAACCAGAGAAAGCCCATGTGCAGCAACGAAGACCCAATGCAGCCAATAAATAAATAAATTTATTAAAAAAAAATCAACACTAGTTTGTGGATATCTCTCCAATACAATAAATATAGAACCACATTAACATTTTAATAACTATAATTTTCCATTACATAGATTTATTTAATCAGCATTCCATTCATGGACATTTAATTTATTTTCAATATTTCAACTATGAACAAGACTATGATGGACATCCTGGTTGCTAGCTATGTGTACACTTGACCTTATTCTCTCCTTAGAAAGTGTTCTTAAAATAATAAATTTTCTTAGAATAAGAAATATTTTCTTAGAATAAACTCAAATCTGGATCAGGGATACACCCAGCTAATATTTTGAGGTATATTGTTAAACTGCCTTCCAGAAAGATTGTACCAAGCTATGCTATCACCAATAATTCATGAAAGTATTCCTTACTCCCATCCTTGCTAATCCTGGATATTGCCAATCTTTAAAAATATTTGTCAATCTGATTGATGAAAAGTGTTTTCTCACTATTTTAATTTGCATGTCTTTGACTATATTTGGTTGAATATCTTTTCATATGTTTATTGGTTATTTATATTTCTTCTTTTGGGAGTTACCTGTCCTTATATATTTCCTTTTGGGGGAGGCAACGTCATCAATTTTATTGATTTATGGCACAATTTTTATACTAAGGTAAGGTTGTTTTTTAATCAAAACCAAGGTATGAGCCTAATGAGTCTAGTTTCCTCATAGACTTTAACTGGATCAGAGGTCAGTTCCAAAAATATTTTGAGAAATGGCAACATTCTTAGAAATTGGGTTTGTTTTGCCAAGGTGACAACATGAGTGCTTTGAAAAACAATACTCATTTGTATATTTGATTTGTCTATATTTGTTTAAGTAAAACATTATAATCCTTAGGCTTGACTAAGAGCCTGTGCTTTGGAATCAGATTGCCTATCCTCAAATTCTGACTCTTTCATTCAAAATCTGGGTGACCAAAATCATGTTACTTAACTATTCTGTGCCTTGGTTTCCTCATCTATAAAATGAAGGTGATAGTCCCTACTGCACAGAGTTGTTGGGAATTCAATGAGAATATGTATTGATACATAAAGTATTTAGAATTGAACTGAGAACGTTTTAAGTGCTCAATAAATATTAGCTATTATTAAGTGCAATACTGTATGGTTTCATGACCTGCTCAAACTTAAACCACCAGTTCTACTTTAAAACATTTTTTAAATGTATGTTTTATTGCTCTCTTTGCAGGTAAACCGTCCGTGCTTAGACTCCTCAAATTTCAGTTTAGGAACTTAAAATTTAAAAGACAGTTCTAGAGTAAGAAACAAATCAGAAACCAGAGGAAATTCTCTTCTTAGTCCTCTGGTGGCTTTTAGGATATCGCAACAAGAGAATAAGGAAAGGCCTTCAAATCCTTGCACATAAACAGTTTAGGCATCACCTAAGCAGGATTTAGCAAGTTGGGGAGCAGGACAAGGTGAGTTGGATGCAGAGGGACCTAGAAGCTAGGTTGGAAGGCTTGGGTAAACTCATGGCTCTGAATAGGTAAAAGGCCACTGCTCTAATCTTTGTGAGTAAGGACATGGAAGCACCAAGCAGCCTAGCCGAGACGTTCTGATCCTGGAATAAGACAAACAGATCAGACTCAATGTATGATGAATTGGTACTAGATAGAGAGTACTACAGCGTCATAGTGATGCACGAAGTCACCAGGACTTGGATCTAAATCCTGACTCAGGCACATGGCTTATGTTCTTGGGATATTCAGGTAATTTCTCTGAGCCTCAGTTCCTTTTCTATAAAAATACATTTGATCATACCCTTTAATGAGATTGCTATGAAGATTAAAATCGTTAAGATATCAAAAGCATTTAGCATCTACTCGGTTCCATGTGCTTAATTAATAGAACCTAACAAGGAAGCAGAGGAGATGTTAAAAAGATTTGGGATCTTAAACTGCCTGGGCACTGATTGATTAATCAGAACAAATGCCTGACCAATGAGGACAATTAGAAGGGGTCCCTGGTGAATAGAGAAGTTGGCCCAACCAATAAGAAGGGATGCAGCCCCACACATCCTACTGATTTTTTAGACACATCTATACTGTTTCTTAGAGATAAGAAAGTGGTTTTCATATTAAATAAGGGTTTCAGAGTTGGGGGCCTGGAGAAAGGAGCAAATATTCAACAGGTCCACCCAGCAAACACTCTAGAATCAGATGGAGGGGAAAAAAACAGTAATGTGGGGAGTTCTGTTTTCTAGAGACTGTACTTTCAGACCAGGTGAAGTGCCTCAGGGTGGTATGGTAGTAGCTCCTGCACAGAAAAGCAGCTGGAGCCCATCAGAAACTCAGGTACCAAATGCCCAGGCAACAGAGCCCCACCCCAGGCATCATCACTCATCACCAGAGGTTAGGATACAGCCAGCCAGGTGTTTAGGCAAAAGGAATAAGATTGCAACTGTAGAATGAGTCAGAAAAAAAGAGAGGGGAACTGATAACAAATTTATTAACTCTAAGTTGTGGCAGTTGGAGGAAAAGATCCTCTCACACTGTTTGCTCCATAGTATAACTGGAGTCAGAGTACATGCAGAGGTAAGTGAGTAACCTGCTAGCCCAGAGGCGTGTGGCGGAGGCTTCCACGCTAGACCCAGTATGTATGAGATGGCGAAGCGAGAGCACATTTAAGATCATTAGCACTCAGGACCTCATTTTCCTCATTGATCAAATGAAGGAGTTGAACTTCAGGATCTCTGAAGCCTCTTCCAAGCCTCTATAAAGTGCCTTTATTTCTATAAGAAATCTCAGTATTGAAGGGGCCTCCAGTTTCAATGGTCTTTTACCTTCCTCACAAAGTGTTGATGCCTAATAGATGCCTAAAAAAGTAATACTTTTTTTTTTTTTTTTTTTTTTTTTTAGCAGTACGCAGGCCTTTCACTGTTGTGGCCTCTCCCGTTGCGGAGCACAGGCTCCGGACGCGCAGGCCCAGCGGCCATGGCTCACGGGCCTAGCCGCTCCGCAGCATGTGGGATCTTCCTGGACCGGGGCACGAACCCGTGTCCCCTGCATCAGCAGGCGGACTCTCAACCACTGCGCCACCAGGAAAGCCCTAAGTAATACTCTTTATACTTGTTATTCATCTGAGAAAATATGGTTTTAATGAAAAGCTAGAAGCTTGTTTTCAGGTTCTCACCGTGTGGCAAAATAACAAAATGGAAAACCAGAAGCTAAGTCTAACCTATTAAACTCAGGAACTCCTAATTTATTTTGCAGGTTTCAAAATCTGTTGTGGCATGTTTGGCTTTGTGTCACAGCTCATTACCGTTCATTATCGCTGTGCTATTTGGTACACCTCCCAACTAGTTTTCTTGCTCCCATTCATTGTTCCTCTCTTACTCTGCTGCCATAATTTCAACTTTTTATTAAATATAAGGTGCCATCACTTGTAAGCAACCACATTATTTTATATACCACTGAGAAAGAAAATAAACAACTGCCAATTAATCTATGACACACCATCAATGGTGGGCTGTATCTCACTTTCAGAGTTGTTAAAATATTTTAAAAGTGTGTCTTAAAATCAATAATAAATAGTATGTTTATAAAATAGGAATCCCATAAGGTCACTTGCCTCTGAAGTTTCCAAACACTCCCTGTAGGATGAACTCTAAACTCTTTGCTACAGATTTTGGGCCTTCACTATCCAGCCCAACCTTACTGGACTTTTCTCCTAACATATGCCACCAGCCACCCAGTTGCCTCCAACTTAATTTTTTTTTTTAATTGCAAAAGCATAGGTTCTTTTCCTTCCTTCAACATTCCTAAACATCTACTATATACCAAGCCCTATTCTAAGCATTTCACTGTTTTCTTTGTTTGGAATCTCTCTTAACCCCTAAAACTGGCATCTATTTTTCCTTGAAAATCCAACCCAACTATCTTCTCATTCATGAAAAAGTTTTGTGAAACTTTCTCCAATTTCCTCATGTAGACTTACTTTTGTAAGCTTCTATTACACTGTGTTGAAACAGTTGATTCACCAGTTACCCATCCTAGACAGTGGGCCCCTCAAGCACACAAAAAAGTGACATTTATTTTTGTAGTTAGAATAGGGGTTAGGAATGTGAAATCCAGCTTCCTAGCTTCTAAGTTCCTATCCTGCCTAATAGGAAATCACGCACCCTAAGTGGGGAGACAGACATGAAAAGTGACATTTTCGAGGAAGTACAGACGGCTAGGAAGTACAGTCACTATGAGGTGAAGTTCTTGGGTTTGATCTTCACAAAGGCCAGAAGTACTACTGTAAACCACAGACAGACCCCATCTCACAAGCTTTGCAAGTAGCAAACCTTTAGTGAATATCTGAACGTATTATAGGTTAAGAAAAAAAAATCCCATTATTAAAGATACTAGAAGACTTATTAAGAATTTATTATATGCTCTGGATCCTGTAGGTGCTAATTTCCCAAGTGACTGATGAGAAAAATGAAACTCTTATGAAATTACGTATTCAAAGTCACATAGAGAAGTGACGAACACAGTCCGAATTTGATCCCAGATCAATCTGATTCCCAAGATAAAGTTATTTCCATTAGAGTACTTTATGGCACAATACCTCATCATCATTGAAGACATTTCTCATTTGGTTAATAATTTGTCAAGAAAAAAATGGATAGTCCTCTTCTTCAAACACCTGTGATTGGCATTAATGGCTAGCTCTTCTCCCTGGCAAATCTAATATGAAACATGACATGGTCTTTGGCAATAATCAGTTGATGATGAAGACACTCTTGGAATCTCTTTCCTTCCTGTGGAATATTTTCTTCCTGTGACATTTCATGCCTTACAAGCTCAATCTTCTAGTTTTCTTGTTAATCTCAGACTGGTAGTCACTTACACAGTCACAGCCTACTGGCAACTAGCATTTGGTCAATGAACTTGATTTGTTCCATGAACCTAAGTTTGAGCTTGAAAAAGCTAGTGAAGAACATATAATGCAGGCAGTAAGATGATCAAGATACATTAATGATAGAGAATATGGATATGCTATCAATATATTAAATATCAAATCAAAATATTAAAATATTCCTTAAGTTCAAATGAGAAATAGAAGGAGGTGCTGATTTAAAGTCCATAATAAACCTATGGATATTGATGCAATGAGGGTGATACTAGTGGGGAAGGCTTCAAAGGGGAGCACACATGGGCAGCCTTGCAAAAGAGGCTTGGAGAGGAAGTAATATGTTCTGAAGGACTTGGAAGAAAGAAGGAAAATGAGGGTTTAAAGAGCCTCATTCTTTTTTGAGTTGCACAGGACAGGATCTTGGTGACCCACAATAAAGTCATGGGCAGAGGCTGTCTGAGACTGTGGAAGCTCAGGAAATAAAACTCACTGGGTAACATAATATAGATGGCCACCCTCTCATTTGAATAAGTGGAAAGTTTTGATATTACTTATTTTATTGCCATTAATCAGTACTAACAAAATGCTAAGGTCTTCTTGGAACACTATAATATTGAAAATATTTTAAATGCCAGGATTTGTAACCTAATCATTATACATTCATTATATAGTCTACAAACAAGTGCAAGTTAGTTATGAGTGCATGTCAAAATTGCATCATGTCTGAGAATGTATAATAATAGCTAAGGTAAGAATAAATGGTTAATGTTATTTCAGTTTAAGCTAAAATATTATTTAGGATAGGTTAACTGCTGTAACAAATAAGCCCCAAATCTCAGTGACTTATCACAGTAAAGATTCATTTCTCACCTAAATTACAGTCCCCTGAGATTCCATGAGGTAGATGTAGTGAATGCGTCTGTGTATAGGAGGTCTGCTTCATGCAGTGATTTGGGGACCCAGGATCTATCCATTTAATGGTTCTAAATATTTGTAGGACTTCAGAGTCCCCTGTGGTATGCTCTGCAGCCAGCCAGCTGAGAGAGAAGAGAAAAGTACACAAGATTTTGGAAAGTACACAAAGATTAGAGGCCAGTCTGGACAAGATCCCCATCACTTCCATCTATATTCTGTGGCCCCCATCTACTGAAAAGAAAGTGGTAAGTGTTGTCTAGTTGTGTGTCCAGAATAAAAGAAGGAATATAGATATTGGTAAGCACTACCATTATCCCCAGAAAATAGGTAATAAATTCTCATTTCAATGTCAAAACAGCTGTATGATATATAGGCTATGAATATAAAAAATAAGTATTCTGATGAACATTATATCAAAATTTACATTCAAATGAGTGATGTCTCCTTGTCCGCAGTTACTTGGAAAAACTGTATACTTGTTCCATGAAAACCACTGATGCCTATCACGTTTTTTTTATTGAGATAAAATTGACATAAAACATTATATAAATTTCAGGTATACAACATAATGATTCAATATTTGTATATATTGTGAAGTGATCACCATTTTTTAAACACTTTTTAAAAAAGGTTTCCTCTGGAATATGTCTTGGTTCTTTTAAATATTCACAACAAATCTCCATCTTTAGAGGATGAACTTGATATTATGAAAAGTAAGTTATAATATGTTGGGTCAGATATGACGATTAAACAATGAGTTTTATTTTCTCATGAGATTACACAAGGCAATTCCAAAGTAAACATTTTAAGAATGTGTTGAGTAATGACATCATTGTTGGAAAAACTGTAACTGTATTTCTTAACATAGATGCCATTTAGATTTGGGGAAAAGCATCTGTAATTTGGATCTATGAACCTTCAGGCAATTGAAAGCAGGAAGATGAACAGGCAGCTGGGTAGACAGAGAAGACAGAGGTGGGTAGCACTATAGTAGGTGGAAATCCCTCCTCTTCTCTATAGTGCAGGCCTAGGTCCTCTCTTCTCAATTTTCTTACTCTTGTTTTTTCCAGCCATTGAGAATGCTTATAAGCACAGAATATCAACTAAAATAGACTTACCTTTTGGAGGGGTCTCAATCATTTATTCCCTTTCATTAGCTCAATTTTATAAAAACACTCCTTTCTTGGGAGAAAATTTTTAAGGACATAACACTTTCTCTTAAAATCATACTGCATATAATTTAACAGGTTACATGACCTGATAATTTGTAAGGTTAAAATATTTGATGATTCATAGTTAAAGCCTTCAAATGTTGAACATTTTAAAAGATCTAATAAAATAATGAAAGCAAAAAAAATGTTTTAAGTTAAAAAAAAGAGAAAGTTTTGCAATGTAACATGCTTTCCAAGAAACAGGGAAAGGTTTTTAACCCTAGGGCCCTCTGCACTGGGGAGATGAGCACTTTCACTAAGTGTTGGAGGGAATGTGTGCTGATAAGAGTTTGTAGAAGGCAATCTGGCAATGCCTGTGAAAAAAGAGCATACTTTTGGACCCACAATTATCCCTTCCAATTTAGGAATTGGCCAAAGAATATCACTAGACAATTTGAAAATTTGGCTAAGTGGGAACCCATTGCAGCTTTGTTTATGACAGTGAAAATGTAAAACAAACAAACAAAAAATCCTAAAAGTATATTATTATGTCATGATTAAATATAACATAGTACACCCATTTAATGAAATAATATTCAGTGGTAAGAAGGATGCAGTTATTGATCCTAAAGATCAATATGCTATGTATACAGATAAGTGAAAAGGCAATTCTAAATTAGGATGACTATTCCATCTTTTATTTTATACTTTAAAGGAGAAAAGAAGGCTTCAAGATGTATAACAAATGTTATTAGAGTGGTTAATATCTCAACGGTGGGATTATGGGTGGTATTTTTTTCTTGTAAAAAACAACTTATATTTTCTAAACCTCCCCCTCAAATGGGCATGTATTTGTGAAGAATATATATTAGGAGTAGTATTGCATAATGTGGATTCTGGAGCCATACTGCCTGGTTTTGAATCCAATTTTTCCTTTTAAGTAAATATGATATTGGGCATATTATTTAACCTTTCTGTGTCTCTAGTTCTCTACCTGCAAAATGCAAGTAATTTTGTACCTACCTCATCAGGCTGGAGTGAGGATTAGAAGTGGTAATATACCCAGGCAATCAGTCAATATGCATAAAGTAAACACTACATAAATATTGTAATTTAGTAATTAGGAAAACAATGGAACTATTTCCATTTTAAGAAAAACACTAATCACTATTTTTCATATGCAAATTAGCGAAGAAGGCAAGATACCCTCATAGATATTAACAATTTAAAGTAGGTCCACAAAAAACAATAAAACTGCAAAGAAAAGCAACTTGCCATTCCCCAACTTACTGCATGAGGCACTTTTTTTTTTTTTTTTTTTTGCGGTATGCGGGCCTCTCACTGTTGTGGCCTCCCCCGTTGCGGAGCACAGGCTCCGGACGCGCAGGCCCAGCGGCCATGGCTCACGGGCCCAGCCGCTCCGCGGCATATGGGATCCTCCCAGACCGGGGCACGAACCCGTATCCCCTGCATCGGCAGGCGGACTCTCAACCACTTGCGCCACCAGGGAGGCCCTGCATGAGGCACTTTAACACACTAGTTTCCAAACCAGAAAGCCACTCACACAGCTCTGAGCCCTTGCAAATCACACAACCTCCTGCGCCTGCGATTCCTCAACTATAAAGTGGAGAAAACATAACTCATTGGAGATACTATAAGGCATTGGCCTTATAGGGCTATTCTGTAGATTAATTAAAATAAGCCAAATGAAGTGCTTATTAGCAAGCACTCTATAAAGGTTAGCTATTATTATCATTATTAATGACTACCCTTGAAAATAAGTCTTTGACTGGAATGAGTCCAAGAAAATATCACAAACGGCCCAAGATTAGACAGACTGCCAAAGTGGGACCAACTGAACGATCAGAAGAAGAAGAAAAGCAAATATCTGGTCAGGCAGATGCTACATAGGAATAGGTGCTGAGATATCACAGAGCAGGGATCCCAGCTCAAGCATAAAGCCCGAGGAGACACTCAAGGAGAAGGACTCTAAAAATAACAACAGAAAAGTAGAACAGCAATTTTATCCACACTGTGCCCCGTGTGGTTGGTCCTCTGCATTCTGGTCTCCATGTTATAGAAGGGAAAACAGATTCAGAAGGGATGAGCAAGGGAGACAGGATCCTAGGCCAAACCTTAAAGAGAATCTCTGTTCTGTGCACATCCTTGCCAGCTCTGAAGCAGTTGCCATACATGGGCGGGGCAGATAAGACAGGAACTGCCTCCCCCCTTAATAAAAATGAGTCCAAGTATCAGGTTCAGAGCCCAAGATCAGACGCTTAGCCCCCAAACTAGGGATCCTATGTCACTGAAATGGCCTAAGCCTAGATAACTGAGAATCCATGCATAGTTGATCCCAGTTGAGGGGGAGCAGAGAGGTGGGGGGAAGAGGGTGAAAGGAGTCAGTGTTGCTGTTGTCCTGGTTTCTTCAAAGATTTTTCTAGTATGTATGCAACATCTTTATAAAACAATGACACTTTTTTTGCAACTCAATTCTAAGAGTCTGTGTATCTGACTCAAAAGATAACTTCTACATTTCTATTTTAGTTTCAGGAACAGAAAACACGAACAGCACGCACCTCCCAGAGTTGACTATAGTAGAGAGGCTGGGCTAGGGCTCTAACACCAGCAGTCTGTCTATTGCCCTCTCATTTCCACTTACTGCTAGGCTCCCAGCTGGGCACTTTGCTTCTCAGACATTTTCAACAGTTTAGCAAACCCCTCCCATCCGACCCCCACAATGGCCAATAGAGGGCGGACTTTCTCTTTTTCCAGACCTCCACCAGCCACATATTCTGATTCCTTTTCCTTTCAGACCTGTGGGTTTTTTGTTTTATCCCCAGTTTGGAAGACTCCCTCCTGCCCCAACCAGCCATAGTGCTTTTTTTTTTTTAAAGAGGTATTTCCTAAAACCAAGAGAGAAGGGCCACAGACAGAAATGTTCAAATATCTTTTTGTTTGTAATTCTTCCATCCTTCTCTTTGTCAACTCACTCCTGCATGCATGCTTTTTTTTTTTTTTTTTTTTTTTTTTTGCTGTACGCGGGCCTCTCACTGCTGTGGCCTCTCCCGTTGCGGAGCACAGGCTCCGGACACACAGGCTCCGCGGCCATGGCTCGCGGGCCCAGCCGCTCCGCGGCATGTGGGATCTTCCGGGATCGGGGCACGAACCCGCGTCCCCTGCATCGGCAGGCGGACTCTCAACCACTGCGCCACCAGGGAAGCCCCATGCATGCTTTCTTATAAGTCCTGGCCTCTCCAATGAACTGACAATCTAATGGGGGTGAATCGGAGCATACAACATATTTATTTATATATTTTATTTATATATACATATATAAACATTTGTAATATAACATGGTAAATGTTATAAGCAGAAGTACTTATAAAATGTTATAGAATAGCTAAGGGAATAAGCTCAAGATACTTCCCAGAAGAGGAGGCATTAAACCATATTCCATGTATACTTCTAACTGTTACATTTGTACATGCCTTTCAGGGTCTATGTAATCCCTCCCAGTCCTCTTTCTCCCTTGACCCCCAGTAGTCATCATGTTGGGTCCACCTAACCTCTTCTGTATCCTTAGTCTGGTTTCTTAAGATGAGGGAATCCTTTTGTGTTTGAGCCCCAATCTCATTGCCTTGCCTTCTGGCCACCTATGGTCCCTCCTAGATCCCAGAGAGGAAACAGCTATTTTGTAACTGAGCTCCTGGTTCACACACTGGTTTCAGATAAGCTGCCAGGCCCTTGCAGGTTTCTTATTTGCCACTAGTTATAGGCTTTAAGGAACTATGCTTGTTTTCTCTTTTGTTTCTCTATTAATTCTATGGCAAAGGACCATATGTAACTTGAATTTTCTCAGCTATTACATCCAACTTAGTCTGACTTGAATTCCCATGAGAAGTCAGACTATCACCTGTGTCTATCTACCTTGCAGGAGGTTCTACCTCTGGAATCCCAGGAACGATGGATTGTCTACATTGTCCCTTGCCTGTGTTCAATCTGTAGCTTTCCCTAACCTTTAATATATTGCCTTTAAAAATAAACACAAAAAAGCAAGACCATGGCAATGATTATTACTCTCTTTTTTCAACCTACTGTAGCTTTCTCACTTCTGTATTTTTTTCCATTGCCTGACCTTGGCTTTTCCTGTTGAGTCCCACAATGTTACCTGCTACATTTTAATAATGTCTTTATACTTGCATTTGAACAGAAATATAGATAACCTCCTCTGCAAGAGTGGAAAGGGCCTTTTAACACAGCTCAATGATGACAGTTTGTTGGCAAATCCCACAGTGGAGTTCTGGTGCCTTGTTGGGGTACAAGAAACAATCATGTTTAACAGTGTTGTGTTTTATTTTTCTTAAATTTTGCTAATAGAATATCTAGCATATTTTACATGATTTTACTACTTAATACTTATAATTATAGAACTTTAGGGTATGAGGTACTTTGGAGGTCGTCTAACCTGACGTCCTACACAGATGCAGGAATTGTTTCTACAACCTCCCTGGAAACTAGTCATGTCGACAGCTCTTTAAATGCTTCCAGAAAATGGGGTGCTCACTCCCCCCTTTCCACTGTTGAATGCTTTCTCTATTACCCTCTGATAATCAGTGATAATCAATGAGCCTCTTCCCCTCCTCAGGACAAAGAAATATGATTGGACAAATGTTTAGTTTTCTGATGCCAGTGACTGGGGAATATTCCACTGGTATCTTTGGCTTTTCCATTTAGGATTAGAGTGGTTAAACCAAAATATTTATAAGAAATATAAATTAGTTCTGCAAACATAAGATGTCAAAGGCATCTTTGTTTCTTTTCTCCTTACACTGTCCTGCTATTAACTCTGGGTTCATTAGTCACGATTTTCAGATCCACTTGGCTGCCACCTTCCTGCAGCCAGACCATCTTGGATCAAAAGGCCGGCCAGCCATTCCATATCACACCTGCCACAAGATCTGATTTTTTTTTCCCCACACTGATCCAAGTCACTTTTTGTTAATTCACTAATATTATTGACCCTGTAACACATCCTGTGAATGGTGGGCCATTACAGAGCCTATCATTTCGAGAAGCTTTTCTGACAGCTACAGATGAGAAACAATCCCCACATGATGCATTTTGCATCACTTCAGCTGCTTCTTTACTTGGTTTCACACAAAGAACATCTTCTTTATTAGCACATTCACAATAAATGAAAAAATTAAAACCCACCACTTTTGTCCATGAGCCTGGGGAAAAAAAGAGCAATGTCAGATGACATTAATGATGCATGAGATATGCAGGTCTAGTCATGTCAAGACTTGTAGTAATCCAGTATTCGGCCTTACTCAAGGGAGAAAAATTCACGTCCACTTTCCATTCGCCCCCTCCCTTAACGTAGCACCTCGGCACAGACTGCAGAGCGACAAAACATGCAGGATGTGGACAGTTAAAACGCAATTCAAGCTACAGCGGCCCCCAACAGTTCTCCCAACCCCACCCCCCGGAATATTTACCTAGACCATTTAAAGTACTTAATTAATTCACCAGCAGCTTCGCTGGAGGCGTCTCGAGCTTCCCGAGACTCCATTACATAATATCTTTTACAAAGTCTATTCCCAGCTCGAGTGGAAGATGGATTCTCATCCAGTTTTGTGGAGGTTCCATGCATTTGCTTCCCTTTCCCGGGGTTCGATCTGGCGGGTGCCCCAGCCAAGGGCTGCAGCAATCCCCTCGGCCCCGAGCTCCGGGTTCCCCAACACTCTCCGAACTCAAAGCCGGCCCCAGAGGTGCAGCCGTCTCGCCCTCGGGGCTCCCAGGCCAGCCACGGTGGCCCCGGGGCTGGCGGGCGCTCGGGACGCCGCGACTCTCGCAGCTTGCCGGGTGCGCCCGGAGCCGTAGCGCGCCGGCGATGCCCGAGCCGCAGAGGCGCGCGAAGAGTCGGCCGCAGGGCCGGCTCTGTGCGCCGGGCTCCAGCAGGCGCAAAAGGAGGAGGGGGAGGCCTGGAAGAGGAGGCGTGCGAGGGAGGAAGGGCCCGGCCGCCGGGGAGGGAGGGCGGAGGAGGGGGGAGGGGGCCGGCCGGACCGGGCGGGGTGGGGGGGCAGCCAATGAGCGGCGCGCGGCGCGGAGTGGGGGGGGGGCGCGGGTTGGGGGATGAGGTAGGATGGGGGAGGGCGCAGCCGGAGCGGCCGAGGCTCGAGCCATAAACAAGCGCCCGGAGGAGCGGCGCAGGAGTGAGGCGAGCCGGGCGCGCGGAGCGGACGCCGCGGACCTTCTGCTGCGCCACCGCGCCCACTCGGCAGCTCGGGAGGCGGGGACCGGCCCGGAGGCTGCGCCGCCACCGCCACCGCCGCGGGGCCGACCGACGCGGAGGAGGAGAGGGAGGAGGCGCCGCCAGCCGGGGCTGGAGCCGAGCGCAGCCGCCGCCGCCGCCAGAAGTTTGGGTTGAACCGGAGCTGCCGGGAGGAAACTTTTTTTCTATTTTCCCCCTCCCTCCCGGGAGGAGGAGGAGGAGGGGAAGCCACCGCTGGCGCCAACGCTAGTGGGCTCGGGGTCGGCGCGGCCCGCACGGGGGGCGGGGGCCTCGCCCCGCGAGGGGAGGCGCGCCCCGGGGGCCCCGAGGGGGGCGGCGAGGACCGCGGGCTGCGGGTGCGGCGGCGGCGGCGGCGCGTGTGCCCCGCGCAGGGGAGGGCGCCCGCCCCGCTCCCGGCCCGGCTGCGAGGAGGAGGCGGCGGCGGCGCAGGAGGATGTACTTGGTGGCGGGGGGCAGGGGGCTGGCCGGCTGCGGGCACCTCCTGGTCTCGCTGCTGGGGCTGTTGCTGCTGCTGGCGCGCTCCGGCACCCGGGCGCTGGTCTGCCTGCCCTGCGACGA
Organism: Mesoplodon densirostris; assembly: GCF_025265405.1. Taxonomy (NCBI): domain Eukaryota; kingdom Metazoa; phylum Chordata; class Mammalia; order Artiodactyla; family Ziphiidae; genus Mesoplodon; species Mesoplodon densirostris. The sequence continues at coordinate 29,188,354 of NC_082674.1, forward strand.
GTCCAAGTGCGAAGAGCCCAGGAGCTGCCCCGGTAGCATCGTTCAGGGCGTCTGCGGCTGCTGCTACATGTGCGCCCGCCAGAGGAACGAGAGCTGCGGCGGCGCCTACGGGCTCCACGGAGCCTGCGACCGGGGGCTGCGCTGTGTCATCCGCCCCCCGCTCAATGGCGACTCCATCACCGAGTACGAAGTGGGCGTCTGCGAAGGTATGGTCGCCAGCCCCTGGCCCCCTCCCACCTGGCCCGCGCCGCCCCCTCGGCGCTGGTTGCGCCGAGCAAAGTTTGCCCGAGACTTTCCCGAGGAGAGAGGGCTCCTCGGGAGGAGGGGCGCCCGCCACCCCCGGGAGAAAGCCCCGTGTCCCTTGGTTCCCGCTCGCTGCTCCCCCTGACGCTTGGTCAGTCGCGGGCGAGGTTGGATTTCGTGGGTGGGGGCCGGCGAGTGGGGGATCGCCCTTGGCCGCGCACAGACGCGCACACGTGTGGCCCATCCGGCTGGGGCTGGGTGGGGCGGCCCGGCCGTGCGCCCGGAGGTGAGGATGCCGCGGGGAGGGGGCACTGCGGAGGCTGTCGCGAACCCCTCGGGGAGTCCAGCCCCTGCCGCCCTCCCCGCACTAGCGCAGTGTGGAACCGAGTGCTGCACCGCGTCCGTGAAAGTCCATCTTCTGCTGGCGGAGGAGACGTGTCTCCAGCTCACACTCCCTGTGTGACTCTTTTATTATTTTTTTCCTTGCGCTTTTCCTTTACCCCCTTCCTCCTCCTGCGCATATAAATCAATTTCAGCTCCGCAATATGTCAGCCCAGGGGAAGTTACCTACGGTGGTTACTCATTTGTTTGCCTGTTGAAAACGGTCAAAGGCTTTCTCTCCTGAATGAAGGGGCGGGGGCGGGGGGCTGGCACCTAGGAGTGAAAAGTTGTTTCTATTAGTGGCAGCTTTTTAAGGTCAGATATCAGCGTGTTTCCAATCGTGTTGCCGGTTCCTTCTTTTTTGTGTTCTGCTGGTTGCTGCACTTAAGTATTGTGCACCATGGTGTCTGACGGAGGGAGAAAGATTAGATTAGTGGAGCCTCCCTCCTTGGGAGAGCCACTGTTGATGGGTGTCGGCCTTAAGCCCTGCCCGCCGGCCTCGGCCTCGGGGTGCCTGGTGAGGTTTGGGGTCTAGAGAGACGCAGTGAGTACTTTTTATTTGGCTAATACCAAATTAAAAGGGCTCAGCACCAGTTAAAAGTGGGATCCCTGCTTGGGCTGACGTTGGGGCGAGATGCTGTTCTGGGGCATCCTGGTGTATGAGCAGAGCGCAGCAGCCTTACTTCTGGAGGAGGCGCCCGCTGCCCCGTCCCTTCCTTAGTACTCACAGCCTGCACGCGGGAGACCAGGGAGGGGTTTGTTCTGAAGCATCCTTATGTGTGTATGTGTGTTTATTGTGCTGGGTTACTGAGAAAGGAGGTAGCAGCCTTAAGGATAAAATGGGTCTGTTAAAAGGCTTCCATTCTGTGGTTTTCTTTACACACACGCATGTTCATTGATAACTGCAGTTTTTAAAGTTTGGACAGTTCTGGAAAGTCAGGAAGGCCTTTCTGGTTTGGAGGCTAGTGGGCAGTAATGAGTGAAGGGAACCCTTGGAGGGAAGTGCACCACTGCACCCTTAGGACATTAGGTTAGAAGAGTTTGTTTGCCTCAAGTACAAAAGCCTCTCACCTGGTGTTAAGTCCCATAACGTTTTTATTTCTCACAAAAAGAAAAACGGCCAGGAGATTAACTTCTGATACTGTTTTATGTGTTTGACTTTGGGAATTCTGAATGAGTTGGACGCAAAGATGCATCTTTGAACCCTGCCACTTGGACTGTGTAATTTACTTAAGTCAGCCTCCCATAAATCTAAAAAGAACAAGCAACCTGAAACAAGGTTAAACGTGGTAGAAACTGCTCTGAGAAGGACTTGGGAAGGCTCTAAAGACTCTAACCCTTGTTTTGTTTCTTCATGATAGATTTCTGGTGAAGGAAATGTGGAGCTCAGGGAACATTCACGGTAATCAAGTGTTTTGGCACCAACATTCTGGTATCATAGTATAGAGTTATTTTGGCAGTTTGTTGGTGAGCGTTTCATTCCTCTGAAGTGATGCGATCCTTCATAGCTTCGTTTCTTCTGGTAACACCCCACGCACTTGGTATTAGCCTTGAAAATGCTTGGAAGTATTTATTACCGTGATGATATCTCATTTAGTGTTCTCTAGCAACACTTTCCATCTAGCCAGACTGTTTTCAGCGACCAAAATTGTGTGCTCAGGGCATTTTTAATTTTATTTTGTTTTTTAGAACTCTAAAAGCAGCAGTCAAGTTGCACTCTAAATCCATGAACCCAAAGAAGGACAGTGTTACCTAGCATGATATAATGGTTGGATTTAGACAGCTATTTCAATAGGGTGTCTAAAATTCCAAGAATTTTCACTTTACTACAAGATTTATGGAAAACAGGATAAGTCAGTGGCCTTTTTTCTTCCTTCTTTTTAAGAATTAGAGGAGTCATTCCATGGCAGTAATAATCTAGAAGGTGCTGACTTTCTCTTTTGTTTTTCTGTTAATTGGCAAGAAATTTCTCAGTGGCCAGTGTTTCCCTCAGTTTCCATTTTTATTCGGAAATTCACACATAACTAACGGAAATAGGAATTGATACATTTTATTCATGTCGAAGTCTCTTTTGCTGCAATTTTTGCACTAAAATGACCCCTACTGGTTGTATCTGTTAATGAAAACTCTTGAAAACTTCTTATTTAACAGACTACACAGAGAAAACATATTGCATGGTATAGAAATGTTACCGTGACTAATCTACCTGCTTTCGATGATATAATTTAAATACAAATTACATTGCTGTATTTACCAACTTGCAGTAATTTTTATTTGTATCATTCCCCATACTGGCTTTGTGAGGGGAAAAAAACCCCCAACAAACTCATGTTTTTAACTGCAGTTCACAAAGTGAGTTAGGTAAATTGGGGCAGAAATGAACCCCTTCCAAATTGTGGCTCCCTGCCGTAGGTTTTTAAGGAACACTGGCCCATAGTAGGCTCTCAGTGAATGTGCATTGAATACATGGAAGAACAGTCGTCTCCATAGAAAGAACACTGAAGAAAAAACATTTTCTGAAAGTTAAATGACGTGAAGGGTGAATCATGTGACACATACACTTGGACTTCTTTTCAGCATCATTTAGACCATTACTAAGTAAATCCTGACTTACTTATTCCTTAAAAAAATTACTTTTGGCTACATGCATTTTTAAAGTTGAGCAGGGAGCCAGATACCTACGTTCTTCTCTGCTCTGTCTGTAAAGTGCTTTCTGGCCCCTGAGAAGGTACAGATCCCTTTCCCATTTCCACTGATTTGGGTGAGTCTTCCTGTTGCCCTTTGCAACTTCCTAAGTGGCCTGCTCCTTGGTTAGGCGGCCTGCCTCTAGGTAAATCGCCTAGAAGCCAGACAAATAAGTTTGGATTCTGAACTCCTGAGGGCCAAGACTGGGTGGGAGATCTCTTTGGGAGATCAAAGACAGAGTTTTGAAAAACTACTGAAGTGGGATTTTTCTAGGAAGAATGTTTTGATTGGCCAGTGAGGATTATATTTGGAGATGAGGGGTGAGGACCATTTGTCCTCCTCTGTGGAATAGTCCAGTATGCTTCTGTAAGGGGTGGGGTGGGGCTGGGAGAGCATGACCAGCCTTCTCTAAGTAATGAAAAGGCAGCAATGGCTTGAGTTTGACAGTTTGTGAGAACAGAGTGATTTGGAACCTGGTGGACACTATGGAGTGCCTCTGCTCTGAGAACTTTGTATTAGAGCCAGGTGATCGCTATCACAGATAAGCACCAATTTTTTTTTTTTCTCCCAGTGATTATTTACTCAGTGGCTTCATGTTTATGGAACTGAACTTGCCGTGTTTTCAGTACTGCCATCTAAGAACTGTCTCTTTCAAAACAGTCCTCCTTTGAGTTCCCCCACGTTTTTTTTTTTTGCGGTACGCGAGCCTCTCACTGCCGTGGCCTCTCCCGTTGCGGAGCACAGGCTCCAGACGCGCAGGCTCAGCGGCCATGGCTCACGGGCCCAGCCGCTCCACGGCATGTGGGATCCTCCCGGACCGGGGCACGAACCCGCGTCCCCTGCATCGGCAGGCGGACTCTCAACCTCTGCGCCACCAGGGAAGCCCTCCCCCAGGTATTTTAACTTTTCTTCCCATCCACTTCTCATGGGGCAGTGAGTAGAACCAAGGATGTGGGCTGGGTACATAGAGCAAAGAATGTAATGTTGTTTCCTGAAACTGTTGGCGTTAGAAGGTTATGGTTTCTTTTCAGTCACTGGAGATGATGGCTCCTTGGAAGAAGGTTTGTGGAGGATCTGAGGTGAGCAAGGCCCAGAGAGCAGGCTCTAGGAGGCCAGGGAATGCACCAAACCATCTGGTTGTGCTCCGGCCACAGATCTCCTCTCATCCCTCTGTAACGTAGGACTTAGAGTTAAGAGTCCATGGATTTTAATTTTTACTAATTATATAGAAGAGGGGACGGGAAAAGTTAATACTCCTGTACTGGCGTTGGAAAAATTTTAAAAACCAGGGCTCCTTGTTTTTGAGGAAGGTGTTCCAGTTTCCATCTCAAAAGTCTTTAGGTAGAGTGAACTCTTAGATGCCAGGGACAGAAACAAGCAGAGGGTCTATAAAATCATGTTGATACGGCATGGGAAGAGGAACCAGTGTAAGTAAACAAGGAAATAATTAGTTCTTCCCCAAAGTAAATAGTGACGAAACATGGAGAGACTATTCACCACACTTACACAAATGACAGGACTTCGTGACCTTCACTTTGACTGTCGAGCTTACAGAGCCCTCACTGTCGTTGAGGAGTCCAGTCACATAAAACACTTGGCAAAGGACAGATGAATCGCATAGCACCAGAAGGGCAAAAATAGCAGGTCTGGAGATTTTGCTGCCATTAACACGTATTTAAAAGTGACCAGGAAAATCTATAAGCAGTATGTTGGCAGTGCAGTGGTGAACATACAGGTTGATTTATTGTAATAAATAATATTTATTATTAATAATTTATGAAGAAAACTGTCTGAATAATCCTTAGACTTTACATTACAACTGGCATTACAACCAGTTGTAGGAGGTATTAGTGATATGGTGCAGGTTTCTGTGTTTGGTGTGGCTTGCTTAAAATGCAATGATCTGGATGAACAAGGGAACATTTTGGGGAGGCAAGGGACAGGAATTTTGAAGTTGGGGGGAAATAGATAAAACAGATGACCCTAAAAAGATCATGGAGTGGGAGGACTAAAGAATGACAAATGGGAGAAGGGAAAAATATTGAATTCATCTTAGGGCAACTATGTCATCCTTTGAAGAATAATCCAAAACACATTCCAGACATTAATTGTGAAATTCCTGAAAAATGTGGGTGTGTTTAACGTCTTTCAGGCTGTGGCACTAACATGAGAGATGGCAGTGCCGCTTTAGTGTGTAAATACCACTGGGTAGGAGACGGTAGATGACTGGAAGGTAAATATATTTGGTGAAGCAGGGTTCCTGTAACACCGTGTTCCGCAAGGCACAGGCAGTGGGAGGGCTTTGGAGACACCCCCCAGTAAAGCTCAATTAATTATTTGAGGAAGAAACAGTGGACTAGCCAAGCATGCATGAATAACAAACTGAAAGCCTTCCTTCTCAGAGGTCAATTCTCCAGAGCTGAATTTTTAAAACTCTCACTTCTCTCTGCATAAAAATCACTCACTCATTCATTGATCTACTCTGTGCAAGGCCTTCTGCTGGGGTGGGGGTGGGGTGCTGGGAAGCCTGGGGACCTCTCAGACCTGTGCCCTACTCTAGATACTTTTTTTTAAAAATAAACTTATTTATTTTATGTATTTATTTTTGGCTGCGTTGGGTCTTCGTTGCTGCGCGCGGGCTCTCTAGTTGCGGCGAGCGGGGGCTACTCTTCGTTGTGGTGCACAGGCTTCTCATTGCGGTGGCTTCTCTCGTTGCAGAGCACGGGCTCTAGGCGTGCAGGCTTTGGTAGTTGCAGCACGCGGGCTCAGTAGTTGTGGCACAAGGGCTTAGTTGCTCTGCGGCATGTGGGATCTTCCTGGACCAGGGCTCGAACCCGGGTGCCCTGCATTGGCAGGCGGACTCTTAACCATTGCGCCACCAGGGAAGCCCTCCAGGTACTCTTTTAATTAAGATAAAGAATGAGGCAAGACCTTCAAAAGTCTACTTAAGTTCAAGCCAAGTAGAACTGATTTCTCAGGTCTGTATATGATTAGTTGGTGAGGTATGTGGGTAAAATTTGTTCTAGGAATCACAGGATCTGAGATGATCTTTTCAGGCTCTGGTGGCAAAGCTGAAAAGGAGAATTCAAATTCCAACTAGGTTCAAAATTCGGAGTCAGAGCTCCCTTTTGGTGGGGGAAGGGATCCTACCCATACTCAGAGCATTTGCGATACATATCAGGTGTTTCCCAACGTCTAAGAATGAGGCTGCATTCTTAACACTCTACCAGCTGTGGTTCAAAATGGCAAGGTTCCGTTTGGGAGTGATTTTCTCTTTGTGCTAGCTTGTTCCACTAGGCAGATGAGTGTGGGCAGTGAACTGAGAGGTGTCCGTTTATCAGCATCTCCTGATTTCATCCACTCTCTGCTACTTGTCCTGGCCAGTTAGCCTAATCAAATCATGGAAAACCTCTGTGTTTGGGCAAGACCTCGTCGGTCTTGCAAACGGGACAGAGGAATGGTTGAATATACTTAAAGTTAAGAAGGCCCTTGAGGTAAATGCTGGTAATGTTCACTTTGGGCCCACATGAAAAGAAATCAAAAGAGATTCCTTTTTCTTCTGCAGTTACTAAGTGAACAGGGTTCAATTCCTTATCTCCCTCTCCCAACCCCAATTAATTCTCTGTGAGAAATACTTATACCTCGATCCAAGAATGTAATTGTTAGAAACTTGGCTTCTGGGGGCAAATCTGCACTCTGCTTCCATGCATCTAAGTTTTCTCATCTGTTTAGTGGGGTTAATAATAGGGTTGCTATAAGGACTCAGTGAAGGAATCCCTGTGAAGACTTAGAAGAATGACTAGCACGTGGTAAGCAGCAAAGCTACTGACCAGAATAAGTAAAATAACCTGATGTGGGCTCGTTGTCTTGTTCAGTTTAATCCTCATCTACCTCAGTAATTGATCGCGAGGAGTCTGGGCTCTTAGAAAGAAAGTGAATTATTACTGAGTTCAGGTCCCCCCCTACCCCAACCCTGTAAATGCATTGAGTTAAAAAACGTATTTAAAGCCCTCTGAAGCTGTTTGCTACCTTTCCTCCTGATGCCCATTTGTTACACTTGGTCTAAATAATTTCTACAAAATTTGTATATTTGGGGTAAAAATAAAGAGGGAGGAATCTGAAATTTTTTGTATTAAGTTGTAAGAATTGTAAATTTAACCATTTATCTGTGGACTAATATTTCATTTGGGGAAGGAGGAGCACCTAAACTCACACTTATCAGCAATGTGCATTTTCCTTCACATTTTATTCTGGAAGATTTTGTTCCTAGCCCCTGAAGTGTCCATACTGCTGGTCAGCGCAGGATTTGGCCTGGCCGGAGCTAAGGAAACAGCCTGTATTGCTGCAGCTGACCTGTCCTGGCAGTAGGTACAAGCTAGGCAGAAGCAGAGGTCAGGAGTTGAACCAGGCCATTCCTCCGTTCTCTTTCTAGCCCTACCTGTTTCCCTGCCGTCCTCCTTCCATGAATATTTGCTGAGCAGCTGCCGTGGCTCTGGTCTTTGTGCTGAACTCTAGTGACAGCACGTAAACTTCTCTCAGCCTGAGCTTCCCAGCTGTTAATAGTAATAGGTACCATCTATGTTTTCTCTGAGGATTAAATGAGACAAACCTGTGCTTTTGAAATGTTAATGTGCACACAGATCACCTGGGGGATCTCATTCAACATACGGGTTCTGATGCAGTAGGTCCAGATGGGGCCTGAGATTCTGCATTTCTAATAAACTCCCACGTGATGCCGATGCTTCTGATCCCAGGACCACACTGGAAGTAGCAAACAGCTAGTGCCTGTAAAGCATGTAGCATGCGTAGGGCGTATAATAAGAACTGATAACGTTACCTGCTAGTCTAGTAATTAGTTTTCAACCAAAATAAATAGGATAGGGGCCCTGCTTTCACAGAGGCTGTGGTCTGAAGGTAGATAGTAACAACTGGGACAATCCATTGTAGCCCAAGACAGTTCCTTGCAGCTGGTAAGCCCTGAGATAGGAAGTGCTGAGCATCTTGGGGGCAAAAGAGGGGCCCGGACTCAGGCAGTGACTACCAGGAAGGATTTGGGGGGAGCAGCAACAAAGCCAGGCCTGGAGGTCTCTTGTCTTCCCTCCTGCTTCTCACTCATCTGTGCAGGATGTTGTAGGAAAAAGAAAATAGGTCTTGGGGCCTGACAAACCTGTGTTGTTTTGCTGTTGTTGTTTTTAAATATTTATTTATTTATTTGGCTGCACTGGGTCTTAGTTGTGGCACGTGGGCTCTTTGTTGCAGCACGCAGGATCTTTCGTTGCAGCCTGCGGGATCTACCTTGCAGCGCGTGGACTTTTCTCTAGTTGTGGTGCGTGGGCTCCAGAGTGCACGAGCGCAGTAGTTGTGGCACGCAGTAAGCGCTTAGTTGCCCCGTGGCATGTGGGATCTTAGTTCCCCGACCAGGGATCGAACCTCATCCCTTGCACTGGAAGACGGATTCTTAACCACTGGACCACCAGGGAAGTCCCCACACAAACCTGTGTTTAAATCAACTGTGTTCAACTGTGAACAACCAGCTTGCTTAATTCATTTGGGCTTCAGTTTCCTCATCTGTGAAAATGGAATACTAATAGCTTTTATCAAGTAATTACAGTTAGGGTTGGAGAGAATTATTACCTATATTAAATATATATATGATTACATGTATGTGTGTTGTGTATCTGTGTATATACATGTATATACACACAAAAATACATGTAATGGCCAGTATAGTACCTGGTACCAAATAGATTTTTTAAAACGTAGCTAATATTCTAATTTCCATTCTATTTTTTGTCCTTTCTCATTTTTTTCTTTGTTAGCTTTCTCTCTGTATAAGTTTTAAAAAAAATCTTTGTGCATTGACCACACTTAACTAAATCTCTTCGACAGGGGACTCTAAGAACTACGGTCTCCGGTGTTGTCAGAGAGAAAGGGACTGTGAAGCATTAAGAATGAGGGGCGTGAGTCCAGGGTCTCTGGGCCAAAAAAAAACCGTCATTGGTTTGATCCAGTATGACTGTAATTCTCAGTCCCTTTAGTCCTTCAGGAGAAGATGGACATCTGCTCTCTTTTGCAGTTTGAATCCTTACTTCCAGAGATCTATTTCGAATAAATATGTTTTTTAAAGGTGACCTATCTTCATATGTATGGCATATGGTTTCATGAAAGTGCATTAAATTTCATTTTATTGTTAGAAGTTTTGTGTGGGTTTCCAGACATGGCTGCAGTCATCAGAGACCTCACAGAGCATCGCCAAGGCAAGGCAAGTTGGGATCCTGAGGTTCCAGAAGGAAGCAGCAGCCAGCCTGCCAGCTCAGAGACCAGGGCAGGCATGGGAATGAGCAGGAGATGGTGCGCAGCCCAGAGTGCATCTGCGTTGCTTTTCTTGATCTAGTGTGTCCCATCCATCTTTCATGTGGACTAATACTGCAGCTTTACTGTGGATTTGCATTGTGGTTTCTCTGGAGAGTCTGTGTGCTGCAGTGGAAGGCTAGAAAAGAACGCCTAGAATGAAAACACCTGACGTTCTTGTCTCTCTGGTTCCTAGTATAGGTGTGGTCCCACTTCCAGGAAGACGGAACTGTGACTTTTCCTTCATACCTGGTACTAAGTATCATGTTCTTCCAGTAAATATGGGCTGAGAACTCATAAGGCAAATGCTTTATATTGGCTGTTATGGAATAAAGAGAAAGAAACATAATGATGATATAGTCCTTGGAATCAGTAGTTTACAACTCTTTATTTTCTTCTTGACAACCAAACCTTATTATCACACAGTAGAAATTGAATTTTTTTAAACAGAAACTCTCTAGTACCTGTCATTGTAGCCCTTCATCAAGAGTGTTGATATTCAAACATGTAACCTACAAGATGAGATAAACTTCCAAATTTCAGAGTTTTGTTTAAGTATATTTGTCACATCCAAAAAGAACACCTTCATTTTGAAATATCCTGGGAACACTTGTTTTATGAACATTTAAGAAAGAAAATTAAGTCTTCATTGTATTTTAAGGTGTTGTCGTTTTACATTTCAAGTTCCTCAGAAGAGAATCTGAAGAGTCTGTTCTTTGGAAATTTTAGCTAAGTCCTTAGCAACCAGCCACTCTGGCTATGGCAAGGTTTTTTTTTTTTTTAAAAAAAAGGTATAGGCTGTAACTAGAAACTGTGCCTATCTTGTTTAGCATTTCAAAACAAAAACCATAAACAAACATCTCAGATTCAAAACAGAAAGGAATTTCTGGCAGGGCACAATGAAACCTGAGCCTGCAAAGTCCTGGTCTACAAGAGGTAACTTATTTAGCATATTATCCAAAGGCCACAAGCAAAACAGTTCACAACTGTGATTAAACAAAAGGCATCTCAATATTGGAGACTTGTGTTAACTCTTTTTTTAAGACTCCAAAAGACCTGCCACAAATAAGGTAAAACCGTCTTGAGAAAGTGTGGCCTGAACTGGACTCTCAGTATTAAGAATTAGTTGGACTACTTCAGACCCATAAGGTGTGAGGAATCGTGCATACAGGATGTGTGGGCTTGGTCCCCTCAGAGTGTGTGTTTATAATTGTGCAGAGGCAGGGCATTCCATCATCTTGTCAAATGCAGATCTTGAAAACCTTCCCTCACTTTCGAGTTGGGAGCTTTGCCTGTTTAAAGGCAAGGGCATTTACATTCTGAGGGAGGAAAAGGGGATAGATTTTAGACAGTTTTATCTCTGAAAGCCAAAGTCTTTGAAGGATTTTTAAATGTTTTGAGAAAGATTGGGTATGCTGTGTGTTGTCCAGAAATACTGAGTTCTTAGGTTTCAGACAAATTTTAGGAAAATTTATTACCATGTCTACGACATTAAAATGAAAGGCCAAATAAATTTCCCTGTTTTCATCAAAAGAATGAATGGATTTGTATAGATCCTCACTTGTTGCAGGAAGGATTTAGGGCTGCTCAGAAAAGTAAACTTTGCAAAATTCATGTACATGAGAGTAAGATGATTAAGGAGAAAAAAATAGCCGTGGTTTCCGGATCTTCCTTCATCCCCTAATAGCCCGGTTACTGAAATAAAACCTCCTCGGCTTCCCTTGACTTGACTTTGCCTTAATTTGTCAAAAGAGAATTAAATAGTTACCTACCTAAAGGCAGGGGAACTGAACCAGATGATATCGTAAGGCCCTTCTAGTCATAAGATCAATGTTTTTATGACCTAGAAGTGCTGGGCAAGAGTCAAATATTACCTTGTGTTTGCAAGCCAGAGGAGAAAAACGTGGTAGTGTCTACATGACTCTTTGCCAAGTACCCTAGACGGAAGGGCTTGGAGGAAAAGATCAAGAGTTCTCCCGCAGTTATGTTTATTGTGAGGCAATGGAGACAGCAAAACACAGTTATCGGGAAGTTAGTAACATCTTTCGAATGCCAGCGATCTTTAAGCCTTATTAACTGTGGCCTAGTCTGGATTCAAGGTAGAGTTTTTTGCCTCTCTTCCATGTCTTTGCTGACCTGCTGCCTTCACTCTTTCTCCATTTTCTCATTTACTTCATTAGTTATTATGACTGAGGGAGGGAGGTGACAGATACTACAAAGGGAGAAGCTTGAGCAAAGACAGGCCAAAACTTGCCCAAATTCACATGCTTATTTCTGCCTCTAACACTAAGAGAGAGTTGAGTAATTGCTGTTCTTCCTAATACTGCAGGCAGCAGCCAAATTCTCAGCATTCTTTTACCTTTGCTGCTGTTTTCACTTGCCAGGGAGTTTCCTTAAGGAGCAGCTGAATTTAAAGAAACATAACAGTGATCGTGCATGAAAGGAGGGGCCCTGGCCACATGGACACTTGGGTGCCTTATGTTGGGAGGATGAAACAGATGAGGCTCTGCAGAGGGACCTGCTGCTACCACAGCTCCCTTCCCTCTGTATCCCTGAGCCACGGGACCAGAAAGCTCTCTGCATGTGTGCAGAATGGCAGATCTTCAATAAAGATGTTTCAGGTTCAAGCCAACCATGAAGCTTGGAAAGTTGTCTCTTGGGGTCTAGAAACTTCACCCTTCCTATGCATGTTGTCCAGTGGCAGGGTGTTGTGCTGTTAGGTGGTGTGGACCTATGGTTCTGAAACTTGATGTAATAGGTATGATTCTAAAGAATGCGATGCTCAGCCCAGCCCAGCCCATGGTGTGCACCAGCAATCAACTTGCTGTGCCTTGTGGATATTACATTTTTGCCAAGAGCAGCCTTCCAGAATGAGGTGCTAGTTAATTCCAGTCGGGCATTTATTCGTTAATAAGTCTGCTGAACACTGAATACTCCATTTGGGAGTATGTGACAGGAGAAAACTCAGCAGCTAATTATTATGTAGATCTCTTCCATGATTCTCAGTTTCAATTACCTAAGCCACCAATCCCTAGCAATGTGAACTTATTTAATTTTTAGTTTTCTATGACATTTTGCTTTTTGCTCCCAAAGATTTTTTTTGCTCTAATCTGTAGAACTTCTTTAAGTTTATTAATAACTGGGTAGACATTTTATATTGTTAAATGGAAAACACTTCTAGTGGAGTACTATGGCTTGCTCTGTCTTTCCTTCTTTTTTCTTTTTTAAAGGTAATATTAAAAGTTAAATCCTGTTCCAGGTCGTCTCCTCTCCCAGGGTAGATTTCTGGATAGCTAGTGGTGGTGGCGTCTGAAATAGCCATTGAGTGGTGCGGGGTATTCATTTACTAATGGGACCTTTTGCCTAAAGAGCTTCTGCTTTACTCCTCTTTGCTGTAACAATAGGTCTTTACTTGGTTTTCTTCCTGCTTGGTTGGTGCATATTAGCTTAAGAACTTTTAAATTGTGGGGACAGGAAGAAAACTCTGAATGCCTGGGGCCCATCAATTCTCTCTGGGAAGCAGCCGGAGGGTTCAGTGTGCATTTGCTGCCGTGAGAGTGTTCTAGAAGGTCCATTTTGTATCTCCCCTGCCCAGGTCTTTGTGCCGTGGTTTGGCCCTCCTCCTTTCCTGGTGAATCCCTGCCACTACCCAGTGCGGCTGGATCTCACGTGCCCTGAAAGCCATTGGAAAGGCATGCATTCCAGCATCTTCCCATTTGCCTCCACACCCTCCCCAGCATGGCTGCATGCAGCTCTCTGTACATAATCCAACTATTAAGAGAAGTTGGTGCCAAGTGTCACTTCCTCGGTGAGGACCCTTCCAATAATGGTGTCTGTGCTAACAGACTGGCAGAGGAGTCTGTAGCAATGTTTGGAGGGGGAGCAAAGTTTGCGGGTACATAAAACTCATTTGACACTGTGGAATATGATGCTGTGGATCAGAAAGTGATAAAACTTCATAAAACAAGGCTCTTTACAAAGTTGTGGTAGACCTGCTGGCTTAAAAAGATGTGCCCAGGATGGTAAAATATATCCGTAGCATCAGCAACTGGATCCCTGGTCCAGTTACAGATGTGACTTTGAGAGACAGGAAGTTGTGATAACTCCTGTATGCCTTTGGATGTAGTATGTGTGCACGCGTGTGTGTGTGTGTTCAGTTGCTGAGGGCACAACACAGAATTCTTTGCATTGTATTACGGATATGCTGAGAAGAGCTTCCATGCTTCGAGCAAATTAAGTGTATTATCTACTCTGTAGATCAGCAAACTGAAAACGACTTCTTAATAAATAAAGATGGTGCATTGTTTTATGACATTAAAAAAAACAATTTTAATTAAAATGCTTTGGCTTTTAAATGGCCTGGTTAATTGGGATAGCTATCTGTGGACAAGTGGAGCTCATGAAAATGACTGACTTCATTTCTCAGTGATTGGGACAAAAGTTTTATTATCCTTAAGGCAATGTGGGGTGATTTATAGTAGATTATCACTAAACATAGTTTCTGGCCTTACACAGCAAGTTTAGGTGCAGGAAGGAAAAGCAGAAATTTAGGGTAAGAAATGGAACACCTCTGTAGGGGGAAAAAAAAGGAGATAAAAGAAGCCATGGGGCTTCCCTGGTGGCGCAGTGGTTGAGAGTCCGCCTGCTGATGCAAGGGACACGGGTTCATGCCCCGGTTCGGGAAGATCCCACGTGCCGAGGAGTGGCTGGGCCCGTGAGCCATGGGCGCTGAGCCTGCGCGTCTGGAGCCTGTGCCCCGCAACGGGAGAGGCCACAACAGTGAGAGGCCCGCGTACCGGAAAAAAAAAAAAAAAAAAAAGAAGCCCGAGGTGTGTTTTGTTGGAAGGAGATGAAATTATATTTCCAAAGGCTATGCTGGGAAAAGGTGAGCCCTCAGAAACCAAGTTTGACTGTCTCTTCAGGAAATTGTATTCGATGCTTTGGAAGGAGAAAGGAAAAAGACTCTCTACCAATAGAGTTCTGGAAAACTTGAGGGAGATAAAGTATTTACATGCTTTAATAACATAAAACACGTCCAAAAGAAATATATAATTACAGCTGCATTTGGCACTGAAAATAGTCCATGTATTATATTTTTTAAACTGTGTGTGACTGTGTGAGCATGTACCTTTGCGTCAGAAATGCCTGGGTGATACTATTTCTTGAGAGAATGGAAAAGTAGAAGGTATCAAGAGCTACCAAGAGAGAAACCATGAAGGATGACTACCAGGAAAGAAGGAACAGTGAGCTCTTTTTTTCTTGTCATGTACATAATGATGCCAACTTCACTTTTTAAAAAAAATAATTGTAGTATAATAAGCATTTAACTTTCCGTAGAGCCTTAGTAATTTGCATGTTATTACTAAAAGCCCACAGGTAAAGGAAAATTAGACTCCTAAATTCAGTACCTGACTATAGTTTATTTCAAGTTTATCTTGGACAGAGACCTTTTGAGAACTCAGGAAATTAGGAGGTATGTTTGACACGTACTTCCTAATATATATTGCCACCAAAGGTGTGGAGGCAAAGCAGCCACTGGAAAATTGATGTGGTGTTGCCTTTCAGATTCCCCAGAGTTATCTTAACATCCTTCAAAATGTGTTCTTATCCTCAGCCTCTACCATTTTATGCTGCTGCTTTTGTGAAGCCTTCCTGCTCTGCCTAGGAAAAAATAATGCCATCCTCCCAGCCCTTCCCCCCTGCCCAGGGCCTGTAAATAGCACTTTCTCCTTCCCTTGTTATAGCACTTTTCATACTGTTAGAGTTCAATTTCTGTCTCCTGGCCTTGTTTTGATCCCCTTGAGTGCCAGGATTGTGTGTTACTCTAGCGCTTGGCACACAGGAGGAACTCAATGAGCATTTGTTGACTAAATCTAGACTCAAGGTCATCCAAGATATTCTGTAGAAACTTTCCTATCTAAACTATTTGGTCTGTATTGTGGAAACTGACATAGATGACACTTACCTGTAAAGAGACTCCCAGGGGGAAGTCATATTATTGGCAGAAGGCAGCTCGAAACTGTCCCATGTCCTCTCCTTCCCCTCTTCCCCCAACTCATTCTTAGAATTTATTTTTTTAAAGTTTGCTACGAGGGGTTAGTTTCAGCTGTATTTATTTATTTTGGCAAATACTTAAAAGTAATTTTTATTTGTGGGGACTTTTCTTCTTGCCAGTTTGTCATAAAGGTGTCATCTTTCATTCACCAAACCTTCATCCGCTTGTAAGAATTTTCCTCATGGGTGGCTGCTTATAACCTTCTTACCGCCAGGGATCTTGTGCGTGGAGCAGTTGAGATGCTGTGGTGATCAGCTACTTGTAAACAACTGATAAACAATTATGAATTACTTTATAGACACAGTTCAGGTGACCATATGAATAATTGATGATAAAACAGACTTCCGATTTCTCAGCGAATCCAGGATTGCATCTAAAACGTGAATGTTGACGAATGAGGAGGGAGTTTAATTTAACAAACATGTATTGAACACTTAGTCTGTGAGCTGTGCCAGTGCATGACACAGCCTGTTTACAGCCCCAGGTGATCTGCACATGTCCTCAGGAATTTAACTGTACAGCTTCTTTGAGGAAGGAACTCCTAAGCCAACAACATGAGGGTGGAAGTGTGTGACTGTGAATAATAAAAATGCCTCACAGTGGTTTGCACAGGAAGTCCGTAGGAATGCAATATAAGGAATTTAAAAAAGCAGAATCCCATTTGGATTTACTCCAAACCCTATGACTTCAGGGACTGAGGAATTCTTGATGACTAATGGCTGGAGTCCCAACTTGTTATTGAGCAGTGTGGAGTTGTTTTTTCCTTCAGCGCTAGCCATGAACTCATTGTTTGTTTGTTTACTTTTCTAAAGGTCTGAAAGTGGTTTGTAAATTCAGACAGTGCAACAGGAGACAGTTAAGGATACAATGGCAAATTACAACCTTTGGGTGATACATTTGGCACTAAGCTTTTCAACTGGGAGAGAAGAGAGGTTTGGCCGAGATAAAGTATACAGGGTTCTAGACAACATATATACAGAATTATCTTGGGTATAAGCTCGGGCCCCCAAACCATTTTATCACTCTAGTGAATGTGCCCAGAGAGCTCCATTCTCTGAGGGCAGGTTTAATTTTGATGTCTCTGCTGTGGCATGTCCCTTCAACTTTCCTGCCTTTAAGATTCTCATCTCACAGCCTGATGGTAATTGTTCAGAATGCGAGTGTCATAAATTGGTGGCTTTCCAGTAACTCACTTTAGAGCCTTTTGTTCTTCATCACTGGTTGTTATACACTGGTGGAACGGGGAGGAGGGCAAGCTGGAACTGATTGCTAAGTGAAGTTATAATGCTTAGCTGGCAATGAAAAGCAAGGTAATTTTTTGAGGGTCACTTTGATTTTCCTCTAACTCTTTAAAAATATTCTTTTTAACTTTCATATGGCTTCATTACTGTTGAAAGTTTCGAAGTCAGCTCCCAGACCCTGGGGGCAAGTATCTTCTCCTTGAGTGTTGTCTTCTCTTCCACCTTATCAGCAGGGGGAGTATTTGACCTAATGGTGGATGCTGCTCAAATCGGAGATGTGTGCCTCTCAAAACCTGTGGTTCCTCGGTTAATTTGAGGTGGTGGGTGAAGGACCCAGAGCTATTCTTTTTTTTTTTAAATTTTATTTATTTATTTATTTATTTATGGCTGTGTTGGCTCTTCGTTTCTATGCGAGGGCTTTCTCTAGTTGCGGCAAGTGGGGGCCACTCCTCATCGCAGTGCGCAGGCCTCTCACTATCACGGCCTCTCGTTGCAGAGCACAGGCTCCAGATGCGCAGGCTCAGTAATTGTGGTTCACGGGACTAGTTGCTCCGCGGCATGTGGGATCTTCCCAGACCAGGGCTCGAACCCGTGTCCCCTGCATTGGCAGGCAGATTCTCAACCACTGCGCCACCAGGGAAGCCCCCCAGAGCTATTCTTGATGCTAGAATGACACATTTACCCTCAGTCTTTATTAAATGAATGGAGGCAGAGGACTAGGAAACACACTTGAAGGAGGGGAGTGCCCCTCTGGTCATAAGCCAAGGTAAACAGTCCTTGTAACTGAAAAGTAGACTTCCTGGAAGGCAAGAATCAGAGAAGAGGGAGTGAAGTGCAACCAGCAAGTACCATTTTCAGCTATATAGATAGCTGTGTTGCTCCGAGTCCTGAAAAGAACCTCACAGAGCTGCTGGAGAGAAATCAGTTTCTTGAACCAGACTCTCACTGGCTGTCATGCCTATAGCTGGACCCAGAGACAGCACCTGGGGAGAAAAGGTCACGTTTGTGCTAGAGAAAGCAAGCAGATGGGGCTCTTTGAGGGGCAGAGACTAACTCATCCGTAACCTAGGGAAGCCTTGCAGGGGAGCCAGTGGACTGGTGGCATTCAGTGGGCAGGCTGCTAGTGTGTCATTTAGTGTTAATGGAAGCAGACTCTTCCTGTCTTTTGTTACAGTAGAAAACTGTCATTGCAGTGGACAGCTGTGCACACATTGCAAATTATATGTGCATATACATCCATATATGCAACGTGCAAACATGTAAAAAAAAACCCTCACGGGGTCAGTGTTTGTGTTCTGATAGTCTCTATGCCCATTCTTCTGTGATGATAGCGTTTTCTTCTAATTGGAGCTGTTAGGTTCTGTTAATTCCAACAGAAAAAAGAAATTCTGTGTGTGGCCATTATTAATTAATTTATATAAATAAAGATTTGTAGATTGACTCCTTAGCAACTTATATAAAGCTGTGGACATCTCGCTTCTGTGTCTTCTCTTCTGCAGTTAATAAGGTCCTCATCAGGTTTATGGTAGCTGATGTCCTGCCCTTGCCATGTGTCAAGAAAGGTTAGACCATCAAAAGGACTGATGCAGAAATTCCCTAGAACTTTTCATACTCAGAGATTCTTGGAGCTTAGTTACATGTGGGAAAAGGTCTTGTCTTGTAAAAAGAGACCCATATCCCTTTAATGATCACTCAGAGGTGTTACCTAAATTTCCTCTCTGTAGTTTTATTTCTTGAACATCTTATTTCCCATAACTAAGCTATGTGTGTTGGGACCAAGTATTAGGTCCTTTGCTTTCTTTTTAAGAAAAGTATTATAAAGGCAACGTAACTTTACTAGATAGTTGGGAAACAGAGAAGAGAAACAGTGACCCAAAATTCTCTTAATCCAAATAGAAGGACTAGTTGTGTGTTTTTTATATGTATACCCTGTCTAGGGTATATTCTTCTCTCTATATATATATATTTTATCATACATCTTATATCTCGCTTCTTTCTACTTAAAACCCAGTCTGGTATTCTTCTATATACATAATTTTTTTTTTTTTTTTTTTTGCTTTACGCAGGCCTCTCGCTGTTGTGGCCTCTCCCGTTGCGGAGCACGGGCTCCGGACGCACAGGCTCAGTGGCCATGGCTCACGGGCCCAGCCACTCCGTGGCATGTGGCATCTTCCCAGACCGGGGCATGAACCCGTGTCCCCTGCATCGGCAGGCGGACTCTCAACCACTGCGCCACCAGGGAAGCCCCATAATTTTTTAATCACACATCTTTTAAAAAATTTTTATTGGAGTATGGTTGCTTTACAATGTTGTGTTAGTTTCTATTGCACAACAAAGTGAATCAGCCATACACATACAGATATCCCCTGCCATACAGACTTCCCTCCCATTTAGGACACCACAGTGCATTAGGTGGAGTTCCCTGTGCTATACAGCATGTTCCCATCAGTCGTCTATTTTATACATAGTATCAATAATGTATATGTATCAATCCCAGTCTCCCAGTTCCTCCACCCTGCCCCTTTCTCCCTTGGTATCCATACATTTGTTCTCTATGTCTGTTTATCACACATCTTGTGTTTTGCTTGTTTCCACTTAAAATTATGCCAAGTATATCTTCCTATGTTGCTGTATAGACCCTATTATTACGGTGTCAGCAGATTAATCAGATACACTGACTACAGCTTTCTACTTCACTTCCTTTTCCCCCTTTTTTTCAGGACTATATAAAAGGCAAGAAGGAAAAAAAAATAGTCATTCAAGGTGAATTTAATGGAAAATTCTTTGTAGTCTTAATTTGTTTCCATGAGTGCCTAGGCTCTCCAAGCAGATGACCACGATTGCCTCCTGTCCCCTTACTAAGGATCTGGCCACTTGCTCCCTGTGCGTCCGGTCCTTTGTTGTCTCAGGCTTGTGGCATGAGGACCGTGGCCCTTCATTGTTCTGTCTTAGATCCTTGATGCCACCAGGACTGTGCTGCCTCTGAGGACACTGAAGCTCAGTGTCCTAAACTATAACGTTTAGTAATGTACAGTGTCCTAAACTGTAAACAGTGTCCTAAACTGTAACGTTTAGTAATGAGTTGGTTTTGTGCAAATAACCAGCCCACTGGGTAGAGACATTTTAATTCTGTTACTTTTTTGGTAGTGCATTATTGGATTACAAATGTTTATTTAGTGTGAAAAATGGCTATAATTAACTGTGCCCTAAGTAGGTACTAGATATTTACTCCAAGATGAATTTGCAGCCTTTGTGCTTTGCATGCATGTGACATAGGCTCTTGTTACTGACGATTTTATCTGAGGATTTGAAATAGTTGCCCACTTCTTCCAGAGGTACTAGAAGTTATCCAGCAAGGCACACATATAACACTTCAAAAAACTTGGATCATTTTCTCAATTAAGTTTGTTGAAATTCTAACAGGGAAACAGACTTTTTTTTCCTTTTATTATTACTGATGATATAATATTAATAAATAGTTTTTGCAACTCAGATACTGGTTTCACATTCGAAAGGTACAGATAACATCTGTCATAATATTTCAGATTCATTTCTGTAATTTTTAAAATTTAAAAATACAAATTTTCAGTTGTGCAAGCCGTATGCAGAATCAAATCACCAGGCTTCAGATATATTTTACATAAATTTTAAGTGCTTCTTAGATTATCAAAAGGAAGACGAAAATTGGATTACTTCTTTAATATTAAATTACAGTTTCTGAATTACAAATTTTTGAAAATTTGTAAATCATGCATGATATATTCCAGTCAACATATTTCAATCCAGAAAGCACTGGACATTTACCTGACTGCTTGTTAGTTGGAGGGAGTACCTGTTCAGTCTTCTTTAAGCCACAGCATATAGCAAAGCAATGCATGTGCACAACTAGAATTTAACAAATACTTTTTGTATGGTCATATTGATTTAAAATAAAAGAGTACACTTTGTATTGAAAAAGTAATTTGAAGGTGAAATCATATCGAATTTAATAGTTTAACTTTGGATATTTGTGGAGTTTTAGTTATATCATGGGACAGTAACATTAAAGTCAACAAGTGTGTAAAACTTTTTAAAAACTTAGAGCACAAAGTTTAATAGATATTTACATTCAACAGTAATAAGCAAATACCTGACATCTGCTACGACCACCAGAATATGTGTGCTGAAATCGTGTCTCCAGGATGAATATAAAGAGGTGTGGGAAGGCTGACTACTCTTGGGGAAGAGGTTTGGGACAGGGGAGGGGGCCAGGTAGCTCCTGTCGTAACCAATTTATAGAACTTTATTTGAAGATGGGAATCAATAGATTGCCTCCAGGGCTAAACAGTTACTCATTAATCAGTTGATCTTTATTATCAGCCCAAACTGCTTGTGTTTTCTTTTCAGAAGCTTCCTAACAGTATGATTACAAACGTTTAAATCAGTGGATAATGAAATTGACGTGTGTGCTCCTTGTCGTCATATGGTAGAGAGTAAGCCTCTGTGTTCAGAGGAATGTTCCAGCAGTGCGTGAGTGCTAGCACACTACCCCATCCGCCCCATTACAAATAGCTCAATTTCGTTTCTTTTTATGGCTGAATAATATTCCATTGTAGATATGTGCCACATCTTCTTTATCCATTCATCCGATGATGGACACTTAGGTTGTTTCCATCTCCTGGCTATTGTAAACAGAGCTGCAGTGAACATTGTGGTACATGACTCATTTTGAATTATGGTTTTCTCAGGGTATATGCCCAGGGTATATGTCGCTGGGCTGTGTTTCCTTGCTCACAGAGCCCTGGAGCTTGGCCAGCTTGGATGAGTGGGAGGAGGACAGGTTTGGGTTTGAGAGCCCTGGGTTTATTTCTGGCTATTGCGATGTGAGACTGTGGGAGAAGTCGTAAATAGACTTTGAGGGAGGTTGTAGACTCAGGTGTTCTCGCCAGGGGTAAACGCTGGATATAGTTGTTTATGGATAGGTCTGTTTATAGCTGCTTCATGCTTTTACCTCTCAGAGTTGGTGCTTCCAAGGGGTGAAGCTCAGTGTCTGGATCTTGTTGGGTGGGTGTCTCGAAAGTCTCCCCCAATGCACCAGTCATGGCCACATGGTTCCCTTTTTTTCTGTACTTGTAGTGAAATAACTAACTTCCTGACCTGCCATGCGACTTGATTTTTTTTTTTTTTAAGTAAGAACACTAAGCATCTTGGGAAAAGAAGGTTGTGTAAATACTAGACACATATAGCATTTGGGGCAGGAGTGGTGGGATGTGGGGCTTTGTGGCTCTGTGTGTATGTCTCTGTGTATATATCACCATCTCCAGTGCACCCAGAGAGAGCAAGGGTGGCAACTCCAGAGCCCCGGAGCTCTTCCTGAGTCTTTTGTCTCTTTGTGGATTGGTCACTGATTCCCTCTGTGCAGGTTCTGAATCCTTTTCCCTTGCATCCACCCATGTGGGTTCAGGAAGGCTCACATCCAGCTGCTGCCCTGGGTCCACCCCCGGCCTTGCACACAGGTGCTCTCTGCTGTCAGGAACTTGGGGACACTGCCCAGCCAGCCCGACCACAGCCCTCCTCATCCTGGGGCAACTTGCCTGCCTTCTCTGGTGGCACTGGCCTGGCTCCCTGTTCTGGCCCTGCCTCCTTGGCCCTGTTGCTTGCTCGCCAAACTGTGAATCACCCTGGACTTGGGACATTTTTTTACCCGCCTGAAGGGCTAGCATGCATTGCTTGCATTTGTCAGGGAGCTTTAGGGATGCAGTCTTAAACAGTGCCCGGAGGAAATGACTTCCTCAGGAGAAATTTAGATAATAATTTCCTTAAGGAGAAACCATGTTTTATTAATGAGAGGCAGTATTGTATATACTAGAGGGGGTTCTGGCTCTGAAGTCAGTTCATAGTCCTGCCGAGGGGCTTGCCTGGTGCATTACCCTGGCCAAGCTACTTGACCTCTGTGCACAGTTTCCATCTGTAAAATAGGATTGTTACGAGGAATCCGTAGGGTTGTTATGAGGAACAACTAAGTAGACTCATTTGTGTAAAGCACTTGAAGAGTGGCTTATACATAGTAAGCACATACTGAATGTTAGTTGTCATTGTATCATCGGCATTGAACGCGGTGGTTTATACATAATAGGTGCTCATTAAATATTTTATTGAATAGTTCTAGCATTCAGAAAGAGGAAGAATGATTTCCTCATCTCTTAACCATAAAATAAAAGTAGTAATGTTTGGTTGCAACAAAGCATCGTAGGCATGGAGACATTTATCCTCTGGTTGGGGATAGAGTAGTAGAATGTTCCAAATTCATTTTCAGTAACCATGTACCTATGATATGTTCATCAGACCTAACACACTCAGTACGTTGAAGTTTGGTTCATGTTTACTGACTCCCAAGGTAATTTTGAAAGGGTAAAGTAGCTTAATCAGGTGATTTATTTCCAGAAAGCATTGTTATTGGAAGATTTCAAACTCCAGCATATTTGATGGCTGTATTAAAACAAGGCTCTTCTCTTTCTTTATGGGTTCACTCTACATTCTAACTTATGTTTGCTTTTAAGGTGGAGATGGGTAGCAAGATGCTCTTTCATTGAATAGGTTCTTATCTCTATGTAGCCCACTCAGCACCTAGCATGGGGCCATGCAAGTGGCAGTTGTTCAGTAAATAATGTTTTCAGTTAATAAGTAAATCATGGGATTTTTTTCTGTACCTTACATCACACTGATGCCTGGAAGGTGCTTTTAAGGAGATTTTGTTTATGATTTTCCTCCTAGGCTGTTGCCACCTAATATGAGTGTTTCTGTCTTATTGTTGGGGTATTGAATTGAGGGCTGCTCTCAGAGTTCCTGCTCATCTACTATGAGAGGAACAAATGGTTCCCAAATGGGCTCGATGAGATGGTGGGGGAAAGGTCACTGCCACTCATCTTTGATGAGGTGTCTGGGCTGTCCTCAGGATGAAGATCACAGCTCTGACAGAAAGAGGTGAGTCATTGTTTTTTGTTTGTTTGTTTGTTTGTTTTTTTTGCTGTACGCGGGCCTCTCACTGCTGTGGCCTCTCCCGTTGCGGAGCACAGGCTCCGGACACACAGGCTCCGCGGCCATGGCTCGCGGGCCCAGCCGCTCCACGGCATGTGGGATCTTCCGGGATCGGGGCACGAACCCTAGTCCCCTGCATCGGCAGGCGGACTCTCAACCACTGCGCCACCAGGGAAGCCCGAGTCATTGTTTTTTAAGTTAAAAAAGTTGGTTTTAAAAGTTTATGCTGATAGTATTTCCTGTGGCGGGGACTAAAGAATATATATCCTTGTGTTAGTTGGGACGGTGATCACAGGACAACAGTTTTTGACCCAGGACCTGGAGATTACAATTTGGAAAAGATGGTTTCAAAAAACTGGTCATATCCATAAAGATGACAAGAACATGTTCCTGAAGTTCTTTGTCAGTGGTTTGTAAGTGCATCTTTTCGTTCTAAAAATATTTATTGATTCAAAAAATGATTTATGCAAAAAGATTGCAACAGTCCTTTTTCCTTATGGAGAAATTGGAAGAGCTTTAAACAGACTTTTTAAATGTCATTTCTGTTGCCTGTTGTCATTTTTAATAACGGTCCCCCCAACCCCCCTTGTTTTAATGTCTCAGTGTTTTCCAGAATTTTTTTTTTTAAACTGTTAAACCCTCCCTGGTATCCAACTTAAAAAAAAAAAAAAGATTTATTTCAGTGTAAATGCGTGCAGTGTTTCTTGTGTGGCAAGATTATTTCACAGGTGGGTCATCAGGATCCATAGTTTTATAAAAAGAACAGGTGTGTATGATTGCCATCCCTCTGTCTCTGTCTCACCCACATTGAAGCCGCCATTCATAAACCCGATCGTCGTGAAAGCACGCACTTTCCTAGGGCACACTTTCTGGACCGTTTGAGCACTGCTGCCGCAGCTCCGCACTGAGCTCGTGTGCTAGCATCAGCCCTGGCAGCGGAGCAGCCCCGACAGGACAGGGAGAGCAGCACGTGGTGGTGACGTGCAGATCGTACTGAGCAGAACTCTGAACCATTTTCTTATGAACGGTAGTGTCTATGTGGGGGAGAAGTCCAAATTCTGGTTAGTTCCAGATGATTCACCACACAGAATGCATATTCTCTTACTAATGTTTGGGTCTTAGTGAATAAAGGGAGTGTTCTGTGTTGAATCTTGGCTTGACTAGAAGGAAGTGATAATTGATCAGGGATTCTGGGGGGGTTGTTATTTTCCCCCCACTAAAAGCGATAGCTTAGAATGAGATGACTCTACATCAGGATACCTTTCGCAGGATCATTTTTTATCATCTTATCTGCCAGACTTAGTCTTTGCCGTCAGACTTTACTCATAGGGATTTATTAAAAATGATGGTTGGTTTCAAAAAAGGGGAAAGATAGACATTTGGTTGAAGTACAGTAGGTGGATTTTGACCACGTGGGAGTGTTTTTGTCCACAGAGCATGTTATAGAGGCAGAACCTGGCTAACGAATGCTGTTTATGACTTTGTCTATCATATGAATGGCAGCCCTAAGTGGGTCCCTCTTTTGTTATTTCCCCTCCCCAGTCTCCTCAGCACCGTATGTTTTTTTCCTTCCGTCCCAAATTCTGTTCCCATCAATCAGGTAGCTGATGAGCAGGCTGACTCCTGTCCCAAGTAGGTCAAATGCTAGCCCTGCTCCCCCATCCTCCAGGAGAGGAAGTCATCTTGACCGTCTTGGGAGGGAGTTAGGAGGTCCCAAGCCCAGACTGAAGTCGGCTTATTTCATCTGTTCACACAGTGTTGCTTTGGGCTTCCAGGTCTTCATTCCTGCACAGCTTCTGACAGCAGTGGAGCGGAACTTCTGTGTTTGAGAGACTCAGCACTGGGCACCATGCCTCCCAGCGCCCCCCACCCCACCCCCACCCCCTTAGGTCCAGGTGGGGCCTGAGTTTTCCAGTCCCATGATTCTGTGTCCCTTAGATCTCTGGGATGAGATGGACATCCAGGAGGCTGATTTCTCTTGGGGCTCTGATTTCCTTGGGCTCTACAAGCAGGGGAAGTTGGGAAGCCCTTGAGAAGCCAGGCCTTGAGGATTTGAGTTAAAACCCAAAGGACGCAGATCCCAAGAAAGACATGAAGAGAATCTGGGAGACACTGAGTCGGAAGCAGAGGAATCCGATATTGCGAGAGGAGAATTTTGCTTTGGGAGGTGAAAGAGGTTTGGTTGCCTTCTAAGTGAGAATGGCATTCTGTTTGTCAGCCAGAAATACATCAGACCCTGGAAACGTCTGAGGCCAGAGAGCTGTACCAGGAGTGAGAATTATGGAGCTGGAAGGGCCCTTAGAAAAGCATCTCTAGGTCAGCCCTTCGTTTTACAGATTAAGGGACCGAGGCCCATAACACTTTGTCATGTTATCTTAATGCATTTTACAGTTTCTACAGCACCTGCCTCTTCCTTCCAAGCCAAGAGAGGGTGAGGGGCTTCTTCTTGCCCACTCTGGAGGGAGCTCTTGGGACCCCCGTTGCCCTCCCCACGCCTTGACCTTGGTCTCAGAGTAGTGGGCACAGCGGCCGAATCAGCCTCTGCTGAACTTTTCGGTCCCTGCCCACTTCCCTGCCCCACCCCTACCCCCCATGCAGGAATCCGAGCCCTCCTCGTGGGGCTGTGAAGGCCCTGGAATGTGGCACTCTGACCTTGGCAGTTGAGTGTCCTGGATGGACCTGGCCTGGGAAACAGGAAGGACTCAGGGGAGGGGGGGAAGAGTGCTCCTTGGCCTTGGGGTGGGACGGAGGGAAAGGAAGTGCTGGGCAGTGTCGCTTCCCCAAGTAGGCCCAGTCGACTCCCCCAACACGGGAGACCAGGCAGCAGGGGCGCTGGGGGGTAGGTTTCCTCAGTGCTGGGTCCGGGGGTACACTGCCAGAGCACTTGGGGTGAGGAGGAAGGGGCTTGAGGGGAAAATGGAGGAGCAGACCAGAAGGCAGAGGAAACTGTTGCAGGAGATGACGGACATGAGGGTGGTGGGTGGAGAGAAGGGATGTCCAGCCCCTGTACAGATGGACACATTGTCACTTTAGAAGCCAAATATGTTAAAAGGTGGGAAAGACCTCTCTAAAGAAGTTTCCACCTCATTTTGAGACTCCAGAGCTTTTTAACATGCTCACCCTTCGCAAGACAGAGTTAGTGAAGAGGGTGGTTGCCCGTTCAGGTGTGAGGCTGACTGGCACTTAGCTGTCCCTTTCTGTGTTGTGTCAGTGATGGACACCCCCCCCCCCCCCCCCCGCTCCTTGCACATGCTCTGGTCAGTTACCTCCCTCAGAGAGATTTTCAAAAACCGTGAGGTCGAGCCTTGGTCATGAAGTCCACACCAGCTCCTTGCCTTGTTCCCGGATAAGGGCACCTCGTGTCCTCAGCTTCCTCCCCGTTAAAGCACTTTGCAGGATGCACAGCAAGGGCTTGGAGCTGCCTCGTGCCGACCCTTGTGAAACCATGAACATCTTGCCAGGCTGCACGTGAGGTCTGCCAGGATGGCAAGCCAGCTTTTCGTTGGGGGGGGGTGTTTACAGGTAAATTCCATGCTCGTGGGAAAGGAATAGAAACGAGAGGCGGCAGAGTGTCTCTGAAACACCTGTTTAAGAGGAGAGCTGCCGCCGTACCTGAAGGGGTTGGGTTTCGTTTGTAGCTGGAATCTCTCCAAGCTGAGTCAGTTCATTCTTCCCGTGCACAGGGTTGTCTTGAATGATAATTAGTGTTCTGTGGTCATGCTACGTCCCACTGAAGTGAGGGCGCTCATCTCCTTTTCTCCTTTCTCATGTGACATTGTACACAGTCCTAGGAGTAGTGGCCCTGATGCTAAGTGGAAATGTCTTGGTTATCAGACTCATTCACTGGTCCTGCAAACCAGGGTATGTGGCGCCCTTCCTCCACCTAACTGATACCAAAAGCCACCAGGTGAGGCCCATAGGGATGCTGCAGGCAGTGCAGCAGGTAAGCATCTTACTCAAGGTGTGCATCTTAGGACTTCCCTGAGAACCTAGCAATCCTCTATAAACTTGAAAGTTTATTTATTAATTTTTTTATTTTTTAACGACCGAAAAAGCCATTTATTTTCATTAAACGTGACTTTAGACTATCTAGATTGAAAGCTAAACATCTCTCCAAATGATTTAATTTTCGCCTTTCCTCCAGTCTTTGATGATATCAAGACTGTATCCAGACAATACCTTCTCCTAGAAGCCATCCCTCCTCTCTGACCCCCAGCACATTGGATATACCTCACATTTAAGCACCAGTCATATAGCCTGTTGTGATGATTTGTTTCAACAGATATTAATCAGGCACTTGCTACATGGCAGTCACTGTGATGTGGTTAAACCAAAGAAACCCCTGCCTCAGAGAACTTATAGAGGGGAGTCACTAACCAAAAAAGCAAATAGTTCTATGATACACCGCTAGATAGATGAATGTTGTAAAAAAAAAAAAATAGAGCAGGGTAAAGGAATAGAGAGTGATGGAGTGGGGGCACTTGGAAGTTTAAAACAACAGAATTATTAAAGAGTGTGTTAAGTGCTTGTATATATGTTCAACACTACGTATCACTGTATATTATAATCCTTTGAAAATTGGTGATCCTTGTTAGTTAAATAGGATATGGATTTGAGCAGAGCATCCTTTGGAAATGGTCTATATTTGGTATTTTCTTTTATATCCTAACAACCATTAGTTCTTGAAAGGTATATTGAAGCTAATAAAATAGATGGTAATTTTTAACCTTTCAGGTCAGAGTTAAGGTAGCTATATTTCCAGAAATTGTGAGTTTTATCATTTGAACAATTTATTGATGACTTCTTTTACACTATAAAGACTAACTTTGAATAGAATAACATTGCAGAATCGAGGTCTTGCAAAATTCACCTACCTAATTGCACGTGAGAATACATGCTGCTGTAGCATGTGGAAAAAGGACTGGGTGATTCATGTGGGTTTTATTTATGTTTCTTTTTGGAAGCAAATTAGTTATTCTCTGTATGTGTATGTTCAGGCATGCGTTCAGATTTGAAATGTAGACATTTATCAACTGTTTTCTTTAACTTTGAAAGAAAGGTAAAGTTTCTTTGCAGTGTTTTAAAATACCCAAAAGGTACTTGCTTCCTAAACCCCTGGTAGGCATGATTTACTATAAAGTATATTTTTTTGCGTCTCAAACGTCCCAAAAAGATGTTAAATATAAATGCATAAGTATTGAAGAACATAAGTAAACCTAAATCTTAGATACCCATGGAATATCTTTGAAGCTGCTGCCTTTCCCCCCTGCCCAGGTTATTATTAATGGAGTAGTCCCCTAGTCCAGTTTCACTTTCATTTTCTCCATTCAGCAAGTGAGGATTGGGACCCTACCCCACCAGCAGCTCAGAATCCAGCTGCAAACAAACAGCTGCAGTGTCGTTGGATAAGTGAAGTGGGTGGGAGAAAATCAAGTTAACTTTGAGGAGAAAACATTTAAGCCACACACAGTAAGATCGTAGCAGATTTCCAGTTAAACAGTGCAAGAAAGCTCGTGCCTCGCAGAGGACATGCAATCAGCAAAATACTCAGAGAATTGATTCAGTAAATATTTATGGAGGACCTACTGTGTGCTAAGCCCTGCTTTAGGTGCGAAAGACAGAGCTACGAACAAGACAGACAAAAATCTTGTATCAACCTGGAGCTTTCCGGTAGAGAGAGACAAAATGAACAATGTTAGTAAGTAAAACATATACTGTGCCAGAGGGATATACAGTCTGTGCAGAAAAATAAAGCTGAGAAGGGGAAGTGGTTTGCAGTTTAGAGTGGTCATGGAAAGTCATGCTGAGAAGTTCAGATTAATCAGAATCCTGAAGGGGTGGGGGGAGTGAATGGGCACAGAACTGGGGTGGAGGGAGGATGTTCTGCGTGGGGGGGACCTGGGTTCCCAGGGCCTGAGGCTTTAGTGCTGGGGAGGGAAGAGGTGCTGGCCTCGAAGTGGGGAGTAACTGGGAGGCTAGCTGGGGCCGGGCACAAGCCTCATTTATCAGCATGAGGGGTTAGACTAGACTGTGGAGGCAGGTGGGAGCCATTGGAGACAGTGGGGTAGTGTTGATGTCATGGCCGAGACCCCCAGGGTCTCAGAGCTTGGCATCTGTTAGGTGTAGATGTTTGATTACTACACAAAGGAAACTCCAGTGTTGTGGGAAGTGTGCAAATGTATTTTTCAAACATGTTCTTAAGATTGCTTAATCTTTTTTTTTTTAAATTATTACTTTTATTTATTTATTTCTGGCTGCGTTGGGTCTTCGTTGCTGTGTGCGGTCTTTCTCTAGCTGTGGGGAACATGGGCTACTCTTCGTTGCAGTGCGTGAGCTTCTCATTGCGGTGGCTTCTCTTGTTGCGGAGCACGGGCTTTAGGCGCATGGGCTTCAGTAGTTGTGGCTCGCGGGCTCTAGAGCGCAGGCTCAGTAGTTAGGCACACAGGCCTAGTTGCTCCATGGCATGTGGGATCTTCCTGGATCAGGGCTCGAACCCATGTCGCCTGCATTGGCAGGTGGATTCTTAACGACTGTGCCACCAGGGAAGTCCCTGCTTAATCTTTTTATGTCTCGTTATATTTGCTTGTATGGTCTATATCACATGAATCTTAGGGATTAAATCATTGCTGTACAAATCAAAGTTCTCCCAAGTGATTAATATTCATTTCTTGACATACCCTAAGGCAAGAGTCCTGCTTTTCATTGTCCCCTTATCCACATTTGCTTCTAGGAGGAGAGTTTCTGGTTGAATTTCAAGGACTTGATGCCTTTAAGAATCAATGCATCAGACAGGCCCTGTGTGGCATGAGGTTTCTAAATAGGCCACAGCTCTCTGATTCTCATTTCTTTTTTTTTCCTTTTTTTTTGTGGTGGTGGGGGCATGCCGTGTGCCTTGCGAGATCCTAGTTCCCTGACCAGGGATTGAACCCCGGCCCCTGCAGTCACCGAGTCCTAACCACTGGACTGCCAGGGAATTCCCTGATTGTGGTATCTAATTTATAACACTTCTTTCCATATAGACATACAGTAGCAATGTGGATTTGAATGATGTTTTAAGAAAAAAAAAGATCTGGACATACACATCAAACTTTCACTTACCACGAAACTGGGCACATAAAAAAAATGTTCATTGAGTATTGCTGGCAACTTGTGCTTTGTTGCCAGGACCAGATAGCAGGAGATCCATGGAGTGTATAGGGATCAATAAGATCACACATAGAGATAATCTTGCTTCCCGCAAAAATTTAAAGGTTTGGGATTGAGGGCATGATATTTAGGGATGGTATTTCTTTGTAGAACAGTATCAGAGTTAGTGGTAAGGATCAGTTAGAAATATAATTGTTGGAATTAAAGGTGATCACTCTTTCACTTCTTATCATCTTCTACTTTGTTTACTTTGAAGAATTCAGATAAATTACTAAAGTGAGGTTCACAGCAGGGCCCAAGTTGATTTGCAAAGACATTTCCTTCAAAATGATTGCTAACTGATTTCACTAATTCATTATCCTGAAAAGATTCCTTAGTGTTACTTACAGATCATTACACCTTTTAGAAATCATTACTTTCGCCTCAGGAGTATTGCTTTATGTGGAGACATTATTGCTTTCACAAGGAAAGCTTTGTTTCCTGGATGATAGAATAGTTGAGGGTCATGTTTATATTGTTGGATTTTCTGTTCTTGGATGTTTCCAAAGGTTCTCCAGCAACTCCATTGTCTTGGCTGAGAAGGTGTCAGAGAGGCTCTGCCAGCCCTTGTGGTGATGACCGTCAGCCATGGGTCTCTAGGCCATGTTCACTCGAGATGGGCATCTCCAGTGTGAGATGGAAAAATAGCAGTGTTCCTCTCTTTCTTTTCCCTGGTGCTTGGGTTCTTTAGACTCACTTGGACTTGACAGTTTGTCCAACCATTCGACCACCTTACTTCCCTATTTCTTTAGTTCCTCTTGTTGCCTGCTTGGTGATATAAGTCTGTGTGGAATTCAGACTTTGTTGCTTGACTTTCCTCCTCAGCTAAATGTGTAAGTCTATGGAAAGCACCTAGTAAGGTCCCTGGCTCAGGAATTGTTAGCTGTTATCAGAAGATTTGACTGGCGGGGTGGGTGTGAAATGTGCTTCATTATCTGTGCTAACTGTTCAGCTAGTATAATGAAAAATTTATATCTTTCAAAGTGGTTATTTTCAGAATATCATGCTCCTTTTGTTGTTCTTGTTTGAAATTCTGGTCACATTTCTTCTTCTCCCTGTCGTGATTTACACCGTTGGATGAGTACAGTCAAGAAAAAAAGGCATTCCCACATCTAGCCTTCTGTTTGACTCTTCGTCATTTGACTAACAGATTTTAGGCTAGAACATACATTAATATTTATAAAATGATACTGTGTATTATTTATATCCACAAGTACCTTTCTGGCAAGAAGCATTAACTTGTGTCACATTATCTAATTATGGTCATGATAGACAAAAGTGGTAGGAAGGGAGATAATAGAGTTTATTATTTAAGTTATTATTTATCCAACATGGTTGAGGAATATTACACTTGTTCACTCACTTGACATGTAAATATTTGATATGTGGAAGTGTTGGGTAATAAAATGTTGAGGCTAAAAGAAAACTTGAGTTAGTATTAATATTTCAGAAGTAGGAAGACCGAGATCCAAAGATGTTTCTCAGTTATTTCTGAATAATTGACTTTCTTCCTACCACCAAACTTACTTTCCAGAAAAAGTTTGGCACTTAAAGATTCAGATTGCTTTGCTTAAGTTTAGGTCCTCCTGTTCCTGTTTATTCCTTCTGCAGATGTTTATTTTGCTAAGCTACTATTTGCAAGCCCTACGGTAGCCCAGTGATAAAAAGAACCCACTTTCTGGTGGAGATTAGATGAGCAATTTCATTATACTGCCGTAAGCGAAATAATTTTAATGGCTGTAGAACAGAACTCCTACAGAGGAGACAGTTCTTGATTTAGTCCCTATAGAGCAGATGAAACCTGGAGAAAGTATTACAGACTAAATAGGAGCTTTCAAAGCAGGTGAAGAGAAGCAGCTTTCTAACCAGAGAGAACACCTTGTGCGAAGCCCAGGGGTCAGGAACAGTATGGGTCATTTGGGAGCACATCATTATGAAGCATTGCTGTAGTAAGTGGGGAAGAGTGGAAGAGATGAGGGTGAAGAAGTGGACTGGGATCAAATCTAAACAGGCTTTGTGTTCCGTGCCAGAGACTGGAATGGCCAGATGATGGACTTTCTTTGGAGACCGTTGCTTCCCAATTCCGTATCCTTAAGAAGTTTGATAGGGCTATTCTTGTAACACCCTCACTAGGTGTTATTTACATCAAAGCATCTCTGTAGGAGAATAAAACACTGTGAGCCAGGTACCTAAGGGATGGCTAATCACCTGGCTTTAAGGACTGCTTTTAGAGAATCTAGATGAAGAGAGGAAATGTGAAAGAATTAGGTACTTCTCCAAGATAATTTTTCCCTCAACTAAGGTGTATCAATTTTTAAGCAGCAGTACATTTGATAACAAAACCAATATTCTTTGAAGCTGGTTAAACAAGGGGTTACATGTTTTAGTGGACGTTCATGCTCAGAGAAGACTTTGTTGCTTAATAATGACATGTGCCTGACCAGAAGGCCAGTCCAGCACTGCGTAAGCATGGGCCAGTGGAGAAGGCCTGAGATTTTCCTTTTAAAATATTGAGATTCAATCTCAAAGTAGGGGAAATGTAAGGGGGTTGAGTTCTACACCATTGGGTTCAGTCAGACGAGTTGTAGCTAGGGAAGAGTTTCCATGAGCAATCAAGTATCCTGTTTTGATTATTTTAAAAAATTTCAGAAATGTAACCATTTAGTTTCTGACTTTGAGTAACTTCCTGGTAAAACCACACCAAAGAGAAACTGGTTGAAAAAATATATTTATATGTCCAAGTACCTGGATGAGGTGTGACATGCTATATGGGACTGTTAGTCATAAGCCATTTATGAGATATCTTAATCTTTTTGAAGAACTAGTTTTTATTATGTTAATCACTTCTGTGGTTTTTATCTCTGTTACATTGATTTTCTCCATGTATTTATTAACTTCATCTTTCTTGTTTCTTTGGATTTGCTTTGTTGATCTTTTTCTAATTTCAGTTGAAAGCTTAGCTCATTTTTTTTTAACCTTATTTCCTGTGAAATTTCCCTTTAAACACTGCTTTAGCTGTGTCCCATCAATGTTGACATGTGACATATCTATTGTTCTTCATTTTTAAGTATTTGATTAATTTTCCCGTAATCCCCTCCCATAAAAAAAAACATTTTTATCATAGAAGTTTTCAAATATATACAGAAGTAGAGGCAACTGTGTCATGACTCAGTGCTTCAGTAGTTATCAATTCAAGGTCAATCCTGTTTTAATCAGTTGGGACCTCAGCCAGTAAATCCTCTAGGATTGGAGGTGCTAGAAAGGTCCTGCAAAGTGATATTTGTTATATTAAAAGCACCTTTGGCTTGCCTTACTCTGCACAGTGATTGTTTTCCAGACCTTAAACTGGTCTGATAAATGGGAAGTTATTTTAAATTTAAATTGTGACCACCATAAGCGTGTGATTCTCTGACACTGTGACCAGTAAATCGTTAGCATTGTACAGTTTCAACTAAGATGCCAGAATCAAGGAAACAAAAGGAGGAAGTCTAAAGGGACCTCACAGATTATCCATCCCACCTCTGTTTTAGTGATGAAATGAATTGGAGCCGAGGGGGCCAAATGCCTTGTTCACGGTCACTCTAATGACAAAGCTAAGGTTGTGGTACCCTGGGCCGGGGCCTCTTCAGGAAAACAGACCTCTGGGCTATCTGATTTTCTATATGCAATTGAGGGTAGATAGTCCCTAATTTAGGCAGAATTGTGAAATAGGAGAGTTGTGTTCTGTAGCCCTGGTTTCTCCTCTATTGATCTTGTTTCATGAATTCCTTCTAGAAATACTGCTTATCTTAAGTTCTTCTCTGTCCCCACCAGCTTCCTGTTATCAAAAAGGAAATTATCCTTCCCTTACTTAATCTTTTCCTCTGTTTTAAGATTCCTAGGAACATTTTATTCACATACTTGGTAAGATTTTGGTTAGAGTAGTGGGAAATTATACTGTAAACTCCTCTTTCCTAGCATTTTAAATCCTTAGTCCCTTGCTCAGTTCTTGATGTATTAATAGATACCAATAACTGATTGAGGAATGAATGTTTGAAAGAAAGAGTGATTGAACGAATGACTTTACATGCTATAGTCGTCCCTGGTCCTCCTCTGATAGGTGTATTGCTGAGGTGTTGACAACAGTTACAGCAATGGAACATTTGCTTATCATTCACAAATGTTTTACTATAAATTGATTTAGTAAATTGGTTCAGTACTGTTTGTTTTTCAAAGACTTCCCCACTTGGACATAATATGAATCAGTGGTCATGTTTGTTTGTTATATATTTAGAGGTTTGCATCAGTTTAAGAGTCCTCAAAAAAAATTGTGTGCGTATTTTAGTATTTCCATTGTTTTAGATTAAGGCTTGGTCTACTCTTATACATAGATACATATGCCTAAAATAGTTTCACTTTGTGGAAATGCCTATAAGACAAATTTTTATGGCATGAATCATTTCTACTGATAACCATAATTTTGCCCTTCTTGCTTTGCACTGATCACAGCATGAGGAAGAGAGGGAAAAGAAAGCATTAGCTTTTGGAACATCCGTCTTAAGCTGGAAGGAGAGAGAATGAAAGTTCACTGCATTAGATTCCTCCTTGAGCAGAGCTGAATGCATGATAACAGCCAGCCAGCTAGGAGCTGGGGGAGTTAAGAGCAGCAATTTTACATTACACTGGAGTTTCTAGGCTGGCATGGAAAGAGATGCCAGTACTAGCTATTTGCATCTTACTGTAGCCACAGGGATATGTGAACAGCTGGAGAATTAATTTGATATATATTCCCAGCAGCCTCTCTTCTGCCAACAGAATTCCATTACTGTGAGGTTCTGAGTGTGTATCATGAATCTGTGTCTTGCTTTTTTTTTTTTTTTTTTTTTTTGCGATACGCAGGCCTCTCACTGTTGTGGCCTCTCCCGTTGCGGAGCACAGACTCCAGACGCGCAGGCTCAGCGGCCATGGCTCACGGGCCCAGCCGCTCCGCAGCATGTGGGATCTTCCCGGACCGGGGCACGAACCCGTGTCCCCTGCATCGGCAGGAGGACTCTCAACCACTGCGCCACCAGGGAAGCCCTGTGTCTTGCTTTTTAATATCTGCTATAGTGTGTTTCTGGTAAGTGGAATGCCACATGATGGGGTGTAGCCGTATCTTGGTTTGGAGTAAACTCCATTACCCTAGGCTGATATGAGGTAGAAAAGGTAAGGCTCTGAGTCTACAAATGCCTTCTGCCTTCAGGAAGTTGGACATTTCAGATGAACACACAGTACTTTGTCCAATAAGTGCAGTCATACCTGAAACATTTTATTCCATGTTACTGGAATTTCACACACCAGCAAGCAGATGGAAATATATTTTGACAAGCAGAGAGGTGGAATCTGGGACTAGCTGGGCCAGGGTTGCTGTGGCTGGTTCCTTGAGCTCCTGGGCACAGAGCAGGTGTAGCCCCCAGGGCTGCTGCTTCCCAGACCTGGAGCTGGCTGTGTCTTTGTACGTCTTCCAAGACTCCTCTTCTTTCACATCCTTTTCCCCTCTCCTACCCTGAGGATCACAACTCCTTTCTCAGTAGCCTTTGCACTTAGAATCTGTTATATCAGCTGTGGAAAGAAGGAATTTCAGGCATCATCAAGAATATTGGAAAGTAGTCTGTGGAACAGAAAGACCAAGTCCAGGGTTAGACTGAAGGTGACTATTGGAAGTAGAGGTGTTTCAGGTGTTTTTGCTTTGGTACCACATGTACACTCTTAAAAAAATTTTTTTTTGCAAAATCATTCACTACACTAAAGGTAAGAGAGCTGTTGGGAAAAATAGGGATGGGGCAGATTACTCAAAACCTATGGAACTGTGAACACAGAGGATGAATATAAACAATAAGAATCCAAATAAAGCTCCTGACTCAGGTCAGCTGCTCTTAACATTTGCATCTGGAGCCTGGACAGCCCATTCTTTGCAGCCTTAC
This sequence comes from Mesoplodon densirostris, assembly GCF_025265405.1. Lineage (NCBI taxonomy): Eukaryota > Metazoa > Chordata > Mammalia > Artiodactyla > Ziphiidae > Mesoplodon > Mesoplodon densirostris. The sequence goes on from NC_082674.1 coordinate 29,225,454, forward strand.
ACACTCACGAGTGCAGGCTGCTTCCTTCAGGGCATGGGACCTCACAGATACTTACTCTGAATGGAGACTAGTTTCATCAGAATTAAATATAAGATCCAGGGGTAGTTTTTTGTTTTTTTTTGTTTTTTTGGCTGTGTTGGGTCTTCATTGCTGCGCGTGGGCTTTTCTCTAGTTGTGGCAAGCAGGGCCTTTTCTTGTTGCAGAGCATGGGCTCTGGGAGCATGGGCTTCTGTAGTTGCAGCACGTTGGCTCAGTAGTTGCGGCACATGGGCCCTAGAGCAAGCGGGCTTCGATAGTTGCGGCGTGCGGGCTCAGTAGTTGTGGTTCATGGGCTCTAGAGAGCAGGCTCAGTAGTTGTGGTGCACAGGCTTAGGTGCTCCGTGGCATGCGGGATCTTCCTGGACCAGGGATTGAGCCCGTGTCTCCTGCATTGGCAGGCAGATTCTTAACCACTGTGCTACCAGGGAAGTCCCCACGGGTAGTGTCTTCATCATGATTTTTTAAACACGGGAGAATATCTCTAGCTTTTTCATTTGTACATTCAACCTCCCCGGACAATTAAATGTAGTGGAAAGTTCAGCCACTAGAGCAGCCATTTCTTGCACTAAAGGAAGGAATTTAAACAAGTTTATAAGCCTTTTCTTAAGGTGTTCATTTAACTGCGAAGACTTCCTTTTATTGTGAGAAAACTTGCTCCTGAAGTTTTTATAACATTAATGTGCTGGGGGAAATCACACATGAACCAACACACCTTCTGCATTATACTGACATCATTTTGTTCCAAATTATGTATAACTAAAATCACGTTAGAGAAATGTGTTTTTATGGTTCAGTAGTAACTGTTAGGGGAAGAGGTACCCAGTATTTTGTTACTTGTCAAACCTGGGTCCTATGCTGTCTTGGCCTAAGGGTACCAGCAAGACATGCTGTTTAGAACAGCAGATCTCAAAGTGTGGACCACAGACCCCTGGGGGGCCCTGAGACATTTTCAAGTAGTACATGAGGTCAAAGTTATTTTCACAGTAATATTAACATATTATTTACTTTTATTCTGTGTCAACATTTGCACTGCTGGTGCAAAAACAATGCTGGTAAAACTGCTGGCATCTTAGCATGAGCACAGGCTATGGCCCCAAACTGTGTTAGTCAGTCACCGCTATGCACTTGCAGTAAAGTAAATACTAATAACCAAATAACAAACCAAATAAAAAATCAGTTTCCGGTCCGCTTCTCTGGTGAGACAGGGACGGGAGATGCTCTCCTCAGCTCCTTGCCTGGGTGGGCAAGTCAGGCTCTAGGGCTGGCAGAAATCCTTGTTTAGCAGTCCCACCGAGTTCCCCAGAGTGCTACAGCTGAGTGGAGCGGCTGCTTGGGACTACTGCTCCAGTGGTGCAGAAAGCCTTCTTGGAATCTGACATGACATCACTTTGGGACCGTTGGCCAGCTGCTCCTGACTTGGCCACATGAAGGCTCCGACTGTCCCAGTCTCTGAACTGAAGAGAACCAACACTATGAGCATATCTCTCACCACCATGAATGCAAGGTATTTCAATGAAGAGTATCAGGAGGACGTCTACAAATCCCAGACTGGCATGTGTAAGTTCTGAGGAATGGTGGAATAACCCAGTGTATCTGGGTGACCTCTGGAGACAGCTGAGACACAGCTACAACAGGGCAGTGGCTGGCAATCAACTCAGAGCCCATCTTCTCCAGCCGTGTGGCTGACAAGGTCTTGGTGCCCCGGCCGGCTGTCAGGCCTAAGCCTCTGAGGTGGGAGAGCTGAATTCAGGACATTGGTCCAACAGAGACCTCCTGGCCCCATGTGATACCAATCGGTGAGAGCCCTCCCAGAGATCTCTGTCTCAACACTAAGACCCAGCTCCACTCAACGACCAGCAAGCTCCAGTGCTGGACACCCTCTGCCAAACACCTAGCAAGACAGGAACACAACCCCACCCATTAGTAGAGTGGCTGCCTAAAATCATAGTAAGTTCACAGACAACCCAACACACCACTGCACTCGGTCTTGCCCACCAGGAAGGCAAGATCCAGCCTCATCCACCACAACACAGGCACCAGTCCCCTCCACCAGGGAGGCTACACAACCCACTGAACCAACCTTAGCCACTGGGGGCAGACACCAAAAACAAGGGAACTACAAACCTGCAGCCTGCGAAAAGGAGACCCCCAACACAGTAAGTTAAGCAAAATGAGAAGACAGAGAAATACACAGCAGATGAAGGAGCAAGGCAAAAACCCACCAGAACAAACAAATGAAGAGGAAATAGGCAGTCTACCTGAAAAAAAATTCAGAGTAATGATAGTAAAGATGATCCAAAATCTTGGAAATAGAATGGAGAAAATACAAGAAATGTTTAACTAGGATCTAGAAGAACTAAAGAGCAAACAAACAATGATGAACAACACAGTAAATGAAATTAAAAATTCTCTAGAAGGAATCAATAGCAGAATAACTGAGGCAGAAGAATGGATAAGTGACCTGGAAGATAAAATAGTGGAAATAACTACTGCAGAGCAGAATAAAGAAAAACGAATGAAAAGAATTGAGGACAGTCTCAGAGACTTCTGGGACAATATTAAATGTGCCAACATTCAAATAATAGGGGTCCGAGAAGAAGAAGAGAAAAGAAAGGGACTGAGAAAATATTTGAAGAGCGTATAGTTGAAAACTTCCCTAATATGGGAAAGGAAATAGTCAATCAAGTAGAGGAAGCAGAGAGAGTCCCATACAGGATAAATCCAAGGAGAAACACACCCAGACATATACTAATCAAAATATCAAAAGTTAAATACAAAAGAAATATTAAAAGCAGCAAGGGAAAAGCAACACATAACATACAAGGGAATCCCCATAAGGTTAACAGCTGATCTTTCAGCAGAAATTCTGCAAGCCAGAAGGAAGTGGCAGGACATATTTAAAGTGATGAAAGGGAAAAACCTACAACCAAGATTACTTTACCCAGCATGGATCTCATTCAGATTTGATGGAGAAATTAAAACCTTTACAGACAAGCAAAAGCTGAGAGAATTCACCACTGAACCAGCTTTACAACAAATGCTAAAGGAACTTCCCTAGGCAGGAAACACAAGAGAAGGAAAAGACCTACAATAACAAACCCAAAACAATTAAGAAAATGGTAATAGGAACATATATATTGATAATTACCTTAAATGTAAATGGATTAAATGCTCCAACCAAAAGACATAGACTGGCTGAATGGATGCAAAAAGAAGACCCGTATATATGCTGTCTACAAGACACCCACTTCAGACCTAGGAACACATACAGACTGAAAGTGAGGGAATGGAAAAAGATATTCCATGCAAATGGAAATCAAAAGAAAGCTGGAGTAACAATTCTCATATCAAATAAAATAGACTTTAAAATAAAGACTATTACATGAGACAAACAAGGACACTACATAATAATCAATGGATCAATCCAAGAAGAAGATATAAAAAATTGTAAATCTTTATGCACCCAACATAGGAGCACCTCAATACATAAGGCAAATACTAACAACCATAAAAGAGGAAATCGACAGTAACACAGTCATAGTGGGGGGCTTTAACACCGACTTTCACCAATGGACAGATCATCCAAAGTGAAAATAAATAAGGAAACACAAGCTTTAAATGACACATTAAACAAGATGGACTTAAGTGATATTTATAGGACATTCCATCCAGAAACAACAGAATACACATTATTCTCAAGTGCTTATGAAACATTCTCCAGGATAGATCACATCTTGGGTCACAAATCAAGCCTTGGTAAATTTAAGAAAATTGAAATCATCAAGTATCTTTTCCGACCACAATGCTTAAGACTAGATATCAATTACAGGGAGAAAACTGTAAAAAATAAAAACACATGGAGGCTAAACAATACACTACTACATGACCAAGAGATCACTGAAGAAATCAAAGAGGAAATCAAAAAATGCCTAGAAAGAAATGACAATGAAAACACAATGACCCAAAACCTATGGGACAAAGCAAAAGCAGTTCTAAGAGGGAAGTTTATAGCAATACAATCTCACCTCAAGAAACAAGAAACATCTCAAATAAACAACCTAAACTTATACCTAAAGCAATGAGAGGAAGAAGAACAAGAAAACCCCAAAGTTAGCAGAAGGAAAGAAATCATAAGTCAGATCAGAAATAAATGAAAAAGAAATGAAGGAAATGATAACAAAGACCAATAAAACCAAAAGCTGGTTCTTTAAGAAGATGAACACAATTGATAAACCATTAGCCAGACTCATCAAGAAAAAAAGGGAGAAGACTCAAGTCAACAGAATTAGAAATGAAAAAGGAGAAGTAACAACTGACACTGCAGAAATATAAAGGATCATGGAGATTACTGCAAGCCACTATTTACCAATAAAATGGACAACCTGGAAGAAATTGACAAATTCTTAGAAAAGCACAAACTTCTGAGACTGAACCAGGCAGAAATAGAAAATATAAACAGACCAATCACAAGCACTGAAATTGAAACTGTGATTAAAAATCTTCCAACAAACAAAAAGCCCAGGACCAGATGGCTTCACAGGTGAATTCTGTGAAACATTTAGAGAAGAGCTAACACCTATGCTTCTCAAACTCTTCCAAAATATAACAGAGGGAGAAACACTCTGGAACTCATTCTACGAGGCCACCATCACCCTGATACCAAAACCAGACAAAGATGTCACAAAAAAACACTACAGGCCAATATCACTGTTGAACATAGATGCAAAAATCCTCAACAAAGTACTAGCAAACGAATCCAACAGCACATTAAAAGGATCATACACCATGATCAAGTGAGGTTTATCCCCAAAATGCAAGGATTCTTCAATATACACGAATCAATCAATGTGATAAACCATATTAGCAAATTGAAGGAGAAAAACCATATAATCATCTCAATAGATGCAGAAAAAGCTTTTAACAAAATTCAACACCCATTTATGATAAAAGCGCTCCAGAAACTAGGCATACAGGGAACTTAACATAATAAAGGCCATATATGACAAACCCACAGCCAACATCATTCTCAGTGGTGAACAACTGAAACCATTTCCACTAAGATCAGGAACAAGACAAGGTTGCCCACTCTCACCACTGTTATTCAACATAACTTTGGAAGTTTTAGCAACAGCAAACAGAGAAGAAAAAGATATAAAAAGAATCCAAATCAGAAAAGAAGAAGTAAAGCTGTCACATTTTTGCAGATGATATGCTACTATGCATAGAGAATCCTAAAGATGCTACCAGAAAACTCCTAGAGCTAATCAATGAATTTGGTAAAGTAGCAGGATACAAAATTAATGCACAGAAATCTCTTGCATTCCTATACACTAATGATGAAAAATATGAAAGAGAAATTTAAGGAAACACTCCCATTTACCATTGCAGCAAAAAGAATAAAATACCTAGGAATAAACCTACCTAAGGAGACAAAAGACCTGAATGCAGAAAACTATAAGACACTGGTGAAAGAAATTAAAGATGATACAGACAGAAGGAGAGATATACCATGTTCTTGGATTGGAAAAATCAACATTGTGAAAATGACTGTACTACCCAAAGCAATCTACAGATTCAATGCAATTGCTATCAAACTATCAATGGCATTTTTCACAGAACTAGAACAAAAAAGTTCACAATTTGTATGGAAACACAAGAGACCGCAAATAGCCAAAGCAATCTTGAGAAAAACCAGAGCTGGAGGAATCAGGCTCCCAGACTTCAGACTATACTACAAAGCTACAGTAATCAAGACAGTCTGGTACTGGTATAAAAACAGAAATATAGATCTATGGAACAGGATAGAAATCCCAGAGATAAACCCACACACATGTGGTTACCTTATCTTTTTTTTTTTTTTTGCGGTACGCGGGCCTCTCACTGTTGTGGCCTCTCCCGTTGTGGAGCACAGGCTCCAGACGTGCAGACTCAGTGGCCATCGCTCACGGGCCCAGCCACTCCGCGGCATGTGGGATCTTCCCGGACCGGGGCATGAACCTGCATCCCCTGCATTGGCAGGTGGACTCTCAACCACTGCACCACGAGGGAAGCCCCTGGTTACCTTATCTTTGATAAAGGAGGCAAGAATATACAATGGAGAAAAGACAGCCTCTTCAGTAAGTGGTGCTGGGAAAACTGGACTACATGTAAAAGAATGTAATTAGGATACTTCCTCACACCATATACAAAAATAAACTCATAATGGATTAAAGACCTAAATGTAAGACCAGAGACTCTAAAACTCTTAGAGGAAAACATAGGCAGAACACTCTATGACAGAAATCACAGCAAGATCCTTTTTGACCCACCTCCTAGAGAAAGAGAAATAAAAACAAAAATAAACAAATGGGACCTAATGAAACTTAAAAGCTTTTGCACAGCTAAGGGAGCCGTAAACAAGACGAAAGGACAACCCTCAGAATGGGAGAAAATGTTTGCAAACAAAGCAGCTGGCAAAGGATTAATCTCCAGAATATACAAGCAGCTCATTCTGCTCAATACGAAAAAAACAAACAACGCAATTCAAAAACGGGTAGAAGACCTAAATAGACGTTTCTCCAAAGAAGATATACAGATTGCCAACAAACACATGAAAGGTTGCTCAACATCAGTAATCATTAGAAAAATGCAAGTCAAAACTGCAGTGAGGTATCACCTCACACCAGTCAGAATGGCCGTCATCAAAAACTCTACAAAGAATAAATGCTGGAGAGGGTGTGGAGAAAAGGGAACCCTTTTGCACTGTTGGTGGGAATGTAAATTGGTACAGCCACTATGGAGAACAGTTTGGAGGTTCCTTAAAAAACTAAAAGTAGAACTACCATATGACCCAGCAGTCCCACTACTGGGCATATATACCAGTGAAAAAACCATACTTCAAAAAGAATCACGTACCACATTGTTCATTGCTGCACTATTTACAATAACCAAGACATGGGAGCAATCTATAACTGTCTATCAACACTTGATGATGAATGGATAAAGAAGATGTGGTACATGTATACAATGGAATATTACTCAGCCATAAAAAGAAATGAAATTGAGTTATTTGTAGTGAGGTGGATGGACCTAGAGTCTGTCATACAGAGTGAAGTAAGTGAGAAAGAGAAAAACAAATACCGTATGTGTACACATATATATGGTGTCTAAAAATAAAAAAAATGGTTCTATAGAGCCTATGTGCAGGATAGGAATAAAGACACAGATGTGGAGAGCGGACTTGAGGACATGGGGAGGGGGAGGGGTGGGCTGGGACGAGGTGAGAGTGTGGCATGGACATACTCTGCCACATGTAGAATGGATGGCTGGTGGGAAGCAGCTGCATAGCACAGGGAGATTAGCTCGGTGCTTTGTGACCACGTAGAGCGGTGGGATAGGGAGGGTGGGAGGGAGACCAAGACGGAGGGGATATGGGGATATGTCTATACATGTGGCTGATTCACTTTGTTATACAGTAGAAGCTAACGCACCATTGTAGAGCAATTATAGTCCAATAAAGATGTTGGGAAAAAAATCAGTTTCCTTTAAGAATGCCCTTTATTGAATCAGTACAAGTTATTAATTTTATTAAATTTCAACCCTTGATTATACATCTTGTGAATATTCTCTGGAATGAAATGGGAAGAATGCATGAAATAATTCTGTCTACTTAAGTCCCACGGTTGTCTCGAGGTAAAATATCATTTCCTGGTTTCTTCTAAATATCCAAGTGGAGATGTCAGGTTAGCAGTTAGTTATAACTGACTCTTTGCTGGAGTACTCACATATTTACGTATATCTGAACATGCATGAATTCTAATTCATACATGAAATTATCACATTTCTTTCATTTTGTATATAGAGAAAATCACATTCGGATTTGGTATCTTGCAGAAGTTACAAACTTAAAAATACATTTGCACAGGTATCTCAATTATCTGGACCTTTCAGGCTCGGAGACTGCATCTTGTCCCATGGAGAGCACTAGGAAAAAACTACTTTATATAGTTAAAGGGCAGTACTCCTGTTTTTAATCCACGCCCCCACCTTGTTCTTAAAGTCCTGACTAGTCCAAGGAGAAATCAGAAACTATATCAGAATCAGAACCTTGATCCTTGTGCTGTATATGTGGATTTACTTAGGAAGAGATTTTAAAACATCAAATTTGCCAAGTGCTGTCAGCGGCACTGTTGGGCTCAGATTTGATTTCTGTATAATCAGACTTCACTAAATTTTTGCTTTCAATCCCTGTTGGATGGCTGTTACATTAAAGTATAATGTTCTGTAATAGAAAAACATAAAAACATTTGTCTCATAAACATGTTGTACTTGATCCTATAAAGCAGTGGTTGCTAAGGGAACTGTTTGCCAAGAAGAAAAAGTATTGATTAGGATGGGGGGCATAGAATTGAAAGGGTTTCCTCTCAAAAAAGAAAATAAGAGCATGTAAGACATTTTTCGCTTTAGAGTCAGATGCCTCCTGACTGGACAGGGTGGCCATGACATTTCCTGAGGGGATGGTCAGGCTTACCTGTGCACGATCAGGTGCAGCCTGTCGCTGTTGCCAAGAGGCTTCTGCTGAGAACAGTAAGGAGCTGGAGAGAGCATTAAGGGAAGTTGCCTTTTAATTCTGATTCCACACTCAGGGGATATGGTCTTCCTGTGGGGAGGCAGAGAAAAACATCTGGCAGTGAAAACAAATTGGCCCTGAGATGGACTTCTTGGAGGGGCTGTTGATGTCAGCCAGCTGATAAGAGGCTGAAGTCTAGAGCTGAACTGGGAAAGAGACTAATGACAGTTGATGCCTAGAGAGAAAGGTACCAAAGTATGTCTGAGCATTTCTTCAAAATGCCTGCCTCATTAATGCTTCACTAATAAGGTTTTTGAATAAGATTTTTACTATGTAAACATGTTCATTGTAATGAAAAATGTTTTCCTTGTTATACATTTATGCATTTGTTTACAAGACATTTTCTGTTTAAAAAAAAAAAAGGGCTTCCCTGGTGGCGCAGTGGTTGAGTCCGCCTGCTGATGCAGGGGAAACGGGTTCGTGCCCGGTCCAGGAAGATCCTGCATGCCGTGGGGCGGCTGGGCCCGTGAGCCATGGCCGCTGAGCCTGCACGTCTGGAGCCTGTGCTCCGCAACGGGAGAGGCCACAACAGTGAGAGGCCTGTGTACCGCAAAAAAAAAAAAAAAAAAGCATAGTCAACAGCATTGATCATACCAGTGACATGGAAAACTAGATAGAGTTACTGAACGCTTGTACTAAGTCCTGGGGTTAAGGGGGTTCAAAGTTGGTTAAGACCTGGCTCCTCCTGCACATGAGGACTCTGTCTAATGGGGAAGTTAGACTTGCATGAAACCATTATTAGAAAGGGTAAGAGGTGTGCACAGGTGTTTGTAGGAGCGTGGAGGATAGAGAGCTCAGAGTTAGAGAAGACTTCTCCAAGAGGTAACATTTGACTTGGGTCTTGAAAAATGAATAGGAGTTATCAGAGGAAGGAGAGAAGGAGGTGTTCCAGGCGATGATATTCTGGGAGCAAAGGCATGGGAGCATTTATTGAGGGTTTGTAGTGAGAATCTGTGTGCCTATTGGAGCGTTAGGATGTGTGAGGGATTGGTGCATGATGAGTCTGTACAAGTAGGTACAAGCTGTATCATGAAGAACCTTGTATTATACAATAAGAAGTTTGGACTTTTTCTTGTTGGCAAGAGAGAACCAATGAGCAGGCTTGTCTTTTGAGGAAGATGATGCTGGTTGACAGTGTGGGAAATGGGGGAGTGCAGGGAGACAGGTTAGAGGATGCCGCAGTGGTTCAGGAGAGTGATGTCTTCAGGGAGTTCCAGTTACGATGGAGGGAAGGGATGTTTATTGTGGAAAAAAAAAATCTGCATCAGAATCCACTTGATTTGGTGATGCATTAACTGCATATATTTACAAAGATAGCAATAAAGATTTCTTCTTGGAATATGGAATGGGAAAGAGGAGAAATGCAGTTTTTCAGTAGTTCAAATGTTGCTTGAGTTTCTTACTGATTTTTAGGTTCCTAGGGTTGAACTAATTTTGAATTACAAATTTGAATATACGGTAAAAAGAATTTCTTTATGGTAAATTTTGCTGTACTATATTAGGCTGGTGGTACTAATAACATGTCAACAATTAAACATAGAGATAAGAAATTGTTTACGTGAGCCATTTTGTTACGTGTTATAACCAAAGACTAAATGATCACCTACTTTACCGTGTTGAGTTGTTTCAGTATATTCTGTTCTGGTTTTCCTTTCAAAGTAATTTAGTAATTTCACTGTCGTGTTGAAGATAGGAATGTTCCTTTGTGTGTATACATGTTATATACCTGTCATTTCTAAAGACCAAATACAGGCTAAATAGGAAAATAAATCTTAAAACATATACCTTGTGTTTTTGTTTAAACTTCTAAAATTGTTTTCCTAAGAGATGAAGCTTTGATCAAATAAGAGAGCCTGATCTTCTGAAATGAAAACACAGGAGATTTTCTATTCTCCCTTTTCAAATAATCACCCTGAAGCTCTTTATTTTGTAAATGATATCTTTCTAAAGACCCCTTGACAAGAAAATTATTTATTTCAGTGAGGGAGAACAGTCTTTTCCTGACTTAGGCAGTAAGTCAGTGATGTCACCAGAAGGAAAAGTTAGCCTTATAAAAATTATAGCCATTCGTTTGCGCTGTCTTTTGTGAAAACACATTCTTAAGATGTCTTTATACCTGCCTTACTTTGAGCAGCAAGTTTAAGTATCTTAAATTCAAGCACTTTTAAAAGATTCTCTCCAGATATGGTTATCAGAAACATGTTTACTATTTAATAGTCAGTGCCCAGTTAAGGTGTGATAAAGTATCTATTAAAGATAATGTTAAGAGGGGGGAAAACTCATAACATCACAGAGACTCAGAGAAATAGTCTGGTTTCTACAAGCGGCATTTCAACTCTGAGGAATATTATTAAGGATTGAGTCTTGCTGTGGTTCTGGCATGTTTGTTTCATTTGTCTGAACTGGTTCCCATGCAAGTTGGTTTTAAAATCCACTTTATTTCTTACAGTCAACTCCATTCCATGACCCAGGACACTGATATGGTGTTAGCCGCAGACTTTGATGGCCTCAGCCTCTTACTAGGCTGTAGCCCTTAGTTTTGTTTGTTGTTGTTTCTGGCTTTGGTTGTGGGCAGTAATGGACATTAGCATTTGTACTGAAGTGCATTGGAGGGCATCTCCTCTGTTGTTTCCCATTCCTGATTCCTTGGGTGGTGTCTGTTTACATTTATTAGCACTGCCTTGATATATGAAGTTGCAGAGTTGTTTTAAACCTGAAGCTCATCTCTACCAGATGGGGTAAAAAATTTGGGGGTTTTTTGGAATAATTTTGTAGATTGACAGATGTAGTTTTATTGAACATGGGAAAATCCTGGAATCTTTGTTTAAAATTAAGAAATTTAAAGGAATCTCAATTGTTTCTGGAATAACACATCAGAGGAGTAGTGGTTTTTGATCAGAAACGTTTGTATATATAGCTAGTTAATTTTGACGTGTATGGCTATATTTCAGTCTTCTCATTTACTAGGAGGTTGGGTTTCATTCATTTGTAAAATTGCAGCCAAACTGCGTTGCGTAAATTGAGGTGTCAAAATCGGATGTTAATCTTGACATCCTCGCACTTTTTTTGTGTGTGTGTGATACGGGGGCCTTTCACTGTTGTGGCCTCTCCCATTGCAGAGCACAGGCTCCAGATGCACAGGCCCAGCGGCCATGGCTCACGGGCCCAGCCCCTCCACAGCATGCGGGATCCTCCCGGACCGGGGCACAAACCTGTGTCCCCTGCATCGGCAAGCGGACTCCCAACCACTGCGCCACCAGGGAAGCCCCCTCGCACATTTTTGCTTTCAGACAGGGCTTTGAATGAAGCTAACAAGCAAACGTTATGTGGTTGTTACTTGTTTTACAGATGAGAACTGGGATGATGACCAACTGCTTGGTTTTGAACCATGCAATGAAAACCTTGTCTCTGGCTGCAATATAATCAATGGGAAATGTGAGTGTGACACCATTCGAACCTGTAACAATCCCTTTGAGTTTCCAAGGAAGGATATGTGCCTTTCAGCTTTAAAGAGGATTGAAGGTAAGTACACATTTTCAGTCATAAGCGTTAGCATTGTGTAACTCTGAGCAGTGATGGTATTTGAGCTGGAAAAGGCAAAGACAAGATTACAGAGATTGGCAGCTTTGATAATCTCAAACAAGATGCAGAAAGTTGACTAGGTACGGACGTGATGGTATATGTGTGCCTGTGTGTCCACGGACGTGTGTGTTTCCTGAAAGCGGTGGAATGGTCATGCTGCGGTAGTACGGCTAGGGCAGTTTGTGCCAGCCTGCCTAGGTCACCTCTGCATAATGGATGATTTCACACGTGGCATGCTTGAGGTCAGCATCTGTTGTTACCATGTCCATTCCGCATGATTTACCATAGGATGGTGCTCCATGAGGAGAGCGCTAATTAGAAATGCAGCTCATCTGGCAAGAACGTGCATCTCTTTAGAAGAGGTGGGAGATTTGTGCAATGGCGATCGGAGGCTGAGATTGGCTCAAAATCATATAGGTGTGGATGGGTCATTGGGTGCTTCCCCTCTGGAATGAAGTCAGAAATCACATTAAAATAACAAGAAAATAACAGTGGCCCCATAACTTTTATACATTCATGCATAAAACCTAGAAAAGAAATTTAGGAATTGAAAGTATGAAGTAATCAGGTAATTAGGAGTGGCATGCCCAGAGCTGAGTGCTGTGCCTCACCACGAGAATTAACAGAGGGTGTGGCATGGGCTTGAGTCTCAGCCCTGCCCCTGATCAGCATTGAACTCTTGCTGAGCCCCAGGTTCTGCTCAGGGAAGAAAGAAGACTGAACGAGATTTTCTTAAATATACCTTTTGTCTCTACAATGATGCTGCTCAAAGATGGAGAAGTTGGTAATATAGTTTGGAATACCCAGGATTTTCCAAGTCCAAAATCAAGCTTATAAGGGCAGTAGAGCAAGGGCTGAAGTTTTTGAATTGTATTAAGTTTCTCAGACATATTAAATGATAGTAAAGAATGGGAAATGTGCAGTAGCCTCTAAAATAGCATTTCTCTTTGTGTTTACCAATGCTGCTGAATCTTTAAAAGAGAGTATGATAGAAAACAACAGAAATAAAATTTTGGAAACACAGAGAGTCTTAGATAACACTTGTTCTAGTCCTTGAATTTGAAAATTGAAAAACTCAGCTCTACACAGTGGATGACTGACAAGCCAAGTTCTAATCATGTAAAGTCTTTTTTGAATCACATTATGCCATAGACAACACAGTTACCAAACTCGTTTTTATTGTCTTGCGGCTCTTTGCTCCCCCCCTGTCTTCACCCCCGTTGTTCGCTGAAAAAATAGTATATTTTGCCAACTTCAGTGTATAAACTTTTATGGGTAGAGATGAAGTGGTCAAATGTCTATTAAATTAATTATTCATTCAGATTTTATCACGTCATATAAAATAATACAACAATTTAGAGTATTACTTTTTGCTGTTCTTACATTTCACAAAACTGTTTTAGTCATATTTCAAATGCCTCACCGTCACTGTCATTGTCTTTGCTGGAGCTGATTTCCATGTCATTTAACACTGTTTTCTGAGCACACCCTCTTTATTGCCATCTAAGTTGTTGGAGATGAAGCAGATTTTGAAACCAAGTTATCACAAGAAGTTTTGTTCCAAAACACGGTGTCTTTTCACATAAAACTAGGACAGTTACATTTTTAATTAGTGAGGTGTGTATTTTTGATCTTTACAGTGTGGAGATTGACTGTATTGATTTTTCAGGTGTTTCTGAAAAGGCTGTTTACAAGATCCAGCACTTCCAATTTTGACATCATTCCCTCAGGAATAATTACTGTGGTTGATTAAATTTCTCTATGCCCCCCCCCCCTTGTTTTTTTTAACGGATTCTGTCTGATGGCTTCTTTATAATCCAAAAGTAGGATTGGTTGAGGTCATTTAAGGTTTATGTATCTTCCACAAATCCTACTTGTTTTTTTTTTAAATAAAGCACCCTGTAATATTTGAGGCCTTGTAGGAAATCAATATTGGGGGATTTCCCTTTCCTGAGAGATAATTTTGAAGAAAAAGCTCTACTTCTTTTCAAGTATATATTGCAAATGAAAGAGTTAGTGATGGTATATCACTGTATATAATTACATCATTAATAAATACAATGAAGACTTGGAATGCTATAGGAATTTAGGGCCCAAAAATTGTGACCTGGCATTGTATGATAAGGTATTGTAGAGGAGGAGGAGTCTGAACAATTTGGAATTTGGACGGTGATGGATTCCAGGAAGAAGAATGATACAGACAAAAGAATAAAATGTACAAGAGAGAGTTGCGTGACTTACATGAAAGACACTTGGGAGGGCTTCCCTGGTGGCGCAGTGGTTGAGAGTCCACCTGCCGATGCAGGGGACACAGGTTCGTGCCCCGGTCTGGGAAGATCCCACATGCCACGTAGCGGCTGGGCCCGTGAGCCATGGCCACTGAGCCTGTGCGTCCGGAGCCTGTGCTCCTCAACGGGAGAGGCCACAACAGTGAGAGGCCCGCGTACCGCAAAAAAAAAAAAAAAAAAAAAAAAGACACTTGGGAAATAAATCTAAAAGAGCAAGTTTATTTTTTTTTTTTTGCCATGGCAATAAAAGCGCCAAATCCTAACCACAAGACAACCAGGGAACTCCTGTAAAAGAGCAAGTTTTTATGTTGATAGGTAATAGGAACTAAAGATGGGGAGGCAGGACAGGACCAGATGGTGAAATGTCTTCCACGTGGCTCAGGAAGGTTAGGCCTGGTGATAGGAGCTATCAGAAATCACTGTAGGTTTATGAGCCGACAGCAGCAGAGCCTGGAGGAATCAGTGTTAGGCAGATTGGGGTTTTGGGGCGTGGAAGGAATTTGCAGGTGGAGCTTCTGTTGGAGAGCTCGGTGGAGCTTGTTGGAGAGCTGTTTCCGTTATTTAGATGTGGTGTCACAAGAGACTGGTCTAGGGGATGGCCAGGGAAAAGCAAGGAAGAGATGGAAACACGCCATTTTGATGGAAGAATGTGCAGTATCTGCTAACAGACAAGGGAGGGATGAAAATACAAAGATGATTCTGGGGTTCCTAACGTGAAAGAGTAGAAGAATGATAGTACGAGTAACAGAAATGGGAAAACATCTCAAAAGGTGGAACTGAAAAATGAGGTGGTTGTTTTAGAGGGATTTAGGGTTAAGAGACACTTTAAAAATATGGAAGATACTACAGCATGTTTGAATGATGACAAGAATGATCTAGTAAAAAGGGAGAAACTGATAATGTAAGAAAGGTGATGATGGCAGGAGCAAAGTCTTTGAGGAGGGAGAGGAGCAAAATTGTTCCTGTTTCTCAGAGATGCATAAAACAAGGTCATCTGCTGACGTTGAGGTGGAGGAAGGGGCGTGAAAAATTGGGGAGGGAGAGGAAATGGAAAATAGACATCTCAGAGGGAGGACGAGTGAATTAAGTAGGGAAATGTATTAGGGTTGCCTGCTAGTGCTGATAGCTTACTTGAGGTTATAAATTTGAAGGGAAACCAGCCAGCACAGTTGTGCGCTTTTCCCCAGCTCTGGTGCATGCAGTGGAGGTGGAGGGTTAGGATTTAACCGGGGTTAGGATTTTTCCTGATGAGTCTGATACAAAGAGAAGGGCACTGAGATTGAGAGTTATGCAAGAGAGTGCTTATGGTGACTGGCCATGCCATTGCTGCTGGGAAGGATACAGCAGCAGTCAGTAGGGAAGGAACAGAGACAGAAGTTCTGTAGATAAATGCAACACCTGCGTGTAGTTGGTACATCATGTGATTGCATGTGCTTTAGGCAAACAACGTGTTATTTTTTTAAGGGGAAGAGGAAGAATGATCTGAAATTAGTGATGAGAACAAAGAGGACCTCTACCCCACCCCCAGGATTTATGGCATGTGGGCGGTGAAGCCGTCCCCACTTGAGAGGACTTCAGGGGACAGAGAGCAGTCAGGGAGGAGTACCCAGGTTTCCATTAGAGCACAAAGGTGAAGGGAACCATCTGGAGGGGAGAATGACAGCAAAGGGGATTTTGGTGATGACAGCCCACGAGTTCTAGAAGGCACAGTAGAAGGATTCGGATGGGAGGGTTGTGCAGAGCATGGGTGATTTTGCAGAGCCAAGGAAGCTTGAGTCCAGAGATGATGGATGACCTGGTAAGTTTAGACTTAGTTCTTGAGGTTTGTTACGAGAAGGTGACTAGTTAGTTCTAGTTAAAGCCTTCCTTTGAGGACTGTTCTCTGGGGCATTCTGTAACGTGAAGGTATGTGTGCAGTTGGGGATGGGGCCGAAGGGCTGGTGTTCTTGCCAGAGCGTGATGAGAAAAGGTGGGTCCCCAGTACTAAAGTCTTGTGAGCGAATTCTGAGCATGCATTTTAAGCATAATTACAACAACATTTTTAGAATGTGTGGAAGTCATTACAAGGTATTGCAATACCATATTTATAGATCTATGGAGAATAATGGCCATTTCAGGGTATTTAAAAAAAGTTCTTGTGTATTATATTTGTTTAAAAGGGAGGGTATTGGTCCTGGATTTTAATGAACACATCATCATAAAGTCAGTTTGTCACAAATTTAGAGGAAATAGGATACTGGATAAACAGGCGGCCATGCCTTTGTATGGAATAATTTGTCAGAATTATCTTTGTTTCTCTGAGGAAGAAGAGAAAGACTGATAAAGGGAATGAACTGCAAGTCATCCCACCTTGATCTTAACAAATCTTTTAGTTTTATGCCATACTACCTGTTTATCATCGGTTTGGTACATGCTGTACCGAGCTCCACAAAAGTTAAATTGATACACCATCAGAAGAGGGGACCACGTTAACAAAAACAGTACCAGCCTCTGTGGCTGCCACAAGGCTTTGCTTGAGGGGACTCTCCGGGCTTGGTAATGGTAGTTAAAGTTGATACGAAAGACTTCCATTATACAGTTAATAAGTTGGACTTTTAAGTTTGCATCTGACTACAGGTTGGGGTTAGTAGCTTTTGTTTTCTAAAAAAATTACTATAATTCAGAGTGGTTGTAATAAAGTCGAGAAGTAATCAGAAATATGAAATCATGCCAGATTCAGAGAAGGATGTAAAACACCCTAGAAAACATTCATCTGTCGATCCATCCATCAGATATTCACTGAGTGCCAAACATGTACTAGTCACAGTTACAGTTGCTGAGGATACAGCTTTTGTGGAGCTCACATTCAGAAGGGGAGGGGTGACAGTAAACACAAAAGTGATCAGGAAAGTATCATGGAGTATGATAAATGCTATGAAGAGTAATCGTCAGGATGATATGACAGAGAATTACTGGGTTGACTGGGGAAGTTGTTTTAGATAAGGATGTCAGGGAATTTTCCATGAAGGAAGAGCATTTGACCTGAAATCTGACTGTAAGAAGGAGTTGAACTTGTGCTGATCTGAGGGGAGAGAGAGAAGTCCATGCAGAGGACACTGCAAGCACGAAAGCACTAAGCTGAGAGAGAGCTTGGTGTGTTGAAAGAATGTCGAGAAAAAGCAAGAAGGTCGGTGTGGCTGGAATGTCACGGGGGTGCGGGTGGGTAAGGGCCAGGTCACACAACGCCTTGTATTAGATAACGATGAGGTGTGTAGATTTTGTGATGAGTACATAGGAAAGCTGTTAAAGAATTGTGAACAAGGGTGTAATGTAATTTGGTATGTGTTCTAAAAAATGAACATGGTAGAGAAGAGACTTGGGAGGAGGCTGGAAAGATGCAAGAATGGGAAATCGTCCACAGGTAGTGTTCAGGTAAGAGATAAGGGGGACTCAGACCTGAGAGCTGGAGGTGGAGAGATGGGTGGGTTTGAGATGATTTGGAACTAGACTTGTTGATGACTTGTTGACTTGAGGACTTGTTGTAGACTTGTAGACATGTGGGGGTGAGAGAAAGAGGAATCCAGGAGAACTCTTAGATTTAGGGTTTAAGCAAATTGTAGTGCTCTTTACTAGGAGCAAGAGCAGATTTAAGGAGGACTCGAGCTTTGTTTTGGATAAATTAAATTTGACACTGAAGTAGAGCTGTTTGTCATTTAAGTAATTTTTGATGTAATTAACTCATTAAGTAGCATTCATATACATAGCTTCATAATAAGTATACTGAGGCCTATAAAGACAGACATACATCCTTGAGGAAAAGTCAGCCCTTTCCACAAGGAGGTCTGACTTTGTTGGGAGATTCTAGAGAAAAATAAAATCAACCCGAATTCACACTGATCTGTCACCAGGCAGAGTCTAGCCAAAGGGATTTCTGTGTGGGATCCATAAAATATGTTCTTAAATATACTTGTTTGACATCACACATCACGTGGATTACTGGAATAGTTTGGGTGCTGTGGAACTTATTCCTGTTTGGAGCTACGCAATGAACATTTTGCAAAAGGAAGAAGACACTTGGGACTTAAGAGAGTCCTCCTTTGTTTTAGCTGAAAGCACTTAGAGGTAATGTTTAAAGTTTTCTAATTTCAGGCTGTATTTAATTATTTTTTCTCTATAAGATATTTTAGAGAAAAGATAGTCAAAAATTGTCATGAGGTATTTTTTTTTTTTTTTTTTTTTTTGCGGTATGCGGGCCTCTCACTGTTGTGGCCTCCCCCGTTGCGGAGCACAGGCTCCGGACGCGCAGGCTCCGGACGCGCAGGCTCAGCGGCCATGGCTCACGGGCCCAGCCGCTCCGCGGCATATGGGATCCTCCCAGACCGGGGCACGAACCCGTATCCCCTGCATCGGCAGGCGGACTCTCAACCACTTGCGCCACCAGGGAGGCCCCGTCATGAGGTATTTTATATCATTGTCTTATGTTGAGTGGACAAATAAGAAATAAGACCTGCTATACATTCATAAGAGGGGTGAAGCAAGGAAGGCTTTGTGGAGGAATTGGGAACCAAGTCCAACTCTGAGAAATGCATTGAGTGGTTCAACAGAAGGGAAGGAGAATTGAAGAGCAGCATTGGAGATAGACAAGAGAGGATGGACAGAGGGAGCCAGATGGAAGGGGTAAAGGTGGCAAGTCAGTGGGCTTTAGTGGCTGATTGACTTTGGAGGATGAGGAAGAGGAAGACGCCCAGATTTGGGGGTGAGGGGTGATTGTCAAGATAGATGCTTGGCAGGGGCATGATAGTCAGGCTATGTATAGTGGTGTCATATACTAGGATGTGGAATACAAGGAAAGCAGCCTTATGGGAGGCAGGATGAGCTGAATATTGAGTCTGTTTTGTTATGTTTGAAGTATCTGTGGAGAATCATGGGAAAAATGGGAGTTATGGGTCTGGAACTCAGAGATCTGGGCTGGAGATAAGGATTCATGAGTCATCCTCCCAGGGAGAGTATGGTGCTGTCAATGACCTTGGAGTTTATAAGTGATGGGAGGAGTATGAGCACTTTTAGGAAGATTAATGTGACAGTAATGTGCTTAATGGAGGAAAAAGAGCGACTGTAAGTGTTAACACACCAAAATCAAGACGAAATGACCTGTGCAGCGACGGTGGTGCAGGAAGCGTCGAGTGCTCTGTTAGTATAGTGGAAGGAAGCCTCAGAACTGTTAATGTCAGCGGACTGAAAGTTAGCCTAAATTTAACACAGCTGTTGGCACCCAACACAGTGGGATGCATAGAACAGAATATATCATTTTAATTAACTGATCGGTTATTTCATTGATTTGTACCCCCTTATTCAAGAAAGACTTTACAAGTGTTTGAGTCTAGGAGAGCTGGTCGGACCCACCTGAGATTAGAGCCATCCAGAGTAGGAGCGCTAAGATGATTAAATAATGGGATAGGAAGGTGAAGAGAGAGCGTTACAGTCGTAGACTCTTTGGGTCCAGAAGGATCCTCTCCTCAGCATTCTCTACAAGTGCCTTCTGAGGCTGCTCCTTTCATTTTAGAGCTGCTTTAATTCTTTATTCATTCATTCATTTGTTCACTCAGAAAGTATGTATCAAGCACATGCTATGGGGTCACTGAGCCTCAGATGCCACCGGTTTGACTTTGTTTTGCCTTTAACCGAAAGACCGTTCTCTAAATTGCCTGAAAGGTCAGGTGCATAAATTGACTCACATTTTAGATCCACTGTGGAAATTGGCTTTTGATTTTTTTTTTTTTTTTGCGGTACGCGGGCTTCTCACTGTTGTGACCTCTCCCATTGCGGAGCACAGGCTCTGGATGCACAGGCTCAGTGGCCATGGCTCACGGGCCCAGCCGCTCCGTGGCATGTGGGATCTTCCTGGACCGGGGCATGAACTCGTGTGTCTCCTACATCAGCAGGCGGACTCTCAACCACTGCGCCACCAGGGAAGCCCTTGATTTTTTTTTAAAGATATTTTATAAATATCTTAAATGATATTTATAAGCATTTGTCCTATCTCGGAAACTTACACTGCATGATACATATGCTTAAGCAGAAATTAAGGATTAGAAAGAATATGTTTATATGGGCTTTCATATCTGTATTTTTTCTGCTGCTTAAAGCAAAGGGAAGTTTGATTTTTACATTGTAAGGCTTTATCCTCTGAAGCTAAACTAATTATGACACAGAGAAAAATGGCTTCTGTTTAGTAGACTTTTCTTTCAGTTTTTAAAAATCCAAATAGCACTTGCTTCAGAGCCTTAAGTTTTATTAATTATTCTTTGCCCTAAATTTACTATTTCAATCCTACCTAAGGAAATATTAACTATTACGTGAGCTTCTTACTCCATTTTTAGTTTTCTACATTGCACCTATTTTTTTCACACAAGTAAAGTGTAAGTGCTAAATGTTATTCTTGGTTGTTACCTTTTTCTTGGTCTGTAGCCTACAGTACAACCTGTGCTGTGTGGCCTAATCAGATATTCTAGCTCGATGCCATCTGTAACGTTTGTCAGTAGACACACATTTAATTAGTATGTAGAAAGAATTATGATTCTCTCTGCTTTTATTCACAGAACTTTTTTACTTAAAAGTTTTTTGTTGGACTTCCCTGGTGGTGCAGTGGTTGAGAGTCCACATGCCGATGCAGGGGACACGGGTTCATGCCCTGGTCAGGGAAGATCCCACATGCCGCGGAGCGGCTGGGCCCGTGAGCCATGGCCGCTGAGCCTGCGCATCCGGAGCCTGTGCTCTGCAACGAGAGAGGCCACGACAGAGACCCGCCTACCGCAAAAAAAAAAAAAAAAAGTTTTTTGTTTTTTTTGTGGGAGTGAGATGCTCACAGAAAAGTACCCCAAGGAAATATGATCAAAGAGAGCTGGGCATATTACTTAATATCCAGTCCATCTTTGAGGTAGTGCAGCAGAATTCCCTCTTGACCCTCTCGCCACTGGAACAGTGCTGGATGGAGACACTTTCATTTGTAGCAAGAAATCTGCTGCCATCCCATAATACAAGTACAGAGATGACAGATACACCCAACTCTGTCCCAACCCGAATTCCCACATGGGGCTTGAGGTCCACGGTGAGCCCTGGGTATTACGCACAGGAAATCACATAAATTTCTTAAAGTTGAGAGAGCTTGACCGTCATACAGAGATTTTGATTTACCGGGACTGGACCAGGATGGGCGAGTCTGCATTTCCAACCAACCCTCAGGAGAAGCTGTTACAGCTGGTTTTTCACCACACTTTGGGTAGCAAAGTCATAGAGGGTTTATGTGAATCTGCCTCCCTGGATTTGCTGTACTGGTGTGAGAGAACATCTTGTCTTTAAGTAATCATTGGACTTACTTTCTAATACTTTTTTGTTTTTAAAAACAGGGCGTATGTATAAATTGCTTTACTTCAAATATTAATACATAGTAATGGTTTCATTATACGACTTTAAAAACTTTTTTCCAAGTAAATATTAAAAAGAAATTAAAACCCCACTGAGGCATTTCATACTGCCTGTGTAAGATCACATGGTGAGGAACAAACAAATTCCCAAACTTTGGATGCTGGGGAAATGGTTTTGTTTTTAGTAGAGATGATTCTGTATATAACTTTACCTTTTTGACCTTTGCTAAACTTTAGAAATATGTCTAACATCTTATATCTATGAATTTTTTTAGTTATATTTATCTGCATGGTATTAAATATCACTATCCCCAAATCTTTCATAATATAGTATTGACTATAGTAAAAATGATCCAGTGTAATCATTAATTCACAGGCTTAGACATACTGAGAGTCAAATTAAATGTTCTCTCAAAATATAACTGCTGTGTACTGTAAGATTATGATATAGCAGCATTAAATTGATAAGGTCTTTACAAATTATCAGTACTATAATTATTCCGTTGGAGGGCAGATAGAAACGGAGATAGGTGTTATACATTTTACAAGGTTTATGAAGTTTAGGGAACTTTGGGAAGCACTTGGCCCTTCAAAACTGCTGTTACATAATCCTCGATAATAAAATATATGTACTGAACTACCAAAAAAAAAAAAAGAGAGAACCTCTCAAACTCTGATTCTTACTTATTTTGAAGCCAGGCATTCTGTGTTGCAGGGACTGTGCCTTCTCTACTTCCAGACATTCATATGCACCGATTCACAATTCTTAAGTTAGTCATTTACTTCATTAAATTTACTCATCACAGATTCTATTTTTCTTAGGCTAGGTACATCTGAAATCAATGTTATGCTTGTGAATATATTGCTTTAGATTATCTAAATTGTTTTAAAAATATATTTTTGAGGAATTAAGTTAACATTGTTTACCAAGTTTAGAAACACTAACCCTTCCCTTGACCAAATAAAAAAACACATTTAACCTTACCTTCACCTCCTTACCATCAAGGTCCCCCTGATTTTGATTTTTGCTTTAGCTGCCCAAGTGCCATTAAGGATACTTGTTTAATTAAGGCAGTAAGGCTTTTATGCAACTTTAAATCTGTATTGCTGTTACCCTTTATAAAAAGTCACAAGTTGATAATGTGATTGATTATCTTTCTTTTTTTGGTTCATGTATGTAAAATGATTTTGAAATCTAAATACATGTGTTTCACTTTAAATTCCAGCACCATCCCGGGGAAAGTGTAGACAAAGTTATTTATTTTCATAAGCGTTTTATTTAGGTTGACAACCAAGTCAGTATTTTAGAGTTTTATGTTTTGGGTACAAGTTGTTATTTTGATGTCTTGATAACTGGTACAGAGGGAAAAAAAAAAACCAAAACCGAGAGGCGGAAACCAGTTTCGAGTATCTGGGAAATCAAAACAGGAAACTCAGGGAACTTGCATAAGCCCAGTTGGAGAGGAGCAGTTGGCTGAATAATTATATAATTATACCTGCATTTTAACTGTTGGGAGTCATGCAGTAACCTTCTGGTGGTTGTGATTTCTTGTGCCTAGCAGGAAAAAAAGTCGTGATTAAATATGTTATATCCTTGTGCTAAGAGAGAGAGAGAGAGAGAGAGAGAGAGAGAGAGAGAGAGAGAGAGTGTGTGTGTGTGTGTGTGTGTGTGTGTGTGTTTAGAGGGGCATTCATTCAATGAGGGGCATCATTCAGTCATTTTGGGGTTACAATAAATGGTGTAAAAAATTTTTTCAATCTGACCCTTAGAAGATGCTTGCTGTACAGTTACAGGTAAATAGCCAGTACTACTTTGTTCTGTTTATCGGTGTCCTTCCCCATTGTTTGCTTTAGCTCTTTATCTGTACTTTCAGCCCATCTCTTCTGTCCCAAGTTGTGTGTAGCTCAACCATCTGTCTCTCCTCTTCCTATACCTTCTCCCAGGTTAGTGACAGGAGTACCAGAAATTGTAGGTGAACAGTTTTTGCTACAAGTGTATGCTTGTTTCAAGATTAAATACCATATGCTTAGAAATACTGTTTTAAACAACACACTCACTGTTAAAAGGCTAAAAAACAACCTGACACCTTTAGCCAGAGAAATGGTATTCTTTGGGGACCATGCTGAGAACTGTATTTCCACCTATCAGGGATGCTTAAGAAACATTCATCTAAAGCTGGCCTTTAGCAGGTTAATGTTTTAGCTTCTGGGTAGCGCTGAGTAGTCCCTTGCGGATTTGTGGTTTCTGACTTGGCTGTAGGTGACCTCTCAGTTATTCCCAGGGCTTGGCGTGTGCTCTATCACACAGAGCTGCTGAGTTGCTGCTTTGCCCAGCTGCGTCTGTCTAAATGCTGGCCCCCACAAAGGCTTTTCCTGACATGAGCAAAGGGTCTGGAATCCCAGCCCAGGAGGCCTTCTGAGCTGCTGCAAAGGGAGCCGAGTGGGGACCACGTCCCAGAGCAGGGCCTCTCTGAGAGCAGTTACAGCCGCCCCTTCTGTGTCCTCCGGCCTCGGGCCAGCTGTCTCCATCAGATTCGCAGAGGGCGTGGACCATCAGGAGTTGTCATTCCCAAACTCAAGCCATTAAAACTTCATTAATTCGTGTGATCAGTATTCCCAAACCATAATCTGGGGTTTTGGACAACTCAGGCAAGCTTGGTGGATTGTATTTGTTCTGCTTATGCAAAAAAAAAAAAAAAAAAAAGTCTGTTCAGAGGGAAGTTCAAGAAAGAGTTTGGGAGCATGATCACTTTAGCAGGAATTTGCATTGCATCAGAAAGTGATCATTTCAGATGTTCTTATAATTTTATCAATATAGGTAAGGATTCTCTGGTAGGTAGTGTGTTTTTTCCATTTCCCAGCCTTGCCAGTATTTACCTAGTACTTTGATTAAGAGATCCTCCAGGAAAAAGCAACAACAACAAAAAAAACTTTTTTGAATAAAGAGAGTTTTAATTAAAAAAAAACATGAAAATCTTTATTAATGGAAGGAGACAGCCATGAATGCATATAATGACCCATAAAGATATACCTCTAGGCAAAGCTACAATTTCCTCCACTTCTTCCTGTAGGCTAACAGAGCTAACTTAGGAGAAAATGGTGAAGACTGCCAGATTTGTATTTTCTCCCCTAAGGCCACCCCATTCTGTTCTTTCAGGTTTTTCCCACCTCAAAAGCCCAGCATCATTTCTGTCTTTACCAACAGCACCAGTAATCTAGGAGAATGTTTAAATACTTACCTCTTATTGATCGATTACACTCTAGAATGTTGCTTCATCCAGCATTCGCATTATAATCCTTTCTAATTGTGAAATTCCTATTGAAGGCATTCAGCCCAGAAGGAGGAGAACTCTTTAGGATGGAGCAGGAATCCCTAAAGTTAATCCTGCCCCTTCCTGACTGTGTCCTGCACACCTGGGGAGCATGGACCTGGGTCCAGCCCAGCTGTACCAGGGCATTCAAGGCGACATGGAAAGGATGTCGCCTCTAGTGGGAGAGATGAGATGGGCACACAGGCAGTTGTAATAAGGGCAGAGTGGCCATTCCCAGTCTGAATAGTGTTGTACATGGTTGGCATTCTAGAAGATACTGATAAAAAATAAAGCTTAATCGGTTTACAAGCTATTTTGTGATTTATAGAACGACTATATTTACTTCCAGAGCTGGTGCTACATCTTCTTTGTAAAATGTATACTTTCTCAGGAAAGGTATTTAAGAGCACTAAAATTCAATATTTGGGGTTTTTTAAAATTAGAAATGCTCTAATAAAAGGAAAATTTGACTCATTCCTTAGTTCATATTGACCACTAAGATATTGTTCTGAGCATTTGAATAATTTATTTTGAAACTTATGAGACCATTCTTCTAATGGTGCAGTCTCTAAGATAAGGATAGTGGATTCACATTGGTTGTTGAAACATCTAAAGCTGGGGATACACCTTTTATAGGGTGCCTTCCTGCTTTTGATTTTCGGTCTCTGTTTCTAAGTGTTCTTTGCATCAGGAGGAAGTAACAGTATAAGTAGTGCCTGTAAAGTTGGAAGAGGGAAGGAATTAACATGTAATGAATTAATATTTGTGTGAGTTTTTCAGAGACTGGAATGTTTCTTTAAATTGTGGATGTGTTTTTCATTTCTGGCTGATAACTTCCTGGTTTTCCTACACTTCATTATTCTTTTTTCTGTTGCTGGGATTTTTTTTTTTTTTTTAATTTCCCGAAAAGCAAGTAAAGTGCTTTCTCCTTATCAGTAGCCTTTCTTTTCCTGTTGCAATAACAAAAGAACAATACAGGAATTTAATAATGTTAAAAAATTGATACCCCTTTTTCTGAATATATCTATGTATTTGTCTATAGATAAAAATCCAGGTTTTATAGACATAGAGAAAAGCTGCATGTCGGTAAAATGAGCTCATATTTTATCGTGTCCTCCTTATTTTTTTTTCCTTTTACCCAGTTTGGAAAATGAAAGAAGGGATTTTTTTTCCTCATCAAAATCTGTTCCCATGGTCTGTTGTTAAGAGTCAAAGTCCTGAAAGTTAGAAAGATAGGTAAGACCAGTTTTGTTGTCCCCTTAATAGAAGGACGTTTCAAAGGTGTCTGGAAAACATTCTGATCTTGTTTATGTACTTAATTATATAAAAGATTGTTATTTGCTCTCTGCTGTTTTGGCAAAAATAAAGTCCAGTCTGCTTCACAGAGCTTTTATAAATATCAGGGGTGTGTTTTTGCAACAGTGGACATGAAAGGAAGCTTGTTTCAGTGTTTTGATGCAGTTTGAGTTTATGGCAGAGGTGCATTTAAAGTGGCTTCCTCAAGTATCCTTGAAACCACATTGAGCAAGGGCACTGGTGACCTGTCCTATGGTGGTCCTGCTATGGCCTCAGAGGACCTGGCTGGCTTACTTCTAAAGCATGAAACAAAATCTAACAATCTCGGTTGTTTCTGAACCAGATCTGGGCAATTAGTGAGGTTTTTAAACTTTCTAAATACCTTACCTATAATATATAAAGTGATACTTATCTCTATGGCAGTAAAAGGAAAATATAATATGATCCTATTTATATGTTCCTGGTGCCTTTTGGTGTTTGGGTTGCTAATCACAGTGGAACCTTCTGAATATTTACTAATTGAGAGCCAACTTATTTTTGTTCCATCAGGAATTTTTCAGACAAATTAGGCTGTGGTCTCACACCTCAGTGTGACATGGAACTCCCCAAAATTTTATGTGTTCTTTCATGCCTCCTGGCCTGACTTTGTGTCTACCTAAATTCAGTCTGTATTATAGTGTTTTCCTCGAGGGTCTTTTAGATATATGAGTAACTAAGCTAACATCTTTAATCCAGAGAGTATATCCCATATGGATCTATAATAGTGTGTTTATGTGCATAGGAAACATGTTTTCTCTATAAAAAAAATTATACATGTCACATGTGCATTTGTGTATTTTCTGTGCCAGAAAGTGCAATCTATACACATATGTCCCATGTGCATGTATGAATCTACAGCTAGATGTATGTAAGCACATGTACACACATGGTGGCATAATAGTTAATACATGGAAATAAATGCAACCATAGGATTATTTTTTATCTTACCTGATATGTATATGTCTACATTTACTTATATGTTATTAAATATGACAGTGCTGATAATGGTGTTACCTTCTCTCATTAAGAGTTTTCTGAAAATTTTGCTCATCTTTGATGGTAGAAATTAGTCATAGAATCTAAGTCCCAGCTCTACATTCCAAGAGTTTTTCTTAAGAATTGGTGTACTATTATGCACTTTGTGAATAGCTTATAGAGGACAAGGCAAGAGTCTTCAAATAAATATTATTCAAACTCCTTCAACTTTCATTTCCCTTATCACCATAACAACCACACCCAACTTTGCTATTAAACCGTGTTGTCTATCTGCTTCCCACATGCTAGTGAAGCTGACCCTTTGAACAGCAAAGGAAATATGAGAGATAACGTTGAAAATTGTCTTCCTTTTGTTGACATTTCTAGAGCAACAAGTCAGAAAGCTTGTCTCCCTCTGGGTAGACAAGAGGCTACGGGTCATGATTAGATGGTATGTCCATTAGTAGCCATGATGACTCTCAACAGAATTATTTAAAACATTCCAGTGAATAACTCAGAATTCTGGTAAACAAAAGGGGAGTGGTTGTTAACTGACAAACTGTTTCAATTTTCTATATATGGGAAGGAGACTACTAGGGAAGAAGGTAAGGAGCAACAGAAAATAGAAGTCTCCACATTTCTGAGGCTAGGTGATTCTGGATCACCCCAAGTGAAATAGTGTTTCTCAGGAGCCTCCATGTATGGCCGTTCAGAGCTCTGCAGTGGGAGTTCTTTGCTGTGTTTTACTGCTCTATCGATTGATGTGAGACCTCTATACCACCTTTGCCACATATTATAGTTGTATCACTGCTCAGTTCAGAGAGATTTTAATTAAATCACATACTGAGTTGATGCTTCATGGTTTTGAGTTACTCCTCTATTCCTCCATCATATTAACCTTTCCATCAAGATTTTTGCCAGCTAGCTCTTAAAAGAATTCCTTTCCTTCAGATATGTTTTGAAGACTTTGACTGATATGAGTGATATCACCAAATGCGGTGGCCCATTTGATAAACGTTTTCTGAACATAATGAAACATGGTTGGTTTTGTTGTATTTCCCATGGGCTGAGGTACTGTTTTCTATTACCAGAAAACACATTTGAAGTCTTTATCAAATCTGATGTTGCGTACCTCCTAAGAAGAGAAATAAAGTGATTCTATCTTGCATTTATTTACTATTATTTGTAGCATCAGAAATAAATGAATGTCCCCAGAAAAAGGGTTATGAAATTACAGCACATAGACATATTGAGGGATTGGGAGGTAGTAACTGTGAAATGGGCCTAAAAATGACTTTATTCACTTAGTGGCATTTTGGAAAAACTTAAGCAGTCAGGGAAATGAGCCAATCTGTATTAATAGAGCGCATTAGAAATTTAAGTAAATCGTGTTTGAAAGCGATACCAGGATTTCCCTTGAATGCTTCTGAATAAATTCTGCTCGTTAAATGACAGTTAAACGTGTGTCACTGGCATGCAGAAACTGAGAGGGCCACAAAAATATGCACTTCGGGCTTTAAAATATTGAAGTCCTTTAATGTTCTTTTGACCTTCAGTTAAAGGACATAGTCACACAGCAGAGGAAATGCCTCACATTCTAGCATCTGGGTTTGTTTCTTTATACTTTTTTGGCACAGTTACAACAGTAGAGCTTTTCTTTCCTTAATTTTTTTTCACAGTACAGTCAACACAGGCTTCTCACACAAGCGGGAAAGGACAGTTGTGAGGCCAAAAGCAATGTTTCTGCTCTGCTGTCCGTGGCAGGGCCTCACTGAATGGCTTGTTGTTTCATGGAGGGAGCCTAGAACCAGAAAACAAACAAACAGAATCCCACACAAATACAAATTTTGTATAAAGTTAGGTACCTCCACATGTACACATAAACGTATGTATACATACTCAGGACTTCATATTAGCAGTCAGTGTCCCTTTTTTTTTTGAGCTTCTTGAGTCGTTGCCACTGTTTGAGGTATTTCATCTGTATATGGTTTGAAGATCTTCATCTGGATTTTTAGCTGCTTGAAGCTGTTTCTTTCAGACGTTTCTTTGGTAGCTTGAGAAGAGAACCTAGTTTAATTAAAATTCTTATAAAGTGTATGTATTTTGACATGGGTGCTTTATTTCAGATCTGTTAGTACTCTTCAGCCATGTGTATCATTTATCACTAAGGAAAGGTCACTTAAAACTTTAGGGAATGACGCAATGGCATCTGATTTCCCATTGATTTAAATACTCATATCAAAACAGTAAGCTGTGGACATCTTCATATTTTCATGTTTTCTCAGCTTTACATCCAATAAGCTTCTGCGTATGTGAGCTTTTCTTGAGATCTTGAATAATATGAAGCAGCATCCCCTAGGTGTTCTTTTTTTCATAGGAGTTGAGTTTGGTAACATATGTCTTTTTTACAGTGGTCACCTTAGTCACTCACTGCTGAAGACCCTCTGGCTTTGGCCTTGCCAGTGCTTGTGGGCCATTTGTGTAGTTCTGAGATGGAAAAGTCAGGAAGCAGTACTAGTATGCAGAGATGTTCACAGACTTAAAATTAAAAGTAGCCTTACTCATACTCCAATAAAGGTGTTAAAAAAAAAGTAGCCTTAGAAGTAGTTTTCAAAGCTGTCTGACTCACAAAAGCTTGATTTTGTCTGAAGTTTATGTATTGAATATATTTATCCTATAAACTCAAGTTGAAGGGGATAGTCATCTGCCCTTAGCAGATGCCTCTGTAGTTTGCCCTAATTTATTCATTCATGCATTCATTTTACAAATATTTGTGGAGTACTCGCTCTGTGTCAGACATTGTGGTAGATAACAGGGTGAACAAGACAGACAAGGTCCCAGTTACACCGAGCTTCCAGTCTTATGGGGAAAATAAATAAAAGCCATAAACAAAAGTATAATACGTGCAGTTGGATAACAGAATGCTGAGACCAAGATAGGATGGCTTGAGAAAA
Organism: Mesoplodon densirostris; assembly: GCF_025265405.1. Classification (NCBI taxonomy): domain Eukaryota; kingdom Metazoa; phylum Chordata; class Mammalia; order Artiodactyla; family Ziphiidae; genus Mesoplodon; species Mesoplodon densirostris. The sequence continues at coordinate 29,255,949 of NC_082674.1, forward strand.
GTCTCTAAAGAGATGATGTTTAAGTGGTACTGAAAGTTAAGAAGGAAGTAGCTGTGCAAGGAGCCTAGGGAAGAACATTCTAGGCAGAGTGAACCCATACGCATCAAGCCCAGTGAAGGAATGAGCTCTGTGTGCTGGGGGATGAAAGGTTTAGGGGCTGAAGTGTAGCGAGTGGGGTGGTGGAAGATTAGGGAGGGACTAAATCACAGAGACTCTAAGATAAGGAGTTTGGATTTTACTCTAAGTGTGATCAGAAGCCATTAAAGGGTTTTGAGCTTCAGGTGGAGATTGATAGGATGCCCTTTTGAAGAAGGTGAACTCTGGCTGCTCTGAGGCACGTAGGAGGTAGGTGGAACCAGGGGGCTGGGGAGGGCACTGAGGGAGAGCCTGGAGGGTGCTGTGTGGCCAGGTGGGGTGTTGGCAGAGGAGGTGGAGAGAAGGGAGTGGATTCTGTATGTCATTTAGAGGTACAGTTAAAAAGTCTGAATGTGATTGGATTTGAGGGTCAGGTTAAGAGGTGGGCTCCAGACTGACCCCACGCTGCTGGCTTCAACAGTTGGTGCCATTTCCTGAGATGGGGAAAACTGGGCAACAGCTGGGTGGAGTCAAAGTTACCCTTTGAAATGCAACAGATACACCAAAGTAGGAGTGATTTTGAGTCCTTCTCTTCATTTAGCCATGGTGTTTGGAAATTAAGTCATTAACGTGTATCACTGTCTGCAACACAAGAGCAAAATTCTAAGGCTCCATCTTGGTTGTGGTTCTTCAGCTTGGTTTTATGCTGACTATCTAATCCTCTGGCTCTGCCATAGGCAGTGTTTCTCCCTGATCTTTGGTGAATGCTTCTGTTTCTTCCCCAGGAGTGTCAACACAACCCCACCCCAGTTTGCTTAGCTTCTCTTTAAAATTGTTCACAGATTCTTTCTGTAAGTTTCTGACAACATGCATCTCCTGTCTCAGGCATGATTTATCTGACACTAGGATCCCAGAGGGAACCAAGGCCACCTGGGGAAATGCAAGTGCATGTGTGTCCCTGTTCATGCACACTTGTGAGCTCAGGAGGAGGCCCCATGCTGTTCAAACCATTCTCCCAATCCCCTAGCTGAGGACCTGTGTTTGAATGTGGTAGGACCTTGTTATACTTTCTTAGGCTGTGTACGTATACCATATTTTGCTCTCCTGCATGCCTGCCCATATCCCTTGAAGGCAGAGACAGTGCTTGGCACCTAGAGGGTAATTAATAAATGTCTGATGATTCTGAAAAAATGGATGAAAACTAAATTATAAAAGATCACTCATGACATACTTTTAAAAGTTAGACTTTATCTTATAGCCATTGTGGATCCATTGCAGGCTTATAACGAGAGGGATAGAGGAATAGAAAGTTAATAAAGAGATAGTAGAAACAGGTTGGTTGTCAGAAAGTATCCTCAAGTATAAAACATATTCAGAATTTGGAAAAATTCAGGGTCATGATCATGAGTATTAATTGCCATTGACCTGATAAAGAGAGAAGTATGTAATCACTAGGGATTTCCAGGTGATAGAAAAGAGGACACTGACTCATACTGTAATACTCTGTTTATCCTTTGAAAGGAAGAGACATAATAGGTTTAGTATTTATTGACCTGTCACTTGATTTTACTTATGCCTAATTTCATTTAAGCTTACCCTTTTGGCCCTAGTCACATTTCTTTTCGGTATTATTGCTGCCAATTTTTTCAAATACAAAGGCAAAATCATACTAGCTGTATGTAGTTGGAAGAAACCCTGGCACAGATCCTCCAGAAACCAAAGAGAGAAATTATTAGCAATATCCAAACCAGTAGCTGATTGGCTCAGATTCTTCCTCCCATGACCATTCCTGATTAATGGGAGAATCTGTTCTGTAGCTGAAAATCCTCTTTCCTGAGCCCAGTCTGTCCTGGCTTCAGAGCATGGCCAGCTGCACAGCGAAAGTCATTGCCAGGGCTCTGTTTCTGATTCCACCTTCAGCATGTCAGACATTGGTGGGCGGGTAAGGGAGCAGAGAGGTAGGAAGAGAATCCGAATCAATTTAGACATTTCAGCTGATAACAAAGACACAAAGCCTCTAATCAGAATCCCTTCACTCACATTGGACACTGTGTCCCCTGCAGAAGCGTGTCATTCTCCTCAATGTAGATGTTGTAATTCTTCCTTTGTTCTTTTGTTCTTGATTCCTATCCAGGCCATTTAGCTCCTGTGTCTACAGTGATTAATTTGCTCTGTAACTTTTCCTGACAGCCTTTTCCTCACCCCTCTTCTTTCTTCCCTTATCATCTCTTCCTCCATACTTCTAATTTGTTTCTCTTCTATCTACCTCTATCATTGCATTTCCGCTATTACACTGAAATAGCCTTGTATGTTGGCCTATTTCCAGCAATATTAATGCACCTCATTTTTTTTTTTTTTTGCTAACCTAAAATATTTACCCATTTAACAAAGTTAATGCAGTTTATGGAAGAATTGGTAGCCTGAAGTAATAAAATTCTATTATGGCAGATCATGTATTTAATTTGCCTTTCTCTCTTGTTTTCCTTATTCTGGATTCCATCTATTTTATTTCAGGGGTCTGTTATTTAGGTGGTTGGAGTTTGGGATCCTTCCAGGGTCTTCCAACGTAAACAGTCTCCACTGCATCTATGATATCTTAAAAACAGTAATAGGAAGACCCAGAATAAACTTGTCACAAATTCTTACCAAAGAAGGTTTAACTGCAGTGAACATTCACATACACAACAGTAAATAACATGTAGCCCTAGCTCAGATGCTTCCAGTTTTCTCGGGGACGCAGGCATGAAAACAATTCACTAGAATAGAAAGTGGAATGAAGTAAGTATTTTCATAATTTGGAGGTATAAGAAAAAGTCTACAGGGGTGCTGAGTGATATTCTGACTGGGAAAGTCAGGGATAAGATTCCTTCCCAGAGAAGGTAACATTTTATTTGAATCTTGAAGAATGGACAGGATTCAATAGATGGAGAAGGACAAAGGGCCCTCCAGACCCAGGAGGTGGGGTGGGAATGGAGAAGCACCCCACGTGTGCAGGGGGAGTGCGGATCTTCCCGTGGGGCTCGCAGTGGCCGGCACATTGCTGTGAGTGAGTACCAAACAGTGACGAAAGGAACAGGAGTAGGTTAGAATTGTCGCCAGAAGGTAATATAAGATCTAAAAGAAGAGTGGTTTCTGCTTTCTAAATTTTAGAAATTTAAGCGTGCTTATAAACAGAAGGGAGGGAGAAAGTCAAGGCACAAAACAAGAGTGCGAGGCCCCAGATGGCACGACAGACTTTAAGTGCTGATGTTTAGACTTTCCACACATTGGCTCCTGTTCTGCCATGTCCAGGCCCCCTTTACTATGCGAAGGTGGTAAAGCTGCTAAACCAAGGAATCAGCCCCCAAAATGAGGTAAAGTGACCTTCTCTCGATAGGAAGTCACATCTATAACTCTCTGCAACTAAGTTGAGAGGATTCAAAGAACTGCGGTAGATTGCCTTGATTGAAAGTTTTGTTTCTGTTGGGTCTCAGTCCTCAAGTCGTCATGGATTTGTGACCTTGGGTAAGTCATTTATCCTCTCAGAGCCTTCTTGACTTTATCTGTTAAAGCAAGATGGTGAGCCTGGACTTGTGTCCTAGACCATCATTGTTTAAAGTTGGATACAAATCCAGGCTCTCCTTTCTATCTCTTCTCCTCCTCACTTCCCTTCCTCTCTCCTGTTGTAATTATTAAGCTCATTTATCCTGACATTATCCCTGTGATAAATATAAGTGGATGTTGCTAATTCAACACTAACATGTTTAAGGAAGTTTTCTGACGATTCAATAAAGTCGTTGATAGGCTTCATGTCTAAGAAGTTATCCTAAAGTTTAAAATTAGACTTCTGGTCATACATACAGCTCTTTGTTATTAGGAGACATGGTAATTTTGTTGAGAGAGGCCCTGTTGACTTTTTGCAATGATGAAGCGTACATATACTTTAGTCAGTTTCATTAATAGCTTTGTCCTTTTGATTTACATCTAGTACCTGTTTGGAAAGTTGAGACTGATGTCAGGATGAGCACCTGATTCAGTAAAAACTGCAGGTCCTTGAAGTACTTAGGTTAATGTTATAGTCCCCTATTTGCATTATTAACAAGAGTACATTTTATTTCCACTTAAAATAGATTCCCTGGCATCCCAGAAAAGGTAGTTTTGATATTGGCAACTTGTTAAGCTGAACGCAGGGCATTGACATTCCATGTTCTCTGTAATGTGCCATGTTCTTGGTATACTTATTTATCATGTTGAAGAGACTGAATGCACTGATTTTAAGACAGAGGTCTCATGCCAAGGGAGCGGCTAGCTCTTTTAATATTACTTTCCTTATTCCTGAAGCTTAAGTTAGAATCTGAGCATAAGGTTTCATTTTATTTTCTCTGGAGCCAATTATTATTTAAAGATGAGAAATGCATGAGTAAATAAATCAGAGAAGGACTTCTAGAAATACTCTGACACGGGTGCTCTGTGCAGCACATCTAAAATACCTTGGATGTGGTCATATACAGTGGTCATATCTGGTGGTGAGATTAAGAAATGATGACAGCTCATAAATAAATTCATACCAAATTGATAGCATTAAGGCCCAATGAGGTGATTGTTTTCTTTGTTTTACTGACCCTGCAACTTAAAAATCCTGTCCCATTCTCTGCTCATTTTCAGCGTTCATCTCTTACTTCTGACTCTTATTTCCTCTTAGTCTTATTGTCTCCTGTCTTTGTATTTGTTTGAGCTCTTAACTCACACATGTTTAATTCTCTCTCCAACTTCCTGACCTCTTTCTCCTTAGGTCTCGTTTTTCAGGTCTTCCGTGGTTAAAATGTTCTCTTGCCAGAAAACTATATTAGCTTAATTCATTTGTTTAAAAATAAGTCTCTTGGGAATTCCCTGGTGGTCCAGTGGTTAGGACTCCGTGTTTTCACTGCTGAGGGCCCAGATTCCATCCCTGGTCAGGGAACTAAGATCCCACAAGCCACGCGGCTCATCCAAAGAAAAAGAAAAAAAAAAGTCTCTTATTTCTGAGAATGGGACTGTGGTGTAATAATAACTAACATTTCTAGCATGCTTATCATGTACCGGCTGTCACCAGGCACTTTATATGGCTTATTTTATTTAATAAACACAAGAACCCCATGAAGTAAGTTTTAAAGAGGTGTAGTAACGTGCCCAAGGTTGCACAGCCAGGTAGAGGTAGAGCTGAGATTAGAACCCAGTGGGATCATTCTGGAGCCCATATTCTTAATTAGTTGTTACTTTGTCTCAACTGTTCAGTCCATCAAGATTTAAAGGTTACCAGTGATGTCTGTGCACCACACTAGACACATAAATGCTAGAACTGTAGCAAAGACCCCCCCTTCGTCTTGCAGCACTGGGTCCCAGGTGTCGTTCGAGAGGCAGGTATAGGTACTTCCATTACACTTTTCCTGCCAGTGCCTGACTCTTTTCGAAATTCAGGGAAGTCTTCACGTCTAAGGAGCTGAAGTTTGAAGGATAAGAAAGAGTTTGCCAGCTAGGAAGGAGGAGAAGGCATAAAGACATGAGAAATGAGAGAATATAGGACAGTTGAGGAAGCAGCGTCTCTCACTGTAACTGGAACACGCATGGGTCCTACGAGAGTGGAGAAAGGGGGCAGATGGTGGCAATGAGTCATGGGATTGGTCAGGCCCAGGTGCCAGGGGCTTTGAGTGCTGTGGTACAGTTTGGACTCTATTCTTCAGTCCCTAGGGGGCTGGTGTGCCCATACCATGTTTCCCTTCTCAGATCCCTCCTGCCTGTGCTACCTCATTCCATAGAAGCCGCTGGAAAGCCTGGGAGCTCTGTGGTGTTTAACATCAGTAGCTGAGAGCACTGAGTGAAGAAGCTAGAGGAAATTTTATTGCTGTAGCATTGTAAAAACTAGTGTTTCATACAACCTTTTGATCCTTGGTCCTGTGCAACTATGAATTAAATTAAATCCAAAGCTATATAAACAGCTTAATTTCAGTGCTTATATTCTTAACTGGTAAGATTAGTACAGAGATATTTTCCAAAGAAGTTTTTATGTAAGCTTAAATGTATGGTTTTTATGCAACAGTGGTTTGTTTTTCCTAATTAAATTAAAATTGGGGCGAAGAAATTACACATTTACATGATGCTATATGAAGAAGCATTTGGACTTTGTTGAAGAGTTGTAATCAGTGCTGGGTTTTTTTTATTTTTTATTTTTTTTGGCGGTACGCGGGCCTCTCACTATTGTGGCCTCTTCCGTTGCGGAGCACAGGCTCTGGACGCGCAGGCTCAGCGGCCATGGCTCACGGGCCCAGCCGCTCCACAGCATGTGGGATCTTCCCGGACCGGGGCACGAACCCTTGTCCCCTGCACCGGCAGACAGACTCTCAACCACTGCACCACCAGGGAAGCCCCAATCAATGCTGTTTAAAATGCTTATTTACTTCTGTTAAATACTGTTTAAAATTAACCTTCGTAAAGCAAACAACATATTTCTTGATGGCATTTTTTTTTCCAAAATACATTTTTATTAGTCATTTTTCTGGTCTTAACAAGATGACTAAATATGGACCCAGTTGCTGTTTTTTCATTTTAAACCCATTTTTCTTTTCTATTTTCAGTCAGAAAACTAAAGAGAATATAATAACATTTCAATCAGGTTGCAGAAGTATTGTCTTAACTTACTCAGGGCAAGGGAATTACCTACTGGCCAAAAGAGTAGAATACAATGTAAGAGTAAGATATACCTCATCTTAAGATTCTTAGGTGGGGACTATTTGAACCAAATTCCAAACATATTTTAAAATCTAGAAGAGGTTCACAGTCATTACCTTAGAAGCCCATGTGCTTGTTTTAGTGAGGCTGCCCTTGAACAAGGATGAATGTTTTCCTCTCTCCCTTTTCTCCTTTCCTTCCTTCCTTCTTTTGTTTTTAGTTGCCTTCAGCATTTGTAGCACTTTTCTTTTGAATGCCTTTGGTAATGAAAAACTTTCGTTCTTTATAAGTTGGACTTGATTTCCGGAAATAGACAAAAGGCATATGGAGTCATAGCTGATTAATAAAATAGATGAGCACTTCGGGGAATTCTATTTTTGTTAAAATATAAGGTAGAGCTATGAGGTGCCAAGGCTGATTTTGTTGTAAATCTCATGAACTGCCTTTAAAGAAAATGTCACAAGGAACATTACAGAAAGGTGTTGAGAAATGGCAGGATTGGAATAACTATATAACTTCATAAAGGTGACTTCGTAGAATAACATGATTTGAATGTGTTAAGTTCTATTATTTTGTTTCTTGGGGGCTTTGTTCCCTATTTTGCTGTCATATCTTATACATTAAATATAATTAATATCTTTTAATTCAAAAAGAACATTAGTTAATATATTACTGTATATGTGGGAATATACTTGCACCAGTTAATAGAGGTTCCAACAAACAGAGCAAATAGAATGCAGTAAGGCAAACCTTTTTTCTTTCCCCTGTGTAATTGAACGGTTGCGTCATTTGAAATTCTGAATATCCAGAACATTGTTTCTGAGAAGCTTTGCTCTCAGTAACTGCCAGGGTTTATTCTATACAAGTTATTTCACTACTTATCCCTCCTTCAGTTCACCCTTAATTTAAGTAGTAACTTCCCCATCTGGAAAGGGGTAAGTTCTGCTCCTGAGGCTGTTATTATGATACTAAAGGTGTGGTTTGTCAGGGACTATGCTGCGATACCTATGGTTAAAAATTTTAAATACTGTGGTATATGTCAGCTGCTTTCTTGACTTAAATTATCTGCTGCCCCTCCCTACCTCCCCCCACCAGATGTAATGATGCCAGTTTTATTTTTGTAATGTTCCCATTGCAACTTCCTAAATGCTCCATTTAATCTCTTGGAAATGGTTGTTCTCACCAGGATCTATCTGTCCTGTTATTGCTGAGTCAGTGATGGGTCTGGGGCTAAAGTTTGTTCTCTTGATTCTTGTCCATTGTCTCTCCTTGTCATATTTTCTCAGCTGCCTTAACTATGTCAGACCCAAGGGCTAGTTACAGAAATACCGTAATACATTATCCAGTCTAAAGCCTTTTTTCTTTCAAATGGGCTTTCAAGAATATAAATAGTATATATAACAGAAACAATATTTAGAGTGCTGGGTGAGAAAGGAATTACTTCCATGCTAGAGTATTTTACAACTCTCACCATGGAATCTCTGAATTGTCTACATCAGAGATTCTTGAGTACTTTAGAATTCAGTTCAATGCTCTTTAGTCTTTTAAAAATTACAAATAAATTTAGGTCCTTTATTTTCAGAGCTGATTTTGAGAATATCATTGTATTTCTTAAGGCAGCTAGTGTCATACTGGGGGGCCCCTAAGCCACAGTCAGCCAGGACTCACTGAATTGCACATCCATTTGAGGCTTTTGATAGAACATGTTTTTAATGCTTTAAAATAATTACCAGCCTAGATCTGGAGACCTTTGAAAAGTCCATAAAGTTAATTACAACTTGAGACGCAGCCTCTGCTCAATTGCTTAAGCACTGTATCAATTTTACAGTGTTCTTTTGTTAACAAAATCAATGTGGCTGAAATACAGTATTCTAGGAATATGCAGTTCATTGTATGCAGACATTTTGAAAGGAAGATAATAGTAGTAATTACACAGTTATTAAAGAGTCCAGACCTTTGCAATTGTATAGCTAAGATCAGAGGTTTGTGTGTGCTTTGCGTTGGTGCTACTGACTGTTGCGCTAAATTATTTGAGTCCTTTGCCCCTGTATCATTTGATGCTTTGACTTTCCATTGTTGGTTTGGTTCCATGACTTCTAAAAAGATCCCAGAACCTTTTGTAACTATTTTAAGATCAGCAGCTAATGATAATCAGAGCTAACTAAGCTAAGCTAACTAACTAGCTAAGCTAAGCTAAGAGGGTGCTTACTTATGTGCCAGGTATTAGTGTAAGCTCTTGACATGTGTTACTTAAACCTCTCAACAAACCATTGAGGTAGAAACTTATTATCCTTATTTTACAGATGAGGAAACTAAGGCTAAGAGAGGTTACCCAGGGTCATACACTAGTAGTAAGAAGTAGAACTCAATAGGTAGGTAGGTAGGTAGGCAAGTAGATAGACAGACGGGAAGAAGTAGAGACACTAGGAGTAGTAGAGGATATTAGTGAGACATAAGAGTTAATTGGCTGACTGCTGTGGTCTAGGCATTATTTTGGATAGTAGGAAAACAAAGAAGTACAAGACTCAAGTCCAGCCCTCATTGAAATCACAGTTGATCGTAGAATGCCCAGGTATAAATATAGGTAATTAAAGTTACAATGCGAACATTTTGTAAACCTGATATATATACAAAGTCTGTAAAAATAGAGGAAGGAATCAGACTTGGTGGGGAAACAGAGGTGAAGGGATATTTCACAGAGGAGATGACTTTTGTTTGAAAACAACCAGGTTTCTCTGTGAGAACAGGGACCATGTATTTTCACTTGGTAACTCCGAATCCTTAGCAAAGTACCCAGGTTGTAATGAGTGCTCAGTAAATGCTGGATGGGTAGATAGTGGCTTCTGGCTAGCGGTGAGTATGGGGAAAGCACTGGAGGGGATGGCTACCCCAGGTGAGAGCACAGGGGCAGGTAAGGGCATGGGGTGCTCTTCAGCAGTGGGGCTGTAGGTGTGTCACTGGGCAGTGGAATGGATGGGAGTGTGGCTGGCTGCTGTATCACACATCACTCTCCTTTGACCACGTCCTGGGCTAGCAGTAGGCCCTGTGCCCAGCCTCCCTGCTACACCTACATTCCATCCTGCCTGTATCTCAAGGCCTTGATAAAAATGACACTTCCTCCAGAGAGCTTTCTCCACAGCTGCCAGGAGCAGTATGTCTCCTGTCTCTAAAGTCAGAGTCCTTGTCTCTAGCACTCCTTTGACACTTAATAACATACTCCCTTGGGTCACCTCTGATTACTGTTTTGTGTTGTTGTTTAACTTTTCCTGTATTGTCCTCTGCTTCTTAGAGTGGAAAAGACCTTGGGGATCATCTGCTGATCTTCCCATTGATAGAGGAGGAAACAGAAAGCCCATAGAGATGCAAAGAATTATACAAGATCACATAAGCAGTCAGTGACAGGCCCGAGTCTGTGGCCACAGCCCGGGCTGTGCTTGCTGGTGTTCTGTTCTTTCTCCCAAACCCCACAGTGAGTTTGTGGAGGTGAGGAACTGTGTATCACACTTAACTGTGGGTCGCATAGTTGCTGCAGAAACTTTTGTAAGTGAAAGAATGAATACCACTTTGGCATTCTGGCTAACGTAAGAATGGTGTGTTCTCAGCTTTGAAAGTGGCAACTAGGGCGTTAAACATACAGAGAATAAGACCTCACCATAAGATACGTTCATTCAGAATTAGTTTGGGCAGAGGTTTTCTGTTAATTTCACCAGGAATACTGTTAAAGGTGGCTGTTATATTCATTACTTAAAACTCACTTGAACTAAGTCAGCTTTATGTATTTCATGGCAGTTTAAACTTAGGTTGCTTATGTTTAAGTTGTGATTGTAAGTTAGTATAAGTTATTTTCCAGTATAAAAAAAGTAATTTTCTTAATTTAGGAATATTTGCTTCCTATTGACATAATTAAGGATGGAAATTAGACCTCACAGTGCCCTTGAAATTGCTAAGTGAGAAATTCCTCTCTGACTCAAAAGGAGGCTTACTGGGACAAACTCTATTGTCCCCAACATTCTCATTAGAGGCTCAGATGAGGAGGAGCCTTCTGAATGCGTTCTTAAGTGGGCCTTGGGGAGGGGGAGAGCTAGGTACAAGGTTATTGCTAAATAGGAACAACCATGACTTATGCAAGATTCATTACAGAGAAATCAACACAACAGACCCTTGCGATTCATTGATTTAACATTCACGAATTCAATTATTCATGAAACAGTGACCCAGAAGATCCGTGACATGTAATAATTTGTAATTTGAATCAGGTGGGCTTGAAATACCTCTGCAGGAGCAGATCACGTAGCCAACTGCCCAGTTGTTTTTAGCTCATTATCACATATGTAGCAAGTCATGAACTGGTCAAAATTTTTTTTCTTTATGAAGGAAAGCAGCTGTTAGGGCTGGTGATAAAGACTGAAGGGGAGTAAAGAGGTCCTAGAGTGACAGCTTTTTTTTTTTTTTTTTTTTTTTTTTAACCAGAAAACAGAAATCTGGGACAAATTAAAAACCTGGTGTGCTGTGTTTGGCAGTAGATTGAATCTCTAAAATACATGGTTCAAAAATGAGCAATTTCTAGAAATATCTCAGTGAGTATACTGGCCAGTGTGTAAGATTGCACTTTCTGGGGCACCTGTTATCTGTGGCATCATGCACCAATTAGAGTGTTTGCAAAGACCTTGGGAACTCTCTTGTGGAAATTCTGAGTCTACTATATTTCCATCTGTTTTTTATAGGAGGCCCAGTAATGATATGATGACTAAACAGCCTTTTTAAATTACACCATTAATCTTGCAGGTCAACTGCGATGTTCTTAAATCTCTTGTTGTTGAAGCCTTTAAGATCAGGTAAAATTCCTAGTATATATTAGTAGCCACTTGTATCAAACACTGGCTATGGTTTGTTTGGTTTTTTGTGGTACGCGGGCCTGTCACTGCTGTGGCCTCTCCTGTTGCGGAGCATAGGCTCTGGACGTGCAGGCTCAGTGGCCATGGCTCACGGGCCCAGCTGCTCCACGGCATGTAGGATCTTCCCAGACCGGGGCATGAACCCATGTGCCCTGCATCGGCAGACGGACTCTCAACCACTGTGCCACCAGGGAAGCCCTGGATATGTTTTTTAAAAGAATATCTGGCTGATCAGATTCTTCTAGCCTCCTAGGAGGAAATCATCTTGAATAGGGAGGGCAATGAAACAGTGCATCTCCAAGTAGAACTGGAAATTGGGGCAATAGTCTTCCTAGATCCTGGAGGTCCAAGACTGGGCATCAAGTCAGGGAGAAAGGTAGCATCTTACTCTGTTGCTGAAAAATACTTAGAATAGAAATTCACATACAGCAAGCCCACAAGCTCCCAGTGTCCCTACAGTAAATTTGTGGGATTACCTCCCCTCCTTGTTCATATCCAGTCTCCTTCCAAGCCAAGTTTTTAAACTCTCAGTTATAGCATGGACAAAGGATAGTATTGACATAAACCCTGAATTTTAATAAGTGGCTTTCCTAGGGCTAAGGATAGCTGTGACTTCTAAATAGGAAATTAGTAAGGAAAAGAGGAGGAGAAAAGGGGAGGGAATAGAGAAGCTGGCTCTGGCCTCGTTGCTCGACAAGGGATCCACGGTGCTGTGACAAGACTGGGCAGGCAGAAGCATAAGACCGAGTCTCAATGTCGTGGGATACGCATCAGTAGGATTTCACCAGGAGCAGATGTCCAGATAAGTCTGGTCAATCACAAAACCAAGGAGCAGAACAAGAGCAGAGAAGTGCTGTTGAAAATGTGAGGAAGCCATGGCAGCCTAAAGGGATTTTACAGACAGAAAAGCTTCCAGAGGTGGAGGCTACACCAGGCCAAGGCCCTGGAAATGATCTCTAGCTTCCACATGAGGCTTTCTACCATCTCTAATGCTGAGACACTCTGTCTCGTATCACCAGCTCCTCTGGTCTTAGAGTTTCCACTTTTTTTCTGGCTGGGCCTCATCTTCTGAATGAGCTGGGGGAAGTTGCCAGAGTTCTAAGTTTCCTAGGGATTAGATTGTTACAGAGAAGTCCCTATGGTATAGAGGCACTAGGGTGTTCCTCATGGGAGCCAACTCTGTCCAGGGCCCAGTCCCAAGGCCTTTGCTGTGCATGCAGACTGTCCTTGTAGACAATCTTGGCAGGCCTGCCATCCTTCCCATTCCCAGCGTATTTATTCTCTGTGTCTCAGAGGGCGAGGCTCTGCCTGTGTGGGTCTGTAACCTATCAGCACCTGGGTGGTGGACAGCACCCCAGCCACCCTGTGACCAGAGGTTGCTCTTCTGACCTTTCTTAGCCATTCCACTTATAAAGGTTACTTTGGGTTTGATTTGATTTGTATATTTAGCTGATTTCATGATAAAGTTTTGTGATCAGACTTCTTAAATTTTATTTATTTATTTTTGGCTACGTTGGGTCTCTTTGGGAACCTTTGGAAGGTTCTTTGGACAAGGGCTAACACAGCAGGTTTTGAAGAGCCAAAAAATAAAAGGAACTTAGGTCCTGAGCAACTTTGTGGAGCCCGGGCCCCATAATACATGTAAACTTAAATTTCATGGCACTCTTATTCCTAATTGCCACAAATTCCCAATTACTGGAGTGTGAATTTGTGAGAGTTGCTGCATCATAAACTGCTGTGTCCCCTTTAATTCGTTCTGCTTAGACTTATTAATGGAATCATTGTGTCCTGTGTTGTATTTGAAAATATTTGTGTCCCTGAAAGGTGGGAGCAGCCCCAGCACTAAGCACAGTGTTCACTTTGGCAGCAGCCCTACCCTCTCTTGTCATCCAACATATAGGCCTGAGCAGTGTGTCTGCTCTCTCCACGAACGGCTGTCTGAATTCTGCCTCAGGCCTGAGATGGTAGCTCCATGCGGATTGCTATTTAATATGGAAGAGGGTGAGATTGGCTAGGACCTCTGTTGTTCAGATCCATCAAGTCCATCTAGTGTATGTCACTATCCTCTTGCACCTAAAGCCAGCTCTATCACATGTCTATATAGAGACGCCAGAGACAAAGGTAGAGAAATAGCTTGGCCTAGGGGTAGGAGAAAGGGCGGCTGAGCTTACGGGAGACTAAAATTTCCAAACAGATACGATCTAAAGCAGCGTACTCAGGGAGCAGCATCAGTAAACTGTGAATTTGTTAGAAATATATATCCTTAGGCCCCAACCCATCTGAACTAAATCAGCAGCTCTGGAGATGAGGTTCACAGTCTGTGCTTTCAGAAGCCCTCTAGCAGGGCTTCCCTGGTGGCGCAGTGGTTGAGAGTCCGCCTGCCGATGCAGAGGACACGGGTTCGTGTCCCGGTCTGGGAAGATCCCACATGCCGTGGAGCGGCTGGGCCCGTGAGCCATGGCCGCTGAGCCTGCACGTCCATGAGCCTGTGCTCCGCAACGGGAGAGGCCACAACAGTGAGAGGCCCACGTAACGCAAAAAAAAAAAAAAAAAAAAAAAAAGCCCTCTAGCATGTTCAAGTGAGAATCGGGGGTCTAAAGGGTGTTGAAAAGCTGAGAGCGGTAGTTACAATGGCTGTATCCCAATGAGAGTTACCAGGTCCAAAAAAAGCGTGGCTAGAGAAAAAGGACCAGGTGGGGAATGAGGTGAGGAAGCATTCTCTTCAGAGAGAGGAGTAAAAATAAGCTGGGATTCATGTGATGCTCCTGTAAGGGGTCTAAACACTGTACCTCCTGCTTCTGGTTCAGGAGTATCATCAGCCAGATGTGCAGAAGTACCTTTGTATCACTCTATGTACAAACTGTGCTTCTTAAATCGCCGGTATTTTTGAAGTGGATAAAGGTGCTATAAACCCATGCTGACTGCAATGAATAGGGAAGGCTCTTCAGCCACTTACCTCTCAGCCCGGCAGGCTGAGCCCCACCTTAGCCTGGAAGAGGTTTTGAGCCAAGAGCTAAGCCCTTTAATGGCTATGAAGAAAAAAAAAGAATTTCCATGTAAGGGCTACCAAGAATATAAGTGCCTATTTAATAAATTATTTTTTGAAATGCCTTTTCCATTTTGGTAGTTGAAGTTGGAAAAATGTTTGGAGTACTATAATTATCATTTCTGGGAAAAAATACACATTGCAGTATTTTTGTTTTTGCTGCAGGTCAAGTTGTAGTTCAGGATGGAAAGTAAACACGTCCCTTTGCTCAGCTGCAGCTCACATATTTGTAGTCTCCGGGTGCCCTCTCAGCGGTTGCAGTGGATGAGGGTTTACGCCATGGGTACACAAAGGATACAAAGACAGCATAGAAACGTGGGGCCCTCTCAGGGGCTCGGCCCAGCGCATGTCTGATTAGAAAGTTGGTGTTGGAGCCGAAGGAACGGTCAGAAAGGTGGAGAAGCCTTCAGAGAAAGTCATGGGAAGGGAGTGAGGCTGTTCAGAGAGGTGCTGGCCATCAAAGGTGGTCTGCAAGGAAGAGGCTGTTTCTTACCCAGGAGGGCCTTCCTTCATGGTACAGGGTAAATGTCAGGAGGCCTTTGTTTGTTTGGGGGAGGCACTCATTACCATATATGCCATCCCGTCAATGTGGTAGCTTTGTAGGCAGACCCATCACACATCCTGAATGCAGAAATAGCTGGGAAGACTCTCCAGGGAAAACTACCTGAATAAGGTAGCTTCCTTCCTTCTCTCCAGAGTGAGGACTGGTCTCTCAAAAAGCAGCATTTTAAAAAAAGGAATTAAAGTAAATGGAAGCTGACAGAGAAACAGCACTTGAGCACAACTTTTAGCATAGTAGGGTGATGATGTGTGCTGGGCATGCTAAGATATGTATGTGATATAGGGCATATTTGTGTGTGTTTCATAGTCATCTTTTTTCTAAAATTAATTTATTTTATGTATTTACTTTTGGCTGTGTTGGTTCTTCATTGCTGCACGTGGGCTTTCTCTAGTTGCGGCGAGCGGGGGCTACTCTTCGTTGCAGTGCGCGGGCTTCTCATTGCGGTGGCTTCTCTTGTTGAGGAGCACGGGCTCTAGGCACGCGGGCTTCAGTAGTTGTGGCTCTTGGGCTCAATAGTTGTGGCTCGTGGGCTCTAGAGCTTAGGCTCAGTAGCTGTGGCACACTGGCTCAGTTGCTCCGCGGCATGTGGGATCTTCCCAGACCAGGGCTCGAACCCATGTCCCCTGCAATGGCAGGCGGATTCTTAACCACTGTGCCACCAGAGAAGCCCCTCATAGTCATCTTTACCTTTGTCAATAATAGCAAACATTTAATGATCACATCTGTGTTCATTATGCCCAGTCATCGTTAGGCATTAGGTTTAAAACAAACTGAGAAGGAAAGTGAACTAACAAGAGGGCCTATGAGTGTCCTCTGTGTGTGTGTGTGTGTGTGTGTGTATGTGTATACACATACATACACATATACATATAAAATACGTGAAATATTCTTTTACATTTATATAATATTTTATATATGAAAGAGTGTGTATATTCTTTTAGTCTCCAAACAGACTTGTAGAGTAAGTATTTTTATGCCCTGTTTAACACAACGGTATACTGAGTATTCTGAGATCTGACTCAAAGCTCAGACTTTTTCTAATAATTAATGATGGTGATGATAAGAACTACTATCACTTGGGCACTTAGATGTACCAGGCACGGGGCTACTTGTAATATTTATTATCTCACTTGACACTTAAAACAACCCTGAGGCAATTATGACCCAGAGAGGTCAAAAAACTTGCTTGAGATCACACAGCTAGCTGTAGAAGAGCCAAGATTTGAGCATAGTTCTTTCTGGCTCTCAACTCTTTGTGGTAAACCAGTAGCTATACTGACCCCCATGTAAGAGAAATAAAAAGTAACCACTGTTAAATGACAAGTAAGTGTTGCAAACAAGTAGTTTATCTTTAGCAAGACAGAAATAAGAAAGGGAGGAAGAGGAAGAAAAAAATAAATGGCCAAAATATTTTTTCATAACTCTCTTTCTGTAATTTTAGCCACATGGGTTTTTTTTCCCCCATAATGTGCAGACCCTCATGAGAACTACCAGTTAGTTGAACAGTAAGAGAGCCTGCTGTTCTTTATTTGCACTGCTACTGTCAGCAAAGACAGAGCAGCAGCCGTGTTCTGCAGACTCTACCCGTCCTTTATTCAGCTGCCTTTTATTGTTGATCATTTTAACTGCATAAGTATAGTCACTTTGAGGAAACTTTGAAGACGTTAGGTCAGCATGTAATATTTTTTGGGGTCCTTCTGGAGACTTTTGAGATCCATAGCCACCTCTGGGACTCAGAAATTTATTGACAGTATTACTGACAGAACCCTTGGTTTACTGTTCTTTTTTTTTTAAAATCATATAAGATCACATTTCCTACTATACTGCTAGAACTCTACAATGGTAACAAATACTGGAGTTCTAAAAGAAAAAGACTGGCCCCTCCTTTAATGTAACAATCATTTGTTGGTCTTCCTTAGCTGAGCAGAAGCCAAGAGCCCCTGGAACCTGATTGCACAGGAAGGGCTCACAGGGCTTCTGGCTGGAGTATGTTCATAAGACACCCACACGGACCAACCCCTCATTTTACAGATGAGGAACACCAGACCCTTCATTTCACCTCTTTCACATCTGACATTTTAGTACATTTTCTCATATCCATGTCACGATTAAAGAAAGTAACAACCAAGTTAGTAGCAGTATCCTTTCCTCTGTGGAGGAAAACTGAAGTATGGAAAGTGACCCACCCAAAGACACAGAATCATTCAGCACAATAGAGGCTTTGTTTGTTTTCTGTAATGGATGTTGCCTTCCGTTTAAATGCTACCCTGGGGAATTCTTCATTTCTAATGTTTATGCCTCTATGACATTTTCAAGCTGTTATGAAGATTCCTCTTAAGATGTTGCTGAACTGACTATACAAACTTTAGTTCATTTAAGTTTTCATCATTAGTCATTTGTCCCATTCTTTAATAATTTTCATTCTGTTTTTTTTTTTTTTTTTTTTTTTGGCTGAGTTAGGTCTTCATTGCTGCGTGCCGGCTTTCTCTAGTTGCGGTGAGCAGGGGCTACTCTTCGTTGCAGTGCTCGGGCTTCTTATTGCGGTGGCTTCTCTTGTTGCAGAGCACAGGCTCTAGGCACGCGGGCTTCAGTAGTTGTGGCACTCAGGCTCAGTAGTTGTGGCTCGTGGGCTCTGGAGCACAGGCTCAGTAGTTGTGGCACACAGGCTTAGTTGCTCTGCGGCATGTGGGATCTTCCCGGACCAGGGCTCGAACCCGCATCCCCTGCATTGGCAGGCGGATTCTTAACTGCTGTGCCACCAGAGAAGTCCCTTCACTCATTTTCTGTGGGCTTGTGTTTATGGCAAGGAGGGGACACGAGGTTTTCAGAGAAGGCTATAGTTTATTAGGTGATATTAATCTTTTTGAAACCAATCTTCAGGTCTTTTACATTTATCCAAACTATCCTTAGGCCTTACTTTATTGCCAGATTAAAAAAAAATAAATTCATTGTTACATATTGAAAACTTGTTACTGTGTATGAAGACATGAATATAATTATTTGAATGGCAAATCCTTCTGGGAGTAAACTGAATACATGTTCCTAGTGTGAATTAACAGATGATGAGATAAAATGTCTCTGGACTCAAAATTCTAATAAACTTTCATAAGTTAGGATTTTTTTTTAACTGATGAACCTACATTGACATGTCATTATCACCCAAAATCCATAGTTTACGTTAGGGTTCACTTATGGTATTGTACAGTACTTTCTATGAGTTTGGACAAATGTATAACGATGTGTATCCACCATATAGTATCATACAGAAAAGTTTCACATCCTAAATATCCTCTGTGCTTCACCTATTCATCCATAAGTTAGGATTTTAAATCCTGGAGGATGCACACAGGTCTCGTTTGGGAGCTAATCTCTCTCCCACTCCCTACTCCCTCTACCCTAGCACTTACCACCAGAGGCAGATGCTGGACACCCCTTTCAGCTTTTCTCATTTCTCCGAGGAAGATTCCAGAGAACTTGTTGATTCAGATTTCCTAAGATTTAAAGTAGCTTCCGATCCCCTGGGAGTATAGGGGACTGCGAGGGTGGTGGGTGGCTAGAACAGTGAATAAACCCTTACTGTACATTGGAGTCATCAGGGAGACTTTAAGATACTGATGCTGGGGTCCCACTTCTAGTAATTCTGATTTAATTGGTCTGGGATGTATTCCGAGCTTTTGAACTTTTAAAGTTCCTCAGGGGATTCTAATGTACTGCCAGGGTTGAGAATCAAAATTCTAGCATTGTGGTTCTCAAACGATAGTATGCATGAAAAATCTCCTGGAGGATTTGTTCAAGCACAGACTCCTGTGCCCCACCCTCAGAGTTTCTGATTCTGCAGGTCTGATGTGGGCCTTAGAGTTGCCTCTCTAGCAAGTTCCCAGGAAATGGCTGATGTGCTGGTCCATGGACTGCTGTTTGGGAACCACCAACCTAGAGCAGTTTATCTCATCTGGGAGTCTTGCTAAAATGCAGATTCTGATTCAGTAGGCTTGGCATGGGGTCTACGCTTCTGTAGCTCCAACAGGCTTCCAGTGGTTACTGATGCTGATGCTGCTGGTCCAGCAAAGCTCTAATGGAAAGCATCGTTTTCAACCCAATTCAGTAACATCCTGCCTAGAAAAGATGTGTGGTCTGTGAGACTCCTGGAGGTACCATGGGCTCAGCATACAGCTTGGACCACTTGGAGGCAGGCAGAGATCTGGAGGGCTTAGTGCTGCTTTGGCATTTGGCCAGCTGCCGTTTGCCAGGCTGTTTGAACGTGCCCCTGGTGAAGCTCTCTTGTCAGTGGAGAACTCCATTGTAAAGATTCCCATTTTGCTTGAAGGAGTAACACAGTGGTCCTCAACCCCAATCACATAATAGAATCACCTAGGGAGCTATAGAAACAGATATTAATTCCCAGGCTCCTTCCCCAGAAATTCTGCTATAATTGATTGGAGGTGGAATCCAGACAGTGGCATTCTTAAAAGCTTTGTAAGTGATCCTAATGCACAGCCAGGGTTGAGAACCACTGAGTTCAAGGATCGCATGTTGTGGTCTTACAGATCATTTAATTATTTTTCTTTATATTGGGCTAATTTATATCCCACTCTGGTACAAACTAACTTTATTAGGTTTTTGAAAACAATTTAATGTGACATGTTTAACAAACCACCAGGGAAAGGCTCTATGTAGATGCCATCACTATTAAATCCTAAATTCAGAGTAAAAGAAAGTGCTGGGAAAGTACAGCTGGTGTTTCCGAACGAGCTGAAATATGAAATATTTCTGGGACTGTATCAACAAGCCTAATTTTTTCCCCTCGGGGTTATGGTTGTGTGGAACAAGTCTTCACCACGAAGCTTGCCAAAAAAGGTTATGATAAAATCATGGAATGTGAATGAAAAGAATTCACAGTGTAACTTTAAAGGAGTCAGCCTCTAAATTTAAAAATGCAGGGATGACATGTGTCTTGCACTTGTAGTAGAAGTCTTCAGAACCAAATAGTGCTGGGTATAAGAGAGCTCCTCCTTTATGTCTGTATGGCCAAGAAGCAAATGAGATGGGGAGGATGGCCAACCAGAAAGTGATGAGGACACAGCCGAAGACCCTGAACGTCTTTATCTTTGCAAATGACTTTTTTTTAAATTTATTTTTGTCTGCGTTGGGTCTTCGTTGCTGTGTGCAGGCTTTCTCTAGTTGTGGAGAGCGGGGGCTATTCTTTGTTGCGGCGTTCAGGCTTCTCATTGCGGTGCCCTCTCTTCTTGCAGAGCACGGGCTCTAGGTGCGTGGGCTTCAGTAGTTGAAGCACACGGGCTCAGCAGTTGTGGCTTGCGGGCTCTAGAGCGCAGGCTCAGCAGTTGTGGCTCACGGGCTCTAGAGCGCAGGCTCAGTAGTTGTGGTACACGGGCTTAGTTGCTCCGCAGCATGTGGGACCTTCCCGGGCCAGGGCTCGAACCCGTGTCCCCTGTATTGGCAAGCTGATTCTTCACCCCTATGCCACCAGGGAAGTCCCTGCAAATGACTTTTGCATTCTATACTTGAGCAAAAATGTAGCCATTGACTCAACATACAAATATCAGGAAAGCTGAAGTTACTTTTGCTCTTGGCATTGTGGACTAGTGTGAAGATCGTGCTTTGGAGGCTCTGCCACTTACTTTGTGACCTTGGCCAAGTTTCTTAGTCTCTCTGTTCCTGTTTCCTCATCTGCCAAGTAGCAATGCCGATTTCATCTCTTTCACACAGGAGTGGGAAGGGGTGTGAGCACGAGGTGAGGCATGGCACCTCACAGAGAAGGTGCCTAGTTGGTAGATCTTCTTTTACTGCTCTAGCATAATCATGAGAATTGAATCCTTAATAAGAAACATCATCCAGCAAAATGTTTTTCTTATAAGTCTTTACTGGTATTTTTTACCTGTGAATTATACTAATTCAGATTTCTTCTTAACAATCACGAGGCAAATATTTTCTACGTGGCGAGTAGGTTTGTTCTTGCCTCGGAGCCTTTATTCTTGCTGTTCCCTGCATCTGGGACACCCTTGCCCTGCAGTTTGCCTGCCTTCCCCCTTCTTTCATTCAGGTCTCCGTGCAGGTGCCATGTCCTCAAGAGAGAGCTGCGTCACCCACCTGGCCAGTGCATTACAGTTGTATTGTCAATTCTGCTTCAGAGAATTTGTCACCATCTGGCATTATACTGTGTAGTTCTTTATTATGTAACTCCTCTAGAACGGTAAATCCAGGAAGGCAAGCAAGGACTTTGTTTTATTCCCTGCTCCAAGCCCTGTGCCTAGAATCCTTGGCACATGGAACTCATTCAGTAGATATGTGCTGAATGAATGGGTGAAGGAAGGATTCATAGATTGCATCTCAGCTGGTACCATGAGGTGTGCCTCCCAGGACCACCTAGTGGCCACTGGGATACCCTAGGCTGATGCCATAGCTACTGCAGGACTTAAGATTCTAAAGGAGTGAGGTTATAAAGGAGGGAGATTACCAGAGTAAGGTATGGGGAAAGCAGTGGTCCCAAGCTCTTCCCCTCTTAACTCTATGTTCTATCTTCTAATTCTGTGATATTAGTTCTAATCCAAATTTGGGGTCCCTTTAAATAGCTCCATAGTTGGAACTCCCAAGAATTGTCTCAGAATGATGATGGGTTGCCTGTGTGCCTGTGTATTGTATACGGGAGAATTGGGATAGATTTCAGCAAAGCACAGAGTACCCAGCAGCACTGACTTTGTATTTGCCTATCTAAATTTACTGGTCCATTTTACGTGGCCTGTTTTTCCATTAATAAGTGTGCAGCATATCTGCTGTTATTTTTAAGTGGCCATTTTAAGAGGTTTTTTTTTTTTTTTTTTGCTGTACGCGGGCCTCTCACCGCCGCGGCCCCCCCCGTTGCGGAGCACAGGCTCCGGACACATAGGCTCCGCGGCCATGGCTCGCGGGCCCAGCCGCTCCGCGGCATGTGGGATCTTCCGGGATCGGGGCACGAACCCGCGTCCCCCGCATCGGCAGGTGGACTCTCAACCACTGCGCCACCAGGGAAGCCCTAAGAGGTTTTGAAGGAGGAAAAATGCTTCAGTGTCAGATGTGTGAGACTCTACAGAAATTAAATAGCTAGAATGAGAATCTGGCAGTATAATTTTTCTTTTTTTTTTATTTAGTAGTTTTTCATTCATCTTTGGTTTTCTTTAAATCTGTGTTTAAAGCAGAAAACCCTTGAATGCATTTGCTGCTTGTAGATCATGGTTTTACTTTTCCTGTTGACATATGGACCTGGAAAAAGGCTACAACTGGCCAAGATGCAGGTTAAAGTGACTAGGATTGATATAAACTTGCCATTATTATTGTAAACTCACTTTAATACTGGGTGACCCTGTCAATATTTTGAGGGCTAACCTCTTAAAGGGAGATAATTAATATGATGAAACCAGCTTATTTCCCTTAATTACCTCTGTTGCAAGTGATCCTGTCACTTTAGTCTTTCTATATCTGGGGCAGTTTTTTTTGTTTTTGTTTTTGTTTTTTTTTTAAGATGCCAGTTGCAAAGTGTTGCCCGGGCAACCAGGTTGAAGAGCTTGTTAATTAAGTTAAGTACTATATATAGACTTGTTAGACACCATAGGGAAAGAGTAAGGAGAGGCTTCTCTTCAAATGGATAAAATTTAAAATTCAGAGGTAATGTCAGAAAAGCCTTCTAAATGATAGAAAATATATGGTGTGTCTGTAGTTTCCTCCTTATTTTCTACATGGAAGAGAGATGGAGTAGAGACACAGATGAATAAATGAAATCGACTGCAAGAATTATTTAGAAACAGGCTGAGAAAGAAGGTTTTAGAAAAACAATTCCTGATGCTATGGTAACCATAGCTGGGTTCAAGTGACAGGCTGATAATGGGGGAAGGGAAGGATGCTGGGTGAGTGTTCTAGATAATCTGTTGAAAAGTGAATAGAGGGTAGAATGAAGAGGAGAATAAAGCTAAGACACTTAACGATTACAAAATTTAAAAAAAGATTTAGATCTTAGAAATCTAAATTCTTTGAAAGCATCACTTTACAATTTGCCAAGTCAGTATAACAGGCTTGAATCTTCTGCCTGCTAGTCATGAACTTAACAACACATCCTTGAAAAATTAAAGTAAAAACTGTTAGAAATATGAGGAGAAGTTGCTGGTTCATAGTGGGAGATTTTTTATAGATCCTTCTTGGAAATCAGTTAAAAAATGTAAGATGTAAGCAAGCTGAATGTCATAATTAAGCCTGATTTAATAGATTTGCAAGTTTGGATTCAATAAACAGAGAATACGTGTCCTTTTTAAATACTCATGTATTCAAAAAGTTGGCCATAGGCCACATGTACATACACGCATGCCAAAAAAACAAAAACAAAAGATAAACTCAAGAAATTAACAGAAGTAAAAAATTGTATAGCCTACATTTTCTGGCAGCAGGGCAGTGAAACTATAAATTAAACTGAAAAAGAAAGCCAAGGAGAAGGAAAGGAAAAAGGAAAGCCATGCAGAAATTTATTAGCACTGTCCTAAAAAGTCTTTAGTTAAAGAAGAGATCAAAATTGAATTAGAAATGAGTTACATTGAGAGTAGTACGTATCAAAAATTAGAATATAACCAAAGCAGTATTTGGCTAAAGTATTAAAATCGTAATTAAAGTTATTCACACTTCTGAGAAAATAGAAGAGAAAGTAAACTAAGCATCAATTTTTTTTTTTTTTTTTTTTTTTTTGCGGTACACGGGCCTCTCACTGTTGTGGCCTCTCCCATTGCGGAGCACAGGCTCCGGACGCGCAGGCTCAGTGGCCACGGCTCACGGGCACAGCCGCTCCGCGGCATGTGGGATCTTCCCGGACTGGGGCACGAACCCGTGTCCCCTGCATCGGCAGGCGGACTCTCAACCACTGCGCCACCAGGGAAGCCCTAAGCATCAATTTTAAACCTAGAGAAAAGCCAGTTAAACAATCTGAAAGACAAAGAAGGAAGAGATTCAAAAACTTGAGAGAACCCATGAACACATAAACCACAAAAAAGAAAGCTTGCTCCATAAAGCCTGAAATGAATTTGTAACTCTAGATGAATGAGGTATTTCTTAATATATATATTTCTTAATATATATAAATATATGTTATATATATTTCTAATATATGTTAGTATAGATAATTCTAAAAAAGGTGGAACACCTGAATAATCTAATAACCAACAAATCTGTCCTTTCCTCCTTTAAAAATACACTGAGTTCAGATAGGTTCATGAGTTATATGAAAACATCAAAGAATAGATAATTCCTGTGGTATTTGAACTGCTTTAGAGCCGAGAAAGAGGTAGAATGATAAATAGGTCATTGAAAAAGTTAGTATAACTCTGGAACCAAGACCAGATGAGGCCAGCACACACACACGAAAAGAGAGAGCTGCAGGCTAATATTACTCCAGCTTATTAATCTAAAAATCTTAAAATGTTGGGAAGTCACACCCAGCTGGATCTTTAGAAAGAGGGTTTATTCTAAGAAAACAAGGCTGGTTTAAAATCTACTAATTGATTATATTAGTAAATTAAAGGGAAAGCCAATATGAATCTTGAGAAAAGTTGAAAAAGCATTTATAATAAGATTTCATCCTCTTATGTGGTACCTTATGTGATACCTTATGCCACGTGTGTTACTAAGGCAGGTCTTCAGAAGTAAATAAATCTCTCAGGGCTTGAGCTGCAAAATACATATCAGTCGGTGACAATGTTGGGACTGTTAAAAGAAACTTAAAGAGCAGAATAACTAGGAAGATCTAATATGTCGGGTTTTAATGAAAACATCTTTCTTTGAAGCTTATGTTTTAAAAGTCTGATTATACATACCAAATATTTTCTAGAGTAAGAATGTAATAGAATGTGATACAGAATAATTTAATTAACAGCACATTAACAAGAGTAGAAATTAAGTGCTGTTTGCAGTGAAAGTCATAGCACTCATTAATTATGAGACCATGTGTTTGTGTTTGACAGATAAGACATCTACTCAGTGTGCTTTACACACTCCATCTCCCATACAGCCAAGATTCGCTTTCTCCTCCTCAGCTCTTTGATTTGTTCTGCCCACGCTGATGGGGATCCAGGAGTGGAATTCCTCTTAATTCTGTTCTCTTCTGAAGACAGTTGCTTGGGCTTGTAATATGAAAATTGGGTATATGTATCCTCTGTATATCCTGCGGCAGCCACACTGGCCTCTTGCTCCTCTTGGGACATGCAGGAGTGCAGTAGCTGTGCCCTCTGCTGGAATGCTCTTCTCCCAAGTATCTCCATGGCCCACCCTTCACTCCTTCAAATCTGTTCAGACATCAGCTTCCCAGTGATGCCTATTCCGACCAAATTGTTTTGTTTTGTTTTGTTTTTTTTAATTTATCTTTGGCTGTGTTGGGTCTTCATTGCTGTGCTCAGGCTTTCTCTAGTTGCGGCGAGCGAGGGCTACTCTTCATTGCAGTGCGCGGGCTTCTCATTGCAGTGGATTCTCTTGTTGCAGAGCACAGGCTCTAGGTGCGCGGGCTTCAGTAATTATGGCACACAGGCTCAGTAGTTGTGGCACACAGGCTTAGTTGCTTTGTGGCATGTGGGATCTTCCCAGACCAGGGCTCGAACCTGTGTCCCCTGCATTGGCTGGTGGATTCTTAACCACTGTGCCACCAGGGAAGTCCCCCGACCAAATTGTAACTGCCCCCCACTTCTTCCATGCACTCTAATTCCCTCTTGCTCTGTTCTATTCCCCCACCCAGCACTTATCACCCTCTGCTACTATATAGTTTGCTTATTTATAATATTTATTGTTTATTTTATATCACCCTCCAGTGCATTGTAAACTGTATAAGGGCCAGGATCTATGTTTGTTTTCCTTGTGGTGTATCCGAGGCTGCTGGAACAGCAGGCACTCACGAAATATTTTTGAATGAATTTACTAGAACTATGAGTATGAAGGCTCTCCTGTGCTCTCTTTTGATTAGACAAGAAATAGTTACAGAAGGAAGATGGATGGTGAATTGAAAGCTACAGCAATCAAGGTAGAAATGACCTGAGGGACACTTGATTTTGGAAATAGACCTACTTTTGTAATATAAAGAGCTAAGTGGACTGGAAGTAAGAAAGCTTGGATTCTTGCTTTAATTTTACCACTGACCTTAGACACATCGCTTGAATTCTCGGGCCTCAGGTTCTTTATCTACAAAATAGACTAAAATTTTTAGTTTAGAAGGCTGAACTAGGAGACCTCTTGCATCTAACCCTGCTTTGTGCTTCTTTGTGGGTTTTACTTTAGGAAAGACAGAGCTTATGAACGTACCCCAATACTACATGGCATTATTTTCACCCAACATTTTCCAAACTCTTTCCACTCAAGGTCATGAGGCCATGATGATGTGCTTTTGGTTTATTTCAGACTTTTCTTTTTTTTTTTTTTTTTGAGTTTAAAAAGGTATTATTCTTTATTTTTAAAAATAGTGATAAAATATGCATAATGTAAAACTTACCATCTTCACTATATTTAAGTGAAGGCATATTAATGCCACAGTTCAGTGGCATTAAGTACATTCACATTGTTTGTGCAACCATCACCACCATCCATCTCCAGAACGTTTTTCTTTTTTTTTCACACACACACACTGTATTTTATTTTTACAAGAGATAAGTAAACTGACACCAAGCATTATAAGTGGATGACCACAACAAAAGCAACAATGATTGCAATTACCAAACACGAAACACACTCATACTATGTATGATATTGACATTCAGTTCAGTAATCCTCCACTGTAACAGCTCCTTTACTTTGCAGTGAAAATCGATTTGTATATTTTTTGCCTCTGAGTCCTTGTGGGATTTTTTTTTAATTCAAACAGAAAGTCACAAAAATTATAATCATCCTCATCAGTTCACTCAGTCCCATGTAATTAATTTTTTTTCATCTTGATCTTTTGTTAGCACTTTATGAATTCATCAGTTTTCCTTTAGAGTTCTGAAAATGCTTCTTCATTCGGTTCAGCAGTATAGTCAGTTACCAGAAACCTGTACTTGTCAGAGTCTTTTCCATGAATTCCTTGAAGATGAAACTCTTTTATAGAAACATTTTTGCAAAAGCATCAGAGTACACCCAGAACTGTCTGTATATGACAAAAGACTTAAAAATGACCACGGTTAAAGATTTGATGAAAGTTCATAATAATGCAATTGACAAGGGCCTAATGTGGCTATAAGTTTCTTAAAAGCTTAAACCAAGAAACTGAGCTGTGGACTGGGGCTCCAGAAGCTAGGGCTTTGCTTGATTTATTTTTCTTATCTGTAAAATGGAAGTGCAGCAATAGGTTGGTGACATAATTCCGTAGAAAGGAGAATGAAGTACATTTGATGGATTTCTGCAAGGGATAGAAACACACCAGATGCCATTTCAGGAAATTACACGGGAATTTGGCTCAATATCCATCTTGCTAAAGCTTTCATATCATCTTAATTGTTCATCTCCTCAAATTTCAGAGCTTGGAGGTCGAGTTCCTCCGTGGTGATTGTCATGCATCTTGTCTTCAGTCCCCAAAGCAGCCATTAGGTATTTGTGGGCCTGTTTTGGTGTTTAAATGTACACTGTTTTCAAAGAACGGCCCTTAAAACTCCTCTTAAACTTAAAGATCTTTCCACTGGTCAGTGACTGAGTCCTGTTTTCAGATTCTCCACGTCACATAGGCATCTTCCCTCTGCCTTTCTTCACCTGGTCCATGTGCTGGACATGGATTGTTCAACACAAGGGAGGGGACGGGCCGATGGAGAAGGCAGCTTCCACCTCTCGCTCTGGTGTCATGAGCAGGTCACGGGAAAGATTTCCATGGGCGGCTTAGCTGTGTTGAGGGTTCTCACCAGATTTCTGTTCCTCCTGTACTCTTTGTTAGTTAGTCTATCATCAGGGCTGCCTGCACTTATGGGGAAAGTGCCCCATGCTGCCCCTGGGCCTGTGCTAAACTCTTTCTCTCCCATTTAGAAGAGAAGCCAGATTGCTCCAAGGCCCGCTGTGAAGTCCAGTTCTCTCCGCGTTGTCCTGAAGACTCCGTTCTGATCGAGGGTTACGCGCCCCCCGGGGAGTGCTGCCCCCTCCCCAGCCGCTGCGTGTGCGACCCCGCGGGCTGCCTGCGGAAAGTCTGCCAGCCAGGATACCTGAACATACTTGTGTCCAAAGCCTCAGGGAAGCCGGGAGAGTGCTGTGACCTCTATGAGTGCAAACCAGGTATGCACGGGCTTGGTCCCAGCAGCCTCGCTGCTTTGCATCAGAGGGCAGCAGCAGCCAGCCTTCCCCTGCCCCCCGCCCCACCCTGGCCACTTGACAGTGGGATGCTGCAAACCTGCTACTCTGGGCTCACAGCGGCCTGGCTTCTGCCCTCCAGTCAGAGAACCAGATAATCCACTGGTACAGGAGTGCCTTCAGAGAGGGACCCTGTCTTTTTCTCTTTTCTTCTTCTTTTTTCTTCCTTCAAAGTATGCTTGATGGGGGCAGTAGGGTGTCAAAATTCATGGTACTGTGGTTGCCTGCTTCATTCCCCCAGAGGAGGTCATCGTCCTCATTTGCAGATATATCTGTCACTTTAAAGTATTACATTTAAAAACAATCATCATACATAAAACAGAAAGTTATTTTTAGATAAATATATGCATCAAAATGCCAGACATTTTATAATGAAATACTCAGCCCCAGTCTTCCTCCTTGCCAGCTCCCCACCATCCGTCCGTTAGCTTTATAGCATGTGCTAAGTCATCTTTGACTGTTTACTCAACTTCTTTGCCACATTTGTTTTGTAGTCATGTCCCAGCTGTTTCTGGATCCATGGTATTTCTAACATCTTTGTTCTTGTGGCTGCATTTCTAATGTGGTCTGTGAATAGGTCTGGACTGCAGAGATTTCCTCTTCCAAAGTTTCTAACCATGGGTCAGATTTTGTTTAACTGCTTGGTAAATGCTCAAGCCAAGCAAGCCCTTGTTCATCTCTTGAACTGTTTCATCAGAAATGCCTCGGGCTGATCGTCACCATCCACAGAACCACCACTGGTTTAACTCTCTGTCTTTCTCTGTGTCTTCGTCTTAACTCTTCAGTGTCTTGTTCCCTTCTTTTCTTGAACAGAAGATTTGGGTCATATTACAGTTCTCTAATGTTGATGGAAATGAAAATGCCAGTGCTAAGACAGGGTTTCCAGGAAGCAAGGAAACTACAAAAATTTGAAGAGCCAGTGTTTCATTGGGGACTCAAAATGCAAGGAAACGTAACAGTGAATGGTGCCTCTGTTTGCCCCCCAGTTTTCAGCGTGGACTGCAGCACTGTGGAGTGTCCCTCCGTTCAGCAGGCCGTGTGCCCCCTGGACAGCTACGAAACTCAAGTCAGACTCACAGCGGATGGTTGCTGCACCCTGCCCACAAGGTCGGTCCGTCATTCGTTTTTTACGCTTTCTCCTCTGTCCTGTGTGTTAGCATCACTAAAGGCACAGTTTCAGGCATGCCGTTTGTTTTCTCCAAGGGTCAGAGAACCCTAATATCCTCCTGTTTCTATGGAGAAATCACTGAACGGTTACTATGACTTGGTAGTTTCCATGTATCGTTCCTGGGGCCAAAGTCAACTGTCCTCAGGTTAAGTCCCTGATCCTTAGAGGTTCCTCAGGTTGGGGTGCCTGTGCACTTTTGCAGGCTGCAAACTAAACGGGCATGTGTGTCCCTCAGTCTGGAGCCGGGGAGGCAGCAAGGTATCGATCCATAGTAGGCATGTCATTTGATCCTGTGCAGTGAATCTTACAGGTGTTTAACCATTGTGTTCAATGGGGTGAAACACTGCATGCATCATAGAATTGCTCCCCAGGGATCCTTGACGTTTGCAATCACACATCTACCCAGACCTATAACTTGCTGAGGCAACAAGGAGTTTAAATTCCTATAATGCTTTCTGGAGGAACAAGCACATCTCTCTTTGGCTTGATGGGGAAAAAGCTGCCGTCAGTTTAATCTTAGTAGCAGGACATCCCCTTAACCCTGCAGGGCCAGACTTACTCCAGAACGCAAGGGTCCCCAGGCCCCATCCTTGACAGTCTTCATAGCACCACCGTAGAGCTGGGACTTTGTGCTTTGCTTTGGGAAAGACCGTGCTTGGAATCACGGGGTTTACGTTCTATTTCCCCTGCTGAGTACCCTCCCCTCTTTCCTACCAGGTCCTCCCCTCCATCTTTCCCAGGTCACTAAGTCATGATTTTGACTAAGCCACCTCATTTCTTTCAACTTTTACTTTGCATTTAATATCCAGAGTTAACATAGTACCTTCCTTAACCCCATAACTAAGCTCTCTCTCCCTCAGACCCTGTGCCAGGCACTTAGCATCTGTGTTTGTTGCATGAGTAATTGTGATTAAACAAATGGTTTGCTGAGGTAGGAATGTGTATGGTCTGTAGTTAAGGAAAGTATCAGTCATTTGTCCATGCTTGAAGTAGACATCCAGAGTTTGTTCTGATAACTACTTTTTTCTTCTTCCTTCTCTTAAAACATGTTAATTTTTGGACATTTACTAGCCATTGTTGTGTCAGAAACCGTAGGATTCTCTCAGACATATTTTACAGGACTTGCCCTGTCCTTTATAGTGCATCATAAAACAGGTGCAGAGATTTTTGTGAAGGTAACATACAGTGGCGTAGCACTTTCTTACGACACTACGTTGTGATAATTTATGTGAAGATGTTTGGAAAGGGTTGAAGTATTGTGCAAACATAAGGTATTACTAATCAGTAAAGGAGGAAAATGGAGTATTACTAACAGTGACAGATGTCCCTTCAAGGTCTTCATGAAAAGGAAGGTGGCACGCGATATTAGACCACCTAATTAATCAAAACTAAGCCAGTTGTCAATTAACAAGACCTTTAGAGAGCAAAAGGGACATTTCTCAATTCACTGTTATAAATGTAATGTAGCACCATTTGTATGTAGGAGGCACAGTAGGCTATTTTTTTCACTCTAAGGGGTCGAAATGGATAGAAGCAACAGGAAGACATACTTAATTTCAATTTAAGGAAAAAAAATTTCTTACAACTAATGATGTACAGTCATGCACTGGGCTGCTTCCTGAGATAAACTGAGCTCCCTGGGGCCGGAGAGACTTCTTTCCGTCTGGATGGCCACCTTCCAGGAATGCTTAGAAGAAATGTTACCTTGGAAAGGAGGTTCAAGTAGAAGCCTTCCGTTCTTATCCCCAAGCTTCCGTGAGTCTGGTAAACATAAACCTTAGGGTGATTATTACGTATTGACCTAATTTTGACTTTGGCATTCAGAACCAAAGGATGTTCAGTTAAAGGGCTCTAATGAAGGAATTGGAAGCATGGAGAAGGAAGCCATCCAAAAATCCCAGGGTAAATTATTTGCAGGGAGGGATAAGTTCTCACAGCTCTTTGGTTTCCTGGATTTTAAAGTCAGTGACCCTTCCTCCCCTGCTGCCCCTTCTCCACATGCATCCTGTGTTCCCACCTGAGCTGGATTCCCCCCATCCCCCAAGCTGTCTCGGGCTCTGGGCCTTTGCGTTTGCAGTGGGCTCTTCCCTGCTTGCCTTCCCCTTCTACAAACTTCTCCTCTTTCAGGACTACATTTCCTTCTCTTTGAAGGGTTTTTCAGTCTTCAGCCCCTGAAGATGACTTAGGTGTCTCTCCTCTGTTCCCTTGTAATCTAATTCCCATGTATCTCTATATCACAGCCCTTTTCATAATACATGGAAATCACTGATGTTTTTGGTCCGTCTCTCCTACTCTGTGTGCTTCTCAGGGAAGGGAGTATTTTATAGCCTCCAGTACATAGAACAGGACTTGATATAAAATGGTAACCTACATTTATGAATGAGTGAATGGATGAATGAATGAATGAACAGGCCCACTACTGGCCATGATGACTTATATGTTGAGGAAGAGAAAAATTATCTTCCTGCCATTAGGTGGTAATACTACTCCTTGTCTCACTCTAAAACCCTTGCAGTTTTCCCCCAACCCCCTTCTTTATGGCCAATTCTCAATATTGCAGAAATCCTCCACTCCAAGCACTGGGCTCACCTCTCAAAGCATGATATGCCTTTATCTCTCCATTCTACCTTTTCTAATAGTATTGTTCATCCTGCAGGACTCTCAGTTAAATTCTACTTTATCCACAAGGTCTTTGTTCTTCAGCCAACACCCGTCTCACTCCCTAGGTACTCGCAACATATCCTGTCCATGTTGCCAATTAATCATATACTTCCTTGCGTTGTTATGTAACTGTTAACACAGGTAAAGTCTTGTCTCACCAGCTAAAGGACATTTTTACAGGTCAGGAATTGTGTCTTCTTTCTTTTCCTCTGTGTATGCATTAATTATGAATGAATCAGTAATGCAGAGTACACTCAGACTGTGACTTAACCTAGTTGAGCATATTAAATGGGTTCCCACTTATTAAGGAGGATGACAGACAGGTCATACTTTGATAAGAGAATAAAAACCCAAACAATCACGTGAAAGTGGAAATAAAAAGAAGAGAGCCTAATATGTTGTAACACTGGTAGTATTTTAAGAAAAGAAAACTACCTCACTTTATCCTTGTGTGTGATCCACGTCAGTTTTCTCTTTTGAGACCATGATTAGGTATAAAGAAGAGCATTTTAGAATATGCAAAGCCCTGTTATGATGACTTGACCTTTACCAGCATATTTATAAAGAGCACTGTTAAGAAATTAGAGCCATTTGAGATCAAAACTGATTGTGTGGCGAATTCAGGGGGAAAAGCCCTTTACAGTCAGGACAGAGTAAGGTAAGATATTGGAAACTTCAGCAGTAGAGGCTTTCCTTAGGTGGAAGTCACAGCCCCTTTTTTGTAGGACTTATTATACTTGCATAGACTAGAAAAGGAATCTGTGGACATTCTGCCCTCATCTTAAAGAATAAATCCCTCCCTCCTTCATTACCATCCAAATGGAATTGCCATTCCCAGTGAGACTGTCACCCGTTAAGGCCCCTGACTGCCCTGTTTGGGTGTAAGTACTTGCTCACTTTGTGAATTTTCTTTTGAGTTGCCTGTTCTCAGTTCATTTATTCATTCAGTTATTCATTCATTCATGGAACATGAGCTGAGCTCTTCCAAGTGATAGATACTCCCCTCCAGATGTCCTTATGGTGCATGGATACCTCTTTCCACTTCCATGCCTGACAAGTACTGGTTCTCCCACCCACCTCTGCCCTTTCTAAGGATACGTTAGTCCTTCTCCCCTTGCTGAGTCTCTGCTTTTTCTTAATGGCCCATCCTTCATTGTCCCCTCTTTTGCTGTCTTTTCTCCTGAACTTCATCCTGTTTAGATATAATTCTTGGTGATATAATTATCATTTTTAAATCTGCCTTCCCTCAACTTGGTTTCGGCGTCCAAGCACTCTGCTAATTCTTTTCATCCTCTTCTCTTCTGTTGGTGCTAGAATATGTTGTGAGGTCTATGGCAGCTCATCATAACTTTCAGGAGATAGTGAAAAGGAATGAGACTTAGTGGCTCTGGGCCTTAAACTGGGCCTGAACCCTGCGTGATGACAAAAAGGAAAAATGGGACTGTCCACGGGGCTCATGACACCTCATGGTCTTTGCAAGACCCTGTGTGCATGTGTGCACGCCAGTGCCTCCATGCAAAAGGAAACTTACAAAGAGAAAGTTATGTCAAATGCTTTGATCAAATGATGTCTTTGCAGGGAAGGAAAAACAGGAAAGTCTTTAAGTAACATCTAGGTGGCAGTAACAATGACACCTTAAACTTGTAGTGTACCTTGCTGTTTCCAAAGCATTTTTTACTTTTGCTGCCCTCATTTTGTCATCTTTCTGACTCCATGAGAAATTTATGGAAATGAAAACAGAGGTTGAGAGATTAAGTGACTTGTGCAAGATCACAAATGTTTTTTTGGTACAAGGGACAGAGCAGGTCCAAATCTTCAGCCAGGTTCTTTGATTCAAAGCCCTATACTCTCCAGTGCAGTTTTTTTTTTTAATATATATATATATATACAATGTTTTGTTGTTGTTTTTAAGTTCAGGAAATATATCAAAGAATATGAATTTATATCTCACTATCATGTTTGTTTATATCAGCATAGTACATATTAATACAATATACCCATGTTTCAGTTACACATTGCTGTGTAACAAGGCACCCCCAAAAGTAGTTGCTTAAAACAATGAAGATTTATTATTTCTCATGCCTCAGTGTTTTAACTGGGAGGTTCTTCTGTAGCCAGCTGGTGGGTCATCTGGGGCTAGATGGTCTATGGTGGCATCATTCTCACATGTCTGGCTGGAAAGGCCTGTCACCCCCTGTGTGGTCCTTCATCCTGGCTCCTTTATGTGATGGCAGAAGCAAGGGAGGAAGTAGCAAAGCCTTAAAAGAGACCAGGAACTTGGAAGTCACACAGCATGACCTCCACTGCATTCTGATAGTGTAAGCAATTCACAGGGAGAGCCTTGGTTCAAAGAGTGGGGCAGTGGATTCCACCTCTTGATGGGAGAAGCTGCAAAGAATTTGTGACCTTTTTTTTTTTTTTTTTTTTTTGTGGTACACGGGCCTCTCACTGTTGTGGCCTCTCCCGTTGCAGAGCACAGGCTCCGGATGCGCAGGCTCAGCGGCCATGGCTCACGGGCCCAGCCGCTCCGCGGCATGTGGGATCCTCCCGGACCAGGGCACGAACCCGTGTCCCCTGCATCGGCAGGTGGACTCTCAACCACTGTGCCACCAGGGAAGCCCTGTGACCATTTTTAATCCACCATAACATACATGTCATCAAAATAGGGGCCTCCTTAGGTTTCATTTTCTTTTTCTTTTTTTTTGCGGTACGCGGGCCTCTCACTGCTGTGGCCTCTCCCGTTGCGGAGCACAGGCCCCGGACGCGCAGGCTCAGCGGCCATGGCTTACGGGCCCAGCCGCTCCGCGGCACGCGGGATCCTCCCGGACCAGGGCACGAACCCGTGTCCCCCGCATCGGCAGGCGGACTCTCAACCACTGCGCCACCAGGGAAGCCCAAGGTTTCATTTTCTAATGGTCGAAAGTCGGTGGAGTGTTGCAGCATTGCGACCTTCTTTCCAAAGACCAATGTCCTTCTGGCCCTGGGACTCAGGGCCCTCCTTTCTCTCAGCTGCTCTGTTTCTGCTTCTCCCTTCACTTGCCAGTCAGCAGTTCACCTGGGAGTAGATAAATGATTTAGGAGCCTCTGAGCACCACCTCGACTTTAAGCATCATTTAGCCAATCATTATGTTGAACTCCCCTCCTTATGGAATGTTGTGACTATCTAGTTAATCTTGGTTTTCTCTCATCACACAACAGGGAATGCCGTTTTTGGACGCCATAAGATCTGCCTGATAAAACCAGGTCAATTTTTAAAACAAACAAACAAACAAAAACTTTCAAAGATGTACATAGTAATTCCCTTGGTAATGGTTGATTCTGGAATGGATAGTTGTCTGAGAGAAATAGACCCACCCGGTGTGGTTGGAGGGTAGATCCAGCCTGGGCTGTACCTCTGTGCATCCCATGTCCTCCTGTGCCAGCCAGCTTAGACTATTTATTAAGAAGAAAGCTCCCAGATCATGTTTTGTTTTTTCTCTGCACTCCTCACCCTTTGCTATCCCCGATGTATGTGCTGCATTTTACAGAGTTTTCCCTTTGCCTCTGTAATTTTTCACCAGGCTTTTTAGATACAGGTTCACAGGGGAGAAATTAACTAGTTAAAAATCTAAAAAGTAATACCTTTACTGTATTCCCTTTTACTGTAAGTCAAGTGAGTGTTTCAGTATCCTTATGCCTTTTGCTTTGTTATGTAACTATTCTTATGTTTTTATTAAGAAGATGAATGAATATAGTATGTTATTGACAGTCACCCATTCTAAATTTATTTTGATGAGATTTGTCCCCAACTTTTTGTTCTGAAACATTCTGTTGTCAATTTCTGTCTCTAAATATCCATTCCTTAATAGTTATTTAGAAAAATCCAATCCAGTTATTTTGAGGTGGAAATAAATTGTCAGTGTTTATAATGTTGAAAAACTTAAAATAGGGTTTCTCCTGGGTTGTGTGCAGTGTATCAAGCCAGGTTCCCAAGCTCCCTCCTGGCTGCGGCCTCTCTCTGACTAAAGGGTCTGATTCTCTTCCAGAACCTATATCCAGAACATTTATATTTCTTGCTTTCTGAGACTATACTGAAAATCCTCTTTGATTTTTAAATCAAGATTTGGAAGCATTTTTAACTTTTTCTTCTTAGTCCAAAGTAATTTAAAATTTTAGATTATCTGTAGGCTAAAATGTTGACTAATATGTGACTTTGGTTTTCTCTAAAACGTTTAATAGAATGTCTTGAGCACATTAGATTCTGAGTACAGTTCCAGTGAAAATGTAGCTGAACCTGAATCCCAGCGCTGCCCCACCCACAGGAGGCAGGTTGTATGGCTCTCCCGTTTCAGGAAGGGTCCTGCCCGCTGAGTGGCAGAGCTAGGCTTTGTGAGCACAAATCACCAGCTAGCACCGTACTGCTGTGGTCCTGAGCTCACTCCCCAAAGCCCCTCTCCGGCCCCACCACTCAGGGGACCTAACATTCCATGTCATACACCTTCTTTTACAGTGTAGTGTGTGGGCAAATGTGTACGTGTGAGTAGACTGTTCAGCAGCTAAAGAATACTCCTTCACACGTCACCTGGTGCTATGCAGAAAGAACCTGTGCCTGGATGCTGAGTTCTAGAATCCAGGTCCACTTCTGCATGAATCTGGACAAGCCTCACATCATCTGGGTCTGTTTTCTTACCTGAGAGAGAAGGAGGGGAGGAGGGATTTGATGATCTCAAAAGTAACTTCTACTTAAATTTAAATTTTTTGACTTTTCCCAAACCCTTTAGAGAGGGGAAAAAAAAAAAAAACAAACCCAATCTGCTGGTGATAGGAGACTCCTGAGAAAGAAATGAGAAGGAAAATTTTAGAAAATCCCAGAACTCAGAAGATAATGGGAGAGATATATGGTTTTCATCATGATAGGAAGGGGATAAAGTCCAAAGGAAGTCATAAAAGAATTAGTTACTTTTTCTTTTTTTCCATTTTCTTTTAAAAAATAGGAAAGGCAAAATGAAATAATAATAATAATTTTTTCTTAGACTAATAATTTAAACCAGGATGCTCAGAACTGGTTGAATTGTGAAAACTGAGTGGTAATCCAACAAAATAAATTGCCTGTTGGTTAATGGCTAGTTGAATATTGCTAGTTAGTTGTTTTTTTTTTTAATATCTGTAAATAGATAGCCCCTTATATAGCAGGAGCAGAGACTGTGTGGCCAAAGGCTGAATCCATAAGATAAGGGCTTACTGTGTTAAACTGCTTTCTCATAGCATGTGGATATCTCTGCCTGTCCGCCTGCCTTTCTGGGTACATTGTTGGGGGCGTGCTGGGTGTGGCATCCTCGTACCCCTGCACACTCACCACCATGAACTCCTGTCAGCCTGTGCATGGCTGCTGGCTGGCTCCTACACCAGTATTTGTACCTGTCTTTCCCCAGCTATTGCTACCCCACTTCCCTTAAGGTAAAGTCTGTCTTTGTCTCTCTTCCCTGTCACTCCTCTTTATGCAGCCTCTCCATATTTTTATTGCATTTTTCTTTATTTCACACTAACTTGTATATACACACAGAGAACATTATATTTGTGGAAGAGGATTAGATTCTCTGTTCCTAACTTTATGATTACACCATTTCTTTCTATGTCTCTTAAAATAAAAAATGGTCTACTGAGTTAAGTTCCCTTTTCTTTGTTTGAGCCTCAGTTTTATTTCCGTCTTGTAAGACATTGACCTTAGAAGACAATTTCTCACTCATACTGTGTCATATTATAACAGCTACAAATGCTGTAATTCCAGGAAAGGAAACAAGAAAAAAGGAAGGATGCCTGACCCTATTGTATCAGAAAGATACATCAGATATACAGCCCATGACCAGAACGAAGGTCATGAATTTTTTTTTCCTTTACCACAACATCTAGATAGTCATACTCTGCTTCAGGTTGAAAATCTAGGATGCTTAGTTCCCATTCCTCCATCCTGATTTCTCTGTGCTCTCAAGAAAATTTGTCTTGTTGGTACTGTATTGTATTACAATAATAGAGTCTTAGCAGATTGCTGCACGATGTTTCTTGTGACTGGATGTAGATATTTAGAAAAGAAGCTTTCTGGGGTTTCAGAATTTATAGCCTGAAATTGACTCATCCCCGCTGAAGCCAGCAGAATGGAATCTTTGGCAGGTTGTCTTTTCCTTTCAGAAGCGCTTGAGTTACATCAAAATTAATCTAACCACAAAGCTACAGTGAGTGAAAACAAGGTGCAGATTTGGAAATGCTCAGTTAAATGGCCAAGACTCATTGAGAACCTCATGGAAGACAGAGAACACTGGGCTTGGTGGTAATGAATAAGATAGGAACAAGGCTTGAAGGAACTCAGTACCTTACAAATATCACCTCCGCCAGTCTCAGAAAAGTCGCAGACCTTTGGAAGGTAATAAGAAGGGAACACAGACACACACACACACAATCACTCATGATCATTTTTCATATCCCTCCATATTTGCCTGTAGTTTCAAAGCTTGGAGTCTACAGGTATGATTTTACAGAGAAGTCCCATTGTATCCCTCTGCTCCATTAACATCTGTCCACTTTTGAGTCATAGTTTTGGAGGGACAGTGTCAAGACTTTGCTGCTACACCTACACTTGGGTGATTCAGCTTTCCAGAGCTCCCAGGTCAAGTCTTGGCTCCAGAGCCTCAGCCTATCATTCTGCTGGTTGACGCCTTTAGGAGGGTGTTGAGGGGCTAGAGGGTGGACGGGAGGGTTACACAAGGGTCAGGAACACGGAGGACAAGACTGTCATCACAGGGCACATCAGCCCAACCATACACGGATGTCAAAGCCAGAAACTTCCTGCATGTGGCTCAGAAAAGGCAGGTTCCCTTTCAAAGCTCAGGGAGCCCCCCCTTAGTTCTTTGAGATGGTGTTAAGTTCTTTAGATCATCAAATAACAGTTATTGTAGATCCCTGTGCTCTTAACAGTGTGCTATGTAATTAAGTTGCATGTATCATGCTTATGGAAACTAACCGGTGTAAATTATCCCTGAATATTCATTTTCAAAAGGACTTTATCAAATTAAGAATCTTGTAATGAATTATCATGTCCATCTGTTCCCAAGACCTTGTCTTGAAGAAGACGGCACTTAATAACAGTTCTGGGGTTTTATTGGTAAGCTTAATCTTTTAGTAGACAAATATCTCTAATTCAGTTCACTTTTTGGTTGTTCCCTTTAATCTGAATAATTTATCCAGCTGCTTTTGGGGAATAAATAAAATTAAGTTATCCAATATGTAAAATATGGATTAGCATAGCACAGATTTAAAACATTCCTGACTCTTGACATGCTATCATGGTAGCATTCTCTCTGTTTCTAAACACATGCAGAAAAATTTGGAAATATATTTGAAGTCCTTCTTTCTCAACTAAGAAAAGAACATCTATTCTGTTGCCCTCTGTCACAGTAATTTTTGGCCCAAAAGAGCAAGTCAACTCATGACGAAAAAAGCCAGAGTCTATATTAAACTCTGATGTTTTTAAAACAAAATAATTGTAGGAATTCCATGTTATTATTGGGCTTATCCCCAGAATGAAGAAAATATGCTTTCCTAGAAGTAAAGCCCTTGCCCACTGGAGATGAACTATCTCCCTAGTAGAGA
This sequence comes from Mesoplodon densirostris, assembly GCF_025265405.1. Taxonomy (NCBI): domain Eukaryota; kingdom Metazoa; phylum Chordata; class Mammalia; order Artiodactyla; family Ziphiidae; genus Mesoplodon; species Mesoplodon densirostris. The sequence goes on from NC_082674.1 coordinate 29,295,977, forward strand.
CTTTAATTTGTCAATAATTCACTTCAGATGTGTAAGCCCTGCACTTCCTATACTAGTGCCTTATGTCTTTTGCGTTTCACCATGCATTTGACCAGTGTCTGGTCTTAGTTTATATTTGTTTCAGTCCTGAAACAAAGCTCAGGGCTCTCACTCAGAGGCTTTCAGTTTGATCTGAGTGAGCCCGGCCATCACCAGATGATAAAGACATGGCCTTCTGACTATCGGTCAAAGAGAGTAACTCAGCTGGATTCCATAAGACTTTCAATTAAGTTGGAAAGTGGAATGCACAGCCTGGATAATATTGAACCTCAGAGGGCTTTCCCCACCCACCCTCATTTGAAATCCTCATCATCATGACACAGCTGAACGGGAGAACAGCTCCAGACAGTTCTGCAAAAATGTTTTGTGAAGCTATTTACATAACTAATAAGCAAATCTAACATATTAAAATCCTACCTCTGCTGGAAATGCCAGAAGCAACCCCAAATGTGGTGGACTATATTTTACTCTTCATCTGCACCTTTACATGGGATGTAAGTGATAAGACTCACCACTGTGTAGACACAGAGTGCAGAGGGTTCAGGGTTATATTTGCCCAGCAGATGTTTAACTGCTTGACTGCAACCCTGAAGGTGGAGACAGCTGGTTTCTCTTGGACTTTATGCTCAGTTAGTCTGTTGTGAATGTTTCACGCAGACAAGTGCATTTTAAATGAACCTTTCCTGATTTTGCCTTTTTATGTCATGACTCTTATGATAAGATGATGGAGTACTCTGATCTCCATAACTAGATCATGGATTCTTGAAGACTCTTATGACACTTCCTAAGACATTAGATTGTGTACTTTTTTGAGGACAAGGATGCACCTTGTAAGTCTCAGTCTCATCATTGCCTACCACAGTATATGCTTTTGGTTAAATTTATAGATAGCTAAGCTGTGGCAAGTCCTAGCATCAGAATCCCATAAGTGTTTTTAGTCTGTGTGGAGAACAAATATTCGAGTGTTTATCATGTGCTGGATGTTATGCTAACCTTGTAGGAATAAGATGTAGACTGATGTCAAGGAGCTTACCATCTAAAGGAAAGGCATATACATGCCACATCTTCTTTATCCATTCATCTGTCGATGGACACTTAGGTTGCTTTCATGTCCTGGCTATTGTAAATAGTGCTGCGGTGAACATTGCGGTACATGTCTCTTTTTGAATTACGGTTTTCTCAGTGTATATGCCCAGTAGTGGGATTGGTGGGTCGTATGGTAGTCCTATTTTTAGTTTTTTAAGGAACCTCCATACTGTTCTCCATAGTGGCTGTATCAATTTACATTCCCAGCAACGGTGCAGGAGGGTTCCCTTTTCTCCACACCCTCTCCAGCATTTATTGTTTGTAGATTTTTTGATGATGGCCATTCTGACCATGTGAGGTGATACCTCATTGTAGTTTTGATTTGCATTTCTCTAATGATTAGTGATGTTGAGCATTCTTTCATGTGTTTGTTGGCAATCTGTATATCTTTGGAGAAAGAAGATGTGGCATATATATACAATGGAATATTACTCAGCCATAAAAAGAAATGAAATTGTGTTATTTGTAGTGAGGTGGATGGACCTAGAATCTGCCCTACAGAGTGAAGTAAGTCAGAAAGAGAAAAGCAAATACTGTATGCTAACACATATATATGGAATCTAAAAAAAAAAAAGAATGGTTATGAAGAACCTAGGGGCAGGACAGGAATAAAGACGCAGATGTAGAGAATGGACTTGAGGACACTGGGAGGGGGAAGGGTAAGCTGGGACGAAGTGAGAGAGTGGCATGGACATATATATACTACCAAATATAAAATAGATAGCTAGTGAGAAGCAGCCACATAGCACAGGGAGATCAGCTTGGTGCTTTGTGACCACCTAGAAGGGTGGGATAGGGCAGGTGGGAGGGAGACACAAGAGGGAGGAGATATGGGGATATATGTATATGTATAGCTGATTCACTTTGTTATAAAGCAGAAACTAACACACCACTGTAAAGCAGTTATACTCCAATAAAGATGTTAAAATAAATAAATAAATAAATAAAGGAAAGGCAAACATGTAGAAAACAATGCAATTTGGAGGGCTACATGCTTTAGAAATAGAAGTGTGCAAAAAAACAGTAAGCTCACAGAGCAAAGAGATCCTATTTTGAAAACTGTTGGATTTGACTTTTGAGCTCAGTCTTTAAGAATGAGTCAGAGTTCACCAGATGGAGAAAGAGGAAAGGGCATTCTAGGTTGTTGTGGTCATTGATTTTTAAACTTTTAATGTGTCTTGCAACTTAAAACATTACCACTAGAAAAGGGAACCCTCTTGCACCGTTGGTGGGAATGTAAATTGATACAGCCACTATGGAGAACAGTATGGAGTTTCCTTTAAAAACTAAAAGTAGAACTACCATATGACCCAGCAATCCCACTACTGGGCATATACCCTGAGAAAACCATACTTCAGAAAGAGTCATGTACCACAATGTTCATTGCAGCACTGTTTACAATAGCCAGGGCACAGAAGCAACCTAAGTATCCACCGACAGATGAATGGATAAAGAAGATGTGGCACATATATCCAATGGAATATTACTCAGCCATAAAAAGAAACAAAATTGAGTTATTTGTAGTGAGGTGGATGGACATAGAGTCTGTCATACAGAGTGAAGTCGGAAAGAGAAAAACAAATACCGTATGCTAACACATATATATGGAATCTAAAAAAAAAAAAGGTTCTAGGGCCTCCCTGGTGGCGCAAGTGGTTGAGAGTCCGCCTGCCGATGCAGGGGATACGGGTTCGTGCCCCGGTCTGGGAGGATCCCATATGCCGCGGAGCGGCTGGGCCCGTGAGCCATGGCCGCTGAGCCTGCGCGTCCGGAGCCTGCGCGTCCGGAGCCTGTGCTCCGCAACGGGGGAGGCCACAACAGTGAGAGGCCCGCATACCGCAAAAAAAAAAAAAAAAAAAAAAAAAAAAAAAAAAGGTTCTGAAGAACCTAGGGGCAGGACAGGAATAAAGATGCAGATGTAGAGAATGGACTTGAGGACATAGGGAGGGGGAGGGGTAAGCTGGGACGAAGTGAGAGAGTAGCAATGACATGTGCACACTACCAAATGTAAAACAGATAGCTAGTGGGAAGCAGCCGCATCGCACAGGGAGATCAGCTCGGTGCTTTGTGTCCACCTAGAGGGGTCGGATAGGGAGGGTGGGAGGGAGACGCAAGAGGGAGGGGATATGGGGATACATGTATACGTATAGCTGACTCACTTTGTTATACAGCAGAAACTTAACATTTTAAAGCAATTATACTCCAAAAAAGATGTTTAAAAAAAAAAAGGTCAACTACACTTCAGTAAAAAAGAAAAAAAGAAAAAGAAAAAATATTACCACTAATCCTGCCTCTCTTTATGATTCAAGAAAAATGGAATTCATGACAGTGTTGGTTTTTTTTCTTAGATAATCATCCCTTGGCAAGACTCCATCACTTGTTCAAGATATTTATTACTTTCTTATTGCTTTCAATTAAAGATACTTCTTAGTATGGTATGCAAGGCCCCTTGTAACCCAGCTCTGGCCTATCTCACTAGCCACGTCTCCTGCACGTTCCCCCACAGTATCCTCCAGTCCCAAATCCCAGCACAGCATATGCTCCTGGTGGCTGAACCATTTGCTCCAACCTAAAACACTATATTCTTTCTTGCCCTGTAGATGTGAGTAGGTTCTTTCCTCTTCCTGGAATGTCTTTCCCTCCATCCCCACTTCCCCTAGTTTGGTGGACACTTCCCATCTGTGCCCACTCACACTCCCCTACTCACACATATACACACAGCATCAGCTCTTTGTGCCTCTAGTTGGCAGAATGATCCTTAGGGATGAATGGAGGTCTTTGGACACATGAGGGACTCCAGTGTTGAAGAGGTGGAATAGCTACTGCTGAGTGTGTACCCTTTTTTTTTTTCTCTCTCCACCAGTCATCAACAACTTGGGTATTTGCAGTTGGCAGCCTTTGGGCTGAATTTGACCCCAAGACATGTTTTCTTTGATTTGCCTTTTTTTTTTTTTTTTTTTTTTGCCACCTTTAAATTAGTCATCAGAATTTAAAACCTGGGATGCTTGACGTAAAACTCTGGCTTCTCGAGCAGTTGAAAGGTATAGCAACACTGTACATTTCTGCATGGAGTGAGTAGTGAAGCCCCTTCAGAGGGCACAGACCCTCTAGAGTTGTCTGCAACATCCCACTTCCCTTTGAATGAAGACAGGTTTGCCATCTCTGGGTGTAACTGACTTGGGGTTGGTGTTGAGAGACAAGATATGGATGGAGGTTAAAGGGGCAGGAAATTTAGAAGTATCATGAAGGTGGTGACTCAGGTAAAACGCTATGGGTTTGGGCTGTATTGTTAAGGAGGTACCATCAGGATGAGGCCCACGCTAAGAAGAAAAGGGAGAGATTTGGGAGTAGATGTCTCCGGGAGGTTGAAGGGTTGGTGCAGTGGGAGCTTGGGCCTGAGAGACCTGGAAGGAAGGATGAACCGTTGTGCTCAGCGACTCGGATATCTGACTTGAAGTTTGAGATTGCTGTGGCTAGTAAAGTAAGTGGCTGAAGTGGAGGGGCAGCAAGGGTCACTGGATTCCAAAAGATCAAGCGAGGTCAGGATGTTGAAACTGCTTCCTCCACATAGACCCGGAAGCTTCCAGATTATAATGATATATATAAAAGAGCTAACAGGTGTTGAGGGCTTCTGTGTTCCAGGCACTATCCTTGGTACTTTTCACATATCAGTTTATTTAATCCACATAGCAGTCCTGTGAGATATGGGTACTTTAATCAATCACCCTCATCCTACAGGCAGTACAAGTGAGGCTTAGAGGGGTGATGTGATGCCCAAGGTCATACAGCCCCTAAGTGGCCAGAACTCAAACCTAAGACTGCCGGATGTCAGAGTACATTCTCTGAACCTCCACCCTCGTAGGAAATGGGCAGGAGACAGTCACAGAGAGGGAGGGCCTGCATGAGGGAGGAAAGCAACAGCTTTCCGTGGGCTAGCCCACGGTGGTCAGCTTGGAGACCGTCAGCCTCCCTTCCACCCCAGGTGAAGGGTGAGTGTGGGGAAATTCATGGTCTCACTGTAAGGAAGTAGTGTTTTCAGGCGAGCCAGGTAGGACAGATCTGAGTGGTGTACTCTGTGATGATGTTCAGATGCTGAGAGAGGAAGGGGTGGGGAAGGCAGAACAGTGGGCGTGGGAGGATGAGTCCCTGGGAAGCAGAGCGATTTTCTGTGGGGATGTGCATTCCCTTGAGGACGGGAGACCAGAGGACCTTGCACTTTGCGCTGATGACAAGGATGAGAGGTCTGGGAATGGACAGCCCACAGGGAGCCCGTGGACGTGTGCTCAGAGTCAGCTCTTTCAGCACCAGCTCAGGCTGCAGGCAGCTCCGAGGAGCTGAAGGAGTGTTAGCCACCCAGGCAGTGGAGGATTTGTCCAGATTTTCAAATAAGAGGTTCAGTCCTGATGTCATTGGTGCTTGTGCGTCACGTGCTCCGGGGAGGAGACAGAATAGTCCCCATCCGATTGTGTTCTGGTTTGTGATTATGTATATCTGACACCTCCCTAAACCAGACTTCCTAACGGAGGGTCAGGACCCCGTGTATCCCCAGCCCTACCCAGCTGAGTGCCTACCACACACACACACTCGGCAGATAGTTACGGGATCACTGCATGTTCACCAGCAAGCTGATTCCACGTTCCAAAGCATCCATTTCTAATACGGTCGGTGAATCCAGCCCTGAAATGGAAACACTTGATGCTTCTCTGTTACGAGGTCCCGTCCCCACCAGACCCACTCCTCCTCCTCCGCAGAGTGCCACGTGCCGGTTTCCCCTCCTTCTTGCTTTTCCCGCCTGGGTCTCCATGCGCCTCTCCTGCCCCCCTCTGCGGCCATCCTGCCCATCACGGGAGCACACGCCAATGTCTTTCCCCCGGGCCTGGGGAGGTGAAGGCAGAGAGCCTACCTGTCCTGGGATGTGGTTGTTACCAGCTTGTTGGGCTGAACTGAGTGTAGTTCAGGATGCCTGCCAGATCCCAGCTCTCACGGTTCAACGGGGGCACGGGCCCTGGGGGTGCTTCCCAGCTGTGTGTCTGTGCCTCTGGCTCCCTTGCGGGAGGGAGTCTCTTGGGAACTGCCCCAATTCTCCTCTTCTTTAAGCAGTCACATGGAGGCGGTAACCGATGTGAAGTGCCCTTGCTTTCTCCTGACCTCACCTGCTTAGTGTGGGGCTTGACTCTGCAGGATGATTTATAGATCTTCCAGGAACCATGCGGGCCCGCTGCCTCTATTTTCTTACAATTTATGCCACTTTTCTCTCAAGCTTAGCACCTAAGGATAAGTTTCCTGAGCCACAGGCCAGCGTTGAGGATCCAGCCATAATCATCTGCTCCTTGAGAAAGCTGGGAAGAGGGCAGCTAAAATGACTACGTCATTAAGGGCTTACCATGGGCTTTATCATTATTGCCAGTACCGCGTAGTAAGAAATGAAGAGGAATATCTTACCTACTTGCCCTCAGTTGATCCTGTCCCTATACTGGAGCATATCCTTCAGTTGTTCCCCGCAGAAAAAAGCAAAACATGACAACAGCAACCAAAAACGCAGAGTGAGTTTGCTGTTGTCTCTGAAGGGAAAGTGGTGAAGAACATGGGGTTTCTGGTTTTACAGGTGAAAAGAGGAGCGGGGAGGCTTCTGGAAGGAGGCTCGTGTGATCCTTAGAGCTGGGTCGTGTGCTTGCTGCTGCAACTAAGGCACATGCCTAACTAACCCCCTGGGTGGTGGAAATGTAAGGCATCACAGGAGGAATGAGCAGGAGAAAGGGTGAAGGAGGGTTTGTTACTTAGCAGTAAATCTTACAATGAGGCAGGAGAAACATGGTGGTCCTAAGAAACTTCCATAGGGAGGAGTGCAGTTTTCCATCAGGATAGTTGGACCCTCAGGTGGGAAACCCATTTCTTTTTGGATGTTTTATTTGCAGTCTTCTTTTTTTTTTTAAACTTATACATACCTAGAAAGAGGTAAGAAATTTAATCCGTAGAAAGATAGTTCATCAGATATAATTAAAGTTGAAAATACTTTTTATAGGATAAGAATATGTTTTATGTGTCATTGTAACTTCCTTTGCTGATAGTTTCATTGTTACCCTGTGTGGAATCCTAGCAGTACACATGCTTTGCCCTTTTAATTCCACATTTATTCTTGCGTAAAGGGAGCCTTCCTTCCCACCTGAATAGAGTTGTTTTTGATTTATAGACAGTGATTCTCCCCTTTCAAAGGGCTCAACACTCAGTTTGGATGTGGAATAAATGCAGGGTTGGGAGACATGTTTGCAGGGGCCTCACTGAGTTGTTTTCCCTCCAGGAAGGGGCAGGGAATAAGGATCTGCTTGGGGAAGATGAGGAGTCTGACAATTTGCTGCTTTGCTGAGTGGTGATGGGAGTGGCAAAGAGGATTCCTCTCCCCACGGTGTCTTCTTCTAACTCCCTATCGTTTAGCATCCTTTACAGTTTCTCTAGTCACTCTGGTGAAGCAAACTGTTGACTCTTCAACTTGTTGAGTATATTGTTTCTTTTCCTGCGTTCCCCTCCAAAACAAAACAAAACAAAACAGTGCCAGAGACAAGGCCCATCTTGAGCCGGGCCTGAAGGTTGAGGTGCTTGGTAAGGAGGAGGTGGGTGTGGAAGGGCGAATTGGTGATGTGCTCCAAGGACGGGGTGCAGGCGAGGAGAAGCCGCAGAAGGGGATGAGCCGGGATCAGACTGTGGCAGTGATGGGAATGACAGTAATGGAATCGCAGGATTTTATAGTTTGGAGAAAGCTCATTAAGGTCCAACCATCTTGTATTACGGACAAGAAAAGTGAGCATCCCAGAGTTTAAGCGGCTTGCTAGCAGTCATCCATTTTCTGGTGGATGATGGATGGTATTGGATTGTAAATAAAGTTACTGTTTTCTTCACTCTATGTGTTTCTCACTCATAGGCAACTGTATTCAGGCAGGAGCAAGTGCTACTAATCAAAATGTGCTACTAATTAAAATGATAAAACTAGTTGTACATAGCTTTTTCCAATGGAAGGTGCAAATTAAACTGTGCTGATTGAGACACTGCAGCTTTAGGAGCAAGTTGTTCAGAAAGTGGGTCCCAGATTCCCTCCAGTGGAGTCTCCTGGAGAGCTTATTATACAGGCAGATTCTGGACCCCTGCCCCAGACTCTGAGAAACAGTCCTTGACTGTGGTACCCTGAAATCTGCATTCTAAACAAATTCCATAGTCTTTCCCTCCACAGACTGATATTGAAAAGCACTGAACCAATTAGCCGTGAGTTTAAAATTTATAAACATAAAAACTGTAAAAACAATGCATGGCCTAATCTCTGACTTACTAGCCATGAAAAAAAAAGTTTATTCTAGATTATTGTTTGGATGTCTTTATGTCATTCATTTTTTCATTTACAAGACAAATAAGACATGCCCCTGCACTAGGGGAATTTACAGGAGAAACAGTAGGATTTTGACTTCATAGGAGGAACAGGTCCACTCCAAGAGGAGAGAAAACTAATCCTGGTTGCTTTTTTGGTCAGAGAAAGCCTTGTAGGGCGGTGGCCTTAAGGCTGTGTGGAATTCACCTGGGGCAAAAGAGAGGCAGGGATTTGAGGAAGAGTGGGCGCTGAGCTGTGTCACTGAGTGACGGGAGTGGACTCTGCGCTGCGGCACTGAGTGACGGGAGTGGACGCTGAGTGAAGGGAGTGGACGCTGCGCTGTGGCGCTGAGTGATGGGAGTGGACGCTGAGCTGCGGCACTGAGTGACAGGAGTGGACACTGAGTGACGGGAGTGGACACTGAGTGACGGGAGTGGACATTGCGCTGCAGTGCTGAGTGACGGGAGTGGACGCTGAGTGACGGGAGTGGACGCTGCGCTGCGGCTGAGTGACGGGAGTGGACGCTGAGTGACGGGAGTGGACACTGCGCTGCGGCGCTGAGTGACGGGAGTGGACGCTGCGCTGTGGCACTGAGTGACGGGAGTGGGTGTAGGGGTTCAGTGAATGGCAGATTACCATTGTTACTCACGTGTGCAGGAGCATGTAGAGGGGCCAGTAGAATGTGGAAGCTAGAGGAGAAGTAGAGCCTAGACTTGGGAGCACCTTGTAAGCTGTGCTAGGACTCTGGGACTGTCTGTGTAGACCAGGAAACAAACGACGGGAAGGGAATGCATGAGTGTGCACTGCCTTTGAGCCCGCAGAGCCAGCCAGCGTGGGCCTCCTAAGGAGGGGAGTGCCCTCTAGGGGCTTAGATGATTTTTCTGAGTGCTGTTCGTCTTTGTACTCCGCCACCCACATGCCCACTAAGCTGAATCCATTACCTACTGGAGAGAGAAAAAAAACTTCACCAACCTACCTGGCTGCAGCTGTGATTACATTATGCAGACATTTATTAGTTTGGTACCTTGACTGATGATTATCTTAATACTGAGGGTAACATTAAAGGCTTGATTTTTTTCAGGCAAATGGCAAATACAAGTTGCTTCTTGTTGGAGGTTGAAAAGCCCTTAGCCCACGATTCTGTTTATGTGAACTGACCAAAATAGGTAGGTCCATAGAGAAAGAATAGAGATTCGTGGTTGCCAGGGGCTGGGAGAGGAGAAATGGGAAGTACAGGGTTTCTTTATGAGATGATGAAAATGTTCTAAAATCAGGTAGTGGTGATGGTAGCACAACCCTGTGAATATAAAGACCATTGAATTAAAAGGGTGAATTTTACAGTATGTGAATTGTATCTCAGTAAAACTGTTATTTTATTTATTTGTTTTCTTTAAAAACCCTTAGCACTTCTGTTCCAGGTGTCCTAAGAGAAGTATGGTATTTGGGGTTTCAGAGAGGAGCTATTATCTGAGGTTGGCCTGGAAAGACAGATGGTATCTAGACAGACAGTTGGAGATGAGGGCTAGATAAGGAATGTTCAGGAGAGAGTAGGGTGAGCAGTGGAAAGACAGCAAAGGAAGGGCTTGTTTGGAGAACAGAAGGTGACTGTAGCATCAGGGGAATGAAGAGAAATACTGCGAGATTGAATTCGAATAAAGATCTGTGGACTTGAGAGTGTTGAATGCTAGGCTGAGAAGTTGATCAGTTAAATGAAGAGTAACTGAAGGTTTTTGACTACAGAAGTACAGGAACTGAGCCATAGGATGGGCGTGGCACGAACTAGGAGAAGGGGAGACTTTGGTGAGAGGAGACCAGGTCGGGACCTGGAAGTTGGAGGAGGGAAGGTTTTAGAAGTGAGGGGTAAGTGTGGACATCGATTTACTCATAATATTAGTCTGTTTCCTCAGCAACTAATCCACATGTTTATTCCATTCCATTGCTTGCTCTTTATCCAGGCATTGGGATAAAGGGTAAGAGGGAGATGGGGAGGAGGGACCAAAAAAAGAATAAGAATGAAGAGAAAAGGTGATGAGGGCAAGATTCTGTTTGAGTGCTTCAGTTGTTCCATAATTCAGTGACTCACTACCAGAAGACTCTAGGCTCTTCTAGTGGAAAATACAGGATAGGAAACCTTATTTGATTTTGATTTATTATGTATAGACATAATAAATTTCCTTGGCAAATAAGGGTCCTGATGAGGCCCCCGTTTGTTACCTGAGAGTGTGTGTAGACTATCTGTCGAAAAATAACTCACATGAGTTGTATTATGTTGAACTCTGTGAAATTGCTATTTGACTATTTTTGATCTACACAGAAAGCGGTTTCGTGAAGTCTCAACCTAATAGATACTTGCTCAATAGATATCTGATGAGAGCCCAGATTTTAACCTTTTCTGATTCCTTCATAAGTTCCTTCTTTATTAAGGTGCTAATGGTCTTGAACATCTGCTAGTCTCAGGTTCGGGGAAGCTGTGAAGAATCAAAAGGTGGCAGTAAGTAGGGAGGGCTTTCCAAGGGGCTGGTAGAGAAGGGAAAGGAGCTGGGAGCAAGCCTGCCGGCCAAAACCAGGGCATCAGAATCCTTGGATCTTTAGTGTGCAATCATTCTGGGTTTAGAAATAAAAATTCAACCTAAAGGATTTTCCTTTCCTAAGTAGGTCACTAGGCAGTTGTACAGTTTTAGATCTTCTGCAACATGCTGGAGACAGCCTGTATGGGTCTCTGAGAAAACAAGAGAGATGTTTAAATGTTGGGAAATAGATCAAATGTAAAAAGCGGTAAAAAAGGCAAACTTAGTCCTGGTTTTCAGGTTGGTGTGATTTCTGTCGGCCCAGCAGAAAGCCTGGCACGCAAGTGTTGAGGAAAGGTCTCTGAAGGGTTGAAAAGCATCAGAGGAGGTATTTATTGGTTGATCGTATGCTCCCTGGTGTTTAACCTAAAGTAATTTCCTAGAACACGTCAGTGGGAGGGAAGGGGAATTCCCAAAGATGTGGAAAAAGGTTAGTCAGCTATTCTTGTAGGATGCTTTCATTGTAATGACATCCAGATATTGCGATCAGGGTGGGGCCTCTCAGTACTCTACCCCCATTAATCTGTAAACTCTGAAGAGTTTAAGTTGTACAGAGTGTCAAGTGCAATAAATGTAAATGAGCTATTGTTACTGTAATGTCACAGGGATATGATCATCTGCTTAAAACTGCAGTGCCTAGGCACATAAAAATGAGAGACTGTGGGATAACTTTACCAGGGACTAAAAGCTCAGTTCATATTTACTCAGCTGTAGAAGGTGATTGTCCTGTAGGAATAGAGATTATGAATCAAGAGCTCCCGGCTTTGCTCACACAAAACAGCCAAACATTTATTTTAAACCATAGTCAGAAATACCATTGCAGCAAAACTTTAATTACCTAACACCCTCTTCTCCAATATAATCCGTATATAACCATCTCCCCCCATGGAAGAAGCCTGAGAGGGGATATTCACACCTTTCCAGTGGCTTTAATGGTGTTTGGTGCAAATTTTAACTTAATTCATTTCCTTTTTAGTTCCACAGTTAACTATAAATGTCATTAAACCTCTAGGCCTGATTATGGAAGTATTTGTGGACAACAATCATATTTTAATTTATGAAAGATCCAAAGAAAAATAGGAGAACAAAACAATCACATAAGCAGAGGGAAAAAACAGAATTAATGTGCTCATGGTTCTTCCCTGCTGGGAATGTTACCCTCCCCTGATCTTGGCCTCTCTGGTACATAAATACCCACATACTTCCGGCAAGGATGCCTCTTTTTAGGATGTCTTCCTTTCGTTCCTGCCAACCTGGGAACTCCCTTAGTCATCCTCTCTACCCTCTGACCCACACTTCCATTGCCAGGGGAGTCCCAGGGCAGAGTCTAGCTGCTCCTTCCTTGTATTCCAGTTACATCCTGACACCCTGCTGCCCTGAGCTGCTCATTTCCCGCCTCTTATTTCATTACAACACATCAACATCAGGCAGTTGACAATATCTTTTTCTCCTCTTATATTTACCTGCCTCTTATTTTCCTATGGTCAGGCAAGTTTTGCAGCGGAGTTGAAGTTAAGGGTGAGAGCCAACAGAGGTAGTTTGCATTCAGAGAAATGCACACATGCAGCTTAGAAGATCCAAAACATTAAGACTTTCAGCTTCCAGATAACTGTCACAAACTCCATTTGCTAAAGCTTATGCCCTTTATTTATAAAGCTCCTCGGTCTTCAATCAGAATCTATTTCTTTTATTATACACAATTATAAATTAATTAATGTAGCTCCAGAGGAGGATGCTACTAGACACAATCACAAAGGTTAAAAAAAAAAAAAAAGCCAAAACTAATAACCTGTTAGTTGAAAGAAGAGTCAGAAAATGTGCTGAAAAACACCTAAAGGTCAACACAAACTAAGCAGAAACATAGAATCATTTAACGCAGGAGCATCATTCTGTGTCAGACCATGCAAGCATCACTGATGTCTGGAGTAACAGGATAATGTATGCATGTAAAGATGGCCCTGAGTCATCAAGAAAATGTTTGTTATGCTCAATACCAGTCTGGTTAAGTAAGAAATGAAGTAATGCATTTTAGGAATATTTCTGTCAAAATGGTTAACATTAAATATCTGGGCGTATACTAAGGAGATGAGCCTTAGTTATTTGGAATGCCAATTATGTTAGGACCCGCTCCCCATTCCCCAGCGACACCAGATAAACAGGACAGTGTCATAGAGAGGGGTGAATAGTTTTCCACAGCCACTTTGTTTGTGGTCTCCCGACTTCTATGTTGTTGTTTATTCATGGGGTTTTCCTTCCCTTTTCTTTGGTTTCAGATGCGAGTGTCTCTCTGGCTTATGTGGTTTCCCCGTGTGTGAGGTGGGATCCACTCCCCGCATAGTCTCTCGTGGAGATGGGACACCTGGAAAGTGCTGTGATGTCTTTGAATGTGTTAATGGTACGTGGGGTTTCTCTTGTTCTCAGAGAGTGTACATTTGTGCAGGAGGAGGAGGGAGGGTTCAATCTAGCTGTTTCTGTCTTTTAAAAGGCAGAGAATATACTCAGGGACTTGATGAAACTCAGAAAGAATATTTGTTTAAGATCCCACTAGGCAGTAGAGAAAGTTAGGAAAGAAATCATCATTCCATTCGTTAGAAGGAGCATTTTGGAAGTGTAATCACAGACTGCATGTAGCCATCATATTCTGCTGTGTTTTAGTAGTTCAGAAATTTTAGGATTGCAAGAAAAGGATCATGGAAAATGTGGTCGTATCCCTCCTATCATTCAAGATCTCATTGCATTATTGTCAGAGGTAATCTTTGTAACTAACACCACATTGGAGTGTCCACAATTTGAAAGAGAAAAGACACTGTTCCTCTAGTTTAGCATTTTCCTACTTAGAGGAAACACCTCTGGCCATTACTTGGTCAGTAGTATTGGCCTAGTTGGGGCTGGAACCTTGTGGACCAGAAAAACGATCCTTCAGTCATAAGATTACTTCAGATAGAATCCACCTTTCTCCCTTGGTGTGTGATGACTTGGCGTTTATTGAATTTAGATGCTAGAAGGGAGGAGAGCCTAAAACATGTCCCTCCATCAGAATTTTCAGAAGAAAAACAAAGAATAAACTCAAGCAAGTGAAATGTCCGTAATTTTAGAGGACGTTATTTAGTCAACACCTAGACACACAAGGAAAATGATTTTGGATTTGGACAAATATAACAAAATTACGCATATAGAAGCGTCCATATTTGCCGTCTACAAGAAATCGGGGTTCAGAAGATTTTCTGCCCTCCTCCCAAGTTGCCCCTCCCCCACAAGGCAGGGTTATATTAAAGTCCAGACCTGTTTCACCGAGTCCTGTAGTTTTTAGTCCAGTGGCTGCATATTTTGTTTTGTTTTGCTTTGCTTTGCTTTGAAGAAACACTTGTAGTATGGCTTTGTGGTTAAAAAAGAACATAGATTACAACTAAATGACTTCAGTTTGAAAACTAATTCCTCCACTTAGTAGCTGTGTAACTTTGGGCATCCCTTGGTCTCCCTGGGCCTCAGTTGCCACGTCTGTCGAATGGAGTGAATAACAGTAAATTAAATGAGGTTTTATATGTGAAGCACTTGAAATTGTGCCTCAAGAGCAAATAGTCTTTATAATTTTGTGTGCCCACCTCCTGTTCATATCCAAAGATGCTGTTCTGGACATTGCAGGGGGATGGAGAAGGTGAGGGGAGGCTCCTGACTTAAAGACCTTTATAAATACAGGCATGCAGGGAGAGGTGCAGGAAAAGTTCCACATGCATACATCTCTTCTCAGTGCTTCTCCCCACCCGTATTATTATCCGGCCGGTAGTAATGTCTGTTAACCACCAGCAAATGGCCAAGCCTCTGGTACTGCTGAAGTTAGTTGATTGTAGGTGACATTTTGTGAATATTTAACTTGTACCATTGAGACAGAAATAGTTGGTCCTTGTCCTGGGCTCCCAGCATCTCAGATGTGCTTCCTTCCAGTATTCATCCCTCTGCATGTCTGTCTCTCATGCTAGAATCTGAACTGCCAGAGAACAGAGAATCTATCCTTGTGTCTGTGTTATTAGCACATCGCCTGCCTCTCAGAGTACACCCAGGTTCTGATGGGTAGTTGGGTGGGTGAGTGAGCAAGTGATCTGATTCATATCATCTTAGTTCCCTCTAGAGTGGCTGTTAATTATCAGCCCATAGAGGGCTTACTTTGTGGGAATTCGCCATCTTTTACTGCCCTACACTTTAATCTTAGGTCTCTTGTCCCCAGGAAATATCACCTCTAGTAATACAGTTTGCCATTGTATCCTCTGGGTGAGGAAGAGGAGTGCCTTTCTTCTTTCCTTGCTTCTTGATTATAGAAACCCAAGTGTCATGACTTTCTCATCAGGACATTAACTTTACATCTCTCCCCAGTGTGATACGGTTTGGACAGTTGATAACTGCCCCCCGCCCCCTCAGTGCCCTTGCCCCCATTTATAGAGCCCTGACTTCAGGAACAGGACTTGCCTTCAGCTGTGCAAAAATGTTGAGATAACAAAGCAGTCACAGGCTTTCTGGTGTTTGCCTCTTTCTTGCCACCATAAATTGGTTGGGTGATCTTTGCTTTATTTCGTGTCCTGCTACAGTGTGTCTATTTCTATATTAGTCATTCAATTGTAGATGAGACTAGAAACTACAGTCCTCTGAGGATTCAAAATCCCACAGAACAGTGTTTATGGAATTCTGTTTCAAAGCCTGTATTTCACTTTTTTTGTCATATACATACACACATACACACACCTCCCCTCCACACATACACATATTCATATGTAAGTGTATGTGTTTGTTTATTTGGCAACTGGTGCCCTGGGAAAATCTTTCTGTTGTCATAAGGTCACCATTAGAGGATATTACATATCAAAAATTCATTATCATTGCCCAGACGCGCAGAGGTCTATTTTATATATACATATTTTTAAAAGCCATATATATATATATGGCTTTTTAAAAAATATATATATAGAAAGCCTTGCTTATGCACAAAGGCTTTGAGGCAACTTTACACTGAGAACAGATACAGTAACATAGTGGTAAAATATTAATGAGAAAAGAGAATCAGAACCGTAGAGTTGTATGTAAAAGTTGAAAATGAAAAGCAAAAAGAAAGTGCCTACAGGTATGCAGGCCATAGCATCTGTCTATTTAATTGTTGGAGTTAAACGTCAAGTTAGGCCCCCAGCGTCCTGGCCATCAAAGTGAAAAAGGAGATAGAATCAGATCTGCAGTTCTTATTTTTTGAGACAAGAAGCCTGCTGAACAGGGCAACCCTCTGTTCATATGGAAGCTTGAAAAGAGAGCGCTGGATGACACAGTAGATCCTATCCTTAGTTGCTTTAATCCCTTAAATGCGGAAACAGATTTCCTCTGGCTACTCTTCTCAATAAAAAACAAAAGCAAAATATTAAAATACACCTCAGCGAAGGCAGTTTTCAGAGGTGAGTTTGACACCCGGCTGGAACCTGGGTGCTTAGAGGACTATTTATTGATTTTGAGAAACCCCCAAACATGTAGGAAGATGTAGGAATAGATCTGGGAACCCCAGTTCAGGAGACAGTGGGTTGCATGTTAACTAACCTCATGTGCAGAAACAGAGATTGCCTGCCAGCACTCAGCTCCTAAGCTGCCATCCAGGTGATCCACATGCTTACATTATTTTTTTTAAGATAAGCGTTATAGTGAACACAGAAGGTTAAAAAATATTCACAGAGAATTCAAGAACTCTTGAGTTTTGAAAGCATTAGCCTAGATGAATAGATGGAAAGAGGATTCTCCATAAATATTTGTTCTCTTTTCTGTTGGGTTTGGTTTTATTTTGGGGGAGAGGATGGGAGAGTTGCCCATCGGATTGTTATGGTCTGTGACTGAGGGCTGAAAGGAGGACCTGTGAGGTATTGGTTGAATGAGAACCCTGTTGTTTAGAAACCAAAGGAACAGGTGGGTATGACTGAGCTCCTTTTGTGTAAACTTAGAAGACATCAGTATCATCCCCTAGAAGTATGACCTCCACAGCAGTGTTGAATAATCCCAGGTCTTCTTCAAGAAACAGTTCTGTGTCTGCTCCTGCCCATAAGCAAAACTTTTGTCATCAGTCAGCTGGATCTGAGTGATGGCCTCTACTTTTAGATGGACATGTGTTCTCTATTTGGTTACAGTACACCCTATTGCCTTACACTGGCCCAGCTCGCTCATTTCTAGAGGCATTTGGGTTTGAATAGGGAAGTCATCCACGTACCGAATATGGAAACAGTCATTTGGTTGCTTAGATATGATCAGCTGTCCAATGTACATGCACAAAAATCCAAACTAGAACGTCATGGTTTGAGTGTTGTAGCCACTAACTGACTCTTCCAGCATCAGACACACTAACACGTCAAATCCGTCAGTCACAGGAGAGCCATACCTAAAGTCAGCTTGCTCCTCATGTAAAATTTAGGCCTAGAAAACTAAGACCTGCAGTTTGTTAAGAAAATTAGTACAAAAACTTCTAATGATAACCCATTGTCTGTTTAGCAATAATACTCAGTAATATTTCTAGGGACATAATGTCTACTTCTACAGTGATGGAGAGAATATGGCACTTTGAAAGAAATATGCCACTCATTATGCATTTATTGAGCATCTATTGTGTTCCTGGGGTCTTATCAAGCTAATTTTGCTTAACAGTGATACAGTCTTTTGCAGTCCTATTTTGTAAGTATTGTTCCCCTTCCCTTATGCTGAAGTAGTATCTGCCTGGTATTCTCTAGCACACACACCCTGCTTCCCCCCCCCCCCCATAGAAAAGGTGTTTTCCTCCTTCAGCTCTCTGGAAGCTCATGTACCCTGTCTTTGTGATTACATCAGTTTGTCGCTGATTTATGGAGAAATTTTCAGACATTTCTCTTCTGTCATACAGTTGTCTCTCTTTTGACTTCTTAAGTCTGCCTACTTGCTTCCTATACAGCTTACCCCCAGTGAAAGGAGACCAGAGGCAAGACACTAGCCATTTCCTACTGAGATATTAAAGAGAAAAAGCAACAGAAGTATACCTATTTGGATTTTTTCTCCATTTTCACATTTGATGTGAAGTTCTACATTTTAGTCTTTTCCTTTGCTAAAATTATATACCTATCACCGTCTGCCAATCAGTGTAATTTGGCAGGCAGTAGAAGCTATTAACAGTCTATAAGGTTCTTTTTCAGGAGTTCTGGAATATGTTAAAGAGGGAAGAGAGTATTCCAGAACTGAGAAACATAAAATTTAATTGAACAGACACAAAAAACGTGCAGAAATACCTAAAAAGACACTTTTGTGCATCTCAATGCATATGCACTTTTATGCATTGATAAGTACAAGTTACACAGTAAATTATTTTATTTGTAATATTATTCTTTTCTCTGTCCATGGAAAATGTCCTCTTACAGAGGTAGTGGTAAACTCCATAGGGTTCTAAGATTCACATGTATCCCCAGCAGGTGAAGAAGTAATTGCTCCTCAAAGACCACTGCCAGCCATTTTTATCATGCACCTTTCTGAAGAGCTTCTATAAATTTGTCTCGGCATCAAATAGGGATTGCATTATGTCGTGTGATTTTTTTTTTTTAATCCTAAAGAATCGATTGTGTTTTCAAGGCTGTGTTTTCTGGGACTCTCCATCTCTCTAAATTCCATTCCCTTGCTCTCTGTGCCTTAGCTAGTGAAATGGAACTCTTGTCAATCCCATCCCCTCCCACTCATGTTTCTGCACAACCCACCGTAAAAGCGAGTTCATCTGGAGCTGCTTTATTCATAACCACAGCCTTCCCTTCTCACTCCTTCAAATCTCACACCAAGATTTGTGGCTTCACCCAGATGGTAGCTGTGGTTGATTAAGGCAAATAAGTATTGATAATTAATATTAATTGGTTTCTAAAATACTTTTTTTTCTTCAGTTTGAATGGAAGCTCAGCATTTTGTTAGAATGCAGTATTTTGCCTCCTTCCACAGCATGCAAATTTGATTGATAAAAAGCACTCCATTTTCTACACTTTAGAACTTGTGGTCCAGCTGCCCAGTTCAGTATGTTAGCTAAAAGTATAATAAATTCTGAGCTGTAATAAGATGATTCTTTCTGACATGAATTTTCTGAAAAAAGAAATAGTATATCCAGCCAACACTAGGGAAGAGGTTCAGACATGCACATTTACTGCCTGTGTAAATATATACACACAGCTCATCTCACACTAGTTATGTGACTTTAGGCAAGTTACCTGATCTCCTTAAATTTCATTTTCCTCATTGAAGAAGTGGCTATTAATATTTGTTCTGTCTTCTTGACAGGATTGTTATAAAATCAAATGAGAAAGTACTTGTTTGTCCAAGTACAAAGCAAATGTAAATATACTCAAATTAAAATGCAGTGAAAGTCTCAAATATTTCAAATATCCAAGGTGACATGGAGAAATGACGTTAGGGCAGAGGAGCCCATGAGAGTTGTGTGTATCATGAACTG
Source organism: Mesoplodon densirostris (assembly GCF_025265405.1). Taxonomy (NCBI): domain Eukaryota; kingdom Metazoa; phylum Chordata; class Mammalia; order Artiodactyla; family Ziphiidae; genus Mesoplodon; species Mesoplodon densirostris. The sequence continues at coordinate 29,315,487 of NC_082674.1, forward strand.
GTTTTTCCCATCTTATTAAACAGGGTGCATTAGCTCAGGAGAACTTTCTTTAGCTTGGAAGTACTTTTATTTTACCAGCTTTATTGAGACACATACCATGCACTTCACCAAGTGAAGTTGCACAATTCACTGTTTTTAATGTATTCACAGAATTGTTTGATCCTCACAATCAATTTTAGAACACTTATGTCAATCCCCCCAAAATTCCCAAACTCATTAACAGTCACTCCCCATTTCCCCCAAACCCTCCAGTACTAGGCAACCACTAATCTACTTTCTGTCTCTATACATGTATCTATTATGGACATTTCATATAAATAGAATCATACAATATGTGGTATTTTTTGACTGGCTTCTTTCACTTAGCATAATGTTCCCCAGGTTCATTTATGTTTTAGTATATATCAGAATTTCATTCCTTTTTTATGGCCAAGAAATATTTCATTACATGGATATACCACATTTTGTTTATTCATACGTCAGTTGATAGATGTTTAGTTTTCAGTTTTTTTTGGTTATTATGAATAGCACTGCTATAAACATTTGTGTACAAGTTTTTATGTGGATAGATGTTTTCATTTCTCTTGGATAAGGTTATACCTGAGAGTAGAATTGCTGGATCCTCCGGTAACTCTGTGTTTCATATACACCCTCACCCGCGATGTATGAGAGTTTCGGTTTCTCCACATCCTTGTCAGCATTTGTTATTATCTATATGTTTTTCATTTTAGCCATCCTAGGATATGAAGTGATGTCTCATTGTGGCTTTGATTTGTATTCCCTTAATAAGTAATGATGTTAAGCATCTTTTCATCTGCTTCTTGGCCATTTCTGTATCTTATTTGGAGAAATTTCTATTCAAATATTTGCTATTTTTCAATTGGGTTGTTTTTATTGTTGTTCTTTATATATTCTGATACAAGTCCTTTATCAGATATTTACAAATATTTTTTAATCTGTGGGTTATCTTTTTCTTTCTTTATGGTGTTCTTTGAGGCACAAAAGTAGATGAAGTCCAGTTTAACTATCTGTTGCTTATGCTTTTGGTGTCGTATCTAAGAAACCATTGCCTAATCACAAAGTCTAAAAGATTTACTCCTGTTATCTTCTAAGAGCTCTGTAGTTGTAGCTATTACATTTAGATCATAGTTCTGTAATTCATTTTGAGTTATTTTTTGTATATGGTATGATAGTGGTCCATTGTTATTCTTTTGCATGTGGATATCCAGTTGCTCCAGCACCCTTTGTTGAAAAGACTATTCTTTCCCTCAATGAATTATCCTGGCACCCTGTTAAAAATCACTAAATATGAGGGTTTGTTCCTGAACTCTTAATCAATTCCACTGAACTGTATATTTATCTGATGTCAGTACTACAGTGTCTTGATTACTGTAGCATTGTAGTATGTCTTGAAATCAGAAAGTTTGAGTCCTCTAGCTTTGTTCTTCTTTTCAAGGTTGTTTTGGCAGTTCTGGGTTCCTCACATTCCCATATGAGTTTTAGCATTGGCTTGTCAGTTTTACAAAAGAACCAAGTAGGATTTTGATAGAGATTGCAATGAAAATATAGATCAATTTGGGGAATATTTTCACCTTAACAATATTATCTTTCAGTCCATGAACATGGAATATATTTTCATTTATTTAGGCCTTCTTTACTTTCTTTGAACAATGTTTTTTAGTTTTTAAAGTACAAGTTTTGTGCTTCATTTATTAAATTTATTACTAAATATTTTATTCTTTTTAATGCTACTGTGAATGGAATTTTTTTAAACTTCATTTTCAGATTGTTCTTTGCTAGTGTGTAGATATACAATTTATTTGAGTTGCAGTTGTACCCTGAAATCTTGCCGAACTTTTTGTTCACTAGTTTTTTAGTAGATTCTTTAGAACCTTTTAAAATTCAAGATCATGTCATCTGCAAGTAGAGAGAGTTTTCCTACTTACTTTCTCATATGGGTGATTTTTTTTTTAAATTTATTTCTTTTGGGGTGTGTTGGGTCTTTGTTGCTGCACGCAGGCTTTCTCTAGTTGCAGCGAGCAGGGGCTACTCTTCGTTGTGGTGCGCAGGCTTCTCATTGCGGTGGCTTCTCGTTGCAGAGCACGGACTCTAGGCACGTGGACTTCAGTAGTTGTGGCTCGTGGGCTCTAGAGCGCAGGCTCAGTAGTTGTGGCACACGGGCTTAGTTGCTCCACGGCATATAGGATCTTCCCGGACCAGGGATCGAACCCATGTCCCCTGCATTGGCAGGCGGATTCTTAACCACTGCCCCACCAGGGAAGCCCATGTGCTTTTTATGTCTTTTTGTTGCCTAAGTGCCCTGGCTGCAGCCTCCAGTACAAAGTTGAATCGAAGTGGTGAGAGTGAACATCGTTCTCTTGTTCCTGATTTAAAGGGAAAAGCATTCACCCTTTCACTATTAAGTATGATGTTAGCTGTGGGTTTTTCATAGATGCCACTTATCAAGCTGCTGTTTAACAACTTCCACTCCTAAGTTATTGAATGTTTTTATCATGAAAGGGTGTTGAATTCTGTCAAATATCTTTTCTATGTCTACTGAGATTATCCTGTGTTTTTTTTCCTTTATTCTATAGACATGCTGTATTACATTAATTGATTTTTGGATGTTAAACCAACCTTGCATTCTTGGAATAAATCCCACTTGGTATATAATCTTTTTTATATGTTGCTGGATTCAGTCAGCTAGTTTTTTTTTTTTTTTTGAGGATTTTTTATGTCTGTATTTATAAGAGATAGTTTTCTTTTTCTTGTGATGTCTTTGTCTGGTGGGAGTTCTTTTAAGTCAACCAAAATTAGAGCTAAGAAATGGATTTAGGGAGAGTGTTTTAGGGCAGAGAAACAATTTAAAATCATTGGTGTCATTATGAGAATTGTTAAGTGCAGGGCTTTGAGTCCTTAGCAGAACATAGCCTTGAAACACAATGGAAGGAGTACAAGGTTTTAGTTGAAGAGCTACTGTTTTTGCTTCTATCATTTGCTAAATGTGTGACTTTGAGCAAATTACCCAGGATTTCCTCACTTCTGCACTCAGGATAAGTATTTCTACATCAGACCTTTGTTATTGGGATTAAGTGAGGTAATGCATGTAGAAAGTGTTTTTTTTAAAGGCCAAGCACTATTATAATTACAGATTATTAAACAGGATAGAAAAAAGAATTTAGGAGAAAACACTGGAGAAACAGAAGAACATAACCTCTTAAAAGGCCTAAATAAATTTTTTGAGGCAGAACAAAACCTAATGTGGAGGCAGGATCATTTACTTGAGGGTAGAGAATGATTTAACAAAACAAACGTTTTGTTTAACAAAAAATCTTTTTAAAGCACAAGTCAGAAATGTGTTTCATGGTCACATGGTTACTTTTATTTGGGATAAGGGGGCGCCAGTATAGATTTTACTAAGAGGAATTTCGATTCCTTGGTATAATGAGAATAGTGATGTGTTTCATTTATTTTATTCTACTTTACTTTGCATTGCTTTGTTGCTTCTGTTGTAAAAAATTATATTGAGTGTAGTAAATTTCCATCAAGTTTTAACCAGCTGTCAGACAGTATTTTCTAGAGGCTGTTTGAAAAATATGAAAGGACACCACTCGGAAATGACTTTGAATCTGCCTTGTTTGTTTTAACTCCTTTAGAAACAAAGCCAGCCTGTGTATTCAACAACGTGGAGTATGGTGATGGGGATATGTTTCGAATGGACAACTGTCGGTTCTGTCGATGCCAAGGGGGTGTTTCCATCTGCTTCACCGCCCAGTGTGGTGAGCTGAACTGCGAGAGATACTATGTGCCCGAAGGGGAGTGCTGCCCTGTGTGTGAAGGTAAGGACAGGTGCCAGTCAGAGAATAAGAAGAGACATGGTTTAGGGACTTAATATCAAAATTGACCTACTTCAGTCTCACTCCAAAATAGAGGAAGATTGAAGAAGTTTCCGTTTTTTGTCACTGTGGTCTACCTTTTAGGACTTCGATAATGCTAGATAGACTGTGTGAAACTGTCAGTACTTCCCTGAGGGAAGTTACACGCTGGGTGTAGACAGTGGTCACCTGTTTCCACAGATGGACATGAGGTTTCCTGGAGCTGCTTTCTGTTCCTCCTCTGTGGTTCCAGCAGTTCCTTGGCAAGTCCTGGGACTTGCTCTCCATCCTGACATCAGAATTCCACCCACCCTGCTCCCCTCAGATTGCTCAGCCAGGACAGGGCTGCCCTAGTCACTGACCACCTTAGCCAGTCAGCTCAGAGAGGAACCGACCCTGCTTCCTTTCTGATACCCATGCCAGTCCAGGTGAGAGCAGGGCTCCCCGTCCTTTGAAAATGTGTGGTGGTGAGAGTGGGGTCATGGTGTGGCATGGTGGTGACACCAGGGCAAGGCCCAGACAAATGTCCACTGTGGCCCTGGGCAGAAGGATCCCCAGGGCCTGCTTTCTCTTTATTCCCCTTTTACCTCCAAGAAATAATGGGTCCATGTTCCTCCAACAGGCTCGACCCTCCTGTCTGTCCTATGCAGAAATAATAAACATTTCAGAATGATAACTCTGAATATCATATACTATAATCCACACATTTTAAGGCTCAGGATAATCAGAAAAGTAGTCACTTGTCTGAGTTTCCAGTGAAGCCAGGAACAGTGACTGCCAGACTGTGGCTCTGGTCTAACTGCACTACACTGTTTCCCCAGAAAGGAGGATCACGTGAGCTTTCTTGTCCTGCCCGGACCACAGACCTTCAGTCTGGAGTCAGGCACATCCGTCTCATGTCTGACACTCACCCTGCCCTTACCTCCACACGTGAAGTGGGAGGACAGAATTTCATGCCATGTTCCATAACTTTTTCTGTTTTCTAAATCCATTGCTTTTCAATATTTGAGCTGTGTTTACCACATAATACTGAAGATATGAAATTGCTTAGAGTATGCAAACTACATTCCTAACATTGAACAGTGGTTCATAACAGGGAGGCCATCTTCCCTGTTAGAAATTATTTTTGCTAACATAGAAGAAAGGTGGTTCACTTTTTGTGTGTGTGTGTGTGTGTGTGTGTGTGTGGTACGCAGGCCTCTCCCGTTGCGGAGCCCAGGCTCCGGATGCACAGGCCCAGCGGCCATGGCTTACGGGCCCAGCCGCTCCGCGGCATGTGGGATCTTCCCGGACCGGGGCACAAACCTGTATCCCCTGCATCGGCAGGCGGACTCTCAACCACTGCGCCAACAGGGAAGCCCAGGTGGTTCACTTTTTAGGTGTCATCAGGGATTTTAAGAAAGTCACATCAAACTTTTAACCTTCCCAATTGATTTGTTCCCTAGGTACTACCCCCGGTGTGTAATAGTCTCTGAAACTATGTAGCAGTTGGTCATGTAAAAACATAGATATGGACCTCTGTGTAATAATCATCATGAGTTGTCTGGTCATAGATCCGGTTATGTCTCACTTCCTGGAATTCAGGTCCAGGCTCAAAGTAGAAATGAAGTATGCAGTGTAATATTTTTTATAAAGAAATTTTACAAAGTCTTATCTAGCTCAGGTCTCTTGGCTGCTTGCATCCCTGGCAGACTGCCCTTCTGAAGCTGTGACTGCGTGGCTTTCAGTTTGGGCCTCTCACTCTCTTGTGAGGCCCTACTACCTCTTTGGAATAGAGGACCAAACTCGGAACTGCCTGGACTTTGCTTCCAGCACAGCAGCACTTGCTTCTTGAGGCCAGATTTTATGTTTCTGAAAAAGAACATTGAGTGATTTATCTAGTTGCTTTCATTTATAAGGATATTTGGGGATTTTTTTATTTATGTGCTTGTCAGCAACCTCAGAAAACTTTTTTACACTATCCTTGGCTACCTGCGTTCCCCAGCCTCAGCTGCTGCTTGACTGCTCAGCTTGGGGGAGAAAAATGGCGTAGGTTCACAGCTTTCCCTCCAGGGCACAAGCAGTGCCATGTATGGTTTAGAGAAGCTGTGTCAGTCCTGTCCTGAATAAAGCCACAGCAGGGAACTGTATACACCTCTCTGTGCCTCCAGGCACCATGAGATAGACTTCAGTTAGTCCTAGAAATAACAGGCTCACTGTAAGTTAGATGGGGCATTCTTCTTTCCACTTTACAGGAGGTAAAATGGAGGTGTAGTAAACATTTCAGTTGACAACTCTGAAGGCATCATCAGAGCCTAAAATGGATCAGCATTTTTTTCTCATGACCAACCCACAGCTCCATCCACGAAGTTTTGCACCTTTATGAAATGATAACACCTGCACATTGGTTTTTATGCCTCAGATCCCCTGCCCTGTGTGCCGTGTCAGGATGGGTGGACAGAAATTCAGCATGACAGCTGCTTTTGCATGTCCCCCTAGAGACACCTCCTGCGGCCCTGAGCTTCTGCTGAGCACAGCTGGAAAAGAACTGCCGATGACGAGAACCTGGGGAAAAAATGTCTCTAGGTGCAGGCAGAGATAAGATGTAGAATGCCCTCAGTCTTACTCTGAACTCACGTTTTAATTTAGATCCCGTGTATCCTTTCAATAATCCCGCTGGCTGCTATGCCAATGGTCAGATCCGTGCCCACGGGGACCGGTGGCGGGAGGACGACTGCACGTTCTGCCAGTGCATCAACGGAGAACCCCACTGTGTCGCGACGGCCTGCGGACAGAGCTGCATGAACCCTGTCAAAGTGCCTGGGGAGTGTTGCCCTGTGTGTGAAGGTAACCCTTGTCGATTCTAACGAGCCCCTGGCGAATATCTCGTGTTGGATAAGCTTCTACCCGTGTGTGCTTGCTTGTTTTCTGTTTCCTCAGGCATAATGTCTGCTTCATGCTGTTACCAGTTGCAGATGAATTTATTATACAGCCCAAACTAATCATTTGGGGGAGATGTTACACATTTACAGTGAGAATAGTGTGGTCTTTATTTTGCCACTGCAGATAATGCTTATCTGAATACTTTACAGTCAAGGAATATATACATTTTAATTCAGTTCACCGCAAGCCTGATTAACATCCAAAGGTCAACACAATGAAATGAAATGAAATTGGAAATAAGACCCATGACTCAAAGCATAGCTTGTTCAACTTGTAATGCTTCCATAAGCCCAAGAGTCCTGGCAGCTAGAAGAAAAACCTGGAGCCATCAAAGGTGGTTTTCACTGCCTGGAGTCCGCACCCTGAGCATCCATTCTGCTTCTAATATCACAATGGCTGTGGCTTTGCAGTTCCTTTTGGGCTTTTTCTTATGTCTTGGTTACCTGCATTCACTACCTCTCTTCCTGTTTAATGGAGAGAGCCTGAGATATCCTGGACTAGTCTTTCCATCCCAACCGCTATTCCAGGCCATTTCCCCCATCCTGGGAAGATTCTTTGCATACTTACTAAAGTCAGCCTTAATCCTTGATCCATGTCTGTTAGTACAAACAAGAGATTGAATATCTATACTGACAGTTCCAGTAGAGAGTGTCCGTCATTAAGAAGCACATTTGCATAGTGAAATGAACTAAAGTGGGTCAAAAATTAGTCCTTGTGGAAGATGGATCCTTCTAGAATTTTTTAAAACAGCTATTAAGGCACTGACAGGTCTTTTCAGAAATTCAGTCAAGTAGACTGAGTCCTCTGTAAAGAAGTCTTTTTGCTTCTACCGAAATTTTAATCAACTCAGACTTCCGAGTTTGCCTGACTGGCTTCATTAACTTCTGAGGGGTTAGAATTATTAAAGACCTTAAAAATCATATAAAAATTTAAGCTGGAGGATTCTGGTTCTATTGACATCACCAATTCCCTCACCATTACTCTACTCAGAATGCAGCTGCCACACTCCAAAACTTTATAGCTTCCAGATGACCAATTTTGTGGAAATCACCCACCCACCTCGCACATATACTCCTCCTATCCCCTGAAGGCAGCGTTTCAGTGCTGGAAAAAGGAGTGTGCAATAATATGTTTGATGATGTATGGTCAGCTTTACAAGGAAAGATGCCCTGCTGAAGCAGATAAAGATGGGAATATCTATCCCTAAGAATTAGGGGCAATCTGTCATTGGTTTGAAATATTTAAGTATATGTATGTGCATGGTAATGTAAGAAGAATTAAAAACATATATATATAATCCAGTAAACAGTAACCCTTTAACTTCATGAGTCTTGAGTCTAGATTGAAAATAAGACTTTGAAAAACTTGTTAAAAAAAATAGGGCCTTTTTTTTTAAAAGTAAGAAAGGCAAATCCTTTGCCCTCATTTTTGGCCGTCATTAGCATATCCATTGTGGTGAGTAGAGAAGGGAAGCGGTTGGTGAATAGACAAAAATATATATTATATGTATGAGAAACTGATTTAGTCTTATGTCATATAGATGTTTGGGTAGGAGGTAGATGTTAGTTTGATCACTTAGAGTTTGGTCTCTGCAACATCTGGGTCATGTTGTAATCTTACCTTCCACTGTTTGAGAAAAGAGTGACAGTTTGGGTCAGCCATTAATTCCAAAAAATTTATTAAGAACCTTCCGTAATCCAGATACCACATCGGACACAAAGCTAAATAAAGGACAACTCCTAGTAAACTTCAAAGAAACTATTTAGGCTGTTTTAAAATTAAACCAGGAAAAACAGACTCTCTGCATTCAGGTGCTGTGGGGTAAGTGTTTTTTATTTGTACCTGATTTCATTTGATCCTCACATCAACACTCTGCCAAAGGCCTTACTATACCATTTTAAAGATGAAGAAATTAGGGTTTAGAGAGATTTAGATAGTTTTTCCCAAGGTCAGTTGCCAATATATGGCTGAGCTGGGTTCAACTGAAGTCTGTCAGATTCAACTACATTTTTGTCTGCTTCCTCTGCTCCCAGGGATCATCTCAGTTTCCTCCTGCCCCTATTTCTAGTTCCCTTATATCTCTCTTCATCTCTGGCTTTTGGCCCTGTGTTGGGACACACAGGAGTTTGATGACAGGGGAGGAGATCCTTTGCAGTTTGACAACTACTTCAGGTGTTTTTGATGTGATCTCCCACCTGCCCTCTCCCCTGAATTTGAGGACCTTGGGGGAAGGATGCCTTTGAGACTCATCCTCGATTTGCTTCTCAGGCCTCACATTCAGGTTGTCTCCTTCTCTTCACCAGACTCGGCATCTTTATTCCAAGCTGTTAGGCTCTGCTGGTCTCAGCCTTGCAGAAGGTCCCATTGTTTAGTTCTCAGAGAACTAATTTATCTTCTGTTTCTTCTTTTTGTTTTAAAGTCAGTTAAGTAATAAGTTTCACATAAGACTGCGTTTACTCTCCAGCGACACCCTCATTTTAAGATGTGTTCAGAAGACAAAAGATGCTTTTGGCATGGGGATAAAAAAACAGTGTACAGCTTAGGATAATGATCGTAAAAGTTATTATCTATGAATAATATTGTAATAAACTTATTTATTAATAATAATAAACTTACAAAATAATGCAAGGCAGTTAAATCTTATTGCTTAGTTTTCAGGATCCAAGAAAGACTCTGGAAGTATTCAAAAATATTTTTCTCAGCTGTTATTCAATAGCCTATTTAAATAGAATTTCAAGTGAGTTCTGAAGGGCCAAAGGATTAGACAAAATAAGAAAAAAGCAAGGCATTGTTGTGTAATAAATAATCAGCCAGAATTATTTGGAGGAAACAGAAAGACTGGTATTTATGCAGTTTATACGCAGTAAATTACTCTGTGCACAATTGCATAACAAATGTTGGCTCTCACCCTTATTAGCTACAGTCCCAAGATACATAGTCAGAGTCTGAAATGTGATGAAAGGGACCCCACACAAGGATTGTAGGTTTAGATTCTTCCTAAATAAATTACTGCATCACCAAATATAGTGTGTTTGGACCTTCAGGGAGGAAGAACCTTGTTGTGACTGCTGTTGTTATTAGAGATACATACCTTCCAAATGACAACATCATGTGCTTGGTTACTCCTGGAGGACTGGGAATGTGAACCTGGGGGCCCTTAAAGACTGTGCTGTTACTTGACAGCTAACTCAATTCACAAGTACCTGAGTGCTGTTGAAATTGGCACTTAAGTACTCTCTTGATTAAGTCTTAGCAAGTTAGTGTCAAAACCCAATTCAGGTACACAGATAAGCCATCCCAGTCTGTAAGTCTATAGCTGATTGTATTCTTATGGTTTGTTCTGTTGGCTTTTCTCTACATCTCCTCTTGCTCATCAATTGCATTATTTTTATTTTCTGGCCCTTGTGAAAAGCTAGAATGGAAATAGCAGATAAAGCAGATAAAGTTTGCAGTTTAAACATCTACATGGGAGATATGTCCTTATTTTCTTACAAACTAAAAACAAAAAAAGAGGGCAGCAGAATTGTCTTCCTCGGCACCTAGCACCATTTGCATCATCTTATTTGTAGCCCTTAATGAGAGTAGCTGACGTTTCTTGCACACTGTGACTGTGAGCCAGGCCTCAGTGCTTTAAGGGCATCAGCCCATTTGATCCTCACAGCTACCCTGTTGTGCAGGTACTGCCATCCCAATTTATGACCACAGAACCCAAAGTTCAGAAGCCATGTAACTTGCCCAAGGGCCTACAGCTCGGAAGTGGCAGAGCAGTGTATCTCCAGAGCCCTGGCTCTGGACCCCTGCAAGGATACTGCCTCTGAGACAAAGTGCACGTATTGACCAGTAGCCTAAAAGCGGCTGCGTCCCCCATGAGGTAGGATTTACCATATGCTTTTGAATCCCTAAAACAGCACCTGTCATGTAAGTAGGTGCTCAGAAATGGTTAATGAATGGATGATGAGTGAGTGAGTTAGCGAAGGGGGAAAAGACTGGAGTAAGACAGCAGACCCCGACAGAGGGTTTCCTTAACCAGTGCTGTTAAAGGGGTCAGATGCTGACCTCTGGTGAACTGAAGAAAGATTAATGTATAAATGCTTCTATTTGAAAATGCACTTTGAGAACAGAAAGCAGAGTGTTACACGAAGTATGTTTGGCACACGGTGGGTCCAGACGCCTCCAGGTGAGTTGGACCAGTTAGCTTCAGGTTGACTGCTCACCCTCCTGATGAGCACTTAGCTCTCGACTCCTACACAGGGGCAGCCTTCCAAGACTGGTTTGTAAACTGTGGTTTATCCTCTCTCAGTTCAGCCCCTGAAGTCCAGAATCACAGAACTAAAGTGGGCCTTCTCCAGACCCTCCAAGGCTAATGCTCACTGTCACATTTAATGTGCTGCTTTTAAGACCTGCCCTGAGAATGTATAAGTGCCACTGCCTTGTTTTCAGCTAGACTTTTTTTTTTTTTTTAATATCACAGTTAGGTATTGAAAATAATTTGCTGGTTGATTTCCCAGTAATGCCAGGTATAAATCCTATCTAAGTTGATTCTTAATGTCAGAGGGACCCTAAGGACAGGGTGCCATTTTCCATGAAAAAAAAATCTGTTTGTTTTATAATTAAAAGTAAGATAAGGTGTTGGGGAGGGAAATACTGGCTGCATGATGGAATGACATGACCGTGATGATGCAACAAGAAAAATGCGGGATATGTGGACAAGTGTGAGGCCATCTCCACCTGATGCAGGAGATAAGAATTTCATCATCCCTGATTAGTCTTGATGTCAGACCTGATCTGCTGTCTCATATTGGGCTGTGGCTGGACCCTGCCCAGGTGGCCCCTGTGACCTGAGTGTTCTTTAGGCCCAGTATGTGCAGAGTCTCCAGCTGGGATGAGTTGATGGTTTTGATGACCCTGGGGATTTCAGGGCCAGCGCCACGAGTGTCACTTTTCAAGAACTAGAAACAACATCAGTAATATTTTACAAGGTAGCATTCAGTATTAGGATTTGAGTTGTTAGTAAATAAATTCCATGCTTGTGGTTGGGTACTTTCCAACCACAATGGGTACTTTCCTTTGTACTATTTCTGTTTCTCTGAAACAAAAGCAAAATCCATTTCCAAATTCACACAGCAAATAAAAGAGTTATTTGTAGATTGTCACAGCTGAGTAATGGGTATATGAGGATCCATCATATTACTCTATCTACTTCAGTATTTTAAAGATTTTTTCCATAATAAGAACTTCAAATGAAAGTTATCTGCAGAGTTATTGTCTGAAACTGAGCTGAGTTTCAGGCAGACCTCGTGATTCTGCTAACCTGGACTTAACCAACTCTTGAAGTAGAGGAATAAAAATTGACTCCCTGTCCATGGAGTCTTTCTAATTCTCTGGACTTAGGATGGAACGTGATAGCTGTGGCATCGACCATCTTCCTGCCAACTGGCTGTCTTGGATCCCTTACTTGGGAAATCCTGGTCCTACTTGGGACAGTGTTGAAGAGAGGACATGAGGCATTTCTTGACCTTGTGGATTTAATGAGCCACTTCAGCATCAGCTCACCCAGTAGATCATATGCTGTGGTCCTCTCCTCTAAAGAGCTAGAGATCTTTGAGCTGTGAAATAGACTGTCCTCCTCATCAATACTAATTTTATGGGAGCACTATATTCTTTCCATAAATTATGATATAGTTTGAATCAAGCCACCCTTCAAATGAGGTTTCTACTGGGCTGCTGGAAAAGTCTGTACCAGGCACATATCTGGGTGGGAATTCCTTGAAACAAGAAAATATGTTTCCAGCCCTGCCCATAATACTTCCTCACCAAATAGTATCTCAAACGATTAAGCTACTGCTTCTGTGGCAAGGAATCAAACATAGTTTGGCTGACCCCAGAGGCAGTGAAGTCAAAGATGCCACAGGGTCACATGATATTAATGTTCTGGTACGTAACAGGGATCAAAACTCAGTTTATGGGTGGTACTGCTTCAGTGCCATAGACTATGCTATTATTAGTAGGCCAAGAATAATAAAATATTCGTAATATTTCAAAGACTGTTAGGCATGTTGTTTCATCCTTTAACTCTAAGTGTCCTGGAAACTAGTTCCATAAATGGAAATTAAAATATAGCACAGTGTGTTTTTTGGCTTGTCCAAATAAGGTCATATGTGGGGTAACAAATGCATAGCAGATGACCATGTGTCAACCTAGGTGTCCTTTAACCTAAGCATCCAAAATTGTTCATGAATGAATTTCATAGTATTTTTGTTTTCTCTGGGGATTTAAAATATCTTTAGGTATTTCAAATAACATTAGAATGGTATGGTTCAGAGCTGATTCTGAAACACTTGATTAGAGAACCCTTTGCCTGTGATTTTCCAGCATTTGGCAGTCCCAGCTATTAAATATTTCCCTGTGGAAGTGGCCTGCAAGGGGCAGATTCCTCTTTATTTCCTCTGCTGTTTACTTCCCATACCTAAATGGGCATTACTGCCAGGAGTCTCATAATTTTCCTACTAAGATCATAATCGAATCTAATAGTTCAGACTTGGGCCTGCTAATTTTCATCTAATCAACAGAGGCAGGAAAACAGAGTCTGGAATGCCAGCTATGTGAATGAAAAATATTTAGTCATTCTTGAAATGATAGGAATGTTTTTCCAACAAGCTTAAATAAACACAATCTCTACTGAGACTGTGTTAAACTTTTTTTGGATAAGAGACAACTCTTAGGCAACCAAACAGAAGTTAATGAAGGTTATTAAGAGACATACCCTTCAGAAAAGGCCTATGGACATTAAAAAGAAAGATCCCATTTTCTTTAGGGTACAACCATTGACCAGAAGTAGCAGAATTGGTTTCCTTTTAGCTTTTGTCAACCTAGTAGAATTTAGCATTTTAACTGGTAATCACATTGTCTACGTTTTGAGAGATGTCCTGCTTCACTAGCCATGGCTTATTAGACCATCTTAGTTTAAAATTCTCATCTTCATCTCCTTCCACTGTTTGCCTCAATTCTAAGGAATGGATAGGTCTCAGCACACCTGTATTTAAAGCATCTGACAGCACTTTTTATATGAAGCTTGTTTATTTGTTCCCATCAATGCAAGGTCCAACTATAAAGTAGTGAAATTATTTTTAACATAATGAAATTATTTTTAAACATAACCAAGATTTACATATCCAAGTGAAGTGTTTTTCCTTTCAAAATAGTTGTATGGGAACTGTACAGCTATTGCAAGAATACCGTCGTTCAGAATATTTTTGGTACTTCTCTGTTGAAACTGACATTGCAGCTTGCCACACGCACATCCTTTTGAAAATTCTTAGCTTTGTAAACCCCTGACTTTAAAGGTTTATTAGACTCTAGGAAATAGTAAAAGTCATTCACATCTAAGTCTGGTGGAAAGGCTGGCGTGATTTAGCTGGGTAAAACTTTTCAGAAGAAGCAAAAAGTGACAGTAAAGTAAAGGCACTCTGTCTTCTATGACACAGTAATTTCCTCTGAAAGCAATTCTGAAGAGAAGTTTCAAATAGAATTTTAACATGAACAACATTTTAGCACAAGCATATAGCCCACAAAAGTGGGTGCTTTTAGCAGTAACACTTATTTGTAAGTACAGTTCCTGGTGTGTTTATTGGAAAAAAAAATCAATTCACTTACCACATAGTATTTGTATGACTTCTAGGGACTGGAGGCATATATTTAAATGGTCATCTATTATATTACAACTTTCTGTGGAATTGCAGGTGTTCCATTCAAACTTATTTTCAAATAAATTAGACTAAAATAATTTCCCTCTAGAAATAACTATTTTAAAAGTGGTGGTGAGGACTTCCCTGGTGGCACAGTGGTTGAGAGTCCGCCTGGCGATGCAGGGGACACGGGTTCGTGCCCCAGTCCGGGAAGATCCCACATGCTGTGGAGCAGCTGGGCCCGTGAGCCATGGCCGCTGAGCCTGTGCGTCCGGAACCTGTGCTCCGCAACGGGAGAGGCCGCAACAGTGAGAGGCCTGCGTACCGCAAAAAAAAAAAAAAAAAAAAAAAAAAGTGGTGGTGATTCCAATATAATTTATTTCTAATATTTTAGTTCTCGAATTCCACTTCTGATTGTACCATTTTAAACTGTCTCAATGTATAGTCTTAACCTTAAATGAGCAAAATGATTTCACATTGTTTAATACATGAGGGTTAGTATTAGAGATGGTGAGCAACCCAGTGAACTGTTTTTAAAGGCCCTATTGAAGTATTTTCTGTGCTGTGTCTGGCAGATTGTTGAAAATAAAACATCTGCTGCAATATTGTTATAAAATAACAGGGCAGAGCGAAGGAATGAAAATGTCTACTGAAGAACATCCCTTGCCCATTGATGGATCTCCCGTCACAGGTGGCTGCTGAGGTGTCAGGGAGCTGGATCGTACCCACCTGCCATCCTCTGCATTTGAGACTCCCGAAATGCTCACTATCCGTCATCATGCAGGTTGGGAAATCTGTTACCCGGGGGCTTGGCAGGACCAGATCTTGGTCCGGGGTCATACCATCAGTTTAATCCTAATTTGATATGGGACAAGCAATAATGAACAGTTAGAACTTTTTTGAAATTTGTTCGAAGCATGAGAGGATAGTGATGCATTGCATTTTACACATTTTTCAATTCGAGTTGAATTATCAGCAGTTTGACCAAGTTTTCACTTGCCATGAATGTCTACAGGATACCTGCTTACACATCCAGTGAATTTTACTTTCACATCTAAGAGAAGCTGGATTTATCACATTCGTTTGAAACAGAGCCCAATTCAGGGATCCAGACCATTGGAGACCACAGAATTTAATACTTGCTGCCAGTCGAAAATAAGATTCGGTTCAAGGCTCCAGCTCTCATTCTGCAGCATCACGAACCAAGACTAAGAATCCCCAAGAACATTCAAAGACCAACAAGTGCTTGGTCCTTGGGGACCCTGAGAGTCATGTGGCGCTCTGGGTTTGATTTTTCCCCTTGGCTGCTAGAGCAAACAGAGATGAGTCTGTAAGCCACGTCTCCGACCAGGCAGGACCTCACAGCATGCACCCTGTGTGCCGACCTCACCCCTGGCTGCAACGTATTCTTTCTACTTAAAAGTTACCTTGGTCCTCATTTCCTCACTTTAAAAATGTATACATATATAATTTGAGACTGCCTTGGGTCTGCTTTGGAATCCAGCAAAGTATATTTAATGCTTGTTTATGCGTTCGGTGCCCCAGCGTTGGTGCCTTGCACTGTGGTCCTGCCACCCGTAGTTTGGGCATTTGAAGGACAACCCAAAATGGTGTTCTTTTTCAGCTTAATTGGAAAGCTATTGCCCTGCAAATCAGCTCACCTTTTAAAGCAGTTCATGGAGTCTCTATTTTGTTCATGAAACTAAAAAAATGTTCGGAGATAATAAACTGTCACTTTGGGCTGGCCTCAGGCCTTGCATATTGAAAGAGGGCCGCAAGCTTCAATCTTTTCAAGACTGTGACTCTCATGCTTTCTGGGAACCAAGTTTTAAACAGATTCCATGGAGACCTTAGACCAGATGAAAGCAGTAGGGGTGTTGTGCAGTGCTGTGACAGAGACACTGAGGACATTATTGTTTCAAACGTGACCACCCCCACCAGTATTATTGTTAAGAAAGTACTGGTTGAATTATCTCATTATTGACATGTTTCATATCACTGACTTACTGAAACTAAGATTTGCTGATCAAAGACATCTTTTAGAGATGGATTTTCCATATCCTCTTTCAGCCTGAGGATGGCAGAACTACTGGCAAAACTACCAAAACAGTATAAATTGTACTGTGGTGAATTTGCCCTCATCTTCAAAGATCCAGCAAGGCACCCATCATGAGAGAGGAAGCATGGGGTCAGCCAGGCACACAGAAGCATTGTTTCAACTCACACTGGATAAGCTGATTACGAAGAGATTTCTCTTCTCTTCGAGACACCATGGACACAGTCAAAAGTTGAAACAATGATATTCAGACTGCAACTCAGCAAATGTGAAAGGCGCCAGTGGCCAGTCACTAACACCCTCCAAAGCTTACCAGACCATATGAAAGGATGTCATGGACCCACCCACATCCCAGATGCTTTTCATGTTATCAGTGGAGATAGAAATGATGCTTAAGTTACAATGGAGAGGATTCAGAATGCCAAGCCAGTTGTCAGAGCATTTATCAGCTGAACGTTTGAGGCTTGCAAAAGGACTCATAATTCATTTACTGAGCCATGATCTGAGACCAGTTCTAGCTCTAAGCAGGCAAGATAGTCATTTCAACAATAATTATAGCAACAAGTAACATTCTGTTAACACTTCGAGTTTATGGAATAGTCCCCTCTTTACGATCTTTTTCTTTTTTTTTTTGCGGTACGCGGGCCTCGCACTGTTGTGGCCTCTCCCGTTGCGGAGCACAGGTTCCGGATGTGCAGGCTCAGCGGCCATGGCTCATGGGCCCAGCCGCTCCGTGGGATCTTCCCAGACTGGGGCACGAACCCGTGTCCCCTGCATCGGCAGATGGACTCTCAACCACTGCTCCACCAGGGAAACCCCTGCGATCTTATTTGAGTCTTACGATGATCTTGTGAGGTAGGAATAGTGGGAATTCCCACTTTATAGAAGCCCAAAGAGGTTCAGCATCATGTGTAAGATGATGAAAGAACAGGGACTCAAGCTCAGTTTTCTAACCCCAAGTCCATGTCCTTGGCATTTCTTCTCTAGAACCCTTATCATAAGGAGGGAGAGGGTGAAGAAAATAAGTCAGTGAATATCAAAGTATTTGATCATCGTGGCTCAGATTCAAAGCTTTTCTTGCTCCTGGCTCCATTCTCATTACTGAGACCCAGTTACTGTTATTTCTGTCTTTTGTGACCTAGCCTTTGATCCGGGTTCTCTCCCTGAACCTTGGCCTGGAATTTTGACCTTGGTGTTTGACCTCTTGGAAAGTCTGCTTCCCCTTGTCCGTTCCTGCCTCTCCCACCTGGGGAAACAGCTCCACCCGAGAGGGCTGAGCTGTCTCCCCAGATGTCTCTATCCTCACGCTTGCCTTGGGCCCAGCCTCATTCACACCCAGCCAGGCTGCAGGCCCTGAGCAGTGGTAGTCAAGTCTCCACTGAGTGTGCCCAGCACTGAGATAGGCCATCATCAACACTTGTGCCTTCTGATCCACACGCTTCCCTTGTCTCACTCTGATTCCTGCCGGTCGTTGCTTAATCAGCAGGCAGATTTGCTGGGCCTTCGGCACGAGCACCCATCCTTCATCCAGTTCGAGATGAGCTGCGGAGTTGAGTGAGTGCCCGGTTATTTTCAGGACTATTTTAATAACACTTTATTTATTTGGCACCATCAAGGCACCAGAAATGGATTCCCCAGATAATTGAAATTTGGGGTGTCAGATTTTATGTTAAGAATTTTGAAGGGAGGCCTTCCACAGTGCTCTGTGTACTTTTGTGCCTTGTTAGGCCAGAAGTGCAGATCATAATTTAACCATTTCATAGGCTACTGAGTACCTTGTTTTAAACTGTTTGGGTCTGGGGACTTGCATTTAGTTTTCACTGTTACTAGTGTGTCAGGTTCACAGCAGCCTTCTGAGCTAGCTTGCTACTTCAGTAGAGCTCATTTATTGAGTACCTACTATGTGCAACGGACTTCTGACTTGACAAAGACCCTAAGAAATGTACTGTCCAATCCTACAAAAGTTAGGAAATTATAGATTCGGCCTGTTGGGGACAGTATTGAGTGGGGCTCTTTCTAAAAAAATGTGTCCTGACTTTCAGGTCTCTGGTGTCTTTTTGTCCTCTTTTTTCATTCATTAAGTGCTACAGTGGGCCAAGTACTGTGCTAGATGCTGAAGTTGTAAACAGTGAACAAACCATTGCCCCTAATGTGAAGATCCTTCCCTGCTGGTCCTCAGCCATTTTCCAGAGGGGCAGGTTGAAATAACAGAATTCTGACCATCTGACATCCCTCTCCCAGCTGAATATAACTATTAAAATGTGCAGATACACATATACACATGTACTTATAAATATGGCACATTTTTCCCAGTTAAAGGTTACCAAGATATAGTCTCTGTGAAAGTAAACAATAACAATAATATAAGGATAAAATATAAGACAAGTATAAAAGGTCCAGATTATTCTTGGAATCCAATCATTTTGTGAGCTCTCTCAAGCTGAATTCCTGGAAAAAGATATCCCATTCTCTGTTAAAAATTTTTTTTAATTTTTCTTTTTGTGGTCTTTTAATAATCACATAATCGTAGTACTGTCTTTTCCTATTAAACATGAGATTGGTAAAGGAAGAAAAATATGACCGACAGCCAAGATTCCTTGGAAAAGCATACAAAGTTAATAAATAGGCCTAAAGTAAATATATTGCTTCTCTATCTGCCCATAAAATAATACAAGTCTTGGGAACATTTTCACACCATTCATTTTAAAATAAAGAAACTGCTCTGAGATAAGTACTTTAGAAATTACAAGGATGTAGGTGTTGTTATGAGAAATATATACAAAGGAAAAAAAGGATAACTAAATGTGTAGTGGCTGAAAGAATTTGAAAATTCCAACTGTAGGAGATTTTTTTCCATGACTCAATGAGACTTTCTTAAATACACATTCATACCCCATGGAAATTCCCACTTCCAGATTAGGGAATTTTTGTATCCTCAACTTTTTTTTTCTTATTGTCTACATTAATAGAGTTTTCCCTCTAGCTTCATTTGGGAACATTTCATCTTTACCTTTTCCTA
This sequence comes from Mesoplodon densirostris, assembly GCF_025265405.1. Taxonomy (NCBI): domain Eukaryota; kingdom Metazoa; phylum Chordata; class Mammalia; order Artiodactyla; family Ziphiidae; genus Mesoplodon; species Mesoplodon densirostris. The sequence continues at coordinate 29,335,044 of NC_082674.1, forward strand.
GGCTGCAGTTATGTTAACAATTTGCTGATTTATTTGAATGGCTTTCTGACTAGTTATGGTCACATTTGAAAAGCAACTGTGGTAACAGAATGACATATGAAGACACAATAAAACAGATAAGCTATCTCCTTTGGTTCTGTCTTGGCCAACTTTATCTCCAGTTTTATGGCCCTGGACAGGCTACCAGTAATTGGTGGGCTATAAGGAGGCCTGATATATTTAGCCATATAAACCAAGTGAAGCTTTGGAATTTTCCCACTTATTTAGATACTCACATTTCTTAACCAAGTCCAGCCATTCCCCCTACCCCCACCCCCCCAAGAAATCTTAAGGAAGAGAGTGCCTGAATTAAGTCTGAAAAGACAACATAATTGTTCATCTTTGTTTCTCGCAATCAAATAAGCAGGCTTGCGAATTTACACAGAAAAGCTACGTGAAGTATGCAAACCATTAATAAATCCCAAAAGAAGAAGTAATAAGAGACAGATAGGAATTAGCTTCGTTTATCTTATTACTTCCATATGAAATTTTTTTAACTTATAAAAGAAATTTAAGAACATATCTGCCATTAAAAAAACACTTATGTTTTCTAGAAATTTGCCTATAGAGAGATTTTTCCAGAAAAACTTTTCTTGGTTTGTGGGTGTCTGTGTGCGCGTGCATGCACTTGTACGATTCATAGGAATCTAGGGTGCTGGTAGACAGCTGCTGCCCACAGCCAGGCCCTCCAGACCTGCCATTCACCCAGAGCACAGCACGGGGAAGCAGCGGCAATCCTAGAGACGACTGAGGTCTGAAACCAGAGCTAATTATTACCCTCCTAACAGAGTCAGTGCTGCAGACAGTCCTAAGCACAGTGGCTCTGTATACCTTACACGAGTGTACTTTTCCAGAGTCACCCACCCATACTCAAGAGCTACTAGTTGGCTGTCAGCCTTCCCAGCATTGCTAATCAGAAAGAGTGCTTCACACATTTCTCAATGGAGACAATTAATATTATTTGCAAGATAAACAGCTCGTAGTAATCAAGGTAATGAGAAGAACCTTGTATGTATGTATTCAAAACCAGGAGTTCGGTGGAGTAATACAGTTTAGACACCAAAAAGCATTTATTAACATTTTCATTTAAGCTATATCTGAAAAATAAAAATCAGTGATTATATACATTGTTTCAGAAGCAAATTAACATTATTATTACACATTTTTACATAACTGGTAGTCAAAATACATTCTTTTTTGTTCTGTTGTTGTCCCAAACATGTTGAAATATCCAATATGATGATGACAGGACTGATATTAAAACTTTAAGTCAACACCTTAAAAGGTGGGATTGGAGTTTCAACTTCTTACTTTCCTTTCCTCTTTTTGGAAAATTTTCCATAAAATAAAATAACAAAAAGCAAGAAAGTATAGAGCTTAGATTTGCTTAATACATTTATACCCCCTGAATAATGAAATGTATGTTACCTTATGGTCTAGTGATGTGGCCTTGGAGTTAAAATAATGATTTTCATTTCAACTTTGTACTCTTGACCAAATTAATTGTGATCACAGTGCCTTAATATCCCCGTTGAGCAGATAAAATTGCTTCTAGAAAATACTTGAACATCAGTGTAGAATACTGGTGGTGTTCTTCAGAAACTTAGTGTCTGAGGTTCTCTAAATCTTGAAAAAAGTGAATGTTTTCCTGGAAATGTTTTTACTGATAAGGGGTTTGTTGGGCTTCCTAGGATGTGAAAGAAATATCCATCCCTAATTTTAATTAAACATAAAATAAAGTGCCAATATGTGTTTGCTTATGTTACTGCAAGTTGTAATAGTTTTTTTTCCCAGAATTTTGTTTTCTAAGACTTGGGATAAGAATTGGTGCTGAACATCTGCATTCCTGACACAATCCCAAGGGTTCTTGTAAAAATAGCTCTTCCGGACAGTATAAGGTACTTGGAAAGTCTTTAAAAATCATTCAGGAGAAGGACAGATGGAGGAAAGTAGAGATTCCCACCCAGATGCAGGGTAGGAAACAGCAAATGGATATAGACATAACAAACACCCATTTTTGTTCTTTATTGCTTCTAGGCTCAGAAAATATTTCTAGAATTCTTCTCCACAAAGAAGCGGTTCCAGGGTTCCCTTTAGAAATAGTTGTAGCCAAAGACAATGAATTCCTGCTGTTTCAAGCCTTCTTCCTTTGGAGGACATTAAGGTATTTCTTTAATTCCTCAGCTGATTCAATACAAGATGAGATGGAATTTCAGGGTGATCCTGTAAGCAGTACTTCATTGAATTTCCCCTCGCCAAATCCATCTTTGTGCAAGCATTTTCTCATTCTCCTAAATAAGGAGATCCAAGACCATTTCTCTCTTCTGAAAGAGGCCCACTAATGCATATCTGCCCAACCAGTTTAAAGGGAGACCATTTTCTTTGCTTCCAGCAACAGGCAGATGCATGTGTCTCCAAAAGTCTTAGCAGGACCTCTGTTCAACTGATAATCACCAAACTCTCCAAGGACATGGCATCGCCGTCATCCTTCTAGAGGAGGATGTATTGTCTAGCATGTCATGTCAGTATTGTACCCCCATGTAATCTAAGAGCACAGAAAAGTAGGATTTAAATGAGAATCATCTGGTCTTCAGGCCAAGACCCATCAGGATATATTCCATATTCAGAGCACTGTGGCATAAACTAAAGAAGGTGTGGGATAATAACAATTCCCAATATGCAAATTTCAGGCTGCTCTAACAAGCACAGTGCATGTTTCACAGATTTCACTAACACTTCCTCAAGCTCCTTTATTTATTTGGATTAGAAACAATCATACTGTGATACCATGATTCTGGACTCTTCAAACTTACCTCTTCCCCCACCAAGAACTTCCTTGTAAAGAAGCTATGCAAAAAGTCTAACCAGCTCTTGGTTATTCTCTAAGGACTGTAAATGCAATGTTGATTTGAAATACTCTCATTCAGGATGGTATCAAGTGTGTCTCACTTTGGTGTTCATTATATAGAATAAGAAATTGAATTTCAGTAGACTCACAGCACTTCATTCTCAAAAGACTGCCCTGATGTTAGTAACAGGACCAGTTCTGAGATTACATATTAATATACTGGACTGAAAGCAGACTCTCAGATCCGTTTATGATAATGTCAGGGTTTTTGCTAGACAATTTATAGCTTACGGAACTCTAAAATAGAGATGGCCTCACATGGTAGGAAACTGAGCACTAAAATGTTGAGAGAATGATGAAAGGGAATAGTACATAATGTATGACTTTAGATAAAATGTTAGGAGACAGCTAGTTGCCTGCATATGTGTCTGTTACAAATCAGCAGTTACTCCAGTGACAGAGGATAACAGCAGTAGGTACCCCAAACACATGCTCCACCATCCTTAAAAAGTTTTTGGGCTTCCCTGGTGGCGCAGTGGTTGAGAGTCCGCCTGCCGATGCAGGGGACACAGGTTCGTGCCCCGGTCCGGGAAGATCCCACATTGCCGCGGAGTGGCTGGGCCCGTGAGCCATGGCCACTGAGCCTGTGCGTCCGGAGCCTGTGCTCCGCAACGGGAGAGGCCAGAACAGTGAGAGGCCCGTGTACCGCAAAAAAAAAAAAGTTTTTAAAATTTGTTCCACTTTGTATTTGAAAAGGAAAACAATACTTATTTAACATAATAAAGTGAGATGACTAGTGTTAAAATGCTTTTTAAAAATAATTTAGACTTCTTTCTACATTTAATGTATCACAATGAGTGTTGTGTTCAGCCTAATCTGTTGAGGGGCAGCTGAATAGTTTTAGAGTAAATTGGTTTTGTTGCGTTTTTCTGTGTTTTATTTTAATAAATATTGAGGGAGTCAGAATTTGAAACTTACATACTTTCCGGTTTCTTCCCTCTAATGTGCATCATCGATGAATGGGGAAATATTAATTTTAGAGGCACAGAATAATGTTTGGCTTCTTTGCATTCTGCCACGTTATCTGAGGCCTGGAAGACATCCAGGAGGACTTGTTTTACCTAAAATATTCACAACACAGCGTTGTAGAACCAGCACCTACTTAAATAGCCCTTCTATGCATTTTTTTTCCCATTTGTTAAACTTAGCTCAAGCTGTTATCCTGAATGTTATAGGGAAACATGTTGAACGTATTTCTTCTGCTGAAGAAATGTGTGCTTGATGTACCCCTGGAGCTGGCTACCTAGCGGATACAGTCATTTGGATAAAGGGTGGGACTGTCAGTATTGTGGTTCTGATCCTCAAACAACCCAATTTTTTTTTTTAACTTTCTAGCCACAGAGCACAATCCTAATCCCATCCATTAATCATAGTATGTACCAAAAGTAGCATGCGCATCACCATTGATTATCTTAACAAATCCCTAAAATTCACTGAAAATAAAATCCCATACTGCCCTGTGATTAGTATGCATTTTCAGTGTCAGTGTCATCTGCCCAGATACCTATTTTTCCATCATATACTTTCTGAAGGCAAAAGTTTCTCATAAACTTAAATGTCAGTAAAGAATACAAGCTTTGGGTCTGTGTAGATGTGCCCAAGACATTTCCTTGTCCGTAAGCCGTGCACTAAAGCACTGGACAAAGAGTTTAGAATCCTTCCCTGATCCTTGCTATTAACTCTCTGGAATGTAGACCTAACTCCTCCTTCAGTGGGATCATCTGTGGTATGGTTCACTGAGACACGATCCAGGTCCCCTGCTCTGTCTTATATTTGTGGTTAGAATAATTTTGACGAAACCTCAGCAGTCTTATGGCTAAAGGCTGAAACAGAATTATTATCTTGGATATGTAACAAGAGTAGTGATAAAGGAAAGACTGTAGGTTTAAAAACCGGCGATATTTACCGTAAATTTTAAGAGAATGGAGGAAAGCAGTGCTACTGTATTTAATTCACTAAGTCTTAAAACTCGACTGAAACTAAACCACTTTTTGATGTTTACAGTTACCTGTCAGAAAGGATACTTCAGTCGTTGAAGGAAATTAGAAATTTCACAGCAGTGGAAATCTTAGATAAAAATTTCAGGGAGATGTTCTACCAACTGTGCTGTAATAAAAAGAGAGAATGTGCTACACCGTCTTCATACATCCTTTCACTGGGAGAATGCTGATGAAAGCATCTCTTTAATAAGTCCTAGTTGCTCACTACCTGTGAAGAGTTGAACCACTGGCTTCTTTTAGCAGGTGGATAAAAATGTAGAACTCTTGATCTTATCAGTGGCACCTAAAACACTTATTTTTGGTCTCTCTTCCATGGTAACGAGAGGTGAAACTTGAGAAGACAGTGTGGACTAATGGATAGAGTGTTGGTCAGGAGGTCAGACACCTCTGTTCTGTTCTGTTCTGTTCCCAGCCTGCTACTGGGTTGCTATGTAAACTTAGATAAGCCACTTACCCTCTCTGCACCTCATGTTTTCCATTTGTGAAAACATAGGTAGAGACATTCTGTACTTAGCACTTCACAAAGATATTGTGAGAACCAGCTTACTCTGAAGAAGTTCGTAGTATCTTTGGGTTGAAAAGAGGCTATGTAAATATGTCAGTGTCCTTGTTCCCTTTGACAACACTCTCTCCACAGTCTGACATTGTATAAACTGTCCTTTATCAATCACTGCAAAACAGGTACCATTACAATGCGCTTTGTATTGCACAGAAGCTGAGAGAGTGACCGTAGAGCCAGAACACCTGGTTTGAATCTGGGGTCCACCACTTACTAACCCTGTGACCTTGGACAAGTCAGTATGCTGGATTTCCTCATCCGTAAAATAGGGATAATGACAGCACCCATCTCTTTCCGACTGTGATCCAAAACTTGAAGGCATTTATGAAGAGCACTTCAGATGTTAGATAGGATGCATAATACACTTTACATAAGTGTGTGATTACTGTTACTACCCAGAACAATTCTTCATTATTAACATGGCAGTGAAGGTCAAAATCACCTCTGGCCTTGGTTTCTTCTGTGCATCTCGTCTCAGGGTGGCTGCTCTCTCTTCCTCCTGAATGCTTGTGTCTCTCTCCCCCACTCCCTAAAGCCCTGAGTATAAGCTCCTATAGATGATGTGATCTGTCATGTCATCTATAATAATTGAGAGAGTGTCACGTAAAAGGTCAAAGAAATTCAGATGTTTTAAAGTCTCAGAAACAGCTCTGATTTATTAACTTGAAAAGTTGCTAATAGATTTCAGAAGTATTGCAAAATGGAGAGTGAGATAATTGACAGCTGGAAGCTGTTTGCTGATTGTTATAAAAAATAAACTCAGAAAACATCAGGAGGAAATAGAAGAATAACAATTTAAATTCATTTTAACCTTTCTTGTCTGCTTCTGTAGTGGTGAGGGTACCCAAAAATGCATAAATTGCTCAAATGTAAAGAAAGAGAGCATCCGGATTTTCAAAAATTTAAATAAAAATATTTCTTTTTCAGGGGTTAACAACATTATGAAAGTATAAAAGTCTAGGATTTGATGAAGATTACTGATTAGGTTTTTTCCTGTGACTTACCATAGTATGGGATTTCAAAGATTGAATAGCATCTAAGAGGTAATCATATGTTTCATTGATTTTTTTTTCTCTCTTTATTATTAGAACCAACCTACATCACAGTTGATCCACCTGCGTGTGGAGAGTCATCAAACTGCACCCTGACAGAGAAGGACTGCATTTATGGTTTCAAACTTGATCACAATGGTTGTCGAACTTGTCAGTGCAAAAACAGTGAGTACACGGAAGACTGTGTTTTTTCAGAGCCTAATATTGTGAAAGCATATTGTGTGATTGAATGTCTTTTCTTTCATTCCTATTCATGACATTCCCTTAGCAACCTGAAAGAAGGAAAAAAAGTGTATTTAACATAAACACATGGTCATTTGGAGAAAAAGAGCTGCTCCTTTATTCCGGTTTTTGCCCTCATTTCATTATATTCAGATACTCCTTGATGTCTGGCTGCATCATGGGTGCAGCCCTGGGAACTCTGGAGCACATGTTTCCAAACACCCAGGGAGCTCTCAGTACCGCCCTTGCCGGGGTCATCAGTGACAAGGAGGTCACTCACACAGAGGTGTCACATTCCATGTGTGGCAGCCATAGTCTTTAGAATGTGCTCTGCTTTCTTGATCCCAGCTCTCTTCCATGTAGATTCCAATCATGTCTCCAGGCCATGATCTCTGAAATGTGATAGAGTATATTGCATTTCTTACTGGAAAAAAAAAATTGCCCTTCATGTTTAAAACGATTTTGAATTCCTCTAATTCTTCTACCAGAATAAACATCTTTAGTCATTCCCCAGGTGACATTGTTTCTAGAACTTTCTTGGTCCTTATGTAAATGTGTGGCCTAGAAACAAACAAAGTATTGCAGAATTTGGTCTGATCACTGCAGTGCTATTCTGTGGTCTAAGTGAGCATTTGCTCTTTGGATTATACACTGTTGGCTAACACTGAGGTTATAAGCAACTAGAACCAGTTGGTACTTTTTACATCAGCTGCACATAGGTGGTTCTCATCTGTTCTGTATTTAAACGTTTGATTTTTTTTTTTAATGATATAAATGCAGGGCCAAATTTAACCAGAAATTACCCTGAGAGTTTTCAACCATTTACCAACTAGTTGGGGTATTTTTGAATCTTGATGATGTGACCTCATACTTTATCTATGCCTCCCAGCTTATATCAAATAAGCATAACTTACATGTCCTCATCTAAATCATTGCACTAAAATAAATTAAATTGTGTAGAACCAAGGAGAGAGCCATGTTAGCACTGAAGACCTTCCTGCAAAATGACTTTGAACATAATCCTCACTTCTTCTATGGAGTTATTCAGCTAACAACATATCAGCTCCATCTCCACAAGGAAATCTTGAAACTCTTGATCTGTATCTTATCTGAAATCATAATACATTCTATTTACAACATTCCTTTGCTGGAAACCCTACTTTAAACATAAAACGAAGTTAGTAGGGTATGGGTTGTTTTTCATGAACCTATACTGGCTCCTGGTATTCATTGCTTTCTTTCCTAAATGTCTCATATCCCATGTTTAACCATTCCTTCTGCAGAATTTTCAGTTGTGAATGTCAAGCTTAGTTCCTGTAGTGTTAGAATCCTTCGTCCCTTTTGAAATGACATTTGGCCTCTTTTAGTTTTCTGAAATCTCTTTCCATTCCCTCTGATGTCTCCAAATATGGACAATGCTTCTATAATCAGCAGGTTCTCCATGAGCCTCTGGGTATAATTACCCTGGACTCAGAGAGTTAGAATTACTTAATGTAGAGAGATGATCACTTTCTGATTTATCCGTTTTCTTGGGCTCTGTATTCCTCTTCACCTTAATCATTCAATGCTTTCTTTTGTAAGAATATTTTCGGTGAAGACAGATACTAAGTAGGAGTTGCTTAATTCGATTTTCTCAGTTACTTGTTACCATCACACTGTCTGTGGGATGGACTTGGTGCTGAAACGGAGGTTATCAAACTGTTGTTGTGATGATGGTTGTTTACACCTTTAAATTTCCCATAAGCCTCCACCCATCGGGGACTATCTGCCTTCCTACACTTGTTTCTGTTCAGAGGAGGACCAGTCCCTGTTATACACCTATCTGCCTTTTATACCTCCCTTTGGAAAGCCAAGTTTACTAGGGAGCTGCTTTGGCAGCCATATTTGTTGGCTTAAATGGTCAACTTTGATTTTTTGACACCAAGGTAATTGGTGATTGTATCACAAAGAGTTTATATTTTAATCCTTCTCATATCTCTTGAGCTGTACATCCTTTCTGATCATGGGAGCATACCTAATTTTTTTTTCCTGAACTTTTTGAAGTCTAAAAATATAGATTTCATTGTGCCTTATCACCCCGCCTACCATCTTCACCTGGGCTTTGCTATTATGAACTTTTGGCCACATGGGCACACCTACATAAGACCCCTGCAGATTCACAATGAGCCCTTTGTAGTTAAATCCAAAGAAGCAATTTCCCTCAGTTGTCATTGAAGCAAGTCAGAAGCATACGACTGGCTTTTTGCAAATTGAGACTTATCAGGAAAATTCTGCTCTGCCTGTCTTTGTGTTAGTGTTGCTTTCTGGCTTTGTAAAAGGAACATCCATGCATACTACCTGCTTTGCACCTCCATTTCATTAACACATAGGAGGAAATATGTACAGGAGACCATTGCATTTTATGTCAGCTGGAATTTGCCATTTTGTCTATATCATACACAAAAGTACACGGAAAGTATATGACAGAGCCATAGAGCATTCTGCTCTCATCCCCTCCCATTAGCAATCCTGATTATTTGACACCTTTGGGCGGTGAGTCAAATTAAATCAAACTGCCACATCCTCGGTTGTCAGATTCTTGTGACTGTATGTACCCAGCTCTCCTCCCAGACTCTGGCATCATACTGACTTGTATCTGGGTGATCAGGGCAAGTCGCTTTATTTCCTAGAGCCTCTGTGTCCTCATCTGTAAAGGGCAGGTAATAATACCAAAGTAATGGGTTGTTCTGAGGACTAAGTAGTGAATGCAAAGCTAGCTTTACTACCTGACATATGGTAATTGTTGACACGATAGCTGTTTTATAACATGCATTTCTGAGTCAGCTAGAGCTAGCTGAGGTGGAAAGCCCCCAGTTTCCCTCCTTTGTTCCAACACCAACCTGACTCCAGTTCTTCCTGTCCTCTGAGGACACGCGCACAAACAACTTTCCTTTTGCCTTTTAATTTTAACCCTCGAATATTCTCACTCTCTTTCACCTAGTTTTAGAAAAAAGGAAGCCCCTGATACTGAAGGATAGCTAAGTATATTCTTTTTCCCATTGCAGCTACGTGATAAGTATGGATTTTGTCTAAATCTCTCCTTTATGTTATTTTTCTGCATCCCACCAAAGCCTGTTTCACATGCAATGGTCCTAACCATTTATACCCAAGTTTTCCGTTAGGGGTTAGACGTTGTATATATAGACCATTGGCATCAATATTTCTTTCTTAAAATAAGACCAATGCCAAATAAATATTTCTCCCCTGTTACTGGCCTGTTGTCTACTCATTCATTCCTTCTTTCATTCATCTAGCATTTATTGAGTGCCTACTATACACCAAGAACTAGGGGTACAAAAAAGTTAAAAATGGACCTTATCCCTGACTAATCTTGGTAATGTGTTGGTAATATTGGTAATATGCTAATATGGTGTAATGGTATTGCAATATAATCAAGCATATTATAGACAGTCACTTGAAGATTGAAATCAAAACCCAGTAGAAACACGTCCTTCAAAAGAACATGCAAGGTATATGACAAAGGATTCTTTTATTTGAACATACTGTAGCTTTTCTTTTTTAACCTGTAACAAATAACATTTCTTATAACACTGCTAAGCAAAGTAATGCATCAAGGGCATATAGAGAATTTAAACTGTTTTCAAAGACATACTTAGAATAAAGAAAAGAAACATGGTAGAAAATGCTTAAGAATGTATGATAGCAACAAAAGTTAAAACTAAAATCATTTAGATAAGCTACTAAAAATCTAACACTTCGTTGGTACAAGCTGTTAGTAGCATTCCTTTTTAACCAAAATGTTTGCTGTCAAACATACATAATACATTTCAGCTTACTATAGGTACTATATGTAGTAAATGACATCGATGTGAATTAAATTGCATCCATCTTTTAGCATCTTATCATCTACATTTTTAAATCAAGTGGATTTCATCAGATTATTTGTAACTGCTCTTCCAGTTTTAACAATCTGTAATTCTAGGGATTAATAGTGCTTTTAACTAGAAACCAATGCAGACATAGAAAATTAATGGTAGCAGGGAGAAAAAACCTTTCATAATTTTTATGAAACATATATCTGGATCAAGCATCTAAAGAAGGTTGCAGCATCATATACAAAGAGGCAGGCTCCTGTTTTCATTTCATTGTTACTCTGAACAAACACTTATCAAGGTCAAGATTGGGACCACCATTTGCAGTGTTGCACTTCTTTTTTTTTTTTTTTTTTTGCTGTACGCGGGCCTCTCACTGCTGTGGCCTCTCCCGTTGCGGAGCACAGACTCCGGACACACAGGCTCCGCGGCCATGGCTCGCGGGCCCAGCCGCTCCGCGGCACGTGGGATCCTCCGGGATCGGGGCACGAACCCGTGTCCCCTGCATTGGCAGGCGGACTCCCAACCACTGCGCCACCAGGGAAGCCCTGCACTTCTTTATTTAACAGTCTCAGGAACTTTATTCATGGTATCCTTAACTGCTTGCATGTTGCTGAGAATTGCCAGAACCCAAGAGTGTGAAGTCCTGCAGCAGAGAAGCACAACACAACTCTAGGGGCACCATCACACTGTGTTCTGTGTGCACGCTCCATGGTGTTCAACTACAACAAAGTACAAACGATGCTCCCCACAGTTGGGGCACATTTTGGCCCTGGGAGCAAAAACATCTTTTTTTTCTCCCAAATAAACAGAGAGTTTACTGCATAGCTGCTATCGACCAGCCATAATGCACAGGCTCTGTATTTTGCCATTATTTATCACTTTCTCTTCAATGGTAATTTTCCCCTCTAGATTAGAAAGCATTCTTAGATCACAACAAAGTCATAATGTTGAAAAATTATGAACATAAAGCCACCATTCTTTCTGTGGTTGCCTCCAGTGATGTACTAAAACTTTTCAAACAAACTTAAAAATTCCCACCCATCTATGAATATGATGTTTCTAATCTATCTGTTCTGCTCTTTATGTAAATGTTGGCCTTGACGTTATACTTCTCTGAAGAAAAATCCATAATTGATACATGGATCTAGGAATACCTTGAAATCTTTAATGTTCTCTATTTCTAAGCTAGAAGGTGGTATTTGGAGATGTTTAGCAAGCGCCAGTATTGTGAAATTTTTCAGTACTAACAGTAAGTTTTTTCATCCTTTTTTTTTTCTGTTAATGTGGCAGTCTTGATGAGAGTAGAGGGGTAAATAGCAAGAATCTTGATTGGTTCATTCGTTCAGCAAGTATTTACTGAGCACTCACTCCATGCTGAGCACCGTGACAGCACCTGGACTGTGTAAATAAAGAAAATAGGTCGCTGCCCTAGAGCTCCCTTCTGCGGGGGAGGAGAAACGAGATAGCAGGGCAGTGAGCAGTCCCAAGTCAGGGCAGCATTGTGGCAACCTGCCCAAGATGTCACAGCCAGTCCAAAGTCTATGAACGTCCTGTATTTTTGTTCACACATAGCAGCCTTTGCTTGAAATTCCCTTCCACTGCAAAGCAGAGGTAAAGACAAACTTAGTTTATATCAAATTTTTTAAACTAAGTGATGCAACAGCTTTCATTAAGGATGAAGCCCATTTTAGATTAAAAATTATAGAAAAACTCCTTTTTTACAGGACCAGAGAAATAAAGGCACAAAGGTGCTCAGACTCAGAGTTTCAAGGAATTTAATCCCCAGGGATGTTCTCACAGTGTTGTTAGTTCATCTGTTTCTCAACATAATCTACTTGGTGGTGTCAAGACTTAAAATTTTTGCAATAGAAAAATGGATTCGCAACTTAGATCTTGGTGTCAGAGAAAGAAATGTGGCTATGACAGTCTTCTCCCTCCTTCATCGTTCCCTTAATAATGGGAAAGAGATGAAAAATGATGACCTTTCAAGTCATATAATTACAAAATTTTAAATGAGCCATTTAGAATTTCACTTTTAAGGATGCAAATTAGTAATCAGTTGCTTCATAGTATGATACAGACCCATGAGGTTATATTAAATATGTGTACTGAAAGGTTTATGATGATGACAAAGTAGAAAATTATACTATAAATCACATTATCCTTTTTAAAAGATAGCAAATTAAATATGCAAGTATTGCCAGCTAAGATTCACAGAAGATGCTATCTTAAAATATTTATGTAAAATATGAACCCATTTCACCTATTAATTGTAGTTAAGGTTTAATTTTAGGTTATAAGATTTGTGTGTGGAGGGGACAAATGTGTTCTGTTTTTCCCAGTAACTTATGCATTATTTACAATATTTATGCTTAAAGGATATCCACATAAAATTCATTTATTATTTCAACAAAAGTAGTCTCAGCTTCCCATTTTACCAGTCCACGCAGAACTATAGTCAAACATTGCCATACTTTTGCCTTCATCATGTCTACTTCTTTAAGTTTGATTATCTTTCAAATTCTGCATTTAATTCAGATAAGTCTCAGTTTGCTTTAGTTACATCACCAAGTATGCTTTTCTTATTTACCTTAACGTTTTTGTTGCCTGTATTACTCTAGTAAGCCCTACATCACACCTTTTAAAATTTCTTTACAAGGTTTCCATTAAGCTAATAGAAGTTTCTTGTGCCAGCCACCATTTCTTTGTTCCTTTTTTTCCCTTCTACAATAATAAGTTATAACTGACTAACAGAGGACAGTTAAACATCACTCCAGATTCTGCTAAGAGGGGAGAGTTTGAACATTTTAAATAATGGATAGTTAAACATTAATCTAGGTATATATTTGGCATATACATTTTTTTTTTGTCAGTTAACTAAGTGTATCTAAATACCTGGATATTTGTCAGCGGTAGGGAAAAAAATATCTAATTGAAACACTGATTATTTCACTTTGTATTATGTTATTAGAGATATACCTTTTAAAGAAAGGGTAAGCAATGCTTTATGCTGCATATGGTACGCAGTATTATATGGTAACATCTAAAACTCATAAAAGTAAACGTGTGTGAACCTTTAAGAATGTGTTTCTCATAGGCATGCAGTAGGAACAAAAATACATGACGAAATTTGGGATGTAAGTTTCCACTTCTCACATTTTGTATAATAAATGGTCATCAGTGGTTTGAAATGGCTGATGAGAACAAATTTCATGAGAAAATGCCCTCTGTTTTATCCGCATCTCAAATAGTAGTTGCCAGCTTGCTCTTTAGCCCCAGTCTGGAGTACACATCAGAAATCTGTTTTTCAGAGTTGGACTTTATTGTGTATATTAGTACCAAAACATGAAGTTAGGTTCTGATAACCATGAAATAGCACAATCTATAATTTTTAACCGTTGCTGATGCTGTGGTAGAGCTGAGAACTTTGCATCGGTGGAAGATTGGAAGATTAGGGGAAGGCATTGAGGTGTCAAATGTTCTCTTCCTTTCATCTTTGGAAGAAACGTGCTGTCCGTGTGTCTTCACAGGGGAGGAACTTTGCACGGGCCTCAAGCGAGGCTGCACCTTGGACTGCCCCTTCGGCTTCCTAACCGATGCCCACAGCTGTGAGATTTGTCAGTGCCGCCCACGCCCCAAGAAGTGCAGACTCGTGAGCTGTGACAAGTATTGTCCGTTTGGATATCTGTACGTATTTCTTAACTCAGGGGATCTATTCTTAATTACCTATAACTTGACGAAACGTCTCTTACCTTTTTTGTTGGCTGTTGTGTGTGTGTTTGTGAATGAATCAGCAATGTACTGAATCCAGAATATCTCTGCTTGTTTTGTTAGAGGAATCAGAAAGCAGGGAAAGGCGGTATCTCCAAAGATAAGAATCAAGTTTTACTCTTTTTTGAAGATGGGCCACAGCCTTGTTATGACACTTTGGGCCTGTTAGGTGAGATTCCCTCATAGCAAGGGCCTTTGGACACTGCCAAAGGGAGTGGAACTGTCATGAGGTCCCAGTGTTGTAAGCGCTTCAACTTTGCACCACTGTCACAGCAACGGTTTTGTGATAACTTATTTAATCTGTACTTTAAGTTGAATTGACAGCTACTGATTTGCAATATGGAGCATCCGTACCTGCCACGCCTCCCTGTCCTACCTTGATGCTTGTCTGTGTTTATAGTATTCTTTAAAATAGCAGTAGATCTTATGAATTTCCTTGGTGATAAGAACTATGACTTGTATTTTTAAATATTCTTTATTGAATCAAATCCCATGAAAATTCAGATTATTCTAGGGGGAAAATAGACATTTCACATTTGTTACTTTTGTGTCTGTCTTAGACTCTACTTCTGTCTTTATATCAAGTTGTTTCCTTAAAAATAACCTTTCAGAGTTTTGCTTCGTCATTCCTGCCTTGGTTCCTTCCAGTTTAGTCTCTCTACCTTTTCCGTTTGATACGTTTATATAGTGCTGGTAATTATAAGGGATTTAGAGCCATCACCTCTTGCCCAGCATCTTAAAGGCATTGTTTTTATTCTTTCTCTTAGAAATTCTAGTTTAGCAGGGAGAGGGGAACCTTAATTCTAATTTTAACTGGATAATTAGCTTGGGAACATTATTCTTTAAAATTCCCCAAGTAAACTAATAAATCATCATTGTTCTTAATCCTAAAATATGAATATGATATTAGTAAAAGTACAGCTATTTCTTAGCTTACCTGCTGATGTAGAATAAAGTATTATTATCATAATAGTACCTACAACCACTTGCTGCAGTGTTATGATACTTCAGAACCAAGGCTGCATTCATCCAAACTTCACCTTGGAGAGAAAACTCTTAGAGGATTATAGATTCCACTTGGTATTCCTGTCAGTAAACACATTCAAGAAGGACCAAGTTGACTCTTGTAGGCAAACGAATACTGCATTGGCTAGCACATGTTTCAAGGACAGCCTCTGAGGGAGAAGTACAGAGAAGGGAATGGGAGAAGGAGGAAGGAATGGATAGGTGAATAAATGAGTTAACAAACAAATCTGTTAAAGCCCTCTTAGGGCTTGAAAATGGCACAGTCTATGACAGGAGTGTGAAGCATTCATTTAATTCATTGTTTTCATTATATTGATATAAATACGTAGACCCTAGTGTTCGGTTCTCATTTCACTTAGCAGATTGTAGTTTGTCACTTGGGCAGTTATATACCAAGGGTTTCCCATGGGGCCATCTTCTTTTACAGCCCCTTAATTTGTCCAAGATGAGAAAGAACAGGGTTTATTTTTTTAGTTGAACACCACTGTTGCCACTTAGGGCTCCTTGGGATGAAACCTAAGGATTAATAGACTTAACTCAGCCTTCTCTGCTGCCCAGGAAGCCCAGCTAGGGTAAAGCTTGTAGAGGAGATGTTGAGCCTAAGAGAGGAGCTGCGGGTAGTGGACAGAAGACACAGGAGGGCAGGTTAGCACCTTTTGTAATAGGGTCATTCTCCTTTTAGAGAAAATAAGGAATTGTTGCTAAGAATTTTTTTGTCCACTTAAACTATGGTGATCTTTTAATAAACATTTATTTAATATCATCTTTCTGATCAACACAAAATTTAGGCACTGTAGCTTATTAAAGGGAAAAGAAAAGTTCATCCAGCCATTTCCCTTTATCCTTCGTGCTTCAGTCATGCCCCACAGGTGGAGCATTTTTCAGTAGGTATTCTTTTCTGACTAATGAAGTAATTACTGGACATTGACTGCAGGACTTCTTAAACGTTTTGTTCTTCATCAACATTTACGTAGCATTCCCAGGTCTGTGGATCCTTAAGTTCTCCTATCTGCTAAAAAATTCTGTAGATATCTCAGTAAAATGTTTAGTAGAGTCTCAAATTTCTCAAGAGGATGTGGTCGTCTGAGGAAGCCTGTGGTTCTGACAGAAGAAGGACTTCTGCCCTAATGCTGGCCTCCAACATTGACCAGCAATATATCCTTCACCTTCCTATTCATAGAGCTGCACATTCATCTTTTTGTACTGTGGTACCACTTTTCCCAATTAAATCAACAGTCATGTCATTGGGATTCTGACAGTCACATCCTAGAGCACCCAAGTGCTTGGACAATTCTAACCATTAGCAATGGGTGGGTGGTGGTCATGGCCACAGGGAGCTAATTACACATCACTCCAGGGGGTTTTGAGAGCAGAAGTTCAAGTCATTCTGCTTAATGAGAATATCGCTTCAGTGTCCCTTGGTCTAAGCACTTGGGCATCACTTGAGACTTTTAGATTTTCTAACCTCTGACAACATTTTAATTACCCAGGAAGAATAAGCATGGCTGTGACATCTGTCGCTGTAAGAAATGCCCAGAGCTCCCATGCAGTAAGATCTGCCCCTTGGGTTTCCAGCAGGACAGTCGTGGCTGTCTTATCTGCAAGTGCAGAGGTAAGTCCCAGTGCATAACCCTTCCCCGCTCGGAGCAATCAGAGGCACAGAAACCAAGAATGGAAGTCAATGAAATAATTTCAGTGATCTGTCCACTCTGACACCACTGTCACTCTCTAGAGGACCATCCCTTGTCATTTCATCTCAATGGAATAAGAGCTCAGAATAGAATTTAAAGGAATGGGCCCCACGTTGACCAAATTAATCACTTCTTAGCTCTTCAGTTTTACTTGTCTCAGGAACCTTAGCCTAAACCATCTTTATCTTGACCTCCATAGAGTCTCCCTCTGTCCAGCAGTGGATCGAGACGATTGATACAGCGAAGGTCCCTTTTCACAGCCCTTTGAGGGTGGGTGAGGCTAAACAGTCTGCTTGTGTATTTTCTTGGTAACACAGTTTTCCCTGAGAATGTAGACTTTTGCTAAATGACCACATGCCAGCCTGTAGTTGTGTATAGGTGTGAGTCCTGGGAGTACCTTTTGCAGGACTTACCCCTCAAGGGATGTTCCTGAAGCTGTGTGAGCCCTTACCCCAGCTCCAGCGCCACTGCCCACCCCAGTTGGTTTTAGTTGTCC
The DNA here is from genome assembly GCF_025265405.1 of Mesoplodon densirostris. Classification (NCBI taxonomy): domain Eukaryota; kingdom Metazoa; phylum Chordata; class Mammalia; order Artiodactyla; family Ziphiidae; genus Mesoplodon; species Mesoplodon densirostris. Next base: position 29,352,683 of record NC_082674.1, read on the forward strand.
ACATGAGCCACAGATGAAGCAGTAAAAGACCCCTAAAGTTTGTTCTGTGTTTTTTCAGAGTTGGACAGTTACCACCATAACAGTGTTTTTAGGGGGTCAGAGTAAACAGAAATCTAGTCACTGCTTCAATTGTTCTGCTGAACAAAAATCTGTTAGTTACTAGCGGCCCAGGATTGCCCCACTGAATGATGATTTCTAGAGTGATTATTCTGCATGTATTAAACATATGTGTAACATTCACGCTGAAGTCAATCAGTGCTGTTTATAGAATATGAGAACGTACAGTGAAGGGAGGAAAAAAAGTTATAAGCCTACCAATAGCAGAGAAATGTATTTGCAGGGTTTTTTACGCCCTTTTTTCCTTTTTTCAAAATTGAGAGCATATTAACTTAAATCCTTTTCATGATCCTTTCCTGTGTCACAAGCTGTGCTGTGTAGACAGGATTTTTGGTGGCTGGGTAGCATTACCTGTAAGGAACTACAGGCTGTTTCTCCTGTGCAGTAGCTCCTTCTTTACCAGGCTGCCTTCTGTCTGTCCAGAGGTCCCTGCTGCAGCCGGGCCACCCGTCCTGTCAGGCACATGTCTGTCCATGGATGGTCATCATCATAAAAATGAGGAAAGCTGGCATGACGGGTGCCGGGAGTGCTACTGTCACAGTGGACGGGAAATGTGTGCTCTGATCACCTGCCCGGTGCCTGCCTGTGGCAACCCCACCATTCATCCGGGACAGTGCTGCCCGTCATGTTCAGGTAAAAGCTGACCGCCATCTCGTGTGCTCCCTAAGCAAATGACTTTTGCCTCATCACATCTGTAATTCCAGGGGAAGTGCAGGGGACGACCCCTGGAACATTTCAGCTCTCTGGTTTTTGTCAGCAATAGCCACGAGTGTCAGCCAGGTGCTATAAATGATTAGCCAAAAACCAGAGAATTATTCTAAAGCTCTAAAACCACTCTCCTTATTTTTGAAGGTTTACTCAATTACATTGGTCTTTGAACTACATTTGTGAACAGGTTTGCGGGCTTATGTACTTAAAGCTCCAGCTCTCCATCTTACAGATAGTGTATTAAGGCTGAATGTCTTAGTTAATTGGAGGGGGTTGTTGTTAATTTTATTCCATGAAAGCTTCTTATTTATAAAGTAATATTCAAGAGGGAGAAAATTACTGAAGTCTGTGGATACTGCTTTTTTTTAAAATTAATGGATATGTGGTAGTCTTGCCAAATGGAGATGTTTAGAGTGACCATACATCCAGAACATTTACAGTCTTAATGGTAATCAAGGTAAGTTAGTAGAAGAACATAACAGATTTATAATTCATAGCGGTCCAAATTATGGTTGTCCATAACAGTAATTATTACCATAATACCTCATCTAGTGCCTTTGATCCAAAGAGCTCAGCATGGTTTCATAGTTATTATTTCTTCCACCGAGTGGAGGCCACTGGATTAGGGAAAAATATGCTTAGACAGTTTTTGTTTGGAAAACAGACACAGAGGGATAAGCTTTCTTACCCCAAGTAAAATAGTGTGTCAGCTAGAGGGCCAGGGAGACATGAAGTCTCCTGATTCTTGCATCAGATTTCTTTTAAAGTTGAAATGTACTGTCCGGTTTTGGGGTAGAGATTGTATTTCCCCGGTCAGTCTTGGTTCTGTATCTCCCTGCACCTGTGCAACGGGTGCAGTCAGGAACCTGAGGCCTGGGCCTTTTGCAACAAGGCAGGCCCGGCCTGGGAGGGAGGTACCACATGCTGGCACCTCAGTCTGCACCTGCTTTGCCTGCCAGGGAGGGGGTTGGCAGAGAGGCACTGGAAGTCCTTTTTAGCCCTGACATTCTACACACCTCAGTAACTAAGGTATCAAAGTGACAGGCAGCCCCCATACCCCTATAGGGGACCAGATGACAGTTGTTGTGTTTTGTTTTGCATAGTTAAGCCAGATGTGCTCTGTATCAAAACTGCTTCCTTATTCGCATGTTTTGCTAGTTAAATATGATAAACCACTAGTGCCCACTGAAACAGAAGATAAATGAACAATTTAATGAGACAGAACTCTGTGTTGACTCTTTGGGGAAGGAAAAATCATTTGTTCCAATGAAGACCCCATGCTTTAATTATAGGCATGAGCGTGCAGAGTGTGGCCTGCACCTGGGTCTTTGCTAAACGGTGTACTCGGTGAAGAACTCCGACCAGTGGAAATGCAAAGATATCAGTAAGAATAGGTGATTGACTTAGGCACTGAAAGTCAGTGAAACCCAATCTAGTTTTCTCTATTACAGAGATATGGCATGTTCTTAAACACACACGGAATTATTGATGTATTATTGTGGATGTGTGACTAGATACATACATACATATAAAAACATACAGGTATTGATATATATGGATGTGCAGGTATGTTTCTTTCCAAAAGTCTTTAGTGAGTTGCCACATATGGATCTTTCTGAATAGAGACCCCAGCATTGTTGCAGTTGTGGACTCCTACTTCAAAGAATATTTTCTCCTGCCTTCTATTCAAGGATCAGCTGTTTTTCCTTCTGAGATAAGTGAGCAGCCTCTGAACTCTTCTGACAGAAGATTCACCAAATGATACTGTTTCTCAGATTTTTTTTTCCCTTTCTTACCCTCTACCTTTCGGTTTTTCTATCCCCTCCATCTATCTGGTCACTCATGTTTTGCCTTGAGGCACATGGATATATATATAGCAAAGGAATTCAGAGAGTAAGACACCTGCAAACACATGGTTTTTCTTCTGACCACTTCCTTACATGTCAGCATTTAAAAGGGAAGCAATTGTCGATCCTCTCCAAGTCCTTTCAAAAGGGAGACTTTTTCCAACAGTAGTTTACTAATAGTCTCTGGAACTATTTTTTCTTTTTCTATAAACGGTGAGAAATGCACTTTTATCTCATCACAGCTCAATTTTCATTCTAATTATCTTCCTTTCTACTTCCCTCATATACTAGAAAGTTTGGCCCAGTTGGTTATGAATGTAAGCGTTGGCTGATGTCAGTTTTCTGTGATATGTCCACTTGGTCAAAGTTCCAGTCTTTACTAGCTCCCTTGAGATAAAGCTGTATTAAAAGTTATACAATGCCTTCTTAGCTGGAGCTGGGCCCACACCACTGTATCTCAGCAGTATTGCTACCTCTCAGGCTGACCACTGCTTTGAAAGTCACAGCCCGTGAGTTCTTAGGAGACGTCAGCTCTGAGTATCTCTGCACAAACAGGGTAGTTCTTCTGAGGCCCAAATTCCACTGATCTCCAAGCGTGAGCCTGCCATGGTGTCTCCAGATGGCTTCTCCGCAGGGTTCCACACTGTCAGCACCTTCTTGAAACGCCTTTTGTATTTGGATGACACAAATATGGTTAATATCTTCATACTTCTCATTTCACCAGCACAACTTGAGGGCAACTCCCAGTACCTCTCCAGACATTTTCAGCATTAAATTCCCTCTCTATCACTATCATCTCACCAAAAGCCCCACATCGCCTCTTGTCTGGGGAAAGAACTCATAGTTATCATCGGCCCCTGGGCGTTTACCTCTCTTGATCATATCGCCAAACAAATGTTTAGTCTCAGGTGAGGGTTCAGACTGTTGATTCTGAAAGAGCATTCCTGCTCGGTGTGCCGGCAGCTGGTCGGGATTGGGGTGTGTCCTGCTCAACAGTAGGACTTATTTCTAAGCCTGAGAGGACTCAGGGTCCCAGAGATAATGAAGTGAATGGGGCACAAATCAGTTTACAATTGTATTTAATCTGGAGGTGTATCCATGATCCAAACAAACATAGACTTGGGTTCAGATCCCTTGTCTGCCCTTAATACTCTGAGTTCTCAGTTTCTGTATATGTTAAATAGGATAACAGTACCTATTCACATGATTGGTGTAAGGAATAAATGAAGTCACATATGTAAAGCACTAACATGGAAACTGGACCATAGGAAACATTCAGCAAATGAGAGATCTTTATTCTAGATAACCCTACACATTCGCAGGCATCCCCTAAGAGGCTCCTCCTGTTCTCTTCAACAGTAGGAGTCCCTGTAAATTTTTTTTTTTTTTTTTTTTTTTTTTGCCGTATGCGGGCCTCTCACTGTTGTGGCCTCTCCCGTTGCAGAGCACAGGCTCCGGACGCGCAGGCTTAGCGGCCATGGCTCACGGGCCCAGCCACTCCGTGGCATGTGGGATCTTCCCGGACCGGGGCACGAACCCGTGTCCCCTGCATCGGCAGGCGGACTCTCAACCACTGTGCCACCAGGGAAGCCCCCTGTAATTTAATTATCTCGTTGGAGCCTCTCGTTACTGTTGACAAACTGGAACCACTTGAACCTCACTTCCTGAAACTAGCTCTTCTGCTGTTGCCTTATATTTCTGTGCATGGAATGTTTTCTTCCCTGTGTTCTTGAGGGAAACAGCCAATTCATCTTCTCTGTCCCTTAAAGCCCACAGCACCAGGTTCTTCCCGAGCTGGTAAGACTGAGATGAATAATTTCTTGTGTTTGGATTTTGTGTCGTTCCCCAGATGACTTTGTGGTGCAGAAGCCGGAACTCAGCACCCCCTCCATTTGCCATGCCCCTGGGGGAGAGTACTTTGTGGAAGGAGAAACGTGGCACATTGACACCTGTACTCAGTGCACCTGCCACAGTGGGCGGGTGCTGTGTGAGACAGAGGTGTGCCCCCCGCTGCTCTGCCAGAACCCCACGCGCACCCAGGACTCCTGTTGCCCACAGTGTCCAGGTAACCGGCACTGCGCCTCGGGATGCACTGGGCCGGTGGGGAGGGGCTGCAGCCTGGGCATTGTCATTCTGCAGGACCGGTGGGCTGGGTTGAGCCCCACGTGAGAGTGTGCCAGACCCAATCACCAGTAACCCAGGCAGGAGCATCTGGCAGGCAGCTTTCTAAATTCATTCTTTTCTATCGACCACATATTTGTGCAATCAATATGCCTTGCACCTGAGGTGACTTTGAACAACAACAGCAAAAAAAAAATTGTTTCTTTCTACCTTTTTTTTCTTAACCCTACATCTCAGACTCAGGAGGCAGTCCTGCTATACCAGATTATTCCAGATGATTTTGCTAATGTGAAAAGTCATCTTTGTCTTTACAAAATGTGAAGAGCAGTTATTGATAAATAATGTAAATATAATTCTTTGAAATATATAAGGATGGTGAAGATACTTTGAGAATGTTAAACAGAGGAATCGCTAAAAGATGCATAATGCCCACCTTCTCAAATCTGGTGATTAAGTTAAGATCCAAAAGTACTAAGTGACCAGCACTGCATATGTACAAAGAGTACTGTTGTTTTCTTTTTTTTTTTTAGTTCTCAGATAATCTGGCCTTAGCAGGTGAATTTATGGTCATGAAACAAATATAATGAAATTTTGTCAGACTTTGAAACATAAGTTGCTGATTATGCAATGAAAGTAGCAATTCTAATTAACACTAGAATATATGACTTAATTTATATATGTATAATTACCAAGTTGACAGCACACTAGTTTTGTTGTTGCTCAGTCTTTTATCTTTTCAACTTAAATCAGTAATCATTTACCTTCTAAATGTATGTTCTTAGAGCATTTCTGCTCAGTAAAACATAAGCCCTTGTATTTTATTACTTTTCTTACATTGGATTATCTAGTCAGCCAGCTAGCATCTATTATTCTGTCATTATATAACCAGCGTAGTTGATGTCCAGAATTCTTCCTGGGTTCACACTGATGAGATTTTTTAATTGCATCAGAGGAAATTGTAGGGATAGCAACATTATTTGCTGTTGTCATCATGCCCTGCTGCTGAGGTGTTATCATCTTAGTACAGAATCTTTGGCGTAATTTTCAACCATGTTAATCTGAAAAGCTTAATTAGTGCAGCGTCTTTTCTAGTATAAGAAATAGTTCAGACGTATTATGTTGTTAGGATGTACCCTAGTCCCTCCTATATTTTTATCATCACTCTTTTACTTAGACACAAACCCTAATATTTCTCTGTTAATATATGACCATGATTATTCCCATCCTCCTGGTGGAAACTACTCTGAGTGGTCTCTTCACTGGTGATCATGAATTTATATCCGTTTATATATTCATTTTACAAGTGCTTATGGAATGCCTGAATTGAGCCATGGGGATCCCGGGGTTGATGAGAACAGCCACAACTCCTATCCTATGGAGCAGTAATCCAAAAGAAGAGCTGAACAATCCAGTACTCCACCTTTAAGTAAATCATGACAGAGTGAGAGGAGTGCCTGGAAAGGAAAGCATTAAGAGCACATGTAACCCAGGACGCTTTAACTAAAGTGGGAAGTACCTCTGTTCCCACTTGTCCGAGGATCTGAGGACAAATATAGGGGTTGGCCCAGATTTATTGGTGGGACACCTGACTGGGCTCAGAGGTTCAGCCCAGGCAAAGAACAAGAGCTCCCTGGAAATGGGACTCCTGTGTGTGCCAAGGACTGATTTCTTAGAGCCAGGTCTCAAGGCCAGTGCGCATGAGCAGAGGCCCTGCCGATTCTAGCAGAGTAGAGACCTCCCATCTAGAAACAGGAACAAGCACCCCATGTGTGCCTGGCTTTGGCTTCTCCTTTATAAACGTATGCCTAGGTGACTCTTCCTTACTTTACATATAACTTGAGAGATACTTCAGTGATAGCCTTCATCTTAAATGTCAGGACTTCGTTTCCTAGAGCAGTATTCTGAAGGTTACACTTAAATCTGTGAATAAGATTTTTCACATCTAGAAAAATACCATCTCTAATCTTAGGATACTTGCATCCTAAAGTTGTCCCAAAATGATACATATGTACAACTAGAAGAGTTGCATCCCTCATGGTGATTGTATCTCCTGGGATGCCTTGTCGTTCCCTCTGTCCTTAACTCCCCCTCTCCTCTGGCCTGGTTTAGAGCAAGGTCTAGAAACGGAAGTGGGCTCATGAAGAAAGACTGAGCATCCCTGTAGGTGATGATACTTCACCAAGGTGAGAAAGGCAGAGAATAGAAAAGCACTTCTTTCTTTTTTCACACTTTTAAAATTCTCTTTCATTTTTGATTTTTTAAAGTTGGAAAGAAGCATAGCACAGAAGAGAGATCTCTCTTTTCTTCTTTTATTTCCCTGGTATAGAAATAAAAAGAATGAATGAACGCCAGTGAAAGAACTGGTAAAAACAAAATAAGTGAGTTAATATTTAGAATCAGAGTGTAAAGAAGGGGTCTCATTTTTTCCTAAAAATGGAAAGAAAGGCCCAAAGAAGGAGGATAGCCTGGGCAAGATTCCCAAATGATATCTTCAGTCAGGGCTCAGAAGTCTCTTGCCCTGGGGGCTAAAGACCTGCAGCCGCTGCATCTCAGCTGCAGCTCTCACTCCAGCTCTGCTGGCTCATTCCCATGTCTCCTGGGGTCCCCTCCAGACTCTAGGATGTTCATTTCAGCTACTATTTCATGCTTCCATCGCTGCCGTCCCTGCTTCCTCTTCTCAGTTTTCAGACACCAGATTGGGTGTTGCTTGCAAGAGCTAAGCTGTCATAACACACAGAAACCTCGTGGCAATTTGCAGAGCCTCATGTAGACTAGTGTGAGTTGCCCTGATTTCCAGCCAAATCAAAAGTTAACATCAGTCAATCTCTTAAAAAGAAATTATCCCTAGACATGGATGATCCAGAAAAGATGCCTGAGAAAGTAATCCCATTTTACCAGCTTTAACTCATATGCATGTGATCTATGGAAACTTACTTAAAATTGGACCTGAAGCACATTTGGAACAATGGAACAATTGGCTGTTCTTTCACTGTCGCTGCCTTCAGGCCTGGCAGTAGGAGATACAGTTACACGCTTTGGGTTCAGAGCCCAAAATAAAGCAATTGCCCCGCTTCTCAAAGAGACTCTTCTTGTCAAATCAAACTTGCTGGCTGTAGGGCGTATTCAGGAGGTGGATGGGAGGAAAATGGGACACTTAGAGCTCCTGCATCGTTGTGATAACTACGTGTATATGAAAGAGCAGACTTCATGATGTCGACTATGAGAACAGATGATAATTCTTCTGACCCTGTATCCTTTGAGAAAATGGGATTCTCTTAGAGGTTTGCTGGGTGGGACCATCGTGGCTTTTTCTAGACTCTCAAGTGCAAAGGTGGTTGGAAGTGCTCTCTTGTCAGTGCAATTGTGACATTTCTAAACTAGGAAACCTCACTAACTAGTATTACACTTTCCTTTGTTATATCCCAGGCAGCTTTCTGCTTGAGCTTACAGCTCTCAAGTCAGTTCAGTGAATGGCAAGACCCAAAGAGATATCTGGGTTTTCTGGTGACGTTCTTTTCTGTTTCAAGTTGTTACTAGATCTGGAGACCCTCTGGTCTGTATTTATGTAGCAAAAACACACAAGTCTTGCAGATGATTTCTCTGTAGCTGCATCCTCAGGAGTGATTTACATTTCCCATCATCTTTCAGCCATTAATGTGAATGCCTGAACACTGAAGTGTTACATACAGTTTGAAAATCTGTTTGGGTATTAATTGGTTAGGACTGCATGCGGCTGCAAGTAAGAGAAAACCCAGCTACAGTTTTTAAACAGAGGTTTCTTTTCCATACATTATGAGAAGCTTGGAGACAGATGTTGATCCCATTGATTTAGTGTCTTGGTGATATCAAGGCCTCTCTCTTACAGGTATGGTAAGGGTATTATAGCTACAGGCGACACACTCATATTCAAGGCAGGAAGAATGTGGAAGCGTGTGGGTAGCTTCACATCTGCCCTTCTGTTAAGAAAGTGAAGGCTTTCCCAGAAATCCCTGATTAGCCAGTGAATCCGTTAGCCACAGCCAGGTGACATGGCCACCCCCAGCTGTGCCGGAGACTAGAAAAGGAGGGAGCAGTGGTCCCACGTGACATATCCCCCTTGTGATCCAGATCCTCAGCCACCCCACCCCCGACCTTAAAATCAGGAGTTCGTTAAGGAAGAAAGGTAGAGTGGATATCGTGCAAGCAACTAACAGAATCTCTGCAACAGATCTTTTGTGGTCTTTGTTGTTTTTGTTTTAAAACTCCAGGCCCTGTCCGAGTCAGATGTGCTGTGTCATTACTGAGTCCATTTTAAGGAGGCCCACAAAGCCCTGGTGACCGAGCGTGCTTTGTGTGGGACAGAGTGAAACTCGCTGTGTTGCACAGTGGGTGGCCCGCAGCATCTTCTTTTCTGCTGACCTTCTGTTCCTTTTTCCAGATGAGCCTCTCCAGCCTTCCTCATCCCATAATGACAGCGTGCCTAGTTACTGCAAAAATGATGAAGGGGATATATTCCTGGCAGCGGAGTCCTGGAAGCCGGATGTGTGTACCAGCTGCGTGTGCATGGATAGCGTAATTAGCTGTTACTCTGAGTCTTGCCCTTCCGTATCCTGTGAAAGACCTGTGTTGAGAAAAGGCCAGTGTTGTCCCTACTGCATAGGTAAGACCAAGAAAAAAAATCCTTCCTTTCTCCCAGTGGCCACTAAATCTACATTGACAGCCATTTGCCTAGATCAGTTAATAATTTTGAAATCTGTTTTTCTGGTTGACGTGCCACATAGAATCAATGTAGTCACATCAGGCGCAGGAAAGACATGGAGGATGTGTTCCCGAGATAAAGCATATTAAGAATAAGAAATGCTCTCTGAGGATGTCGTGATGCTATAGCGCTGTCTCTCTTGGACTCCTTTGCCATTTCAGAATTTTCAGTATTGGAACTCTTCCTTCACGCTGTTACTGACCGTGGTCCTTTTGCCCACAGAGAAACACCATGTCCCATATCAGAGTACACTTAGTGCCTAAGCTTGCCACTGCTTTGAGATCAGCTAAATACCAGATACTAATTTAATCCCCCAATTACTCCTCTGTCTGCTAACACTTAATTGATTCTATTTAAACCATGTGGTTGTCCGTGTGGAGGGCTTAGGGACACAGAGTGAGGCCTGAGTAACTGACAGAGCCCTCTCCTTCATGTGACCCACGGGGATACATCTTGTGAGCAGAGGACATATGTATATCAGCCCCTGACGTCTATACCAAAACTGGTCCTATGGACACAAGCCAGATGCCGTTCTGGAGTCCAGAAGGCGAGGCTAAGACAGCTGGCAGCTCTAATACAGGCACAGTCCCTGCTCCCAAGGCTCTCACTCTCTGTGATTGCTTTTGTCTCAAGTAAAGCTCATAAAGTCACGTGAAAGACAATGACATATCTCAGTCCAGTTGTGAACCTGTAATCAGAGTTAGCAGGTGAAAAATTAGGCAAGCTGTATTAATGACAGGCATCATGCAATGTATTGTTGAAGATTTTTGCATGCTTCGTAGATGCAAGTCAGTGCATATATTTGGGGTGATGCCTGAGGAGGAGGAGAAATCCTCCGGCCACAGGGCTTTGTAACAATCCCCATAGATGAGTTGATAAATGGCGCTCAGGTGCACACCAGCCACCGTTCAAGCTTATCAGGACAGCTCCTCTGGCCACTCTATGGGGCCACTTCCTCTGAAGACTTATTCTACACATTGGTATACAAGAGACGAAAGATTTTTAAAGCATAATTTCTGGTCTCAGGAATTGTACAGAGCTTGAGTTTCTCAATGTAATGGTCAGGGAATATTAAAAATTATGTGTGAAAGATGGATTCTCTACTTCGAATAGGGTGGCTGTCTATCCAATTTATTCTTTAAACCATGCTTTTGTGAGTGAAGTGGGGACTGTTAATAATTATGTTGGGACCTGGGCTGTAGGCCAGGAGTGTCCCTAGTAAATCGGGACATACGGTTGCTGCACCTCTTAGTGACTGGAGCGTTGGGTCTGCTGTAATACCCATAATCTTCATAGCTCCGAAATGGAGCCAAAAATGTATCAAGGCATCCACCCAACTTACTGCTACGTGTCTTCTCAGAGAGCTGACCAACAGTCATCTGGAAAGTGGCACAGCCCTTGGTGAGACCTGAATGAAAGGTGTAACCAGGCCACTATTTCAGACCAGGGTGTTGGTGGAGGGAGGGGGAAATGTCCAGCCAGGACCACTGTATTTAAATACCAAAACTTCAGTCCTAAAGGAAACCGTTTATAAATCAACCAGGGGCACTTGGATCACAGTTGGAAACTAGGGACCAGGAGGCCAGAGAATTCTGTTACCTTCAGAGGAAAAACCCAGCAGTGAATTTCTTGTGTGTTGAAAACCCTCAAATTTAATTTTTTTTAGATAAAAAAAGTTCCTGTTGTGTTTTGCTACTTAATTGGTAAATATGTGATTAGTAAATTACTCAACTAGTAAATTTGTTTCCACGTGATAACAGTAAATCACTTCTCTTTCTCACAAAACCAAACTTATGGAAAGAAACCTGCATATCATAGTATTCTGTGTTGTCTTTTTTTTTTTTTTTTTCTTTTGCCTGTATGTTTTCCTATTCCAATTCCTGCATTATTTAGACCAGCAGTCCCCAACCTTTTGGGCACCAGGAACCGGTTTCGTGGAAGAGAGTTTTTCCATGGAGGGTGTAGTGTTGGTTCAGGCTGGTAGTGCAAGTGATGGGGAACGACGGGCAGATGAAGCTTCACTCACTCACCCGCCGCTCACCTCCTGCTGTGCGGCCTGGTTCCTAACGGGCCTCAGACTGGTAGCGGTCACAGCCCAGGGGCTGGGAACCCCTGATTTAGACCACACATTCATCTTTAGTGTGGGGAAGAAAATACCAATTTGGCCCCAATTTGTGACTTTGATTTCAAGTTAGATTGTAAGTACTTTCACTAAATTGTGGTTCATATGAGCTCATAATGATAGAGTGGAAATTTTGTTTCTGTTACATCTCCCTCCACAACTACTACCCCCTCCCCTTGACGCAGGTATAACTGTACTGTATAAACCTATGACGTATCTCCTGGGGAACGTATTGGGGAGTCTTAACATTTGAAGCGTGATGCTGTGTGCTGTTGTCCTTGCATTCATCTTCGTGCTTCATACATGTTTTCTTACTGAAATAGTCATTAGGAGCCTCTGTATGCATCGTACTTTTCTACAAGTAGCAAGGACCAGGTTATGTCCAAGCATATGAAGTCAAGTTCAGTTCATGACTGTGATATGGGGATTTTCTGACCCTCCCGTTTGCTCCCTTGGCCTCTCCAGGCTTATTCTCTTGTCAGCTTCCCGTCAGTGTGGTCCCTCTGTGAGGGCACCAAGCCTGGGCAGCACTAGTACACCTGCAGGCAGTTACTGGCGATGCCCCAGTGGCAGAGCCTGCCTCCCCATCCAGATCGTCTGGCAAAGGAGGAAGGTAGGAAGGCAGTCATTCTGCATGTCATAAAGCCCCCAGTTGCTTCTCAGCAGGCATCGAGGACCAGTGCTTTCATTGTCCCCTGTTTTAGGCTTTCTCAGTTTGAACCCAGCTCCTTATTAGCCCAGATAATCTGTCCCCGGGGTCACATGTGCCTCCTCCAAGCCTACAGTGCTGACCTCACCATGGCTGCAGGTCTCCTCCCTGGGAGAATGTTCTCCCTACTCAGTCAAATATGGATCTCTGAAAACCTCAAACCTGCCTTTAATCTGGCTTCTTTTTTAGTGTTAAAACCCCTGAAGAAAAGTGTGCTTGCTTTCACCTTGTAAAGTAGCCTTTTTTCTTACCACAAGAGAATTGAAGAGGGTGATCCTACTAAAAGTAGTGTAATTACGAATGTTTGTGTTCCTTTCAGATAAATTATCAAGTCACTAAAGTGCAGTGATAATGCTTCTCTTGTAGTGTGTGAAGGCCTCATATTATGTGTGCTAATTTAATAGAATGTGTAATACAGATGTAATTAATAGGATTGATGATTAATTTTGAAAAGTGAACAGCTTTGTCTAATTACTTATAATACCCATCATTAGGGAATTCATCCTTGTCCTAGAAGGAAACTAAGTAGTAATTACCCAATCATTTTAATGGAACATCTTCTGATTCCCTAATTTTTTTATATTCCAGCTTCCTACACAAATACACACAAACTTAGATTTTATTTTCATAGGCTTTTTGACTGTAATGATGGCTTAAAGAAAGGGGAACAAGAATCAAGAGATGACTTGAATGTAGATCGGGGCGGGGGCGGGGGGAGGATAAAAGGCCTGGTGGGAAATCTAATGTGTGATAGCAGATTTGATATGTGGTTCCTTGTAAACAACAGATGCCTTCGCCATGACAGACTTCACCATGCAAGATAGCCTTGATAGCCTTATCACTGACTACATGCTGCATGCCTTTCTAACCTTTCTGGAGCAAAAAATTATTTCGGTGCTTCAGTGAGATCTTTATTCCATCACTCCTAAAGGGCAGCAAACAATTAAGCCCAAAACCCTTACAGCATCGGCACTTCCTGTGCCTGAGGGGATGCTTGTCCTGACACATCACCCTTGCTCTGATGTTTGTGTGGGTGATGCTTCTGCGAAGGGCCAGACTCTAGCAACTTCTGTCTAGCAAGGTCATCCCAGCAGATCTGCATCATGGCCAGGGGTGCACTCATTCCTGAATGTTATGTTCATAACTATTGTATTTATATTATGTAATATAAAATTTATATTATCTCTTACGAAAATATTATAAAGAAAGGCACTACCTTGATCATAAAGATCTTTCTTAATTTAATGTATGAGGTGTTCGAGCTCATATTGCTGCTACATCATACCTGTTGACTTTGGAAATGTAGATGCTCAGGTGTCCCCCCGATGAAGAGTTGCATAAGCAACTCTTGTGTTGGCCAAGTCATAAGTATGACTCAGTGCATAGAATGTTGTTTTGAAACTTACCATTTGGCAAGCATTTTTACTTATTTGTAACCATGTGTTATTTTAGAAAATATTTGAGGTCATATATTTAGAGATATTTATGTATCAGATATTTAGATATTTTTTGGCTGGAAATCCCTGAGTCAGTGCATCTTTCTCATTTAAGTTTTTGTTGAAGGTTAGTTATCTTGGGATGATAGTTGTATCATGATGTATATATACACACGCATATTTACTTCATAATTTGATGTGAACAAAGTTATGATACTCTGATTACGTGTCTTCAAGTCATCTAGTATCTTTTTTTTTTTTTTTTTTGGTACGCGGGCCTCTCACTGTTGTGGCCTCTCCCGTTGCGGAGCACAGGCTCCGGACGCGCAGGCTCAGCGGCCATGGCTCACGGGCCCAGCCACTCTGCGGCGTGTGGAATCTTCCCGGACCGGGGCACGAACCTGTGTCCCTTGCATCGGCAGGCGGACTCTTAACCACTGCAACACCAGGGAAGCCCATCTAGTATCTTTTAAGTGTCTTTAAGTATCTCATATCTTTAAGGATCTCTGAAAACAAGTTCTATTATAGATGGTACATGAAAAAATGATTTTCTTGTAGGTTGTACATCTGATTAGAGATTAGCTATTTTTTAATATTTTTATATGTCTTATATTAATATTTGAGTTAGAGCTTTCAGGTGGAGTCCAGCTGGCTTGCACTCAGTCATGATGGTGTAATTCTGTTTCCTCTCCATAGTGATCTTTAACTAGCAAACGGTTAATAATGTTTCTTCTTGGTAGGGACCATGCCTACGCTGTATATCAAGTCAGTCTATCATACTGCATTCATTTTTTGCTTAGATTTATGTTTATTTGTTTAGGTATCTTTTTAAAATTTTTATTGGAATATAGTTGATTTATAATGTTGTGTTAGTTTCTGCTGTATAGCACAGTGAATCAGTTATACGTATACATATATCCACGGTGTTTTAGATTTTTTTCCTCTGTAGGTCATTACAGAGTTTTTTGTTTCGTTGTTTTCAACATTTATTTAATTATTTATTTATTTTGGCTGCGCTGGGTCTAGGTTGTGGCATGCAGACTCTTAGTTGCGGCATGCAGGCCTCTTAGTTGTGACGTGTGGACTTCTTAGTTGTGGCATGCAGACTCTTAGTTGCGGCATGCATGTGGGATCTAGTTCCCTGACCAGGGATGGAACCCAGGCCTCCTGCATTGGGAGCTCGAAGTCTTACCCACTGGACCACCAGGGAAGTCCCATAGGTATCTTTTCTTAGAGATAAATACAAATAGTATCTCTTTGGAACATCTGTTGATTATTGTGTATTTAACTCAGCCCAGGAATCAAACAGTAAATATTTAATTCAGCATCTCTAAGATATACAACCCACAGAACTAAACGTTGTACATTTTTAAGCCATAATGTTATGATACTGGCATCATCATTGGAACACTTTGCACAGCTGTTTCTCCAGTGTGTTTTCTTAAAATTAAAAACTTCTGTGTATTGGAAAGAGAACGTACTTTGACCCCATTTCTGGCACATTCTAGCTGTAGGTCTCAGTGGTAGGACGTAACTGTAGCTCAGTTTCCTCATCTATAAGATGGGAATAATAATATCATCCTGTGCTTCACTAAAGTGCTATGAAAATTAAGCGACATAATATACATATATGAAAGCACTTGGTAAACAGTGAGCAGGATATGACTATATTGGCTCAGAGTTACAGCTCTCCTAACACAGGGTGCACCTGACATGGGTAACAGGCGTCACGTGGACTCTGGTATCTCACTTTAAATATGGCATCCGCCCTTCTGCAAGAGAAAGGCCTGGATATTGCGTCCCAATGATAAGTTTTTGAAGGACGAGAATATCTGAGAGAACACTTTGGTGTGGTGTACCTCATCCTGCACACTCTTTGCTTAAATAAATAGCGCATGTCAACTTCAGTCACCCTTATTGTGACCCCGGTGGAAGCAGCATGCTATCTAAGGGGTTGTAGTGCAGCTGGGTCGTGGCAGTGCCTGGCCCCAGACCTCAGCACTTCACTGTCCTCCCAATACCTCTGGATGTCTCGCGGGAGAGAGAATGGAGCTCTTTTATTTTTCTGTTTGCGTTGAGAGGCTAGTCTCACTTGAGGAGTCCAAGGACTCATTGCACGGGATCCGCTATGATTTCTGGAAACAGAGATTGTGGCATTTATAATCGGGGAGTGTTCTTGTCGGAAGGAGCCCCGGGGTGCTTCCTGCACATCCTTCAGAGCTCTCGGTTCCCGGGGCCCCTGCTCCACAGCCCCGGTGGTCACAGTTAGTGCCGAGTGATTCTAAACAAACGGGAAGGGAAGCAGGATGCTCTTCTGTGTAATGTTTAGAGAGTGTAAGACGGACGGCGTTCTGGTTGTCAGGCACTGTACTAACTTTGGAACTGGTCTAAAGTTGTCCCAACGAAAATAAACAGGGTGTGATTTCAGTTTGTTTATTAGGTCCTGCCCTCCACCATAGGAAACATCTCATCTTGCTTATCCCCTAAGCAGCTTTCTCTTCTCGCTTCAGTATCCTTTCCAGGCCTTTGGCTGTGTAAACAGAAATTCAAGTTGTTCTAGTTAACTTGGGGGAAACCTCTAAGTGGCATTTCTTTATCTGGGCTCCAGCCCCATGTTCTTGTTTTAAAGACGTCTGCTGCACAGAAGGGAGGCTGGCGCTGGTGTTTCCAGAGATTATTAGCAGGTGCCTTTTGCCTCTTATTTCTGCCCAGGAGGCCAGCCCTGACTGTGTACCCTCTAATGAGGGAGGAACGACCCTCTATAGCAGGATTACATTTCAGTGACAAAATGCGATCAGACCTGAAGTCAGTCTGCAGACCCACCCGGAGGCTGCTGGTGGAGTGTTCCTGACAGCTCTTGGGCTGTGACAGGATGAACCACCTCCTGTAGGTGCAGAAACTCCTCTGGTGCAGAAATTGGCCATGCTGGGCTTCTACCTCAAAGTTTTCTTAGCCTATGTAAGAGTCAGTCTTTATACTCTTTATCAAGTTGGAAATGGAATGTTTACTTGAACTTCTATCCATGAAGTGCTTAATCAACCCATAACAGATGCTTAATACAAAGATTAATAAGTTCTATTACTGAGAAAGTCCATCCTCTTTGCATGAAGTAGGAATCAGCCAGAAGTTACTATGCTTATCAGTTTGGTGAGATTTCTCTTGGTGGAACTCAGGGAAGTTTATAATTTCTCTTATTAGCTTGGAACCCTGTGTCATCACCTGTTCTTTCCAGTATGTTGAAGAAACGTAAAAGGCTCTTTTCGCCTTTATAAAGAGACCTGGACTCCTGTCCCAGAAATAGAAGAAAATAAAGCAAAAATGGGACTTTCAAGAAAAGTCTTAAAACTGTGGTCAGATCTGCCTTTATAGCAGTTAAGACATTGTAGAGTTTGGGGTTTCTGAGCACAGGCCACCTGTTCTCCTTGCTTGGCCCTGCCATAAACCTTTCTCTGCTAAAAAAAAAAAAAAAAAGAAAGAAAAGACATTATATGGAAGTAAGAGTCAGCCTACATGGCAACATTTGTCTCAGTTTTTTCTTTTTATATAAGTGAATTAAGAGCAGATGTTTTATTTATTAGAAGCTAAAAGTTGTAAGATAAAGTATGCAATTTTTGAGGTTAATCAATAAAGTCTTTTTTGCATTTTTAGGCAAAAAACTCTAAACATTTGCTGATAAAATAACTGTGTATTAGATCTCTGCCTCACTGAAATTGCCTAGGCCACCTGCGTCTGTTTTTAGTAAGACTTCAGTTGAGTTCCGCCTTTATATTCTTTTCCAGTCTGTGGAGGTCCAGCGAGCCAGCACGTTCAAAATCAGTCGTCCTCTTCTATGTCTGCAAATCTCTGTCCACTTCTTAGTGACCTGCTTGCTTATTTGCTCAGATTCCTTCTTCATTCTGATTTCTGTTTGTCTCCACTTTATGTAAAAAAAGTAAAAGCTGGTTTCTCAAACAGGAGGCACCCACGTTCCATTGATCCTCGATCGTGGAGTTTGTGCCCTGAATGTACCCAACTTGGGATATAAAAATACAGAGGATATCACGAGGCCAGGGATCACAGTGTCTTGTCAGCTAAGAGAAAATAAAGTATAAGGTAATAGTAGCATCTCATTCCTTTGTGGGAGTTAGAGAGTATTTGTAATGCATTGTTACAGTCATAAGCCAAAATTTTAAAAAGCACTTCCTCTATACTTACCCAAGTCAGCCGTGTCAGTGGAAACACTTGGCTGCCTTTCTCACTCTCTCTTCTAAGTCTTGTGTTACCCATAGTGTACCTGGTACCTTTCTCCACCTGCCTAAATGACTGCACGAAAGTTTTCTTTAAAATCTCTCGAACCTCAAACTTAAACTGATTTGAAGTATAATATTACTAGCAGGGCCTGCAGTTTGCACAATTTTTTTCAAATCATTTGGCACATCTGTTTTGAACTGAAATCACACAGAGCTGAGGAGATCCTCTGGATCCAGGAGCATTGCCCCGAGGGCAGAGACCCCCACCTGCCTTGTGCACCACTGCACCCCCAGTGTTTAGAATGGTGGTCTCTACAGCAATGTGCAGAGAGAACGAGCACCCACTGCACAACTGCGCTGGACTGTTTTGCAGTGGGACTTACTCTGAGAGTAAGAGCTGCATTTACTTTCTTGGCCACGAGCATCCCAGAGTAAATGACTTTCCAGGTCTCTAAATAGTACGTTGGAGATTTGGAAGGACTGATGCAATTTCTAAAGTTGCCGAACTTCCTCCCCGGAAGCTACTCCCACACCAAGACACTGACTTCATGGCCATCACAACCAGAGTTAGAACCTGAACTATCTATGCAGGAACATTGTCTCCTGGTAGAAGCGGAAAAGTCCAACTGTAATGTAGATTCTAGTGGATTTTAGGTTTTAAAACCTTTCACAGAGCAAAGAGGGTGGGGAATCTGGAAATGCCTTCTTTTCATCATGGTCAGATTCAGAGCAAGGCCTGAGCTACTACATCAGTGACTCCTGAAATAATTGGATTTTTATAGAGGAAGAAAACGACATGATTCTAGTATCCGGGTTTTACTGTTAATTAGCTTTATGGTGTAATTAGTAAAATAGCTCAAGAGTAAAAGCAAAGTCCAACTTTTAACAGCCTGGTAAGCCTCTTCTTATCTTAAAAAGAAGTAAGATAGCGAGGTTCAGACAGGTGGAGAGGTCAGCTCGAAAGGAGTTAACATTTCAAGGCCTTGCCACTTCTTCCTCAGCCCTTTCAGATAACCAGAATTGAGGAAAAGGAAAAAAAGGAAAAACCACACTGAGTTTTCCAAACTCTATCACTGAAAGAGATCACATATTTTTATTGTAGTCAAACATGGTGCAAGATAATATTGCTTCTTTTTGAATCCAAAAATATAAGACATATGTCTGAGCGCTGCAGGAGTTAAATGGCTGGCCTGCCTGAGGAGCTATGGGCATGAGTGCTCCAGGCCCTTGACACACGACGCTGAGAATGACGCAGCAGTAAACCTCCATCCTTTAGCAGGGAGGGACTTTGCTTCTGATAGAGGCCAAAAGTCATTTCAAGCCGATCTGATGGATAAGATAGAGGCCAGAGCTGAGGGAACCAAATACCAAAGCTGATCTAAACCCAGGAGTGGCCATAAAATAGTGACCGTCTTCCTTGCCTGTTTCAAAATTTGGCTCTGGATGTCATTGCAAAAGGAAAATTCCAAAGCCGTGTGAAGCAGGGGCAATATCGCCAGAGTACGTTTATAGCCCTCAACAATGACTGTGTAGAAAGGGATCACATGTGTTTGGGTATGTAACTCCGGATGTGTTTGTTTTAAAAATGAACCTTATTATATTAGTGTCATACTTCATATTTTCCTTGGAACATTCTTCTCGAATCCTCTTCCTTGAGAAGATAGAGGAGTGTTAAACAGAAATCTGCCTGAGAAGAACCACAAGTCCTCAATAACCACTATATCTCCATTCCTTGGTAGGATTGTGCAGATGTCTGATGCAGTCGGTTGAAGGGTAATCTGCCTCTGAAGGCAAAGACCTTGAGCCCCAACAAATGTAAGGGGTAGGAAGTCTAAGCACCCATTCTCCAGAGTCAGTGAGGAGTAACCACTTTTGTTTGTGTGGCCCAGATCCTTACCCAGGAACATGGAGCTCTCTGAGGTTATCCCACTGGGGACGAGGCAGGCAGACAGTGTGCGGGGACTGTGGAGGTGTGTGTGGTTTCCGTCCTGGCCCTGCCACTTCCTAGCCATGCGTTTTGGGCAAGTTACTTACTCTCCCTGTGCCTTGGTTTTCTGTGGAATTCAAATAACACCCTGTTCCATTGGCCTGTGGAGAGCATGTGGAATTGACTTGTGAAAAATGCTTGGTTAGGGTGGTCCAGTGGTTAAGGCTCTGCTGTCACTGCCGAGGGTCCGGATTCAATCCCTGGTCGGGGAACTAGGATCCCACAAGCCATGTGGCACAGCCAAAAAAAGAAAAAGAAAAAAAAAAACGCTTGGTTAGCACCATGCCCAGTACATAGTAGGCAGTCAGTAAGTGGAAGTTATGATTATCATTAGGTATTGAAGAATAAACCTAATGTCACTGTCAGCATAAGCAACCAGTTGGAGTGATGAATACCACAGTCAGAATGAAATGGACAGCCCACTCGATAACCAAATATAAACTGTTGAGGTTACTTTTAGTTGGACAGTTCCCCCATCTCTATTTCTGCATCCCTCTTCAGCCTTAAACCTTAAAATGCTTTTATATGGATTTTCAATTAGACTATGCTGTTTTCCCCCCAAAACTACAATGACTTCATTAGTTTATTATTTAGAACTGCAAATTGGGTAGATTAGCCAGAATGTCTCCCTGTAAACCAAGTCATTTCTAAAATTTTCTGACAGAGCATTCTCAGATTGACCCAAATGTGCCATGGGAGGAAGTGGTCCATCCAGGAAAAGAAATGAGTGTGTAAGAAATAGGGGCACCGGCATTTGCAGCAACATGGATGCAACTAGAGATTATCATACTAAGTGAAGTCAGACAGAGAAACATAAATACCATATGATCTCACTTATATGTGGAATCTAAAATATGGCACAAATGAACCTATCTACAAAACAGAAACAGACTCACAGACATAGAGATCAGACTTGTGGTTGCCCAGGGGGGCAGGGGGGAGGGAGAGGGATGGACTGGGAGTTTGGGGTTGGTAGATGCAAACTATCATATCATATTTAGAATGGATAAACAACAAGGTCCTAATGTATAGCACAGGGAACTATATTCAATATCCTGTGATACACCATAACAGAAAAGAATATTAAAAAAGGATGTATAGGGCTTCCCTGGTGGTGCAGTGGTTAAGAATCCGCCTGCTAATGCAGGGGACACGGGTTCAAGCCCTAGTCCAGGAAGACCCCACATGCCGTGGAGCAACTAAGCCCATGTGCCACAACTACTGAGCCTGTGCTCTAGAGCCCACCAGCCACAACTACTGAGCCTGCGTGCCTAGAGCCCATGCTCCGCAACGAGAAGCCACTGCAATGAGAAGCCCGTGCACCACAACGAAGGCCCAACACAGCCAAAAATAAATAAGTGAAATAAATTTTTTTAAAAAGGATGTATATATGTGTATAACTGAGTCGCTTTGCTGTACAGCAGAGATTGACACAACATTGTAAATCAATTATACTTCAGTTAAAAAAAAAAGAAATAGGGGCACCGGGATCCATCAGTCAACTGAAATTCACAACGTACTTTCAGGCCTCTGTTTAGATCACTGGCTTTTCAGATGAAATTTGGTCAAAAGAAAAGATGTTTCTATAAAGCCTCATTAACTAGAATCTAAGTAATAAAATCTAATCTAGTCTAATCTGGGCCACATAGCAGCCACCCCAGAAAAAATTAGTCAAGGCTTTTACAAAAAGGAGTCCTCATTTATTTCACATGAAAATTCCAGAGTGTGGTGACCAACCCATGTCTTAAATGTGGCTTTGTTTTAAAGCATGTTTGAAGAAACAAACTTGACTTATGAAATATATTGATACTGCGACTCAGACTAATCAGATGTAGAGATATCACGAAAACTGTTGCCAACTCTGAAATGGGGCTTGTCATGGATTGAAGTCCACGTCCTCAAGCCAGCTGACCCTGACATAAAACGTCCAGTGCTAATTGTGGCTCAACCCTGGTCACACATTGGATCCAGCTTGGCCTCCACCTGAAAAAGCTGGATAGCCAAACAGTTGTCCACTGTTCCAGAGAGGCCCAGGCACAATTGAGGCCACATGAAGCGGGCTCTGTGTATTCCTGGGAGGGTAAGAAAGGGAGCTGTTAGGTAGAGCTCAAGGCAAAGAATGTGGGCTTTGCAGTCAGATGGAGCCAGGAGGAGATGCCGGCTCCACCGCCTACTGGCTTGGTTACATCAGGTTCCTTCCCCTCGCTGAACCTGAGTTTCCCCAAGAGTAGGATAGACAGCCCTACCTCAGAGAGTTGCCATGAGGCTGAACCATGTGAGGCTCTTGAGCACAGCGCCTGGGTACCATGGATGCTCAGCAGATGCTGGTTCTCTTCTTCGGTGCTTGGCCCTGGATCCTTCTT
Organism: Mesoplodon densirostris; assembly: GCF_025265405.1. Lineage (NCBI taxonomy): Eukaryota > Metazoa > Chordata > Mammalia > Artiodactyla > Ziphiidae > Mesoplodon > Mesoplodon densirostris. The sequence continues at coordinate 29,375,060 of NC_082674.1, forward strand.
TCAGAACCATCCCTCTTGCCTCTACCACCTGCGTCCTCTGACCTCCAGTCTGTAAGGAGATCAGCTGTGAGAGTGCTGATCATGCAGATCTGAGATCTTGCTGTGGTCCAGCTGAGCTCTGCACACGAGCCTAAACACTGGTTTTAGACTTCTGGGCAGACCTTGAGATACCTCATTCCTATAATCAGGTCCCTTTACAAGGTCTTTTTGGGGCCACTGGTCCCTTTTGCCCTCTGTGCCACCTCCAGCGAGAGACTCATTCTTTCGGCCCCTGCTTTCAACCAGCGATTGATTGGCATCTGCCTCTGTGCTCTACCCACCCCTTCCCCACCCCCCAGTTGTTGAAACCTGAAAAGATAGCTTCCTGATCTCAAGTCAGAGTTAATTCTGTTGAAAATGAAGTGAAGTTGAAGGTGAGATGTTTCCACGGTAGTCTGATGAGGAGAGCTTGAATGGAATAGAGCTAACTTGGTAGAAGCACCTGGAAGTTGGGTCCATGGTGGTCAGCCCCTCCCTGGAGGGAAAGAGCTTCGTTATGGCCCCTGAATCTCCTGGGGCCCCACTGATCAGACTCCAGCTCCACAGCTGTGTGCAGAGTCTGCTGCAGTATCTCTGTGCGGCTCCCACTGAATGGGTTTCACTGTTTCTTTGTCATATTGCTGCACTCGATTGAACTCTTAATCTTCATTGAATTTAGAAAAAGATTTATTTTTGTAACAAAATCAAATGAGAAACTTCAATTTCATCTAATATGTCGTCGAAGTTCTTGGTTCAACCTACTGTCTCCAGGACATCCAGAGTAGTTACTCTCCCTCTTTTAGCATTTTATAAATACTCTTTGGGACAGTGATCTCATACAATTACTGGATGAGTAGTTGCATAGACACTACATTATGCTGTAGCTCAGCATTTGCTCTCTGGCATGTCTTCTGTGGTTTTATTTTCTTGCAGACCATTGAAATTCTTCAGAGTGGGTCAGTGGCATTCAGAAAGCACCACACCGCATGACCAGGTTCTTTAGAACCAGGCTCAGACTAAGCTTTTCTCTCTCTCTGTGTGTGTGTGTGTGTGTGTGTGTATGTGTGTAGGGGATGGGAGGGGAGGTTGATAATGCATGCACATAACTGTTTGAAATCATCATTTTAATATTGTTGCCTTATCAAGAGTAACTCATATTCATTGCAAAAGAAAAGTTAAAGAGCAAAATTCACCCTTGATTCTAAGTTACTGTTAACATTTTCGTTTCTTTCCAGACCGTTTTAAATTTTCCACTTTACATGGTTGAACTTATACTATACATGATGCATTTTAACAGCTGCATAATATTCTCTCCTATGATTGTATCGAGTCACTAAAATATCCCATATTGTTGGACACAGGTTTTTTTCCCCCAATATCTTGCTATTATAAATAATATTGTGATGAACATCTACATAAACAACTTACTTTAGACCTTTTCTAATTATTTCCTTGGGATAGCTGACTAGAAATAGATTATTGGATCAAAGAAGTATAATGTTTTTAAGGATACATGAGGGATACTGCCAGTTTTGCCTGTTACCCCACATTCTCACCACTGGTGACTAAAATGTGTTCCCTTTTACCTTGTTGAGCCCCAAATCAGTTCTATCCTAGAGGCAACTTCATGGTCATGTTCACACAGAAAGGCTAAGAGTTTGAAGGTCAACCGCTGCAGCTCTGATTGACCCATTGGAATATCTGGTTTGATAAGGCTTGACCAGGTCCTTGACAGGCTCACCAGCTGTTTATTTGTTAAAGCAGGAAAGTGACTCATATATTGGAATTACCTCTGCATCACCTCCCATTGCAAGAAACAGGGTTGTCCTTCACACCTCCACCCCCCTCACTGTCCATATCCTGACCGCTGTTTCTCAGTAATAGCTCTCAAACCTAGCCTTGCCTTTCCACCTCCACCTCTGCGTTAATCCAGGCCTGTAACACATCCCGGTGAACAGCGTCCCCGTCTTCCTAACCCTGTTTAGTCTTCCACATTGTCATATTCCAGAGTTCTCTTCTTGAACACAAAGCTGATAAGGCCCGTCCCCTCCACTGCAGGAAGGCTCTGAATCTGTCACTGTTCTTCAAGGCCCTTTACGATCTGATCCCAACTTCATCTCCAGCCATCCTGCATGTGGCCCTCACACCTCTCACTGCCGTTCCAACATGGCAAACCGGTGGATGCACCACCGTCTACTTGCAGTGTCCTTCCTTCCAGCTTCTTTATCTTCTATTCATCCCTCGAAGTAAAACTAAAGCACTAAATCCTGGGTGAAGCCTCTCCCAGTTCCCCCAGCAGACAGGTGCTTCACCCTCCATGTTGTGTTCTCCAACTCCACATTGAATTCACAGCACTGTGGCTGCTGCGTGGTACCTGGTGAGAGTCCTGGTCGCCAGCCTGTCTCCACCACTTCTGCTCAGTCCTCTGGGTCAGGGTCCTGGTCCTGCCTTTTTTCCCACTGATGATAAAAGTTTGTAGAGTAAGTGAATGAATGTCTTTATAATGTTTAACACATAATTACTATTTTTAATACCTTAATTTTATAGATAGTTTTAACTTCACAAATATTAGCATTGATTTAATATCTTAAGATGTAATAAGTGTTTTTGCCTAGATCTTAAGAAAATACAGACCAGTGCTTGGCCTTGACTTGAATTTCTTTTATTACGAAGTCCTCATCCTTTTTTTTTTTTTTTTTTTTTTTCACTTTTATTTTTGTGGTTTGGGGGAAATTTGACAAATATACCCTCTTTCCTGGCAAAGGAAATTTTTATCTCCTTTTATAAAATAAATTTATTTATTTTATTTATTTTTGGCTGTGTTGGGTCTTCGTTGCTGCACATGGGCTTTCTCTAGCTGTGGTGAGAGGGGGCTACTCTTCGTTGCGGTGTGTGGGCTGCTTATTGCAGTGGCTTCTCTTTGTTGTGGAGCACGGGCTCTAGGTGCGCGGGCTTCAGTAGTTGCAGCACACGGGCTCAGCAGTTGTGTCTCGCGGGCTCTAGAGCGCAGGCTCAGTAGTTGTGGCGCACGGGCTTAGTTGCATATGGGATCTTCCCGGACCAGGGCTTGAACCCGTGTCCCCTGCATTTGCAGGTGGATTCTTAGCCACTGCACCACCAGGGAAGTCCCCTCATCCTTTCTGTGCCTCTTTCTCATTCCCTTCCTTCTCTTCTCTAAGAAGAGAACTGGCAAAATGCCTGTGGGAGGAAAAGCACAGGAGAAGGTGATGGACAAGATAGGGTGGGGAGTGTAACCTTCTCTTCTCCCAGGTCCTTGCACAGTAATACGTTACTCAAATTTTATGCTGTGACATTGGTCCATCATATGAGCTGTTACAAGGTTTATGTGAAATATAATCAGTAGTACTGCCTTATGAAGAAATTGTTTTCTTTCATAAAGAATTCTCTGCATAATAGACTCTAGATTTGATGGCAAATCTAATGTCCTCAATGACGTGTTGGCTCAAGGTCAGTATATTACTTGAATTAAGTTCACTATATGATTCTACTCATCCATTTGACATGTACATTTTGGGTATCTTAATGAAGTCACCACCTCTAAGGATTTCAGATTAGCAAAAGCTTCTACCATGAGTTTGGTGTGAAAGCCTCCAAGTGAGTTTTAAGGTTAACATTCAGTGCACCAGAACCCTTTCTGTGGAACACTCACAAATACAGTGAAGTACATTTTTAAATAGACAATGAAAGAGAATTTCTGCTTACAACTAGAACTTTCTGTGATGGCTTAATATCCCTTGCTGAACATCAAGCAACAGTAATGAGAGAAATAATGAAAATGCATTGGGAAACATTATGCATTTTAACACTAGACATAGAGTCCTTTCCATGCTTACTTATAACACTCCACGATGGACCAAGACATACCTTTGGAAACACAAAATCCTATAGTCATAGGACATTATTAGTGCCATTTAGTCAGGGGCATATGCTTGAGTAATTGGTAAGAAGAGAATGTGGATTCCAAAGACAGATATTTCTGCCTCTGACCCTCCTCTGGAAAAGCTCAACAGGAAGCTTCATGTTAGGTCTTTACAGAGTGGTTCCAGCCGCCCGGGAGCGCTTGGCTGCAGAGGCTGGGGTCCTGACGCCCTGCATGTAGATGTTCCTCATTGCCCCTCAGGCATTGTGGGTTCTGTCCTGTGTGCCTGGGCAGTGAATACTGCCCCTCTCAGAGCTTCCAGGGTGCCTTCCAGGGAGAAGACACCACTTCTTTCCTAAGGAACTTTCCTTCCAGATGCCTTTATCGTTTTTCATTTACTAGTGACCAGTGGTGAATGGAGCTGCCCATAGAATCTGAGCATAAAATTTCCCCAGCTTTGTAGGAGTCATCCAGTTATCGGCCTGGCCAGTGACAGGGAGGGGCTGCCCCACCCCCATCCTGTGTTTCTCCGTTGATTGGCCCCATCGCTGCTTTGCTGGGCATTGGGCCTCACTCTGAGCTGTAGAGGGAATGTGACCACTAGTAAGTTCAGAGAAACCAGGAGAAGGTGTTGAATCAAAGAGAAAGGAACTTTCAAGGAAAAGGTTGGGAGAGGGAAGATGTGAGGATGGTAGGAGAGAACGGAGAAAAAAGATAAGCAGAATGTGTTAAGCTGTAAATTCTTATACATAAAAAATAGCTCTTAAAAATATATTGTTCTCGGGCTTCCCTGGTGGCACAGTGGTTGAGAGTCCGCCTGCCGATGCAGGGGACATGGGTTCATGCCCCGGTTCGGGAAGATCCCACATGCCGCGGAGCAGCTGGGCCCATGAGCCATGGCCACTGAGCCTGCGCATCTGGAGCCTGTGCTTCGTAACGGGAGAGGCCACAACAGTGAGAGGTCCACGTACTGAAAAAAAAAAAAAAAAATGTATATATATAGTTCTCAAGAAGCATAGTTTGCTGGGGAAAAAAAATGGATTGAAATGAAGTGAGGTTGTTTTTGAAATAGGAATGTCCTCGTTACTGAGAGGGAGATCCATCCAGCATCCCTGAAAAATGAAGGAAATGGTTATCTCAATGCTGATTCCCTTCTGGGAGAGCACAGGCGGCCTGCCAGTTCCCTGCGACAGACCATTGTCATTCCTTATCATCGCCCTGCATCATTTACACAGAGATTAACTGGAGATGGGAATTTCTTCAGTTGTTTCTATAAGTATACTCAGCTGGACTTTTTCTTTCTTTCCATGGAACAGAACCTCTGAGCCTGTCTCCCTACCTATTTGTATTTCAGTTTTAGTTTCTTCATGTGGTATGTTCAACAGCCATGCGATGATTAAGTTTGCATATTTTGCAATGACAGTCTAATGACTCTTGGCCAACGGGTATCATTCCCAGCTGGTTGTTATAGTTACCACCTGTGTCAGCCTCAGTGGCCCTTGATCAGGTTCAGGCCACAAGATGAGAGTTCAGAGGCTTCCGCTGAGCAGAGGAAAACAACAGTAGGGACTGGGGAGGCGGAAGTTTTACCCAATTCGGGGAATCCTAGAGCATGTTGCGATTGTGTAGAGCTTTTCCCCTTCATGTCTCAAGTATGATGAGAAATTGTGTTTGTCACATGGAGCGACTCCACCATGTGCCGTTCTTTTCACTAGAGGACACAATCCCAAAGAAGGTGGTGTGCCACTTCAGCGGGAAGGCCTACGCTGATGAGGAGCGCTGGGACATCGACAGCTGCACACACTGCTACTGCCTGCAGGGCCAGACCCTCTGCTCGACCGTCAGCTGCCCCCCGCTGCCCTGCGTCGAGCCCATCAACGTGGAAGGGAGCTGCTGCCCAATGTGCCCAGGTATCTAAGCCGCTGCCCTGCCACTTTTCAAGCTGTGATGTTGATTCAAAAGGAAGCTAGAACAGACTCAGAACCTCCCCCGCCCATCCCTTAGCTCCTGTGGCCCAAACAGAGACCTGAGGGGTAACTTGAGAGCCGTGACCATCTAGGTGAGTGCCTGATTTTGGTTCCATGCCAGTATTGCTCTCTTCTGACTTGCATTCTCTAAACATAAGTGGTAGGCCTTATGGGTGCAACAGACCTGTGAATGACACCTGCCGTATCCGAGTAGCACAGTTTTAGTGCAGTGTTGGACGAGCCTAGCAGAAAAGGTCCATCATCGGACACAGTAGGGAATGCTGTTCTAAGGTGGATATCTATCAGAACTAGAATGGAAGAGCTGCATTTAAATAAGAATACGATGCTGGTCCAATCTTTCTTCGGTTCATCAGTTCCAGTAGTACCCAGGCCACCCCATGCAGCCTTCTCCCAAGCCCTCCCGTGAACTTCCCATCTCCTCCCACCTAGACCGGAGCCACGGAGCACGCCCCCAGCTGGCTGGTGCAGAATCACATGCCTGCGTCTGTCCCCACATTTCACCCTTCATGTCAGCTCGGTAATCCGCCTCCCAGTTTCACACCTAAGGCCCCCACAGCTGCCCAGATCCTCCCCCAGGCCTCCTCCTGGTTTCCATGTCTGTGTCTCCTGCCGAAACAGCTCCTTTGTTTTCTGCCCCTCGTTCCCAGCAATGCAGGACCTGAGCCCTCGGCAGGACAGCCTCTGGGCAGTGTTCCAGATCTAAAGCCCTGAACACACAGACTTCACAGGCAGTCCAGACCACACAGACCAAAGGGAGGGCTCACTCTAGGAGCCCAGAGAGGTCCTGAGCAAGTCAAGAGCCCCTCCACGTTCACCTCGATTCTGTGTTTTCTTGCGGCATTGTATTAGAGACTTGCTCCTTGCGGCACAGTGGGCTAGGAGTCAGGGCAACTTAGAAGGGCACCTACACCGTGCACTTGTAAAATGGGATAGCCAGTTAAACCCGAAGAGTTTCACTGAGCTCTGCATACATTTGCCTTTTGTTTACCTGTTGTGCAAACTAGCCCTAATGGGCACTTCTAAAGATGTCCATTTATCCCCTAAAAAGGATGGGATATTCTGCCAGGTCAGGAGGCTGAGTCCTTTTCACATCTCTTATTGGGTGCTTTTCATAGTTTAGTCTCCTTGGCCTTGTTTAAGGTGTAAATTGAGAGTCACAAGTTCACTTCTGTGATGTCGTATCCCTCGTTGTCCACATAGGGAAAAAACAAATCCTTAAGTGTTTTGCATGAGAAGAATGAGGAAAAACATGTATTTCTCATTGGAGTTGCTTTATCTATTACATTTCACCTGTTTCACAAGTTTCATACCAGTTTTCCTAGTAATATGCTTTGAGCAGTTCAAATGGTGAAACTTGATCTTATTTATTCAACCAAGATTCATTTCATGCCTACCCTATGCAAGCACTGCTCGAGGCCCTGGGGAGACAAGGGTGAATCCACCAAGTCCCCGTCCACACAGCTGATGGTTTCGTAGGGAGAGACAGGCAGCACATAAGTAAACAGTAAATAGCGCACACGATGAGGATAAGGGTCATAGAAAAAACACATAGCGAGGCCGGGGTGGGGGAGGAGGGGCTAGGCAGAAGAGGAGACAGGATGTTCTGATAATCCGGGAATGCCTCACTGATTAGGTGACATTTATAAAGGGACCCAGAAGAGTGGCAGGAATCATGGGGTAGAGGCAGAATCTCTGCGGTATAGGCAGGACAAAAGCCCAGGGGGTGGGAACATGCCATGAACGTTCAAAGAGAAGCAGGGAGGTTGTGTGGATGTGACCCCGTGAGCAGGGAGGGTACCTAGAGGAAAGCAGAGAAGTAGCTGTGTGCCAAAACATGAGATCTCATGAGCGATTTTAGAATTTTATTAGGCAAGATAGAAACTCTGGAGGGTTTTGAGCAGAGGAGTGATGGGACGTGACTTGCAGGAGTGGAAGCAGAGAGGCCAGTGATGCAGGTGAGAGATGAGTGTGGCCTGGACCGGGGCAGTAGCTGTGGAGGTGGGAGAAATGGTTGGGTTCTGATTCTAGTGAAAGGGTAGAATCCATAGGATTTGAACGTGATGTGAGGAGTGAGAGGAAGAGAGATGCCAAGGACGACTATAATGTTTTTGACTAAAACACGGAGTTGCAGCTCTGGTGTAAAATCAGTTTGGTTTGGGGAGTTTTTAGTTTGAAATCTCCATTGGACATCTAAGTGGAGATAATGAATAGACAGTGAATCTGTCTGATCTGGAGTTCAGGAGAGAAATGGGAGATGGATCTATAAACTTTGACGTTGTCAGCCACAGGTGGTTTTTAAGCCTTGAGACCGGACGAGGCCACTCAAGGAGTGAGTGGATATAGAGGAAAAGGGAGCCTGGGACTGAGCCCAGGAGCCCTCCAACTCTGGGATCTGGGCAGGTGGGGAGGGACTGGCAGAGGAAACAGAGAACGAGCCCCTGCCACACGGGAAGAAACTGAGAGAGCTATGACGTGGGAGCCACATGGAGAGAGGGTAGGAGGAGCGCTGTGGGGTGACATCAGGAGAGAAGCAGGGACTGACTGCTGTGCATTTAGCGTCGTCCTAGTCGTCGTGATGAGAGCCATTTCCGTACAGTGGTGGCGGCAAAATCTACTTAGAGTGGTTTCTAGAGAGAAGGTGAGGGGATGAATTGGAGACAGCCACACAGCCCAGCTACAGACCGAGAGTGCTAGGTTCACAGATAGGATTTTCCTGTGGAGTAGAGGGAGGTCTTGGGGGCTTTCACTGAAGGACTGAGCTAGACCTTGAAAGACAGGTGGGTTCTCTTAATTGGAGTGAAAGGGTCATCTGACCAAAGACCCTGAGACAGAAAGGTCAAGGCCAAATGCCCCTGGAATAGGGAGTTCTAGTAGCGGGAAAGGACAGAGAGGATGACTTTGGTCAAGATTTTTAGGCCCTTAACTGTCAATTGGAGAGGTAGATTTTGTCCTTTGTCCTTCGTGGCTCAGTTTTGAGCAGATGAAACACAAGATCATGGAGGTGCTTTGGGGAGCCACACAGTGATCTGTAGGAGGACTGAAGCAGGGAGAGACCAGAAGCCAGGACAGCTGTGACTTGCACTGTAGACGTCCAGGTGGGTGATGATTAGGACCCAGATGCAGGTGATGGCGGCAGGAGTGGAGGGAACCACTCTCCTCTGTTGCGAGTTTAATGGAGGAAAGAGTGCAGGTTTCCCTAACGTCCTGCTCATAACTAGCGATTTCTCCAGTGACTTCTCAGTCAGCAGTTACTGTTGGGTTGGAATATAATTTGTTAAGTCCCCCTTCTGCTTCTGATGTATTATTCATGGATCATTTCTCCATCTTATCTCAGCACATTTTGCAGTCAGGCGAGCTCTGCCACCTTACATTTGATTAAGCGTGGCCCGGCCCGCCAGGAAGCCTGGATTCCTGCCCCATTTTTCTCCTGGGCCCTCTGAAGTTTCAGGTTGCCGATTCTCACCTGGAAAACTCAAGGTGCTTGGCTTTGTCCCCTACGCACATCAGCTAACGTTCTGAACAGCCTCACCCTTACAAAGCACTTTCCCCCTCTGCCATGTTTGGATACAAGTACCAGACCTGTCAACTGACTTGCTGGTTAGTACTTGTCCCATTTTATAGAAAACAGGGTCAGAAAAGTTAAGTGAATTATCCAAAGCCATGCAGCTAGTTGGCAGAAGACCCAGGAGTCCCCAGTCCTAAGTTGACTTATGGTTCCATCTCCCAGAAAATGGTGTCCTCACCTTGTAAGCCCCAAGCACCCTGCCCCATATCCAGAAAAGGACATTTTAAGAAGGGTGGCTCTTACAATGGGCCAGGTGCCTCTGACTGTAAAATACATCCCCAGTAAGTTGTCTTAGGTTCCTCTGAAGTTCAGGTCAAATCTGACCCCAGTTGTAATTCTTTAATTGTGACCAAGTGCCCGTGATCTATGCCACCTGGCCAGGTAAAGTTTTGTGTCACTCCCCTGGCCCTGTCATCCACAATGCCAGCAGCTTTATAAAGGACTCTTGTAGTATATGCTGGAAGGGTTTTATTTTAGAGTTAGGGTTGAATGCAGTCTTTGGCCACGGCAGGCCTGGGCCTAGGCATGGAAACACAGCAGCACCCACACTTCTTTTTGTTTCTTCAAGCAGTTTTTTTGCTGAAAGATTTATCCTTTTTGACAAAACTGCTCAGAGGTGGCTTCCCTCTTAAGTTCACATCAAAGGGAAATGACCCTCTCCCCTTAGACTTGAGGGCTCTGAACTAGAGCTTTGAGTATTTTATGATAAAGAAGGAGGCGTGGGTAGATTTTAATCAGAGCCGAACTGAGTTTAGTGGAGCAAACCGGTCCAGAGGACAGGCCATGAGCTGCCAGACGGTGAGAAGTAACAACTCATCATGAGAGGCCCATGAGGGCAGGACTGGTCTTGCTCACAACTGTATCCCCCAAGCTTAGGCCAGTGCCTGCCAGATAGGAAAATATTTGCTGAACAATGGTGACTAAGCAATCACTGAGTAAGACATCCTCCTCCATCCTAGGTAGACCCTTCCAACTTTCCCCTCTGTTGCCAAGGAGAGCCTTTCTAAGCACCTGTGGGAAGAGAACTCACACTGTCCAGTCTGTGTTGTTTGTAGGGTTTCACTGAAATCTACCTGTAGGCAGGTATGAGGCACAAGAATTTCAGAGCTGCTTGCATGCTGCTGTCACTCAGGAAAGACCCCGAGCTGAACTGAATGGACCCCAGCCCTGGGAGTCTCCGCAGAGGACGTCTTTGCCACTTAGCTGCTGACATTCACAGGTTTTCGGCATGGATCTCATGTTAGCCTTTTCTCCCGAGGCCTCAGAAGGCAGTGGCAGGTCAGCCCCTGTTGGGATAGGAAAGCTCAAGGCTGTGCGCCGGACCAGACAGGGCAGGGGCTCAGGGTGCCACGGCACTGAAAGGTATCATGTAAACGTCAAGGGGGTTTTCTTCCGGAATTCCTCCAGGAAATTCGTATCACATATCGAGATGTCTCAGTGGGCGAGCTGAACACCATCCCTACACACACCCACCCCAGACCCACCCAGCCTGGACTTATTGAATCAGGACCTGTGAGTGTCAGCACATTTTATAAGCTCCTCAGGTGATTCAGATATGATAAAAGTTTGGAATCACTAGTTTATACTCAGACCCCTGCTTCTGTGAATGAAAATGTTTTCAATAACTTCTCTTTGCTAGAGTTTTTAGAGACCTGTTGAACCTTTCAAAACTCTAAGAGTGTGTACTACTTGCCGTGTTTGAAGTCTTATAATTTAAGTAAGAAAAGCAAAAGACAAAGTGACTTTATTCTTGGGGGCAATAGGAAGACCTGGGCTTTGGAATCACAGAACTGGGTTGGAAGCCCAGCTCTGCTGGTCCCTGGGTGCATAATCTTGGGCAATTTCTTAACATCTTAGCACTTATTTCCCTGGCAGGTGCTCGGTTAACTCACAGTGGAAGTTTAGCACATACTCTATTCTATATCACTCTTCCCTTCTCTCAGATTTATCCTTTTTAAAGCTCACTTCTTGAAAGGCTGGTAACTTTGGGATAGACAGTGATCACTGTGAGCAGAGGGGATTTTCTTTTAACTTTTATATAACGTATTTCATGTATTTTATTTTGGACTAAATTAGGCTGAATATTAGTGAGTATTCATATTACCAATGTTGGGTAACCTTATTATAAAAATCAGTTAATAATATGGCAGGCCCTGGCCAAGACGTACGTGATTGAGGCTGACTTCTGTTGTTATATTTTGAAAACAGAGGTTCTTAAGAATTATTTCTTTTAAAAGTTGGCTAATTATTGTTAGCCAGATGAAGTAGGGATATACAAATATTTATGTAGGAACCAAGGAAAGCTTTGGATTTTCTCACTGGTCCCTTTAGAACTTGGCTTCAAAAAAAAAAATCCTGATATTGGAGATTAATGAATATCATTCTTCTCAGTTTTGTTTCATGTTGTAGTATCTTGTTGACCAAAGTGTCTATATGATTGAGTTAGATAATATTAATGTTTATTCAAGATCAGTTTCCAATCTACATGGTTCCAGGAATAACACAGTAGACATTTAAGACTTAAATCGGGCAGCCCCTCATGAGGTCTGCCAACATCCATTCCCATTGAGGGGAAGGGAGTGGAGGGGAAATGAATAAAGAATGGAAGATGCTTTAACTTCTTCACTTCCTGTGACGTATTTCATATAAATGACTCAACACTCACTTACTAAAGAGCAAGTTAGTAAAGTATAATTTAACAGATGGGAAGTAAAAGAAATCCTTTCATTTCAGCCAGTGACCATCAGCTTGACCATCATCTGTAGAGCCAACAGCGTTTGTCATGAAAAAGCAGAGCTTCTGACCCAGGTGGAGGAGTAATCTTCTCCCGTCTTTTAAAATCGTTATAGGACATGTTTCCCACCCCTACAAAGCTAGTAACTCTGTAGCATTAATGATGTCAGGGTGGAAACTGGATCTTTCGTGTCCCAGGACATGTTGTGTTGTATTGAATGCACCGTCCATTTGGATTGAGGAGACAAGTCAACAGTAAGGAGCCCCTCCATCATCTTATGAAAAATGTCCCCTTCTTTTAGAAATGTATGTTCCGGAACCAACTAATATACCCATTGAGAAGACAAATCATCATGGAGAGACTGACCTGGAGGTTCCCCTGTGGCCCACACCTAGTGAAAATGACATTATCCATATCCCCAGAGGTAAGTGCCAACTCAGTTGAGATCTGTCTAGTCTTGTGTATGGTTTACTTTTTTCTTTTTTTTCTAATTTTCAAAACTTCTTTTGGGTAACCTTTTAAAATACGTGCCCAAGTAAGTTCAAATAACCACTCCAAGAAAGACCTGCTTGGCTGTAACATATTTAACAACCCAGGATGATGAAATAAGTCTGCAGGTAACTGGGTAAAATGCCTCTTTTCTGGTCCCACATGCTCAGAGGCTTAATGATGATGGAAAGAAATATGTCCCTGGTCATAAGAGGTTGGTATCTGGAATTTCTAAGCCATTTCTCCAATGTATGTGTGTGAATAAACTTTGTAAGCAGAGTAATAATAAATTACTCACTGGTCCCTGTGGATTCTGTACTAAGCATTTTATGCATTAGGTTACCCTCTACTTCCAGGTAGTTTTCACTCCATGAGGAGTTCAGTTTGTTACTGTGTTGATTTTTCCACTCATCAGGCTTATTAGTCCATGTGGTGTTGTTTTTTTCCCCCTTTGCTCTGTCCTTTTAGTCGTGTGTAATAGAGATGTTATTCTGCCTCTCAGCTGCTAAGTGGTAAAGCAAGGCCAAGTTCCTGTCAGTCTTGCCTTCTCTCTAAAAGTAGTCCTCTTGATCAAAAGAGTATAAGCTTGCTCTTCGTCATGACTCAGTACTGCCTCCTGTCTACTCCAAGGACATTTTCAAAATCACTGTTAGACTGTTTTTATATTTCTTTTGGAAAAAGCAGTATTCATTGCTTGAGAGATTAATGGTCTGTTACTCTAGATATTGTGTTATGCTTGGATCAAGCCAGACGACCAGAGCACCAGATTCCTGGACCCAAGTTTTGGCTCCTTATATAATTGCTGACTGAATGGTGCTTCAGCATTATGTTTACAGTCATTCAGTCAACAAATATGAGTGCCTACTCTTTGCCACATACTGATCTGGATGCTGAGCTTTAGTCATAAGAATAGCCATATTTATTATGTTACGTTGAGGACTCTGTATTACATAATATTTCTGTTACAAAGACCCTGAGGAGAAATTTCTTCATATATCAGTAGCAAGAAAATTTATGATTCTCCTAAGCAACTGATTTGTTTTAATCTTAAAGACATTGTGAATCTTATTGATGATGCTTACTTCCATTTTTGCTTTGGCTGCTAGGAAGCTTAAAGCTAATTTTACAGCCTGCTTTTTGCATCAAAACAGAATTTAAGGACTAAATTTTGTAACAGATATCAACTGAAGCTTCATTTTCCTTTCCCCCAAATTTTCCTTAATTTACTTTTTAATCTTCTTATATGACATATATTCCTAAAAACACTTCCAATATCATTTGGAATGTGGGAAGGTGAAAATGCATTCCTTATTCATTGTGTTTTTAAAACCTGAATTCATCAAAAAAATGTTACTTTTACCTTTGGCATTAGAAACTACTCTTTTTTTTTGGCCGCACCTCACGGCTTCCAGGATCTTAGTTCCCTGGCCAGGGATGAAACCCGCACCCTCAGCAGTGAAAGTGCGGACGGAGTCCTAACTACTGGACCACCAGGGAACTCCCCGCTTTGGCATTTTTTCTTGATGCTGATAAATATGTTCCCTTCTTTTTCCCCTTCCTATAAAGTATTACCATCTACCTCTCTAAAATGACTAGGAAGGGTCTCTTCTTCTCGTCCCCCCACATACACATAGAAGGATATTAATAAAATCTGAGTTTTAAACTATAGACAGTATTAACATCACAAAGCTGTGCTACTTCATGAGCTGAGTTTCCAAAACAATTTAAAAGCAAGTCCTTTTGATTGCGTGTGTTCTGCATCTTTCGCTAACCTGGTCTTTGAGGCATTTAAAGACATCCTGACTACAGTGGTTTATTTGAAACAAAAGAAAAGAAAAATAAGGAAATCTTCAGAGAGTGCTCCTGATTGGTATCTATTTAAATTTGTTATCTCTGTCTGCAGTGTTCATTGCAAGAATGATGATTTAAAGGAACAAAAAGACAACCATTTGTAAGAGCAGAATTAAACGTCCCTTGTACAATAACTAAGGCAGGAAAATGATCCAGTAGGTCCAGTGAGTTTTCAACAAGTTTATGAAAAGTATGGCATTTTTGCTTAGAGCTCAGTAAACCAGAATATTACCAAAAGACCAAGCTCTTGATTCTGGCTTGGTTTTTACGAGTACACTACTAATTAGTCTTATCTATTACACTACTAAGTAGAAGCATATACTTTGTCCTAGTCTCCTATTTGGGGAGCTAAGCTGATGTTTCTGCTTCAGAATCTTAGAAGACCATAAAGGTTATTAACATTAATCAAAATATTTTCAGTAGTCTAATTTTAGGCACTTTTTTAAAAAAATGGTTTTTAATTTATTTACTTATTTATTTTTGGTTGCATTGGGCCTTTGTTGCTATGCGCAGGCTTTCTCTAGTTGTGGCGAGCGGGGGCTCCTCATTGCAGTGGCTTCTCTTGTTGCAGATCATGGGCTCTAGGTGCGCAGGTTTCAGTAGTTGTGGCACACGGGCTCAGTAGTTGTGGCTTGCGGGCTCTGGAGCACAGGCTCAGTAGTTGTGGCGCACAGCCTTAGTTGCTCCACGGCATGTGGGATCTTCCCGGACCAGGGCTTGAACCCGTGTCCCCTGCATTGGCAGGCGGGTTCTCAACCACTGCGCCACCTGGGAAGCCCTAGTCACTTTTTTTTAAAGTCTGCGTAAGAATTTTCTTATTTTCTTTACTAGGTCTTTTTCTTTACTAGAATCAGCATCATCTTGCCCAATTGCTAAAACTTCTCACCCTAATATTTTCTTTTTTACATCCATCCCTAAGAGCTCTGCTCTCTCATAAGAGCTCTTTGGATCCACATTAGACTTTAATCATGTTTTAGCCTTAAAGTACTAGGAAGCAATAAAACCACGTTGCTGATCTCTATTTGCAGTGTAATTAAAATAATCCTTAAAAATCCTGGTTTAGGTAATAAATGCTTGTAATTTTTTTTCTTCTAGACATGGGTCCCCTCCAGGTAGATTACAGAGATAATAACAGGCTGCACTCAGGAGAAGATTCTTCGCTGGACTCCATTGCCTCAGTTGTGGTTCCCATAATAATAGGCCTCTCTATTATAATAGCATTCCTGTTCATCAATCAGAAGAAACAGTGGATACCGCTGCTTTGCTGGTATCGAACACCAACTAAGGTATTGTACTGACAAAGTTTCAGCCTCTTAAACGATCAAACTAGGAAAGCTTGTATGCTTAGATTTCCTTAGTTGCTTGATATCTTCTCTATTAGCCAGTGAAGTGTTTACTTTGCTCTTCCTAGCTTCAAATGCACGTTACGCTGTGGTGATCAAGATATATAGTATTTGCCCTGGGCTAGATGGCTGGATCAAGTCTCCGTCATCCATCAGTTAATGAATCCTGACCTTTCACAGATCCAATATCCTGGATTTACTTTAAAGTTTTCAAACAAGCAGATACCCCTGGATTGATTCCTAAGTGACTGTTGTTTATATTAGAAATTAAAACTCGGTCACTTGGTATTTCTCAATCATCTATCAACTTAGAATTGGGAGAGGAAGAAAAAAAATCACAAGGTTAGGGAGATAACACCCAGAAGAGGGCAAGAGGAGAGCTAAAAGATCATGACAATGTACAGAAGTCCAAAGGACAGGGAGATGTGTCAAAGGCAGGCAGAAAGGGGAAAGGTAGCAAACGATGAAGAGATTGTGTGCAATAATACCAGACAAGGTGGAGTGAGTCAGATTGCATACTGCAGGGGAAAGAATATGTGTCTGTTGTCAACACAAATGCATAGGGCCTCAATGTGCCTATTTTAAAAAGCAGGAAATAATTCATTTTCATGAAGGGAAATAAGTCATAATTCCTTTGAACACTAACTCTACCTTTTGCAGTTCGGTTTTTACTAAAGAAAAAAGATATACAACCTCAAGAATTGAAAACAGCCAATTTATCATACAGATAATAACACTTTCACGTAAAGTTTCTGTCAGATGGTTAGCCTACCTCTGACTTTCTTACAACAAATATGTAAATTGCCTCTGTGCTGGGCACATGCTGGGTCAGGATACAGGGCTGCGCAAGACACAGTCCCTACCTGCAAAGCTGGGGAGAGAGCTGCTCACATCATAGTGTGTATGGCTGGATATAGACAGACTGGCCCAACCTGGGATGTTGATTTTTACAGCCTGATAAGAAATGGTCCGTTTATCTTAAAGTCTGCCTATCTGGTACCTCCCACTCATCTTTCAACCCTCTTAAGCACTAGTCTGTACTTCAAGGATTTGAAAATAATTGTCACTTCCGTATTCTCTCCGTTCCTTCATCCCCTCCATCTGACATAACTTGTTGACATTTCACCTTAAACACAGTTTGTCAGTATCCTTCATAGGAGTATATAGTTGGCAGCACTTCCCTGGTGGTCCAGTGGTTAAGGCTCCACACTTCCACTGCAGGGGGCACAGGCTGGATCCCTGGTCGGGGAGCTAAGATACCACGTGCTATGCGGCACAGCCACCAAAAAACAGTATAGTTGGCACCAGAGTGTGATGTGACCCCACGTAGTCTGCCCATCCGCGTGCTGTGATGCTGTTCTCTCACGTGCATGAGGTACTATCTGATTTGAGATATGTAAAGCAGCTAATTCTTTGTGGTTCTTTTTCCTCCTCCCATTAAATAGCCTTCTTCTTTAAATAATCAGCTGGTATCTGTGGACTGCAAGAAAGGAACCCGAGTCCAGGTGGACGGTTCCCAGAGAATGCTGAGAATCGCAGAACCAGACGCCAGATTCAGTGGCTTCTACAGCATGCAAAAACAGAACCACCTACAGGCAGACAATTTCTACCAAACGGTGTGAAGAGAGGCAGTGTGGATGAGGTTTTGGAAGACAGAAAAACGACTCAATCTGCTCTTAAACTAGAATTCATGCACTTGCTTAGTGGATTGTTTTGGATTGTGACTTGAGGTACAGCGCTGAGGACTTCCTGGGCTGGGCTCTGTCGACAGCAGTGTGCAGAACAAGCATTCCCACTCTTCCTCAAGATAACTGGCCAAGTGTTGTCTTAGAACCAAAGGTTTTTAAGTTGCTAAGATCTATTTGCTTGTAATATAGCTGTAGAGATACTTGGGGATGGGGACAGTGAGTTTGGTTGGGGCGAATGGGTGGGAGGGTGGTGTTGGGAAGACAAATTGGTCAGCTTGGCTTGTGGAGAAATCCAGTCCAGTGGCCCAGAGGATATTTTTTTCCTGTTGCTCGGAAGACTTGCACTGGTTGCTGCAAAGCTCAGGCCTGAGTGAGCAGGAAAACAAAAAGGCCTTGCGATCCAGCGGCCATAACCACCTTAGACTACCAGACGAGCACATCAGACCCTTCTGATAGCCAACCCAGGCCTAAAGCCACATGCTTCTTTTATATACAGTCACAGCTGCAGTAGGTGGTGAGGAAGCAAGAGAAATGGGGTAGCGACGTTTCTCTAAAGCAGGTGATTAAGGATATATACAGTTATACTTTTTGCTGCTTTCTTTTTCTTCCAAGTCAGTCAATCAGCCAGTTCCTGAGTCATTTCTTGATGTGAGCACTGGAGCTTTTCTGGCAGCAGCGTGGCAGGCAGGAGAAGAGGGTAAAGGACACCAGGTGTTTCCAGGGCTCTAATTATTACTGCCTTGTTTGTTGTTGCTTTCTTCTGTTCTGTCGGTTGTTCATGGTTTTCGTTGAAGCTCTAGCTTAAGAAGAAACTTTTTTTTAAAAAAAGACTGTTTGGGGATCTTTTTTTCCTTATTATATACTGATTCTACAAAATAGAAACTACTTCATTTTAATTGTATATTATTCAAGCACCTTTGTTGAAGCTCAAAAAAAAATTGCCTCTTTAAACTTTAGCAATTATAGGAATATTTATGTAACTATCTTATGCTTCAGAAAAACAAAAGTATTTGTGTGCGTGTGTATATAATATATATGCATATATATTTATACACATACAATTTATGTTTTCCTGTTGAATGTATTTTTATGAGATTTTAACCAGAACAAAAAAAACAGGCATTCCATATCAGTGCTTTTGATCACTTAAATTTTTGATTAACACAAAGTCTCAATCTACTTGCAGTTTAATTGGGAAGAGAAACGTGTGAGTGTTGGGTGTATGTGTGTTTGTGTGTGTATGCACACGCCTTGAGCAGTCAGCATCATACCTGCTATGGAGAAGGTATTCCTTTATTAAAATCTTCCTCATTTGGATTTGCTTTTGGTTTTCAATTTGTTCACTGGCCAGAGACCTTGATGGCAGTTTATCTGCATCACTAATCAGCTCCTGGATTTTTTTTTTTTTTTCCTTTCAAACAACTGTTTGAAACAACTACTGGAATATTGTCCATAATAAGCTGGAAGTTTGTTGTAGTTTGCCTCAGATATAACTGACTGTATACTATAGTGTTAACTTTTCAAACAGCTCTTAGCACTTTTATACTAATTACCCATTTGTTGCATTGATTTTTCTTTTTAAAATGCTTGTTGTGAAAGACACAGATACCCAGTATGCTTAATGTGAAAAGAAAATGTGTTCTGTTTTGTAAAGGAACTTTCAAGTATTGTTGTAAATACTTGGACAGAGGTTGCTGAACTTTAAAAAAAATTAATTTATTATTATAATGACCTAATTTATTAATCTGAAGATTAACCATTTCTTTTGTCTTAGAATATCAAAAAAAAAGGAAAAGAAAAAGGTGTTCTAGCTGTTTGCATCAAAGAAAAGATTTATTATCAAGGGGCAATATTTTTATCTCCAAAATAAATTTGTTAATGATATGTTACCAAAATAGACTTACATCAGCCTGATTAGTATAAATTTTTGTTGACAATTAATCCATTCCTGGCATAAAAAGTCTATCAAAAAATTGTAAATGCTTGCTTTTTGTTTTTTCAATCATGGCCATATTATGAAAATACTAACAGGATATAGGACAAGGTGTAAATTTTTTTTTATTATTTTAAAGATTTGATTTATCCTGAGTGCTATATCTATTACTCTTTTACTTTGGTTCCTGTTGTGCTCTGTAAAAGAAAAATATAATTTCCTGAAGAATAAAATAGATATATGGCACTTGGAGTGCACTATAGTTCTACAGTTTGTTTTGTTTTCTTCAAAAAACAAGGCTGTAAGAGGATTACCTGCAACTTGATTCTTGGCAGCAAATAGACACGTTGACTCTAAATCACACAGTGTCACTTTCAAAAAGATTCTGTGTCTGAGACGAGAAAGATGACTCGTCCTTTTACTTTAAGGCTGTCAGTTCTGGCATCACAAGCAGCTCCAGTGCTTCTCTCAGTAGGCAAGCCTTTCCCAAGGAATCCTTGTTTAAAAAAAAGGTGTCCCCCGCCCAGCAATCAAGTGTACAGTACAGGGATGCTGCTGTGAGAGAAACTTAAAACCTACCTGTTGTCAGTCACAGATCAGAAACACGCCCATCTCATCATTAGTGTCAAACTCATTCATCATGTGTAGGAGAAAGGCTGTAGTGGTTAACCCTAGGATTTTACTAATGCTGAAGAAAGAGGTTACCAAGCAAAATAGGGGAAACCTCATTAAAAGGAGACTTTGCGTTGATAGGAAAAAATAGCATATTTTTCATACATTTCAGATGCATCAACTTAAGAATGAACTATAAACAGACCACTGTTGAATCGCTTCAAAAAAAAAATCTCGACTCTTTAGGATGCCCTCCAAAGTGATATTTCTTCAGTATAAGACAATTTTTACAAATTCAGATTAGTTTAAATTATTATTGTATTAGTATGCATCTTCATCAATTCAAGGGCAAGGGACAAATTAGTTCCACATATTCGCTATCAAATAAGACATTAATAAAACAAGGAACCATCTCAGGTTTCACACACTCCTAGAGAACGGCTTAAGTGCCACGCTGGCATCAACTCCAAACTGAGCTACTGCCGTTGCAGTCCTGGTGTCCCATTTACTGAGCAGAGTGAGGAATACAGGTAGCTCTGTATGCTCACAGATGTTTAAGTGGAATTTTAAAAGCCCGACAGCAGGTCCTATACAGACTCATACTCACACTCATGTTGTCAATGGGAAGAAGCTGCCATGGCTGTTAGGAATGTCTCACAGACCCAGAAAAAGAACAGGACTTCCATCATTCCACAGAAGCTTAGCACAATCTGAAAAAAGTCCCTCTCTCCCCTCCTTAGCATCATGAGGCTAATCAAGATTTCACCAGCTCACACGCTGTAATGATGGACAATGTGTGAACAGTGAGGGGAGGAATCCAGCACTGTTAAGGGAAGGAAAAAATCAAAAAACCAAAAACTCAAAAATAAAGCTCTCAAGTATATATTACCTTTTTTTTCCCCAACATTTATTAAATGACATTGACTTGATTGGAACTGGCAAAAGTTTTTCATGACTAGTGATGGATCCATGAGTAGCTGTTTCTAGAATTAGTACTTTAGGAAGACACATAGGCATGAATAAAATATAACAGTAACAGGAAATGGGCAATGCTGCAGCATACAGTTTCTTAAGCACCTTAAAGGATACAAACTCCTTTTAAAGGACACTTCTTCACAGACAAGTGAAATGAAGTATTGAAACCTCTAAAGTTAATACAAGATTCTGAAAGTAAATGGCATCTTAATGGTTAAAATATGAACAATGGTGAAACGCAGCAACCTCTAAAATCAGTCATCTCCAGCTGTTTCGATATTGACTAAGTATTAAGCCAAGACAACGCATATTCTGATTTCCCTTCTTCCAAGAACACCCCAATTTTTAAGTCTTAGTCTCTCTGGACAATACTGGTAGGTAATATTTACACTGACAATTCTCTTACAAAAAAATCAGTGTTGGTTCTTGCCAGCACTGAAAAATAACGAGTATAAATCTCTCAGTGCTTTGATCTAGTTCTTGAGTGAGTGCAGTTTAGATCTAGAAAGCCTTAAAAACTCAAACAGGCGTGAAAAATATAACGGTACGTGCACAATTAACATCACTCCCCCTTACTCTATAAGGCTGGAAAAGAGAAGAGTTCATAATTGTTAGTATTTAACAAAACATCTCTAGAATTCAAAATAGTGCCATAGTTCCCTCGGTTCATAATATAAAGCATTAGAGAAGGCATGATCACTATAGTAATACTGAATCACAAACCCAAGTTCAGGTGTCCTGAGTTTCCAATAGCGGGAAGGTAATGGTAGCCAGCTTTCAGAATAATGCTATAAGCAATTTAGTTTGCTGTCCACAGAAGATAAAGCTGTTCCTGAAGTTATGCTGCCCTATGTAGGACACAGAACTAGAGGAAGAAAAACAAAACAAAAAACTTTTAAATGGAAATGAATATTTTGTATATATTTACACAAGATGTATATATATTTATACACATTTTTATGTATATACATTTTATATGTATATAAAAAACACCATTAGAACTAAACATTAACGCAAGGATCTACAGTAGCAATTTTTTTCTAAGGTATAAAAGGCTACACCCAATAATGAAACGTTTTCTCAAGACACATTGATTAGAACTGCCCAGAAATGAGATACCAAAAGGCCATGTCTCTTAGGGTACCACTTAGAGATATAAACCCATAAGGTTAGCCCTGTACAAGGCTTATAACACAGCAAATGGCTCCCCAGTGAAGTCAAAGAAGGATCCAAGTGTCTGCACACAATTTTCTTCCCATCTAGGGTCAGCACAGTGGCAGCCAGAGCTACACTACTAGCCTTTGGCACAGCTGTTGGGGGCCGGGGTGGGAGCAGGCTGCTGTGGCGTAATTACACAGCAGTGAGAAAGAAAAGCTTAAGTAGCCCATACAGCATCCATCCCATCTTTTCCAGGCCAAATGAGGCCACTTTTCTACCTTCTTTCACTTCTTACCTTTGTACTGAAATTAAGGTGGTATATGTAGGCAGCTAAGCCATAGTCACTGGCATTAAAAACAACAAGGAGAAAGTCCCACTAGGAAAGGGGAAGGAGAGTTCTCCCTTGAGCAATACCCTTCTTCCTGGGCAAAATGTTCTACTGGTCCCCAAGGAAGAGAAATCACTAACTGGCTATGGATTTCCAGAATGGGTGGAAAAGAGCATTTTAAATAGCCCTCCATCCTCACCTTCCCACGCACGTGAACTTCTCTGTTACACTCCCCTCTTCATTTTCTCAGAGTACAGAGTCACCCTTTAGTCTGAACCCCAGCTTCTTTTCCACCCAGTCCTCAAAATACAAAGCCAAGACAAAAACCGCAACACATGCACACAAACAGCTCGTCAGCGGCAGGTACTGTCTAGCTAGACCTGGGCTTGCAGACCAGAGCCAGCGGCCCGAGCAAGGGGAGCAGAGCTGGAGGCATGCCGCCTCCCTAGGGCAGGCGGTGCAGGGTCGCAGTTACAGTCCCAGGTTTTCAGGGAAGAAAGGAAAAGTCACACCCCCACCATACGACCCAGCAATCCCACTCCTGGGCATATACCCTGAGAAAACCATAATTCAAAAAGAGTCATGTACCAATATGTTCATTGCAGCTCTATTTACAATAGATGGAACCTAAGTGGAAGCAACCTAAGTGTCCATCAACAGATGAATGGATAAAGATGTAGCACATATATACAATGGAATATTACTCAGCCATAAAAAGAAATGAAATTGAGTTATTTGTAGTGAGGTAGACAGACCTAGAGTCTGTCATACAGAGTGAAGTAAGTCAGAAAGAGAAAAATACCGTATGCTAACACATATATATGGAATCTAAAAAAAATAAAAAGGTTCTGAAGAACCTAGTTGCAAGACAGGAATAAAGACGTAGAGAATGGACTTGAGGACACAGGGAGGGGGAAGGGTAAGCTGGGACGAAGTGAGAGAGTGGCATGGACATATATACACTACCAAATATAAAATAGATAGCTAGTGGGAAGCAGCCGCATAGCACAGGCAGATCAGCTCAGTGCTTTGTGACCACCTAGAGGGATGGGATAGGGAGGGTGGGAGACGCAAGAGGGAGGAGATATGGGGATATATGTATATGTATAGCTGATTCACTTTGTTATACAGCAGAAACTAACACACCATTGTAAAGCAATTATACTCCAATAAAGTGTTAAAAAAAAAAATCACATGCCCACATCCCTCCGGAACACTGCTCTCTGGGTCATAAAATTTTCCCATGCAGTCTGATGATAAAATAGCTAGAGAATGCTTCAGAAGCTCATTCTGTCTCTGGCCCTCATGGCAGTGCCCTAGAGACCCACTATAGGAAATTAAGACATGTTCTTTATGTGCATCTCATTCCTGATTCACATCTATGAAGAACAAACCTCAGAACAATCCAGCTCTCATACCAATGCTAGCACAACACAAAAGCAAACAAAGATGTCAGATTTTTTTGTTTTGTTTTGTTTTGTTTTGTTTTGTGGTACACGGGCCTCTCACTGTTGTGGCCTCTCCCGTTGCGGAGCACAGGCTCCGGACGCGCAGGCTCAGCGGCCATGGCTCACAGGCCCAGCCGCTCCGCGGCATGTGGGATCCTCCCGGACGGGGGCACGAACCCGTGTCCCCTGTATCGGCAGGCGGACTCTCAACCACTGCACCACCAGGGAAGCCCTTTTGTTTTGTTTTTTATTCAAAACATAATAGGAAGAGAAAACTCTCCTCCATCAGAAAGGAAAAAAAAAGCTTATTTAAAAAACGATCATGTCAACTTAGTCTTTTCTACCCTGCTGTTAACCTACTAATGGCTGGCTTGGTGTCAGGTCTTACAGGTGATACTCATGTAATAGTCACTTTGTGCTCATGACTATACCAAGGGTTCCCCCTTTATGAAGCTATGATTGAAGAAAAGTCCCATCTGAGTTATGTAACGTCTCACAAATCCCAGCCTTCGGTTCAGCTAGCTTCTCTTGATGGAGAAGAGAGAGAACCCAAAGAAGAGAAGTGTGACCAGAGGAAGACTGCTCTCAAAATTGGATCAAACACTACAGGGTGCATTTTACGATGCTCTGAAAATATGTTACCTAAAAAACTGCTACTTTTAAAGAAGTAATTTCACTGAAAAGTATTATTTTGCCTATAATTAAATTAAGTTCTTCAGTCCCTCTGTCATCCAAATTTTCTTCCTTCCTCAGCAAAGCAGGTGATCTCATTAAAGTCTCAAATGATCTTCCTTTGCCTCATCACTGTTCCCACCCTGTGAGATGCTGATCTTGCTCATAAGATGTATGGCTCACTCTTCACTGCCCTGGCTTTATGAAAGTCCATTCTTTTTCTCTTTCTCCCTCCACTCCCTGCCCCTTACCCCATCCCCGTTCATATTCCCTTTGGGACTGTTAACTGATCTAACTGTTCCCTCCTTCATCCGTCCTTCTTCTAGTGTCCCCAAGAGGACAGAGGCCACCTTTCTCAAATCCTCAGCGTCAACACCTGAGACTCACATAATTATGGCAATATCTCCATAATATTTCCTCCAATGCCTTCTTTTTTTTTTTTGGCTGCTCCACGCAGCCATGTGGGATCTTAGCTCCCCGACCAGGGATGATTGAACCCGTGCCCCGTGCAGGGGAAGCTCAGAGTCTTAACCACTGGACCTCCAGGGACGTCCCTCTGTTGCCTTCCTTGATGTTTATAATTTAGCTGTGGAAATTATTTCCAGCCCAGGACTTCAAATAAAAATTAAATTTTAGGGCTTCCCTGGTGGCGCAGAGGTTGAGCGTCCGCCTGCCGATGCAGGGAACGCGGGTTCGTGCCCCGGTCTGGGAGGATCCCACATGCCGCGGAGTGGCTGGGCCCGTGAGCCTGCGCGTCCGGAGCCTGTGCTCCGCAACAGGAGAGGCCACAGCAGTCAGAGGCCCGCGTACCACACACACACAAAAAAAATTAAATTTTAAATAGCCATACTTTATAATGTTGGAAGCATAAATAAGTCGTCACGTTATCTATTCTCACCCTGCAAAATAAAAGTTACGCATTTGGAAGTTACTTTTTAATCTATTAGCAAGACAATGCATTTACTGACCAATCAAAACTTCCCAACCACTGCACATACACTATTCTAAAACTTACCTTTCAGTATATAATCAGTTAACAAACTCGGAACTTTTTCACTATCCTCTTTCATGGCACGAAGAACTGCAAAATAAAGGAGAAAGAAAACACAATTTCAAATTCAGATAACCTCAGTCATGGTAGCCTTAGTCTTAATTACATGATATAACCAATTCATGCAAATTGACTATTTTCTGGATGAGAGAATACAACTGCAAATGTTCAAGAATTTGTTATAGTTGAATAAGTCCTCGTTCAGGTAAGAATACTGCAGCTACCTGAGAGCTATTTCCCTGATTTAAAATTTCTAAACAGTGGAGGCAGAAAACAGGAGCTGGGTTATTACACAGAGCCCCAGTTTTGTCACCATAAATACTGGCAAGTGAGTTACCATAATGTGCACTTCTATGAGCTCTGGAGAGGAGAACCTTGGTGCTGCAGGTCTCATGAGCTGGAGGAACTCTTAGGGAAATGAAGAGTTAGCCGTACTCTCCAAGGAGCACATCAGTCAGCCTTCTTGGAAACTTTTAAAGAAAAAAGCAAAATGAAGAACAGACTTCCATGAAGCAAGCACCCAGCCAGGCTGCTTACTTCTTGATACTCCAAAGGCACCTGGGTGATTTCGCCTCATCCTAAAGAGAATCTTTGACAATTTGATCTCTAAGCAAAGACAAAATAGAAAACACAGCTACTATTACAGTGGTTAAAAAACATCTAGACCACCCATACTGCCCTTTCACAGTGACTGCCAACTCAAACTCTCCAGAGCATCCTGGGGAAAGGCCTCACTATTCTCCCCCAGACGTATGACAAGACAACCTAGTGTAACCGTCAAGTCAGTCTTCCTGGGTTTAAACCCTGGCTCTGCCACTTCCTAGCAGTGGGACTGTGAGCAAGTTACTTAACTACCCAGATCCTCATCTGTAAAATGGGAATAATCATTAGACTTGTCTCAAAGGGCTGTTGTGAGTATTAAGTTACTAATTCAGGTGTAAAGGACTTAAAGTAGTACCTGGCACATAATATATGCTATATAAGCATTACCATCATTATTAGCACAACTAATATTATTCTAATTCTTATCACTACTATTATTGCACCTCCAATAGCTTTTATGAAGAAGGATACGTATCTAAACACCGCCTGTCTCTACGGGGCTTCCCCTGCAGTAACATCTATAGGTGGGGACAGCAGAGGCTCAGATTCTCCCCAAAATTTTCAGGAGATAACCACTTTTCTTAAACTTTCAGAGTAAAGGTCATCCTTCCATCTACTGTCTTCATGTAGTATATTAACTTGGACACTCATTCACACACCCTACATACGTTCACTCACCCCAAATTCCAAGTTGTGTCAGTCTATAAAGACATCATATAAGGATCAGCCTAGGACATTCTGATGTGGGAATTATGACAACTTTGGTTTGGCCAAGTATGTGTTTTTCCTTGATCTGAGAAGCTGAGATCCCTCAGTAATTCCTGGCTTCTAGGCAATATCTGTGCTCCCTTCTTAGAGAAATACTTAATGTTCAGTATTTCTGCTTCCAATCATATTTTAGATTTGTTTTCAGTTCTACATAAAATCACGTACCAAAAACCAGCACTATTAAAATCCAGCATTATTAAAAAGTGTGGTGGACTGGAAATTACGAGACGCAGCCCTGTAATGAACCATCCTCCTGTGTGATCCTGGACACTCATTCTTCCTGAAAAGTAGAGGGCTAGCCACCCAGTTAATCTCTTAATTCTTTGTGTTATACAGGCTGGCATCACGTAAGTATGAAGTGTTCTGAAAAGTACTGTTCACAGGAAAGAATCAAAGCTGCAGGTTAGCAGGCAGGCTGCTTTCCTCGTGCTCCCCCCACCCTCGCCTCGATCACCTCAATTTCCAAAATCAATATCATCATTAATATCCACTCATGGGATGCTCTCTCGTTCAGCTCCCTCTTTATTTTATTTTATTTATTTTTTTTTTTCTTTTTGCAGTATGCGGGCCTCTCACTGTTGTGGCCTCTCCCGTTGCGGAGCACAGGCTCCGGATGCGCAGGCCCAGCGGCCATGGCTCACGGGCCCAGCCGCTCCGCGGCATATGGGATCCTCCCAGACCGGGGCACGAACCCGTATCCCCTGCATCGGCAGGCGGACTCTCAACCACTGCGCCAGCAGGGAGGCCCTCAGCTCCCTCTTTAATTCACAGTTATCACAAATATTTATAAATAGAAAGAACCTGATAGATCAGCATATTCAATCCCTTCAAGAAAAACAAGGCCAAGTTATTGACTTATCCCAAATCACACATACATTAATTTATTTACTATGAGGTAAAGAGAGCAAATATTTTAATCCTCATTTTTCACTGTGACTGAGAGAGCGTAAATGACTTCCAAGGATATTCCTATAAGTCACGGATAGAACCAGAATTCAGGGCTCATTTATGGCTATCATAAATATACATTATATTGAATGACTCTTAAGTCTAACAAATTATTTTAAAATGCAAGCCCATTGAAGGTGGAGTATTTTTGTCTGCTTTGTTAACTGAAGTATCCCAAGTGCTCAGAACATGGCCTGGCACAGAGTAGGCCTTCATTAAACATTTTCTGAGTGAATAAATATTCTTAAAATATTACTATCAATTTATTTTCTACCTGTAACTACCTAGCTTGGTTTCTAAATTCCTAAGAAAGGAAAGTGTTTTAGGCTGCATTTCTAAATCTTTCCTACTGAGTTTCTGACAGTCATACTAATATAAGATCCATGAAGCACCTTATTAACTGACAAATGGATATATTCTTAAATGTACAAGAGGTGATGGGAAATTGTTACATTTTTCCTCCAAAAGTTCAGCTTGTAAATGTTTCAAAAGATAAGAAAAACAGGAAAAATACAAATCAACTCTAGATTGACTGCTGTGCTTGTCACAACCATTTACGGTTTCATTCTCAAAAGAATAAATGATGACATCCATCATTTACTATCCTAAACTGACAAAATAAACAATAACAGAAACAAAACCAGTCAACTAAAATCAGTGTTTAGAATCAGGAAAAGTAAACAAGGTAACAGTATAATTTTGTCTTTGCTTACTTTTTGTTAATATTTGAAGATCTTCAATAGATGGTGGTCCATTTTTTTTCTCATAAGGAATGACCGTTGTCAAGTACTGCCAAGTTAAAAAAAAAAAAAGTGTCACTTAAATCTGAATTACCTTCTCTGCAAAAATTTGATATAGTTACTAGAAGCTTCATTTTATAACATGAGAAACATGAGCCACTTTAGTGATGAACACAGCTATCTTACTATCTCAGCTGGAACTCATTTTTTTTGCCCACCTGTTTACGTAAATATCTACTTTTTCGCCTTTCAATTATTGAAAATTTCACCGGAGTAAGTCTGAGGGTGATGTGTCCAATTTGTTCATTTTTAAAGTCTTATCTAACATTCTCCTTGAATACTTAAACACATTTTTGAAATGGTAATTTTAAACTAAAAACAAAACCATTCTGCATAACAAAATAGTTCCCAACAGTCAAATGATTCGGTTTTAGACCATTTTTTTCTGGTTGAACAAAACAGTCACATGGATAACTTGACAACTTTAAAAATGAATACCAGCTTTCTCCAGAAGCTAAAAAAGAAACACTTACTCAAATAATTTTAAAGATGTATTACTATTATTTTAAATTATTGTGTAAGTAGTTATAAATACTTAAAGGTATTAAAGGAAAAGAGAAAAATGAAAGGAGATAATGGCCTAATGAATAATGAAAATTCATGTCTGATATTGAGACAAACTGCCTAGTTCACTACTGTAAAGGCTCACAAGTATCAGTCATGTCCTATAACTATGTCCCTCGAAAGCATAATCTAAAAATTATTGTCCAGATTCTCCTATTCTGACCACGCCACCAAAAAATGTATAGCTCAATGTAGTCTGCATGTGCTTATCTAGAGATCTACTACTTTTTTTTTTGTTTGTTTGTTTGCCGTACATGGGCCTCTCACTGTTGTGGCCTCTCCCGTTGCGGAGCACAGGTTCCGGACACACAGGCTCAGTGGCCATGGCTCACGGGCCCAGCCGCTCTGCGGCATGTGGGATCTTCCCAGACCTGGGCACGAACCCGTGTCCCCTGCATCGGCGGGCGGACTCTCAACCACTGCGCCACCAGGGAAGCCCTACTAGTTTTTTTTTACTTGGAATCTCTCCAGACCCACCCATTATTTAGCCCCAGTCCTGCATCTCAGCTCTATTCCTAATCCTCTTTGAGCAATTTTATCCCACTCATAATCAAAAAACAAAATAGAATTGCTTAACAATAACTGATTACAATGAATTGTTTCAATCTTCAAGAAACTTAGTTTCCACCATCTTTATGGTGTAGGCATCTCCAAGATGATGCCCAGTTGTATAACCAAACATGTTTCTTTGTAAAGAATACACAAGAAGCCAAAACATGCCCTCCTGGGGCCTCGTTAATAGCATGCATGTCAGGCAACTTGTAGAAGCACCAGGAAGCCGCACCTTGGCATGCATGCTGTCTAGCCACACACTTTCAGGCCTTCCTGCCCCACTCCCACAAGTTGGGTCAGTTTGGAAGTTATTCTGCCATCTTGTGGGTTTGAGAGAGGTGAGAGGCAGCAGAATTAAAAAAAAAAAAAAAATTCAACCATCCCTTAATGGAGCCCACTTATGAGCTGCAAATGTCAGTGTGAAGGATTATTTAATGTCGATTATTTCCCTTCTTGAGTAATACAGAGCTGTCTGCAGTAAAAACCTAGGCTCAAATGCCTTATTCTGATAAACTGCCTACTAGCTACACTCTGCATACTTCCTCACTCTTCACTTAAGAACTAAATTGAAGAGTTTTCTTTTTAAAGTGAAGGTTTCAATTGTGAAAATTCTAAGCACATTCAATGTAGATGTGTTTCCCATGCTCTTGACATTCCTTAAGTCATTATATCAAAAAATGCTAATAAAAATGCTAATAAAAAGCAAACTGCTACACATTTGACTGTATATTTATATCCATGCATAATTTGGTATAAATAATGTCTCATGCCTCATTCAGCAGACAACTGAGTTGACTGACCACATGATACACCTTAAAAGCACATGAATTTCATTTAAAAGTAGGTAAGGTATACTCTATAAACATTTTGACCTAGAACTGTAGTCTAAAAGATACCAACATCTGGCTTTCTTTCCCCCAAAATGAGATCTTGTTTCTTAAACTTTTAGAATTACAGTAGCATATTCTAGTTTAGTTATTTTCACAGCTATATATTCTACACATGCAACTCATTAAATCAATATGTTAACAGCTATTTGTTTAAAGGTAAAAGTGAAAAATAGAGTTCTAAAACATGTATTAAGAATACACTGAATCTACTGTCTAATTTGAAAAATGCTTTTTCCTAAAGGGAAATTCTATGCATTATCAAGGCTATAAATATAATGAACTTTCATTTCTTTAAGCAATAGTCTTAGTAGATTAGTAAGACTGCCAGCTTTCAGGACCTTCACTTACACAGAGAATGAAAAAACAGAGAATGAGGAAAATAAGAATAACCAAGCACCTGTTTCTCTCCACCTGAATTTCCAAAGGTGTGGCGGAGGCCATTCTGAATGACATTTGAGATCCCTTCCATGCTGAAGCGCTAAAGGCAGCGATATACGGCCCAGAAGAAAAGGACAGAGAAAGAAGTTCAAAGACTATTAGTAAGAATGTACCATGATGACTTACGTACCCAAGAGGCAAGCAGTTAGAAAATGCCACTAACTCATTCAGATAAAGCAGACAAAATCATGCTGTTTTAAAATGCTTTTGCTTCCATTTCTTTGCAAGTCAAATGCAAAAGCAACTACTCTCATGCAACTATATATGAAGACTTTTCCTGACATAGCTGATAAATGTGCTCCAATATAAACACTGTAAGTTGTACACATATTTGTTTTATGCAAAATTTACCACATAACTTTAAAGATACCTTTTGATATTGTTTACCTACATTTTTCCAAAAGTCTGAAAACTTAACACTGACAGTATGCATATTTTCAGTCTAAGTTTGCATATTTCTACCATAAGTTCGGAGAACATTAACATAACATTTGGCAAATGAAAATGCTGTTACTCTGAGAGCTGATTATTGCTTCCCACTCACTCTTCAGGACACCCGCCACCGCCCTGGGGCAGAAAATTCGAACTGGAAGAGCACATATGCTTCCTGGAGAGCAGAGTGGATCCCACGTGCCAGCAAGGCCCCCTAAGACTTCTGCAGACTTTTCCATTCTGTTCCTAGGAAACAATTCTAGCTTTTTTCTCCCAGCAACCTCCAAGACTTACTAGAATTCGTTGTACTGAAAAGGGAATATTGTTTTCCTACACTACTCATCTTGATTTGTAACCAGTCTACAATGTCATCAGACAGTCAAAAAGAGTCCAGTGGCACCTCTGTGGCTGCTGAGTCAAAGGACTTCGATGGATCCTCTTACAGCATGACTAATTAAGGGGAAAGGCATTCTGAAAAGGAAGTTCAGTCCTGATTCACCGGATGCTTCCTCCCCCTGTAATTTTATAGGGGTGAGATTGAATCAGTAAATACATTTGAGGAGTCAACATAAAGAGTATTTTACCAGGTCCTAATGAACAGAAAAAAGGAAACTAAGGCAATGGTTTCTGCCCTCAAGAAAGGCATAGTGTAGCCCAGTGATTCTCAAAGTGTGGTCCAGGTCAAGACAACTCCACTAAACATGCTGTACTTCGCTAGGAGCGTGACTCTTCTTTTGATGAAGTAGGCTAGTTTTAAAAGAAAACCTACAGATAACCATGTCTGTAGATTTTTCACATGCTATCATGTAACTTGTTCACATTTTTTAAAGAGATTATCAAAAGAAAGGACCTCTTAGCCTCCAGCGTCTGCAATAAAACTTACAGGAAACTCTTTTCAAATAAACAAGTCAGCTCTTTTTAAAAAAAAAATTATGTCTATCAAACGTAGTTCCTTTCAAAAGCAACAAAGAGAAAAATACTGAATTTTCTATATTACTTCACTCCATTATCTACAGGCATGTTAAAGCCAGATACAAATTCAGAAAATCTCAAGCAAGATGAAGCATTTTAGAATCCATGTATCAGAAAACTAAGGTATACTTCATATTTGAACAGTGTATTCTAAAAACACCATCTTTACCTTTCCCAATTGGCAATCTAATTCCCATCTCTTGCAGGTGAGGGTGGGAGTAGTTTATGCAAATTTTTAAATTCTTAAGCTGTAATTTAAATTTCTTTATTAAATGTCCAGTTGTGGACATTACTGAGCCATTTCAACTGCCAATAGCCTGAGTATTTGTGAAAGATGGCTTTCATGCAACCAGGCTTAGTGGAAATAAATGAAAATGCAATCATGTGAAGCCACAGTAACTTAGGAACATACAAAACGAAAAGAAGTTAAGTAAAAGAACTCCCAGTAGAACCTTTGCCCTTGCGGCTGATGACAGCTGAGTCAGTAGCTGTGGCCAGTCAGGCCCCACTGTATCCTGACCAGGCAAGCAACACAGCAGCCAACAAGGTTCAACTGGGAAAATGACAGAACAAGAAAAATCAGAACATTCAGGGGAAGCACAAAGAAACCAACTATGAGGTACCGCTGAGAACGTTCCACCCCCAATGCTCCAGCTGCCATCAACTCCCACCTCCCCAGAAATCACGAACAATTTTCTCCCTTTACTCCATGTTCAAACTCTTCCTCTCTGCTAGCTCCTTCCCACATTGCCAACTTTAAATTCTGAAACCCTCAACCTCTCTTTCGCCAGGGTTTCCAGAAACAGCTCTGCCCAGCGTCATTCCTTTGACGCCAAGGTCTGCGAACACCTTTCAGATCCCTCGCAGACATCCAGTAAGCTCTCCTCCCTGCCTGCCTGGGTTCCTAGACACCACACTCTCCCAGAGTCCCCCCTGCCTCTGGGCTGCTTCTTCTGAGGAGTGCCTCTTTCTTTGTTCAGCTCTTATATACTGGTGTTTCCCAGGGATTGTGTCCCTTTTTTTTTTTCTCATGCACACACTGACTTTTCCCACTTCGACTTCTGCCTCTGTAGATCTACAGTTCCACTTTACTAAGAGCAATAAAGTGCTTGGAACAGAGCCTGGCACAAAGGAAGGGCTCAAGAAACACTAGCTACCTTTCCCTCCTGAGCTTCGGACTTGTACGTTTAGTGGTCTGTTGGACACTTGTACTTCAACATTCCAAAAACGCATCATATCCAAGACTGAATTCATCTTCCTCTCCCCCAGCAATTTTTTTATTAAAAGCCTGTTTCTCCTTCAGCATTCTATACCTCTCTCCTTCATTTATTCATTCTTTCAAAAAATATACTGAGCCACATATTATTCCAGGTATTAAGGATTCAAAGTGAACACATCAGCCAAGGCCCCTCCCATCCTCATGACCTGACATTCCAGCCTAAGAGGAGCAGAAAAAATAAAACAAGTAAAGGAACTAGATAACTGCAGATAATGCACGCCCTGCCAATAGCTACAACAATTAAAAACTGGATGCCTACTTTATACTGGGAGGTCAGAGAAAAGTTCTCCTAGGAGGTGACATCTGAGCTGAACCATGAATTATACACACTCCCAGATAAGCTACAAAGGACAATGGACAAGAGAACCTCTCAGAACAAAACCCAAAGCAGCCAAACTGGCCAACCAAGGAGTTCACCCTGCGGCCAGTGAGCAGGGGTTCTGTTATTCTTCTGCAGCAGGATGTGAAACAGTAGCTACTGAGTATTTCCATTCTCCCCTCCTTCCAATAAGAAGGTTTTATTACAGTGGCCCTGTTCTCTCTCCGTCTTCATGTGCTGAATGTGTTGGAATGGGAGGCTTGCTCTTTGTACCATAAGGAGCTACATCATCCAGAGCTGATGGGAAGGACAGACATCCCCCAAAGACACTGTGCTAGATGCAGTTGCTGTTGAAGAGATTTGCATATCTCACTTTGGGGAAGGGGTACACATGTTCTATCTATGCCACCCCAAGGCAGAAATCAAGGACCCAACCCTGGCCCCTCCCTTCTCCAGAGCCCCAACCAATAGATTCAACTGCCTTAACATCTCTGAAAATTCAACTATTTTCCCATTGCTGTCACTGCCTTGGCTCAATTCTTTCCTGATGACAGCAAGAGCCTCCAAATCAATTCGTATCTCTAGTTGTCTCCTTCCAATTACTTTTTCCTTGAAACTCTGAAGTTACCCTTCCAAGAGACAAATCTGAACATGTAACAAG
This sequence comes from Mesoplodon densirostris, assembly GCF_025265405.1. Lineage (NCBI taxonomy): Eukaryota > Metazoa > Chordata > Mammalia > Artiodactyla > Ziphiidae > Mesoplodon > Mesoplodon densirostris. Next base: position 29,410,019 of record NC_082674.1, read on the forward strand.
CCACTCAAAACCTCTCCTTGGTTTCCTACAGCCTTTAAATAAGGATCAAATGCCATAGCGAGGCATACAGTACAAAGCCCTCCATTTTCTGGCTTCTACTTTGTTACTCCACACCCTCTTCTTCTTGACTTACTTCCTCCCTCAACTTCTAGCCATAATGAACAACCTGCGATTCCCCAAGTGCCCTGTCCCCTCCAGGTGGTGGCCCACACCACCCCCTCTGCTCAGTATGCCGGGCCCCTCCTTCCTCTGCTTGTCCTCAGGATTCAATTCAGACCCCTCAACCAAACGAGGGGTGACAGTAATGTACACACACCGCTACCACAGGACAGTACCAGGCACAGAAAGCACTAAAAGCGTGGCAGCCGTTTTGAATCTAGCAATAATTACCCTATCCCTAGGTGTCTCAACCTTGACACTACTGAGACTGACTTACAGATATGTAATTCTTCGACGTGGGCGTCGTCCTGTGAATTGTAGGATGCTGAATGGCATCTCTGGCCTCTCCTCAGCTGGATGCTAGTGACACACCCCCCCGCCCCCCCGCCAAGTAGTGACAGTGATAAACGTTTCCGGACATTCCCTAATGTCTCCCGGGGGACAGAACTGTCCTGGTTGAGAATCACTGCATGTGCATTGGATGGTCTGTCGTCAGATCCCCAGCCCACAGGCTGCATGTCCCTGGAGGCTGGGATTTACTCTGCATCCTTAACACCCATGCCCGGCACATAATTAGATATCAATATATGCTTGTCTAATAGTACTAAATGAAAAGATAAAAGTTTAATTTGCCACATAGATGGACCTTGAAGGCATTATGCTAAGTGAGTCAGAGAAAGACAAATAGTGTATGATCTCACTTATATGTGGAATCTTAAAAAAATAAAATAAAAACCTAAACTCATAGAAAAAGAGATCACACTTGTGGTTACCACAGGTGGAGGGTGTGGGGAGCGGGAACTGGAGGAAGGTGGTCAACCAGTATAAACTTCAGTTATGAGATAAATAAGCACTACTGATGTAATGTACAACATGATGACTTTACTTAACACTGACATACGATGTATAAGAGTAAATCCTAGGAGTTCTCATCACAAGGAAAACCTTTTTTCTCCTTTCTTCTTTCTTTTAATTGTATCTATATGAGAAGATGGATGTTAGCTGATCCTACTGTGGTAATCATTTCACCATATTTATAAATCAAACCTTCATGCTATATACCTTAAACTTACACAGCAATGTATGGCATTTATTTCTCAATAAGACTGGAAAAAAGAAAGAGGTTTTTTTTTTTAACGTGGGGATGAGGCACAAGATCTAAAAAACAGAACAGAAAGAAAAAAGAAAGTTTTGGTTAGGTTAATTTTTCATAAGCTCAACCCCATCTCAAAATCTTTAAGGAGAGAAATGATGTCAGATACCCTTTTTGTATGCCCACAAAGCACAAGCCCATCCTCAGCACGCAGGAGGCACTTGATTGATCGTCATTGGCTTCAACTTCAAAATTCTTCAGCAATCACTTCCCCTAACAGTGACATACTTCCAGATTTTTTTTTTTAATGAAACCAGGAATCACACCTTAGTCAAAAGTATTTGGAATCAGAAAATTTTTCAAGTCTTCTTGGATAGGAAAATGTTGGACTAGAAATCAGAAATCTGGGCTCTCTCTCAGCTTTGCCACTAACTGTGTGACATGACAGCAGTCCCTAAGCCTGCAGAGGCCCATTTCCTCATCTGTGAAATGGATGATTAAATGACGTCATTTTTAAAGGTCTTCTCATTTGTAACTTCTGTGAATCTACAAGTTAACTCCACCTAGAAGATTCATGATTTTTTAGGAAGGCAAATCCAAACCATACATGTGCATGCACACACACGCATGCACACAGAACATTACGAGACTAAAAGGTCACATAAGCTATGATATTAGTGCTCTAGAATGACAGAATTGCCCAGCGAGATGATACATTCAGAGTTGTCTACTCCCGTGGCTTCCTTTTTCTTCTGTGACATGAGTACACTTTGAAGAGAAGAGACTAGGTCTTAGTCTCTCCATCCCAGTGACCTGCACAGTGCCTGTGCCACAGCAGGCATTTATAAATGTCTGCTAAGCTGAAGTTGTAACACACCTAAGATCAGTCTTAGAGCCTGTGATAACCATATCGGGAGGCCTCTTGACTTCTTTCAGGAGAGAAACTTTTTTAAAAGAGTTAAAAGGCAAAAATAATCTGAGGGTGAACAGAAGAAAGATGACACGATGAGATATAAAGTTTTTTGTCAAAGGTGTGAACAGCGGAGTTCTGGAAAAGCCCACTGAAGAACCTAGTCTGAGAAGTCAACATGAGATTAATAAAGATAAAATCATCCTGTTGACATGGTTTGTAAAACAGTGTAGTGACTAAGAAATATAAAACCCCTGGGATAATAAAAGCGTAGCAAGTAGAAGAAGGTCAGTGAACTAGAAGGATCACAGAATGAAAAGACTACCAGCGAGACAAGGAAGGAACAGGAAAAGAGCTCCACAAAACACACAAGAGTCTGCTTTACAACTGCCCTATAAGTTCCAAAAATACACTCTCTTGGAAGGCAAAATGAATTTTAAAAAGATAAAATCTCAGAGGCAGACTAAAGTTACTTTTAGTAAACATCACCTCATTTGGGAACACTGCATTTACATGCTTGAGGGCAGATACAGTGTTATTAGGTGCTTATGGTACTTAACTGGGCGAGAGGGAAGACTTTCTCTATGCTTAAATTTTGTAAGGGAGGGGGTGGGATGGGGGGAAGAAGGGAGGCATTTCTTTGTTGAACACTTCTGAAGGTGACAGTGCCAGAGCCATGTCAAAGCAGTGACAGAAGTTAAGTCTCAAGGTTATGAATGCTGGATGAAACAAATGACATTTAATAAAGGATTGTTACAGTTTAATTAAAATAACAGCAGTATTAAGTATGTCAGAAAGCCCAATCATGCCTCCAGGTAATCCACCATTTCTAGATTTGAAGTAAAGGAGCCAAATGTTCAAATTCAAAGTGAAGCGCTTGTGAAGATTCTGTGAGTCTAAAATTACTTTGTAATCTATCCACCGCATCTTCATGAAGGAGTTAATAGCTCTGTAAAATGCCCTTCTCAGAATGCAGTTTTTGATGGGAGCCCTTTTATAAGCATGAAAATGATTAAGCATTACAGTATGCACTTTATTGTTCCCCTCACCGCTGACAAAGTGCCAAAGTAACGTGGCAAGGACAGGGGAAGGGGTTTACTGAGTTCAGGGCCTCAGTCACATGGTTCATACTGAGAATACTCACGACTGCCTCACGACCATTTGCTTCCCTGGCGTGAGTATGTATTAAAGTCTCAAAATCAGTCATTCTCTGGAAACTTTCCTCAGACAAAACCAGGAACAACCAAGTATAAACAAGATACAGAAGATATAGTAGAAAAAAAAATCTATAAAAATTTGAGAGACGGAGCTTCCCTGGTGGCGCAGTGGTTGGGAGTCCGCCTGCCGATGCAGAGGACATGGGTTCGTGCCCCGGTCCAGGAAGATCCCACATGCCGTGGAGCGGCTGGGCTCGTGAGCCATGGCCGCTGAGCCTGTGCGTCCGGAGCCTGTGCTCCGCAATGGGAGAGGCCACAACAGTGAGAGGACCGCGTACCGCAAAAAAAAAAAAAAAAAAAAAAAAAATCTGAAAGACAAAGAAATGAGCCAAGACCTCCATGCCCATCCACAATACGCCTGCACAGAACTCCCAGAGCCATGGGTTCCCTGCACCCACGTCTGTACAACTCTGTACATCCTCGCTCCAGTGTACACTGGTTCTGTGAGCTGAGGCCTGTTGAGCTTTTGTTTACCCATTTATGAAATGGCAGCAACAATAATACCTGCTTTATAAGGTTGTTGTGAGGATTAAATGAAATAATCCACAGGAAGCACTTAGCAGGGTGTTCAACAAATATAAATGTTCAGAAAATGTCTGGGCAATGTATTCCCTTCAAAAGGCTAGACCAACATTTGGGACATAACTCCCAAACAGAAATAACCATACCTTTCTGCTTTTTCTCCCAAACAGTAAACAACAGTATTTCAAGTTCTCCTCATATAAATAAAATGGCAACTGAGAAATAACCACTCTGATTATAGTCTCTAGGTTAAAAGGACTGAAGACAACACAAGGAAAAGATACTACTGTCTGAGACTGAATCAGCCAGAAAGCTTGAACAGAAAACAAGTAACACTTCTAGGTAATTCAAGGTCTTTCTGAATAATAAAAAGAGCTAGAAAATACCACCTAAACTGAAAAGCAACACGGAATCAGATACAGAGTTGTGGTTTGTTCATTCTTTTCCAGAGTCTTAACCATACCAACTCATTCTCTGCACAGTATATTCACAAGCTCAACTAATTTCACAGAAAGCAGGGTCCAAGACAGGGAAAAGCCAAACTAACCCAGAGGTCAGGAAATTCAGACTATTCCTGCTATCAAACTTTTCTTAGCTTTTCTCTTAAGCTGAGGCCTCACCTGATCCCAGTGGCACAGATCTCTAACTAGCCAGGAAAGCTTTTAAAAATCTCAATATCAAAGCTCAATATCAGAAAAAAAGGTTGGGAAAAGCAATTAGGAAATGCTTTTTCATCTATTTCTGACTCTAATCTATGCTCTCACTCCATTAATATTCTTTATACTCGAGGTTCAAAAGAAAGTAAAATTCAAACATAATTATTGTTCTTTATACATCACATCATTTTTAGTAGTTTGAGTGACATGATTTCAAATATTAGTTTATGGAATAGTAGTTAATGTTTTAGTTAAAACTCTTAAAATAATCAAAATACAAAACATGAGAACAGCATAGAATTGAAAGCAATAGTTAAATGTAAAAAAAAAAGTAAAAACATTCAAATAATTAGTAAGCTATTACCTAAGATGTAAAAATTGATATTGCTTGTTTTGACACTTCTTCAAATCAAATAATTTTAATGTGAATGATAAATCAGTTATAAATGTAAGTTCTACCAAAAAAATATTTTTTTGAAAAAGATCCAAGTAAGTTAGAAAATATGAGTTACACCAAAGCAGATAAATATTGGAACATGTCTTAAATACTGAACTACTAATTCATAAGTTCAATCTCAAAGCAGAAAGATGTGAATGAAGATTTTCAAAGTTAGGAGTTAAATGAACTAGCATCAATTTAATTTTTTGTATCTGAAGATCTTTTAAATTTTTTATGCAATTTAATCTTAATATGGTAATTAAGTATTGGCAAACATTTTAAAAGCTACTAAAACTAGAGTAAAATAATTAACCGTGGCAGTTTTATAAACTCTTTTCTGATACTTACAGATATTCTAAATATATAATAAGGTCACAATTTCCTGGCATATTATGGCTTTTACGTGAATTTGTATTATACTAACAAATAATTAACAAACCTCTCCAAGACATAAAGGAGTCAAGAATAGACTCCAGGGAATCCTTGGTGGCACAGTGGTTAAGAATCCGCCTACTGGGGCTTCCCTGGTGGCACAGTGGTTGAGAGTCCGCCTGCCCATGCAGGGGACATGGGTTTGTGCCCCGGTCCGGGAGGATCCCACGTGCCGCGGAGCGGCTGGGCCCGTGAGCCATATCCGCTGAGCCTGCGCGTCCGGAGCCTGTGCTCCACAACGGGAGAGGCCACAACAGTGAGAGGCCCGCGTACCGCAAAAAAAAAAAAAAAAAAAAATCCGCCTGCCAATGCAGGGGACACAGGTTCGAGCCCTGGTCCGGGAAGATCCCACATGCCGCAGAGCAACTAAGCCCGTGTGCCACAACTACTGAGCCTGTGCTCTAGAGCCCACGAGCCACAACTACTGAGCCCACGTGCCACAACTACTGAAGCCCGTGTGCCTAGAGCCAGTGCTCCGCGACAAGAGAAGCCACCACGGTGAGAAGACCACGCACTGCTACGAAGAGTAGCCCCTGCTTGCCTCAACTACAGAAAGCCCACGCGCAGCAACAGAGACCCATCGCAGCCAAAAATAAATAAATAAATAAAATTTATAAATAAATGATAAATTTTAAAAAAAGATAGACTCCTGATTTTTATTACAGTAACTGCTGAGTCATAAAAGCTCACTATTACCAGTCTAACACCAAAAAACCATTGCAGAAAATGAATAGTGGATAATGGTAAGATATCAAAAACTGGTGATAACATATTTCCCTAGGCAATACTACCTTTCAAAAAACAAATTTGTTCCACATCTAAAATAATTCGTAATTCATACATATGAATTATTAAAACAATAAACAGAGGGGAGGGGGAAGATGGCGGAAGAGTAAGACACGGAGATCACCTTCCTCCCCACAGTTACATCAGAAATACATCTACACGTGGAACAACTCCTACAGAACACCTACTGAGCGCTGGCAGAAGACCTCAGACCTCCCAAAAGGCAAGAAACTCCCCACGCACCTGGGTAGGGCAAAAGAAAAAAGAATAAACAGAGACAAAAGGATAGGGACGGGACCTGCACCAGTGGGAGGGAGCCATGAAGGAGGAAAGGTTTCCACACACTAGAAGCCCCTTCGCGGGCGGAGACTGCGGGTGGCGGAGCGGGGAAGCTTCGGAGCCGCGGAGGAGAGCGCAGCAACAGGGGTGTGGAGGGCAAAGCAGAGAGATTCCCGCACAGAGGATCGGTGCCGACCGGCACTCACCAGCCCGAGAGGCTTGTCTGCTCACCCGCCAGGGCGGGCGGGGGCGGGGAGCTGAGGCTCGGGCTTCGGTCGGATGGCAGGGAGAGGACTGGGGTTGGCGGCGTGAACACAGCCTGAAGGGGTTACTGCACCATGGCTAGCGGGGAGGGAGTCCGGGAAAAAGTCTGGACCTGCTGAAGAGGCAAGAGACTTTTTCTTCCCTCTTTGTTTCCTGGTGCGCGAGGGGAGGGGATTAAGAGCGCTGCTTAAAGGAGCTCCAGAGACAGGTGTGAGCCGTGACTAACAGCGCAGAACCCAGAGACAGGCATGAGACGCTAAGGCTGTGGCTGCCACCACCAAGAAGCCGGTGTGCGAGCACAGGTCACTCTCCACACCTCCCTTCCTGGGAGCCCGTGCAGCCCGCCACTGCCAGGGTCCCGGGATCCAGGGACAACTTCTCCAGGAGAATGCACGGCGTGCCTCAGGCTGGTGCAATGTCACGCTGGTCTCTGCCGCCGCAGGCTCGCCCCGCACTCCTTACCCCTCCCTCCCCCCGGCCTGAGTGAGCAAGAGCCCCCGAATCAGCGGCTCCTTTAACCCCGTCCTGTATGAGCGAAGAAATGACGCCCTCCGGCAACCTACATGCAGAGGTGGGGCCAAATCCAAAGCTGAACCCTGGGAGCTGTGCGAACAAAGAAGAGAAAGGGAAATCTCTCCCAGCAGCTTCAGGAGCAACAGATTAAATCTCCACAATCAACTTGATGTACCCATGCATCTGTGGAATACCTGAATAGACAATGAATCATCCCAAATTGAGGAGGTGGACTTTGAGAGAACATTTATTATTTTTTCCCCTTTTCCTCTTTTTGTGAGTGTGTATGTGTATGCTTCTGTGTGAGATTTTGTCTGTATAGCTTTGCTTTCACCATTTGTCCTAGGGTTCTATCCGTCCGATTTTGTTTTTCACTTTTAAAAAACTTCTTTTCTTAATAATAATCTTTTTATTTTAATGACTTTATTTTATTTTACCTTACTTTATTTTATTTTATTTTATCCTCTTTCTTTCTTTCTACTTTTTCTCCCTTTTATTCTGAGCCATGTGGATGAAAGGCTCTTGGTGCTGCAGCCAGGAGTCAGTGCTGTGCCTCTGAGGTGGGAGAGCCAAGTTCAGGACATTAGTCCACAAGAGACCTCCCAGCTCCACGTAATATCAAATGGCAAAAATCTCCCAGAGATCTCCATCTCAACACCAACACCCAGCTTCACTCAACGACCAGTAAGCTACAGTGCTGGACACCCTATGCCTAACAACTAGCAAGACAGGAACACAACCCCACCCACTAACAGAGATGCTGCCTAAAATCATAATAAGTCCAGACACTCCAAAACACACCACCAGACGTGGACCTGCCTACCAGAAAGACAAGGTCCAGCCTCATCCACCAGAACACAGGCACTAGTCCCCTCCACCAGAAAGCCTACACAACCTACTGAACCAACCTTAGCCACTGGGGACAGACACCAAAAACAACAGGAACTACGAACCTGCAGCCTGCAAAAAAGAGACCCCAAACACAGTAAGATAAGCAAAATGAGAAGACAGAAAAACACACAGCAGATGAAGGAGCAAGATAAAAACCCACCAGACCTAACAAATGAAGAGGAAATAGGCAGTCTACCTGAAAAAGAATTCAGAATAATGATAGTAAAGATGACCCAAAATCTTGGAAATAGAATAGAGAAAATGCAAGAAACATTTAACAAGGACCTAGAAGAACTAAAGATGAAACAGGCAACAATGAACAACACAATAAATAAAATTAAAAATACTCTAGAAGGGATCAATAGCAGAATAACTGAGGCAGAAGAACAGATAAGTGACCTGGAAGATAAAATAGTGTAAATAACTACGGCAGAGCAGAATAAAGAAAAAAGAATGAAAAGAACTGAGGACAGTCTCAGAGACCTCTAGGACAACATTAAATGCACCAACATTCGAAATATAGGGGTTCCAGAAGAAGAAGAGAAAAAGAGAGGGACTGTAAAAATATTTCAAGAGATTATAGTTGAAAACTCCCCTAATATGGGAAAGGAAATAGTTAATCAACTCCAGGAAGCACAGAGAGTCCCATACAGGATAAATCCAAGGAGAAACACGCCAAGACACATATTAATCAAACTGTCAAAAATTAAATACAAAGAAAGCATATTAAAAGCAGCAAGGGAAAAACAATAAATAACACACAAGGGAATCCCCATAAGGTTAACAGCTGATCTTTCAGCACAAACTCTGCAAGCCAGAGGGACTGTCATGATAAAGTGATGAAAGGGAAGAACCTACAACCAAGATTACTTTACCCAGCAAGGATCTCATTCAGATTTGATGGCGAAATTAAAACCTTTACAGACAAGCAAAAGCTGAGAGAGTTCAGCATCACCAAACCAGCTTTACAACAAATGCTGAAGGATCTTCTCTAGGCAAGAAACACGACAGAAGGAAAAGACCTACAATAACAAACCCAAACAATTAAGAAAATGGGAATAGGAACATACATATCAATAATTACCTTAAATATAAATGGATTAAATGCTCCCACCAAAAGACATAGACTGGCTGAATGGATACAAAAACAAGACCCATATATGTGCTGTCTACAAGAGATCCACTTCAGACCTAGAGACACATACAGACTGAAAGTGAGGGGATGGAAAAAGATATTCCATGCAAATGGAAATCTAAAGAAAGCTGGAGTAGCAATTCTCATATCAGACAAACTAGACTTTAAAATAAAGACTATTAGAAGAGACAAAGAAGGACACTATATAATGATCAAGGGATTGATCCAAGAAGCAGATATAACAATTCTAAATATTTATGCACCCAACATAGGAGCACCTCAATATATAAGGCAAATACTAACAGCCATAAAAGGGGAAATCGACAGTAACACACTCATAGTACGGAACTTTAACACCCCACTTTCACCAATGGACAGATCATCCAAAATGAAAATAAATAAGGAAACACAAGCTTTAAATGATACATTAAACAAGATGGACTTAATTGATATTTATAGGACATTCCATCCAAAAACAACAGAATACACATTTTTCTCAAGTGCTCATGGAACATTCTCCAGGATAGAGCATATCTTGGGTCACAAATCAAGCCTTGGTAAATTTAAGAAAATTGAAATTGTATGAAGTATCTTTTCCGACCACAACGCTATGAGACTACATATCAATTACAGGAAAAAATCTGTAAAAAATACAAACACATGGAGGCTAAACAATACACTACTTAATAATGAAGTGATCACTGAAGAAATCAAGGAGGAAATCAAAAACTACCTAGACACAAATGACAATGGAGCCACAACAAACCAAAACCTATGGGATGCAGCAAAAGCAGTTCTAAGAGGGAAGTTTATAGCAATACAATGCTACCTTAAGAAACAGGAAACATCTCGAATAAACAACCTAACCTTGCACCTAAAGCAATTAGAGAAAGAAGAACAAAAAAACCCCAAAGTTTGAAGAAGGAAAGAAATCATAAAGATCAGATCAGAAATAAATGAAAAAGAAATGAAGGAAACGATAGCAAAGATCAATAAAACTAAAAGCTGGTTCTTTGAGAAGATAAACAAAATTGATAAACCATTAGCCAGAGTCATCAAGAAAAAAAGGCAGAAGACTCAAATCAATAGAATTAGAAATGAAAAAGGAGAAGTAACAACTGACACTGCAGAAATATAAAAGATCATGAGAGATTACTACAAGCAACTCTATGCCAATAAAATGGACAATCTGGAAGAAATGGACAAATTCTTAGAAATGCACAACCTGCCAAGACTGAACCAGGAAGAAATAGAAAATATGAACAGACCAATCACAAGCACTGAAATTGAAACTGTGATTAAAAATCTTCCAACAAACAAAAGCCCAGGACCAGATGGCTTCACAGGCGAATTCTATCAAACATTTAGAGAAGAGTTAACACCTATCCTTCTCAAACTCTTCCAAAATATAGCAGAGGGAGGAACACTCCCAAACTCGTTCTACAAGGCCACCATCACCCTGATACCAAAATCAGACAAGGATGTCACAAAGAAAGAAAACTATAGGCCCATGTCACTGATGAACATAGATGCAAAAATCCTCAACAAAATACTAGCAAACAGAATCCAACAGCACATTAAAAGGATCATACACCATGATCAAGTGGGGTTTATTCCAGGAATGCAAGGATTCTTCATATACGCAAATCAATCAATGTGATACACCATATTAACAAACGGAAGGAGAAAAACCATATGGTCATCTCAATAGATGCAGAGAAAGCTTTTGACAAAATTCAACACCCATTTATGATAAAAACCCTTCAGAAAGTAGGCACAGAGGGAACTTTCCTCAACATAATAAACTCCATATATGACAAACCCACAGCCAACATCGTCCTCAATGGTGAAAAACTGAAACCATTTCCACTAAGATCAGGAACAAGACAAGGTTGCCCACTCTCACCACTCTTATTCAACATAGTTTTGGAAGTTTTAGCCACAGCAATCAGAGAAGAAAATGAAATAAAAGGAATCCAAATCGTAAAAGAAGTAAAGCTGTCACTATTTGCAGATGACATGGTAATATATGTAGAGAATCCTAAAGACGCTACCAGAAAACTACTAGAGCTAATCAATGAATTTGGTAAAGTAGCAGGATACAAAATTAATGCACAGAAATCTCTGGCATTCCTATACACTAATGATGAAAAATCTGAAAGTGAAATCAAGAAAACACTCCCATTTATCACCGCAACAAAAAGAATAAAATATCGAGGAATAAACCTACCTAAGGAGACAAAAGACCTGTATGCAGAAAATTATATACGACACTGATGAAAGAAATTAAAGATGATACAAATAGATAGAGAGATACACCATGTTCTTGGATTGGAAGAATCAACATTATGAAAATGACTCTACTACCCAAAGCAAGCTACAGATTCAATGCAATCCCTATCAAACTACCAATGGCATTTGTCACAGAACTAGAACAAAAAATTTCACAATTTGTATGGAAACACAAAAGACCCCGAATAGCCAAAGCAATCTTGAGGATGAAAAACAGAGCTGGAGGAATCAGGCTCCCTGACTTCAGACTATACTACAAAGCTACAGTAATCAAGACAGTACGGTACTGGCACAAAAACAGAAATATAGATCAATGGAACAGGATAGAAAGCCCAGAGATAAACCCACACACATATGGTCACCTTATCTTTGATAAAGGAGGCAGGAATGTACAGTGGAGAAAGGACAGTCTCTTCAATAAGTGGTGCTGGGAAAACTGGACAGGTACATGTAAAAGTATGAGATTAGATCACTCCCTAACACCATACACAAAAATAAACTCAAAATGGATTAAAGACCTAAATGTAAGGCCAGAAACTATCAAACTCTTAGAGGAAAACATAGGCAGAGCAATCTGACATAAATCACAGGAAGATCCTTTTGGACCCACCTCCTAGAGAAATGGAAATAAAAACAAAAATAAACAAATGGGACCTAATGAAACTTAAAAGCTTTTGCACAGCAAAGGAAACCATAAATAAGACCAAAAGACAACCCTCAGAATGGGAGAAAATATTTGCAAATGAAGCAACTGACAAAGGATTAATCTCCAAAATTTACAAGCAGCTCATGCAGCTCAATAACAAAAAAACAAACAACCCAATCCAAAAATGGGCAGAAGACCTGAATAGACATTTCTCCAAAGAAGATATACAGACTGCCAGCAAACACATGAAAGAATGCTCAACATCATTAATCATTAGAGAAATGCAAATCAAAACTACAATGAGATATCATCTCACACCAGTCAGAATGGCCATCATCAAAAAATCTAGAAACAATAAATGCTGGAGAGGGTGTGGAGAAAAGGGAACACTCTTGCACTGCTGGTGGGAATGTGAATTGGTACAGCCACTGTGGACAACAGTATGGAGGTTCCTTAAAAAACTACAAATAGAACTACCATATGACCCAGCAATCCCACTACTGGGCATATACCCTGACAAAACCATAATTCAAAAAGAGTCATGTACCAAAATGTTCACTGCAGCTCTATTTACAATAGCCATGAGATGGAAACAACCTAAGTGTCCATCATCGGATGAACGGATAAAGAAGATGTGGCACATATATACAATGGAATATTACTCAGCCATACAAAGAAACGAAACTGAGCTATTTGTAATGAGGTGCATGGACCTAGAGTCTGTCATACAGAGTGAAATAAGTCAGAAAGAGAAAGACAAAATACCATATGCTAACACATATATATGGAATTTAAGAAAAAAAAATGTCATGAAGAACCTAGGTGTAAGACAGGAATAAAGACACAGACCTACTAGAGAATGGACTTGAGGATATGGGGAGGGGGAAGGGTAAGCTGTGACAAAGTGAGAGAGTCGCATGGACATATATACACTACCAAACATAAAATAGATAGCTAGTGGGAAGCAGTCGCATAGCACAGGGAGATCAGCTCGGTGCTTTGTGACCACCTAGAGGGGTTGGATAAGGAGGGTGGGAGGGAGGGAGATGCAAGAGGGAAGAGATATGGGAACATATGTATATGTATAACTGATTCACTTTGCTATAAAGCAGAAACTAACACACCATTGTAAAGCAATTATACTCCAATAAAAATGTAAAAAAAAAAAGATGTTAAAAAAAAGCAGTTGGTATGAAAAAGGAAAAAAAAAAAAACAATAAACATGACATGACTCAGTTTCTCTCCACCCTACAATGACTTTCTATTTTATGCCTAACACTAATTTTTAGGAATATTCTTTGAAATAAACAAATGCAGAGAAATACTATCAAACATCACCAACAAATTATTGTTGAAAATGTGTTAGTATTTACATTCAAGTATGTATACAGGGCAGACTTTATCTGCCCTGTAGTAAAGTAGACTTTACTACTACTTAGAAAAGGGGAGGACACAGCCCTTTTCTCCCTTCTCCTCTGCCTTCTTTAAACTACCTTTTATCACTGTGTATAAATACAATGTGCCCGGAGCACTGCCAACATTTTTTTTTTTTTCATTTGCCCGCAATCTGGGGACAACTGGGTTACCTGCTGACTCTCTTCACCCAGCGTACTGGGCATCTGACACACACAGCACAAAGGGCTGTCGCTAGGTGGGGTGCCTGCGGCATGTGACTTGGAGATGGATGGTCACCATCTGCGGGCACAACTCAGGCAGCTGGAGGGGCCCTGAGCAAAGGAGTAACTCAACACACTCTTAGGATAAAACAAGGCTACGTTTTATAATAAATTTTAGTCACAATATAGTGATCTCTTTATCTACACAAACTCGCTTAAATGGAGTTTACATGTTTTTTCTTCTAATTTTTAATTTTATCAAATTTTAGTCTAAATCAGGGGTTGGCAAACTTTTCTATAAAGGGCTAGATAGTAGATATTTTAGATTTGCAGCCCACACAGTCTCTGTCACAACTATTAAACTCTGTCCTTGTAACACCAAAGCAGTCATAGACCACATGTAAATGAAATGACATAGCTGTGTTCCAATAAAACTTTATTTATAAAACAGGCAGAGGGTTGATTTGGCCCTCAGGCAGTAGTTTGCTTTGCCAATCCCTGGGCTAAATCATCTTAGCAAATGTGAAATTTAAAATTCCAAGTTGAAAAGAAGGCACAACAACAACAAAAAGCCAGGTCCTTATTATTTTAAAAAGCACCAAATTCAAATAGTTGTGCCAGAACAATTCCTTCCAGGCTTATTGCTAGCATAAATTAGAACAACTTCAGAACAATCTAATAGTAGCTGTCTAAACAAAAATAAACTTCTCTTACCTTAAGTCAGCTTTGGTCAAGATTAAATGAAAAAATATTACTGGGGCATTTTTGCATGTAAAAGAGAAACAAAATAGATTGACTATTAATATTAGTCAGAAGATGAGCTACGTGAGTCATAAAGACAGATGGAGCAATGCATCTGTGAAAGAAAAATATATACAAGAAAGAGCATCTATCATCCAAGCCCTAGCTCCTCCTCATCCTTAAGCAGTTCTCTCTCCAACCCCCAAAAGCAATAAATTAGGATAATATGATTCTTTTTACAATGGAGTCACTGACTGCTAACACCCCAGAAGTTTTCAGAATAACCTTCAGGTTAGATTGAAGGAATTATACATTTTTGCTGGTGGTGAGAGCAACACACTAGAACTCTCTCTTGAAAGTTCAATGTAATATGGACAACAGAAAAGATACTATACATTCCCATCTTTTCAATCCTAGACTTCAAATAAGAAGACTTACACATTAATTTACAAACATTGGATTCTAAAGGAGGAAGTACGTCTATTTTCATCCTTATAAGCTTACTAAGTAAGGTATGATGTTAGGCAGGTAAATACTAATGTCTTTACAACTTCAGATAACTCCAGATGACAACCACTACCAAATTACTTTAATTTTTTAAATTACCAGTTTAAAGATAACTGATGTACTTCAACTTGTTCTTCTACTCATGTGAACTGTCACTGAAATTCAGTGACCTGTGAATCTATTTGATATAAACAGAAGACTGGCCAAGAAAAAAAAATCTCTGACAGAACAATAATAATTCAAATACCACAAATCCTCTGGGATTCCATCTCCTTTATAGTGAAGTTTCAATTTAAAAAACATGCATTAAGTGAAAAATTAGGTTAGGTGCTGGGGAAACAATGTGAATGAGCCTTTGGGAAAGCTGCACTTTTTTCTAAGGAGAGATTTAAGCAAATGATTACAGTAGAATATAGTACTAGGACATAAGAAGTATGTGCACCCTCATAAATAAATAGGAAAAACCACTCAAATGTGATATAATAGGCAACGCACAAAAGAATACAAACAGTCAATAGATCAAAACCTTATTTGCCTATCAGATCAGTATATATGAGAAGGTTAATAATATCCATGGTAAGTTGGAGGTTTGGAGAAATGGCCAGTTACTTGTGCTGTTACTGGGTAACGTTTATGTAGGACAATTTGAAAAGACTGCTGTTTAAAACCGTATATTCTTTGACCTAAAAATTCCACTGGTTTTGATTTTTTGTCTGAGCAGAGTGTCGGCGCCCCTAACCCCTGATTAGTTCAAGGGTCAATTATATTGCAGAAAAGGATATCCTTGAGTGTTGTAATTCACTTTTTCTTTCTGAATAAAGACAATATAAGTAGTTTGTTCCTATTAAAAAATAAATAAACATTTAAAAATAAAAAATAAAAACATATCCACCTATTCCTCTAAACAAAAAATAAAATAAAATAAACTTTAAAAAAAATTCCACTGGTTTTGGTGAATGAGTAGACTAGCTTCACTGACAAATATATAGGAATAAATTCACCTTCAGGAAAATGGTAACATTAGTCTGATAAGATAAATTTCGATGCCCGCAAGATATTCAGGGAGAAATGTTTAGTAAACAGTTGGACATATAATAACTAGCATTTACTCAGGATATATGCTAGTCTTACATACATTATTTCATTTAATCCCTCCAAAATTCAAAGGGGTATGTACCCTGTGGCAGGATCATGATTCAAACACAGCTCTTAACCCAAAGTTCTTAATCACTGTGCAATTCACCCTCAATACATTTGGCACCTGGCAGAAAGATCCAAGGTAGAAATACAGATTTGCAAAAAAAAAAATCTTTTCTTAACTGTTTATTCATCAGGAATTTATTGAGTACCTAATGTGGGACCTGGGTATACCATGAAAATAAAGTTACATTTTCTATCCTTAGGGAACCTAACAGAGACAGACATGAAAACAAAAAATTGCAATATGACATGACAGTACTAACAGAAGTCGTTAAGATGAATAATACTAACCCCAGAAGGAGAGAGTTGTCAATTCTGCACTGGAGAGAGAGTCATCTAGAAAAGTTCTAAGAAAGGAAGACAATGCTGGACCATGATTTTGAAGAATGAATTTTTAAAAAAAAAACAAAAATCAAAAAGCCTCCCAAGTGGACAGTGGAAGCAGGAAAGGAGAAGGAGGGCTGCTCTAGGAAAAGGCAGTAGCATAAATAGAAGCATCACGGCCCCAAACAGCATAGTCCGTTCAAAGAAGTGCATGTGGGTCATCAAACCCATTAACAGACAGTGCCCTTCAGCCATTCCAGTCTCTACTCCCCACCGGTTTCTCTAGATTTTGAACAGGATACAGGAGAGAGAAAGTTTTTGAATCTGTTGAGTCTCATTTGCCAAGGAGAAGATCTACTCTTCCAACCTCCCCTCCACACAGAGAATTGGGGAGGGAAAGAACAGCCTGCCCTGCCCATCAGGAGGGGCAGTGACACAGTGACCACCCCTTCGAAAACAGCTCCCCACAGCACTGCTAATAACCTTACCAAGCCTTTCGTTTTCTCTGTGGCATTTATGACTACCTGAAGTTACGCTGTCTATTCATTCTTTTCTTTGTTCAGTGCCTGTATCCCTCATTAGAATGTAGGCTCCAAGAGGCCCGGGGCCTTGCCTATTTTATTCACCACTGTATCTTCAGTGTCTGGCACAAGAAAGACACTCTGCAAGTATTTAATGAATAGCTTTATCTTATCCAACATACAACAGATTACTTTAAAAATTAAAACAAATCAACATTTCACTTTTATAATACTCAGTATTTTATTTAATATTTATAAATAACATCCCTAAGCCCCCTAAATTTTTTTCTCACTGCAGCAAATGTTTCAAACAAAGTATGTCTCCAAAATGAACACCTAAAGAGTTTAACTCTGTTCTGTTCACATGCAGATATTTCATTACAGTATCTCTGGACCTAAGAGAAGCTAGCAATGATGGACAAAGTGTGATACCAACTACAAATTGATGTTTTGTTTCAAAGAAATATGCTAAGGAAAAATGGCAGGAAGCTATTCCATGCTTAAGGGAAAAGTACAAGTCCTGCTAATAAAACATATCTAAGGTAGAAAGAAAAAAGTGATCAGTGTTATTGGAAAACAGGTAAGGCATGATATCACCAGTTCTTAGAAATTAGTATCACTGATGATAGCTAACTCACAGAGATCAGGCCTTGCCAAAACTGTATATTATACAAAAGGTCTGGAAAGGAAGTTACCTTGGAATCTGTTTAGCCAACTGGCCATTTCACTTTAAGGTTCTTTTGAGCCACCAACCACTATTTTCAGAATCATAGGTTTCAGGCTCCTTGTGTCACAAATGCAATGGTCTTTTGCCATCATTTCAGGCATCAGAAAGGAGGAGGGAACTAGTATTACAAGTTTATCCATGCCATTGCTAGCCTGATTAAAGGTTTTGACACAAATATCAGATCAGAACTCAAGAAGCAACTTCACAAGTCCAAATATTGTGAAAAAAAATTTTACTGTTCCTATGAATCTATTTCAAGACTAATAAAGGTTCAAATAAGACCTAAATGTTGCCCTGTCAAATCCATTTCTCAATATAAATGCCATGTAAAATTACACAATGAATCCACTCTAACCCTTTTTATACACGAGTTAGAAAAAGAAGCCCTTAAATGTCTCTAGGGATACATTTATTTTCCTCAGCCAAGTGTTAACATGAATAAATGGAGGATTTATATGTAATCCCTAAAAGCAGATAGGCAGAAATTACCAACCATGCTATGACTTTTTAGCTAAGCATTTTATTTAATCACACTTGCATAATAGGGCAATTTAAAGGGTACAATTTTTTTAAAAATCTGAGATACAAAATATTGTCCCTAATATTTTAAAGCAAACTTTCCAGGACTGTATATTCAAACAAATGTTTTGGTTTTTGCATGTTTGGGTGGGGTTTTTTTTGTTTGGTGGGTGCTGTCTGTTTTTTTCATTGTAGTCACTAGAAGTGACTAAACGCTTTTCAACCAATACTACCATTTCTAAAAAATATTTTGTTCCACATATCTGGCAACTTTTGCAAAGTCAGTTTATAAACTGTCTTTTCTATGTACAAATGACATTACACTAAGAAAATGTGCATTTACTCATAGGCCAAAAACAGCATAATGAATGGGCTAAATGGTAAGATTTTTTTTGTTTGTATTAACTCTCATTGGTGGCTCAGCACCCCAGAACTGCACTCTCTTTCCTCAATTCCATCAGTCGGATTAATGAGATCGATTTCTCTGGTAAGTATTCTTTAGGAAAAAGTGAATCAAGACTTAGTCAAAGACAGAACTTTTATAATTGCAAACCATATAACAGCCAGTCTGTGATGATCTGCATTACCATGTTATCAATATTATGAATTTAAAAAGTACACTCCCTTTAGAAAAGTGAATCCCTTTGCCCATCCAGAGCTCTCCCGGGTCTATCTGGGGTCTGCTAACAGACTGGGGTCGACAACTGCACTACAACCTTCAGAAAGGCCTTTGGATTGGAACTGAGTCCTAGGATGTGCCCTGGGAGGAGTTGTTCAGCAGGTTTCAAAGCCTCTGTCAGGCCCCTCCACCTCTGAAAGATAAAGTTTTTACTGCCCTGAAGTCCTATAAGGCTCAAGATGGAGATTTTGAAGTCCCTGGTCTTAGCATTTGGACAGACCTGTTGTTAGCTCTTGGTAGTAGTGTGTGATATTGCATTTGGGCAGAGACAAGTTCTCAGTCCAGGCCCCAATTCTCTACAGGCAACATTCTGTTACTGAGCACTCAAATATGTGGTTTACAAAATTAAAATCCCAGTGTTCTTACCAAAAAAAAAAAAGGGGGGGGTTTCTCTCCTTTTATTTTACTCTAAAAATAAAACCAACACTTCTTCACATACAAACAAGATAAAGGTGACAAGGTACAAGGTCTCAACTGATCAAAGAATAATGAAATGGCCATAAGACCAATAAGGAAATGCATCTCAAATATTTAACAGTTAATGTTTATAATGAAATTTAATCAAGTGAAGGTAATAGGACACCTTAAGAAAAATGAAAAGCAGAAAACAAAAAGCTTCATACCAAGAGTCAAAGATCCAAATTTCCTAAAGTTGTTTTCACCAGTCAGTAATATTCTAGTCTGCCAAATACTAGGCCAAATGGCCGATGTCACGTAACTGCCTCTAACATCCTCACATTCCTACTTCACTCATAAATCAGGAGGAAATGGTTTACAAGTCAACCTATGCTTTTAGGCTCAGCACAGTTCAGCTACCTCTAAAAGCACCCCTTTTTTTCCTACTATACAACTCACAAGACATAAGCAAAAACAAGAAAGCAATACCATTCATTTGCCCACCAGCTGAACATAAAGCACCCCTATTAACACTCTGATGTATTGAAATGGTCACCTGCTAACGCTTCTTTTCTTTCAAACATTCTCCTTTATTCCTCCTCTTCCTTCCACTTACCTCCCTCCTAAATATTTCAGCATTGAATTATCCAGATAACCATTATCCCCTCACCAAGAAAACACCTTTCTGGAGAAGCAGAGCTCAGTGGCGTTCTTGAACAGAATCTCTTTAGCTCTCTGGTGAGAAGCACCCCTACTCCTGTATGCACGGGCCCTGCCTGCCTCTGTGGCCCGGAGCACTGGAATGACCACTGAAGCCGTTTCCAGTGGGCGATGCTACGCGCAAAACATCACTTACTGTGCCAGGCAGGTGACTCCTCTCGTTCTTCCCATTCTGAGAGCTGCTGTTCTTGAGTTTCTTTTTCTTTTTGGCTGTTTCTTTGTGCTCTTTCTGTTTGTTCTGCACTTCAATGAGAACTGAAATAAAGCTGTTCTTCACTTCCTTTTCAAACTCCAGTTCATCTCGCAGGGCCAGCTGCTGCACCAGCTCTTCAGAGTACTCCTTGATGGCCGTCTCGATTTCTTCCAGCAGTTCATTTAATTCAGATACGGACAGTCTTTTCACTCCTATGACCAAAAAGCAAAGCACAGCAGACACTAAGACCAAAATGTTTCAAGGCAGCACAACAAGGTGTTTAATGCCAAAGAGCAAAAAATCATATTCTAAGTAATTAAATTGTTCATGATCTTCTCAGACTCCTCAAACTTCTGGTGGGCAGGTCTGAGTAGAGGTAGGTGGGCAAAGTTACTTCTCAAATGGCTGAGAAGAAAAGTATAACAAAATTTTTTTTACTTGTCTAAAAATCAGTAAAGCAATTATACTCCAAAAAAGATGTTTAAAAAAATCAATCATTCCATGAATAGTAGTTCAGTCAAGACTTAATAAGCTTGTAAAAGAAAAGGAACAAACACAAAAGCAGAGGAGGGGTACAGAAAATACCTGCTGACAAGAAATCACAAGCAACTTAGCAGGGCTCTGGGACACTTCTGAAGAGAGGAGAAGGTAATTTGAAAGAATTAAGCTAAATACATATTTTTTATTAATTTTCATTGGAGTATAGATGGACTTTCTTTGTTTTTTTGTCGCACCGCGCAGCATATGGGATCTTAGTTCCCTGACCAGGGATCGAATTCGCAACCCCTGCATTGAAAGGCGGAGTCTTAACCACTGGACCACCAGGGAAGTCCTGGAGTATAGTTGCTTTACAATGTTGTGTTAAGCGAAATGTATATTTAAACACATATGCCCCAATGTGTGAGTTTTACTGAGAACTGGGAAGATGAAGGGAAGAATATTCCCTGAAACCCCCTTTCAGTTTTTTCTCAGCACTTCCCTTTATGTGAGAGGACATCATTGAAGTTCTGACCCTCAGTACCTCAGAATATGACTGTATTTGGAGATAGGGTCTTCAAAGAGATAATTAAGTTAAAATGAAACCATTAGGGTGGGCCCTAATCCAACGTGACTGATGCCCTTAAAAATGAGAAGATTAGGACACATAGGAAAGTCCATGTGAGCACAGAAGGAAGAGGCCTCAGAAGAAATGAGACCTGCTTAACACCTTGCTCTCGGACTTCTAGCCTCCAGAACTGTAAGAAACAAATTTCTGTGGTTTAAGTCGCCCAGCCTGTGATACTTTGTTACAGCAGCCCAAGCAGACAAATACAGTATTCAAAGGTGAGTATGACACAGTCCCTGAACAACGATGAATATATGCCCTGAGTATCACTGGAAGGCAGGGGAAGGGTATATAACCCAGGCTGTGAGAGCCAAAGACTTCTGGAGATGGTCCCACTACATGGCTGAGGTATACAAAAGCACAAAGAGTACTGATTTAAGTCAGGCTTCTTACTCTCTTCATAACTGCTTGTACTAGATCTCTTAAGAGTTTGAATTTCCTGGGAAAGCATTGAAAGCCGATCTGACTGGGTGGGTGTTTCATCATCTTCTGGGTCTGGTGACTCCTGCATCATTTCTTCGATTTCTTCAATCACCTTCCAAAATATACAAACCACTATTAATTAAATACACATAGGGAAAATGACCCACCTGTAACATGGCACTCATCTGAAGCAACCACAGTAGAAGTACACTAAAGTCTCCATTAACCAACAGTGTGCAGGAGTCAGCGTTCTCAATAACAAAAATTGACTGTAAGAGTACACATGGTTTATCAAAAAAAAAAGTTACAATACACTAAACACAAAAATAAACAAAATATGATTTAATATGTCCATCAGGATTCAGTAGGCCCTATCAGATCTTGTAATGTCTGAGAAATGGTGCTACAAACACACATATAATCTACTTCAGACATGCCAGAACCAGATCATAGTTATAGTTAAAAGAAAGCAAGTGACAGAAGATTTACCATATACCACATCCAAGTGCTCAATCTAAAGCTATTTAATAAAATTGACATAAAATTTAAAAAATACAACAGTGTAAAAAAAATTATATGTAAAGCAAGAAATTACCTCTATGGTAGCAAAATTTTCCTTTAACATCAGGAAAAGAATTTCATATATTAATTCAATGGAAAATAAAGGTATATTTAATAATTACTTTAAATGCAGAAGTTTAAAGAGGAAAAAAAAGCTATGCGAAAGCAGGAAAATTTCAGAAATATATCTGCTTTCGAAACAATGATCCACTGTCATATGCTGTGTTGCTCAAATCTTGGAGCAGTTTCATGTCCTGTTCCAAATTCCAGAAGTTGAGAAGGATACAGAACTCAGTGAAAATTGGCTATTTACAATAGCCAAAACATGGAAGCAACCTAAGTGCCCATCAACAGATAAATGGTTAAAGAAGATGTGGTATATATATACAATGGAATATTACTCAGCCATAAAAAAAGAATGAAATAATGCCATTTGCAGTAACATGGATGGACTTGGAGATTATCACATTAAGTGAAGTAAGTCAGAGAAAGACAAATATTATATGATATCACTCATATGTGGAATCTAAAAAATAGTACAAATGAACTTATTTACAAAACAAACAGACTCACAGACACAGAATACAAACTTATGGTTACCGAAGGGGAGGGGGAGGGATAAATTAGGAGTATGGGATTAACAGATGCACACTACCATATATATAAACTAGATAAACAAGGATTTACTGTACAGCACAGGGAACTATATTGAATATATTGTAATAAATTATAGTGGAAAAGAATCTAAAGATACAGATATATACATACATATATAAACAAATCACTTTGCTGTATACCTGAAACTAACACAATATTGTAAATCAACTATACTTCAATAAAAATAAAAATAATTTTTTTTTAAAAAATGGACCTAAGAGTTTAAAAAAAACTATTTAAAAAAATACAGTATGGGGCTTCCCTGGTGGCGCAGTGGTTGAGAGTCCGCCTGCCGATGCAGGGCACACGGGTTCATGCCCCGGTCCAGGAGGATCCCACATGCCGCAGAGCGGCTAGGCCCGTGAGCCATGGCCGCTGAGCCTGCGCATCCGGAGCCTGTGCTCCGCAACGGGAGAGGCCACAACAGTGAGAGGCCCATGTACCGCAAAAAAAACAAAAACAAACAAACAAAAAAAACAATATGAATCATCGAGCCTAACGTATAACACTTAGTACTAAGGAAAAACAGGTAAACCTGAGCGAGTGGGGATTATGCTAATTAGTAAGAAGAGTTTCCAAAATAGGAATTTTAAACAGGAAAATGAGACACTGAAAGAGGCTACAGAATCTGTTTCTCTCCGTCCTTTTTTTTTTTTTTAATTTATTTACTTATTTATGGCTGCGTTGGGTCTTCGTTGCTGTGCGCAGACTTTCTCTAGTTGTGGCGAGTGGGGGCTACTCTTCGTTGCGGTGCGCAGGCTTCTCGTTGCGTTGGCTTCTCTTGTTGTGGAGCACAGGCTCTAGGCACGCGGGCTTCATTATGGATCATGGGCTCAGTAGTTGTGGCTCGCGGGCTTAGTTGCTCCGCGGCATGTGGGATCTTCCCAGACCAGGGCTCAAACCCGTGTCCCCTACATTGGCAGGCGGATTCTTAACCACTGCACCACCAGGGAAGTCCTCTCTCAGTCTTAAAAGCAGAGATAGTTTATGGTTTTCAGGCAGAGTACAGAGGAGACAATGAACTTTCCCTGGAATATCAGGCTGTACCGCACTCAGCCCTCTAACTTACTAACTTGTTTTTTAAGCACCATGCTCTTTCCAAGCTTCAGACAATCCAACCACAAATATGACTAAGGAGAATCAAAATGACACATTTTTAACATACTCCTCCCAGTCTTGCCACAATATCTCTCTTTACCGGCCTTGTCTTTCCAGCCTAAAAATACAGTGTGGTAGAACTCACAGTTCCAGTAGCCGTGGAACACTTGACTTCAGGAAGAAACTCTTGCACCACAGTTTGACAATACAGCAGAAGTGGGAAGAGTATTCAGAAAATGAGAAAGCTGATTCAACTGGTTTTAAATGAATACAGGGTTGACATTATTAGAGCATTCCACAGGATTAATGCTCACTTCTTTCCTGGGTACACAATAAAGACTTATAATAAGTGCTAATGATTTCTACATAGGTTTTAGAGAAACTAGATAATTTCTGCACAGATATAGTTTGCCCATATCTGGTTAAATGTAAAAAAGAAGAAAATTCACAGGATTTTTTCTGATTCCAGTGTAAGCAATAACCCTCTTTTAAAGTAACCCGCTGTACTGTTTTAACAATGCTTATCTTGGAAAATTGCATATATTGAAAAATCTTCCCAAGTAACATAATCCAACTGCTTCAGATTACATATACTTTCTTCTTTCCTCAGGAGAAAACTGTTAAGCCTGTATTACCAGAAAATACAATAGAAATAAGTAAATTCCAACACCCCATCACTTATGGCCACAATAAGAAATCATTTTTCAGCCGAGGATCCCTTCCCTTGATGGATGGGATTCTCCTTTGTACCTGGTCTGCCGTGAAGAGGGGCTCGTCGTTAACGCAGGAGACGATGATTGAATGCATATCCAGCTGTTCTCTCAGCTCCTCATCGTCTGAGGTATCAAAGAGCAAGCTGTCACTCGTCTAAAAACAAAAACTACCCACTGTTAAGAGGAGGACATTCTGATCACAACAAAGTCGAAGCATCTGGGTAAAGGAGGCTGCAGAGGGAAGCATCTGCTGAGAGCTTCAAAAGGCAGATATTATTACAGCTGCTCTGTACCAGGCAGTGTGTGAGGTGCTTGCATAGTCATCCCAAACAGAAATGAGAGGAATGTAGAATAAATATGAAATTAAGGTGCTGCATATATCCCCTCTTGCCCAAACGGACACACACTTAGCTATTTATTCCAAGGGGAAGAGTGTCTAAGAAGTACAAAAATATATGGTGTTCGATAGCAATTTGTAGGGAATTATAGCAAATGGTGGCGGGGGGGGCCGGGGACAGGGGCAAATGTTATTTAATTAATGATCTAATAGGAAGATTAGTATATGTAAAAATTCCAAAGAAAACACAGAAGTTAGTTTGCAAGTAACTAACTTTAACAGAGCAAAAGAAAAGTAATCAACTCCCTGGCAGATGGGAACTGTCCACGAGGATCATACTGAGCCCTTCCAGTTGAATATCTATCTCTTCTTCCAAAAAAGAGTATTTCTAGGTTCCAAAAATATCTTTAAACCAAACTATGCTGGAGATTTTCTCTTTGCCTTACTACCGTTTTTCTCCCCAATCGTGCCCCCGGAGGCTGACCTTTATGGGCTACATCAAAGGATGCCCTTGACTTCTGGCTTCCAGGTGGGTTAACACACTGGTAGACACTAGCAGGAGACTGGAAGGCCGGAGGGGAAGGGCTGGGCATTTATTCTGCTGTCTCCCTCCCTACCAGATTCCAAAGGCTGCAGCTCCTGTCAAGCTGACCTCTCTCCCATAGCTACTCTCCCCAGGTTCTGGTAACTTCTCCCTCTCCTTACCTCTCTTCCTGCCTAAGGGTGCTAAAGGGCTGCTTGCTGTTGCCACCACCAGGGTATTGCACCATGTCTACCTCATATGGTGTCTCTTAACCTGCCCACATGAATATCAACAGCCCCTATAATAATGACCTCACCTTTACTAACTATAAAGGCCTGACCTGGCAAACCCAGCAGATTAAAATGGACAAGTGATCATCTATCCATCATGACATGACCATTCAGACGATGAACAGAACAAATTAGAACTCTATTCATCAGAAGGAGTGGCACACTGAGTTCCCAAAGAACAAATGGGCAACTAGGAACTATGTAAGAAGCAACCATTTAGTTCTAGCAGATAGCACATAATTTAAGAAATATATATTTTACCTGGGAAAATTATTTACCAGTACAGAGGATATATATAAACAGTGAAGATACAGTTGGATGGATGTAGGTCCCTACTGCCTCCCTAGCTCCTCACAGGTCTGAAGTTTAATGGTGAATACACCGCACAGAATAAGAAACCTGCAGGTGAGAAGTGCAAAGAAAAACACTGATGTGCTGCCTTTCATAACATTAGGCTGGGGAGGACCCACATCAGCACTCCAGCTCTATCTGCTACCACCACACACTGCAATGCCATGCTGCACCACGGTGATGACACACCTCCACATTTGATTTCTCACTGCACCATCAGGCTAGGAAAGGCCTGGACATGGCCTTCAACATATGAAACTTCAAAAAGCTGTGTGGGGGAAGAAAAAAAACCCTAAAAGCTTCCAGAGAGAAAAAACCATCACATTAAAAGGATAAGAAATCAACACATCATTTGAATGCTCAACAGCAACAACAGAGACTTAAAAAATCAATGCAATTTCCATGTTTCAATAAATCCCACCCTAGAATCCTATAGCCAGCTAAACTAACAATTCGGTAGGGGGTTAGAATAAAGAGATTTTCAGACATTCAATTTCTCAAAGAATTTACCTCTCAGGTACCCTTTCTCAGAAAGCCACGCAGAGTATGTTCCATTAAAACCAGGAGGACAACCAAAAAAGAAGCAGACATAGGATCTAACACAAGAAAGAGGTGAAGGGAATTCTTATAATGACAGTGAAATAAAGATCCCAGAATGATGACTGTGGTGCTAAATTGGAGAGTAGCCAGTTCAGATTAGAATTGTTACTGCAGAAGCAATCAAGAAAAGCATGAAAGAAAAAGAGAAAGAAAGCCTGACAGATTACCTAGTGTGTTTCACTTACTAAAATGACTTTTTTTTTTTTTTTTTTTTCTTTTTGCGGTATGCAGGCCTCTCACTGTTGTGGCCTCTCCCGTTGCGGAGCACAGGCTCCGGATGCGCAGGCCCAGCGGCCATGGCTCACGGGCCCAGCCGCTCCGCGGCATATGGGATCCTCCTAGACCGGGGCACGAACCCGTATCCCCTGCATCGGCAGGCGGACTCTTAACCACTGCGCCACCAGGGAGGCCCTAAAATGACTTTTATGGCTCTGTTGAGGTTGAATTTGTGAGCTAATGATAACCACAAAAAGGCAATTATTACTACCTTAAGAAAAACAAACAAAAAAACAAAAAAAAGAGGACATGCAATCATAAAATGTACTTAAATGTGAACATTTATATAGTCAATATAGGGCTTCCCTGGTGGTTCAGTGATTAAGAATCCACTTGCCAATGCAAGGGACACGGGTTCAAGCTCTGGTCCGGGAAGATCCCACATGCTGTGGCGCAACTAAGCCCACGAGCCACAACTACTGAGCCCTCGTGCCACAACCACTGAAGCCCGTGTGCCTAGAGCCCATGCTCCACAATAAAGAGAAGCCACTGCAAAGAGAAGCCCGCACACCGCAACAAAGAGTAGCCCCCACTCGCCTCCACTAGAGAAAGCCCACGTGCAGCAACAAAGGCCCAACACAGCCAAAAATAAATAACTTAATTAATTTTTAAAAGAAAGGTCAATATGAATTATGAAGGTTAATATAACCAAAATTTTTGACATAATTATATTGGGAAGATGACGGAAGCAAAAGTTTTTGTGAGGGTTGTGGTTGGAGGGCTAGAGGGAAGACTTTGAGAGTGCTAAACCATCATCCTCTGGGTAGAAAGTAAATGAATAAAGTCTAAAGTTGAATAAAATCAAGTAAAATGATAGGAGAATGTTATCTGCTGGACTAAACAGTTGAAGTAGTTGAAAGCGGTTGCCTCAGGTAAATGGAAATCAAAGATTATGAGGTAAGTAGGGCAGAGGCTGCTTTTTCATGTTAAGTCCTATAGCTTTAGCTCACTTTTTTAAACTAGACAGTTATCCTGTTAATAAGAAAGGAGAAAGGTCAAGAGATTTGGCTCTTGATGAGAGAGGATGTTTGATTTCAAGATAGTAGAAGTGGAGATGAAAAGTG
Organism: Mesoplodon densirostris; assembly: GCF_025265405.1. Taxonomy (NCBI): domain Eukaryota; kingdom Metazoa; phylum Chordata; class Mammalia; order Artiodactyla; family Ziphiidae; genus Mesoplodon; species Mesoplodon densirostris. The sequence goes on from NC_082674.1 coordinate 29,438,394, forward strand.
CCACACGAGGGTGTACGATGATGCAGAGTACCTAACAATTACATTCACTGATCCTAAAACTTCAACACCCTCCCCCAAAATCACAACTCTATGTTGTGACTTGAGGACCATAGTTTTGTCTTATTTTTCCCCCTTATAGACAAGTGAAAATTTTCATTTTAAAATTACTCCTAAGGAAGGCATTATTATCTTCTGTTTCTACTCTTGAAGATAAAAAGGTGCATTAAACAAAGTCCCTGTCCCTGAAGAAATCCTCATGATAGAAGGAAAAACACAGCACAGGAGATGTTCCCAAGGCAAAATGATTTAGAAGCATTCTATCACATAAGCATGATCAAGAATGGCACTGGATTTAGAACAGGTTTACAGCTATTGCCAAAACACATGAGTGATACCAATAAGCCATTAGAATAAATTTCCATGACAACAGAAATAATGATCCCAGACCATCTTTCCAGAGAGGGAGCCAAGCCCATTCCCCACAGAGATGGCATATGCTAAGGGCTGGAATCCCTTTCGGGCTTTGAAAACTAACCTTGGCTGTCATGGGTATCATCATTCACGCTCCCATTCGGCATCAATGTGCCTCTTTGCCAAGCATTCCCATCACTCCTTCCTATGCCAGGTTTAGATACAGAGCCATGGTTCTGTTTCCCTCTATAAAACTGAAGCTGCCTCAAATGGAAAAAATGTGCCCATGTAAGAACTTGGAATGTACCAGTTGCCTTACTCTAGAAAAGACCCATCAAATTTAGAAGTGTGCCATCTTAAACATCAATGAAAAAAAAATTAAAAACAAATCTAGGGAACTACGGTTTCCTGTTTTTCTCATCCTAACCAAAAAGAAACCTCTTCCCCTTTTGTCAAAAATTTCATATAGGGGACTTCCCTGGTGGCGCAGTGGTTAAGAATCCGCCTGCCAATGCAGGGGACATGGGTTTGAGCCGTGGTCCAGGAAGATCCCACATGCCGCAGAGCAACTAAGCCCATGCACCACAACTACTGAGCCTGCGCTCTAGAGCCCAAAAGCCACAACTACTGAGCCCATGCGCTACAACCACTGAAGCCCGTGCACCTAGAGCCCGTGCTCCGCAATGAGAGAAGCCACCACAATGAGAAGCCTGCGCATCACAACGAAGAGTAGCCCCCACTCGCCGCAACTAGAGAAAGCCTGCACACAGCAACGAAAACCCAACACTGCCAAAAATAAATAAATAATAAAATAAATTAATTTTAAAAAAATTTCATACAGACACTGTTATACAACTGGAATATCTAAAGAATGCTTCTGGGGCTTCCCTGGTGGCGCAGTGGTTGAGAGTCCGCCTGCCAATGAGGGGGACATGGGTTTGTGCCCCAGTCCGGGAAGATCCCACATGCCATGGAGCGGCTGGGCCCGTGAGCCGTGGCCGCTGAGCCTGCGCGTCCGGAGCCTGTGCTCCACAATGGGAGAGGCCACAACAGTGAGAGGCCCGTGTAATGCAAAAAAAAAAAAAAAAAAACATTAATTATATGCTACCTAATAACATGGTTGCTTCTTATTTCGTAGCTTGTTGTGCATTTGTTCTTCAGGAACTTAATGTGTGCTACTCATTCCTGAGGACTAGACTTCTCATCTCAGTTGTATTCATCACCTGGGTAGTCATGTCAAGACAGACAGATGTTAGATGATCACTTGTCCATTTTAACTTGCTGAGTTTTCCAGGTAAGGCTTTCACAACCAGTACTAGTACTAAACTCCACATCATTACTAATCACTACCCTTGGCTATGCCATTGCTGTAGCACTGAAAACAGTCAAAAGGCAGATAAAGGGAGTGACGTCCCCAGAGGTAACCAAATAACAACATTCATTGCAACTGGGTTAGAGTGTTCCATTCATGCTACCAATGTACTTCCCTTTGAAACTATAAAAAGATCTCTACTATTTTTTAACATGTCAAACAAAAAAGTACTCATTGACTGGCTATTGTGGATTCAACACTATGTTAAATAATATAGAAAACATTTAAAAAAAACTTTCCACCATGGTATCTGACCTTATATAGCCTCACTGATGAGATTATTCATTTGTTCACTCAACTTGTCTTAGTAATCAGTATGTGCCAGGCACAGTGGTGGTTACTGAAAGACAAAGATACCTACCAGGAGGTTACAATCTAATGACAGGCCCAGATACATAGTAAGAGAACACAATAATGATTTGAGACACAGACAAAGCACTGTGAGGACCAGCACGCAGGAGACTAGGAGGCTCAATTCTGTGGGACAGATAAGTCCTTTACAATTTTCACACCCCAACAAGCGTAACCGATTCCCCCAGAGAGGAGTGCATTTTCCTTCCGTGCCAGGATTGAGGCCATGGCAAAATGACCATCTGTCAGAGACGCTGTAGATGGGAATCCCCCCAAATGAGAGACTGGATTAAGTGTCCTTTAAAGTCCCTCCAGCTCTAAAATTATATAATTCCATGAGATCAGCAAAGGCTGAAACAGTAATAGGAAGCTTCAGAGAGGAAGGGAAACTTGAACTAAGCCCAGAATGATAGCTAAGATGCAAATAAACAGAACACAGATCATAAGATATTTTGTTTTATTCCTTTCCCTAAATGTATGTCAGGTCAGCCTGCAAAACAGCTTAAGGGGATTAATAATTGGAACAAATAATAAATCCTATATCTACTAGAATACAAAGAAATATAGTCAGAATTATATATTTTACGAGAAAATAGTAGGGAGCAAGCTTTTCTGAATCACATTTTTAAGAAAATCATTTCAGAAAATGATTTAAAATACTCACAGCCCTACTGCATTATACTCCCAGTAATTACACAAATACACTTAATGAAATAGAGCCTGCCAAAAGACCTGGCATGAGTTTACACTGCTATTTGATGAAGAATTTAAAGAGTCAGGCCCCGAAACTTCCATTTAGCCTCGTTTCTCATCAGTTTTAAACCACACTGTGATTTTCCACTTAAAGCAATTCTCCTCGTTTTTCTGTCTGCCTTGTTGTCCTATCACCTGTGCTCACACTTCTTACTCAAGGTGTCTTCACTTTCAGTTCCAAGATATATATAGCAGCCTCCAACAGTTAGCCAAGAACACATTAAAAAGCCAAGAACTGAAATCTTGTAAAGGTTCCCCAATATTCACAGAAAAACACAATCTTCAGACGATATGTCACATCTAGCAAGTCATTAAATTCATCAGAAAGTTAATTCTCTGTAGATATTCCAGTACCTTCTATATATTAAATCAAAGGCTAGGGTTCTTACTGAGTATTCTCAGCACATCAAAACTGTTATTTAAGCTGGAAAAAATGCTGATCATTGCTGTTCATACACAGGTGATGAGAATTTACCTAAACATAAAAAAGTTGAGTGTGTGCTGGGGAAGAATTGGAGGGAAGTGCTAGCAAGCTGACAGTAGCAGAACCGAGATGGCAAAAGAGGGCCACTCCAATTGCCATAAGCTTGGAAATAAGAAGCAACTCAACCAATTGTGGTTAAACAGAAATGCTACTTTTTAGTTCCATTATCAGAATCAGTTATTCAGAAATTACTGGTGCAATTCCTAACTTACCCTTTTTTCTGAGAGGTTCAGAGTAAGCAAATGCAAGGTCCTAGTATGGGATGACTTCCAGTCTACAGGCATTACATTTCCGTAATTATCTGTCAGGGCATTCCAAATCCTTAAAAAGAAGAAAACTACAATCAATGAAAGTTAACATTCTGTATGTCATTATTTAACAGATACCTAGTACTACAGTGAAAGAGAGAACAAAAAAGCATCAAAGCAGGGGCTTCCCTGGTGGCACAGTGGTTGAGAGTCCGCCTGCCGATGCAGGGGACACGGGTTCGTGCCCCGGTCCGGGAAGATCCCACATGCCACGGAGTGGCTGGGCCCGTGAGCCATGGCCGCTGGGCCTGCGTGTCCGGAGCCTGTGCTCCGCGGCGGAAGAGGCCACAGTGGTGAGAGGCCCGCGTACCGCAAAAAAAAAAAAAAAAAAAAAAAGGTAGAGGCTCCAGAATAAGACAAAAGGAAAATCCTATCATTGGGCCTGACAAGAAGTCCTGAGGGAAGGTGACAGGACATAGAAAACTCTCACAAAGCTGAGAGCTGGGGCTTCCCTGGTGGCGCAGTGGTTGAGAGTCTGCCTGCTAATGCAGGGGACACGGGTTCGAGCCCTGGTCTGGGAGGATCCCACATGCCGCGGAGCGACTAGGCCCGTGAGCCACAACTACTGAGCCTGTGCGTCTGGAGCCTGTGCTTCACAACAAGAGAGGCCGCGACAGTGAGAGGCCCGCGCACCGAGATGAAGAGTAGCCCCTGCTTGCCGCAACTAGAGAAAGCCCTCGCACAGAAACGAAGACCCAACACAGCCAAAAATAAATAAATAAAATTAAAAAAAAAAAAAAAAAAAAAAAAAGCTGAGAGCTGACATTTCCACTGTATCGTGTGCCAGGCTCTAAGTAAGCAATTTACATATATTCTAAGCAATTTACATACATTAACTCATTTAATCCTCAAAAACAGTATTATGAAGAACTGTTATTATCCCCATTTGACAGATAGAAACTAAAGCACAGGAAGGTTAAATAATGTTTCTCAAGCCAAAAGAGGTAGTAAATACACTGTGCTTTATACTTATTTTTCTTTTGTAACTTCCGAACATATAGACTATTTCATAGAATGAATAATCTCTCTCTAACCAAAGAGAAAGAATTTTCTGGAGAAAGAATTCAGTCTCAATGTGAGACTAGGGTTTAATATCTAATTTATAATAGGCTAAGACTAAGATAAGATGAAAAGGGAAAGAAAGGGAGTTCACAATAAAATGCAGATTATACCCAGTGCAGTTACCCTTCCTTATTATCAAACAGCATTTTGGGGAGGCAACGGGGTAAAATGAAAAGGGCACTTGACTAAATTCAGAAAACAGACTTGTCTACATTCATCCTCAATGAGTCTTTGACCATGTCCCTTAACCTCTGTAGGTATTAGCTGGACTTTTTAAAACGAGAAGCTTGGACAAGAATAGCAGACATTCCTTCCAGCTCTATTACTCTAAGCATTAATTCAAATGAGTTGTATTGAGAAAAGTCCCAAACCACACCGGAAAAAAGACTGCAAACTCCAATTTCATGACCAAAATTCATTTCAGCCCCAAAGTATTAACCAGCATTTTTTTAAATGACATTATATGAAAAACATGAGTTCAGAAATATAAATGAGATGAAATTTAATTAGGGTAAGTAAAGTTAAACACTACACATATAAGCTACTTAATGGCCAGAGATACACACATAGAAGTCATAAAGAAAAAGACAACAACAAAAAAACACCCTAACATTTATAACAGGTATCCAATTGTGAATAAGACACTAAAAAATTGGGTGGGTCTTTTTTCCAAGCATGTAAGATACTAGGATACAAAAACAAGACCACCAGGGACATAAAAATAAGAATGCAAGCTTTAAAATAGAGAAACAGCATACTGATTTAACGAATTGGGATTTGGTGCTAAAGAGAAGAAGCAATGTGACCACAACTGCCAAAAATCCCAAAATGATGTTTGGCTTTGGAATGCACATTAGCCTCAATGAAAATGTGAACCCAAAAAGCTCTAGAAAACTGACTCATTTATCCAGATAATCTCCCATATGCATGGTTCATCCTTATCCTCCTCTCTGCAGGAATCATCTCCTCTAATGCCAGCATGCTCAAATTGGAAACAACACTTCTGGATGCTAAACTTGCTGGGTTTCTGGCCCACATCTTCCTGGGTAAAAGATTTGCAAATACTGAATAACTGACCATGTATCTAACCCTGGGTAGGAACTACTAGCATATTCTAGTAGGTGAAGACAGTCCAGAGTTTTTGAGGTTTGTTTTGTCTGCTTGTTTGCTCCTTCTTAAATGAGGCTATAGTAAGAGGACAAGTGCAGTGGAAGATTTCATGTAGAACTGACTGTGGGTGAATTTGATCTACCAAGAAAATGAAGCACAATTCACAGTCCTCTGTCTTCACCAGGGCCAGAACATTTGTGGTTGGAAGGACACAGGGCCGAGTTAACTGAAAGATTTGTAGAATTCTCCAGTCAAGACATGAACTGCCTTCGTCCTTATCATAAAGTATTACAGCCAGTCATAAACAACTAGCAGGGCAGCTCTTTTCCAAAGGTCAAAGTGCTGCTGACATTGAATCCCACGCCAGACCTTTCTAAAGTAAAACTTTAGCAGACAAGCACAATCTGTATTTAACCAAAACTAAAACCGGGACTCAGAAGTGAAATAAAGTGCCCTAAGGCAAGGCACTATCTGGGTGAAAGAATTCTCAGCTCTCTCTAGTGAAAGAAACAGGAATGGACTCTATCAAGCAATGGAGAGCAGATTTATGCAATAGAATAGGGACAATGAGAGTGGTGAGCAACACCAGCTCAGAAAAGAGAGACAGAGATTTCTCTTATGCATTCCCAAATCAAGGGACATGCTGTACCACCAACATAACATCTACTATACCATTTTCAAGAGTAACAAAACTTTTAAGTTTTATATCAACTGAAGATTTAAGCAAAGGCTAAAATACACTACTTTTCAGACAGTACAGGTGATGCAAATATAGGGAATCTTATCTGTGTACAAACCACTAATCTGTTTTGAGAAGTTATTCTTGATAAACCCAAATATATAATAAATATAATTTTAAAATCCAGAGAATGTCCTGAGTCTAGTGATTCCGAGTATATAAATCTATGTATAACACTACCTTATCTTTGGGAATAGACTGTTTAAAATGTCATCTTTTGCCACTGATTGCATGCATATCTGTGTGTATAATATCCAATCAGAAACTTCCTTCTATGCCTGGGCAGAACACTGTACAGAGGCAGCAATGAAAAGATATGGTCGGGGCTTCCCTGGTGGCGCAGTGGTTGAGAATCTGCCTGCTTATGCAGGGGACACGGGTTCGAGCCCCGGTCTGGGAGGATCCCACATGCCACGGAGCAACTAGGCCCATGAGCCACAACTACTGAGCCTGCGTGTCTAGAGTCTGTGCTCCGCAACAAGAGAGGCCGCGATAGTGAGAGGCCCGCCCACCGCGATGAAGAGTGGCCCCCGCTTGCCACAACTAGAGAAAGCCCTCGCACAGAAATGAAGACCCAACACAGCAAAAATAAATTAATTAATTAATAAACTCCTACCCCCAACATCTTCTTTAAAAAAAAAAAAAAAAAAAGATATGGTCTCCAAGCATAGCTGGGCCTGAACCACTGCTAAGCTATGTTTACAGGCCCCCATTCCCAACCCCCTCTTCCTGATAAATCTTCTGATTCACAGAGGAAACTGACAAGCCCCCTTCTATGCCCATGAATCCTCCTCTCAAGAATTCTTCCCTGGGCTTCCCTGGTGGCGTAGTGGTTGAAAGTCCGCCTGCCGATGCAGGGGACACGGGTTCGTGCCCCGGTCCGGGAAGATCCCACATGCCACGGAGTGGCTAGGCCCGTGAGCCATGGCTGCTAAGCCTGCATGTCCAGAGCCTGTGCTCCACAACGGGAGAGGCCACAACAGTGAGAGGCCCACGTACCGCAAAAAAAAAAAAAAAAAAAAAAAAAGAATTCTTCCCTAACCTCTCCATCCCTTCAATGCTCTGAAAACCCACCCCTACCCACAACCTCAGTGTTTACTCCATAATTTCACCCTCAGCCTCTCCAGGGCTCCTCTCCCCCTACATTACAATATTGTCAAATTCCCTCACTCTCATCATTCCTTTCTGTATCTTCTGGAGTAAAACTATGGTACCTAATTACAACCCTTATCTAACCAAATTATAACTGGGTTTCTGGGCAGTTAATAACCTCTGTCCCTCCATTCCCCTAGCTCTCATAAAGCCCTGCGAATTTCCTATCATTGCACTTAGATGATTCTGTAATAATTACCTGTTTATGCATTGGTCTCCCTACCAGACTAGGAGATCCTTGCCATTAATAACCAGAGCTTTTCCTTTATGCCTCTGTGGGAACTCACACTCAACCTAGGCTCTCAGACGGAGCCAAAAAATTCCTGTGGCAAAAACGCTGCTTCAACGTCGGTACCTTTGCATGTGCTGTATCCCTGAGCTAGAATGCTAGACCTTTTTTCACCTGCCAGGCAAACTCCCACTCACCCATCAGGGTCCAGTTTTCACACTTCTTTCCCTATGAAGTCCTTCCTCTCACTCTCACTCACACACACACACACACACAAAATCTCCTATATTTTGTACATATATCCATTAGAGCGTTTGTCACACCCGTACAAATGTTTACAAATCCAGCTCCCACCCTAGGTTGCCCTCTGCTTGAAAGGGGTAATGTCCAGTCATCTTGGTATTCCCAGTGAGAAGCAGCCTCTGGCACGTAGCAGGCGCTTAAAAAAAGGCTGGTTGAATGAATGAATGTCTACACATGTGCCCGAGGACATACTACCTCTAACTACGGGGCTCTGTACAAGATTCCCTCCAAACCAAACAGGGGTTGGTTTCTAGGAAGGAGGACGACGTTTAAGGGCTCGTTGGGGGCCAGGAGAGCAGGGTTTAAATCGCCAGGGGCGCAGAGGCCGAAAGCTCCAAGGAAGGAGGTAGGAGAACACGGAGGGGCGGGACCCCGGAGTTGATGGAGGCGGAAGGAGGGTGCGGGGAGGAGCCTGCGGCCAGAGTCCCGCCGAGACTGCTGACTGAGGGCCGGCGGACAGGGCGAGGGGCTGGACGAGGGGCAGAGGAGGCTCCCGCCCGCTCCCGGCCTGGACCCGCACTCACTCGTCCCCCTGCAGGAGGCTGTACTCGGTGATGGGCCGCACGGCCGCCCTGGGGGGCTCAGCACCCGGACCAGAGGGACGGAAACACAGGCTCAGCTTTTCCTCCAAGCTGCAGGCCAGCGCTGGGAAGCCGTCGCCTCCCCCGCCCGGCCCTGCTTCGGCCTCGGGGCTCGCGTTACAGTTCTCCTGGTCCTGGAGGCTCAGGGCCGGCTCCTGGAACTCATAGAAATCCTGCCAGTCCCCGTCCGCCGCCATCGCCGCCTAGTGCAGTCGCGCGCCCCGCCCCGCCCCGCCCCGCCCCGCCGTCTGGCCCCGCCCCCGAAGCACCGCCCCGCCCGAGGCCCCACCCCCTATCTCCGGCGGAGGCTTGGACCTGTCCCGGGCCTCGCAGCCCTGGGGTCTTCCCTTCTCCTGAGTCTTCTTTGAGTTGAGCGCTGGTCCCGGTAGAAAGGAAAACTTTAACTGCGTTGAGTCACTTCCTATAGTCTGTCATTCAGGAATAGCTTTACTCTAAGATTTCCTTAGTTGGAACCTGGCCTAAATGTGGCTAAAATAAAGGACTTCTTTAAACTTGCACCCAGTGTCAGATTACTCCCCAAATCATTTCCCCAAAGTAACCTGGTTCCTTTGGTAACTTTTCAACCAGAAGAACAGCCACTGTCACTTGGAAATGCTTAAATGGTACCAAAATTCATTCCACAAATATTTTGTCTCCCACGTGTAAAGCACGTGCTAGACCCTCTACAACATACAAAGATGAACAATTATGCGAGTTATTATTTGCAAAGCACTTGGAACAGTGCCTGACAGTAAGTACCAAATGTGTATGTTTTATAACTAATACATGACTGCTCCCTACAACGGGCTTACAATGCAGTTACAGTGATAAAACTGGAAAGCGTTTATACCAAAAAGTATAACTGGGAGTAGAGAGTTACTGTTTAATGTGTATTGAGTTTGTTTCACAAAATGAAGAGCATTGGAGATGGTTACTCAAGAATATAAATGTACTTAATACCACTAAACAGTACACTTAAATATGGTTAAGATGGTAATTTTATGTTATATGTATTTTACCATCAAAAAAAATCAGGGGAAAAGATAATTCTAAGGGAGTGTGAACATGTAGAGGCAACAAATACCTAGGAGCTGACAGAAGCAGTGTCTTTGGACTGCAGTAATCAAATACTTCATCTAGGAATCATAACATAGTTGGGTCATAAAAGATGAATTCCTATTCTGAAAAATAAATACGAAGTTAATAATAGAAAATAAGATTTTCCCAGTATGCTCTGTCCATGTCTCGACAACGTGGAAACCTATCCTCAAGAATACATGTTAGGGGCTTCCCTGGTGCCGCAGTGGTTGAGAATCTGCCTGCTAATGCAGGGGACACGGGTTTGAGCCCTGGTCTGGGAAGATCCCACATGCTGTGGAGCAACTAGGCCTGTGAGCCACAACTACTGAGCCTGTGCGTCTGGAGCTTGCGCTCTGCATCAAGAGAGGCCGCGACAGTGAGAGGCCCGCACACCGCGATGAAGAGTGGCCCCCGCTCGCCACAACTGGAGAAAGCCCTCGCACAGAAACAAAGACCGAACACAGCCAAAAATAAATTAAAAATTAAATTAGGGCCTCCCTGGTGGCGCAGTGGTTGAGAGTCCGCCTGCCGATGCAGGGGACACGGGTTCGTGCCCCGATCCCGGAGGATCCCACATGCCGCGGAGCGGCTGGGCCCGCGAGCCATGGCCGCGGGGCCTGTGTGTCCGGAGCCTGTGCTCCGCAACGGGAGAGGCCACAGCAGTGAGAGGCCCGCGTACAGCAAAAAAAAAAAAAAAAAAAAAAAAAAAAAAAAAAAAAAAAAAAAAAATTAAATTAAAAAATAAATTTTAAAAAAAAGAATACATGTTAATACCAAAATTTCCTATTTACCATTCTGATGAATTTTGTCTCGTATTTCAATGATTTGTCCCATATTTAACAAGATACTTCTATAAATCAAGCCTAAGGAACTGATGATAATTACTTTAAAGGCAATATCATTACCTTCCCATTTCCTTTGAAACCATGAAGGGAGCAGATGTTGAGCTCTAACTAGCCAAGAGCTAGAACTAATTACTCAATGGTCAATAGCTTTGGGGTTGATGAGAAAACATTAGCTCAGCTGACATTCACCTATTTGAATATTACTCAGAAGTGATACTCTAAATGTATCAAAGATCTATTTTTCTCTAGGTATTGGGCTAGAGTCATGAGAAGCTATGGAATTGACTCAGACTCTTCTAATTATGTACATAGCTAAGGCAAAAAATATTTTTTTTCTTGGCCTGTATTTCCACTTACCTGTGTGGCATGTGCATGTTTGTTAGTGGAAATCAAAACTACTTACTCTTCCCACCCAAATGTAACAACTGTCAAATTTTTCATATGCCTGCAAATAAATTGCTATTGGGTTAGCTTTAGTGGTCTCAGAATTTTATTTTAGTCAAATTTTCCACATAGGAGGCTTTTCACTTTTAATTAAATGCAAATTACCTGGTATCACCCCAGACAGTTTGAATACCCCATTGCAAAAACAAGATTTGAATCACTTTTCTTAATTAATTTATATTAGCACACCTATAGTAATCTTGGCACTCAACACAATCTATAAAAGTGTTCCCCAGGGGCTTCCCTGGGGGCGCAGTGGTTGAGAGTCCGCCTGCCGATGCAGGGGACACGGGTTCGTGCCCTGGTCCGGGAAGATCCCACATGCCGCGGAGCGGCTGGGCCCGTGAGCCATGGCCGCTGAGCCTGCGTGTCCAGAGCCTGTGCTCCGCAACGGGAGAGGTCACAACAGTGAGAGGCCCGCGTACCGCAAAAAGAAAAGTGCTCCCCAAAAACGTGCCTAGGAGAAAACTGTGCTACTTTATGGGGAAAGAGCAATGAGACTAGAAAGAAACTATAGTATGGAATAAAATGTTAATTGGTGCTTCTGTAGATTTTAAATAATGGCTGTAAACACGAAAGAGGAACAACAGAAAAGTTTAAATGGTAAAACATTCAGAGCCAGGTTAAATTATAAAGTAGCAGTACTTCAAAGCCTTCCACACACCTCTCTCCCCATGGGGTACCTGGGGGCTGCACAGGGCTCCACAGCTTCAAGGACATCCAGCAGGAGTCTGTATTCCACCCGGTTGTGGCCTCAATTCCTTACGCCTGCTCTTTCCTTTAGTCCTTTTGGTCCTCCACTCAAACTGCTTTTTTTTTTAGAAAATCCAGCTCCCAGTTACATTTGTTACAGAACCAGGTTCATTTTGCCTGACGGGCAGCAAGCAAAAGCACTGAAATGCCAGGAAACAGAGGGTTTATTCACAAGGCAGTCAAAGTAGAGACAGAACCAGTCTCAAACCCGCCTCAGGAAGACAAGGGGCTTGGGGTATTTATGAGATAAAGACTAAAGGAGCAGGGCAGTCTGAGGCGTGGGAGGCGTGGGAGGCGTGGGAGGCGTGGGGGGCGTGGGGGGCGTGGGGGACGTGGGGGGCGTGGGGGGCCTGAGGAGCCTGATTGAAAAAAGCTGTGGTTAATCCGCACAGGTGGAACTAAGCTACAGGCCTATGCAGGTTCAGAAGTGGAGGCCTTAGCACAATCTGACTTTTTAGCCCTCTAACATCACAAGGTCACCCAGCAGGCATGCCTAGTTGGAGGGTGGGTGGTCCTACCCAGTCTTAACCAGCTCATCTGGAACTAGACACACCTAACACCAATTCCTGGAAAACGACTTGCGCAAACATCTTACTGTTTAGGCTACATGCAGCTTACAGGACCTGCAAGTCTTTTTAACAACAATTAAAATGGCCTTGATTAGTGAAGGCAAGTTACAGGTGAAATGGATTTAACTATTACCTATAGTTTCACTACTCCCTAAACCTCCTCACTTAATAATTTCCTGACAGCAACCTTAGCCCACTTCCCAGCAACTCTTCTTCCCATCAGCTATTCTTGCCTCCTTTAGGACTATGAGTAAGACAAAATATGAACAAAAGAACCATAACAGTGGGAATGTAATATATTCTGTATTATTTCTTCTCTTCAGAAGATTGTGATCCTGGTTTTTCCACATCAACATTCATCTCTAACTTTCCCACAGGAAAGTTGGTCCTAACCTTAATCAATCAAGCTGACATTTTTGTGCACAAGTAACCTGAGTTCAGTACCTCTGTCACTGGGGTCCCTGTATGTATTTCAGCATCTTTGTCTCCTGGAGCCTATCTTGCCCATATCTACTGAACCCTTTATTCTGAATTGTCTCATTACCAATCAAGATCATTCTGGTCTAAAAAATTCTCAAAATTAATCCACTGTGGCAGAAAGCAGATGGTTGGTGCCCAGGGCATAGGATGGTTTGGGGTAGGAGAATTAAATGCAAAAGGACACAAGGAAAACTTCTGGAGTAATGGAAAAACTCTATGACTTGATGATAATGGTGCCTATGTAGGTGTATACATTTATCAAACAGTAAGCTTAAAACAAGTACATTTTATTGCATGTAAATCTAACTCTATAAAAATTTTTAAGGTGTGGCTTTATAACCAAAAAATGGAAACAACCCAAATGTACACAGACAAATGAATGCATAAGCAAAATAGGGTGTGTGTATATATATACGTATATATGCAATGGAATATTATTCAGCCTTAAAAAGGAAAGTAATTGTGACACATGCTACAACATGGATGAACCCTGAAGACATTATGCTAAGTGAAGCCAGACACAAAAGGATAAATACCATATGCACTTACACAAAGTACCCAGAGTAGTCAAAATCATGGAGTCAGAAAGTAGAATGGTGGTTGCTAGGGGCTGAAAGGAGGGGGAAAGGGGGAGTTAGTGTTTCATGGGTACAGAGTTTCCATTTGGGAGGATGAAAAAATTCTGGAGATGGATAGTGGTGATGACTGCACATATTGTGAATGAACTTAACTCACAGAACACCTAAAAATGTTAAAATGATCATTTTTATGCTATGTATATTTAACCACAATTTTTTCTAAACAGAGTGGCTTTATTGAATCAGTTGTTAGAATTGCCCTGTACAGATATGCCCTGCTTATTCAACATCTGATCTCTTTAAAGTGGATTCAAATCAGACATTTAAAATTAGTTCATACACTGTATGGAGTAATTGTTGATGGACTGTTAACTTGTTAATTATCTCTTCTATCTTACTTTTTGATTCAAACTGTATTTTATGCTGCATTATATACATTGACTTCACTAGAAAGTAATGCAAGATTGATAAAATCGACTGTTGTCATTTGAAGACTTGAGTTTGAGGGGCTAACTCTGAGGAGAAGAAATTCAGTAGAGATGGAAATCTCTCTGGCCCAACACAGGAAAAAAAATAAAGAGGAAAAGGTGCCTTCAAGAAAACAGACCAAGTCCACCTCCTGTTGAATTGGTAGGGTGGGGGACTACAAAATAAAAATAAGCTCTACTGAGCACAACAGACTGTCAGAAGGTGACACTGGGGAAGACTGACAGCACATTCATTCAGGGGACCAGGTGGCATTAATAGAGGCTCCTCCAGATATATAGTAAGAATAGATGCAGACAGTTCATAGGAGTTTGCAACTGAAGAGAAACCAGGAGGCTTGGATCACATTTGGATGAGCTAAATGGATTCTGTAAATGATTATACTTTTTGTCTGATCCAGGTTGCACATTTTATGTTCATCATGTGCATTATGTTCTATTTTCTGGTATATGTATTAATATAAATTTCTTATAAGGGTATTTCCACAGTCTCAAGAGTGTTAGGACGGGGAACCACAGCATCCAGCAATACTCCATGAAATCAGCTGGAGGAGTCCTCCAAAATTTGACCGATGAGGGTATTACAAGAATAAGTATTAAAATTGGAGTGTCTTTGGACTTTTATTTTCTCGGGTCTTTGTCTTCGACTTTCTTTTTCCCTCCGAAATTTTGTTTCCAGAGATGTTGACATTTCTTTTGCTATCTTTAGAGAAAGAAAATTTCATTGTGAGTGGAGTTGGGATGGGCTGAGACTAGGGGGTGGATATCTGTTCTACATGTTACATTATAATTTTTTTTTTTTTTTTTTTTGCGGTACGCGGGCCTCTCACTGTTGTGGCCTCTCCCGTTGCGGAACACAGGCTCCGGACGCGCAGGCTCAGCGGCCATGGCTCACGGGCCTAGCCGCTCCGCGGCATGTGGGATCTTCCCTGACCGGGGCACGAACACGTGTCCCCTGCATCGGCAGGCGGACTCTCAACCACTGCATCACCAGGGAAGCCCTACATTATAATTTTTTAAAGCTGTAAATTCAACAGGGTTTTTCTTTTCTTTTTTTTTTAAAGAGTAATCAAAATGTCTTGACATCTAAGGAGCTTCACCAATATTGCTGCATCCAAACAGCCTCATCAAAATGTTCTAGATCTAAATAAATAAACCACTTAAGTCAGATAGGGCTTGGATCTGCAAAAGCAAAGCAAAGTGGCCTATTAAGATAATTATTTACATAATTTAAGCAAACACACACATAATTGCTTAATTTTCTGCTTGATTTGACTATGGTAGACTCAGAAGTGAGCTAATTGTTTCTAATCTTGTATCAGAGGGTTAAGACTAGGTATCTTGGGAATTCCATGCTGTTTTTTAAAGAAAGAAAAGTTACTTTTATTCCACATCATAAAGAGAGAGTAGCTTTGTAATTGTGAAAGGCTGATCTGCTCTTTGGAAGACTGGATGAGTGTACACCCTGAATGATCCTGAGTCTCACCAGACTGGGTGTTCCAATGGAACTAGCTCAGTCATCCTCGCTGTGTGACTCAAGGCTCCAAGTACTGCTGCTGCCTAAACTCAGCAGATGAGTGGTATTTGAGAGGACAAGGATGCTCAGGGCTTTACCCAGAGGGGCCAGCTAACCCCAGCCTCAGCCTTCTCCTCCTGTCATGGAATGAGTTGTGTTCCCCCCAAGTTCATGTTGAAGTCTCAACCCCTAGTACATCAGACTATGACTGCACAGACTGTCCCCAACTTGCCATGGTTCAGCTTAGGATCTTTAGACTTTACAAAGGTGCACAAGCAATACGCATTCAGTCAAAACCATACTTCAGATTTTGAATTTTGATCTTTTCCCGAGCTAGTGATGTGTGGTCTGACACTCATGATGCTGGGCAGCGGCAGCTCCCAGCAGCTCCCAGTCAACCACGTGATCACAAGTGTGAACAACCAATACACTTACAGCCATTCTGGACCCACACAATCATTCTGTTTTTCACTTTCAGTACAGTATGCAATGCATTACATGAGATATCCAACACTTTCTTATAAAATAGACTGTGTTAGATGATTTTGCCCAACTACTGGCTAATATAAGTGTTCTGAGCATCTTTAAGGTTAAGGCTAAGCGATGATGTTTGGTGAGTTAGGTGAATTAAATGCATTTTCAAATTAATATTTTCAACTTACAATGGGCTTATCAGAATATAACCCCATTGTAAGTCAAGGAAGAGCTGTATTTGGGGATAAAATCTTTAAAGAGGTGATTAAGTTCAAATGAGGTAACTGGGGTAGGGCCCTAATCCAATATGACTGGTGTCCTCATGAGAAGAGGAAGAGACACCAGGGGTGTATGATGAAAAGACTATGTGGGGCTTCCCTGGTGGCGCAGTGGTTGAGAGTCTGCCTGCCGATGCGGGGGACACGGGTTCGTGCCCCGGTCCGGGAAGATCCCACATGCCGCTGCGTGCCTGGGCCTGTGAGCCATGGCCGCTGAGCCTGCGTGTCCGGAGCCTGTGCTCCGCAACGGGAGAGGCCACAACAGTGAGAGGCCCGCGTACCGAAAAAAAAAAAAAAAAAAAAAAAGACTATGTGAAGACACAGTGAGATGGTGGCCATCTGCAAGCCAAGGAGGGAGACCTCAGAAGAAACCACCCTGCTGACACCGTGATCTTTGACTTCTGGCCTCCAGAACTGTAAGGAAATAAATTTCTGTTGTTTAAGCCACCAAATCTTTGGTATTTTGTTATGGCAGCCCTAGCAAACAAATATACCTCCCCAAGTCATACCAGTGGTTTCTGGGAGTCTCCTCTTGAGCTCAGGACAGATATGATTCCGTTCCTTCTTCTGAGTATTGGTCTCTCCTAGAAGTAACAGTAACAGAATGTTAAATGGGTGAATTACTAATAAAGAGCAGAGCCAGACCTTTCCCTGTATCCCATTACTCATCTATAGGAGAGAAGACTAGAAAGTATAAAGGATTAGAGTCATTGAGATGCAGAGCTGCCCCCCCATATGGTTGGGGTACTCCCCACTCAAGCCAACGGAGAGAGCTTCCCAAGAACCAGAGAGTGGGCAGAGCTTGCACTAAGGGTAGGCAGTGTCCTTCTCTCCAGCCAGATGGTTACTGAGATGCAGGACTCAGATCCCAGTGCTCCCATGGGCACAGAGTAGGACACCGTGAGTTCTTGGAACAGAACTTACAAACTAGAGATTCTTCTTGCCTGGAGAATTCTGTAGACAGGAGGCTGGAGGAGCTGCCCATGATGACAGGTCCAAAGAGAGAAGGCAGCAGAGGAAGCAGCCACACATACACTGTTTGTTGGGCGAGCGTTATGGTTCTCCCTTGTGGGCCAAGTGGACATCCCAGAAGGTAACTAGACTCATGTCACCTTACAAGGTCCCACCAAAAAATATTAGCAGGGTTAAGGAGACTCCAGCAGGAGACCTCAACCTAGGAGGAAGGGAGGATGCAGAAGGAGTGAAAAGGCAAGCTAAACCCCTTCCCCTGCCGGTTCCCAGGTCAACCCTGAGCAGGGGAGGGGAGAAGTTTTGACACGAATATAAGATGGAAGTGGTTATTTACACTGAGTCAGATTTTTTCTACCTGAAAATGAGATTGTTTTGATTTATGAAAGTGACAGAAAAGCCACAGAATCTGACCAAGATGTCAGTCAGAGGTAGGGAGGAGAAACTGGACAGAGCATGTTAAAGGCTGAGATGGGAGAGGAAAGGGAGACTTTTCCTCATTGTATTCTACCAAATTCAATCTATATCATATTTCAACACATGACACTCAAAAACTTTAGCTCTAACCACCCTGGACAGACACCAGAGACAACCTCTCTATTCTCATCTCTCTGAGATGGTTCCCATTCCCTGCAGCCTATGCACAAAGCCCTCCCATTTTCTTTCAAAAACAGCAATGCCTGATAAATATCAACTCATACAAATACAAATGCTTAAGGAGTTTGCTAACCCAGTACAATCAAACTCAACCTCGACTGAGATTACCTGGCACCACTATAATGATAATTGATCTACATTTAAACCACCAAATAAAGACAATACCAAGTAGAAACAGAATGAAGTACAGATGAGGACCATCTAAATGAAAAGTCTTCCAAAATTCCAGGCTGCAGTCAGGGTGCAGTGCAGTTGCTTAAATGGGTCACAGATCAGGGGAAAATCTACCAAATCTCTGGTCCCATCCTAAAAGAACGATGGCTGGAAGGTATTAAGTACTGGAAGTCACAGAGGACCAAAGACACCAATTCTGTGTCTTTGGTCCTCTGTGACCAAAGAAAGTTTGCAAGAAAATGCAGTTCAGGTGAAAATGACAAGGTTACCTTTTGCTGTGAGATGTTAAATGATTTGGTTCAGCACATGCATCCATCATCCCTACCTCAAAGTTTAGGGCTTTGGTAGTTGACAAATACAGATCCTTTCTCCTTTGCTGAATACATGGTTTAATGCTAATATATCATCATTTTTATTTGTCAAAAAAATTTTATTATTCATTTCCTCTCCTTGGTTATTCGAGTTTGCTTTGTCACAAGGCTCAAATTCCAGCCCTCCAAATAGAGATGCCTGTGTACACGTTCATGGAAAATGTTGATAGGAATGAAAAAATAATACAGAAGATTCTGAAGCCTCTCACTCCTCAGAAGATTTCACTAATTGAGTAAAGACAGCCAAAATTTAAGAAGCAGCAGAAACCATTTGCTTTGTCATTAGCACCTGAGAAATGTTATAGGCAACAGAGAACTGAAAATATCTCTCCAATTCTCCCAATAAAACACAAAGTAACAGTTGCACATGGACAGATTCTTGTATTTGAACAAAGAATAGACTATGATAAGCCACTATTATTACGGGCAGTGTCCTACCTAGGAATTTGTTTCTATGAATTCTTTTGAAGATCGATTTGTTTCTATGCTTGTTCTACATTTAAAATTGATATCAAATGAGTCTCCCCAAAGCAAAGGGCGACACAGCTAAAGACTTCGCTTTAATACTCCCTGAAGCAGGCACTGATTTTATATGAGTTTAATAACATTAAATGACCTAGGAAGCAGAGATCCATTTCCAGTGTCTAATAAAATAAACAATATTTAGTCCTCTGAAATAAAATTCTTTAATTGAAGATCAGCTATAAGGAAATATGGCACTTATACACCTTCTAAAAATGTCAGAAGAGCAAAGAAGGATGACCAAATTACTAATTACTTACTAATAATAAGGGAAAATATATTGATAAATTATGTTAGAGAAAAGATTGAATTTCCTTTCTGTTGTCTGTGGAAAATGATATTACAAAATTGCAATCCAATGAGAGGTAAATCAAGAATAACAGCCAAAATGTAAGAGAAAAGTATTATAGAGATGTGTTAGAAAGGTAATTCTTTAGGGGAACCCTCTTACACTGTTGGTGGGAATGTAAATTGGTGCAGCCACTATGGAAAACAATATGGAGGTTCCTCAAAAAACTAAAAATAGAGTTGCCATATGATCCAGCAATCCCACTCCTGGGCATATATCTGGACAATACTATAATTCAAAAAGATACATGCACCCCTATGTTTATAGTAGCAGTATTTACAGTAGCCAGGACATGGAAACAATCTAAATGCCCACTGATAGATGAATGGATAAAGAAGGTGTGGCATATATATACAATGGAATATTACTAAGCCATAAAAAAGAATGAAATAATGCCATCTGCAGCAACATGGATGGACCTAGAGATTAGCATACTAAGTGAAATAAGTCAGAAAGAGAAAGACAAATACCATATGATATCACTTATATGTGGAATCTAAAATAGGACACAAATGAACTTATCTACAAAACAGAAACAGACTCACAGATACAGAGGACAGACTTGTGGTTGCCAAGGGGGAAAGGGATGGCAGTGGGATGGATTGGGAGTTTAGGATTAGCAGATGCAAACTATTATGTACAGAATGAATAAACAACAAGGTCCGACTGTATAGCACAGGGAACTATATTCAATATCCTGTAATAAACCATAGTGGAAAAGAATGTGAAAAAGAATATATATATGTGTAACTGAATCACTTTGCTGTACAGCACCAATTAACACAACATTGTAAATCAACTATACTCCAATAAAATAAATGTCTAAAAAAAGAAAGTTACTTCTTTTATAATATTATGTTGTTTTTCTGGATTTTATAATGTTTGTGATATTTGTCACCTTTTTAGAAAATGTTGTTATAAATTTTTCTCATTATAAATAAATATTTAGTTTGATAGCTAATTTTGTATGTTTTTCTTAAGCAGATTCCACCAAATTATACAAGCTTCAGGATCCATAAAATCTGCACTGCCCCTAATCAAGTGGCCTCTACTAAGAAGGTGGGTGGAACCAGCCAGGTTTGGCCTGACATTTACCGCTTTTTGCAAGTAGTTAAATATTCATGAACATACAATTTTTTTTTTTTTTTTTTTTTTTTGCTGTACACGGGCCTCTCACTGTTGTGGCCTCTCCCATTGCGGAGCACAGGCTGCGGATGCGCAGGCTCAGTGGCCATGGCTCATGGGCCCAGCCGCTCTGCGGCATGTGGGATCTTCCTGGACCGGGGCACAAACCCGTGTCCCCTGCATCGGCAGGCAGACTCTCAACCACTGCGCCACCAGGGAAGCCCATGAACATACAATTTTTAAAACTTTAGTTAAAACTGCAAAAGACTGGACTATGCTTCAGTACGTACAACATGTGTCTTGGGAGGAGATTTTATTAAAGCCAAACAGGGAGGATACCTGTGGTAGACACTGCTAGCCTATATCCTACCAGATTCCTCTTCTTCCTGGACACACGTACGGACTACATTTCCCAGGCTCCCTTGCAGTTGGGTGTGGTAATGTGAATGCATTCTAGCCAATGGAATGTGGATGGAAGAGATGTACGTCCCCCTTCCAGACCTAGCCCATGAAAACCTCTCACCCAAGAGCCTCTATTTCTTCCCCCTCCACTGGCTTAAGGCACGCAAGCACAGTGACCTGGCAAACCACAGTCAAAGGTAAAAGAGACATGAAGTGGAGGGAAGCTGTGTCTCTCTTATTCACTGCTGGGAAGGAAACCAAATTTGAACATCCATTTTGTTCTTCAAGTTAGCAAGAAATAAACTGTTTATTGTGTAGCCACTGGGATTCAGGGGTTTATCTGTTATGGCACCTAATATTTCAACTAATGCTGTTTTATTACTGGAAGAATAGCACTTTTAAAAAATTATGTTATACGTAAGTTTAATGAGATCCTATTTGTCTGTATATAAAAATATGTGTATTAACATATATATGTTTTATGTATATAAATATGTCTGTAGTTACATTTTCTCTATGGGTCACATTTTACATTACTAGTTAATAACAGACTACAGTATATGCTCAGCATTTCTGAGATTTGGATATTTTCTAACAGACATTAAAATTTCTAAAGACTTAAACCTATCCATCAATGTAATAGACCTTTAAGGATTGTGACTTCCCCTTTATTAACATTTAAGCTGAGAGGCTCTTCCAAGGATGCTAGAGAAAAGAATCCTGCATTGCGATGGAGGTTCCACTAAAGGACATCTATGTTCCTCGTCAACTTTGATTCTAGGTTCCATATATTCTACGTATAATGCAAGGTTCCATTGGACTCTCTGGGTCAAACTACATTAATGATAATAACCCATGTTTTATTGCACTTGCCCTTACTGACTTATGCTGGTCACACCGTGTCTGCCCTCACCTTCAGCTAGGTCTTGCCTCACATGTGCTTAGAATCAAGTCTTTTCAGTTTCTGCTTCTTCTAGCTACCAAGGTTCCTTCTGAGGACTTCAGCTTCTGCCAAACATCAATCAGTACCACATATGTAGGACACAAGTGCCATGGCTGGGTACCACAACAGGGGCTGAACATTGCACAGGCTTCTGGATTCCACAGGTGCTTCCCCTAGGGCCCCATCATACCTACTGTGTGCCACTGTGGCAGCTCTGAGCTGTTGCCCATTCCGATGTGCAGCACCACCTCTGTGAAGCCCTTGCCACTTCCATCGAGAACCATGCCTTTCTCTTGAGCACAGCCACTGATGCCTGGCAGTCCACAGGATTCTAAAAGGACAAAATGGTCTGTGGGGAGGTGGGGAAAAAATGCCTTTCAGTCTTTTGCTCTATAATCTACTGCACTCTGGTGTCTTGGAAAACTGCTAATAGACAAGTTTTTGAGTTTTCATATCTTTGTTTTTGCCAATCCTTAGACATGAATCTATGGAGCTGGGTCAGGAATACTTTTGAATTACAGATATTTCATGGCTTTTAGAAACATGCCTTACCTATCAATCCAGGATTTACTTTAGCAAGTTGGTCCTGGCTCCATCTGCCCTTAGGATAGATGCTCTTCAAGGAGACACCGTGGTGATCCAAGTTGGCCAGACTTGCTGGAATTCCATTTTAGGTTCAGGTGTGGTGAGCTTGAACCAGGTGTCTAGTTGATAAAATTGCTCTAAATACACCTAATCCTCCAAGAAAATAGAACCTTCTGTACTTTTTGTTTCTCTGAACTTCTCTGATGACAAGTTGGGGCAAATCAAAGTCCTAACATAGTGGACATATGAAAATTGTGAAATGTGAAATATTCTCTGAAATGAGAACAAGGTTAATATATATATTACTCTATTACTACTATGGGCCACTTTTTAAAATTGGGTTTTAGAAAAAAAAATAGGAAGAGAGGTGGGAAGGAAGAGAGCAAGTGTGGACTGAAGATGAAAAGGTCTGTTCATTGATTTACTCTCTGACTTACCTAGGGGGAGGAAGGTCCTTAAAAGCATTGTGAAGATCAGAGATCAGAAATTTTTTAAGGGGAGATTGATCTTCTTGATCTTTTATTTTTCTATTTGCTCCACTCCCCACCCCCTGAAAATTATTAAGCAGCTATTATAACCTGTAACCTGTGCTAATGAACAAACTGCTGTGGGCAGAAGCAATCAGTGACTTCTCAGGCAAGGCCTTTGACCTACCTTATAACTGCTCTCCCCTTCACCTCTAAGACAAAATGGTACCACAGTTAAGCAGCCACAGAAACCATCCACAGACCTGAAAGACAGTGAACTTGACTCTCTATGAGGAAGAGGAAGAGGGCATAGATGACACAGGTCAAAAACTGCCTCACCTAACAGCAATAACTAACATCCAAACTAAACAAACATTAAGAGTCAAATCAGTTGGCATTCCTAACTTACACAAAAGTAAGTAACGAAAATTGAAGGGTTCATTAATCATGTTCACCAGATTACCTCTTTCTGCAGCACTAGACTGGAGCAGAAGTCTACGACTGTTTACAGTTTTTATAAATAAAGCTTTATTGGAACACTCTCATTAGTGTACACATTGTCTATGACTGCTTCTCACTACAATGGCAGAACTGAGTAGTTTTAGCAGAGATTTTAAGGCCCTCAGAGCCTAAAAAATTTACTATCTGCCTTTTACAGAAAAAGTTTGCCAACCTCTAGACTAGGTGGATAGAGCTGTGAGGCTATTACTATGCTAAGGAAGTGGCAGTATTTGCTACTGGGAAGTGTAAAATAGTCACCCTGTCCAGGATCCCCTTTTCTTCCTGGGCCCATAGAACAGTCTCCAGGAGAGAAATGAAGTGAAACAGACTAGTGGAAAATTATACTTTTCATAGTGAAAAGAAAAAAAGGTTTCAGAAAAAGAACAGGAGACAAATATGTTATTTTTTTGTATGTCAGCTACTGCTGTTTGCTACAAGATTTTTCTACAGCCTAACCACTGTTCACTGCCCAGAGCAAAAGCTGCTATTTCCAAACTAACAGAAAAGATAGATCAATGGTTTCCTGATGTTGGAATGGAAAAGTAATTTCTAAGCATAAAAGTAAAGAAAGAGGGGCCTCCCTGGTGGCGCAGTGGTTGAGAGTCCGCCTGCCGATGCAGGGGATACGGGTTCGTGCCCCGGTCTGGGAGGATCCCATATGCCGCGGAGCGGCTGGGCCCGTGAGCCATGGCCGCTGGGCCTGCGCGTCCGGAGCCTGTGCTCCGCAACGGGGGAGGCCACGGCAGTGAGAGGCCCGCATACCGAAAAAAAAAAAAAAAAAAAAAAGTAAAGAAAGAAACCAATAGAGTAGAAAAATGACTTATTCTCCAGTGAAATATTAAGTACAAATTATTTATGTATAAAATTTTATAAATTACAGATACATGTTCATCCAACACATAATTTCATGTTCTTAAATGACCTAAAAGAAGAACAGAGAAGGGTATTAGCTAAAAACGTGCAGCATAATTTGGAGTGGGAGGTAGTGCCCAGAGAAGAAGTCCCTGTATACTAATGAAAAGCCAGTTTTCAAGACTGGGGCCCAGAATAAAGAGATGAAGGACCTGGCTGTACTGACACAGAGAAAGATCAGGCAGCTGGCTCTGGAGGTCTGACCTTCTGGGCATTACTTCTCATGCCACAATGATACCTGCAGGAGAGCAGTTTCATGCACCACGTTCCACTGGAACTGTGGGTGGGCTCATTGGCCAGTGAGAGTAGAGTTGCTGTGATTCTGTGGGGAGCACCTCACTTCACTGTGAACTGGCTCTGTACCATCAACCTCTTTGCCCTTTGTACATCCTTTTGTCATCCAGATAAGAAAAGGTATAAAGAAGGAGAAAAAATAAAACCATCTCAAGCCATGAACGTCTAATTGTGTTATCTGTTAGACCCTAACAGAGAATTGGTTAAAAGTATATTTTATGTAGAAAATTTTAAAAACCTTAATTAAGACTTTAAAGCCCAATCCCAAAGCAGAAATCTGATAGTAAACTACCAGAACTGACTTAATTTTTTTAAAATTAATCTCCTTATGTTATAAAATGCCATAAACAGAACCAAAAAGTAAATGATAACCTGGGATTACATTTGAAACATAGATAAGAGACAATGAAAGTCGTTAACAGATACAGATGTTTTCAAATCTGTGAAAAATAGAGATAGCCCTAAAATAGGTGAAGGTCATGAAGGATCAATTTGTGAAAGAACAATTGGTTAATACACAAGTTAAAAGTTCAGTGTCGATAGTAAACAAGGAAGTACAAATTAAAGTGAGATAATTAGTGCCTATAAAATTAGAAGGTGGGCTTCCCTGGTGGTGCAGTGGTTGAGAGTCCGCCTGCCGATGCAGGGGACACGGGTTCGTGCCCCCGTCCGGGAGGACCCCACATGCTGCGGAGTGTCTGGGCCCGTGAGCCATGGCCGCTGAGCCTGCGCGTCCGGAGCCTGTGCTCCGCAACGGGAGAGGCCACAACAGTGAGAGGCCCGCGTACCGCAAAAAAAAAAAAAAAAAAATTAGAAGGTAATTTTTATTTATTTATTTATTATTTATTTTGGCTGTGCTGGGTCTTAGTTGCGGCATGTGGGATCTTTAGTTGTGGCATGCAGACTTCTTAGTTGCACCATGTGGGATCTAGTTCCCCAACCAGGGATCGAACCCAGGCACCCTGCATTGGGAGCGTGGAGTCTTACCCACTGGATGACCAGGGAAGTCCCTAGAGGGTAATTTTTAAATGATAATATCAAATGTATTCTTTATGGTGAAGGTTAAAGGGAAGAGGTACTTTCAAACACTTTGGGTCGGAGTGTAAATTGGTATAAACTTCTAGAGGGCAATTTGGCATATATATTAGAGCAGTTGTTGCCCAGGCATTTAAACACAGGAAATTTAATACAAGAGTTGGTCAGATAATAGTTAGAAGGGCCAGAGAAACCAAAGGGGAAGATCATGCTACCTGGAGGTCATTAACCTCAGGACTAACTCTACTCCTTGGCCTGGAGAAGCAAAAGGAAAAAGGTGGTATTACACAGGGTCCACAAGCGCCACCACAGGTCCTGGGCAGAAAGTCAACATTGGTGTTTCTGGACTTGCTGCTGGACCCTGTAATCACCTGCAGTTGGCTCCCAAGGCTGCTGATGGAGCCAAAAGCAGGAAAAAAATGGCTTCTACCCAACAGGCAAAGGAATCTTGGAAACGTAGTTTGCAGGCTCCCAGTCACCTGTACAGAAGAGAGTATTAAAGGGTAAGTATGGGTCTGAGAGCCAAAATTTAAAACTCCAGTGCATGCATCAGTAGCATAAAAATGTTTATATACTGTCAATTACAACAAATTTCCTATATAAATGTTTAAGGAAATAAGTAGCAAAACACAAAAAGATTTATGTACAAGGACTTTTGTAATTGTGTCACACTCAGTAAGATTTGCCATGTCTGGTTGTTTTTCCCTTCCTGTATTCCTTGTGGTTGCAACTGGACTTGACCCATGAGTTCAGAAGGGGCATGTGTCACTTCCAGGATGCATTTAATCGCCCCTGTGAATCTCTCCAGAGTTATCTTTTCCCTCTGGCACAGTGAGCAACTACATTCGAGATGGCGCTGCTGTTAGACTAGGTCCCTACATGACTATGATGTGCAGACGTCCCTTACTAACCCCATACGTGAGTGAAAAATAAATCTCTGTTATTTTAAGAAACCGAAAATTGAGGGTTGCTTGTTATAACAACAGAGACTAGACAAATTTGACTCGCACACATGGAATGCTTTATGAGAGCAGAGAATTACAACCAATGTGTTCAATAATACGGGAAAGTGAAATAAATTGCTATATATCCACATCATGGAATATATTGTTGCCAGTGAAAAGTGCTTTTGGAGAATATTGAAAGAGATGAGAAAATCTTTACCACAGAAAATGAAGTGGAAAAAACAGAATATAAAATATATTTTAAAAACCAATGTATATTAAATGAGACTCATACACAAGGTTACATATAAAATGTTTTGTGCAGTGAGTGCTCAAATGGTATGTTATTACTGTATAATCAGAAACATGTAAATGACACAGTACGGGGCTCAATGGATGGGCCACCTCAGATTCGGACACGTGCTTGACATTCTGGCTGAGGTGGCCCTAAGCAGTGGCTTGTATTGTTCCTGTGGTCATGGTGTCAGGCAATGCTGCAGTCCCTCATGACACTTGTGGGCATGACCAGCCAGCGTCTTCCCTCTTGTTGCTGAGGCATGAGACACTATGGGCTTTGGGCTAAAGGATGGCATGGATCCCACTGGGCACCCACCAAGCGGGGCCTGCAAGGTTGCATGTTGCAGGCAAGGATGTGGGAAATGCCACTGACACGTGCCTACACTCTGGCTCACCCTGAAGACTGTGACTTATGCTACAGATGCAACAGTTGCCATCTTGGATCTAGCCTCCCCGACAGACAGCTGAGACAGACAGCTGATGGAGGGAGTAGGTAGTGCAACCTGGAAGTGTGGGGCAGTAACGCCCTGCAGAGCAAACTTTGATCACTGGAAATGGGAGCCAGAGGATAATTCTTCTCCTTACCACCGCCAGAAAGGAGCTGCAACAGCTTCATAACAGCTTTCTGAAGACATCCTGCAAGAACGAGCAATGAACAGCACTTGTCACCCAGCTGTGGCCAGCTTTGTAACCCGCTCTCCTTCTTCCTTTGCCTCCCTCTTGCTTCCTGGGATTGGGCTCCCTAGTGAAGTGTTTTAAGGTTTAGCCTTAGGCACTGTTTTCTAGGGATCAGCCTCAGACAGTTACTTATACTTCCATACACGTTTCATGGTTCCAAGTATAAGAGCAATGCTTCTAAAATAGCTTACATGATGGGACTTACCTGGTGGCACAGTGGTTAAGAATCCGCCTGACAATGCAGGGCACATGGGTTCGATCCCTGGTCCAGGAAGATCCCACATGCCGCGGAGCAACTAAGCCTGTGCGCCACAACTACTGAGCCTGCGCTCTAGAGCCCGCAGCCACAACTACTGAAGCCCACGTGCCTAGAGCCCGTGCTCCACAACAAGAGAAGCCACCACGAGAAGCCCGTGCACCACAACGAAGATTAGCCCCCGCTCGCCACAACTCAAGAAAGCCCACATGCAGCAACAAAGACCCAACAAAGCCAAAAAATAACTAAATTAAAAAATAAAATAAAATAACTTACACGATCCTGTCCCCATCTACCTGATAGCAGCACACAGCCATGTCTCCTGCCAACGTCACCTCCCAATCTCTTTGAGGAAGAAACAGAGGAGAGGATAAGACATAGAATATACAATGGAGGCTTTAGTGCCATAATTGCTTGCATCTCAGCAAAGCTGTATGAATTTTAGATATTTGATTATTTTAGAAATGCAAAGAAAAGAGCAAAGCAACATTTCATTTCCCAAGGGATGATAGCAGATGCGAGGCTTGCTAATACAAGCATATATAGCTTTTCTAACGCTTTGCTATAGAAGGGTTCCATTACAGCATGTTGCAGCTACCACAGGAAGTTTATTTCTTCTTTCTTCCTATATCTGACCTAACTTTCTGCAGCCTCATTCACCTACTTGTACCTGGAGGACCTAGACAAGCTCTTTTGTGATTGGTTTCTGACCCACGCCAGCCTGGAAGAGCTCAGAAACAGCTATCAGCCAGGTCTCTCCAGCATGGATGTGTGCTTTCGTCCCCCTGGGCCCCTGGCTGGCCACCTTGAACTGCACAACTTCAGAGCTTGCCTTGGCCTGAGCCTTTCTGTGCTTGAAGCCAGGCTCCTGGCTTCCTCTGATTCCCGACATTTGGGTGTCCTGTGACCTGTGAGTCATCTTGCTCATTGATTCCTGGCCTGCTTTCACTTCCTGACATTGGAGCTAGTGCTGATAACTGCTCACCTTTCAGGCACTGACCCTTGGCATATGGCAGATGTTGCTGGTCCCAACTTTTGCCTTGACTGAATCCCTAGCCTCCCACATCTTGTAGCATAAAATATGATCACTCATTTTTAAATACAACTGTCTCTTGTTCACACTATATAGTACTAAGTATTTACCAATGGTCTCATACTTGATGAAAGCAGAAGCCAAAAGGAGTTATTTAACTGTGATCATGAAAGCTAAGAGAGGAGTCTTTTATGAGAACAAATTCTCTTAATAGAAATATCAGTAATACCTTGCTGAGTACCTACTAGGTACCAGGTACTCATCTAGGACTTTTACAACTATTAGCTCATTAAATCATCACAACAGCCCTATGAGGTAAGTACTCTTATTGCCGTTTTATAAAAAGGTGGAGAGTATCCCTTCCATTTCATTACCTCTCCGTGTTGTAAAATAGTTGATCAGTACCTTGAAATCTCTCACCAGTCTTATTGTCTCTCTCATAACAAAAATAATGACTTAATAATAGATACTAATTTTAATGTGGCCTCAGTATCTTAAATTTATATTATTCTCTTACTGGTCATCTTCCAAGCCAACCATAACAACCCCACAGTACAATTTAGCATTAGGTATCAAAACTAAAAATATCCATTCCTTTTCATCTCAAAATTTCACTTCTAAAAAAATATAAATTCTCCTAGTAGATATATATATGTAAAAGAGTGTTTACCACAGTGCGGTTTATAGTATCAAAAAACTAGGAACAAATTGACCATGCATCAGCAAGAGACTCATTAACTCAATAAAGGCATATTCATAAATGGCCTACTATATACTATTAATCCACTGAAAAGGAGAAGGTAGATCTATATGAACTAACATGGAAGCATGTCCAAGATATGGCGTTAAATGAAAAAAGATAAGACTACAGATTCTATTAATGCAAAAAATTGGATTTATAAATTATACAATTTAAAAATTTATAATATATAACATATTTATATAATGTCTGAAACACTAAGTTGTGATTTCTCTGTGGCATGAGATCAGTTATGGGGATAGCAGTGGGGGCTTTCATTTTCTATTTTATATGCAATTATATTTTTTACATTTTTGAAGCATATATAATTTTTATAATAAGAAACATTAAATATATCAATTTCTATTTTGAAATTAAAATTTCCATGGAAGGCAAAGTTTCCATTTAGTTATTTTTCACTCCAGTGAACAGAGACTGACTGTCCTCATGAAAACTTTAGGTCTTGTCCACATGTAAAAGGTGCAAAAATCCCCTATTCTTATTCTTTGCTCATCAGTTGCCAGTGTGGTATTAGATGAATTCAATCTTTCTTACACAAGTCAATATTTAAGAATTCCAGCATATTGTAAGTTACATATTTCTTTTTTTACTTCCTCCTTTTTTTATATAATTTTATTTTTATACCAGGGTGACGTGTGTTTGGAAATCATTGTGATGTTCATATTACATAAACAGAGAAGCATATTGAATTCCATGGATTATCTCACATTAACCCAGTTAGATCAGATGTTAGTGTCTGTGCTTACAAGAGATTCTTAAAAATCTTTAATGTGTTTTGATATAATGGATTCCTCATTCCTTATATGGACTTGCTAAATAAGGAAGGATCAAATGCAGAAAGATTTAGGTAGGGAAAAAATGCATACCCTATGAATTCAGCTGTGTTACCCAACTTGTAATTACTCAAAGGTTTCCTAAGAATCAGTAATTGAAATTTAATTCACATCTGGGTCCCAAGTTTATATAAGAAACTAAGTTATCTAAATTTTGGGTTATCAACTTAATAAATTATCCCTAGTGTTTCTAGCCTTAGCATTCTACTCTTGTTTTAGGGAAACCCCCTCTGCCTTCTTAGATATAAACTTCTCACTATAAAATTAGTAGTGAGGGACTTCCCTGGCAGTCCAGTGGTTAAGAATCCATGCTTCCATTGCAGGGGGCACAGATTCGAACCCTGGTGGGGGAACTAAGATCCTGCATGCCACATGGTGTGGCCAAAAAAAAAAGTAGTGGATAGTAGTAGTAGTAGTATTGCACATATTTTCTTAGTACCTTAGATTTATTATGTGCTTTCACAGCTACACACAGCTTCAAAACTCACAGGAACCCAGTTTTACAAGGAAGTCCATCATGACTGTTAGTGCCAAAGGAACCCACAAGGCAGCCCTTTGCAACCCTTTGCATAGACTTGAAGACAGTTTTTTGTTTGTTTGTTTTTTGGCTGTGTCGGGTCTTCATTGCTGTGCACGGGCTTTCTTTAGTTGCAGTGAGCGGGGGCTACTCTTCGTTGTGGTGCGCGGGCTTCTCATTGTCATGGCTTCTCTTGTTGCAGAGCACGGGCTCTAGGTGCACAGGCTTCAGTAGTTGTAGCACGTGGGCTCAGTAGTTGTGGCTTGCGGGCTCTATAGCTCAGGCTCAGTAGTTGTGGCGCACAGGCTTAGTTGCTCCGTGGCATGTGGGATCTTCCCGGACCAGGGCTTGATCCCATGTCCCTTGCATTGGCAGGCAGATTCTTAACCACTGTGCCACCAGGGAAGCCCTGAAGACAGTATTAAGGTGAAATGCTTATATGTACATCTTCAGAAAATAGTCTAAAATAAATGGATCTCTCTTCCAGTTTCTATATAAATGAAATCTCTTTGAAAAAATAATAAACAATAAGCATAACTAATATTTGAAACATTAATCAAAGCAAAAATGTATGAACCAAAGATGTTTTATCAATCCCAAACATCCCTCAAGTATTGAGGTTGAAAATCAGAGACTATTGTACCCAGACTCCCTTCACTAGGAACCTGCTAGCAGACAAGCTTCACCCAACCATGAGACAACTGGGAAATACTGGCAAAGGAACTGGTGGTGAGCATAAACACATTTAGAAATGGGACTAAAATAAATTCAGAAATGAGTAGAAAATAATATGCAAATATTATGTGCTCTGATATTGTAAAACTAACACATCTAACGAAATGTGGGAGGAAAAGGGGAGAAAATGGATCATAGCCCAAAATGTAAAAGCTAAAACAATAAAGCATTTAGAAGAGAGCATAAGAAAATGTCTTAGTGACTTGGGGGTAGGCAAAAGCTTCTTAGACAGGTCACTGGAAGCAATAACTATAAATTTTAAAAATAATCAATCAAATGTCAACAAACTAAATAAGTCTGCTTATCAAAAGATGCTGCTATGAAAATGAATAAGAAAGCCACACAGTATAAGAAAATATTCTTAAAATGTATATCTGGGGCTTCCCTGGTGGCGCAGTGGTTGAGAGTCCGCCTGCCGATGCAGGGGACACGGGTTCGTGCCCTGGTCTGGGAAGATCCCACATGCCGTGGAGCGGCTGGGCTCGTAAGCCATGGCCACTGAGCCTGCGCGTCTGGAGTCTGTGCTCCGCAGCAGGAGAGGCCACAGCAGTGAGAGGCCCGTGTACTGCAAAAAAAAAAAAAATTTATATCTGGCAAATAGCTGGTATCCAATATATTAGAACAAATAAATCTACAACTCAATATAGAGAGACAAACCACCTAATTTTAAAATGGGCAAAAATTTTTAATACACATTTTATAAAATAAAATATGCAAATGGCAATAAAGGAATGAACAGTGCTAAACATTATTAGTCATCAGGGAAATGAAAATTAAAACCATTAAGATACTACTACACATCCACTAGAATGGATAACATTTTAAAAGACTGAAAACACAGGGACTTCCCTGGTGGCGCAGTGGTTAAGAATCCGCCTGCCAATGCAGGGGACACGGGTTTGAGCCCTGATCCGGGACGATCCCACATGCCACGGAGCAACTAAGCTCGTGTGCCACAACTACTGAGCCTGCGCTCTAGAGCCTACGAGCCACAACTACTGAGTCCACATGCCACAACTACTGAAGCTCGTATGCCTAGAGCCCGTGCCCCACAACAAGAGAAGCCACCTCAATGAGAAGCCTGCGCACCACAACGAAGAGTAGCCCCCGCTCGCCGCAACTAGAGAAAGCCCACTTGCAGCAACGAAGACCCAACGCAGCCATAAATAAATAAATAAATAAATAAATAAATTTATTAAAAGACTGACAACACAAAAGTTGGTGAGGAATGTGGAGAAACCATCACTCTTATACATTGTGAGTGTGGATATAAAATGGTACAACCAGTTGGGAAATGGTCTCAAAGTTTCTTATAAACTAAACATATACCTATGGCATACCCTATGATCCAGTAATTCTACTCCTAGGTATTAACCAAAGAGAAATTTTAAAAGCTCACAAAAACACTTGTACAAAAATGTTCATAGAAGCTTTACTCATAATAGCCCCAAACTGGAAACAAAGTGTGTGTTAATAAGAGAATATACAACAAACTGCCATATGTTCTTACAATGAAATACTACTGAACAATAAATAGGACTAAATCACTGATACAAGCAACTGCACGGATGTGTCTCAAAGACATTATGAATGTCTTTGTCTGAATGAAATGAACGTCTGAGTGAAAGAACTCTTACTCAGTGAGTACATACTGTGTGATTCTGTTTCTGTGAAGTTTTTAAACTGGTGAAACTAATTTATGGTGGAAAAAAATCATAAGTCTGTCTCTGGGAGGGGAGTGGGGATTGACTGGGAAGGAGCCCCAGGGAAATTTTGCAGGGGCAATGGTAACCTTTTATATCTTGTTAGGGGTTGGGTTACACAGGTGCATGGAATTTTCAAAACTAGCAAAGGTACACTTAAGATTTGGGTGCTTTACAGCATACAAATTTTACACCAAAAGAAAAATACTTTAAATAAATATTAAACTCTAGTTAATGATATATATGCTGAGGTATTTAAGAGTAAATGTATTAATACCTGCAGTTTAATTTGAAGTGCATCAAAAAATGAGATGGATTGACCAATAGCTAGATGGACACATATTGATAAAGCCAATATAGTAATATGTTAATTACAGTGTCTGGGTAGTGGGCATATGGGTGTTCACTGTAAAAATCTTTCAACTTCACTCTAAGTTTGGAAATTTTCACAATAAAATTTTGGAGGAAAAAAGAGGGGAGAGAATACGGCAAGTAGAATAACATTAATTGCATCATGAGCAGTAAGAAGGGGTCACAGGATATCATTTAATGCTAACAAACAGAACTGTAGACACCTAAAACTACAAAGAGAAACACTAAGAAAGAGAATATTACTGACTAAAATTGGAAAGCAAAGAAGAGATGAGAGAGTGTGCAAGCTAATTTTATTTTGCTCAGAGTGTGAAACCAAGGAGAGAGGGGACTGTTAGTATTTATAATATGTATTTTTAAATGAAAGAAATGAGATCAAACACAGATGTTATATAGATAAAGCTTAACTAACCTAAGATAAAAGCAGAATTCAACTCTATGCTGTATACAAGAGACTTGCCTAAAACAAAAGTGATTTAGAAAGGTGAGAAATAAAAGGTTATGCAAAGTAGTGCTAGTCAAAAGCAAACTGGAAGAAAGCAGGGATTAAAGGCTTTGATATCAGACAAGGTAGAATCCAAGCCAAAAATGTATTAAGCAAGACAAAGAAGATACTATATAACCCTGCTGTTCATTTCAATAGCCATGAGCAACACATGTAGCTATTTGAAATGCGGGTAATGTGACCGAGGAAATGAATTTTAATTTTAGTTCATTAATTTATATAGTGCAGAAACCACTTCCATCATCCCAGAAAGTTCTGTTGGATAGTGCTTCTTTATAACGTTAAAGATTCCAAGTTACGATGAAGATGCAACAGTTATAAATATCTACATACCAAATAACATAGCATCTACTTTCATAAAGCAGAAATGATGGAAAGATGCAAACCCACTATAAGAAAAGACTTTAAAATCAAATTTCTCCATTCAAGACAAAACAAGTGAAAATATCCAGAGCTTAAGTATTGAAATTGAAATATACGTTGCCAGAAGACTTAATGAGCTGATCATTCCTTAAGTTCTCAGAGTATTTCTAAATACTCTCCTCTCCCAGCACAAAGTTTGCATTTGCAGCCCTTAAAAATATTTGGTGATTACTTATTTTCAGGGTTCCTAATGAATATGCATGGCTACAAAAGGAATTATGGGGGCTTCCCTGGTGGCGCAGTGGTTGGGAGTCTGTCTGTCGATGCAGGGGACGCGGGTTCGTGCCCCGGTCCGGGAGGATCCCACATGCCGTGGAACGGCTGGGCCCATGGGCCGTGGTCGCTGGGCCTGCGCGTCCAGAGCCTATGCTCCGTGGCGGGAGAGGCCACAGCAGTGAGGGGCCCAAGTGCCGCCAAAAAAAAAAAAAAAAACAAGGAATTATGGGAACACATTTAACTGCCCTAAGAACATATTTGCATGATAACTGTACTAGCCTTCAGAGTTGTGGTGAGAATACAATTAGTGGGAATTTTTGAAGTGTTCTAAATTTTTAGGAAGAAAGTCATTGCATAAGCATTTCTGTTTTGGCCTTGTAACTGAGTACATGGGTCCCCAAGGAAAAACCATCTTTGTCCTGCTTCAACTATTCACCCCAATTAAATCCTTCAACACCCGGGTACATTTGAGGAACAATGCCCCTGACTCAGCTGACATTTCCTCTGATAATAAGCTATTTGCAAAACATTTCTTGACTTCCTTTCCTAAGCCTACAGCCTGATGACCTGTGGAATAATCTGAACTTTTGGTACTGTCATGGAGGCCAGGCAGAAGAAGGGAGAGTCATATTGGTCTTGTCTTTAAAGACCCATCAGTGGCCCACCCACTTCAGCTTCCTAACAAACACAGGGCAGAATGGTTCACCAGGGAAACAGGTACAAAACTAGATGGAACCTCACCAAAGCCACAAAAACCCCCTCTGCTTCCTTCTCTGATAATGATCATGTCCCTCACAAAGGCCAACCCAACATTCCAAGGCCACAGAACAGTTTTCTTCAATCAATAGGTGTTATGGTAACACAGAACTGCCCACACCTATTTCATTTGCCTTTAAGGCTGCACAGCGTCAAGGATTACTTATAGGAGAAGGGGGTCTCCCATCTTTACATCTTTTCTAGGGTTTATTAATTAAGATCTTTATTTTTAAAGGTTTGATGAGAAAGGGTTTTACCTGGTCTGCCAATGTGGTATCACAGGTTACCTGCGTAGCAACAAGTAGAGTTTGGCCATCAGAAGACCTGGTCAAGTATGTGCATGGAGTAGCCTGTGTTGCAGATGCTGCTTGTTTCTTATTTCAATTACTTATCATAATCTTTCCTTCTAACCCCCATGTCTTATTGTTGATCACATGACAGCATAAAGACAGGAACAACTAGGGCTGAAGCAGAGGTCACTGAAAACACTCCCATGGCCTGGAAGTGCTTGCCCATCTTGACGACTCATTGGATGGCTTGTCCATCCTTTTCCCCAAAAGAAGCGTGTTGTCATTAGTCAGCTGTGTGTGACCAACGTGGATTGTCCTTGCTTGCAGGTGGTCACTTTGCAGATCTTGACCAGCCCAGGTCAGATGTATTTGATGATGATACGCTTGTTCTTGATGGATGAGAAATGAAAATGCAATATCCACTCTAGGGGCTTCATCGTGAACAACGTATGTGCCAACATCCAGGGGACCTTATAACTTGATCATCTTCTCGTGGCATATATCAGAGGAGGTCACACTCAGTCTATCTTTGGCATGACTCCTAAAGTGGTGTGAAATATCAGAAATGGTGGGTGTTGGGAGCCTGGGAGGGCAAACATACCATCTGGGAAGGTGACCGCATCAGTGAAGGCAGCAAATTTGCAGACCCCACTGAGGATTCTATAAAACCTTACAGACAACATCTGGGAGTCAGGAGATGTAGCAGTTCTGTATAAGGCAGGCTTTGTGGAATGTTTTCTGTTCACACATATAGGTTGTTGACTGGAGGTCTGCTTCACCAGGGAGACTGAAACTGTTTTGCTTAAAGAAATGAAGCAAAGAAAAACAAATGTATAACATCGTTCATATGTGGAATATAGAAAAATGATAACAGATGAACTTATTTGCAAAGCAGAAATAGAGACAAAGACGTAGAGAACAAACATATGGATACCAAGGGGGAAGGGAGATTGGGATGAACTGGGAGATTGGGATTGACATATATACACTATTGACACTATGTATAAAATGGATAACTAATGAGAACCTGCTGTATAGCACAAGGAACTTTACTCAAGGCTCTGTGGTGACCTAAATGGGAAGGAAATCCAAAAATGAAGGGATATACGTATATGTATAGCTGATTCACTTTGCTGTACAGCAGAAATTAATGCAACATTGTAAAGCAACTATGCTCCAATAAAAATTAATTTTAAAAAAAAGAAATGAAGCAAAAGCCTAGAGATGTTTTGATGTCCAACTCTTTGTGACAGCAGGGATGAAGTCGTCTGTTTTTGCTGGTAAGGTAAGCTTCAAATGAACATCAAAGGCAGCTTCAGCCTAAAGAAAACCTCACACACCCAGTCTGAAGTGTGAGTTAGCCTTGATAACGGCAGGTTGGATGAGCACAGCGGAGCAAGGCCCTGTTTGGATTCACTGCATTTATGTCTATGGGCGTTATGTCTATTCTTTCTCCCAGAGGGCCCACTTCACTGACTTTCCTAGTGAAGCGTCATCAGAGTTCTCACAATATACAGGGTTTGGAGGATTCCTTTTTACACTTCTGAAATACAGAAGTCCAATCTTCTACTTACCCTCTTTCTTATTAGTCTTGGGTGGAGCAAAGAATATGCTTAGCAGGTTGTGTCCTGGAATCCAGGCTGCAGTCCAAAGGCAGGCTCCTTTCACCCAAGACTGCAAAGCATGGAACTGGCCAACATATACTAGAGGTCTCAAAATCAGAGCCTAGACACATGGCCCAAATGCATCTGCCAATCCAAGTAACCAGATGGAGAAGCCCAGAGAATCAATTTTTTTCTTCATTCATTTGAGAAATATTTACTGATAGTCAAATAAATGCCAGGCACTTGTTCAAGAAGGTAGGGATTTGTCTATGAACAACAACAAAATACATACTCCTCCTTTGGGCATCTTACATTTCATTGGGAGGTGACAGTGATGAAGGAATACGGAAGTGCGCAATGGAAGCAAGCCGGAAGGTGTCCCAGAACCAGGGGCAGGGACCTGCAGCAGGTTCACACACCAGCCTGCACGGGCATGAGGGGTGCTTTTATGGAGCCTGAAGCTGGGCAACAAAGCCAGTCAACCGAGAACCTCTCTTGATTCCTATTTTTTCCATTTGTAAAACCGAGATAATGATATCTGTTTTCAGATGCTTTGAATTCCAGGGGTGAAAAATAATGCCTGCTGTGAATGCAAAGTTATTCTCACTAAAGCATGAAAGTTCTCTGGGCTTTTTGATCTTGTCACATTTTGAAAGCTGTGTGCTCCAGTAGAATGGCACCCTGGGCTCCAATCAGGACACTCGTGTTCCAGCCCAGCTCTGCCGTCAGAAGATGTGTAACATTAGGCAAAGTGTTTAACCTCCTGGAACCTTAGTCTATCGACCTATAAAATGATTGTGTTGGGCCAGGTGATTCGTAAGCTCAAAATTTTTCTGATCTCCAATATACTTCAAAGAAATGTAATCTCCTGAACCCGTCTTACCAGTACAAATGCTGCTCATGACTAGGAAAAGTCCCTTGCTGTGGCTTATGGCCTGAACTAACTTTTGTTCATCTAATGCAACAATCTTATTCTTGTTGTTTCAGAGACTAAAATTATATATTTTTCCTACTTTTTGCTTCTTTCCTGAGTATTTAATTAGCAAAGTTTCAAGATCTCTTCCAATAGGTTTGCCATCATATTTAGCTTTTTGGTTGCTCTTATGAGCTTTTTCCTACTTAAAATCAATGTTCTTGTTGTTACTTATGCAGCATATTAATAATATACAGTAGCTAATATTTATCAAATACTTACTATAGGCCAGGCACAAATCATCTCATGTGATCATCACAGCAACACTAAGAGATACACTATTATCATCTTTATCTTATAACAGAAGAAAAGATGCATTGAGGGGGTAAGAGGTATCCCAGAGTTACACGGCTAGTGAGAGCCCAGCTGGGATTGTCTGACTCTAGAGTTCAAACTGGAGACGTCTACTCCAAACGGACTTAATTGATGTCTAAAGAGAGGGGGAGGCTTCCCTGGTGGCGCAGTGGTTGAGAGTCCACCTGCCGATGCAGGGGACACGGGTTCGTGCCACGGTCTAGGAAGATCTCACATGCCGTGGAGTGGCTAGGGCCGTGAGCCATGGCCGCTGAGCCTGCGCGTCCGGAGCCTGTGCTCCGCAATGGGAGAGGCCACAACAGTGAGAGGCCTGCGTACTGCAAAAAAAAAAAAAAAAAAAGAGAGAGAGGTGGGCAGAGAGAAGGGGGGGTGGAGAGAGAGAGAGGAAGGAAGGGAGGAACGGAGGAAGCGGGGAGGAAGGAAAAGGGAGGAAGGGAAAGAGAGGGAGGGAGGAAAGAAAGAGAAGGAAAGGGAAAAAGAAAGAAAAGCAAAAAATATTAAACTCAGGGAAAATAATTTAAGCTGCTTACACTATTTTTTCATTCTAAATAAAAATAGTTTTGTTTAGTTGCATGGAAAATGTATAATATTATAGTTTAGATTATCTGCTGTATTGAAAACTAGAGTACACATGAGAAAAATAAGACTTCTTATTTTAGCCATTACAATGTCGTTATCTGGGTCTATTTAGGAAGCAGCAAAATGGAAGCAGCATTCCAGTCTTTGACTCTGAAATTAGATCCTGGGCCCTATGACAAGGGTAGGGCAGGCAGCATGTGGCCCAAGGTCAAAGACTGCCCAACATGAACCCAAAGGCTCATGCCCCGAGAGAGGTAAAAACGAATTCACAAATTCCACAACATTAAATAGTGACTCTTTCTGAGCATCTGAATAACCCGTTTTATTTTCAAATAAGGTCAACTCAGGAAGCTGAGGTTAGAACAACTAAGGGCCAACTAAGGCTGGAAAGCCTGCCCTTCATCAGCAATTGAGTGCCTGCGATGCCCTCTGACTTACCTACATTCATGACCATTTGGAGAAAGGTATATCTCGCTAAAGCCTCAGATTGGCTCCTAAAGTTCTGGTGCCCACAGCGGAGAGGCAGGCAATGGTTCCCGCCCACAGAGGTAGCATTCTGTCCTGCAGAGTAGGGCCTCTAGCACCAGCACAGCTGTTGTCAAGAGGTCCTTAACGCTCCATCACATCTATTGACAACCTGAAACCAGCTAGGTCATGGACTTAATGCTTCACTACAGTTATTTATGAGTCACTGTAACTTCAGGGTTTTTGTTTCATGCAAAGATCAGAAATACAAAAACAGGTTCACTTAATCAGAGAGCTAGAGAATAAGAGTCTTGTACTTGTAAATTCTTAATCTCTATAGACCAGCAATCACTCCTCACTGCCTTTTAAAAATTATATAATTTTATTCAATTTCAAGGATCTTATATTCCCTCAAACCATTCATGTTGGTAACAAGGGAACAGAAAGCCTGCGTGAGCAAATACATTTATGTTCTACAAAGGCCTATAAAACATGTAAATCTAATAAAGACCAGTCTGCATCTTTTTTCCTTAAGATATGTTTGCCTGAAACCGGAGAGGAGTATTTTTCAATCACAGCCATAAAGTTAAAAAAAAAATAACATCTATCTTCTTTTGTTTACCATCTTAACCATTTTTAAACGTACAGTGCAGTAGTATTAACCATATTCACATTGTTTTGCAACTTTTTCATACTGCAAAACTTAAAACTCTATATCCATTGAACAACAATTTGCCTTCCCACCCACCCCCCCGCCTCTCCTCAGCCTCTGGCAACCACCATTCTACTTTCTATCTCTGTGATTTTGAATATTCTAAGTACCCTGTGCAAGGTGGAACCCTGCTTTATATTTCTGTGACTGGCTTATTTCACTCAACATAATGTCCTCCGAGTTCATCCATGCTGTAGCATTTGACAATACTTCCCTCTTTTTTTAAGGCTGAATAATATTCTATTGTATGTACATACCACATTTTCTTGATTCATTCATCTGCCCATGAATATTTTGGTTGCTTCTACCTCTTGGCTGTTATGAATAATGCTGCAATGAAAATGAGTATGTAAATATCTCCTTGAAATCCTGTTTTCAATTTTTTAGGGTATACATCCAGAAACGGGATTGCAGGATCATATGGTAGTTCTATTTTTAATTTTTTGAGGAAATTCTACACTGTTTTCCATAGCAGTTACACCATTTTACAATGCCACTGACAGTACACAAAGATTCCAATTTCTCCACATCCTTGCCAACACTTGTTACTTTCTGGGTTTTTTGATAGTGGCCATCCTAACGGGTGTGAGATGATATCTCATTGTGGTTCCTCACTGCCTTCTATAAAAAGAAAAATAATAACCAAGAAAACAATTCCAAGTAGTTCAATTAAATATTCTATCAAATTCTTTGCCTACAGTCCTCAAACACTGTTTTCTTTCTGGCACTAGTTTGTTCTTTGTCCAGTAATAAAAAGCACTCTTTGGTGCAAAAAGTAGTCAGCATACATAGACCCTCTGACTCAGCATTCCACCCCCCGGTACACAGTCAACATAAGTGAGTAAGCATGTCCACTATCAGACATGTATAAAAATGTTCATAGCAGCATTATTGATAATAGCCCAAAGCTAGAGATAGCCAAAGTCCATCAACAGTATAATGGATAAATAAACTGTTGCATATCGACATAGTGGAATAATAAACAGCAGTGAAAAAAATAAACTTCTGCTACATGTGACAACTTGGATGAATTTCACATACCTAATATAGAGTAAAAGGAAGCAGAGTCAAAAGAATACATACTATATGATTTCATTTGTATGAAGTTCAAAAAAAGGCAAAACTGTGGAGCTAGAGGGCAGAATATCATTTCCATTGGTGGAGTATTGACTAGCAGGGTACACAGGGGTTATTTGGGATTTTGTAAATATGTTATATCTTAATCTGGGTACCAGTTATATGAGTATATACATATATGAAAATTCATTAAGCTATATAGTTTATTTAAATCTGCATACTTTCCTTTTTTTATATATATAAAAGGTATTTTTTAGTTAGGCTACGTTGGGTCTCCGTTGCTGTGCACGGGCTTTCTCTAGTTGAAGAGATCTGGGGCTACTCTTCTTTGTGGTGCACAGGCTTTGTTGCGGTGGCTTCTCTCGTTGCAGAGAACAGACTCTAGATGCACGGGCTTCAGTAGTTGTGGCACGTGGGCTCAATAGTTGTGGCTCGTGGGCTCTAGAGCGCAGGCTCAGTAGTTGTGGTGCCCGGGCCTAGTTACTCCATGGCATGTGGGATCTTCCAGGACCAGGGGTCAAACCAGTGTCCCCTACATTGACAGGCGGAATCTTAACCACTGCGCCACCAGGGAAGTCCCTGTATACTTCCCTTTATATAAGCTATAACTATCAAAAAAAAAAAAAAAAACTAAGAAAGATTAATCTTAGCAAGATGCATTTGCAGTGATAAGATATCTCCCTTTGTGATTTTTTTTAAGAGGAGCTACTACCCAAAAGTCAACTAGTTACTGGACTGAATGTCAATATTATGACATAGTATGAATGTGTTTCGTGTTTGGTAATTGCAGTCATTGTTACTTTTGTTGTGGTATTCCATTTACAATGCTTGGTGTCAGTTTATTTATCTCTTGCAAAAATAAAATA
This sequence comes from Mesoplodon densirostris, assembly GCF_025265405.1. Lineage (NCBI taxonomy): Eukaryota > Metazoa > Chordata > Mammalia > Artiodactyla > Ziphiidae > Mesoplodon > Mesoplodon densirostris. The sequence continues at coordinate 29,480,966 of NC_082674.1, forward strand.
CAGTGTTTGTGTGTGAAAAAAAAAAAAAGAGGAAACAGTGGTAAGCGCCAGGAGCTCCTGGAAACTACATAAGAGATGAAGACCCCAGAATTGTTGAGCTTTCTAAGAGGCCCAATGATTCAAGTAAAAACAGAAGGCTTGGGCCTCCCTGGTGGCGCAGTGGTTGAGAGTCCGCCTGCCGATGCAGGGGATACGGGTTCGTGCCCCGATCTGGGAGGATCCCATATGCCGCGGAGCGGCTGGGCCCGTGAGCCATGGCCGCTGGGCCTGCGCGTCCGGAGCCTGTGCTCCGCAACGGGAGAGGCCACGACAGTGAGAGGCCCGCATACCGCAAAAAGAAAAAAAAAAAAAAAAAAACAGAAGGCTTGGGCTTCCCTGGTGGCGCAGTGGTTGAGAGTCCGCCTGCCGATGCAGGGGACACAGGTTCGTGCCCCGGTCCTCTGGAAGATCCCACATGCCACGGTGCGGCTAGGCCCGTGAGCCATGGCCACTAAGCCTGCACGTCCGGAGCCTGTGCTCTGCAACAGGAGAGGCCACAACAGTGAGAGGCCCGCGTACCGCAAAAAAAAACAAAAAACAAACAAACAAACAAAACCCCAGAAGGCTTAAAACTGAAACCCAGGGATATATGTATTACATATAGCTGATTCACTTTGTTATACAGCAGAAACTAACACAACAGTGTAAAGCAATTATACTCCAATAAAGATGTAAAAAAGAAAAACAAACAAACAAAATCAACTAGTAAATGAGTTGGGGTAATATTGTAAAGGGAAAAAAGAAATGCCAAACTTGGCATTGAAGTGAACTTCAAAAATTGGCAGGGAGATGGAAGGCAGAGATGAAATAATAAGCTTCATTCACTCTGAACCTAAGATACTCCATGGCAGTAAATTAGAAAAACTAAATTAACTTGGAGGGTATTCATAGTCCTCTAATTTACAGTGCTGCCCTCAGCACTTGAATGTGTTAATTTTTAAACGCTAAAATCCATCACTCAGTTGTCATTCACAACAATCAACTGAGAATCCACTGTGAGCTTAGCTTTGTTTATATGCAGTTGTTGCCCTGCATTGTTAGGCATAGAGTTACATTTGTTTGTGTTCATTCCTTATTGCAACAAAGCAATCCAATGATGTAAATAGAGGGTTGAAAATCAAGCCATCGCTGAAAGATTAGTGTTCTACATAACTCAGCTCTAAATAGAGTTCCATCAACTCTTCAATATTAAAGGAAGCATTGCCTCATGAAGTCATCCTAATTTATAGCCAGGACTCTATATTAGTAATAATAACATGGCAATGTCTAGATTTTGCGATATAAAAGTAAACCATATAATAAATCCTAGTTTAATTAGTCTGTGTTTTCCATTGAAACAGGTCTTGGCTTGCAACACCTCTTCTGGGACAATTAGGTGGTACGGGATTCTTCCAGGATTATAAATATATACAATTCAAGACAAACCTACTTCTTGTGTGCTGAGCCACATGAAAACAGTTACAGTTCCTACCACCACCCAGTGCAACCACTGTCATCTCTGACCTGCACAGTTATAATAGCATCCTACACAGAGTCCCTGCCTCTCCCCTGCCCTTAGTCTATTCTCTATACAGCAACTGGAGTGGGCCTTTTAAAACCTAAGTCAGATCAAAACCCTTCTTTGTTCAAGACCCTCCAAAGTCCTTACAATGAATGACAAGGTCTTACACTATCTGGCTTCTTTAACCCTCTGTCTTTATAACACCCTCCCCTTTCACTCTCTACTCTCCAGCCAGCTGGCCCCTTCCTGATCATGAAAGCTCCTGTCCAAAAGCCTTTGCATTTGTTTCCTAGATACCTGCAGAGCTTGCTCTCTGGTTGCTTTCTTGACCTAGCTCAAATCTCACCTCATTTTAGAGATTCCTGACCACTCAATGATAGCTCCTTCAAACAATATCTATTTCTCCTTTCTCCCTGCTTTATTTTTCTTCATAGCACTTGTCAGCACCTTACGTGTTTTAAATGTACTTGCTTACTAACTTTCCATGTCTCTCCTCTAGAATGTGAGCTCCCCCTACTGGAGAGTAGGGACTTTGTTCACTGTTGCATTCCCAGAACCTAGTACCATGCCTGGTAATATGATAGGTGTTTAATAAATACTTGCTGATTAATCATGTAATGAATGATTTACTGCATATTCAGAGAGAATGCAATCTGTAGGTGTTTTTAAGTTAGGAATTAGAAAATCATTTCTAAGCTACACATTGTCTGAGTTATTAGGTTATCATCAGCATTCTTCTAATAAACATATGTATAAATGGGTTGTTTATAACATTTAAAAAAGCATTGCTATATATGACAAACTGCACCTTTCATCCTGGTGACATGATATAAATAGAGCATAAAGCTTCATGATACTGACTATATCATAATTTTTGGCCATCAGACTCAGTGTCTAGCAGCAAACGCACCTATATCAGGGTTACAGAGAGCAAGAGGTTCCTTGTAGTTCCTTGATATACACCATCTGGTGCAGGAATACTGTAACTTCCACTCCTTCATTGTTCAAGAGAAATATACAGACATGCATTACCGCTAATCGCTCTACAGCAGGAGTAAGCTAACTATGGCATGTGTACCAAATACAGACCAGCAGTATGTTTTTGTACAGTCTGAAAGCTAGCAGTAATTTTTATATTTTATAGAGCTGTAAAATAAACAAAAAAGTATGCAACAGAGACCCTATGTGGCAAAGAAAGCCTAAAATATTTGTTTTACAGGAAAAATTTGCTGATCCCTGCTCTACAAAATCAGGTTAATGGACATGATTTTGGATCCTTAGGAAAAAGGGTCTTGAAAAAAATACCTGGAACATAGATGGTGCTAAAACATCTAGTTTGGCTTATTGAATCAGTGCGTATGACAAGGGCAATGCATTTTCTAACAGAAGATGTATTGAATTAATTTATGCAAAGACTAAGGAAAGTGATACTGGCCAGAAAAGTATAAACTTCCCCGTGAACTTTGAATCTTGAGTTTCAGAAGGGGAAAAAACCCATATAAAAATCCATATAGGGCTTCCCTGGTGGTGCAGTGGTTGAGAGTCCGCCTACCAATGTAGGGGACGCGGGCTCGTGCCCCGGTCCGGGAAGATCCCACATGCCGCGGAGTGGCTGGGCCCGTGAGCCATGGCCGCTGAGCCTGCGCGTCCGGAGCCTGTGCTCCATAACGGGAGAGGCCACAACAGTGCAAGGCCCGCGTACAGCAAAAAAAAAAAAAAAAAAATCCATATAAATTTAAAAACTAATATAAGGCAAAACATGTATGAGAAGAAAAAAATAAGCTCGGGAGCACTGGAGCCAAGTTCCTCTTTGGACTCCAAGATGTCCATAAATAACCATTCTCCCGTCTTTTAATAACAGAACTTCTAAATTTGGGCTTGGAAGAAGTCTGTCCAACTAAAGGCTGTATTTCTCAGCCTCCTTTGCAGCTAGGAATGGCCATGTTCTGGAAAGTGGAATATGAACAGAAAAGATGCATGTCATGTCCACAAGAGTAGCTTCTAGGTCTTCTGTAGAATGAGATAGCCTGTGTTTCCCTTTACCCCTCCTTCTTCCCATTGGCTGGGAGATGGAAGATGCATGTTAAGGGTTGCAGAGTCACCCTACCAACCTTCAACTGCTTAGCTAGGTAACTTTTTTAAGAGCAAACTAAGCTCCTATCTTGTTTAAGCCTTTGCCTTTAGTAGTCTGTTATAGCAACTTACATTGAAAGATGAGGAACAGTGATGTTCCTAACAGCATGAGGTTTTTATATATATTAATGCAAAAAATATTGACATAACATAAAGTGACTTTAAAATTTTAACATAAGAGTAATTTTGCCTATATCTTATAGAATCGTATTCATGTATTAGCTTGCCAGATATATGCACTCATGTTTTCTTTACAAAATATTATGGTTTTAAAATTTTAATTTAAAACTTTGATCAACCTTAGATTTCCTTTTTGCATCAGAAGATAAATAGTGCTATTTTTTGTTGTTGTTCTAAAGAGCTATCCTGTTGCCCAAACAGGACAGGTTATTTCAAAATAACCCCAGTGATCTGAAAATCTACCTTTATTAATTATTTATGTATGGATTCCTTCTTTCACTCAACAAATGTCGACTGAATGCCTACTGTGCCTGGCACTGTGCTAGCATCTGAAAGGACAGTGATGAGCAAAGCACAGTCCCTGCCATACAGTGCCATACAATAGAGCCTATGGTATGGTGGAAGGACAATAATAAGCAGGTAAATAATTATAATTTGCAAAGGGCTACAAAGGAAACAAATACAGTGCAGAGAGAGAATGATGGGGTGGAGATGCAGGGCAGCTTCCTCTTACAGACTGCTTGAAGGAAGTCCCACTGAATTTAAGTTGGAGCCCAAAGCATGAGATTGAGCCAGGCTCACACTGAGCCAGGGGACAAGCATGCCATGTGGAAGAAGCAGTGCATGCAAGGGCTCCAAGGGAAAAAGAATTTGGCTCTTTGGAGGAAAAAAAACCCAGCCAGCGTGGCTGAGACATTCTGAGCATGGAGAGACATGCTGTGAGATGAGGTTAGCAGAACTAGTGGATCTGGGTATTCAGGGTAGGAATATGGATTTAATTTCAATTGCATGGAAAACCATCAAAAGCTTTTTTTTTTAACATCTTTATTGGAGTATAATTGCTTTACAATGGTGTGTTAGTTTCTGCTGTATAACAAAGTGAATCAGCTATACATATACATACATCCCCCTATCTCCTCCCTCTTGCGTCTCCCTCCCACCCTCCCTATCCTACCCCCTCTAGGTGGTCACAAAGCACCAAGCTGATATCCCTGTGCTATGTGGCTGCTTCCCACTAGCTATCTATTTTACATTTGGTAGTGTATATATATATGTCCATGCCACTCTCTCACTGCGTCCCAGCTTACCCTTCCCCCCACCCCGTGTCCTCAAGTCCATTCTCTTTGTCTGCGTCTTTATTCCTGCCCTACCCCTAGGTTCTTCAGAACCTTTTTTTTTTTTTTTAGATTCCATATATATGTGTTAGCATATGGTATTTGTTTTTTTCCATCTGACTTACTTCACTCTGTATGACAGACTCTAGGTCTATCCACCTCACTACAAATAACTCAATTTCGTTTCTTTTTATGGCTGAGTAATATTCCATTGTATATATGTGCCACATCTTCTTTATCCATTCATCTGTCGATGGATGCTTAGGTTGCTTCCATGTCCTGGCTATTGTAAACAGAGCTGCAATGAACATTGTGGCACATGACTCTTTTTGAATTATGGTGGAAAACCATCAAAAGCTTCTAAGCCCAAGGTTTATATAGGCAATAACTCTGGATGTTATTTTAGGCAATAACTCTGGATGTTTTGAGGAGAAAGGCTAGAAGGAGGCTAACAGAAGAAGGAGGATCATAATAAAGAAAATTGGGAAATTATTGAAGTAAATTTGGGGAAACAAAATTTCTGTGTACCTTGGAGTCTATTTCAGAGCTCAGTTCTGTTCCACTGATTAGATTAGTTATTCCCACACCAGTAGCATACTGCAAAAACCTTTATAGTTTCATAATATATTTTATAATAAAAAGTCATATTATATAATATTATATAAATTTTAGCTTCATAATATATTTGTGGTAGAGCAAGTTTTCTCATCCCTTCCAACTCAGAATTTCCTAAATATCCCAGCATGTTTATTCTTCCATTTGATCTTTGAGATCATATTATCAAATTTCACAAATAATCAAGATGGGATTTTATTAGGATTGCACGAACTTTACAAATTAATTTAGGGAGAATTAACATCTTTGTAATATTAAGTCTTCCTGTCATCCAATAGCAAGGCATGTCTATACATTTATTCCTTTTTGTCTGAGCCTCAGTAGTTATTTTTATAATAATTTTCTGTATGTTAGTCCTGTACATTTCTTTTGAAGTTTATTTCTTGATAATTTTTGTTATTGTTGCTGTTGTCATTGGGATATTTCTCTTGTTATATTTCCTAACACAATTTTTGTCATATGTCCTTATTATTTGTAGTGGAAAGGGGAAAAGATACTGGGGAGAGTTGAGGTGATCACCTATTTTTTCCCTGATCCCTCAGTCTCACACCTGGATTATAGTTCTTGAAATTAAAAATCAAGAATTTACAGCTTTTGTTATCTGGTTCCATCCTAACAGCCTCCCATGAAGCAAAGGAGTTCCTGTCTCCTGACCCATCTGGGGAAAGGTAACAGGAGTAAAAAGTATAGGGAGAAAATATTAATCAATTAATACTTCAAAATATCATCCTATTACAGTATATGTAGATTATACATATTTATATGAAAGCAGAATGTTACATGGGGCTTTTTATGTGGCCTCATATTTTGCTACCCCCAAACACAAAGACAATGGTACACACACTTAAGGAGAGGTTCAAGGCATATTCTTTTTTTGTTTTAATGTCATTTTGAAAGCCTACTAACTTTTTTTTTTTTTTTTTTTTTTTTTTTAGTTTAGTTTTGGCTGTGTTGGGTCTTCGCTTCTGTGCGAGGGCCCTCTCCAGTTGTGGCGAGAGGGGGCCACTCTTCATCGTGGTGCGCGGGCCTCTCACCGTCGCGGCCTCTCTTGTTGCGGAGCACAGCCTCCAGACGCGCAGGCCCAGCAGCTGTGGCTCACCGGCCCAGGTGCTCCGCGGCATGTGGGATCCTCCCAGACCAGGGCTCGAACCCGTGTCCCCTGCACTGGCAGGCAGATTCTCAACCACTGCGCCACCAGGGAAGCCCCAAGACATATTCTTAGGACTTACATACATACATACATAATACGTACACACACTCACACACACACCCTGAAGTGCAAAATAGAATCCTCTGAGGGACATGAATACAAACTGGTGGTTTGTTGGGTTTTTTTTTGTTAGTACTCTTCTGTATTTTCCAAATTTTTGCCAATGAACCAATTTTACTTTTATGATCAGGAAAAAAGTTGTTTGCAACCTGAGAGAACTTCAAATAAATCAGAGAAAAGAGCGGGAAGATTCAATGCTTAGATATTCTCAAAGAGTATGTGGCTTGAAAGAAATACATGCATCTAAAAACTGAAATCGGACCGTAAGATCCTCTGTAATTCTAAAAGGACTGAAGGACAGACATGAGGAAAGAAAGAGAAGCAGATGAAAGGTGGAGAGACAGAAAAACATGAAGTGTGACTCCACAGAGAACTCTTTGATGACTGGGAGAAGCGAGGTCTATCCAGCTATGTGTGATTGCTTGTTCTTCAGTAAGTGGATTCTTTTTCAAAATGGAAAACATGGCCCCAACAGGCAGAAGGAGGTAATGCTCCAAATGAAATGATCTTAGGCTCAAATGACAGGAGTGCAGAAGAAATTCATGTCACAGCAAAGCCATTTCAGCTAAGTGTTACAAGATCATAGACATTGGGAGGAATGTCTCAGGCCACAGACAGACAGGCAGCCTGGACTTCAAAGAGGAGAAAAAAAGGTTGCACAGAAGCAGCAGATGAGCTTGATAGTAATTCCAGAAAAAGTCTAGTTTGGATTATTAAAAATTGGCCTTAATCTTTTAAAAGTGCTAGCATTTTAGCTTTTAAATCCCAGAAAGAACACTGGCTCTCTTTCTCCCCATTAAATTAGCTTTGCTTGGTATATGCATGTGATGGTCTTTAAGGAACAGCTCCATCGTGCTCAGGTGAGAATAGTGACATAGCAATGACGGAGAGGCTGGAACCACAAGCCATTCCAGTCCCCGGAAATATTAATGCAGCAACCAACATTTCTTCAAGAGCTACTATCTTCCAGGCATTGTGCCGGGGATGTGATAATGACTAAGGCACTGTCCTGTCTTCCAAGAGGTCACACTTTAGAGGAGAGATAGATGGTCAGTGCTATTGCAGCTGTGATGGCACTCAGAGATCAGCATATCTTGTCCCTTTTGAGGCCAAAGGGACGAGATCTTTGAGAATTTGCTGTTTGAAGTGGTTGCCTTGGCAGGCAAAGCATTTTCCTTCCCTGGGTGTAGGCAAGTAGGAGCCAAATGGCTTTACTGCTAGGATACTTTCGATCCCCCTGGATGCAGTTTGAACAAAGTGTCCTCTGACACTCTCCATGTCTCTAAATACCCTACTTCTGTAAGCTCAGTGAGGACTGGATAAAAACATGTTTTGCATTAACCCATTCAGTTTTCCCCTTCCTTTTCAAAACTGCTCTCTTACACAAGAGCTAGTTCATCCGAAAGGAAACAAAAACATCATTAAGAAAAATACAGGCCTAAATATATTCATTAATAATGATAAAAGATGGGCTTCCCTGGTGGTGCAGTGGTTGAGAGTCCGCCTGCGGATGCAGGGGACACGGGTTCATGCCCCGGTCCGGGAAGATCCCACATGCCGCAGAGCGGCTGGGCCCGTGAGCCATGGCCGCTGAGCCTGCGTGTCTGGAGCCTGTGCTCCGCAACGGGAGAGGCCACAACAGTGAGAGGCCCACGTACCACAAAAAAAAAAAAAAAAAAAAAAAAAAAGACAAAAGAATAATTTTAAAAGAAAATAGAACCAAAAATTAATCATCCAGTCTACATACATACATCCACAGTGCCAAACAATCAGTCTGCTCTCTTCACCAAATTACCTGAACTCACAGGTTATTTATATATCATATCTCAACTGAAAACTGGCACACAGCATTATATTTGAAAAGACTCAAAGTTGGTGGGATTTTAGGGCCTTTGGAATACTTAAAAATAATCTAACGACTGAAATAATTCACAAATGCAAAGCCTAGAAGAGAAATTTTCCTTCAGCACACCACTTGCATATTTTTAAATTTCCCTATGCTTGTTCACATCTCCAAAGAATTCTGGCCCAACTGATACCTTTTAACAGGAGACTGCGGCACTTCTGAAGTGAGGTTATACAAACATATACTCAGCTCTTTGATGAGGACTCGTTATCGTCACTTAAGAAAAATACATAATACATAATTCTTTTATGAGAAACCAAAGCATTGCCTTTTAGGTGATCACTTATAGCAAGGTTCCCTTTCTACCCACTGAAAGGGCAACTTGTAAAACTCAATAGTGCCCCATTGTGGAACTTTGGGACAACTGACATCTGATCAGGGTTTTGCTATTTTCCTTTCTGCTTTGTTTTGTTTTGCTTTCTTGTAAGGGTTTCTCTTTACAAGAGAAACTTTCTCTAGTTTAGAGACTATAACCAAATTTCTTTAGGAGTTGACAAAAGCAAAGAACCAATCATATTCATGTGCATTAATATATGTATTATAGGGGCTTCCCTGGTGGCGTAGTGGTTAAGAGTCCGCCTGCTGATACAGAGGACACGGGTTTGTGCCCCGGTCCGGGAAGATCCCACATGCCACGGAGCGGCTGGGCCCGTGAACCATGGCTGCTGAGCCTGCGTGTCCGGAGCCTGTGCTCCACAACGGGAGAGGCCACAGCGGTGAGAGGCCCGCGTACCAGGAAAAAAAAAAAAAAAAAAAAAAAAAAAATATATATATATATATATATGTATTATAAATGAATTAATATTTCTTAGAAACAAAATACCCTTCATATTTTCTAATTTGTATACTTCAATGTCTAATCCAAAGAGTAAGGAGAAAATAAAAGCTACTTGTCCGAAGTGTTGTCTTATTCTTCCACACACGAAGTCCCAAAGGTAAGGACGTTTAAATCATAAAAAGAACTTAAGAAACATCACAGAAAACCCTCTTCCCCTAAAGGAATGAGACAAAAATGGGCATAAAATATAATGGTACCCTATTTCCATGGTTCATCTCATAATTAAACCCATTAAATTTTAAGACAACTTTGTATACAATTCACACACTTATTTTTTTCTTCCTACTATGGAATGTGTCTTGTTCAGGTCTAAAAGGGAGCAAAGTTTTGGTCTGGGCTTGAAGCCTGTGCATGATTCCTCAAACCCCACTGATAAAAAGCACCTCACCTGAATGATATATCTGGTTGTTGCATGACTCTAATTAACATTTTCTTCTGCATATTAAAGCTAGAACTTCCTTGATTATTCTCCCTCTCATTATCCTGATATTTGGGGACAGTCCTTCTGGCTTTCCTGGGTTCTCGGTTTTTCAGGTGGATCATCTCCAGGACCTTAAACACTCTCTCACAAGACATCATTTCCCAGCTTCTCATTCCTCTCATTGTCATCTGGGGGACAACTGTTGTGGAGGACACCACCTCCAAACTTGAACTGCAACTCAAAAGTAAAATCATCTGAAAGAACAAAAACAAGACTATCCAGCCAGATGAGTTTCTAAAGCAATGAACAAGTCTTCCAAAAAATATTGAGTTTCTGTTAAAATACGTTACACTATCTTGAAGTAGTACAAGTTAGCAGAAACCTAGAGCAGAAAATTCCAAAAGTAGTGGTAGTCTTGTCACAACAATAATAAAAATATATTTTTTACAAATCGGGAATTAAATGCACTAACTCCTTTAAAAAAATAAATAATGATGGTTAAAGCAGGATGTGCTATGATACCTGAAGAAGGTGCAACATTTTTAAATACTAAAGAGAAAAGGAAAGCATAGATGGAGCCAGTAAACAGTTGGGTGGAGCTACAAAGAACTGCAGATTCTTTGTTTACAAGAATGGGTGGGTGTTTACAAACCCAAACTGCCAGGTAATTAATCAAATAAATGACAATGGTTCAAAGAAGCTGATAAAAAATGACCTTACAACACAGGGAATATAGCCAACATTTTATAATAACTACAAATGGAGTATAACCTTTAAAAATTGTGAATCACTATATGGTACACCTGTACCTTACATGATATCAACTATACTTCAATTTAAAAAATAAGAGAGGGACTTCCCTGGTGGCACAGTGGTTAAGAATCCACCTGCCAGGGCTCCCCTGGTGGCGCAGTGGTTGAGAGTCCGCCTGCCGATGCAGGGGACACAGGTTCGTGCCCTGGTCCGGGAAGATCCCACATGCCGCGGAGCGGCTGGGTCCGTGAGCCATGGCCCCTGAGCCTGCGCATCCGGAGCCTGTGCTCCACAACGGGAGAGGCCACAACAGTGAGAGGCCCGCATACCGCAAAAAATAAATAAATAAATAAATAAAAGAATCCACCTGCCAGTGCAGGGGACATGGGTTCAATCCCTGGTCCAGGAAGATTCCACATGCCGTGGAGCAACAAAGCCCATGTGCCACAACTACTGAGCCTGCGCTCTAGAGCCCGCATGCCACAACTACTGAAGCCCGCGCACCTAGAGCCGGTGCTCCACAACAAGAGAAGCCACCGCAATGAGAAGCCCGCTCACTTCAACAAAGAGTAGTCCCTGCTCGCTACAACTAGAGAAAGCCTGCACACAGCAACGAAGACCCAACACAGCCAAAAATAAATAAATAAATAAATAAATTTATTTAAATAAAGATAACATTCTTCAAGAAAATAAAATAAAATAAAAAATAGGAGAACTTACAACTACAAATAATCAGGTAATCATAAAATGCCTCTGAACCTGGTGACTCTGGCTAAGAGACTTTTTAAAAACATTTCCTACATTGGGCTCCTCTTGAACTCAGATAGTACAATTTGGACCCCAAACCCATATGAGTTGCAGGTCCATGATTATAAATTTTCAAAATAAACTTATCTTTTCTACCCAGAGACTATCTGAAATGACAGAGTTCCATGTTACTTCTGCTGCTGAGTGGGATTTTGCCCTAATCCACGTCCTTCTTGAGATTGTAGTCCTTCAAGGCGTCTGGCTTTACACTGGGCAGTACATTTAGTAGACCCTAGCTCTTATCTCCTGCCCATATGAATGTTAAAACCTGAATCCCTACATCACTAAACCTAACAGTCCCTCCCCAACCCTTTCTCCCCAGTCCTGCTGTGGCACCAGCTCACCTGTTTACCATTCTGGTTTTCATTTTCCTTTTTTTTTTTTTCTGGCCCCTGGAGATTTCTCATACTTTCTGCACGAATTATATACATATATTTCTCATAAATATACTTGTAAACTATTTAAAATAAATGCAAAATTATTATATGGATGTATGGCAATTTATTTACCTACCTATTGAAGTGTTTGATTTTTCACAATTAGAAATAACACTTGGGTAAACACCCATGTACCTAAACTTTTGTGGAAATATGTATTTATTTCCTTGGGATAGATTTCTAATAGTGGATTGCTGAATCAAACAGTAAGCCCATTTTGAAGGCTTTCTCTTCTTCCATAGATAGGACTTTAGTACTTTACTTATGGTATTTACTTAATTCTTCCTATTTTACACTTATTGATGGACTTAATTTGTATTCTCCATCGGATGTCAAGCGTGATGGTCAGTAAGTCCATAATATTCCACTAGTTTGAACATAAATACCTTGAAAGTACTTACTAAAAGTCTGTTAGCTTGAATTAAACGAAAATTCGTAATTTTAATGGTTCACAATCAATAGTAACGAACTTGTCCTTGGGTTTCCTTGAGAGACAGTTTCAACATAGAAAACAGCCTCTCAATACAGGTCCCGCCTACCCAGGTTTTGTGCTACATCTTCAGAGATAGGAGAGGATGGAAGATTGGGGGATAATGAATGAATGCGTGGTGGCAAGACAGACAGGAAAAATGGCTAAAAAGTACATGAAAAGATGCTCATCAGCTTCATTAGTCATTATAGAAATGCCAATCAAAATGACAATGAGGCATCCCTTCATACCCACTAGGATGGTTACAATCAAAAGACAGACAGGGGCTTCCCTGGTGGCGCAGTGGTTGAGAGTCCGCCTGCCGATGCACGGGACACGGGTACGTGTCCCGGTCCAGGAAGATCCCACATGCCGCGGAGCGGCTGGGCCCGTGAGCCATGGCTACTGAGCCCGCGTGTCCGGAGCCTGTGCTCCGCAACGGGAGAGGCTGCAACAGTGAGAGGCCCGTGTACCGCAAAAAAAAAAAAAAAAAAAGACAGACTAACAAGTGGTAGGGATGTGGAGAAATTGGAACTCTCATGCCTCACTGGTGGAAATGTAAAATAGTGGAATCACTTTGGAAAATAGTTTGGCAGTTCCTCAAAATGTTACACAGAGTTACCACATGACCTAGCAATTTCATTCCCGGGTATCTATCCCAAAGAAATGAAAACATCTGTCCACACAAAAACTTGTACATGAGTGTTCATAGCAGCATTATTCAAATGCATAATAGCCAAAAAGTGAAAACAGCTCAAATAATATTCCATAATGGAATATTATTTAACCATAAAAGGAATGAAGCACTGATACATGCCACAACATGAATGAACCTTGTAAATGTTGGGCCTAGTGAAAGAAGTCAGCCATATGTTATATACAAAAGACCATATGTTATATGACTCCATTTGTATGAAATGCCCAGAAGAGGCAAATCCATAGAGACCAAAAATAAACAAATGGTTGCCAGGGGCCGGGGGGAGGACAGAATGGGAGGGACTACTAACTGGTACTGGGGTTTCTTTGGGGGACGATAAAAATGTTGTAAACTTAGATTATGGTGATGTTTGCACAGCTCTGTAAAAACCATTGAATTGTACGCTTTAAATGAACAAGTTTTATGGTATGTAAATTATATCTCAATAAAGGTGTGTAAAAAAAAAAGGAGCAAAAGGAAAAGAGATCTAAACTCCAACTTACTTGCCTCACCCTTCTTGTAAGACTCCCGCGTTCCAGTAATTACCATTCTTAGGCATAGCCATTTCTCTCATGGGCTCAATGATAGTTTGACACCTTCCACCAGATGACCAGAGCTTATAAAGAGTTCAGTGCACCCTAACTTTTCTCCTCACCTCTTTCTTCTTCTCTTTTTTTCACTGCTGTTGACTTCAGCACTGATTTACCCATTCTCCATCTTACTCATGACCCTATTTTCTGGTTGTGCACTGTTTGCTCTGAGGAGGAATTTATTACATGTGCCCCTTAGACTTTCATTGTTTAACAACCTCTTTCTTTATGTCACCTGCCTCTTTGCAAAAGTCTTTGAGAGCAAGGAGAGGGAGGTTGTTAATTTTACATAACGTATTAATGTGCCTTTGCACAGAGCTCAAAGGTTATAACCTCACAGATCGTGGCTGTAAAATACAAAACCTGAATGATAAACTGATGTGACCAGTTGCGTTGGAGACAACAAAACACATATTGTACGATCTTCAGAAACACCCTCTCCTTCCTTTCTTCACCCCCAAACCCACCTCTGCAACTGGGAAACAGGCATAATGAAGACATTTTCCAGAATATGGCATAAAAACCAGAGTTTTAAAAAAAGGTACATCAGCCCCTTTTCCCCAAGATTAACTTCCACGATGCTACCCTTCCCTGCTTCTCCTTCCAGAACCTTCTAGCAACCTCACAGTGATTCATAATTATAGTTCTTCCAAACTTTGTAGTTTCTATGTATGGGCACTTCTGCGGGAATTTCCAGAGTATTATCTAGACATCTGGGCAGATGTGGGGGGGGGCAAGGAGAATCTCTCCTTTGCTCTGGAGGGTAGAATGGCAGTTGTACGCGGTGAATGAAGGGAGACTTCACTAAAGAAATAAGTCCTCTAGACAAGAGGACTGAATTAGGGGTTAGGCCAATTGTGCAAAGACACAAAGAGTAAATAGCAACCTGAATTCTGCAGAGACTGGGAAGCTTGATGCAGAAAGCTCATTTTTTTAATTCTTACCAACCTATTCTTAGAGATGCTAAAAATTCATCTGGCATGAGAACTAAATAGACCACTTTACTTTTTTTTTTCTCAGTAAGCTCTCACATAGCCCTCTCTTCTATTTTTATGATTTTATGCATGTGCTTTGATATTTTTCTACTTCTTTTCTCCATTTTCTCTCAAGAGCCTACTCTGAACCACAAAATGCAATGATGGGAAACATACATTCATTCGAGATAGCATAAGAAGCGGTTTACATTTTTGCTTCATTTTGCCCAAAGGGGAGTTATTTCTCCTTTTAAGGTGTTTCCAACTACAAAATTAGGGAAGGAAGGAGGGTGGGCAGGCCACACACAGAGAATCTGCACTCTGGTTGACTTGAGCTCACTTTTAAATTTAGAGCCAGGAAGCTTGAAACTAAAACAAACTGCAGTGCATTTGGCTATGTGTGGTAGGAAATGAGCTTTCCATGCTGAAATCATAAAATAATTTACCATAAGAAATGTTTTTTAATGATATATGCTAGTCTTTTCAAATCATAAATTTTATATTTTTTTGTCTCAAGTCAGATCTTAATTGGCTAACCAGTCAGGATAGTCACTGTTGTGGTCAAGGGGAAGAGACCACACTGCAAATCTACCACCCTCTTTGACAGTGGCCTCAGAAATCTAGTGCTTGGGGTTAGAGACCCTCATGTGCAGAAGAAAAGTTACTGGAATATGGGTGAAGGGAGAAGCATGGGAATCAATGGATCACCTAGGAAGAGAGTAAAATAGAGAAAAGGGACCGGGACTGAGCCCTGGGGACACCAACAAATAGAGGTGAAGCAAAGGAGGAGATGCGAGCAAAGGAAATGGAGAAGGAGAAGTCAGTGAGATGGGAAAAAACCAGAGAGGGTGCCGTCATGCTGTCTCGGTAGCCACAAGAAGAGAAGGTTTCAAGAAAGAGAACGTGTCAAATGCACTCAAAGGTCAAGTAAGAGGTCAAGAGAAAAGTGGTCCTTGCACTTGACTTTGTGGAGGTAACGGGTGACCTTGGCAGGAGCAGTTTCAGGAGTAGTGAGGATCAAATCCCATTAGAAAAGGTGAGAGAGAGAATAAAGTGGGGACTGCGAATATGAACAACTTTCAAGAAGTTTGCATGTGAAGGGAAGCAAAAATTTGAGGCAGTAACTAGATGGAAATATGGGATCATGGGAGACAGTTTTTTTGGTCTGTTTTTCAAGACGAAAGATTTTAGAGCATGTTAGAATGCTGATAAGAATGTTCCAGAAGAGAAGGAGAAACTGCTATTTGCAAGGCAAAGAAGGGATGGTACAGGGGCACAGAGAATTTCTGAAACAGAAAGGAAAGGTGAGGCTATACGTGCAGATTATTTTGTAGACTTGGTTGTGTAAAGATCAGAGTATTCCTGTTGAATTGGTTCTTATCTTCTATGGAAAATGTGAGGCAAAATCAACAGGGGATAGTGGAGGCTGTGGGGGAGGGATTGACATGGACGGTGAAAAGACAGAGGGGCAAATGTGAGCAGTCTTTTGAAGAGTGAGACAGCAAACACAAGAGGGCAGAATGAAGCAACAGGTGGTGTTGACTGCCTGTGAGATTTATGGCCATGAATTTAATAGGACACAAGTCAGAATATTATGTGTTCTTCCCAGGCAGTCTTGAGCAGCTCAGGAGCAGGTGAGGATGAGGTGGGTAGTTGAGGTTAGCCATGGTTGGAATTCAGCCAGATGATTATGATGAAGAGTCAAGGTGTTTAGGATGCATGACCATAGAACCCTAAGGACAGAAATACAGACATGAGGGTGGTGGGAAATGAAAAAAAAGGTAGGGTCATTGAGATTGAAAATCTCAGTGATTCTTTAAAAATTGTTGGAGCAGAGGTACTAAAGCAGGTAAGATGGAAGGATAGGAAAAGTAATGAAATGGAATGAAACTGAAGTTGATGTTTTGGAAATCGCACAGAGAATGGTGAGATTAAGTTCAAGTTCCAATCCTTGGAAATGGATTTCTGAGGGTTTTGTGATTTCACCCTAAATTTTTCCTTTCCCTGTCTTGCCTTAGGGCCATCGTGCCTGGTTCCTTCTGGTCATTCAGGTCTCAGCTCAAATGACTAAATTAGCCCCTGCAAACCCTATGGCCCCTGCCACTGTCCACCACATCATCTTTGTATTTTCATTCCTCCTCTCAAGACCAACATTACAGTATTTGTTTATTTGTTTTTTGTCTAAACCTCTGATGAAAATATAAACTCAACAAGGAGAGAAACAGTGCCTTTTTAGTTCGCCATGGTATTCTCAGCATCTAGGACAGTGTCTGGGACATAGCAAATACTCAATAAATACTTGTTGTGTGAATGAATAAAAGGTCAAGTGAGAATTCAGCAGAAAATGTGCTGTATCTCCAACACCAAATCCTGAAAATCATGCTTAAAACATTATCCCTTCAGATTAGAGCTTCTGTCTCTGTTAAAATGCAACTGCCATGTGATACCCCAAAAGTGACCCAACATCATCTACTCATGCAGTACTTCAGCTGAGAATGAATAACCTGAATCTAATCAGGCAGAGGAAAAATAAGGCAGACATAAAATGAGGAATTTTCTATTAAAATAAAAATGAAGACAAGGGAGTTCCCTGGTGGTCCAGTGGGTGGGACTCCATTCTACCAATGCAGGGGGCCTGGGTTTGATCCCTGGTTGGGGAGCTGGATCCCACATGCATGCCGCAGCTGGGAGGTCCACATGCCACAACTAAGAGCCTGCATGCTGCAACTAAGAGCCCACATGCCACATCGGGGATCCTGCATACCACAACTGAGACCCAGAGCAGCCAAAATAAATAAATAAATTAATTAATTAAAAAATATTTAAAAAAATAAATATATAAAGTCAAATCAAATAAAAATGAAGAGGGGCTGTATTCTTCAAAAATGTTAACGTCATAAAAGACAAAGAAAGACAGTGAAAATGTTCCAAATTAAAGAAGGCTAAAGAGACATGATGATTAAATGCAGTACCTGACCCTAGACTGAAACCTGCATTGAAGGGGAGTAAAATGCTTTAAAGAACATTATAAATGGAGAGTAAATTAGATTAAAATATTGTGTCAATGTAAACTTATCAAGTTAGTAACTGTAATGTGGTTATGGAAGAAAATATCCCTACTCCTAGGAAATACACACTAAACTACTTAGGGATAAACGACCATGATGTGTATATAACTTACCCACAAATAGTACAGAAAAAATTCCATGTAAACAGAAATGGTTACAGCTATATAGATACAGATGGCACAAATGACAAAGCAAATGGGATAAATGTTAACATAGGTAAATTTAGATAAAAGGGGGTATATGGAAGTTTGTACTACATTTATTTCTGCAACTATTTGTAAGTTTGATATTATTTCAAATAAAAAAGTTAATTAAAAATTAGAACATTGGGGGCCTCCCTGGTGGCGCAGTGGTTAAGAGTCCGCCTGCCGATGCAGGGGATACGGGTTCGTGCCCCGGTCTGGGAGGATCCCATATGCCGCGGAGCGGCTGGGCCCGTGAGCCATGGCCTCTGGGCCTGCGCATCCGGAGCCTGTGCTCCGCAACGGGAGAGGCCACAACAGTGAGAGGCCCGCATACCGCAAAAAGAAAAAAAAAAAAAAAAATTAGAACATTGGACTTCCCTGGTGGCACAGTGGTTAAGAATCCACCGGCCAATGCCGGTGACACAGGTTCTAGCCCTGGTCTGGGAAGATACCACATGTCGCGGAGCAACTAAGCCCATGCACCACAACTACTGAGCCTGCGCTCTAGAGCCCGCAAGCCACAACTACTGAGCCCGTGTGCCACAACTATTGAAGCTCGTAAACCTAAAGCCCATGCTCCACAGCAAGAGAAGCCACCGCATTGAGAAGCTCGCACACCTCAACGAATAGTAGCCCCCACTTGCCACAACTGGAGAGAGCCCACGTGTAGCAACGAAGACCCAACGCAGCCAAAAATAAATTAATTAATTAATAAAAAAATAGAACATCTGGGAATGGCTTAATAGCATAATTATAGTATTTGAAAACAGAAGGGTCTTTAGAGATCAAATAATCTGAATCTTCCCTTTTACAGATAAGAACAAGGCCAGAAGAGTGCCATGCGTTTTTAGCAGGAACAGAAATTGAGATCAATTTAAGTTTGTAACATTAGACATACACCTACCCTACAACCTAGCAGTTCCACTCCTGTATATTTACTACCACAAATTTAAAATCTATGTCTACAAAACACTTGTTTAACAGTGTTCATAGCAGCTTTAAATCCTTGTATATTCATATAACAGAATGACAAAGATTGAAGTATAAAGACACATCACAACATAGATGAATCTCCAAAACACTGGGGAGTGATCCTTCTTTCTCTATTTTTAAGAGTTTGTGTAATACTGGTATTATTTCTTTCTTAACAGTTTTACAGAATTCACCAGTGAAAACATCTGTGCCTGGAGTTTACATTGTGGAAAAGTTTTTTTCTGTTTGTTTTTTGTTTGTTTGTTTTCTGTTTTTTTATTGTAGTCCAAACACTGTAGATGATACATTTTAGAAACTCTGGATTCTGTTATCTTCCTCTAAAAGAATAGATACAAACTGACTCACTTTGCCCTATACCTGAAACTAACACAACATTTTTAATCAACTATACTCCAATATAAAATAAAAGGTTTAAAAAAATAAAAATAAAAGCATTGAGATTGGTTCAACATGGCAGAGTAGAAGGAGGTGCTCTCACTCCCTCTTGCAAGAACACCAGAATCACAATTAACTGCTGAACAATCATCGACAGGAAGACACTGGAACTCACCAAAAAAGATACCCCACATCCAAAGACAAAGAAGAAGCCACAATGACACGGTAGGAGGGGCACAATCACAATAAAATCAAATCCCATAACTGCTGGGTGGGTGACTCACAAACTGGAGAACACTTATACCACAGAAGTCCACCCACTGGAGTGAAGGTTCTGAGTCCCATGTCAGGCTTCCCAACCTGGGGGTCCAGCAACGGGAGGAGGAATTCCTAGAGAATCAGACTTTGAAGCCTAGTGGGATTTGATTGCAGGACTTCGACAGGACTGGGGGAAACAGAGACTCCATTCTTGGAGGGCACACACAAAGTAGTGTGCTCATCGGGACCCAGGGGAAGGAGCAGTGACCCCATAGGAGACTGAACCAGACCTACCTGCTAGTGTTGGAGGGTCTCCTTCAGAGGCAGGGGGTGGCTGTGTCCCACTGTGAGGACAAGGACACTGGCAGTAGAAGTTCTGGGAAGTACTCCTTGGTGTGAGACCTCCCAGAATCTGCCATTAGCCCCACCAAAGAGCCCCGGTAGGCTCCAGTGTTGGGTCAGCTCAGGCCAAACAATTAACAGGGAAGAAACCCAGCCCCACCCATCAGCAGACAACAGGATTAAAGTTTTACTGAGCTCTGCCCACCAAAGCAACAGCCAGCTCTACCCACCAGCAGTCCCTCCCATCAGGACATGTACACAAGCCTCTTAGATAGCCTCATCCACCAGAGGGCAGACAGCAGAAGCAACAAGAACTATAATCCTGCAGCCTGTGGAACAAAAACCACATTCACAGAAAGACAGACAAGATGAAAAGACAGAGGGCTATGTACCAGATGAAGGAACAACATGAAACCCCAGAAAAACAACTAAATGAAGTGGACATAGGCAACCTTCCACAAAAAAAATGCAGAAAAATGATAGTGAAGATGATCCTGGACCTCAGAAAAAGAATGGAGGCACAGATCGAGAAGAGGCAAGAAATGTTTAACAAAGCTCTAAAAGAATTAAAGAACAAACAAACAGGGCTTCCCTGGTGGCGCAGTCGTTGAGAGTCCGCCTGCCGATGCAGGGGACGCGGGTTCGTGCTCCGGTCTGGGAAGATCCCACGTGCCGCGGAGCTGCTGGGCCCAAGAGCCATGGTCACTGAGCCTGTGCGTGCGGAGCCTGTGCTCTGCAACGGGAGAGGCCACAACAGTGAGAGGCCCGCGTACCGCAAAAAAAAAAAAAAAAAAAAGAACAAACAAACAGAGATGAACAACACAATAACTGAAATGAAAACTACACTAGAAGGAATCAATAGCAGAATAACTGAGGCAGAAGAAGGGATAAGTGACCTGGAAGACAGGATGGTGGAATTCACTGCTGTGGAACAGAATGAAGAAAAAAGAAAGAAAGAAAATGAAAACAGCCTAAGAGACCTCTGGAACAACATTAAATGCAACAACATTCACATTATAGGGGTCCCAGAAGGAGAAGAGAGACAGAAAGGAACCAAAAAAATATTTGAAGAGATTATAGTCGAAAACTTCCCTAACATGGAAAAGGAAATAGCCACCCAAATCCAGGAAGTGCAGAGAGTCCCATACAGGATAAATCCAAGGAGAAACATGCTGAGACACATATTAATCAAGCTGTCAAAAATTAAATACAAAGAAAATATATTAAAAGCAGCAAGGGAAAAACAACAGATAACACACAAGGGAATCCCCATAAGGTTAACAGCTGATCTTTCAGCACAAACTCTGCAAGCCAGAGGGACTGTCATGATAAAGTGATGAAAGGGAAGAACCTACAACCAAGATTACTTTACCCAGCAAGGATCTCATTCAGATTTGATGGCGAAATTAAAACCTTTACAGACAAGCAAAAGCTGAGAGAGTTCAGCACCACCAAACCAGCTTTACAACAAATGCTGAAGGATCTTCTCTAGGCAAGAAACACAACAGAAGGAAAAGACCTACAATAACAAACCCAAACAATTAAGAAAATGGGAATAGGAACATACATATCAATAATTACCTTAAATGTAAATGGATTAAATGCTCCCACCAAAAGATACAGACTGGCTGAATGGATACAAAAACAAGACCCATATATATGCTGTCTACAAGAGATCCACTTCAGACCTAGAGACACATACAGACTGAAAGTGAGGGGATGGAAAAAGATATTCCATGCAAATGGTAACCAAAAGAAAGCTGGAATAGCAGTTCTCATATCAGACAAAATAGACTTTAAAATAAAGACTATTAGAAGAGACAAAGGAGGACACTGCATAATGATCAAGAGATCCATCCAAGGGCCTCCCTGGTGGCGCAGTGGTTGAGAGTCCGCCTGCCGATGCAGGGGATACGGGTTCGTGCCCCGGTCTGGGAGGATCCCATATGCCGTGGAGCGGCTGGGCCCGTGAGCCATGGCCGCTGGGCCTGCGCATCCAGAGCCTGTGCTCCGCAACGGGAGAGGCCACAACAGTGAGAGGCCCGCATACCGCAAAAAGAAAAAAAAAAAAAAAAAAAAAGAGAGATCCATCCAAGAAGAAGATATAACAATTGTAAATATTTATGCACCCAACATAGGAGAACCTCAATACATAAGGCAAATACTAACAGCCATAAAAGGGGAAATCGACAGTAACACAATCATAGTAGGGGACTTTAACACCCCACTTTCACCAATGGACAGATCATCCAAAATGAAAATAAATAAGGAAACACAAGCTATAAATAACACATTAAACAAGATGGACTTAATTGATATTTATAGGACATTCCATCCAAAAACAACAGAATACACATTTTTCTCAAGTGCTCATAGAACATTCTCCAGGATAGATCATATCTTGGGTCACAAATCAAGCCTTGGTAAATTTAAGAAAATTGAAATTGTATCCAGTATCTTTTCAGACCACAATGCTATGAGACTACATATCAATTACAGGGAAAGATCTGTAAAAAATACAAACACATGGATGCTAAACAATACACTACTTAATAACGAAGTGATCACTGAAGAAATCAAAGAGGAAATCAAAAAATGCCTAGAAACAAATGACAATGGAAACATGACGACCCAAAACCTATGGGATGCAGCAAAAGCAGTTCTAAGACGGAAGTTTATAGCAATACAATCCTACCTTAAGAAACAGGAAACATCTCAAATAAACAACCTAAGCTTGCACCTAAAGCAATTAGAGAAAGAAGAACAAAAAAACCCCAAAGTTTGAAAATGGAAAGAAATCATAAAGATCAGATCAGAAATAAATGAAAAAGAAATGAAGGAAACGATAGCAAAGATCAATAAAACTAAAAGCTGGTTCTTTGAGAAGATAAACAAAATTGATAAACCATTAGCCAGACTCATCAAGAAAAAAAGGGAGAAGACTCAAATCAATAGAATTAGAAATGAAAAAGGAGAAGTAACAACTGACACTGCAGAAATACAAAAGATCATAAGAGATTACTACAAGCAACTCTATGCCAATAAAATGAACAACCTGGAAGAATTGGAAAAAAATCTTAGAAATACACAACAGGCCAAGACTGAATCAGGAAGAAATAGAAAATATGAACAGACTAATCACAAGCACTGAAATTGAAACTGTGATTAAAAATCTTCCAACAAACAAAAGCCCAGCACCAGATGGCTTCACAGGCGAATTCTATCAAACATTTAGAGAACAGCTAACACCTATCCTTCTCAAACTCTTCCAAAATATAGCAGAGGGAGGAACATTCCCAAACTCATTCTACAAGGCCACCATCACCCTAATACCAAAACCAGACAACGATGTCACAAAGAATGAAAACTACAGGCCAATATCACTGATGAACATAGATGCAAAAATCCTCAACAAAATACTAGCAAACAGAAACCAACAGCACATTAAAAGGATCATACACCATGATCAAGTGGGGTTTATTCCAGGATTCTTCAATATACACAAATCAATCAATGTGATACACCATATTAACAAACTGAAGGAGAAAAACCATATGGTCATCTCAATAGATGCAGAGAAAGCTTTTGACAAAATTCAACACCCATTTATGATAAAAACCCTTCAGAAAGTAGGCACAGAGGGAACTTTCCTCAACATAATAAAGGCCATATATGACAAACCCACAGCCAACATCATCCTCAATGGTGAAAAACTGAAAGCATTTCCACTAAGATCAGGAACAAGACAAGGCTGCCCACTCTCACCACTCTTATTCAACATAGTTTTCGAAGTTTTAGCCACAGCAATCAGAGAAGAAAATGAAATAAAAGGAATCCAAATCAGAAAAGAAGAAGTAAAGCTGCCACTATTTGCAGATGACATGATACTATACATAGAGAATCCTAAAGATGCTACCAGAAAACTACCAGAGCTAATCAATGAACTTGGTAAAGTAGCAGGATACAAAATTAATGCACAGAAATCTCTGGCATTCCTATACACTAATGATGAAAAATCTGAAAGTGAAATCAAGAAAACACTCCCATTTATCATTGCAACAAAAAGAATAAAATATCTAGGAATAAACCTACCTAAGGAGACAAAAGACCTGTATGCAGAAAATTATAAGACACTGATGAAAGAAATTAAAGATGATACAAATAGATGGAGAGATATACCATGTTCCTGGATTGGAAGAATCAACATTGTGGAAATGATGATACTACCCAAAGCAAGCTACAGATTCAATGCAATCCCTGTCAAACTACCAATGGCATTTTTCACAGAACTAGAACAAAAAATTTCACAATTTGTATGGAAACACAAAAGACCCAGAATAGCCAAAGCAATCTTGAGAACAAAAAACGGTGCTGGAGGAATCAGGCTCCCTGCCTTCAAACTCTACTACAAAGCTACAGTAATCAAGACAGTATGGTACTGGCACAAAAGCAGAAATATAGATAAATGGAACAGGATAGAAGGCCCAGAGATAAACCCACGCACATATGGTCACCTTATCTTTGATAAAGGAGGCAGGAATGTACAGTGGAGAAAGGACAGCCTCTTCAGTAAGTAGTGCTGGGAAAACTGGACAGGTACATGCAAAAGTATGAGATTAGAACACTCCCTAATACCATACACAAAGATAAGCTCAAAATGGATTAAAGACCTAAATGTAAGGCCAGAAACTATCAAACTCTTAGAGGAAAACATAGGCAGAACACTCTATGACATAAATCACAGCAAGATCCTATTTGACCCACCTCCTAGAGAAATGGAAATAAAAACAAAAATAAACAAATGGGACCTAATGAAACTTAAAAGCTTTTGCACAGCAAAGGAAACCATAAACAAGACCAAAAGACAACCCTCAGAATGGGAGAAAATATTTGCAAATGAAGCAACTGACAAAGGACTAATCTCCAAAATTTACAAGCAGCTCATGCAGCTCAATAACAAAAAAACAAACAACCCAATCCAAAAATGGGCAGGAGACCGAAATAGACATTTCTCCAAAGAAGATATACAGACTGCCAACAAACACATGAAAGAATGCTCAACTTCATTAATCATTAGAGAAATGCAAATCAAAACTACAATGAGTTAACATCTCCCACCAGTCAGAATGGCCATCATCAAAAAATCTAGAAACAATAAATGCTGGAGAGGGTGTGGAGAAAAGGGAACACTCTTGCACTGCTGGTGGGAATGTGAATTGGTACAGCCACTGTGGAGAACATTATGGAGGTTCCTTAAAAAACTACATTAGAACTACCATATGATCCAGCAATCCCACTACTGGGCATATACCATGAGAAAACCATAATTCAAAAAAAGTCATGTACCAAAATGTTCGTTGCAGCTCTATTTACAATAGCCAGGAGATGGAAACAACCTAAGTGTCCAGCATCAGATGAATGGATAAAGAAGATGTGGCACATATATACAATGGAATATTACTCAGCCATAAAAAAGAAACAAAATTGAGTTATTTGTAGTGAGGTGGATGGACCTAGCATCTGTCATACAGAGTGAAGTAAGTCAGAAAGAGAAAGACAAATACCATATGCTAACACATATATATGGAATCTAAGAAAAAAAAATGTCATGAAAAACCTAGGGATAAGACAGGAATAAAGACACAGACCAACTAGAGAATGGACTTGAGGATATGGGGAGGGGGAAGGGTAAGCTGTGACAAAGTGAGAGCATGGCATGGACATATATACACTACAAACGTAAAATAGCTAGTGGGAAGCAGCCACATAGCACAGGGAGAACAGCTCGGTGCTTTGTGATCACCTAGAGGGGTGGGATAGGGAGGGTGGAAGGGAGGGAGATGCAAGAGGGAAGAGATATGGGAACATGTATATATATAACTGATTCACTTTGTTATAAAGCAGAAACTGACATACCATTATAAAGCAATTATACTCCAATAAAGATGTAAAAAAAATTTTAAAAGTAAAATAAAATATATAAGGCAACTGCTAACAGCTATAAAAGAGGAAATCGACAGTAACACAATAATAGTGGGGGACCTTAACACCTCACTTACATCAAAGGACAGATCAACCAAACAGAAAATTAACAAGGAAACACAAGCTTTAAATGATACAATAGACCAGACAGATTTAATTGATATTTATAGGACATTCCATCCCCAAACAGCAGACTACACTTTCTTCTCAAGTGCACATGGAACATTCTCCAGGATAGATCACATCTTGGTTAACAAATCAAGCCTTGGTAAATTTAAGAAAACTGAAATCAAATCAAACATCTTTTCTGACCACAATACTATGAGATTAGAAATCAATTACAGGGAAAAAAACGTAAAAAACACAAACACATGGAGGCTAAACAATACGTTACTAAATAACCAAGAGATCACTGAAGAAATCAAAGAGGAAATCAAAAAATACCTAGAGACAAATGACAACAAAAACACAACAATCCAAAACCTATGGGATGCAGCAAAAGCAGCTCTAAGAGGGAAGTTTATAGCTATACAAGCCTACCTCAAGAAACAAGAAAAATCTCAAATAAACAATCTAACCTTACACCTAAAGGAACTAGAGAAAGAAGAACAAACAAAACCCAAAGTTAGCAGAAGGAAAGAAATCATAAAGATCAGAGCAGAAATAAATGAAATAGAAACAAAGAAAAAAATAGCAAAGATCAATAAAACTAAAAGCTGGTTCTTTGAGAAGATAAACAAAATTGATAAACCATTAGCCAACTTATCAAGAAAAAGAGGGAGAGGATTCAAATCAATAAAATTAGAAATGAAAAAGAAGTTACAACAGACAAGGCAAAAATACAAAGCATCGTAAGAGACTACTACAAGCAACTCTATGCCAATAAAATGGACAACCTGGAAGAAAGGGACAAATTCTTAGAAAAGCACAACCTTCCAAGACTGAACCAGGAAGAAATAGAAAATATGAACAGACCAATCACAAGTAATGAAATTCTAACTGTGATTAAAAATCTTCCAACAAACAAAAGTCCAGGACCAGATGGCTTCACAGGCGAATTCTATCAAACATTTAGAGAAGAGCTAACACCCATCCTTCTCAAACTCTTCCAAAAAATTGCAGAGGAAGGAACACTCCCAAACTCATTCTATGAGGCCACCAACACCCTGACACCAAAACCAGACAAAAATACTACAAAAAAAGAAAATTACAGACCAGTATCACTGATGAATATACATGCAAAAATCCTCAACAAAATACTAGCAAAAAATCCAACAACATATTAAAAGGATCATACACCATGATCAAGTGGGATTTATCCCAGGGATGCAAGGATTCGTCAATATGTGCAAAGCAATCAATGAGATACACCGTATTAACAAATTGAAGAATAAAAACCATATGATCATCTCAACAGATGCAGAAAAAGCTTCTGACAAAATTCAACACCCACTTATGATAAAAAAACTCTCTAGAAAGTAGGCACAGAGGGAACCTACCTCAACATAATAAAGGCCTTATATGACAAACCCACAGCAAACGTCATTCTCAATGGTGAAAATCTGAAAGCATTTCATCTAAGATCAGGAACAAGACAAGGATGTCCACTCTCGCCAGTATTATTCAACATAGTTTTGGAAGTCCTAGCCACGGCAATTAGAGAAGAAAAAGAAATAAAAGGAATACAAATTGGAAAAGAAGAAGTAAATCTGTCACCGTTTGCAAATGACATGATACTATACATAAAGAATCCTAAAGATGCCACCAGAAAACCACTAGAGCTAATCAATGAATTTGGTAAAGTTGCAGGATACAAAATTAATGCACAGAAATCTCTTGCATTCTTATACATTAATGATGAAAAGTCTGAAAGAGAAATTAAGGAAACACTCCCATTTACCACTGCAACAAAAAGAATAAAATACCTAGGAATAAACCTACCTAGGGAGACAAAAGAACTGTATGCAGAAAACTATAAGACACTGTTGAAAGAAATTAAAGAAGATACCAACAGATGGAGAGATATACCATGTTCTTGGATTGGAAGAATCAATATTGTGAAAATGACTATACTACCCAAAGCAATCTACAGATTCAACACAATCCCTATCAAATTACCAATGGCATTTTTTACAGAGCTAGAACAAAAAGTCTTAAAATTTGTATGGAGACACAAAAGACCCCGAAGAGCCAAAGCAGTCTTGAGGGAAAAAAACAGAGCTGAGGAATCAGACTCCCTGACTTCAGACTATACTACAAAGCTACAGTAATGAAGACAATATGGTACTGGCACAAAAACAGAAATGTAGATCAATGGAACAGGATAGAAAGCCCAGAGATAAACCCACACACCTATGGTCAACTAATCTATGACAAAGGAGGCAATGATATACAATGGAGAAAAGACAGTCTCTTCAATAAGTGGTGCTGGGAAAACTGGACAGCTACATGTAAAAGAATGAAATTAGAACACTCCCTAACACCATACATAAAAATAAACTCAAAATGGATTCAAGACCTAAATGTAAGACCGGATACTATAAAACTCTTAGAGGAAAACATAGGAAGAACACTCTTTGACATAAATCACAGGAAGATCTTTTTGATCCACTTCCTAGAGTAATGGAAATAAAAACAAAAATAAACAAATGGGACCTAATGAAACTTAAAAGCTTTTGCAAAGCAAAGGAAACTACAGCAAGACGAAAAGACAACCCTCAGAATGGGAAAAAAAATTTGCAAATGAATCAACGGACAAAGGATTAATCTCCAAAATATATAAACAGCTCATGCAGCTCAATATTAAAAAAACAAACAACCCAATCCAGAAATGGGCAGAAGACCTAAATAGACATTTCTCCAAAGAGGACATACAGATGGCCAAGAAGCACATGAAAAGCTGCTCAATATCACTACTTATTAGAGAAATGCAAATCAAAACTACAATGAGGTATCACGTCATACCAGTTAGAATCAGCATCATCAGAAAATCTACAAACAACAAATGCTGGAGAGGGTGTGGAGAAAAGGGAACCCTCTGGCACTGCTGGTGGGAATGTAAATTGATGCAGCCACTATGGAGAACAGTATGTAGGTTCCTTGAAAGACTAAAAATAGAATTACCATATGACCCAGCAATCCCACTACTGGGCATATACCCAGAGAAAACCATAATTCAAAAAGACATATGCACCCCAATGTTCAGTGCAGTACTATTTACAATAGCCAAGCCATGGAAGCAACCTAAATGCCCATCAACAGATGAATGGATAAAGAAGAAGTGGTACATATACACAATGGAATATTACTCAGCCATGAAAAGGAACGAACTTGGGTCATCTGTAGAAACGTGGATGGACCTAGAGACTGTCATACAGAGTGAAGTAAGTCAGAAAGAGAGAAACAAATATCATATATTAACACATATATGTGAAACCTAGAAAAATGGTACAGATGAACCGGTTTGCAGGGCAGAAATTGAGACACAGATGTAGAGAACAAACATATGGACACCAAGGGGGGAAAGCGGTGGGGGGTGGGGATGGGATGAATTGGGAGATTGGGATTGACATGTATACACTGATGTTTATAAAATGAATGACTAATAAGAACCTGCTGTATAAAAAATAAATAAAATTCAAAACAAAAATAAAATAAAAGCATTACTTTTTTTCTAGCAGTTAAATTATGAATGGATCACCTATCTGTTGAAGGCCTGGTTTAGGCTTTGTTTGGGCCATCTATACAGGTTTTCGGGGGGTTGGGTTTTTTTTTAAATAAATTTATTTATTTAATTTATTTATATTTGGCTTCATTGGGTTTTGCTGTGAGCGGGTTTTCTCTAGTTGCAGTGAGCGGGAGCTACTCTTCGTTGTGGTACACAGGTTTCTCGTTGTGGTGCATGGGCTTCTCATTGCGGTGGCTTCTCTTGTTGTGAAGCACAGGCTTTAGGTGCGCGGGCTTCAGTAGTTGTGGCATGCGGGCTCTAGAGCACAGGCTCAGTAGTTGTGGCGCACAGGCTTAGCTGCTCCGCAGCATGTTGGATCTTTCCGGACCAGGGCTCGAACCCATGCCCCCTGCATTGGCAGGCGGATTCCCAACCACTGCATCACCAGGGAAGCCTATCTATAAAGGTTTTGCCATTAATCTTAAGGTGAGTTTCTTAATCCTCGGATGTGGCCTTTACTCCTAAGGCTTAGCCCTTCCATGCATTCAATGGACAGCCTGACGTATTTACCAAGCCCATCTAACTTAGCAGGACATGAACTCCAAATTCCTGTTCCCCTGGCAGTGGGCATCTGCAGAAGCCTCTGGTCAACTTTTTCAGCCTTTCAGATGATGTTTTTCTTTGGGGTGTCTTACAAGTCTCATCATGCATGTACAGTTCCATACCTGCCAATAATCTGAGGGGAGTTTTCATGTACAATAGACTTCGGGTTCCCCATCCTATGACTCTCTTTTATACTACTTCTCTTTTCAATATCCAGCTGCTCCGCATTCCCAGACTCCACCTTTGACTTCTCAGCCCCATAAGACAGCCACCTCCAGCCTGAGTTCTGTCCCCCAGGGGCTCCACAGACTGGGGAATACTCTCAGGACAAAAGCCAGATAAATGTGGCTCTCACTGCAGTGTGGTTTTCTTTCAAGGGACATATCTCTCCACTGTCTCCCATCTCTGGGTCACTCACCAGTGCCTCCAAAGAGTAAATTAAAAAAAAAAAAAAAAACAGGGCTTCCCTGGTGGCGCAGTGGTTGAGAGTCCGCCTGCCGATGCAGGCGACACAGGTTCGTGCCCCGGTCTGGGAAGATTCCCACATGCCGCGGAGCGGCTGGGCCCGTGAGCCATGCGTGGCCGTTGAGCTTGCGCGTCCGGAGCCTGTGTTCCACAACGGGAGAGGCCACGGCAGTGAGAGGCCCGCGTACCACAAAAAAAACAAAAAACCAGACTTTAAAATTTAGATCAGTTTTAGGTTAACAACAAAATGGAGCAGAAAGTACAGAATGTTCCCATATCCTTCCTACCCTCACCACTCACACAGCCTCTCTCACTATCAACATCCTGCACCAGAGTGGTACAATTACTACAACTGATGACTCTACGTTGACACATTGTTATCACCATAGTTTACATTAGCAGTTCACTCTTGGTGTTGAATAGTCTATGGGTTTTAACAAATATACAGTGACATGTATCCACCACCATAGTATCATACAGAGTAGTTTCACGGCCCTAGAATTCTTCTGTGCTCCGCCTATTCATTCCCCTTCCCCTCCAGCTCCTAGCAACCAATGATCTTTTTACTGTCTTCATAGTTTTGCCTTTTCCAGAATGTCATATGGTTGCACTCCTATAGTATGCAGCCTTTGCTGATTAGTTTCTTTCACTTAGTAATACACATTTAAATTTCCTCCACGTCTTTTCGTGGCTTGATAGCTCACTTATTTTTAGTGCTGGGTAATATTCCATTGTCTGGATGTACCACATTTTATTCATCCATTCACCTACTGTAGGACATCCTGGTTGCTTCCAAGTTTTGGAATTATGAATCAAGCTTCTATAAACATGTGTGTGCATGTTTTTGTGTGGATATAAGCTGTCAACTAGCTTGGGTAAATACCAGAGTGTGATTGCTGGATCGTATGGTAAGAGTATGTTTAATTTTGTAAGAAAGCTGCCAAACTGTTTTCTAAGGTGTCTGTACCATTTTTCATTCCCACCAGCAATGTATGAGAGTTCCTGTTGTTCTACATCCTCACCAGCATTTGTTGTCAGTGTTTTGGATTTTAGCCATTCTAACAGGTGTGTAGAAGTAGCTCATTGTTGCTTTATTGTGCAATTCCCTTATAACATATAATGTGGAACATCTTTTCATATGTTTATTTCACATCTGTATATCTTGCTTGGTGAAGTTTCTGTTCAGGTCTTTTGCTCATTTTTTAATTAGGTTGTTCATTTCCTTATTGCTAAGTTTTAAGTGTTCTTTGTGTATCTTGCACAACGGTGCTTTATCAAGTATTTCTTCTGCAAATATTTTCTCCCAGTCTGTACCTTGTCTTCTCATTTTCCTGACAGTGTCTTTTGAGAGCAGGAGTTTCTAATTTTAATGAAGTTCAGTACATCAATTATTTTTTCATGAGTTGTGCCTTGGTGTTATAATTTAAAAATTGCAATACCCAAAATCATCTAGAATTCTCCTATGTTATCTTCCAGCAGTTTATTAGTTTTGCATTTTACATTTAGATTGATGGTCCTTTTCAAGTTAGTTTTTGTGAAGGTTGTAAAGTCTGTCTAGATTCATTTTTTTTTGCATGTGGATGTCCAATTT
The DNA here is from genome assembly GCF_025265405.1 of Mesoplodon densirostris. Lineage (NCBI taxonomy): Eukaryota > Metazoa > Chordata > Mammalia > Artiodactyla > Ziphiidae > Mesoplodon > Mesoplodon densirostris. Next base: position 29,513,240 of record NC_082674.1, read on the forward strand.
TTCTAGCACCGTTTGTTGAAAAGCCTATTTTTCTCCACTGTATTTCCTTTGCTCCTTTGTCAAAGATCAGTTGACTGTCTTTATGTGGGTCTGATTATGGTTTCTCTATTCTATTCCATTCATATATTTGTCTATTATTTTGCCAATACCACACTGTCTTTTTTTTAAACTTTTTATTTTATATTGGAGTATAGCCAATTAACAATGTTGTGGTAGTTTCAGGCACACAGCAAAGTGACTCAGCCATACATATACACGTATCCGTTCTCCCCCAGACTCCCCTCCCATCCAGGCTGCCACTTTACATTGAGCAGAGTTCCTTGTGCTATACAGTAGGTCCTTGTTGGTTACCTTTTTAAAATATAGTAATAGATACCACACTGCCTTGATTACTGTAGCTTAATAATCTTGAAGTCAGGTAGTGTCAGTCCTCTGACCTTGTTCTTCTCCTTCCATACTGTGTGGGCTATTCTGGATCTTTTGCCTCCCCAGATAAACTTTAGTATCAGTTTGTTAACATCTACAAAATAATTTGCTGGGATTTTGACTGGGACAGAGTAATTTTTGAGAGTTTATCATTGTAATCAGTAGGAATGCTAGTCCAAAACAAGTATCAAAGTCTTGCCCAGCACTGACTGATTTTGCTAGAAAAGTCTAAGTGTCCAGACCCTGTTTTCAGTATTCTTAAAATCCAGTTGGAAAGAAATGGTTAACACAGGAAACAACTAGAGAACAAAAAGGGCAATGTATGACTTAATATTACTGGGGTAATAAAACCAGTCAATGCATTAGGAGTTCAGAGAAGAAAAGGATTCAATCAAATATATTTTCATATATGAACATCCAGGTTCTGTGCATCACCCAAACTTTCCTTGAAAATTCTGTTTGGCATAGCGTATGTGCAAGGTCACGTTTTTGAGTGTGACTGCTATTTCTCAGGTACCAGAGGTCTAGGATGCTGAGATGGCCTAATGGTACCTTGTCAGGCAATAAGGATCTTGATAATGTATATGAAGGCTTGTCCTTGGCCAGGACACTGGAAACAAAGTTCTTAATAGAAATTCATTATTCTTCTTTCTGCTTATGAGCATTCAGCTTCCACAGATCCATCCTGGATTGCCCTGGGGAGTGAGGCTGACAGATATCCGTAGTGCTTTACTAATCAGAATTTGAATTCTAGGAGTCCAACTAGCTAATTCAAGTAATATTCTAACAAGAGAAGGAGAAAGGCGGAGAGGGAAAGAGAAAACATATTTGGGTAGCTTAGCCATCTTGACTTTCACTAACCTTTGATGTTTGAGAACATGGCTTCACTTAGATCTCTTATGTGCTGCAGCACATAAAGGCTATGATCTGCCTTCGAACATTACATACCTTGTGAACCTGTCTGCCAAATCAATTAACTTTTACAATTCCATCTCCAATTGAGAATTGCAAAAGGACATTCTCATACTGTTGCTATGAATTAAAGAGAGCGAGAACTCAAAACTGAAATCTTTTTAAAATCCTCAAAACCATCAAACACAAACCATGGGGTAAACTGCAATAATCAGAACAACACATAGACTGCTGATCAATTCAGTGAGAGCCAACCACGCACTTCCTAAAAAGAAGGAATTCTATTTGGCTTCTTGGATTCAGTGTGTGGCAAGAGAGCCCTTTGACACCTCCAAGTATTGATCATGACTTCAGTTACTACAAGAATTTTACAATCAAAATTCATTGCGTACAGGTGAAAGGCACTTTGCACAATGAAATTCAAAAGCAGATTCTTTCTACAAACCAGCTATTTACTGAGATCCTTGAGCTACTGGGGTAAGAATGAAACAGAGTGGTCAGCAATTGCCTAGTGAATTTTTGATAAATAAATTAAGCTATTCTCAGGAAATAAAATTTCTATTCTTTTTAATAGCATCTTTGCTTCTTTTTTTCCTAGAATAGTCTGATATTTAGTAACCCTGTTATTACCCATGTGCTCAGACAAAAATATTCACATTGTTTATGAGTTTATAAGCTACTAATAGGAATATTTTAAATATTATGCTTCTTTCTATCTCCAAGCATTTATTTATTTAACAAACATTTATCAATTTCTGCCTGTCTTCCAGGCTCTGTACCAGGCCCTGAGGATAGAGTGGGAAGCAAAACTTAGCTCCTGGATTTAAGTTCACAGATATTCACAAATAATTATAGCAAGTGATACTTACCCTAACAGAGTTGCCTTCAAGGTCCTATGGAAACTTAAGGAGGAGATGACATATAAATAGAGAAGGATGAGCAGGCATGTGCTTGGCAGAGTCTACAAGGAAGGACATTCCTGGCAGAGAAGCTGTACCTGCAAAGACAGGAAGGGGTCACTCCACACAGAACAAACAGAGTAGGTGGTCTCCTCTGGCTGTGCCTACGGTACAGAAGGAGAGGGCTGGGAAAGAAGCTGGGTAGTCAGTGGAAGCACCCTAGAACTGGTACACCATGCTCGGGAGTTTAGACCTCCTCCTGCAAGGAGCGGGGAGCCACTGAAAGAAGTTAAGCAGGACATAATCAGATTTGTGCTTACATATTCCTCTGGAAACATCATAGAGAATGGACTGGAGGGGATAAGACTGGAAGCATAGGAACAAGTTAGGAATTTATACAATTGTCCATTCAAGAAAGGATGAGCACAATGTAATATTATTTAGCCATTGAAAAGAATTAAAGTACTGTACATGCTACAACAGGGATGAACCTCAAAACACTATGCTAAGTGACAGGAGCCAATCACAAAAGGCCACATGTTGTATAATTCCATTCATATGAAGTATCCAGAATTGGCAAAACTATAGAGATATAACGTAGCTTCGTGGTTGCCAAAGGCTAGGAGGAGGAGGGACTGGGAGAATGGTTAAGGGGTACTCTTTGTGGGGTGATGAAAATGTTCTAGAATTGATTGTGGTCATAGATGCACAACTCTGTGACTATACTAAAAGCCACTAAATCGTACACTTTAAAAGGGTGTGTTTTATGATATGTGAATTACATCTCAATAAACATTTTTTCTAGAAAAACAATGAAGTGGGAATGAGAGTAGTGACAATTCTCTGATTCTTACTGGCTGAGCTGGGTGGATAGGGCCACCACAAATAAGGACAGGGAATTCAGAGGATGACAAGCTCCTCTGTGGACATTTTGGTTTGTAATGCCTGTGAAGTGTCAAGATGGTAATGAATAATGGCCAGGGGAACTTATAAGAGTCCAGGTGGAAAGATTTGAAATATTCAGCACATACTTTGTACTAGTGTCTACGGAGGGCACGTGGGGTGAAAAGAGGCCAGGGCTAGACCACTAAGGAATGTTATGTTTGAGGAACAAACAGAAGACGTGCTTTCAAAGGAGAGTGAGAAGAAGCTACCAGAGTGCAAAGAGGTAAATAAATAGCCTAACACCTGCTGAGCCCAGTCATGTCACTAACTCAGTATTTCAAAATACTTGGGAGCATCTCCAAACATGATTTTATTTAATCAGGGAATCTGGTGGTCAACTGCACCCATTCTGGAATCTGTAAGACTGCCACTGCCCTGTGACTCAGCCCACTAGCTGTGCACCGACCACCGGCTTCTGCACTGTCTTGAAACCTAGCCTACCTGCCTTTGCTCACTTGTCGCAGGATTGGGAACATGCCGTTTTCATTTTCCCTGTTCTGCTAATGAAGTGATTATGTTCAGCTTTCATCATAATTAGCATTCATTTAGTTCAAGTGCTTTGTAATTAATCTTTCATGCTAATTAATCTTGTTATACATTAATACATCACAAAACATGCAAAAGCAAAACACTTTTCTTCCTTGCAAATTAAATTAAGCTTCTTCACAATAAAAGCAGAGTGGAAGGAAACGTAACTAGACACATCAGACCACAGAAAACCTCCATTTGCTGAAAAACTGCTCTGGTTTGCATTAAATTTTACATTCAGAAAATTGAAAAAACAAGCTCAGCCAAACCATACCTTGTCCCATTTTTCTCAGTTAGCAGGACATCTCTTCTCAACTAGCTTATGATTTAAAAAAATAAAGAGATTTTTCAAAACTCATTTGTATTCTTTATTCGAATTTTAAATGCGGAATTATCAGCAAATGCTGCCAAGGTAGGTGTTGCAGATTATGTTCTTTATTATTACCTTCCAAGCAATAAACAGGCCTTACTTCTGTAAATCCTGCTTTATGATTTTATACAATCTCTTTCACGTATTTTTTCTGTTTTGATCCTCACAGCAACCTGGGGTGGAGACAGCACGGTCAGAAGAGAGGCTGTTTGGGTTTAAACTCTGATTCTGTTTCCCTAGCTATGTGGCCCTAGACATGTCACTCTCTGTCTTGTTTTCTCATTTCTAAAATGATTGCTACTCATTGGGGTTGCTTGAAGATTAAATGAATTCATATATGCAAAATGCTTAGAACTGTGCCTGGTATAGAGTAAATGCTCAATAAATATTACCACTGACATTTGAACAACGTGGGGAAGGGGGATGGGTTAGGGACAATGACTACCCTCCCACCCCTGTAGTCAAAAATCCTCAAATAACTTTTGACTTCAAAAAACTCTTAACTGCTAATAGTCTTTTGCTGACCAGAAGCCTTCTAAAAACATAAAACAGTCGATTAAACATATTTTGTATGTTATATGTATATCTACATATATTTTATGCATTCATGACATACCTTTTTCTTAGTTTTTTGATATTTCTAAGCTATAAGGTTCGTCTGCAAGTTTTTTCAAATTGCCACAAATCCCAAAAAAGTTTTTTCTATATATTTATTGAAAAAAATCCGCATATGTGTGGACTCACGCAATTCACACCTGTGTTGTTCAAGAGTCTGCTGTATTAATATTGTAGTCACCATTCTTATCAATGTTTCCTGAGACCAGAGGCATAAAAAGATAAAGCTATTCAAATAACACATAGCAGGACTCCTGTCCCTACCTATCAGGATTTCAGATGCTTTTCCCTCGGCCACTGGGCCAGTAACAACTGGGCTTTGGGGCACAACACAGTACCTTAGTGAATACCCCCAGAGGACTCTGGGTGGTGCTGAACCAAGGGGGCCTCCAGGATCAGAGTGCTGGAAAAGCCCTAACCGCAAGCCTACTCTGTGAGAGCCAGGCTCTTGGCTGGCTAACCTCCAGCTCAGGGATGCAGCATAAACCTTGCTAATTATTTGTCCATCCAGATGAGAGTCACCTAACACACATTTCCAAATGGTAATCTGCCATCTTTTTCTACATTAAGACCCAAACATTATGACAAGCATGTTGGTCTGTGTGACCAGGGTTTGTGCAGGCATTCTTGGTGTCCCTTCCATAAGGGACCCAGGCCCTTTGTCTGTATCTCTTAAATGGCACTCTGAGCCCTTCCTTTATGCATGTGGCAGGAATCTGGTTTATCCCCAGGTGCATCACCTTGCCTTGCTCCCCATCAAGGCCTGGCTTCCATTTGCTTCCATTCATATGGATTTAGGAGCCAGCACAGTAGGATGCCATAGGAAAGCTCTAAAATCTATTCTGCACTTCTCCACAGCAGTTATAAATATTAAGAAAAGGATCTGATTCCTGAATCCTCTGATCTTAACCAGAACAAGCCATCTGATAATTATCATTAATAATAACAATTTGTATAGCAATTTGCCGATGACAGGGTTTGTTATTTTTTTAATCAACTTTACCTCATTTGATACTCAAAATGGTCAGGGAAATTATATTCCTCATTTTACAAATAAAGGATCTGAATGTTCAAGTGCCTAGTTTGAGGCTAAAGAGCCAAAAGACATGAATAAGGTTTCCTGATACAAATCTGATGTTATTTCTACAAAAACTTGTTACCTCTTTCTAAGTATGAAAGATATTCTGGGTATGAATTTTCCATTTGTTATGTCATGTTTTTTCCTTTTAAAGGTTTATTTTTTAAAATCAAATAATTTCAGATTTACAAAAATGCTGTAAAAATAGTACAATGAATTATGCATACAGTCAGTCTTCTCTATCCACGGGTTCCGCATCCACAGATTCAACCAACTGCAGATGGAAAATATTTGGGGAAAAAATCGCAGAAAGTTCCAAAAAGTAAAACTTGAAATTGCTGAGCACCAGCAACTATTTACATATTAGGTATTAAAAGTAATCTAGAGATGCTTTAGTATACAGAGGATGTGCATAGGTTATACGCAAATACTACACCATTGTATATAAGGGACTTGAGCATTCACAGATTTGGGCATCTGCAGGGATTCCTAGAATCAATCCCCCATGGATACGGAGGGATGACAGTACTCTTCAGCCAGCTTCCCCAAATACTAACATTTCACATAACTACAATACAATCATCAAAATCAGAAAATTAGCACTGATACAACAGCATTATCTAATATTTAGACTTCATTTAAATTTCACCAATTTTCCCATTAACATATCTGATCTAAGATCAAATCTAAAATCACATGTTGCATCAACTGTTGTATCTCCTTAGTCTTCTTTAATCAATAACAGTTCTTCAGTCTTTGTCTTTGATGACCTTGGCACTTTGGAAAAGTACGGGGTGGGCCAAAAAGTGCCTTCAGTTTTTAAGTAAAAATAAAAGACACATTTTTCATTTTCATCAAGAACTTTATTGAACAATGTATTCACCGTTTTGTTCCACTACCTTCTGCCATTTTTCAGGCAACTTCGTAATTCCATCTTCCCAAAGCTTTTAATCTTTTTGAGCAAAGAACTGTTCCAGGTGCCTTTTACAGTCTTCCAGGGAATTGAAATTTTTTCCATTAAGAGAATTTTGTAAAGACCGAAATAAATGGAAATCCGAAGGTGCAATGAATATAGCGGATGAATCAGAACTTCCAAGCCAAGCTGTTACAGTTTTGGCCTGGTCATCAAAGAAACATGTGGTCTTGCGTTATCCTGATGGAATATTATGTGTTTTCTGTTGACTAATTCTGGATGCTTTTCGTCAAGTGCCGCTTTCAGTTGGTCTAGTTGGGAGCAGTACTTGTTGGAATTAATAGCTTGGTTTTCCAGAGGAGCTCATGATAGAAGACTCCCTTCCAATCCCACCATATACACATCACCTTCTTTGGATGAAGACCAGCCTTTGGCGTGGTTGGTGGTGGTTCACTTTGCTTGCCCCACGATCTCTTCCATTCCACAGTGTTGTACAGTATCCTCTTTTCATCGCCGTCACAATTTGTTTTAAAAATGGAATGTTTTCATTACATTCTTCAGTAGAGAATCATGTGCAGAAATATGGTCAAGAAGTTTTTTTTATTTAACTTATGTGGAACCCAAACACAAAGTGATTCATATAACCAAGCTGGTGCAAATGATTTGCATGGCTTGATGTGGATATTTTGAGTATGTTGGCTATGTCCCACATGGTATAACATTGATTGTTCTCAATTATTGTTTTGATTTGATCGCTATCAACTTCAACTGGTCTACTCAACCGTGGATTATCATCTAGTGGAAAATCTCCAGCACGAAACTTCACAAACCACTTTTGACACGTTCGATCAGTCACAGCACCTTCTCCATACACTGCACAAATCTTTTTATGCATTTCAGTTGCATTTTTACCTTTCTTGAAATAATAAAGCATAATATGCTGAACATGTTTTTTTCTTACATCTTCAATATTAAAATGGCTACACAAAAATTCACCAATTTTGATGAGTCTTGTTTTAAATGTACACTGATATGACAGCTGTCACATAACAGTCTAACAAAACTGTTTTGAATGAAGTTAAAGACAACTAAGTGCTACTAGAGCCATCTTACAGAAAAAAACCAAACGAACCTTTGGCCAACCCAACACTAGGCAATTCATTTGCAGACTGTTCCTCTATTTGGGTTTGTGTGATGAGTCCTCATAATTAAAGTCAGCTATGCATTTTTGGAAAGAATGCCACAGAAGTGATGTTGTGTTCTTCCCAGTACATCATATTAGGAGGCACAAGATGTCAATTAGTCTAATTACTGATAATGTAAACTGTGATCAAAAGGTTAAGTGGTATCTTCCAGGTTTCTCCACTGTAAAGATATTTCCCCCTATTTAATTAATAAATATCTTCCAGGGAGATACTTTGAGACTACATAAGTATTCTGTTTCTCATCTTCTTTTCACCCACTACTTATCTGCTGAACAGTAATTTTCTATTTCCATCATTCTTTCTTCATTCATTAGTTGGAATTCTTTTCTAAAGAAAAACGGTTCCTCTCCCCTATTTATTTATTGATGTACAAACCCAAATATGATTCCTTTATTATACGTGTTTTAATTTATTAATATCATTACTTGATTTGTTGTTCAAATTGCCCAGATTTGGCCATTGAGAGCTTCTTCAAGTTGGCTCCTGTATTCTTTTGACATGTTACCATCGTTTTTCTCACTAGCTCCAAAATGGGCCAGGTAAATCTTGTATTTTCCCATCCCCAGCCCTAAAATCAGGTGTTTTCTGAGTGTGTCTGCTTTTGTTTATTGAAGAATGATATTTAGAAACAAAGCTTTTGTTCTGTATGTGCTCATTTGTCATGGGGCTTCATTGCCTCTAGGCATTCTCAGCAAGCAAAGCTAAGACACACACACACACACACACACCCCTATATAAATTTCTATGTTGGTAAATAGAGATAGTGTTACTCTTTATTTACTAATTCTTTTACTTTTAATAGATTTCTCTTGTTGAATTGCATTGGCTAACATCTCTAGTACAATACTGAATAGTAGTAGAGATAGTAGGTATCCTTGCTGAGTTTCTGATCTTAGTGGAAATGCCTCGAGTTTCCCCTTTAAGTAAGATGATGGATTTTAGGACTAAGGTATATATATCATGTTAAAGTATCTGTCAGTTCTTATTTTCTTGAACAATTTTATCCGCAAGAGGAAATCCGAATCCAGGCAGAAGGTATATGAAGAAAGACACAATGGCAAACATGGACACTGATAAAATATGCCAGTGTATTAACTATAAAAATCTTCACACCTCTCTTCATCCACCCTTGCCATAGCCTTTCTATTATCAGAGTCTCATTCCCTGCTCCTGGACTTTGGGGTTAGTCACTGTTTTGGCCAATGAAATGGCTAAAAAGAAATGACAGTGTACCAGTTCTAAGACTAAATCTTAACAGCCCTCACATATTTTCTATTGCCCACTTATGACTTTGCCATTGCCATGAGAAGAAGCTCTTCCCCTGTACAGCTGTTGCCCTGCAGCATGGGCATCCAAATAAATACATATAGAACAGAGGTTCCCTAGCCAAACACAGACCTATAATGAGAAGCAGATCTGTACAGCACAGCACAACACAGCTTAGATCAGCAGAGCCCCAGCTGACAAGTGTTCAGTGAACCAATCCTTTATTTTAGATTCCATTTGCTTACTTGGCATAAAAGGGAGAAATAACGCCTATAATCTCTTGCCAACCATTTTGAGCCCTTGTTTTGAATAAGGTACTTTTGTATTTTGCTAATCTGCCAGACCAGCAGCCTTTTTTAATGCTAGGATCTATGTTATAGCCTCCAGTTCCCAATACTATTCTTTAGGTCTTTGAATCTCTTTTATGCTATTGCAATCACAGTGATTTATCTGCATTTATTTTTTGTCAGTTTGGCCTAGAATATTGTGGGTGTTGTCCAATATTTGATACAGTGGTTCCAGCTCATTTCTTTCAGCGAGGCATTTGGGAGTAGTAATCTTCCTAACATCGTTTTTTCAAAATAGCCTGAGGAAGAATATGAATTCTATTGGTCCACTATCTCCTGTGCACCATTAAGTTTACCTTTTGAATCATAATCAATAACTCCTATCTAATCTCTAATCAATTTTCCCTCTGATTTATTCTTAAGAACTCTTCTTTCTAGTTTTGGAGGCTTTTACATTCTTTGGCAAAATCTCTTTTGACTTCCTATAGTCTACCATTTGTAGGTTATTCATGCTCCCAGTTTGGCTCCTTCAGTTTTTTGAAAAACATGTTTCCCTTGTAATAACCTCTTTGCTTTTGGCAGATAGGGATAACATAAACTTAACAAGAGTTAATTATGTTAGCAAATTTTCCATTCACACCGACACTATGCAAAACATGTGTACTAAGCAGTGATATTCAACGGTGTCCAGGAAACTGAAATAACATCTGGTTGCAATAAGCTTCTACCAAAGTGCAGGGAGATAAAGTCCCCAAACTGCTGTAAAGGAGTTCAAGGCAAATCATATTTCTATGAAAAATTGATGTAGCATCAAACATGATATAGCCTTAGACATTTCAGTGAGCTTGTGTTATGAAAAGTGTAACTCTTGTGTTTTATACCTGCATGCAGTAAAAGTATCAGAAGTGTCTGAAAAGGCTATCTCATTACTTAGACTCTTAAATTACCACCCTGCATTTTTAAAAGTCACATAAAATAATGGATTTGTGATATGAAGAATGCATTGATATCTCTGAGTTTTATCTCTGGAGTGAAAAAAAAATGAGGCAGTATTTTAAAGAGTCACCAAGTTCAGTGTTTATGACAATAATAAAAACTTTCAATAGAGAATGTTCTAAAAGGAATTTGAGTTTTTATACTGGATACAGTACAAGACTGAGACACTAAGTTTATGTAGTGACAAATAGTCATTTAGGAAAGAACTGATGCTTTCAAGCAACCATAGGTGATTTACAAGCAAACAGAATCTCAAGTAGTAATGCAGGAAAAACTGAACACCACAATTTTTGTTCTCAACTGGAAATAATCTAGAGGTTCAGTTAATGCCAAGCAGCAAGCTCAAGGACACTTACCAGGAAGCTGTGATCTTCTTTTAGTTAAAGAATCTCAAAGATTTCACTGAAGCTACCAACTTGACTATTTTGTAAGTATTGTTTTGCTGCCAGGCTTGGGAGTGGAGTGTTGAGTCAGTTCTCAGCATCATCATCACTGGTCCACACAAGGCTCCAGGACTTTTGCTTTTATGTTTTTTATTCCATTTTATCCCAATTCTCCACTCCCATTCCCTTTCCCCACAGGCAAGCATTCTAATGTATTTGTAATCATTCATTTAGTTAATACTTATTGTATGTATGCCTATTATGTGTCAGTTCAAAGGGATAGGAATACATCAGTGACCAAACCAGAATTAAAAAAAAAAAAAAATTAACTGCCTTCTGGGAACCTACCTTCCAGTGAGGGATGCACAATGAAAAATTATTAAAGGATAAAAAATACTATGGGGAAAGTAAAACAAAGAAGAGGAAGTAGAAATGCTGGGAGGTAGGGCTATTTTAAACAGGTTGGCCAAGCAAAGCCTTACTCAGGAGGTGACATTTGAATAAAGGTGTGAAGAAGGTGAGCATGTGAGCCATGCAGATATGCAAGAGAAGCCCTTGGGAACAGCCAGTACAAGTCTCTGGTGACTATATATTCACTTCTATATATACTCACATGCTCTTGCAAAATGTATATTGTTGTTTTAGGTGTATATACGTTAATTTTCATAATTCCATTTGTAATAGTCTGGGTTCTCCAGAGAAATAGAACCAATAGGAGGTATACACAGAGAGAGAAATAAAGATATAGATATAGATATGTAGATATAGATATAGATATAAGAGATTGGCTAAGGTGATTTTTGAAGGCTGAGAAGTCCAAAGTCCGCAGTCAGCAAACTCAAGACCCTGGAGAGCTGATGATATAGATCAGTCCAAGTCCAAGTCCAAAGGTAGGAGAAGACCAATGCCCCAACTTGAAGACAGAGGCTGAGAGAAAGAATTCTTTCTTACTCAGCCTTTTGTCCTATTCAGACCTTCAATGAATTGAATGAGGCCCACCCACATTGGGATGGCACTCTACTTTACTCAGTCTTCTGATTCAAATGCTAATCTCATCCAGAAGCACCCTCACAGACACACCCAGAAACAATGTTTAACCTAATATCTGGGCACCCAGTCAAGTTGACACATAAAATTAACCATCCCAGTATTGTATTGGTTTTCTCATCCTGTTTCTTACTTTTACTCAGAATAACGTTTTTAAGGTCAATAGTTGTGGTAGGCAGAATGCTAAGATGGCCCCCACGATCTTTGCCCGTGGTACATGATGATATTATGTTACATGGCAAAGCAATATTGTGGATATAATTATAGTTACTAATCAGTTGACATTAAGTTAAGAAGATTATCCCAGTGAGCCTAACCTAATCACACGAGCCCTTTAAAAGCAGCTGTCTCTGGCTTCTTGCAAAAGAGGAAGTCAGAGAAAACCCAAGCATGAAAACGATTCAACACACCATGACTGGTTTAAGGATGAAAGCAGCCATGTGATGAGGAGTGGGGTGACCTCTAGGGGTTAAGAGCAGTCCCTGACTGACAGCCAGCAAGAAAACAGCAACCTCAGTCCTACAACTGCAAGAAACTGAGTTCTGCCAACAACCTGATTTGGTGGATTCTCTCCCAGAGCTTCTAGATAAGAACCCAGTCCCACTGACACTTTGATTTCAGCCTTGTGAGACCCTGAGCAGAGAACTCAGTCACACCATGCCTGAATTTCTAACCTACAGAACTACAAGATAATAAATGGGTGCTGTTTTAAGAAACTAAATTTGTGGTAATTTATTTCACAGCAATAGAAAATGAATACAGTAGTGTTGCTGTACATTTTATTTATTTAAAAAACACATGCAGTAGTGTTTTTTGCTTCACATGAGGCAAGATTCCAAGAACTTTACAAGTATTAATTCCTTTAATTGTCATAACTGAGAGATACCAGTTTTATTATTTTTTCCCATTTTACAGAAGAAGAAACAGAGAAGTTAGGTTACTTGCCAAATGGCAGGTGCCAAAACCAACAGTCAAACCTAGGTGATCTGGTGTGGGATCATTGTTCAAACCCCGCTTCTGGTTCTTTGCTTCTAGCTGCTGCATAATATTGCATACTGTGCATCTCCCACACTTAACTCTTAACTTTCTAGGGATGGATTTCTCATGGTCCTGCACAAGAAGCTCACCAAAGACTATCCCACAAGGAGTTTCATAGGTCCTAGGGTACACATGTAATGTGACTAAGTACTTCTGCATGGTTCTCTAGAATAACCCCATTTGTCCACACCACCAGCAGCCCATCAGGGCCACCATATGTCTGCCATGGGCATTTTCCAGCTTTGCAATTCCATCCAATCTGATGAAAAGTGATATTTCAAATGGGTGGAAGATCTAAATAGACATTTCTCCAAAGAAGACATACAGATGGCCAAAAAGCACATGAAGAGATGCTCAACGTCACTAATTATCAGAGAAATGCAAATAAAAACTACAATGAGATATCACCTCACACCGGTCATAATGGCCATAATCAAAATATCTACAAACAATAAATGCTGGAGAGTGTGTGGAGAAAAGGGAACTCTCCTACACTGTTGCTGGAAATGTAAATTGGTACAGCCACTATAGAGAACAGTATGGAGATTCCTTAAAAAACTAAAAATAGAACTACCATATGATCCAACGATCCCACTCCTGGGCATATATCCAAAGAAAACCATAATTTGAAAAGATACATGCATCCCAATGTTCACTGCAGCACTATTTACAATAGCCAGGACATGGAAGCAACCTAAATGTCCACTGACAGAGGAATGGATAAAGAAGATGTGGTAGATATATACTGTGGAATATTACTCAGCCATAAAAATGAATGAAATAATGCCATTTGCAGCCACATGGATGGACCTAAAGATTGTCATACTGAGTGAAGGTAAGTCAGACAGAGAAAGACAAATATTATATGATATCGCTTATATATGGAACCTAAGAAGATGGTACAGGGACTTCCCTGGTGGTGCAGTGGCTAGGACTCCATGCTCCCAATGCAGGGGGCCCAGGTTCGATCCCTGGCCAGGGAACTAGATCCCATATGCATATTGCAACTAAGAGTTCGCATGCTACAACTAAGGAACCCACCTGCAGCAACTAAGACCCGGCACAACCAAGTAAATAAATAAATATTTAAAAAATAATAATAATAAAATTTTTAAATTAAAAAATGGTACAGATGAACTTATTCACAAAACAGAAATAGAGTCACAGATGTAAAAAACAAACTTATGGTCACCAGAGGGGAAAGGGAGGGGAGGGATAAATTGGGAGATTGGGATTGACATATACATACTACTAGGTACAGATAACTAATAAGGACCTACTGTATAGCACAGGGGAACTCTACTCACTACTCTATAATGGCCTATATGGGAAAAGAATCTAAGAAAGAGTGGATATATGTATATATATAACTGATTCACTTTGCTGTACATCTGAAACACACTGTAGATCAACTATACTCCAATAAAAATTATTTTTAAAATATAATTAAAAATAAATTGAAATTTTAAAAAGTGAGAACTGAATTTCAAGGAAATTAAAAGCATTTCCTGAGCTCTTAGAGATATTATAAAATTAATTAATTAAAATTATTTAATCAATGTAAAAAAGTGGTATTTCATTGCTTATTTTAAAGGAGAATTTCTCTCTCTCTCTCAATATTATTTTTTATTGTGGTAAATATGTATGACAAAAATTTTGCCATTTTAACCATTTTTCAGTTGATTAATTCATTAGCATTAATTACATCCATAGTGGTGTGCAACCATAATTATGTATTTCAAAAGCTTTTCATCGCCGCAAACATTATTGCTTTTCAATTTGCATTTAGCTTTGAGCATCTCTTCATACGCTTTCAGTACGTTTATATTTGATTCTGCCTTATTCACCATAAGAAAACAAATTAAACTAACGAAAGAAAAGAAGCTCTAAACCCTAACATAGCACATTGCCTCAGAGTCAGACAGCCTTGAATTTGAACACCAGTTCTTGCCTTTCCAGCTGGCTGACCCTGGGAAAGTCACTTAATCTCTTTGAGCCTCAGTTCTCTTATCTGTAGTATGGAAGTAATAGTACTGACCCCTCTAGGTTTTTCTAAGTATTAAATGAGTTGATATATGTAGAAGGCTTATCACCATTCCCAGCATAAGTATTTCATAAATGGCAATTACCATTATAATTAGCATTAATAGTAATATTATTAATTATGTTTGGGCTGCCATTTCATCCAAAGTTTCCCAGACTCAAAGGGTGGGACAGGCCATCCTCCATGTGGCAGTATCATCCTTACCACCAATGGACCTAGGCTCAGGATTTTGTGGAGGAAGAAACAGGATTGAGAAATTATTTAAATGCAGAACCAAGTGGAGGGAAAAAGCTTCAAACCATAATCTTAAATAAGGAGCAATCCCCAGGCTGCTATGCTAGTAAGGAAGATTTTCCTCCTCGGGCTGGGCTGTGTGAGTGCACAGTCCCCAGCAGGCAGTGGACCGACTGTGTGCTCCCTCCCACCCTGCTGAAGAGAAGAAGCTGTCATACTGATAAACATTTGAATCACAAGGAGTGCCAGATGTACTTTTTTATGGTCTGTTTTTAAGATGCTGTGATATGCTAATGTATGTTTTGGGTCTGAATCGCTTTAATTTAATTGATGACACTAATATGTAAGTAAATAAAATCCGGTAGGTTTCACTTAGTATGTAAGCTATCCATCATTTGTTTTTTTGAAACATGAGTCAGGTTTTACTTCCCACTGTCATTATCTTGTGTCCTGTTCCCAGCAGCATAGACTACAGTCATTTCATTAAACTTGCCAAAATGTAGAAAGGACCGAAGCAAATTAAACCAAAAAATAGCTTTAACATGTAGGAAAATTATTTTTACTCCAAAAATGAGAGTCCAGTAGAATCAGCTCAGTAATGTTTGCACAGTTTTCTTTCTTTATGCAGTTTAATCCAGCTGTTCGCTAACATTTGAAAAAGAAAGAGAAAATTTAATTGCCCTGCTTAAGTCAATTTTAAAGTATACTTAAAATTTTCCATTTTATCTAGGTGCTTCTCTGCTACTTCTTAGAATTTCTAATTGTAGAATTTGCTTGCTGAAAAGGTGTGCTTTGGGATAGAAAAGAATATTTAGAAATCCTTAACCGCCACCCGCCCCCAAAAAAAGTGGGCGTGGAAATTTGAAAGAGTACCGCCTAATTCAGCACTGAAACCAGTGTGAGAAGCAGTGTGTGTGTGTGTGTATGAGTGTGTGTGTGTGTGTGGTATAAAATGTGCTTTTCAAAGTGCTGAGAGGTTGATGGGAATGTTTGATTAGCTCCTCTCAGAAGAGAAAAGGTGCTTGGACCTCTTCTTATTTCTTCTTTAGAATAATTTGGATGGGATCTGTGATGCAGAAAAGCTTAAAGAAAAAAGGATATCCATTCTCTGTGGTGGAAAAATTTTGAAAAAAAAATTGCTTTCTTCAAACAAGGTATGTCTGATGAATTGCTAAGCTATGTAGATAGTTTGATTTCCATTCCTTGTTATGAAAACATGAAAAGGTATTTACCATTAAGAAACTAGAATACATCCCTTGACCAAGTAATCAGTCTGTACAAATTTCAGTTTCAGGAGAAGTGAGATGGGAGCGGGTGGTAGTTGACATCCTTGAAAACAACTAATATACATATATCAACTATAAATAAATTGTGCTGAGATAAGATTAGAATAAGACTTGCACTGTATCTTTTAAACCAACTTAACTATGGTTAAAATAAGTTGAAAAGTATAATGCTTGTGCAGAGCTTAATTTAAAGGACGTTTAAGTCTTGCCCTTTTTTATACTTTACTTCCTACGTGGAATACAGTAGCAACAGAACGAATTGCTTATAACAATGTATGAGAAAAGGATATGGGCACGTAAATGCTAAATTAAAAGAGAAATTATTTAATGTAGATCTATACTTCTCTCTATTCAGACAGATCTCGGAGGAATGTGGCTAGATGTGCAATTCTGTATCTTGTTTACACTGGAAGTGTTTTCTTAGGTTGAATGCTTCTTAAACTGATAAGCCCAAGAAAGGGCTGGCATTGTTAAGTCACTACTGTAGCCCAACTTTGCACAGGGAAACAGGATACGAAATCTCTTTTAAGAATGATTTGTGTTAAACCAGTATAAACATGAAATAAATGCCTCAAGCTCAGGTTAAACAGAGAGGATAAGATTGAATAATTAGACTCGATGGTTTGCTCTGAACAACCTACCGCATCTTTGCCATCCCCAAATGGAGAGGGGAATTCAAGATTTTCTTTGGGTTTATTGTAAATATAAAACCAGGCATTCTTGGTCATGGTGGTTATTCAAAAATGTGAGCACTAAGAAAATAGCATTTTGCCATTACGTTGTGTTGCAATGAATTTGGAAGTTTTCGTGGTAACGTTCTGAGGTTGTTTTTCCTTTGGTCTCTTCAAAGATGAAAATAGCCTGCAGCAAGGCAAGATCAAATACTATTTGTTTGTGTATTTTCTCTGCTGTGTGTGTGAACTGCAAGCTACGCTGCCCATAGGAGAGCTGGAAGTGCCTCTTTTTTTTTTTTTTTCCTGTCTTTTATTTATTGAATTAAAATACCCTCTTTTGTAAAAGGCTTTAGACAAAGAATTGCAAGACTACAAGGGCTGCATTTTTAATTGCAATATGCTGGTTTCCCAGACTAAGCTTCATTTAAATATATCTTACACCTCACCACTGAAAGGAAATACGTTAGGAACTTTGGAAATGCTTAATATCTATTCTGACATAGCGTTTACTTTATGAATAGCGTTCAGAAGATCTAATTATCTTTTTTGCCAAGTTGCTGATCACATGAAGAATAGTTTCTTTCAGAGAAAATACACTGGGTTTGAGAATGCCTTATGAATAGCATCAGGAGAACAAAAATGCCTGTGCTGTTCCCATCTGTAATTCCTGTAAGACATACTGTATACAGGAAAGCAGTGCAGTTCAGTGCCATGTCCCAAGCCAGGAACCCTAAATTTCAGTCACAGCTCTGCCACTACCTAGTTGTGTTACCTTGGAAAAGTTGTGTAACCGTTTTTGACTTTTGTTTCCCCATCTGAAAAATAGAAATAGCAATGCCTGCATATACCCCCTCCCAGGACGGTCATGAGGTACAATATCGATTCTCAGTTTTAAAAAGGTTTTGAAATGTGAAAAGTTCTAAAAAAATTGAATCATTTTTCCCGCATATTCAAAAAAAAAAAAGACTGCAGGGGAAGGAATCATTGGTTGTAAAATAAATGTTTCGTGGCCTCCAGGATGTTCCCATGACACATGACCATGTGTGCGACTTGTCCTCTCCTTGCTAGTTTGGAGGCATGAGCCAGGTATCAAAAGCAGTGGGTGCAGAGAACACTGCTCTGTCACTGGGAGGGCATTCTAGCTGTGTGATCTTGGGGAGGTTACTCAATATTCTCTGTGTCTCCATTTCCTCACAAATGAAATGAAGAAGTTGGACAAAATAGTCTCTAAGTTTCCCTCCTAATCCTATGGTTCTATGCACTGGAACATCTTCAGTGTTAAGACACGGCCAGGCCAATTCCACTGTTGAGAGTCTCCGTCTACTACTAAATCAAAACAGGGCTATGGAACCTATGGTATATTTAAAATGTTTATGTTTACCTAACTAAAGACTTTAACATACACAAAAATGAAAATTAACATAATTTTATGTTAATGAAATATACTTATGTGCATATACATATATATGTGTGCATGTACATTTACATATATCTATCTATAGTGTACTGAGGACAGTTTAGTTCAAGTTGTATGACAGACTTCTTTTGGTTCTCTGGTATATTTCTATGACAGTATAACCTCATGTCAAATATCTAAATTTAAGGCAAGGCCAAGTGGCCCTCCTATGCTATGGATCCTATGGGGGCTTGTCAGGCAGGAGGCTCTGCCACTTCTTAGATGTGTTAACTTTGGCAAATTTTGTAAACCCTCTGGGCCTCAGTTTTCTCATCTGTAAAAAGGGTCTATTATTAGTGGTTACCTTATAGAGTTGTGGCAAAAAGCTTCAACTTGCACCTGGTACAACTGTCAGTACCCAAATGTTAGCAAGTAATTTTTTAACATATGGGATTGGAATGAAGAACTCAGATCAGCTGTGAAACAAATCATTTGCAATCTTCTTCAAACTTTTAAACATTAACTCTTTGGTTAATGTAAACAAATAGTAAACAAACAGATATGTGGAACTATGTGATATTAATTATTAGAAATTCGTTGCCATCTCTTCATCCAGAGGATCTGAACTAATCAATATTTCAGCAAATATTAAAGCAAGAGAGGCATCTTCTGTGATGTCTGTATTTTGAGAAACCCTAAAGGTCCCCCTCTGGCTGCCTGAACATGCGTCTCCCTGTGGTTTGCAGAAGGTGGTGAAATTCCTTGCACCCTGAACACACATACAATGAGAGAGAGAAGTGCAAAGAGAGTTTGCTAGTTTTCACAGACATGAAAGTTCCCTGTGCAAGCAGCAGTGAGCGGCTTCTGCTCGTGCAGAGAACAGGGCGAGAAAGAAGCAACAGACCAGGGCCAATCTAGGCTGCAACAGAAATGGCTTTCTGATAGTGCCAGTTCTTAAATTTTCATTAAGGCCCAGGAGTGCACACAGATAGCCAGGGCCTGACTCCTACACTGGCCTGCACCACTGGGCTCCCCTGCAACTAGCCTCTCCAGCTGCACACCTGCACCCCAACTCCCCTCGCCAGACTCCACTGCTGTGCACAGCCCAAGATGAGACCCTGCAGTGACAGGAGTGCCCGCTGACAGCCAGGGGACCCGCAGCTGCTAATGTGCCTTAAGGTGGCCCCAGCCCTTGCTGCTGACCCTGGCCCTCGCCCCTACATGTGTGTCTGCAACTGGCCCTGCCACTGGATACGCACCTGCAGTTGGTCCCGCAGCCCAGTGCATGCACACCCCCAGCTCCGGCTACCAGTACTGCCTGCCCTGGTCCCTAGCCACTGGAGGCGCCACTGAGGACCCCAACAGCCCTTGCAGCCACTATGGATCCCCCGCTGCACTCTCCAGAGAGCACAATGCAGCTGACGCTGTGGCCTGAGCTGTCAAGCTATCACATCCCCTTGGACCTGGAGGCAATACAAGCCCCATACGTGGGGCCCTGGCCCACTCGACCCAGGTCACAGTACGCTCCAGTGTGCCCCCTCCCACAGGCAAAGGCCTCTCCTTACAGAAGTCAGTCCATGAAGTCTGAAAGAGGTGACTGCTCCTTCAAATGCACTGACATCCACACAAGGCTATGGGCATCGTGAAGAATCAGAGAAACACGCTGTCACCAAAGAAACACAGTAAACCTCCAGTAACTGACCCCAAAGAAATGCAGATACATGAACTGCCTAACAAAGAATTTAAAATAATTCTCCTAAAGACGCTCAGAGAGCCATAAGAAAATACAGGTAAATAATTTAACCAAATCAGGAAAACAAAAGGAGAAGTTCAACAAAGAGATAAAAAACATTAATAAATAACCAAATGGAGGGCTTCCCTGGTGGCGCAGTGGTTGAGAATCCGTCTGTCAGTGCAGGGAACATGGTTCGATCCCTGGTCCAGGAAGATCCCACGTGCCGCGGAGCAACTTAGCCGGTGCGCCACAACTACTGAGCCTGTGCTCTAGAGCCCGTGAGCCACAACTACTGAGCCCACATGCTGCAACTACTGAAGCTCACGCGCCTAGAGCCCGTGCTCTGCAGCAAGAGAAGCCACCACAATGAGAAGCCCGCGCACTGCAATGAAGAGTAGCCCCCGCTTGCCACAACTAGAGAAAGCCCACGCGCAGCAACGAAGACCCAACACAGCCAAAATAAATAAATAAAATAAATTTTAAAATTTAAAATGTGGTCATAGGGTAGTTTAAAAAAAAGAACCAAATGGAAATTTTAATTTAAAAAAATACACACACAATTTTTTCTAATAAACTTATTTATGTGTTTATTTATTTTTGGCTGTGTTGGGTCTTCACTGCTGCACGGAGGCTTTCTCTAGTTGCAGCGAGCAGGGGCTACCCTTTGTTGCAGTGAGTGGGCTTCTCATTGCAGTGGCTTGTCTTTGTTGCGGAGCACGGGCTCTAGGCACCCAGGCTTCAGTAGTTGTAGCACGCGGGCTCAGTAGTTGTGGCTCATGGGCTCTAGAGCGCAGGCTCAGTAGTTGTGGTGCATGGGCTTAGTTGCTCCACGGCATGTGGGATCTTCCCGGACCAGGGCTCAAACCCATGTCCGCTGCATTGGCTGCGGATTCTTAACCATTGTGCCACCAGGGAAGCCCACACAAACAAACTTAAGTCAGTTTGAGATCATCTAGGTGAATTTCTGTTTACAGACCAGGAGGTGAAGGGCCAAAATTGCATTCACAATAGAGCAAAGACTATTTCAGTTTTGTTATTGCATTTTCCTATGGTTACCACGAAACAAACAGTTGTGGATACTGGATTCAGAGTTTGTTTTTAACCAATTAGAAAACTTTTCCACTCCAACAGACTGCAAACCTTAAAGAAATCCTGAGAGACTACCTATGGGAAATGCTCGGGGCAGCCTGGGAAGTGCAAGGAGCAGGCACCAGCCGATGCTCTCAGTTGAGACCCATAAAATCTGCACATCGTGTGGCAACCTGCAAAAGGCAAATCTCTCACATGGCAGATGTGAATGGAATCCACTGCCACATTCCTCTAGTGCTTATACCCTGAGGGAGAAAGGTGAACTAAGATGACAGATGCCAGAATCCTTCCTGAGTCAAATTCACAGGCCAGGGTCTTGAAACAAAACAAAACAAAAATTCATTTGGTTTAGATTCAGCTTAGAGAATATTTTGTCATTTGTGTTTGATTCTGGTCTTATAATTAAAAACAAATATTTAGGCCCATTTCTGCTTCCTTATCACTTTGCAAGACGTTTTTTTCAATTCTTTTTAAGAATGCTAGACATCATTCCTTAGCCATCCGATTGAGCCAAGTGTCCCAAAATCACCTAGAAGATTTCCATGAGAATGGGCCAAAGATCCCTAAAAATCTCTGAGCAGAGAAGGCAGGAAGAAAACTACAGAATTGCTTCCTTTCTGGGGCCCTAGGAGAATTTAGCCCAGTGATAGTCATAAAGCCATGTGGTTCCTTCACCAAGAATCCTAAAATGAAGCCACAGCTAATCCTGGCAAATCTTACTGAGAGAGATTCGACTGGTGGCTTTACCTCTGCAAGTCCTAAAGTCTAAATGGGCCATGTTTTGCAAGAGGATGGTTATGAGAATGATGATGATGATAGTAATCATGATTAACCACCACCCCAAAAACAACAATAATAAATACTGCCAACACTTACAGAGTTAGCCTTATGTGCTAGGCACTATTCTAAGCTCTTTTTCACATATTAACTCATTTAATCCTAACAGCTACCATAGGAGATGGGTGGTTATTGGTGAGTCCCATTATACAGATGAGAAACCTGAGACACTGAGAAGTAAGTTGTCCAAGGTCACACAGCCAGTAAGTGATGGAGCTCAACTTCAAACCCAAGCAGTCTAGCTTCAGAGCTCATATTCTTAACCTGCCAGGCAACAATTATACATGGTCCTGGTTTTTCTATCACTGCATCAAATGAATCTTTGCCATCCCTAAAAATACCGTTTTCAAGCCAAGTCAAATTTCTAAGAAATTCATTCCTCCTTGTAAGTATAGATTCCCCGGGAATACTGATGGAAGCGCGTGGAGGCATGAAAGTCACAGAAGGCTGTTAGGAAGAGAGGGTTTTTATTTCTGTCATTCTTGAATAACTTCCTGACTTCAGAATCACTTTGCAGATGTGTTGGGAAGACCTGACTCTCAGGGGGAAGGCCAAGGAGCAGACCTCATTGTCAAGTTCTTTGAGTAGCCAGTCCCCAAAAGGTATCCTTTATCTTCATTCTAGGGTTAAACTGGCAACAAGTCACAGAAAGAATTGTACTTCCTTATGACTCAGACTACTTCAGAAAATCACTTTCCCTGATAAAGCCCTCTGCATTGACAAGACTCTAGTAAAAATTGCTCAAATTCTTTCCCTCAGTGAGAGAAAGGCTAAAGTTTGTGTGGACATGTGGTAAAGATTCATAAAAATCACCCTTCGGGCTCTAGTGAGAAGGAATTATGTCTGCCTTTTTTCTTCTCAGAAATAAAAAGA
Organism: Mesoplodon densirostris; assembly: GCF_025265405.1. Taxonomy (NCBI): domain Eukaryota; kingdom Metazoa; phylum Chordata; class Mammalia; order Artiodactyla; family Ziphiidae; genus Mesoplodon; species Mesoplodon densirostris. Next base: position 29,536,316 of record NC_082674.1, read on the forward strand.
AAATCTATTCCTTTGGGGGAACCCAATGTATAGTTTCCAAGAGATCAGGTCACTGACATCTCAGTGAGAAGTGAATTCCCTCCTCTGGGCTCCTTTGTATCCCAGACAGCGAAAACATGCTTTTGATATAAAGGTACACGTCAACTTGCCCGGACTGGATTCACTTTTATAACATAGTGAGTAAATCTGTACTCTGAACAGTAAAAGGGGTCTGGTGAAGCAGAGATATTCAATGACAGCAAAACAAATATCCACTGGGCCACCGCCATGTGCCATCCACAATTACATGTGCTTCGGAAGAACAGTAAACAAGATAGTCTCCATTCTCCTAGAGCTGCCAGTCTGGGACCACACAATAAACAAATACATATAAGAGGTCTAGGTCTGGTGGTGATATGGGCTATGAAAAACTTAAGAAAGTAGGATAAGGGGGCTGGACAGAGGGGTGATGATTTGCATTGTGTGGTTAGAGAAATGTCTGATAAAGGGACATTTAAACCGAGAGAAAGGTGAAGGAAGCCAGGGAGCAACCTATGTGGATAATAGGGGAAAAGCAAATGCAAAGGCCCTGAGGTTGGACCATGCTTGGGAGCAGGCTGAGTGAGGAAGACAGGAGGTGAGATCCAGGGTGTCCTTTGGAAAGCAGACACAGAGGGTGCCATCCTAATGCTCCCGGATTTTCCCGAGATGCCCCAGGTGCCCACTCACACACTACCTGTGGGGAGCTCCTGCTTCTGCCCTGGATGAAATCTGAGTAGGTCTCTTAATATTGCAGATCATGCTCGGAGTTTTTTAAAAGAGCGCGCTCACATTACAGCCCCAAACAATCTCAGTTCAGTCATTAATGTGGAGGTAATACTTAGGTAATACTTAAAAACTTGAAAATGGCATTCATAGTTTCTTCCCCCACCCCCAGGCTTGCTTTCTGCAGTGGAAGGGGCATGACTTCATTCTTTCTCTGCTTCTGCGCCTTTACCACCCTTCCCCTTGGCTGCTAATGGTAGTTTCTTCATGTCCAGAGTGGAAGAGTGTGCAGAGAGGAGAGGCAAAGGTGACAGAGGTCCTTACTGGTTGGTACTGTTCTGAGCTGGCATCCAGGGTTCCCTGGGCTTGGCAGGCATGTACAGCTGTTTCTTGTCCCCATGGAAGCACTTCCATGGGTTCTTCAGATACCCCCGACTTTGCTGGGGACCCCTCAACTGCAGGTCCCAGATGTCATTACATATGAATCTGCTCTGGCTGGGGGCTTACGGTTCCATCCTCAGCCCCTGAGCAGCTGGCAATCGACCTCTAGTGGCTTTCTGCTGCCATCTCCTGAGCTCTCCTTGCACCCGGCTTGGGGAGGACCTAACGCAACCTCAGGCTGACTCTCACGCAGCTAGTCTTGTTTGTCACGAGCTGTTCCCTCTCCTGTCCTCATCAGGAGTCAGACCCCAGTGCACAATGCCCTCAAGCCCAAGGGATGCAACTACTCAGTCTTTTCAACTGGGTTCACCAGGCATCCAAGTTGGACTTCCAAAGGAAGTAACCAAGAACCGGGGTCCTCAGCCATCTGCATTCCTCCAGACAACGTAAGTGGTGGTAGAAGCCGAGAGGGCAGTTGGAGATCAGAAGGCAGAGTTTCTTTAGGAAAAGTTGTTGGTATTTTCCCTCTTCCTCTCCCTCCCCAGACGCAGAAGGGGAGCCGGTGGTCTCCCCACTCCCACCCACTTCAGACACTGGTGAGAGGAGCCTTAAGGAGACCACTTCAGAACATGGAAATAGTTAGCTGTTAGTCTCAGCTGAAACTAAGACAAAGGATCATCCCATTTTAACATCCCGTTACAAAGGCAATTACAATACTCTCAAATGTTTATTTAGATGGGTGTGTTATGTCTGGTTAAACTTAAAAATATGGCTGGTGCATCACTTTACCCTAAATAACATTTGTGAGAGAGAGAAAGCCGTGTGTGAGTTCAGGCCCAAATATGACTCTTAAACAAAAAAATCTCTTAATCTTTATAGGTAAGACAATTTTATCACATGAAGTATGTATTTCACGGTGTACATCTAAACTATCGTCAACAGAGTATTTCAAAAAGCCTAGGATAGATGCATCAAGACAAAAACGAAGGTGAAACCATCTTTAGAGTAGTAAAATGGGGTAGTGAGTGGGGTTAAATGTTTGAGGCCTGGAATGGCATTCTGGTTCTGCTACATGTTCATGCCATAATTTACTTATAGCTTACTGAAGATGGACAGCTTACTAAAGTTCTCTGAGCCTCAATTTCATACCCTGAAAAATGGGCACAATAGTACTTACCTGATAAGATCACCATGATAAATAAGATCACAACATGCGCAGTGTGTAGCATATGGTGAGCATTCAACAAATGATATTATTATAGGACTCTAAACTTCTAGAACTTTCCATGAAGAGGAACAAAGGACCAATCCCATCTCGTGTTAACAGGCCACTAGACAGCTCTGCCGTGACTGTCGGGAGGGCTCAAAGGCTCTGGAAGAGCTGGAAAGGTCGGAGAGGGCCTCTGGAGCATGAGGCTACGCGGCTCCCTTTGGAAAGCTGGGTCTCCTGCTTCTAAATGACTCTCTTTCTGCTGGTCCCCTCTAATTTCTGGGACTTAATCCTCCACAGCCCTCAACAGCTCAGCCGCAGTCACTGCCCTCCTCGACCCCCTCCACTCTCCCCAAGCCTCTGGTTGCTGGGATTCAGGAATGCACCTTGACCCGCAGCCCCACGCTTGCCTCCCAGCAGCACGAGGAGACCTAAAACCCTGTCATCTGAGACGAACCCACTCTTTACCCAGAGGCAGACAGGAAGATACTATGGATCTTGCAGACACACCCTCATCTTCCTTCCTACCTCAGCTGGAAGGCTGTGCCAGACTCGAAAATATTTTTCTGGGCCTCAAAATTGAAGACAGACCAAAAAGCACAGAGTGTTCGGGACAGTCAAGGCTCTGGGGATCACAGTTGGACTGAACCAAAGAGCCAGCTCCAGATCACAGTGGACGGCCCCTTAGCAACCACAAACCTCAGAGCCCAAGGGAGAAAACTCACTGGGAGGAGGGAGGGCTAATCCACAGTGTCAAACACATTAAGTAAAGAACCTTCTGATGAGAGAAACTCATCTTCCAAAGCTTCCAGGAGAATCTTTGAAACCGAGAACAGTGTCCAGAGGAGCAGTCATTGTCCACCTCGTCTTTCACTGAGATCCTCTGTCCTTCCCCCAGATTTACTGCTCTTTGTGCCCCCCTTCTATTACAGAGGATAAATAACTCTTGGAAGGAGCTCATCTGGGGACATGTCTGCAAACTAGTATTTTTTCCCACTGGCAATATAAGATCTAAACTACCACTTCAGAAACGTAATTACTGTTTGCAGTCTCACTAGAAATCACTATTGGTTGAAGCCTTTGTGGATGTGGGGTAAGCATTACCATATGTCAGATTCTTAACGAGGTACAACATGATGGTCTGAAACACACGTACCAGAAAAGGCTTTCCCTTTTTGGTTTTGTGACATGTAGAAACATGCCACTTGGATCAATGAATCTAATGGCATGGGCATATATCAGTCATTGAACACACGCATAAGCTCTTTTTTTTTTTTTTTTTTCGGTACGCGGGCCTCTCAGTATTGTGGCCTCTCCCGTTGCAGAGCACAGGCTCCGCACGCGCAGGCTCAGCGGCCATGGCTCATGGGCCCAGCCGCTCCGCGGCATGTGGGATCTTCCCAGACCAGGGCACGATCCCATGTCCCCTGCACCGGCAGGCAGACTCTCAACCACTGCGCCACCAGGGAAGCCCCATAAGCTCTTTATAATCCACCCAACTGCCCAGGAGTGAGTATCTTTGCTTTAGGATTTGCCCTGAGTGATGCAGTGATCAAAAATGAGCCTGGAGATAGGGATCCTTAGTAGTACACACTTTAGTCATCAAAAGCAAGCATTTATAATATAATATTTGTGGTAAATTCCTAGATTGGAACATCAACAAGCATAAGATTCTGATACATACACCAAAAAATAAACACCCTCCTAAATCAGAGTTTCTCAACCCTGGCACTATTGGCATGTCGGGCTGGATAATTCTTCATTGTGGGGGGCTGTCCTGTGTGCTGTGGGATGTTTAGCAGCATCCCTGGCTCTACCCACGAGATGCCAATAGCATCCCCCGCTCCAAGTTGTAACAACCAAAAATGTCTTCAAATATTGACAAATCTTTCCTGAGGGGTTAAAATCAGCCCTGGTTGTGAAGCATGGTCATAACTATATCGGCAAGTCCACAGGGACTTTCTGACAGCGTGATTCCAAGGTCTCCCTCTCTCATTTTTCCTCCCAGAGCATCCCAGGCATGCAGGCCGTGTTCTTCTTTCTTAGTGGCTACCACAGTTCTTGGGATTCTTTGATACGCTTCTACCTAGAGCCTGGCTCCAGAGGTGGATAAGGCCTCTCTGGAGACCCCTGCTTCCAGGCTACCAAAAGACAAGCACACATGGCCTTTTCATTTTACGTGCCTTCATTTCCCTCCCAATCATTTCAGGGAAACAAGACGTAATTAAACAACAAATATGAAAAGCATTTTGATCGAAGCCTCAAGGAACAGCAACCAATTCAAACCGGCTGGAGTAACAGGGCTCGAAAAACCTTTTACTCTGTTATGCACCAGAGACTGAGTCCAGCTGGGCCTCCTTCAGACTGGATATGGGACCTGGGATGTGGCCAGGAAATAAGCAACTCCTCTCCCTGATTCTCCCAGGGCCCCGTGCTTTCTCTTCTCCGTCTCTCCTTACCTTCAGCTTGGCTCCCACTTTTCAAGGTCATAATTGCAAAATCCCAAGAAAGATCTTGATTGGCCTAGGTTTGTTTTGTTTTGTCTTTTCCAGATCATAGGCTTTTGACCAGCTGAGTCTCTTAATTTCAGCGATTGTTATTTCTGCATTTGACTATAATATCTGAACCGCTTACTTCAGGGGTCTTGTGAGATTAAAGCACAGATGTAACCAGTCTTTTAAAAGTGAAAGACACTATACAAATGAGTGGAATTTTTACTTTATAATAATATTATATAATAAATTGTGGTATAGCTCAGAATTTACAGTAACAGTCACGTGAGGACCTTGATATAGTAAAAAGAGCACAAGATTAAAATAGAGAAGATCTGAGCCATGTGACCTTAGGCAAGTCACTTCACTGCTCTGAGTTACAGGAATAATAATGTCTATCTACAGCCTCAAGAGGATCTTAGGTAGTTTGGATGAGAGAACTGTTGAGAAAACACTCTGCAGATTCTGAAATAAACTTATATCATTACAGTCTTCCCTGGTTGAATTCACTGTATGGAAAGGCACTGTAAGTTAGACAGCAGTCAGGAATAATCTTTCAGCATCAAGCCCAAATGAAAGGGAAATTTTATCTCACAGAACAGGTGGTCCAGAGGTAGGCCCAGCCTCTAGACACAAGACAATCAGAGCTCTAGCTCCATTTCTCTGATTCATCTGGCTGCCTTCCTCCTTTGTGTGCTGGCTTTTTCCTCAGCCTAACTTGCCCTGTGGTCACAACATGGCTGCCAGCATACCTGGAACAACCTGCTCCCTTGTTCATTTCCAACAAGAGAGGCGACCTCACCCTGAAAAACATACGATTCAAGTTTTTCCTTCCTGTCTGTCTGATACATCGTGGGACACAGCCCACCCATGAATAGTCACGATCAACTGGAGAGAGCCCTGTGATGATGGGCTCAAGCCTGCGGTCCTGAAGCAATCACCAGCAAGGGGGACTATATATATATATAAAACCATCCTTGGCATAGACTTGGAATTGGGATCCTCCCCAGGAGCTGGGGATGGACCAGCTTCCTTTGGGCCCTCTGGCTACATTTACTCCATTTACCAAGTTGGGTTGTGTTATGAAGGAGGAAGCAGGGAAGCAGGTGTTCTGCTTAGGCAACCAAGAGTGTTCGGTCCAGGTAGCTTGACTCAGGGCACATCTTCAAGGAGCCTGGTGCATCCTTAGGAGCCAACATATGGAGAAAAGGCAAAGATTTCCCCTGCCTCCCTTGCCTGTTTGGCTTGCACTTTTCTTTTGGTGTTTCTTTGAGATAAAAGAAGGAAAGAAGTGGAAAAAGAAGGGAAATAAGAAGGAAAAACTACTGTCCTCTCTGGCTTTCTCTCTCTCTCTCCTTGACAGAATCCTGGGGATTGTAATAGTGACCACGGATGTCATGGCAACAGGAAATGCAGTGTTATGGGCTGAGCCCAGAGGAACATGATCTGTATACGGTTGTTTTTTTTCAGTGACTATGAACTTATTTTAAAAATTATTTTTAATATCTTTATTGGAGTATAATTGCTTTACAATGGTGTGTTAGCTTCTGCTGTATCAAAAAGTGAATCAGCTATACATATACATATATCCCCATATCCCCTCCCTCGTGTCTCCCTCCCACCCTCCCTATTGCAACCCTCTAGGTGGTCACAAAGCACCGGGCTGAACTCCTTGTGCAATGTGGCTGCTTCCCACTAGCTATCTATTTTATGTTTGGTAGTGTACATATCTACATGCCACTCTCTCACTTCATCCCAGCTTCCCCTTCCCCCTCCCCGTGTCCTCAGGTCCATTCTCTACAACTGTGCCTTTACTCCTGTCCTGCAATTAGGTTCTTCAGAACCTTTTTTTTTTTTTTTGATGCCATATATATGTGTTAGCATACGGCATTTGTTTTTCTCTTTCTGACTTGCTTCACCCTGTATGACAGACTCTAGGTCCATCCACCTCACTACAAATAATTGAATTTCGATTCTTTTTATGGCTGAGTAATATTCCATTGTATATATGTGCCACATCTTCTTTATCCATTCATCTGTTGATGGACACTTAGGTTGCTTCCATGTCCTGGCTACTGTAAACAGAGCTGCAGTGAACACTGTAGTACACGACTCTTTTTGAACTGTTTTTTTCCAGATATATGCCCAGTAGTGGGATTGCTAAGTGACATGGTAGTTCTGTTTTTAGTTTTTTTAAGGAACCTCAATACTGTTCTCCATAGTGGCTGTATCAATTTACATTCCCACCAACAGTGCAAGAGGGTTTCCTTTTCTCCACACCCTCTCCAGCATTTATTGTTTGTAGACTTTTTGATGATGGCCATTCTGACTGGTGTGAGGTGATACCTCATTGTAGCTTTGATTTGCATTTCTCTAATGATTAGTGATGTTGAGCATCCTTTCATGTGTTTGTTAGAAATCTGTATATCTTCTTTGGAGAAATGTCTATTTACGTCTTCTGCCCATTTTTGGATTGGGTTGTTTGTTTTTTTGATATTGAGCTGCATGAGTTGTGTGTATATTTTGGAGATTAATCCTTTGTCAGTTGCTTCGTTTGCAGATATTTTCTCCCATTTGAGGGTTGTCTTTTTGTCTTGTTTATGGTTTCCTTTGCTGTGCGAAAGCTTTTAAGTTTCATTAGGTCCCATTTGTTTATTTTTGTTTTTCTTTCCATTTCTCTAGGAGGTGGGTCAAAAAGGATCTTGCTGTGATTTATGTCATAGACTGTTCTATGTTTTCCTCTAAGAGTTTTATAGTGTCTGGCCTTACATTTAGGTCTTTAATCCATTTTGAGTTTATTTTTGTGTACGGTGTTAGGGAGTGTTCTAATTTCATTCTTTTACATGTAGCTGTCCAGTTTGCCTAGCACCACTTATTGAAGAGGCTTTCTTTTCTCCGTTGTATATTCTTGCCTCCTTTATCAAAGATAAGGTGACCATATGTACGTGAGTTTATCTCTGGGCTTTCTATCCTGTTCCATTGATCTATATTTCTGTTTTTGTGCCAGTACCATACTATCTTGATTACTGTAGCTTTGTAGTAGAGTTGGAAGTCAGGGAGCCTGATTCCTCCAGCTCCGTTTTTCTTTCTCAAGATTGCTTTGGCTATTCAGGGTCTTTTGTGTTTCCATACAAATTGTGAAATTTTTTGTTTTAATTCTGTGAAAAATGCCACTGGTAGTTTGACAGGGATTGCATTGAATCTGTAGATTGCTTTGGGTAGTACAGTCATTTTCACAATGTTAATTCTTTCAATCCAAGAACATAGTCTATCTCTCCATCTGTCTGTATTATCTTTAACTTCTTTCATCAGTGTCTTATAGTTTTCTGCATAGAGGTCTTTTGTCTCCTTAGGTAGGTTTATTCCTAGGTATTTTATTCTTTTTGTTGCAATGGTAAATGGGAGCGTTTCCTTAATTTCTGTTTCAGATTTTTCATCATTAGTGTAAAGGAATGCAAGTGATTTCTGTACATTAATTTTGTATCCTGCAACTTTACCAAATTCATTGATTAGCTCTAGTAGTTTTCTGGTAGAGTCTTTAGGATTCTCTATGTATAGTATCATGTCATCTGCAAACAGTGACAGCTTTACTTCTTCTTTTCCGATTTGGATTCCTTTTATTTCCTTTTCTTCTCTGATTGCTGTGGCTAAAACTTCCAAAACTATGTTGAATAATAGTGGTTGAGAGTGGGCAACCTTATCTTGTTCCTGATCATAGTGGAAATGGTTTCAGTTTTTCACCATTGAGGATTATGTTGGTTGTGGGTGTGTCATACATGGCCTTTATTACGTTAAGGAAAGTCCCTCTATGCCTTTTATCTGGAGGGTGTTTATCATAAATAGGTGTTGAATTTTGTCGAAAGCTTTTTCTGCATCTACTGAGATGATCATATGGTTTTTCTCCTTCAATTTGTTAATATGGTTTATCACACTGATTGATTTGCATATATTGAAGAATCCTTGCATTCCTGGGATAAACCCCACTTGATCAGGGTGTATGATCCTTTTAATGTGCTGTTGGATCCTGTTTGCTAGTATTTTGTTGAGGTTTTATGTCTATGTTCATCAGTGATATGGGCCTGTAGTTTTCTTTTTTTGTGACATCTTTGTCTGGTTTTGGTATTAGGGTGATGGTGGCTTTGTAGAATGAGTTTGGGAGTGTTCCTCCCTCTGCTATATTTTGGAAGAGTTTGAGAAGGATAGGTGTTAGCTCTTCTCTAAATGTTTGATAGAACTCGGCTGTGAAGCCATCTGTTCCTGGGCTTTTGTTTGTTGGAAGATTTTTAATCACAGTTTCAATTTCAGTGCTTGTGATTGGTCTGTTTATATTTTCTATTTCTTTCTGGTTCAGTCTTGGAAGGTTGTGCTTTTCTAAGAATTTGTCCATTTCTTCCAGGTTGTCCATTTTATTGGCATATAGCTGCTTGTAGTAATCTCTCATGATCCTTTGTATTTCTGCAGTGTCAGTTGTTACTTCTCCTTTTTCATTTTTAATTCTATTGATTTGAGTCTTTTCCTTTTTTTCCTTTATGAGTCTGGCTAATGGTTTATCAATTTTGTTTACCTTCTCAAAGAACCAGCTTTTAGTTTTATTGATCTTTGTTATCATTTTCTTCATTTATTTCTGACCTGATCTTTATGATTTCTTTCCTTCTGCTAACTTTGGGGGGGGGGGTGTTGTTCTTCTTCTTTCTCTAATTGCTTTAGGTGTAAGGTTAGATTGTTTATTTGAGATGTTCTTGTTTCTTTTCTTTTTTTTTTTTTATAAATTTATTTATTTTATTTATATTTATTTTTGGCTGCGTTGGGTCTTTGCTGCTGCACGCAGGCTTCTCATTGTGGTGGCTTCTCTAGGTGCGCGGGCTTCAGTAGTTGTGGTGTGCTGGCTCAGTAGTTGTGGTGCACAGGCTCAGTTGCTCCACAGCATGTGGGATCTTCCCGGACCAGGGCTCGAACCCGTGTCCCCTGCATTGGCAGGCGGATTCTTAACCACTGTGCCACCAGGGAAGCCCGATGTTCTTGTTTCTTGAGGTAGGATTGTATTGCTATAAACTTCCCTCTTAGAACTGCTTTTGCTGCATCCCATAGGTTTTGGGTCATCATGTTTTCATTGCCATTTGTTTCTAGGTATTTTTTGATTTCTTCTTTGATTTCTTCAGTGATCTCTTGGTTATTTAGTAATGTATTGTTTAGCCTCCATGTGTTTGTATTTTTTACAGTTTTTTTCCTGTAATTGATATCTAGTCTCATAGCATTCTGGTTGGTAAAGAGACTTGATACAATTTCAATTTTCTAAAATTTACCAAGGCTTGATTTGTGACCCAAGATATGATCTATCCTGAAGGATGTTCCATGAACACTTGAGAAGAAAGTGTATTCTGTTGTTTTTGGATGGAATGTCCTATAAATATCAATTAAGTCCATCTTGTTTAATGTGTCATTTAAAGCTTGTGTTTCCTTATGTATTTTCATTTTGGATGATCTGTCCATTGGTGAAAGTGGGGTGTTAAAGTCCCCTACTATTACTGTGTTACTGTTGATTTCCCCTTTTATGGTTGTTAGCATTTGCCTTATGTATTGAGGTGCTCCTACACTGGGTGCATAAAGACTTACAATTGTTATATCTTCTTCTTGGATTGATCCCTTAATCATTATATAGTGTCCTTCCTTGTCTCTTGTAACATTCTTTATTTTAAAGTGTATTTTGTCTGATATGAGAATTGCGACTACAGCTTCCTTTTGATTTCCATTTGCATGGAGTATCGTCTTCCATCCCCTCACTTTCAGTCTGTATGTGTCCCTAGGTCTGAAGTGGGTCTCTTGTAGACAGCATATATACAGGTCTTGTTTTTATATCCATTCAGCCAGTCTATGTCTTTTGGTTGGAGCCTTTAATCCATTTACATTTAAGGTAGTTATCGATATGTAGGTTCCTATTACCATTTTCTTAATTGTTTGGGTTTGTTTTTGTAGGCCTTTCCCTTCTCTTGTGTTTCCTGCCTATTGAAGTTCCTGCGGCATTTGTTGTAAAGCTTGTCTGGTGGTGCTGAATTCTCTTAGCTTTTGCTTATCTGTAAAGGTTTTAATTTCTCCATCGAATCTGAAGGAGATCCTTGCTGGGTAGAGTTATCTTGGTTGTAGGTTTTTCCCTTTCATCACTTTAAACATGTCCTGCCACACCCTTCTGGACTGCAGAGTTTCTGCTGAAAGATCTGCTGTTAACTGTATGGCGATTCCCTTGTATGTTACTTGTTGCTTTTCCCTTGCTGCTTTTAATATTTTTTCTTTGTATTTAATTTTTGATAGTTTGATTAATATGTGTCTTGGTGTGTTTCTCCTTGGATTTGTCCTGTATGGGACTCTGTGCTTCCTGGACTTGACTATTTCCTTTCTCATATTAGGGAAGTTTTCAACTATAATCTCTTCAAATATTTTCTCAGTCCCTTTTTTTTTGTCTTCTTCTTCTGAGACCCCTATAATTTGAATGTTGGTGTGTTTAATGTTGTCCCAGAGGTCTCTGAGACTGCCCTCAATTCTTTTCATTCTTTTTTCTTTATTCTGCTCTGCCGTGGTTATTTCCACTATTTTATCTTCCAGGTCACTTATCCATTCTTTGCCTCAGTTATTCTGCTATTGATTCCTTCTAGAGAATTTTTAATTTCATTTATTGTGTTGTTCATCACTGTTTGTTTGCTCTTTAGTTCTTCTAGGTCGTTGTTAAACATTTCTTGTAATTTCTCGATTCTTTCTATCTCCAAGATTCTGGATCATCTTTACTATCATTACTCTGATTTTTTTTCAGGTAGACTGACTATTTCCTCTTCATGTGTTTGGTCTGGTGGGTGTTTACTTTGCTTCTTCACCTTCTGGGTGTTTCTCTGTCTTCTCAGTTTGCTTAACTTACTGTGTTTAGGGTCTTATTTTTGCAGGCTGCAGGTTCATAGTTCCCGTTGTTTTTGTGTCTGCCCCCAGTGGGTGTGGTTGGTTCAGTGGGTTGTGTAGGCTTCCTGGTGGAGGGGACTGTTGCCTGTGTTCTGGTGCATGAGGCTGGATCTTGTCTTTCTGGTGGGCAGGGCTGCGTCTGGTGGTGTGTTTTGGCGTGTCTGTGAACTTATTATGATTTTAGGCAAGGCTGGGCATGTTATAATTTAGAAACCTTGTTTCCCCATCTTTATCTGTTTCTCCATACCTCCTTTTTTTATTCTCTGTGGCTTCCTTAGGCTTCTAAAAATGCATCAAGCATCTACTGCATAGAAGTCTGATTTTCTCCTGTTGTAATTCACTTTCCAGTCCTTGCAGATTGGCTCTATTAGGTCACTTTTCTGACGTTCAGCAAGGCTGCTCACCACTCCAGTCGGCAGCTCCTGATCTGCATAAAGTTTTATGTGCAGACTGACACCACCACCACATTGTAAAGGCTCGTCTTAGTGGCAGCCTTCCTTTTTACATCCTCACCAGATCAACCCACATCCACTGACAAGCGGCTGAGGCTTTATATCTGGCAGAGATGGAGAAAGCAAGCCTGCAGATATGGCCTCTCCCCATTCAGAGATGTCTGTCCTGATGGGATTTTTGGCATTTTGGAAATACGGCACAAGCCTGTCTTAACTATTACATGCTTCCAAATGAACACTGGCTCTTTCTGCCTTGTGGACAAAGGGTACTGTTAGGTGCTCCTCCACATAGCACCGTAGATCAGACAAACACCAGTGTTACATAAATCCTACACATCCACTAAGGCAGATTTTCTCTGAATGGCTCATGTAAGCCTCTAGGAGGCTTATTAAAAATGAAGAATGCAAAAATAATTTTTAAGCCTTCCATGTCTCCCTATTGCCTAAAGGATTAATTCCACATTCTTTAGACATTCAAGGCTGACATGGCCCCTTCTTTCCTCTCTAACAGTCTGATTCCTCTCCCAGCCTGGCCCAGCAGCTCCCAGTTCCTGAAGCTCCTCCGTCTCTTATGTCCTGTCCTTCCCTCACCACTCATTGTTTTCCAATCTCCAGTTAAATTAATTCAAGCCTCTTCCAATCCTCATGCCCCAGGCCTATTTAGTCATCTATCCTTTTTGCTATCACCATATCCTCAATAGCAGAGGTTCTCAATTCTGGCTGCACAGTGGAGTCACCTGGGGCACTTTAAAACAATAGTGATTTCAACTCAGACCAATTAAATCAGAATGTAGATGAGGGAAGTACACTTGTTTACCATGAAACATCTATGGCAAGTAGTGAAATGAAATACCAGATCTCTGCACTCATAATGCCTGGTTTGAATTCCAGCTCCTCTTCTTTCCAGGTTTGCAAACCTTGGGCAAAGTATTTATCCTCTGTGTGCTTCCAATTCCTTACTTTTCAAATTAAGGCAAAAAATAGCCCCCACTTCATCAGGTTATTGTGAAGATTGAGTTAATACATTACTGACACTTAGTATGTGCTCCATTAATGCTAGTTACAATAAGTGCACATCAGTTTCTTCCTAGAAGACTTAAAGCAACTTGATGATAGGACCTGCACCTTCTTGCTCTCTGCCAAGCATAGTGCGCATGTACAAAATTTTTTTGAATGATTAAAGGCATGTATGAATGAAGGTGAATTTTGACTTTAGAAGATCAGGGAGATTAAAATAGAAGTGGCCCATGAGCAAACCTTGAAAGATGGATATGCTTCTGAGAGGCAGATGAGGGGCAGTAACATATTCCAAATAGAACAGTAATAAGAACATGAGCCAAAACCCTGATGTGCAGGGTGTAGACAAAGGACCAAAATCCCAGGGTGTGCTAGGGTCACAGCAAAGGATTACAGAAGAGAACTGCAGCAAGATGGTGTGAAAAGTAAGTTGGGACATTTCATGAAAAGTTCACTAGGAATTTGGGCTTTATTCTACAGAGAATGAATGGACTGTGAAGAAGAATTCTGAGGGGGTGAATGCATAGTCAGACCTGTGCTTTAGGAAGCTGATCCTTTCCAACTGAAGGGAAGGATGACCTGGAGCAAGAAAAGCAAGGAGCAAGGAGAGGGTTAGGAGATTACTGTAGCTTATCATTTGATATCAACACTGTCTGTATATGTTACGTCTTCCCAAGAGATCACTTTATTAACTTCTGATTTATTAACATATGTGCAAAGGGTAAAGGTTTAAACAGAACAAAACTGTAAAACTCACTCTTATTCCTGATCACCACTTACCCAGTTCTCTTTCCCTGAAGCAACTACTGCTATTGAAATAAAAAAGATTATAAGAGAGTACTACGAATAACTGTACACCAACAAATTGGATAATCTAGATGAAATGGACAAATTCCTAAAAACACAAAACCTACCAAGACTAAATTATGAAGGAATAGAAAATCTGAATAAATCTATAACTAGTAAGGAGAATGAATCAATAATCAAAAATCTTACAACAAAGAAAAGCCCTGGACCTGATGACTTCACTGGTGAGTTCTACCAAACGTTTAAAGAAGAACTAACACCAATCCTTCTCAAACATTTCCTAAAAATTGAAAATGAGGGGACACTTTCTAAGTTATCCTATGAAGCCAGCACTACCTGGATACCAAACCAAAGACACTACAAGAAAAGAAAACTACAGTTTCCCATATCAGTACAATATCCCTATAAACAAAGGATGCAAAACATCCTCAACAAAATATTAGCAAACTAAATTCACCAGAATATTAAAATAATTATACACCATGACCAAATGGGATTTGTTCCTGTAATGCAAGGATGGTTAAACATACAAAAATCAATTAATGTAATACAGCATGTTAATTGAATGAAGGGGAAAAATAACACACGATTACCTCAATGGATGCAGGAAAAGCATCTGACAAAATTCAACACCATTTCATGATAAAAATGCTCAACAAACCAGGAATAGAAGAAAACAACCTCAACATAATAAAAAACACTTATGAAAAACCCACAGCAAATGTCATACTCAATGGTGAAAAATTGAAAGCTTTCTCTCTAACATCAGGAACAAGGCAAGGATGCCTGTTTTCACTACTTCTATTCAACATAGTACTGGAAATTCTAGCCAAAGCAATTAGACAAGAAAAAGAAATAAAAGTCATCCAAACTGGAAAGGAAGAAATAAAATTATCTGTTTGCAGATAATATAATCTTGTATGTACAAAATCCTAAAGATTCCATAACAAAATTGTTAGAATTAATAAATAAATTCAAAGTAGTAGGATACAAAATCAACACACACAAGTCAGTTGCACACAAAAATCACTGTTGCACTAACAATGAACAATCTGAAAAAAAAGTTAAGAAAAAAATTCCATTTGCAATAGTAACAAAAAGAATAAAATACTTAGGAATTAACTTAACCAAGGAGGTAAAAGACTTGTACAATGAAAACTACAGAACATTACTGAAAGGAACTAAAGAAGGCACAAATAGGTAGAAACATATCCCATGTTCATGGATTGGAAGACTTAGTATTGCTAAGATATCAATACTACCCAAAGAAATTTACAGATTAAATGCAATATCAAAATCCCAATGACATTTTTTGCAGAAATAGAAAAAACCATACAAAAATTTATATGGAATCTCAAAGGACCCCAAACAGCTAAAACAATCTTGCAAAAGAAGAGAAGAGCTGGAGGATTCATAGTTTCTGATCTAAAAATCTTATTACAAAGCTATAATAATCAAAACAGTGTGGTACTAGCATAGACACAGACATATACACCAATGGAACAGAATAGAGAGCCCCAAAATTAGCCCTCACATATACGGTCAAACGATTTTTTTGCCAAGACCATTCAATGGGGAAGTCAGTCTCTTCAACAAACAGTGCCAGGAAAAGGGGATATCTACATGGAGAAAGAAAGAATTTGGACCCTTATCTAATACCATACACAAAGTTAACTCAAGTGTATCAAAGATCTAAATGTAAGACCTAAAACTGTAAAACTCTTAAAAGAAAACATAGGACAAAAGCTTCATAACATTGGATTTGTCAATGATTTCTTGACTATGACACCCAAAGGTATAAACAACAAAAGAAAAAACAAACAAATTGGACTTCGTGAAAATTTTATAATTTTGTGCACCAAAGGATACTATCAACAGAGTAAAAAGGCAACCCAGAGAATGGGAAGAAATATTTGTAAATCATATATCTGATAAGGGATTAATATCCAGAATATATAGAAAACCTCTAAAATTCAACAACAATCAAAAAACAATCTGATTAAAAACTGGGCAAAGGACATGAATAGACATTTCTACAAAGAAGATATAAAGATGGCCAACAAGTACATGAAAAGATGCTCAACATCACTAATCATTAGGGAAATGCACATCAAAACTACAATAATATGCCACCTCACACCCATTACTACTGTCAAAAGAAATAGAGGGGTTTCCCTGGTGGCGCAGTGGTTGAGAGTCCACCTGCCGATGCAGGGGACACGGGTTCATGCCCTGGTCCAGGAGGATCCCACATGCCGCGGAGCGGCTGGGCCCGTGAGCCATGGCCACTGAGCCTGAGCATCCAGAGCCTGTGCTCCACAATGGGAGAGGCCACAACAGTGAGAGGCCTGCGTACCACAAAAAAAAAAAGAAAAAAAAGAAACAGAAAATAACAAGTGTTGGGGAGGATATAGAAACATTGGACCTTTTGTGCACTGTTAGTGGGAATGGAAAGTTGTACAGCTACTCTGGAAAACAGTATGGAGGTTCCACAAAAAATTAAAAATACAATTACCATATGATCTAATAATTCCACTTCTTGATACATACACAAAAGAATTGAAAGCAGGGTCTCAAAGAAATATTTTTATAGCCATGTACATTGCAGCATTATTCACAATAACTAAAACACAAAAGCAACCCATGTGCCCATTAGCAGATAAATGGATGAGGAAAATATGGTATATACATACAATGGAATATTATTCAGCCTGAAAAAGGAAAGAAATTCTGACATATGATAAAACATGGATGAACCTTAAGAACATTATGCTATTTGAAACAGGCCAGTCACAAAAAGAAAATACTGTATGATTCCATTTGTATGACATACTTAGACAAGTCAAAATCATAGAGACAGAAAGTGGAATGCTGGTTGCCAGGGGCTGGGGAAAGGGGAGAATGGGGAGTTATTGTTTAATGGGCATAGAGTTTCTATTTTACAAGACAAAAAGAGTTCTTAATGGAGGGCTAATTGTAATGATGGCACATTATGGATGTATTTAATACTGCTGAATTGTATACTTTAAAATAGTTAAGATAGCAAATTTTATGTTTTTGTATTTTACCATAATTTTAAAAATTGGAGAAAAAACACTGTGAAGAACCATAAAAATATAAAGCAGCATTATCATGTATTACCAATAAATAATCGGCTCTTTTCTAATTCCAGGCAACAAGAGATCTAATTAAATTGGCTGGCTACTCTAGTTACATTATGTATATTTTTATTTCATAATCAGCCTTCATTTGCCCCAACAGAACTTCATATTCAGGACTGTTTATATTACATCTCACAGCACAATTCATACATTTATGAATCAGTAACATGTTCTTTTGGAAACCCTTATTGTTCTGTTTTTGTTAGAACCCTGGTGAGCACATGAGATATTAAGGTTCCAACATTGCTGTGCACCCTACAGCTCCTTGACATTGAACTGCCTGCAGAAACTGCTTAACAGTGCTGGTGGTCATTCTTATCCCCAGTTTCTGGAATGGCTGAGAGAGGTCTGAATTTTTTTCACACATTTCAAAAAGCACATTTACATTTTAAATGTATTAGTAAATGAACCAAGCAAGGAGAGAAATTCAAGTGGTAAGAAAGAAGCCTCTAACATTCTGATTCCAAGAGACCAGAGTGATTCTGGTCGAGTTCCATTACTGATGAGTCAGCACTTGGGGGATATCTCCTCTGGAGTTAGAATGCTTCCTGGAATCCTGCTGTTTTTTTATCCATTCATCCCTTTGTGTAAAGGTCGGGTCTATCGTGTCTTCTAAAGTTGTAAGACAGATCTGAGAGCCCTTCTCTTCGAAATTCTATCTTCCCTTTTGGTTTGTATGTTGACTAACAATAATGCTTATTGAAATATAACCCACATACCATAAAATACACCTTTGAAAGTATACAGTTCAGTAGATTTAGAGTATTCACAGACTGTCTTCCCTTTGTTTTGTTTCCTTCCTTTATTTCCTAGGGAAAGGAAAGAGCCCTAAGTACTCACTCATGGATTAAGTATATTTTTTGAACACATGAAAAATCAAATAAAAACCCCTGCCTTCATGGAGCTTGCATTCCAGTAGAGAACACAAACGATAAACAAATACAATTAGCAAACTATAGAGTATGTCAGAGGTGATTAAGTGACGGGAAGAAAAGATAGTGGGGAAAGGATAGGGTGTACAATTGATGGTGGGTGGGAGAGGGCTTACAATTTTAAATTTGGTGATTAGGGAAAATCTTAAGAGAAGATAACGTTTAGCAAAGACTTGAAAGAAATGAGGGAGTAAATCATGTTTGATCTGGGGGAAGGGCATCCAGGTAGAATTAACAGTAACTGCAGAGACCCTCAGGGGAGAGGTGTGCCCTGGAGCTTAATAAGTGAGGAGAATGGAGGGAAGAGAGGTCAGAGGGGCCAATGGTGGCCAAATCTTTTGGGGTCCTGAGCCACTTGCCAAGATTTTGGCTTTTATTCTGAGTAACCACAGTAATCAGAACCACAGAAGTTCTGATCTGAGGAATGCCATGAACTGACTTACTTTGAGCAGGATCACGCTGGCTGCTGTGTGGACTCTGGATTGTAGGAGAAGAAGGAAACAACCTAGTTAGGAGACTAATTGCTTTAATCCAGGTGAAAGAGGGCATGACCTGGACTAGGTAGCAATGGTAAAGGTGATGTGAAGTGGTCAGATTCTGGATATATTATGAATGTAGAGCCAACAGGCTTTGCTGATGGGAAAGATGTGGGGTACGAGAGAAAGAGAAATCTACGATGACTCACAGACAAAATGTCCAATGCTATATGGTAACAGCCAACTAGAAGAGCTAGTTAGGTGGGTTGGGTAGGGTAGCTTGATATACTGCATTTATCCCAACAGGAGAATTAAATTTTTAGGCCTGAAAACATGTGAGTTGATCTGCAGCTCCTCTAATTAATATAAGACAAAAAAATGATGTGTCATCACACTATTTCCAAAATATGACCCAGCTAATTAAGTATCAAATTGCCAATCATATATGTGACTATTTCTATTTTGAAGATAAAGATGGTTATTTGCCTTTTACTTAGCCAGGGGTCAACTACCTTAATTGGGAAATTTAACACATTGCAACTGTTGCTGGAAATTAACAAAGTGATCAGTTCTGTCTTGGGTTACTCTTGCTGCCTAATTTAATTGTTTGTAATAAAGCCTTTCATCTACCAGTTTTATTTAAGTTGACTGCTTGTATTACTACCTCAACCATAATCTAATCATTGCTTTTTGTTAATAAACTCTGCACAGCACTGTATCTACATATTAAATATAAGCTTGTTCTAGACCTAGCTGGTACCAGATTGTTCATCTCTTTCCAAATCTCCATGCAGTGGCGTCACTTTGGTGACTTCAACATCAGCCACGGTGGGAGGATTTATGCCACAGAAATTGACAAATAAATCGGGGCTTTTTTTCAGACAGCAGTTTTCCTAGCACACCCGTGGACAGAGCAGAGGGTAGGGTTATGAATGCCAGCTAAAGCCTAAAAGCCACACAGCTGTGGCATGGGTGGAGCAGACGTAGTGGGAGGAAGAGTGCTTTATCATTGACATTGTTTAGAATTGCTAGTTTACAAGGATAATAAAGAGCAGACCAACTTTAAGTCTTTAAATTCTCTACAGACAATGTTATTCCTTATCGCCTAAGCCCAGGGCAGATCCTTCCCACCTACTCCCACCTCCATTCTAACCCTACTCACTGCCTGGTCACCACGGGTATGACATTTTGCCTTTCTAAGCCTTAGTTTCCTTGTCTTTTCAACGGGGATCATATGTTCAATTAATGATGGTATGAATAAACCTTCTAGGGTTTCCCCGTAGCCTTAAGAGAAGAGGGAACCCCTTATGGATCAACAGCATCATATATATATATATATATATATATATATATATATATATATATATATATATATATATATATCTTTTTGGAGTATAATTGCTTTACAATGTTGTATTCGTTTCTTTTGTACAACAAAGTGAATCAGCTCTAAGTACACATATATCCCCTCCCTCTTGCGTCACCCTCCCTATCCCACCCCTCTAGGTCATCACAAAGTATCTGAGTTGATCTCCCTGTGCTATGGAGCAGCTTTCCACTAGCTATCCATTTTACATTTGATAGTGTATATATGTCAATGCTAGTCTCTCACTTTGTCCCAGTTTCCCCTTCCCTGCCATGTCCTCAAGTCCGTACTCTACGTCTGCATCTTTATTCCTGCCCTGCCACTAGGTTCATCAGCACTGTTTTTTTAGATTCCATATATGTGCATTTGCATACGGTATTTTTCTCTTTCTGATTTACTTCACTGTGTATGATAGATTCTAGGTCCATGCATCTCATTACAAATAACTCAATTTCATTCCTTTTTATGGCTGAGTAATATTCCATTGTATATATGTGCCACATCTTCTTTATCCATTCATCTGTCGATGGACATTTAGGTTGCTTCCATGTCCTGGCAATTGTAAATAGTGCTGCAATGAACATTGTGGTACATGTATCTTTTTGAATTATGGTTTTCTCTGGGTATATGCCCAGGAGAAGGATTGGTGGGTCACATGGTAGTTCTATTTTTAGTTTTTTAAGGAACCTCCATACTGTTCTCCATAGTGGCTGTATCAATTTACATTCCCACCAACAGTGCAAGAGGGTTTCCTTTTCTCCACACCCTCTCCAGCATTTATTGTTTGTAGATTTTTTGATGATGGCCATTCTGACAGGCGTGAGGTGGTACCTCACTGTGGTTTTGATTTGCATTTCTCTAATGACTAGTGATGTTGAGCATCTTTTCATGTGTTTGTTGGCAATCTGTATGTCTTCTTTGGAGAAATGTCTATTTACATCTTCTGCCCACTTTTGGATTGGGTTGTTTGTTTTTTCAATATTGAGCTGCTTGTATATCTTGGAGATTAATCCTTTGTCAGTTGTTTCATTTGCAAATATTTTCTCCCATTCTGAGGGTTGTCTTTTCATCTTGTTTATGGTTTCCTTTGCTGTGCAAAAGCTTTTAAGTTTCATTATGTCCCATTTGTTTATTTTTGTTTTTATTTCCATTTCTTTAGGAGGTGGGTCAAAAAAGATCTTGCTTCAACAGCATCCTTGTATCCACTCTGCTTTCCAACCTCTGAGCCTCTGTTGATGCTGTTCCCCCCGACTTGGAGCCACTTCATCTCCTATTTTCATCTTTCAGAGTTAACCCAATTGCTGCCACCTCCAAGAGGCTTCCTCTTATTCCCACAGCTGACATAATCTCTCCCTCCTCTAAATTCCCTAACCTCTTGGGGACTCTCTGACACAATCCCAGACCTATTGGATTAGAATCTACATTTTAACAAGATCCCCAGGTGATTCACATGCACATTAAGATTTGGAAGCCTTGCTTTAAACCACTGGTTCTCAAACTTGGCTGCAGATTGGAATTACCTGTGGAGTTTCGAAAACGCTTGATGCCTAGACCCCACCTGAAAGAGATTCTGATTCAACTAGTCTGAGATGCAGCCTGGGCATCAGGGCCTTTTTTTTTTTTTTTTTTTTTTTTTTTTTGCTGTACGTGGGCCTCTCACTGCTGTGGCCTCTCCCGTTGCGGAGCACAGGCTCCGGACACACAGGCCCCGCGGCCATGGCTCGCGGGCCCAGCCGCTCCGCGGCATGTGGGATCCTCCGGGATCGGGGCACTAACCCGTGTTCCCTGCATCGGCAGGCGGACTCTCAACCACTGCGCCACCAGGGAGGCCCCATCAGGGCCTTTTAAAACTCCCATATGATTCTAATATGCAGCAAAGTTTGAGAACCACTGGTCCATAAACTCCCCTTATTCTCCCTTTGGGGGCCTGCACACTCTCTAATGTTATGGTTATTTCTGTCCAGGTATGTTTTCTCACTGCTATTGAACTATAAGTCTTTTAAGAGCAAGAACTATCTTTTAATTTACTTTTAATCACCTCATCCCTAGACATACAATAAGAGTTTAATAAATATTTATTGAGTGAATTGTTTTTGTAATCTAAAACAATTTGTAGGACTTCCCTGGTGGCGCAGTGGTTAAGAATCCGCCTGCCAATGCAGGCGACACGGGTTCAAGCCCTGGTCCAGGAAGATCCCACATGCCGCAGAGCAACTAAGCCCGTGTGCCACAACTACTGAGCCCACTCACCATAACTACTGAAGCCCATGCGCCTAGAGCCTGTGCTCCGCAGCAAGAGAAGCCACTGCAATGAAAAGCCCACACACCACAACGAAGAGTAGCCCCCACTCGCTGCAACTAGAGAAAGCCTGCGTGCAGCAAAGACCCAATGCAGCCAAAAATAAAATAAATTTATTAAAAACAAACAAACAAAAAATAAACCCCACAATTTGTAATCTAAAAATGTTCTCTAAATACCATAAGTGTGGCTTTTGTCCTAACTTGAAGACTGGTTGAACATATTCTGAAAATTGTGGAATTATTTCCTCTTTAGTCTAAGACCAAATCTCTGAAGAAGAGGAGGCTGGTGGCTAGAACAGGTTTTCTGAGAATAGCCTCTGGGTACCAGCACAGCTGATCTCCATGAGTTGTTTACAGAAAGCCACAGCTTGAAATCCTAAGACTCCAGAGGGCAATGCAAAATGAGGCAGCCCCTCCCTACACTCTGTGCATCCAATTCAGAACTCTTGGCTGAAATATGATGATGTTATTGTTTCTTCCTCTCTAGGGTGCCATTTTGTTATTTATGGGGATTGTTGTCCTCACTATGAAGGCATCTGTTATTGAAATGTTCCTTGGTAAGTACTTTTATATGTGTATCGGGATACGCTTTTAACATTCTCCTAATGTCCAAAGAATCTTGCCAACAAAAGATTTAAACCAAGACAGAGCATATAAACAGTTCAGTGTATCTTTTTATGATAAACATTTTGGAGAAATGTTTAACTGAGAATGTTAAATGTAGATCAAATTCAGAATGTATGTCTATATATTTTTTATATAAAGCAAACATATGTATACATATGTATGTCTACATATTATATATTAAGCACACATATATACACACATATTTGTGTG
This sequence comes from Mesoplodon densirostris, assembly GCF_025265405.1. Lineage (NCBI taxonomy): Eukaryota > Metazoa > Chordata > Mammalia > Artiodactyla > Ziphiidae > Mesoplodon > Mesoplodon densirostris. Next base: position 29,559,434 of record NC_082674.1, read on the forward strand.
TGTGTATTATTCAGCAACTAGCAAATATTTCAGATAAAGCATATTTACAGATTCTGAATTTAAAGAACTTATTTCTTAATTTCTCAAAAAAAAATTCTTATCACTGACACGGCCTTACTTGTACCATTGGCAACTCATACTTTTAGAGATGAAACACTTTAAACTTACATTATCAACAGAGAACACAATTTGGGGTAGGCCCTTAAGGAGCAGCAGGTCAACCAGAAGAAAGAAAAGTGCTGATGGGTTTAGCATCAAGCCCAAGGGTAATCTTTGGTTAATCTTGATCCCACTGTGCTGTGGCCACTCTGTGTCAGGCAGAGTCATCCTGTGGGTCACTGTGAAACTATTGCCACAGAAGGGTATAAAAGGCCTTTTAGATAGTCAGTATTAGTTTGCTAGAGCTGCCATAACAAAATACCACAAACTGGGTGGCTTAGAACAACAGAATTTTATTCTGTCACAATTCTTGAGTCTACAAGTCCAAAATCAAGGTGTCAGCAGGGCTGGTTCCTTCAAAGGGCTGTGAGAGTGAACCCTGTTCCATGCTTCTCTCCTAGCTTCTGGTGGTTTGCTACCAATCCATGGCAATCCTTGGCATCACCCCAATCTATGCCTTCACCTTCACATGTGTTTGTCTGTGTCTATATCCAAACACCTTCACCTCTGTGTTTGTCTGTGTCTATATCCAAACTACCCCTTATTTATAACACCAGTCATATTGGATTAGGGGCCCAACCTACTCCAGTAGGATGACCTCATCCTAACTAATTAAGTTAGTTAAATTTAACTAATTACATCTACAACCACTCTATTTCCAATTAAGGTCACCTTCTGAGGTACTGGGGGTTAGGACTTCAACATGAAGTCCAACAGAAGTCCTATGAATTCAGGGAGGGGGGCACACAATTTAACCCATAATATAGTCAGAATGTGCAAGGTCTGTGCAGAGGGAATCTACAGTGGCAGAATTGAGGACTGGAAGACAAAGAGGTGACACAGCTGGGAAGGCAAGGGGCCCTCAGCATGGTTGAAGGAGACTGGGCTGGGAGTCAGAGGGAAGATAAGGTTCTGGTCCTGACTCCACCACCAACTTGCTAAGGAATATTCTCGTGAGCACAGGGTCCTTCATTTCCACCTTGCCCTTCTGAGAGGCTATCTCCCCCCAGCCCCAGACTAACCTATAGGTTAGTAGGGGTGAACACAGGGTGGGATGAGGGTGGGGCAGGGGTTAGGAATAGGAAGGATTTAGCTACTGTAAAACAAACAAAACCAAACACAGAAACCCTGAGGCTGGTTCACACTCTGGCATGTCCCCCACATCATGGAACCAAGAAGAACTTGACTGTCCTTGCTTGTCTTGCCCCTCTCAGCCTGCCCTTCTGCAAAACCGTTTTCCCCTCAGGGTTGCTCATTCACAAAGCAAGAAATCAAAGTAGAAAAGGGAGACTCCTATCGCAGATTCTCTTCTCTAAGTCCTTATACGCCCCTCCCTGGCATCTCTCTTATTCATCTGCTTGTCTCCATCCCAGGGTCATTTCCCTTAAGTCCCCCGAAACCTCTTCAGTACTGTGACAGCCTCCCTGCCCCAAATCCTTACCCCTCTAACTCATTCTCTACCACACCCCAATTAATCTCCCTAAAGCCCATATCTGATCCCACTCTCCTGATTTAACACTCAGTGTTTTCCCTTTGTCTTTATGACGGAGCCCACATCTCTCAAAGCGCCTTGCTTGCTGGCAAGGCCTCTCTCATATGGCTCTTGCCGTCCTCTCCTGCTCTCCTCCCTACCACAGAGCCCAGCCTGGCTTCCAGGGACGTGGGAAGTGCTGACCTTCTCATTCCCCTGAAGGTCGAGTCATTTCTTCCTTCCAGGTCTTTGACTATGCTGTTCCCTGTCCTGGAATGTTCTTCCTCTCACCCCCACACACCCTACTGGCCCTCCAGGAAGCTTCCTCTGCTCTCCATTTGATCAGACCCTATTCCTATGGGCTTCCCTGGTGCCCTGTATTGATTCTAGTCACGACTGCATGGCATTCACCTCGTCATGAGGCTGCCTCCCCTGACACTGTACGATACTGACAGCAGGAGCTGTGTCTTGCTCACTGTTGCATTTTCAGTTCTCAGCACATCTCACAGGCACTCAAGAAATATTGCTAAATAAATTATTCTTGTCAGGGATGTTGGATTTTTCAGGTTTCAGAGTCTGATTCTGCACCCAATTCCTATGTGTGAATTTTTTCCCCACACCAAGTGATTCCTCAACACCAGCTGGGTTTCCTACAACTCAGCTCAATTCTGACACCATTCTACCCAGAGATAGCATCAGATCCTGCAGGTAAGGGCTCACACAAGACTGCCCCCCGCCACCCAACACACACACATTTCAAATACCGACTGCAAGTCAGGTTATCACCTGTGCTTCTGACTGGCTATAAAGCAGAGGTTTCCATGACCCCCTCCTTGCGTTTGATTAATTTTCTCAAGCAGCTCACAGAACCCAGGAAACCAGTTTACTCACTAGATTACCAGTTTATTACAAAGGATATTAAAGGATACAAATCAACAGCCAGATAAAGAGATACATAGGGCGAGGTCCTGAACAAAGGAGTTTCTGTCCCCGTGGAATTTGGGCCCAGCACGGTGGCACATGGAGGAGCTCTCACTCCTCAACCTGGAAGCTCTTTGAACCCTCTCCTTTTGGATTTTTATGGAGGCTTCATTACATAGGCATGATTGATTAACTCACTGGCCATTGGTGATTGATTCAACCTCCAGCCCCTCTTTCCTCCTGGGAAATCAGGAGATGGGACTGAAAATTCCAACTCTCTATTCAGGTGGGTTTCCCTGGCAACCAGCTCCCTCATCTTTAGGGGATTTTCAAAAGCCACCTCATTAACATAAACTCAGTTGTGATTGAAAGGGGCTTGTTATGAAAAACAAGACACCCATTTCACCTTTATGGCTCTGATTTCAGAAACTGAGGACAAGAAATCAAATATTATAACAGACATGTGGACACAGGGGGCGAAGGGGAGGGTGGGGCGAATTGGGAGATTAGGTTTGACATAAATACACCACCACGTGTAAAATAGCTAGCTAGTGGGAACCTGCTGTAGAGTACAGGGAGCTCAGCTCGGTGCTCTGTCATGACCTAGAGGGGTGGGATGGGTGGGGGGGAGGTCCAAGAGGGAGGGGATATAGTTATACATAGAGCTGATTCACTTCGTTGTACAGAAGAAAGTAATGCAACATTGTAAAGCAATTTTACTCCAGTAAAAAATACATATATTATAACAAAAGATGCTCCCATTGCTCTTATCACTTAGGACATTCCAAGGGTTTTGGGAGCTGTTAGGCAGGAACTGTGGCCGGAACACCAAAATATATATTTATCATAAATCACAATATCACAGAAAACCATCCAAAGATCCCCCAAAAGCCCTCTAAATTAATGTTAATTAAGTGTCTAATCGGTATATATCAGAGCTAGCATGGTCACTCTAAATATGTGTAAATTTATGATGTAGCAGAGCTGTACGCTGCCCACTGTCATCGGAGCACCACATATAATCAATGACTGCACCGTGGGGAGAAAGTAGCATAAAAAGCCTAAGGCTGCATCTGCAAACCTGCATTCTGGTTCCAACTTCTAACCCCTCCCCCTCCAAAGCAGCTTTAGCTGAGATGTCAACCTTGACCTTGGTTTCTTTTCTACAAAATAAAAAGATGACCTCCAAAGCTCCTCCCAGCTTCAATATTCTATGATCTGAAGCATAATTTTGTGATTTATGTGATTACAGAGAATAAGTTATCCTGTCTCTGCAATGAAGCTCTGATATATTTCATGCTAGATGTTTAATTGAGTAAGTAAGTCGAAAGCAAAGCATAGGGGAAATTTGAGCTGATTTTAAATCATCTGCTTTATAAATCAGTTTTCAGGAAGGCATTGTGGCCACTGTTAAAGAGAACAAGAGCTGGACAGTATTTAAAGCAGTAAAAACAGATTTTAATCAGGAACCATTGCAATAGGGGAAAGGAGACCTCAGTATTGTACTGGGCTCAATTCCGAATATAACAAGGAAAAGTGGGGATTCATAGCCAAGGAGCGGCTTGCAGGGGTCAGGGAATGGAAATTACTAAGAGGAGATTTCACGGGAATCAGGGGATTCTTGCTAAAGGCAGACCAGGGTGATCACATACCAAGGGTGGAGGATTCTCTCTAAACAAGATTCTTGCTGAAACTAAGTGATGCAGGCCCAACAAGGACAGACACAGAAGCCCAAGGTCAAAGCCTAGTTGAGAAGAGGGCTTAGAGGAGCCTAACTAAAGTTTGGTGAAGGAGAGTCCCTGTCAACACCACCTGAGTTAGTATCTTGAGTGGCACTAAGGGATCAAACAAGAAGTTTATGGGCTAGAATGAAGCATTCCTATAAACGTTCTAGACATGTAATAAGTATTCAGTAAGTACTTACTGATTTGATAATTGGTTAAATGTTCTGGCACTTCATGTCTTTTCTTGAAAATAAATGGATTCTGATAATGACTTAATACTGACAGGAAAAGTGGAACACAAGTGCCTATTAACCATGCCAATGATCTTAGAAAGCACTTTTCATTATTGTAAGTCTATCTGATTTCAATATGACCAAATTAAATAACAACTGTCTTTTTCTAATTAGAAAAGAAACATTCTACATAAAACATAGACTATTTATGTGTAAGAACTTTACTGTGAAATGGGAAAAATACAGAAAATATAAAATAGGAATTATAATTCTACCATTATTAAAATTTTGGTATATTTGTTCCAGGTATTTCTCTCTGCGTATATTCTAATTTTGTCAGAATCATGCTTAAGGTTAGAGCTGAGAACTTCCCAGGTCATTTAATCTTCTGCTAATATCATTTGTAATAAATGCTTAGTATTCCCCTACTGTTGGGACATTTCCAAGATTTCATTATTTCCTATTGCTATTAGGAATAATGCTGTAATGAACACCTTTTATTATACATTATCCTAATGTATGATAAATAATAATAATATTATTATCCTTGTCTATGTCTCTGATTACAACTTGGGATATAGTACTAGGTATATATTTTCTAGGACAAAGAATATAAATGTTTTTTAAGGCTACTGAAATGTATTACCAAATGGCTTTCCAGAATGACTCCACCAACAGTGTACTGGACTGCCCTAATCCCAAATCCATGCCAGGATTAAGTATAATCTTGTGTTCAATATTCAGTACACACTATGAGAAAATATCCTGTCATTTTGCTTTAGCCTGCATTTTTTATCATTAATGAGACTGAACATTGTTTCAGGCTAACTCATTTGTATTTTCTCTATAAATTATGTGGACGATAATTTACTTAAATTGAATTTTAAAACAATTGCACCTCAGCTATCTTAATCATACTGATGGCCACAGTATTTAATTTGGTTTGAAATTTCAAACACGACTAGCGAAAGGTGAGATCTTTTCATGTTACTCAAAGCTGGAACATTGAATTTTTAAAAATTGAGAAGTATTGCTGCAGAGTTGGTAAATCATGGTTGCCTTGGAACTTCAGACTCTAGCCTTCATTTCCTCAAGCCCTCTAGACTCTAACGGCCTCAGCTGTGGCCAGATAACTAACTACTCCCATGGAAGGGCTTTCAGACCTGTGTTCTGCTTTGTACTTTGAAGTGAGTATCTGTCATCCATTTCGGTGCTCTGCCAGGCTTCCTGAGAACAGGAACACAAGACTGATTTTTCTCTCACCCAGATTCCACATGCAAGTCACCATTTCCAAGGTAGCAAGAGAGGTCTTGCAGATGAGGAATGACTTGCTTCAGGGCACAAGCACATCTGCAGCCTTACTGACCAGCCCTCCCCTTTGAGGAGTGGCTTCTGGGGAGCTTTAATTAACAAGCATCTAAGCTGAGGGGAGGGCCTCTGTGTACCATTGAAAATAATGACTTTATTAACCACTGCTTAAAACTGAACCCAGCTCTGCATGTTTTCAGCCTGGAGGGTCTTGGGCGAGAAAATGCGAGTGATGGGGTGGTCTTACTGAAATATTTATAGTCCTAATGATACTAAGACTTATAAACCATGTGCCATGGGTACACAGCCCCAGAAAGACAGTATTTGGCTTCCCACCAAGAACTGATACCCAAATTTACTACTATTTCACTTACTCCCTCTGCTTTACGCGCAGTAATTTTTTCTATATATTTATTTCGTACTTGTTTTTTAAAAAATATTCTAGTTATTTATTTTTGTGTATAAAATGAAGATGCGGTCTTTGGACAGAGTTAAATGACACAGAGCCTACTATAAAAATCAGACCTCCAGGACATTCACACCCTACGCAAACCCCAGAAGTAAATAACACCTAAAAAATGTCTGCCTTCATTCTACTTGGCTAGACGTTTGGTTTTCACTCAGTTCTCTTTCATGGCTCTGTTCTTGCAAGACATGGTATGTCAACTGTCCAGGCCTCAACTAGTGCTAATAGTCAAAACAGGATAATTCAGGAGCTACATCATTGGCACAGCTCAGCTAGTTAATCATAAGATAAATAAAAAATTTTCTTAACAAACACTTGGTGACATTGCCACTTTTTCCTTCAAAGACAGTTACCAATTCAAGAATGCCTAAGTCCTGATTTATGCTTTAATCAAGCATCTGTGTTCTGTTAAAAAAGAAAACATAGAGTAGGAAGTAAAATACCTATTTTAGTTATTCTGCTGCCTCATGTTCACCTCCAGAGTTCCAACTCCATCCAGAAAGTGGGTTTCTCAAAAAAGTAGCTAAAATGGAGGTAAGTTAGAGCAGTATCATCTTTGGGTGGGTAAGGTAGAAGGCCTGGAAAGGAAGGAAGAAGAGTAGAGACTGACTAGCCTTTTGAAAGGAAAAACAGGCTTTTCTGTTTATAGGTAGAATTAGTCTAGGTACAGAAAAGTGAGCATTTTCAGACATTATTAAAAAATTGCTATGAGAAATGTTCACAATATATATCAAAAATTTAAGTGGGCATATCTTTCAGACAAGAAACCCTATTTGGAATTTTATTTTAAGGCAATAATAAGGAATCCATGCAAAAATTGGCTAAATTATGGTATGTCCATGAATTGCAATATTTTGTAGGCAGTTAAAATTATTATGAGAGGAGTATTAAATGACAAGAAAAAATGTTTCTATATCCTTAAGTAGAAATAAGTTTATGACACATTGTAAACAGTATAAGCATCATCAAATGTTTGTTTCAAAGTACAATACATACATATATATAGAAAAAGCCTGAAAATATTATACTTTTTGCTTTCATCCGTTATTTTCTGTAGTACTGTTTTTGAGTGTTTTTTTTTTACTGTCCTACAAGGAACATGTATTATTTTGGTAATAAGAAAAATTCGGTCAATGTTATATTTTAAAAACACAAGGCTTTGGGCTTCCCTGGTGGCGCAGTGGTTGAGAGTCCGCCTGCCGATGCAGGGGAAACGGGTTTGTGCCCCGGTCTGGGAAGATCCCACGTGCCGCGGAGCGGCTGGGCGCGTGAGCTATGGCCGCTGAGCCTGCGCGTCCGGAGCCTGTGCTCCGCAACGGGAGGGGTCCCAGCAGTGAGAGGCCCGCGTACCGCAAAAAAAAAAAAAAAAACAAAAACAAAAACACAAGGCTCACACCAGCAATGCGACTTTAAACTTAAAGGCATAAAGAGTTCCCATTTCTTCCCCTATTGTTTTGCTTCCCGAAGAGCAGTATCCAGGTTCTGCTCCATTTCTGAGAAGGAAGCTGACCTACCTGCAGCTGGCTTCTGGAGGGCGCAGCACCAATTGGGGCTGGAAGGACCACCAAGGACAGTCAGGTCGCACCATACCCTGTGAGGAGTCTCTCTCTTCTCCCCAGTTTCCCTCCCCCCTGTCTTGCTTTCCAAAGAGTCCTCCTCTGAGGCTTTGTACGGACGCGCTTCATCAGGCGCTCTCTCGCTCTCGCGCTCTCGCTCTCTCGCTCTCTCGCTCTCTCTCTCTCTCTCTCTCTCTCTCTCTCTCTCTCTCTCTCTCTCTCTCTCTCTCTCTCTCTCTCTCTCTCTCTCTCTCTCGCACGCACATGCGCGCGCTTCAAATGCAAACGCGCGCATGCGTATGCGGCTCTCTGGGCATTTGGAAACTGGCCATTTGGAAACTCAGTGTGGAACAGAAGAGAGAGAACCGGAAGGGCCTGGGTGTTCATCCTACCTCTATAATTTATTCCTGGCACCAAGCAAATCAGTGGGCTTCGCGAGACCCACATTCCTGCCTTTGGAAAGTGGAGATGGTGGAGCTGGTGTGGTGAAATTTAAAGACAGCAAAACACGGGACAGATATCCAATAAGTATTTTTAAAAGGCCCTTTCAGCAGAGGCTAAGAAAAGCACAAAGTATACATCTTATTTCCCCAACCATAAAATAAGGGAAAATTAGTTCTACTAACGAGAATACTTTAACATGTGCTTGAAGCAAACATAAAGGTCAAAAGAGAGAAAGCATTTAGGTGAAATAATATTGATTAGATTTTTTGCATTTTCTTCGTGTAGTTTTGCTGGTGACTGGAATACACTCAGATAAAGAAATGACAAAGAAGATTAAAAGGCCCAAATTCAGTAAGTAAAGTTGCAGTTCCTCACTGGTACAAGACTTGTGTCTCCCATGTGGAGGACTGTTACACTTGTTTCAGATAATTTGGAAAGTTTGGGGTTTTTCTGTTTTGGGTTTTTGTGTGTGTGTGTCTTATCTCAATACTTTGCACTCAGACTAATTAGTAATTATTCTTATTTGTCATCTACTTCATTCCAAAAAGCATTTGAAATAAGAGTTCTTATTTTAGGGTAGATACGTGGTTCTACTATATTAGAAAAATTCAAAATTCACATACAAAGACCAGGCGACACTATGTCTCTATGCCTAAGCTGGAGTAGGTATTTTTCTGCCATTCTGTCTCAATTCCCCATACCAGAAAATTCAGTCTGGCTAATGCAAAAGTCCAGCAAACCTGCCCACCTTCCAGCGTGCCCTGGAATCAATGGGTAATCTCACAGAAACGTTTCACACCCTATCAGTGGAAAGAGGAATAATTAATTTCATTTTTGGGTGATAGTTAAGGTTAGATGACAGAAAAGCCAAAATAACAGTTGCTTAGATAAGACTGAAGTTTCTTTCTCTCTCCTGTAAACATAGTCTGGGCTTTTATGGGAGCTTCACAATCTTCAGGGACGCAGACTCCTTCTATCTTGTCATTCTGCTTTTCTCAATGTGGCTCTCAACTCATTGTCCAGAATGGCTACCCCAACTCCATCCATCATGTCCACATTCCAGTCAGTAGGAAGGGATGAAGAAAGGCACATACTTACTTCCTTTAAAGACAAGTCCAGGAAGTCAAATACACCACTTCTACTTAAATACCATTGGCCAGAATTCAAGGAGAATGGGAAATGTCTTGATCTCAAGCATCTGCATGCCTAGCTAAAAGTAAGGAGTACTATTATTAGGAAAGAAGAGAGAATGGATATTGGGAAAGAACTAGCAGGACAGGACATAAATGGAAAATCTCACACTCAAATCTTGTGAGCACACTGAGCTATCTGTATGTAAATCTGTAGACTCGATGGACGCTTGAATTAAGGTATATTTATGAAGGACCATAAGAAAAAGACTTTAGGTATATTCAGTGCTCTGTGCTGTCTACAAAAGAAACTGCTGTATAGGTATTAGATTTAGGTGCCTTAAATCAGCAACATTAAAATTTTGAAATAAAAGAGATTTGTTTCACACAGCATTTTTTTTTCTTCTGTTCCTTTAAGCCCTTTGTGCAGGACTTCCTGTTGAAATGAGACCAAAAGGGCAGCCATCCACGGCCTCCTAGTCTGAAATACTAAAAAGGAATCAGTTGTTTATTTATTCCTGTCAGGAAGGAGAGCCAAGAGAATCAGGCCAGGGGCAGATGTGTGTTCAAAACAGTGATTGGGTTAATATGGAGACAAATGCACACCCAAGTATGAATTCCTTTGGGCTGTTTCCAGTATCTTCATTAACTCGTCTACAAAAATCATAAAAGGTTCCATGATTACCATGACAACAGTTTTCAGTGACTATGAAAGTCTGTGCTGAACGACCCAAGGGCAAACCTCTTTGAGAGATCTCAAATGGATTCAACTTCTGATATGCTAAATTCTAACCTTATTCTCAAAATCCCCCTAGTGATACAGCACTTTTGAATCAATGTATGCATGAGGCCTTTTCTCTAATTAGAAACTCTGTCATGGCCATTAAATAAGGGGGAAAAATATAAAATGAAAGTAATAGGATATTCACAAACTATGGCGATACCTGATTCTTTACCTCAGGAGTATTTCCAAATTGTAATCTATACCTTGAGGCGAAAGTAATTTTCATTTTTTCTGTTCAACCTTGTCAATCTGCCACTGGGGCAGGTGACTGATAGCTAAGGGAGGCACATCGTTCATTCACTTGACAAGTATTTATTGGGTGCTGGCCAAGTACCAGGTACAGTTAGACACCCAGATACAACAGCGATTGAGACTCAGACTGTGTCCTCACAGAGCTCAAAATCTGGAGAGGAAGAAAGACAAGTCACCAGGCAATTATGGTGTCTTATGTAAGTGCTAGGACTCGGGAGCTAAAGGTACTCCAAGAATATGGAGAAAGGGGAGGGCTTCCTGGAGGAAGTGACACACCTACACTGATATCTGAAGGCCTAATAAGGATTGACCAGGCAAAGATGAGGGGAAAAGAGTGTTACAAGCAGAAAGAAAAAGCATGCCTAAGCCCATGAAGAAAAGAAAGAGCTAAAAAGTAGTTCCATATGACTGAGGTATAGAGTGGGAGGCACATGTGTTGAGATAAGAGATGGAGGGGTAAGCAGGCACCAGATCGTGAAGAGCTTTGTTACTGTGTCTAGGAATCTGCAGTTCATCAATGAGGGCAATGGGGAATATCTCAGTGCAGATTATTTAGGTGCAGAAATCCAAGGCCAATTTGCTTAAGCAGAAAAGGAGATTTTGGCAGTACATGAGGTAGCTCACATGACATGAGGTGTCTCGCAGAACCCAAGGTGGGGCGGGCAGCTCGCACTCACTGGGACTGTACCCCAGGTGGAAAGATCTCAAGAATTGGTGCCTCTGCTTCTCTCTGCATGTCTGCCTCACTATCCACCCCCCGACCCCCTGGTTCATGCAGACCATGTCTCTCAGCCCTGATGCCAAATTCCTGGGAGAGAAACTCTAACTGCATCAGCCTAGACTGGGAGGGTGGTTTTCAGAGAAGAGTAGAATGGTTAGGGTTGTGTTAGGGAAGTAAAACAATCCTAACAACAAAACCCAACAAAAATCCCTTTGTCCCAGCATATGAAGAGAGAAGAGAGAGTACACAGTATATTAGTGAGTAAGCATTACAGATAGACATTCATATACAGGTAGGATGAAAGTATCTACCAAGTCTGGACAGAATTTCATACAAACTTATACAGTGAAGTAGAAGACAGAACAATTACAACTTCTCTTAACTCCTGGAAAGATAAATACATGGACCTCCTGAGTGTCTTTTGTATACCTGGAGACCCCTAAACTCCTTCTGGAGGTGGGTATCAATATTTGCGGATCCATGGATCAGAAGTCTGGAGACCTTGCACTCTGCAGGTGATTCCGATGCCTGGTAAAATTTGAGAACAGCTGGACTAGACGTACCCAAGATCAGGAATGCTTACAGATGTGAATGTGAAACCATGGGTTCTCTTCAATGCCTCTGCCTCTTTCCTAGCCAGCCCTCAATTTTCACCAGTGTTTATTCAGGACTAAAAGTCTTCACCACCCAGAGGACTGAAGGTAAAATAACAAGGAGGAGGTCGTTTGAGAGTTTTTGCCCAGAGGACAGTTTACTGACACCTACTACACATGTAGCACTACTTTCAGCTCTTGAGGATCTAGTGACCAGACATGGTACCATGAGTTGGCAGAGCCAGATTTGAAACTCAGGTCTCTGTGAGGCTCAACACCAGATGCTTTTCCAGTGCCTTGTCGCAAGCTAGCCATTTAGGAATTAAGTATCCATTGCCTAGAGGCAGATGAGGTGTTAAGATAATCAAGGGCTGACTGAATAGGAAGTAGAAGAAATGTGGGAAAATAGAAAAAAGAATAAATGCATGAGTTTCTTCCTTTGGCTTGGCCTGAGACCTTATGCCACACTAGTGCATCTATTCTGCCTATGCGTACGGTTACTGTTACTTTAGGTAATTGTCACTTTCTCTCCTCCCTACTTCCTCTGCTTTCTCATTTTATCTTCGCATCTCCTTTTCCTTCTTTCTATTTCTTTGGTCTACCCATGGCCCCCAGGGGCCCTTATGGACCTTGCTCAGCTCCACTGGAGGCCCTTTGGGCCCAAAAGGTAGTATATGTTGACAATAATTTCGCATGGGGCTTTTACAAAAGGAAAAGCAAAGATGAAAAAAAAAAATGGGACTAGTTCTTACGGCTCCATACATGGCCATTCATTCCAAGCTGGTATTTTGTTCTCACATACACAGTCGTATTGGGTACAATTTTATTCTGTCACTTGGCTTATCACAGCATCTTATTTTCTAAATCAAATCAAGTCTGACTCCAGACTGCCAATTGCCTAGGGCTGAGATATTAAAATTCCATCATTACAAGGGCTTCCTCCCTCCCAGCTCCAGGCATTGGAAGCCTTATGCAATTTACAACATTCAGAGAGAGCCCCTGCATTGCTCAGTGTCCAAGCACATGTTATTCCTAGTAGTTGAGTAGCTCCATTGTTTCATGAATGGTGGGATCTTGGCAAATGTGGGGAAGCCCTATGCCGAAGGTTCTACCCAGAGGGGCACCACACCAGGTACTCTTCCAAAGTGATGTTCATCCAAGGCAGCTGCTAGGGAACAGGGGCATTTCCCTTACTGGGACCTACCTGCCCACTTCCACCTTCCCAGTCTTGGAAGGTCATTTTCTCTCCATCACTCTTTGGGCTGACCAAGCCCAATCCCCTCAAACAAGGAGGCTTCCGAGCAACTAATTCCCAGAACCTTGAGGGAGAGTTGCCAGGCAACCCCTGCCCGCCCTCTTGCAACCTTGAGCTCCAGAGATAGGAGAACACAAAAGTCTGACTACCTTCTTAGAATAGTAAGGGGAAAAATACAATAAGAATAAGCATAAGTTAATGTCTTAGTAAATTAACCTGCTGTATGGTGCAGGGTAAAGTTTACCATACTGTACAGAATGAGAGTTTTACCAAGTTTCTTTACAGAGGTGACTTTTTCAAGGCTCTCATTTTCCTGCTATGTTTTGGAGCCATAGATCTGACCTTACCCACAGGTACCTCACTAGTATATTTAGTCAGCTTAAACCTACTCAAGCAGTTTCTAACAAGTGACCAATATGTGGTTGCATTTTTCTTGACTGTTGAAGGCTACAAATAATGGTTGAAGGTTTAGGTGTGTCCATAAAACACTTCTCCTAAGGCAGTCAAGATACCTTCTAGATTTTAAGGATTAACTTCATTTATGTTAGATTCCACATTTGAAAAATGCCTACTCTTCAACTCATGAACCTTTTAGCCCATACTGTAATAAACACATCATATGTTGCCCCATAAATTATGTCCACCAACCACTCTACAACGATCCCTGTCTGGCAGAGTGTTTGTGCTAGAGAGAGAAAAGCTTTTAAGTTGTAAAATCTCCTCAATAGCTTTTCTACATGTAAGGAGGCCCCAGAAGAGCTCCAGAAGCAATGGCCTTAGCCTAAAGTGGGGTCAGATGAGATAGTGCTACACAGGTGAGAGCTGTGATGATTAACTCCAACAAATGATTGCCTGGCCATCCTGCAAAGTCTCTGACTTCAGTGAGCACCCGATCTTGTAGAAGGTAAAATAAAATTATGCAAAGGAAAGCCTTCCTGGACCCAACACCAATTGCCAACACACAAAAAACCAGTTTAGATGGCTCCCGTGTATACTACACTTCCTCTGCTGTCTACTTCCTGCACGTTATTATAAGAGCTTTTTTTTTTTTTTTTTTTTTTTTTTTTTTGAGGTACATGGGCCTCTCACTGTTGTGGCCTCTCCCATTGCAGAGCACAGGCTCCGGACGCACAGGCTCAGCGGCCATGGCTCATGGGCCTAGCCGCTCCATGGCATGTGGGATCCTCCCGGACTGGGGCATGAACCCGTGTCCCCTGCATCGCCAGGCGGACTCTTAACCACTGCACCACCAGGGAAGCCCCAAGAGCTTTTTTATACAGTCTGTCTTCTCAACTAGACCAAATAATGAGTGCTCATTAGGTATTTGTTGGACGAACTACAACAATAAAACAAAACACTGTAAAATAAAGCAAAATGTGGTGAATGCTACAAAAGAATAACAAGGGGTCTACAATAGGATTCATACTAGTTTCTTGAAAGAGCATTTAAGGTAGGATATGAAAAGTAAGTGGAATTGCAGAGGTAGGTGGAAGGGCTTTCTAGGTGCACTAAGCCCAGATATCATGGGGAAGATGGGGTCAGGAAACAGTGAGTGGCGTGACTGGGTTTAAGTGCTGGGGAGTCGTGGGAGATGCAGCTGGAAGGTGGGTTAAGACTAGGCAATGCCAGTCTGAGAAGCTTTGTTTTCTGCCATTCTTTAGAGGGTTCTGAGCAGGAAATCTACATGATGAAGACAACAGTCAGCAAGATAAACAACAGCAATATATTCCCCACAGGCAGTGAAGCCACATTCTGAAATATTTCCATTACATTGGAGTCTGTTGAGATAGTCTTAACTTGGGGTGAAATGTATAACCTTTAATTCACATAGTTCTCTCCAATAAGTTAACCTTAATACCATGTAAGGCATGGAAAGATTTTTGCAATCAACCTGGAAAGGGTGGATAATTCCCAGAGGTACTGCCTCAGCATGAAGAGGTAATTGTTCTGGGACTTGGTTATTAAGTACATTGGACACTGTTGAAGACATACAGCTCTGTGATTGTAGGATTTGGGTATAGCAAGCACACAGCTTCTTCACTGGACTCACATCTCATTAGCTATAGCAACTTGTAAGGAACCCCCAATGTTTGCTTGCTCCTTAGACACTTGGTACCAACACCAGTGTGTTCTCCACACAGATTGATGTGTGTGCTGTTTCTCACACCATGAAAAAGGAAGTGGATTAACTCTCTAGCCCTCCTTCTGGTGTGTGGGTGAGAAGGGAGGTGGACTCTCTCTGTGTTGTAGGTTTTCAGTTGAATAAGCTCTACTGTGGCAGTTCTCAGAAATAACAGGCAAAGAATGCAAGGAAAATTGCACTAGAAGAGTTGCCTTGCAGGTGTTTGGGATACATGCACAGATGTATACAGACACACACACAAACACACCCAGACAGACAACCTATTTACAAGACATATCCTATATTTACCCACTAGTGGTTGTCAGTGATCTTCAAGTTCAGAAAAGCCTCGTAGGATTAGAGTAGGGAAGCAAACATTTAACTCCTTTTCTTCAGTAATGGGAGAAGCAACCAGGTGGAGCTGGCAAAGCTCTGTGTCTGGAGCCAGAGGGTACGAGCTCAGGGACTGGCTCTGCCACTTTCCTGGTACCTGAGCTTGAACAAATAAACTTATCTCTCTGCAAAATGAGGACAATATGCCTCTCAGGGTTTTGTAAGAGTCAAGTGAATAAGTGTGTATTACATCCTTTCTAAATTAAAAGTAGGTTACTTTTAGGGACTTCCCTGGCGGCCCAGTGGTTAAGACTCCGAGCTTCTACTGCAGGGGGCAAGGGTTCAATCCCTGGTCAGGGAACCAGGGAACTATTCTAGCAGAGAGCTGATTGTTTCAGGCAAGGTCACCTTCCTTTGGAGGATGACAGCAGTCTGCCAGGTGGATTACCTCACTGGTGCTGACCAGGAAATTCCGGGTGGACTTGTTAAGATTATATTCCTGGGAAAGAATGAAACTGCAGTTAGGTTAGGCATTGTCTCGGTTTGGTGACGCAAGCTTTGCACAAGTGACTCTATGTTGGGCCTGTTGTCTCTCTTTTGACATTACTAACTGGGATTCTTTCTGAGGTGATGAAGATGTGGAATTAGATAATGATGGTTTCACAAACTTGTGACTATACTATAAATCACTGATTGTACGCTTAAAAGGACCTATTTTATGGTACGTGAATGGTATCCCAACTTTTAAAAATGGAATTTTCCTCAAAGAAAAAGAAAGGAAATTTCTTCTGAAAATAATACTGTGCAGTTCTGAAAAGAGTTCTAGCAAAAACAACTGTTGACACCTTGGTCACAGTGGGGCTATTAATTCACTCAGTGCCCATGTGATGTGACCCCTGCCGACTCCCCAGACCTTATCATGGACCTCCCCCCAACCCACTCACTGTGCTCCAGACACCCTGGCCTCCTTTGTGTTCTTCAAACCACCAAGCCCTTTCCCACATCAAGGTTTTTGCTTTGGTTCTTCTTTCTGCCTGGAAGGTCCTCCTAGACCTTTGCTGGCTGGTAACTTCTCATCATCCAAGTAACCATGGTAGGAGAGTAAATAGAGAGGAATACAGGGACCAGATCCTTTAGGGCCTTGTGGACCATATTAAAAAGCTTGGACATTAGGGCAGCAGGAAACCAATGAGGGGTTTTAAGCAGGAGAATGATGAAATGTGATTAAATTTTTTAAGTATCACATTGGCTGTTCAATGGAGGAAGGACTGAGGCAAAGGGTGAGCAATATGGAAGGAAGAAGACAAGCTAGGAGGCTATTGTGTTAATAGTCCAGACAGGAAATGTCAGTGAACTGGACCAAGGCGAAAGCAGAGAGAAATTGCAGATTTGGAAATAAACCTAGCAGGACTTGCTAATGGTGGGTTCCATTTATCCCTTCATTCATCCAGCAGACATTCTGTTGATCAGCAATGAACAAAGCACACAAAAATTCCTGCCCCCATGGAGTGTATAGTCTAGTAGGTGAAAGAAAATGTAACAAACTGGGACCTTGAAAAAGTAGTAGCATTTGAACAGCTGAAAGGAAAAAGGGTTCCAGGTGTAAGGAATGATACAAGCCAAGTGTGCGAGATAACATGCGTTTGAAAAGTCCCAGGGGCAGTACTGGCAAGCCCAGAAGTTCCATGGAGGGGACTGTGGAAACGCCTTAAAGATTTTGGAATTTTTCCTCAAGGCAGCAGAAAGATATCGACAGCTTTTGACCAAAGATTCAACGTGGTCATCTAGCAATCACACTACTGGGCATATAGCTGGACAAAACTATAATTCAAAAAGATAAATGCACCCCTGTGTTCATAGCAGCACTATTTACAATAGCCAAGACATGGAAACAATCTAAATATCCACTGACAGATGAATGGATAAAGAAGATGAGGTATGTGTATGTGTGTGTGTGTGTAAAATGGAATACTATTCATCCATTAAAAAAGAGTGAAATAATGGCATTTGCAGCATGGGACCTAGAGATTATCATACTAAGTGAAGTAAGTCAGAAAGAGAAAGACAGATACCATATGATATCACTTATATGTGGAATCTAAACTATGACAAATGAACTTATCAATGAAACAGAAACAGACTCACAGATATAGAGAACAGACTTGTGGTTGCCAAGGGGGAGGGTGGGTGGGGGAGGGAAGGACTGGGAGTTTGGGATTAGCAGATGCAAACTATTATGTATAGAATGGATAAACAACAAGGTCCTACTGTATAGCACAGGGAACTATATTCAATATCCTGTGATAGACCATAATTGAAAAGAATATGAAAAAGAATATATATATATGTATAACTGAAGCACTTTGCTGTACAGCAGAAATTAACACAACACTGTAAATCAACTATAATTTAATAAAACAAATTTTTAAGAAAGATTCAACATAGTCAAAGACTTTTTAAGAAAAATGGAAAAGAGGGACTTCCCTGGTGATCCAGTGGTTAAGAATCTGCCTTCCAATGCAGGGGACATGGGTTCGATCCCTGGTCGAGGAACTAAGATCCCACATACCGTGGGGGAACTAAGCCCACGCGTTGCAATGAAGAGCCCGCACGCCACAACTAAGACCTGACGGAGCCAAATAAATAAATAAATATTTTTTTAAAAAGAAAAATGGGAAAGAATGCTTTGCAAAAGAATTTGCTACCAAGGAAGAATTAACATGATCTGGTCACTGGTGTCAGGAGAAGGAAGCATTCATCTTCAAATTTTATTTGATGATCATTTTATTTCATTAAATTAACATTTTTGCATAATTTTCTTAAAAATAGAATTTTACTCTAGTTGAATATCACAGTAGAACAAAATTAAGTTTCATATCAAAACTGTTTATGCATAAGTGCTTTTATGTTATAATAATTCTTTCTCATTAACAGCCAAGAGGCAAGCTTATAATGGCCGCCTCTGATTGATGAAGAAACTTGTTTCCCCGAAGCAATGTGGCTTGCCTTGAAAGCCACATTCACTGAAAACATGAATGGAAAATAAGAAGCAGATTATACAGTTTGATTTGGCCTCTACATCATTGGCTTATTGTATATGACATCACCCAGTAATCACTCTGTTATTAGGTCAGGCAGAAGAACCAACTTAGAGCAGAAACATTTGCAGTTGTGCCTCTAAGATTCCAATGTTGCATGAAGATAGTGGCTCAAACAATACCAGTTTTGCCCAGGAACACTCTGAGATCAGTACAGCAGACACATGACCTCAGTGGGCAGCATCTAAAAGTTATCCTTTCATTCTAACCATCTGGGTTGCAAATAGTTCTCTTTTCCCTGTGTCTGGTGCCAAGGGCCTCTGGGAAGGAATCCTTGGCAGATTCTGAGGTGCTCTAATGTGAGCTCTGTCGAGAAAATCATAATGGCCATGAGAAGGCAAGAAACTTGAGGAATCATATGAGGGGGAAGCAAAGCAGATGGCTGAAGAATAGGTCTCTGTGCAGTTTCCACTCAAGCAGTTCTGGGCTCCCCCAGGATCTCTGCAACTTTAGCCCAGGGTTCTCTCATTTCCACCAACAAAACTCTGCTCAGGAAGGAATGGAAGAGGCTCTCTTCTTGCTTTCTCCAAATGTTCCTGGGAGTAAAACCTTCTTATGACTTCTAAGTTCTCCGCCAAGGTTAACAGTGGGGATGCACCATTCCCCATCCCCTGAGTCTTATTTGCCACATCAGTGTCTTCCTGATCCCTTCAGACCTGAGATGGACACTTCTTGAGCTGCCTTAGTTTTGACCTGTCCTCTAAAGGAAGTCTTATTTCTGCACTTTTGAGATGAAACCCAAAGAGAGATGAAAATGAATCTAGAGACCTTCAAGATGGCAGAGGAGTAAGACGTGGAGATCACCCTCCTCCCCACAAATACATCAGAAATACATCTACATGTGGAACAACTCCTACAGAACACCTACTGAACGCTGGCAGAAGACCTCAGATGTCCCAAAAGGCAAGAAACTCTCCACGTACCTGGGTAGGGCAAAAGAAAAAAGAATAAACAGAGACAAAAGGATAGGGACGGGACCTGCACCTCTGGGAGGGAGCTGTGAAGGAGGAAATGTTTCCACACACTAGGAAACCCCTTCACTGGCGGAGATGGGGGGTGGGCGGGGGGAAAGCTTTGTAGCCACGGAGGAGAGCGCAGCCACAGGGGTGTGGAGGGCAAAGCGGAGAGATTCCCACACAGAGGATCGGTGCTGACCAGCACTCACCAGCCTGAGAGGCTTGTCTGCTCCCCTGCTGGGGCAGGCAGGGGCTGGTAGCTGAGGCTCCGGCTTCAGAGGTCAGACCCCAGGGAGAGGACTGGGGTTGGCTGCGTGAACACAGCCTGAAGGGGGCTAGTGCACCACAGCAAGCTGGGAGGGAGTCCGGGAAGAAGTCTGGAACTGCCTAAGAGGCAAGAGACCATTGTTTCAGGTTGCCTGAGAAGAGGGGATCCAGAGCACTGCCTAAACGAGCTCCAGAGATGGGCACGAGCTGCAGCTATCAGTGCAGACCCCAGAGACGGGCATGAAACGCTAAGGCTGCTACTGCAGCCATCAAGAAGCCTGTGTGCAGCATAGGTCACTATCCACACCCACCTTCTGGGGAGCCTATGCAGCCCGCCACTGCCAGGGTCCCATGATCCAGGGACAACTTCCTCGGAAGAACACACGGCGCGCCTCAGGCTGTTGCAACATCATGCCGGCCTCTGCCACCGCAGGCTCACCCCACATTCCATACCCCTCCCTCCCCCCGGCCTGAGTGACCCAGAGCCCCCTAATAAGCCGCTCCTTTAACCCGATCCTGTCTCAGAGAAGAACAGATGCCCTCCGGCGACCTACACGCAGAGACGGGGCCAAATCCAAAGCTGAACCCCGGGAGCTGTGAGAACAAAGAAGAGAAAGGGAAATCTCTCCCAGCATCCTCAGGAGCAGCAGATTAAATCTCACAGTCAACTTGATGTACACTGCATCTGTGGAATACCTGATAGAAAACGGATGATCCCAAAATTGGGGTGGTAGATTTTGGGAGCAACTGTAGACGTGGTGTTTGCTTTCTACATCTAATTTGTTTCTGGTTTTATGTTTATCTTAGTTGAGTATTTAGAGTTTATTATCATTGGTAGATTTGTTTTTTGATTTGGTTGCTCTTTCCTTTTTTTTATATATAGACTTTTTTTTCCTTTTTATCTTTCTGTGAGTGTGTATGTGTATGCTTCTTTGTGTGATTTTGTCTGTATAGCTTTGCTTTTACCATTTGTCCTAGGGTTCTATCTGTCCATTTTTTGTTTGTTTTTTATTACTTTTTAATTTTTAATAATTTTTTATTTTAATAAATTTATTTTATCCTTTCTTTCTTTCCTTCTTTCTTTCTTTTTTCTTTCTTTCCTTCCTTCTTTCTTTCTTTTTTTCTCTCATTCTTCCTTCCTTCCTTCCTTCCTTCTTTGTTTGTTTGTTTGTTTCTTTCTTTCTTTCTTTCTCCCTTTTTTTCCTGAGCCATGTGGCTGACAGGGTCTTGGTGCTCTGGCTGGCTGTCAGGCCGGTGCCTCTGAGCTGGGAGAGCCGAGTTCAGGACATTGGTCCACCAGAGACCTCCTGGCTTCACATAATATCAAACAGAAAAAGCTCTCCCAGAGATCTCTATCTCAACGCTAAGACCTAGCTCCACTCAACAACCAGCAAGCTACAGTGATGGACACCCTAAGCCAAACAACTAGCAAGACAGGAACACAGCTCCACCCAGTAGCAGAGAGGCTGCCTAAAATCATAATAAGGTCACAGACACCCCAAAACACACAACCAGACACAGCCCTGCCCAACAGAAAGACAAGATCCAGCCTCATGCACCAGAACACAGGCACCAGTTGTCTCCACCAGGAAGCCTACACAACTCACTGAACCAACCTTACCCACTGGGGGCAGACACAAAAAACAACAGGAACTATGAACCTGCAGCCTGCAAAAAGGAGACCCCAAACACAGTAAATTAAGCAAAATAAGAAGATAGAGAAACACACAGCAGGTGAAGGAACAAGGTAAAAACCCACCAGACCAAACACATGAAGAGGAAATAGGCAGTCTACCTGAAAAAAAATTCAGAGTAATGACAGTAAAGATGATCCAAAATCCTGGAAATAGAATGGAGAAAATACAAGAAACGTTTAACACGGACCTAGAAGAACCATAGAGCAAACAAACAATGATGAACAACACAATCAATGAAATTAAAAATTCTCTAGAAGGAATCAATAGCAGAATAACTGAGGCAGAAGAACGGATAAGTGACCTGGAAAATAAAATAGTGGAAATAACTACTGAAGAGCAGAATACAGAAAAACGAATGAAAAGAATGGACGACAGTCTCAGAGACCTCCTGGACAATATTAAATGCACCAACATACAAATTATAGGGGTCCCAGAAGAAGAAGAGAAAAAGAAAGGGACTGAGAAAATATTTGAAGACATTAGAGTTGAAAACTTCCCTAATATGGGGAAGGAAAGAGTCAATCAAGTCCAGGAAGTGCAGAGTCCCATACAGGATAAATCCAAGGAGAAACACGCCAAGACACATATTAATCAAGCTATCAAAAATTAAATACAAATTAAAAATATTAAAAGCAGCAAGGGAAAACCAACAAACAACATACAAGGGAATCCCCATACAGTTAACAGCTGATCATTCAGCAGAAACTCTGCAAGCCAGAAGGGAGTGGCAGGACATATTTAAAGTGATGAAAGGGAAAAACCTACAACCAAGAATACGCTACACAGCAAGGATCTCATTCAGATTTGACGGAGAAATTAAAACCTTTACAGATAAGCAAAAGCTAAGAGAATTCAGCACCACCAAACCAGCTTTACAGCAAATGCTAAAGGAACTTCTCTAGGCAGGAAACACAAGAGAAGGAAAAGACCTACAATAACAAACACAAAACCATTGAGAAAATGGTAATAGGAAATTGCATATCGATAACTACCTTAAATGTAAATGGATTAAAGGCTCCAACCAAAAGACATACACTGGCTGAATGGATAAAAAACAAGACCCATATATATGCTGTCTACAAGAGACCCACATCAGACTAAGGGACACATACAGACTGAAAGTGAGGGGATGGAAAAAGCTATTCCATGCAAATGGAAATCAAAAGGAAGCTGTAGTAGCAATTCTCATATCAGACAGAATAGACTTTAAAGACTATTACAAGAGACAAAGAAGGACACTACATAATGATCAAGGGATCAATCCAAGAAGAAGATGTAAGAATTGTAAATCTTTATGCACCCAACATAGGAGCACTTCAATATAAAAGGCAAATGCTAACAGCCATAAAAGGGGAAATTGACAGTAACACAATAAGAGTAGGGCACTTTAACACCCCACTTTCACCAATAGAAAGATCATCAAAAACAAAAATAAATAAGGAAACACAAGCTTTAAATGATACATTAGGGCTTCCCTGGTGGCCCAGTGGTTGAGAGTCTGCCTGCCGATGCAGGGGACACGGGTTCGTGTCCCGGTCCGGGAGGATCCCACATGCTGCGGAGTGGCTGGGCCCATGAGCCATGGCCGCTGAGCCTGCGCATCCGGAGCCTGTGCTCCGCAACAGGAGAGGCCACAGCGGTGAGAGGCCCACGTATCACACACACACACAAAAAAAGATACATTAAACAAGATGGACTTAATTGATATTTATAAGACATTCCACCCAAAAACTACAGAATACACTTTCTTCTCAAGTGCTCATGGAACATTCTCCAGGATACATCATATCTTGGGTCACAAATCAAGCCTTGGTAAATTTAAGAACATTGAAATCGTATCAAGTATCTTTTCCAACCACAATGCTATGAGACTAGATATCAATTACAGGAAAAAATCTGTAGAAAATACAAACAGATGGAGTCTAAACAATACACTACTAAATAACCAAGAGATCACTGAAGAAATCAAAGAGGAAATCAAAAAATACCTAGAAACAAAAACAGTGAAAACACAACGACCCAAAACCTATGAGAGGCAGCAAAAGCAGTTCTAAGAGGGAAGTTTATAGCAATACAGTCCTACCTCCAGAAACAGGAAACATCTCAAATCAACAACCTAAGCTTACACCTAAAGCAATTAGAGAAAGAAGAAGAAAAAAAAACCCCAAAGTTAGCAGAAGGAAAGAAATCATAAAGATCAGATCAGAAATAAATGAAAAAGAAATGAAGGAAACAATAGCAAAGACCAATAAAACTAAAAGCTTGTTCTTTGAGAAGATAAACAAAATTCATAAACCACTAGCCAGACTCATGAAGAAAAGAAGGGAGAAGACTCAAATCAATAGAATTAGAAATGAAAAAGGAGAAGTAACAACTGACACTGCAGAAATATAAAAGATCATGAGAGATTACTACAAGCAACTTTATGCCAATAAAATGGACAACCTGGAAGAAATGGACAAATTCTTAGAAAAGCACAACCTTCCAAGACTGAACCAGGAAGAAATAGAAAATGTAAACAAACCAATCACAAGCACTGAAATTGAGACTGTGATTAAAAATCTTCCAACAAACAAAAGCCCAGGACCAGATGGCTTCACAGGCGAATACTATCAAACATTTAGAGAAGAGCTAACACCTATCCTTCTCAAACTCTTCCAGAATATAGCAGAGGGAGGAACATTCCCAAACTCATTCTAAGAGGCCACCATCACCCTGATACCAAAGCTAAACAAAGATGTCACAAAGAAAGAAAACTACAGGCCCATATACCTGATGAACATAGATGTAAAAATCCTCAACAAAATACTAGCAAACAGAATCCAATAGCACATTAAAGGGATGATACACCATGATCAAGTGGGGTTTATCTCAGGAATGCAAGGATTCTTCAGTATACACAAATAAATCAGTGTGATAAACCATATTAACAAACAGAAGGAAAAAAACCTTATGATCATCTCAATAAATGCAGAAAAAGCTTTTGACAAAATTCAACACCAATTTATGATAAAAAACCCTCCAGAAAGTAGGCAGACAGGGAACCTACCTCAATATAATAAAGGCCATATATGACAAACCCACAGCTAACATCATTCTCAATGGTGAATAACTGAAAACATTTCCTCCAAGATCAGGAACAAGACAAGTTTGCCCACTGTCACCACTATTGTTCTACATAGTTTTGGAAGTTTTAGCCACAGCAATCAGAGGCAAAAAAGAGATAAAACGGAATCCAAATCAGAAAAGAAGAAGGAAAGCTGTCACTGTTTGCAGACGACATGATACTATACATAGAAAATCCTAAAGATGCTACCAGAAAACTACTCGAGCTAATCAATGAATTTGGTAAATAGCAGGATACAAAATTAATGCACAGAAATCTCTTGCATTCCTATACACTAATGATTAAAAATCTGAAAGAGAAATTAAGGAAACACTCCCATTTACCATTGCAACAAAAAGAATAAAATACCTAGGAAAAAACCTACCTAAGGAGACAAAAGACCTGTATGCAGAAAACTATAAGACAGTGATGAAAGAAACTAAAGATGATACAAACAGACAGAAAGATATACCATGTTCTTGGATTGGAAGAATCAACATTGTGAAAACGACTATACTACGCAAAGCAGTCTACAGATTCAGTGTAATCCCTATCAAACTACCAATGGCATTTTTCATAGAAGTAGAACAAAAAATTTCACAATTTGTATGGAACACCAAAGACCCCAAATAGCCAAAGCTATCTTGAGGATTCAAAACGGAGCTGGAGGAATCAGCCTCCCAGACTTCAGACTCTACTACAAAGCTACAGTAACCAAGACAGTATGGTACTGGCACAAAAACAGAAATATGGATCAATGGAACAGGATAGAAAGCCCAGAGATAAACCCATGCACATATGGTCACCTTATCTTTTTTTTTTTTTTTTTTTTTCAGTATGCAGGCCTCTCACTGTTGTGGCCTCCCCCGTTGCGGAGCACAGGCTCCGGACGCGCAGGCTCCGGACGCGCAGGCTCAGCGGCCATGGCTCACGGGCCCAGCCGCTCCGCGGCATATGGGATCCTCCCAGACCGGGGCACGAACCCGTATCCCCTGCATCGGCAGGCGGACTCTCAACCACTTGCGCCACCAGGGAGGCCCTGTCACCTTATCTTTGATAAAGGAGGCAAGACTATACAGTGGAGAAAAGACAGCCTCTTCAATATGCGGTGCTGGGAAAACTGGACAGCTACATGTAAAAGAATGAAATTAGAACACTCCCTAACACCATACACAAAAATAAACTCAAAATGGATTAAGGACCTAAATGTAAGGCCAGACACTATAAAACTCTTAGAGGAAAACATAGGCAGAACACTCTATGACATAAATCACAGCAAGATCCTTTTTGACCCACCTCCTAGAGAAATGGAAATAAAAACAAAAATAAACAAATGGGACCTAATGAAACTTAAAAGCTTTTGCACAGCAAAGGAAACCATAAACAAGACCAAAAGACAACCCTCAGAATGGGAGAAAATATTTGCAAATGAAGCAACTGACAAAGGACTAATCTCCAAAATTTACAAGCAGCTCATGCAGCTCAATAACAAAAAAACAAACAACCCAATCCAAAAATGGGCAGGAGACCAAAATAGACATTTCTCCAAAGAAGATATACAGACTGCCAGCAAACACATGAAAGAATGCTCAACATCATTAATCATTAGAGAAATGCAAATCAAAACTACAATGAGATATCGTCTCACACCAGTCAGAATGGCCATCATCAAAAAATCTAGAAACAATAACTGCTGGAGAGGGTGTGGAGAAAAGGGAACACTCTTGCACTGCTGGTGGGAATGTGAATTGGTACAGCCACTGTGGAAAACAGTATGGAGGTTCCTTAAAAAACTGAAAATAGAACTACCATACTACCCAGCAATTCCACTACTGGGCATATACCCTGAGAAAACCATAATTCAAAAAGAGTCATGTACCACGATGTTCACTGCAGCTCTATTTACAATAGCCAGGACATGGAAGCAACCTAAGTGTCCACCGACAGATGAATGGATAAAGAAGATGTGGCATATTTATACAATGGAATATTACTCAGCCATAAAAAGAAATGAAATTCAGTTATTTGTAGTGAGGTGGATGGACCTAGAGTCTGTCATACCGAGTAAGTTAGAAAGAGAAAAACAAATACTTTATGCTAACACATATATATAGCATATTAAAAAATGGTTCTGAGTTAACTAAGGGCGGGACAGGAATAAAGACACATGTAGAGAGTGGACTTGTGGACACAGGGAAGGGGAAGGGTAAGCTGGGGCGAAGTGAGAGAGTGGCATGTACATATATATACTACCAAATGTAAAATAGATGGGCAGTGGGAAGCAGCCGCATAGCACAGGGAGATCAGCTCGGTGCTTTGTGACCGCCTGGAGGGGTGGGATAGGGAGGGTGGGAGGGAGGGAGACACAAGAGGGAAGAGATATGGGAACATATGTATATGTATAACTGATTCACTTTGTTATAAAGCAGAAACTAACACACCATTGTGGTGCAATTATGCTCCAATAAAGATGTTTAAAAAAAAAAAAAGCAAAAGAAAATGAACCTATACGACAGAAGAGAAAGAGAGAAAAGGAAGTCCTAAGCCGTAAGGTGGAATAGTTCAAATGTATTTAGAGGAAATACAAAGATAAATCATTTCATTTCGGCTTTAAGTGGATGGATGGAAGATTCCTGGAAGGTTATAAGAAAACAGACTACTTCACAAATAACTGAGAAAATACTGTAAAAGAATAAATCGTGGTTTCCATATACTCAAAGAAGAGCAGCCAAAAAAGATGCAAATGACTGCTTCTTGCCAGCTGGATTAAGACATTACACTTTCCAATGATTTTGGCAATTACTCTGAAATTGTAATTAGCTCACTCTCTCCAGCTGAATTTTCTGTACAAATTGAACAAATATTTGACCTTTAGCCAACTTTGTCATTGTACCCTGTTCTTCCAAAGTGCATGAGCTTATGTGCTTGATATCATTTTACAGTCCCCCACCCCATGGGATGAGCTAATTCACCAAGTTTTCTAATCCAGCTGGGTGCAGATAAAGCAGCAGATCTTATTTAAGGGCTTGCCCAGGCCTTTGTAAAAACAAGACAAAGCAAAAAGAAAAACAGAAAACAAATTCCCCCTACAGGAAGGGGCGGGGTGGGGGGGATGGGAATTGATTAGCCGGAAGCAAAATATTCCCATGTAACACTTTTCCCCTTATTTTTTTAAACCAACTATTTCATGGAAAATTCTACCACATCTGCACCTGTCTTTCAATAAGTTCGACCATTGTATGACACTCATGCAATAAGCTTCTAGATAGAGCCCAGTTTACAACTCCAGGAGAGTTGGGTTGGCCTACCAGGAGATCCAAACCCTCAGGGTGACAAAGTCACATCCAAATTGAATCCCAGGTCACAGAGCTCGTCACTTCCTATTTCATGTAACTAAGAGCTGAGAAGGAACGCTTCCATTTTCTTTACATCTAAGGGAGGAGATGCCTTCGGGAGTGGGGCAGTGATCTGTGGAAGGGAGGAGAGCTGAAAGCATTTAGTTACACCCAGTGATCCAACAACTAACTAATTTAAGGAGAGACTACACAGGCATCTTCAGTCCCAAAATTGGCCTTTTAGAACAATAATCCAAGACTCAAAATAGTCAATGCAGCCTTGAGTATCAGGGTTTAAAAGAATGAAAGATAAAAAGAAAATAACTTTGGAGAGGAAGCAGCCTGTGGTGGGAAGGACGAAACCACAAAACCATTTTAAGCACGGCGCTTCCCTCCTCAATGCGGACCACAAATTGTTTTAGCCTGTGATCACACTCAGCCCCCGGGCTCCCAGGAGAAGGACTTCCATGCTGGCCCAGCCCTGCATGACCAAGATTGTCTGGGAGGGGTGTTTAGGAAAAGAGCAGGAGTTCTAACTTTAGTTCTCTCTCCAGTCTGAATGAAATGCAATTCTGCTCCATTCAGATACATAAGGGTTAAAAAAAACAAAAGTGCATTTTGGATACAGCTGGAAGCTGTTAACAACTCTGAGAACATCTCAGTAACCCAGTTAGAGGATGGGTGGCCTGGCAGAGATCCTGAATCCATGTTTGTAATCACAGACTCTTACCACTGGGCGGGGCTTGCTTTCTACCTCCCACCCAGTGGAGACATCCCCTCTTCAACTGTTCAGTCCCTGCTTGCATACTTCCAGCCCCTTCCTTCAAGGGCAACTTCATTTACTAGAAAGTTCTTTTTGGCAAAAAATGCCTCCGTAGAAAATCTCCCCCTTAGTTCTAGCTCAGTCCTCTGATGTCATAGCACACGACAGTCCTACTTGTGAAACAGCTATATTTGCCTCCAAATGCTCGCCTTCTTATGGCCAAACACCCCATCTCTGCCAGGCAGCCCTCCCTTCTGGTGGTTTCCAGATCCCTCCAGAGCCTGCTTACTCTTTGAATAGTGCTTATGTTTCAGAGTCCCTTCTAGAGAATCTATTCCTGGCTCCCAGGCATCAATATAAGATCCTCTAGGAGACCTTTTCATTCAGGAGTTTTCAAGGGAAATTTTTTTCAGGGAAGATGCAACCACACCCGCTTTTAGGTACTGCCACTAGAGCATCTACACTGTCTCATGCCTAAGCAAGCTTCGGGCTCCAGCAGCCTTGCCTAGTCGATACTGCTAGCCTGTCAATGGCGTCACCAAGCCGGAGAGGAGGCAGGACAGAATGAATGAGCTTCCCCTGGCTGCCTAGCAGGGCAGTCCCCAGCTTTCCACCGAGTGTGGAGGCAGATGAGCAAAGATCACTCCCATCTTGACCCTGGAGCTAGGACCCAGCCTCTAGGACCGAGACAAAAGATCACTTTCATTATCTATATCCCCTGTCCAAAAACCTTCCACCTCCCGCACAGAACACAAGCACTCAAGCCTCCTTCACGTGGCCCAGCCCTGCCCATCCCCACGCTCCCTGCAGGCTCCAGCCCAGGGCCTCTGCTGCAGCAGCCCACCTTGTCCTGGCTGGTCCCGATGCAAGGCCCATGCTCTCTTGCTTGCCCTTTCCGATACCTTTCTTCCTCCTGCGAGGTTTTCTGAGCGTTTCCTCTTTTCCTGGGCTAGCTCCAGAGCATCTGAAAACCCAGTATTCCCTAATTGTGGACTCAGGCTGACATTTCTGACCATTGGAGGCAGGTCTTTTCCCAGCGTTCTCTTCTTCAATGAATTGTTTGAATACACACAGGAATGAGCCTCTTGTTCTTGCTCTCAGCAGGTTAAGTGCAGTGGATGGTGATTGCTCTTTTGGTCTGAGGAATGTCCTAATTACCTCATTGCTTTCATTATACGGAGGGGATCCAGGGTCAGCCCAGGCTCTGGCTTTTAGAGATTAAGTAAATGAACAGTTATGACCTAACAGTCACCCCATATATAAGCTGATACCACAAGGTGTAATCTTGACCTCATTTTGCATCCCCAGCTGTGCCTCAGATCAACTGTGATGTGAGAGCTGGAAAGATAATCAATCCCGAGTTCATTGTGAAATGTCCAGCAGGATGCCAAGACCCCAGGTACCGCGTTTATGGCACTGACATCTATGCATCCTACTCCAGCGTGTGTGCTGCTGCGGTTCACAGGTGGGTAGCGCTGAGCTTCTTAAGCACAAGCAGTCAGGGTGTGGGCAGGGAGCCACCGGTGCAGGGTTGTCTGATTAGCAAGCAAGAACAAACAAACTTAATGGAGCATCCTGTATTTTGTCTGGCAGCCCTATCCCATGGGACGACCCAGAATCTGTGCGTGGTCCTGGATCTCCTTTCAGATCTCTCTAGAAAGGAGGGCTGACTTCTCTTTACACCTTAATGGGTGGGGGTGGGAGGGAGAATCCTACCCTTTTGTGTTCATAATGAGGAAACCAAAGTTCTTGATGATGTAAAGCATTTTTTTTTTTTTTTTTTTTTTGCCGTACGCGGGCCTCTCACTGTTGTGGCCTCTCCCGTTGTGGAGCACAGGCTCCGGACGCGCAGGCTCAGCAGCCATGGCTCACGCGCCCAGCCGCTCCGCGGCATGTGGGATCCTCTCGGACTGGGGCACGAACCCGTGTCCCCTGTATCGGCAGGCGGACTCTGAACCACTGAGCCACCAGGGAAGCCCGGAGTCTGTTTTTAGAAGGCAGGATTTAAGACAGAGAATAGAGTGGAAAATGTGTGAAGGACCTCCCATCACTGTCCTGCCAGAGTCCCCTGCAGTCAGACCTGGGAAACTGGAGAGAGCACACTTTGGTTTAGAAATTCAGATTTAGCTTAAGGGATTTAAATTTCGTACAAAGTATGACAATCAGATCCCTTATTATGAGTGATCCCCTTGATTCTTTCAAACCAAAGGGATAATGAACATATTTGAGGCATCATATTTTGGCTCAGTCTTATCCTGAACTAATTTCTCTGTTTAAAGTGGGACCAAGGCCTGGAGAGAGGGGAGAGTTCTCTGAGATGGGACAACGAAGAGGCCATCTCCATGCAGAGCATGGCTTTCTGACCAGACGCCCACCTTGAGAATGGCAGCCATTCAAAACCTGGCCTCGTTGTGGGCAGTCCCTTTTCTCTGAGCCACGAAGCTGACCCTCAGATTATCCCAGTGCCCTGGTGCCAGGGTCAGGGAGGAGGTGAGCCTCAAAGCCATGTTCAGCATCATGCAGGGTGTCTGAGGAATGCAGAGGAGTGGAACTGGTTTTGTTCTTTGAGAGAATATATATGAAGGGCCTCCACCTCAATGAGGGTACACATGAGGTTGCATTTATATAAATTCTCCAAACTACCATGGCTCTGAGCCCCCATCTGCTTCATAAGTACAACCACAGCCTTTCAGGCTCTCTCCCTCCTCTGGTATCTCCTGTGGTGAACAAGCGTCCGGTGCATTCCTCCCCTGGGATTTCTGTCGCCTCCTGGAGTTGATAAACCACTGACTGCCCCAGGATCTGCCCTCCTCTAGGACAATGTCTGAGAACGTGCACGGCCTCCAGTGAAGTCCACTCACAAGATAAGGCATCCCTCTCTCCTGCAACAGGAAAATCTCATGAGAAGACAAGAGTTCTGTTTCCGTGCCTTTCCCAAAGTCTGGGTTTTGGGTCTTATATAACTGTCACAAGGGATCTCAGCCTCCCCGTCCAGCCTAAGAACCCCCCGGGCCCACCCCATTCCCTTTAAACAGCCTGAGAAAAAGGAAGCTCAACCCCTCTTTCCACTCTGAGTGGCAGCTACAGCGTTTCTCACTTTTAAACAAGAATGAGTGCATGGACATTTCCTCAATACAATGGAATATAAATCCAGGGGCAGAATAATTTCTCCAGGGGGGGAATAAAAAGATAAGAGCTATTTCTGTTTCCCCCACTTATCAGTTAGGGACCATGGGATAATCGGGGTAATTTTTTAAAAACTAATCTGAATTTTCAGCCTATGCCAGTGGTGTGGTGGTAAAGGTTCACCAACCAGCCCTCCTAAATGGAGGGCTGGGGGGTATTGATTTACCAACATCTGCAGTATAAATACTCCCACTGTGGCTGATTTCAAACTACCATTGTGAAATGAACCGGCACAATCCTGAAGCCTAATAACTGGCTTTCCCAAGCCAGCATGAGTGGTGTCCGCACACCAACAGGCCTTCTAATGCAGAAGCAAAAACACCGTCTTCCCATAACAAAATTTCTAATCTAGTTGGGAGACAAAGTTAACTCAAGGAATTTTTAGGAAGTAGCACAAGACCAAATAAAATCAGAGTCTCCATGGAAAGACAAGATTCGAAGGCATTGTTGGGAAGGGGCATGGCAAAGTCATGGAGAAGGAGGTGTTGGAGAGAAGGCACAGGTTCTCCAGAGCAAAGAACAGCATGAACAGAGCCACAGGAGTGGGAATCAAGTGGGCCATCAGGAGAGAAGAGGCCAGCCTGGCTGCAGCTGGGAGAAGTGAGGGGCCCTGACTGAGAGCTGCCTGGAGAAGGGCAGGCAGGGTTGCAAAGACATGATGGAGGAATGAGGACTTGGTTTTGGGAGATGCCCATGGCTTTTGAACCCTGAGAGGCAACTGTGACCAAGTGGGGCAAACCCAGGATTCCAGGTCATTTAGACCTGGGTTCAAATCCCTACCTTGCAATTTAGAAGTTACAAAATCTGCAGTGAGTCCCTCGACCTGTCTAAGCCTGTCTCTGTGAAGTGGGAATAACAGCATTCCCTCTGCTCCACAGCCAGTAGGTTTGCTAGGAGAACTCAGTGAGATCCATTAGCGGGGATGATTCTAAAGCAATTAAGGGCTTTACATGTCAAGTATTATTACCACTTTCTTTCCAAGTTGTTGGGAAGTTGAGTGTTGAAAGTTGTTGACTCACCATGAAGGTGGGGGAGCAGGAAATGGCAACGCTCATTCCTGTAGGGAAGGAAGGGTGTTGATGGGAACAAATCTAAGGACATTTTTAGCTCCCCTGTGCTGTAAATTACAGCTACCCAAGGGAGACGTGTTAGGCTCTGGGGCAAGGAAGTGACATACTGGAGCCCCTGCTTCAATGGAGGCAAAGAGGTAGATATGTCAGTTACTATCACATCAGGATCTAAACCCTTCAAAATCCTAGAAATTAAAGAAACAATTTCCAGCCTTTGGGGACTCTTTTAAATGAGTTTAATTTAGCTACACACCTTTGTTCCCTAGCCCAAAATAAAAGGAATAACTTGCTTTTAAAAAGGTACCACCTTTTGAAATAGTTGAAGTCGTTCTGTGATGTCACAAAACCAAATTGGAAATTGTAAGGAAAAAGGTTTTACTTCAGGAAGAACTAGTAGGAATTAAGAAACCAAAGAAAAGGGGCTTCCCTGGTGGCGCAGTGGTTGAGAGTCCGCCTGCCAATGCAGGGCACACAGGTTTGTGCCCCGGTCCGGGAAGATCCCATATGCCACGGAGCGGCTGGGCCCGTGAGCCATGGCCGCTGAGCCTGCGCGTCCGGAGCCTGTGCTCCACAACAGGAGAGGCCACAGCAGTGAGAGGCCCGCGTACCAAAAAAAAAAAGAAAGAAAGAAAAGAAAAGAAATTTGAGGCATGGTCAGGTCCTGTAATACGAAAGAGAAGGACATCGAACGTGGGAAGTCAGATGCCAAGCCATGTGATGGAAACATCGTTCTTGGGGGTTGGGCTGCAGGTCAAGGTGAAGGTTTTCTTACTCTCCCTGCTTTCCTATCTCTAAATAAAGATGGTGGCTGAATATCTCTGATAAACATAGATGCAAATACTCAACAAAATACTAGCAAACCAAATCCAACAATACATTAAAAAGATCATCCACCATGATCAAGCGGGATTTATCCCAGGGATGCAAGAATTCTTCAATATCTGTAAATCAATCAGTGTGATACACCACATTAACATACTAAAGAATAAAACCATATGATCATCTCAATAGATGCAGAAAATTGATGACAAAATTCAGCACCCATTTATGATAAAAATTCTCCAGAAAGTGGGCAGAGAGGGAACTTACCTCAACATAATAAAGGCTATATATGACAAACCCACAGCTAATATCATTCTCAATGGTGAAAAGCTGAAGGCATTCCCTCTAAGATCAGGAACAAGACAAGGATGTTCACTCTCACCAGTTTTATTCAACATAGTTCTGGAAGTCCTAGCCATGGCAATCAGAGAGGAAAAATAAATGAAAGGAATCCAAGTTGGAAAGGAAGAAGTAAAACTGTCACTGTTTGCAGATAACATGATACTATACATAGAAAATCCTAAAGATGCTACCAGAAAACTACTAGAGCTCATCAATGAATTTGGTAAAATTGCAGGATACAAAATTAATACACAGAAATCTCTTGCTTTCCTATACACTAATCAGGAAAGATCAGAAAGAGAAATTAAGGAAACAATCCCATTTACCATGGCATCAAAAAGAATACCTAGGAATAAACCCACCTAAGGAGGCAAAAGGCCTGTACTCTGAAAACTATAAGACACTGATGAAAGAAATCGAAAATGACATGAATAGATGGGAAGATATACCATGTTCTTGGATTGGAAGAATCAATATTGTCAAAATGACTAGACCACCAAGACAATCTACAGATTCAATACAATCCCTTTCAAATTACCAATGGCATTTTTCACAGAACTAGAACAAAATTTTTTAAATTTGTATGGAAACACAAAAGACCCCAAATAGCCAAAGCAATCTTGAGAAAGAGAATGTTCATTGCAGCACTATTTACAATAGCCAAGACATGGAAGCAACCTAAATGTCCATCAACAGAGGTGTGGATAAAGAAGATGTGGTTCACGTATACAATGGAATATTACTCAGCCATAAAAAAGAATGAAATAATGCCATTTGCAGCAACATGGATGGACCTAGAGATTATCATAAGTGAACTAAGTCAGACAAAGACAAATATCATATCATCCATATGTGGAATCTAATTTTTTAATGATATAAATGAACTTATTTATAAAACAGAAACAGACTCACAGATTTTGAAAGCAAACTTATGGTTACCAATGGGGAGAGGGATAAATCAAGAGCTTGGGATTAACATATACACACTACTATATATAAATTAGATAACCAACAAGGACCCACTGTATAGCACAAGGAACTCTACTCAATATTCTGTAATAACCTATATAGGGAAAGAATCTGAAAAAGAATGAATATATGTATATGTGTAACTGAATCACTATGCTGTACACCTGAAACTAACACAACACTGTAAATAAACTATACTCCAATAAACTTTTTAAAATGTATAACATGTAGAACAAGAAAAAAAATAAAGATGGTGGCTGGTTTCAAAGTCTGTTATATGTCAAACAATATTTTTCTGTCCTTTCTTCAAAAAAATTTTTTTTTTCTCTTCACAGTGGTGTGCTCGATAATTCAGGAGGGAAAATACTTGTTCGGAAAGTTGCTGGACAGTCTGGCTATAAAGGGAGTTACTCCAATGGTGTCCAATCATTATCCCTTCCACGATGGAGAGAATCCTTTGTCGTCTCAGGTATGCCCACACCCTGGAGAAATGCTGCCCTACAACTGGCACTTCGGTTAAGTGACCTCACGGGATGAAATGTGCTCTTTTCAGTGTGCCATTAGTTTTAGTTTATGGCCCACCTCATTTCATAAAAATCTGAAGCATTAGTTCTTCTGATAGTTAAGATCATGAAACAATGAATTATAATTAAAGTGATAAATCACTACAAAGTCTGGAAATATTACAAGGCTCCAATTACTCATTTTAAACACACAGCAGCTATCAGTAAGTCCAATCAAACTTTTAGTTAAGTGAATTACATTTAATGGATTTTTGAACTACTCCATTAGTTATGCCAAACGTGCCTCATATCTGGAAGCTTATTCCTTGAGAATTCTGGTAAATGGATAGATAGGGACCGGTTTTTAGAACACTGAGCTACAATTTTATTTGAGATTTCTTTTTTTTAATTAATTGTTTCACTGTTCACTGTTTAGTCCATTCTCACTATCTGGCTCCACAGGATTTTATAGATAATCATTTCCACTCTTTTTTTTTTTTCCTTTCTTCCAAAGAGGTAATATCAATGAACTCATGGCTGTGCTATTTCACAGTAAAAAGATAACCAAGGTCTTTGTACTATCATCATGACCTGCCTGCTCCCCTCTTTTTATTTTTGTGAATTTCCCCAACCTAACTTTTTATTTTGAAAACTTTTAAATTTACAGAAAAATTAAAAGAATAGTACAATGAATACCATATTCTCTTCACCCAGATTCACCAATTGTTAATATTTTGCTATACTTGCTTTATCTATCTATTTATATTTTGTTTGAACTGTGTGAAAATAAGCTGTGGGCATGATGACACTCTATCCCTTAATACTTCAGCACACATATGGTAAGAGCTAAAACATTTCCCTAAATAACCGCAGTACCACATCTAAAAAATTAACACTGATACAATAATATTAATAAATATTAATACATATGAAATAATAAGAAAAATTTCTTATTCAGTTGTATCCAACTATCCCCCAAATATTCTTCACAGTAATTTCTTCTTTTTTGGGGGGGGGGGATCTACAATCCAATCAAAAATCATCCATGGTATTTAGTTGTCATGTCTATTTAGTCTCCTTTTATCTAGAACTGTCTACCACCACACTTCCTTTTTTGGTCATAAATAGTGATGACATTTTTGAAGTCCCAGCCAGTCATCTAGTACTATGTCCCACAGTCTGGACCACAAACAGGTCCAGCTATTTCCTCATGGTTGGATTCAGGTTAAATATTTTGTCAAGGATACTACATAGGTGGTATCATAGCATATCCATTGTGTAGTATCACAAATGGCCATATCAGGAGACACATAATATCATTGTGTCCATTTGTCGCTGATGCTAAATTTGATTACTTGGATACTTTACCATATCTCTTCATG
Source organism: Mesoplodon densirostris (assembly GCF_025265405.1). Taxonomy (NCBI): domain Eukaryota; kingdom Metazoa; phylum Chordata; class Mammalia; order Artiodactyla; family Ziphiidae; genus Mesoplodon; species Mesoplodon densirostris. The sequence goes on from NC_082674.1 coordinate 29,596,402, forward strand.
GTAAAGATACTTTGTAATTAATAGCAACCTGTAGGGTGATACTTCAAAACAGCATGAATATCTTGTTCCCTCCAAAATTTCACCCAATGATTTTAATAACTATCGATGATCCTTGCTGTAGCAAGAATTACATCAGAAATTGCAAAATTATATTTGTTCTAATTCTGTCATTTCTTCCACATTTATTAGCTAGTGTTATTACACAAGGAAGAGGGCTTTCCCACCTCTCTCCACAACTATTTTTTCAAGTACCACTATGGACTCACAGATTGTTTTTTTAAAGTACAATGTGTTATAGTCTATTATCATCATTATTCTTTCTGTTGCTCAAAATTTCCAGGTTTGGCCAGTGGGAGCCCTTCCAGGTTTTGACATGCCTCATTAGCGTTTGAGCACAACACAACATTCTATCCTCACCTTATGCTTACCCTACACTGGACCTTGAATCTCCCTTCTTCTCCAAAGAGGCACTGCAGGATTTTAAACTATATTCTAGCAAACCTTTCTGGCATCCCCACAAAATCAGGAGCCATGTGACTCTCCTAAGAAGTACCTACGGAAGACCAACTAAAGGAAGGGAAAGAGAAATGTCTCATAATATATCAGGGCTTCCAATTTGGGTGGGTTTTTTGCACCTTTAGACACCTCATGTCCCAACCTCTACTATCCATTGATCAGAGTTTTAATAGGACTGCTATCAGACCTTTTAAGAGTCTTCTCTATTTAAGCAATCCCTGTTTCCTCTTATCTGTGGAATTCTGCACACCTAGGGTTCAAATTACACTGGTTACTATGTCAAATAACGGGAGGTTATCAACCATGGTACCACAAGCTTTGCCCTGGAACAAAACATTCAGAACTGGGGCCATATAAAAATGCTAAGGTCTAGAATACAAATTTGCCAATCATAGACGTATAATCTCCACATTGATGTTTACCAAGTAGCTCCTGGCGAAATAAGAGGGTTTCAATCTTTATTGCCTAGCCTGCAATCCAAGAATCCCAACAGAGGTTTACAAGGAAAATTAATTCCATGAGAGTAGAGATGTTTTGGATTTTTTAAATGAAAATCAATCTGCTGTGATTATTCCCTATAAATCTCAACTTCCATGTCTTCTCATTCAACCTAGTGACATTTAACCAGAAACATTTTCTGCCAATGATAATAAACACATGTGCTTCTGCAATGGCTAGGGGTCTCCAATGGATGAGTTAGGAGAGTGCAGCGCTGGCTACAGGTCTCAGCTGGCGGTGGACAGGGAAGGTTCTCCATTGTCCAGAGGCTTCTGGCCAATAAGTTTTGGTGGGTCGTGTCAGAGTCCTTCTCTGAAGGCTCTGATGCCTCCATGACTTTTCTCTAGGCTTTTATTTCCACTTTTCACATGTTGCTATGCGTCTTTAATTAATTCACTTTGGCGGGCTGGGAGGGGGCAGGAGAGGGGAGGTGTGTTTTTGTTCAGCACAATCTTTCCATAGTTCAGGGATGGGAAAGGTCCAGCAAGGACCTCCTAATGGTGCCCATTTGTCCCCTGATCCACATTGCAGAAGACTGAGCTCAGGCTCCTTTTCCTTCTGAATAGAAACAGAGAGAACCATAGGATTTTAGATGCGAGAAGAATAGGAAGCTGAGCGATCCGGTGTCTCTGCGGCGCGCGCTGTGGATAAAGTGAGGCCCACAGCCAAGGCGCCCTCCTTGGGTCTGAAATAACCTCACTCACTGTCCACCTGGAGCAGGGCCGGCCCAGGGCGAGGACATGCAGGTGCCCAGCCCTGCTCCCAGGTGGCTTTTGTGAGGTGAAGTAACTCCCATGAGCCCCAACCTGGAGTGACATTTATAGGTAACACCAGAATAACTTCTTTGCATCTCTGTGGTGATACATAGTTCCAAAACTTCTTAACTGCTTTTTTTCCTTTAGATCCCTACAACTTTGTATGGTAAGTTGGTCTACATCATCATCCATATTTTCTGAATTAAAAAACAAAAAAAACCCAAAAAAACCCAGAGTCTCAGAGATTGAGGCAGTTAATGAATGGTAAAACAGAAAGGGAAACCTAGATTTTCTTGCTCCCAATCCCAGGCCCCTCCTGAGACCCTGTTATTCTGTCTGCCTCATGATTCTTGCAGTCCCTTGTGCCAGGAGGACCTTTGGTGAAATCGGGCACTAGATTGTGTTCCACCTCCCACCTCCCATTTGACATTCCTCACCTCTCCTCCCCTGGCCCATCCTATAAAAATATTCCCTCAGGTTGAGAGTTTAAAATGCTTTCATTATCAGGTGTAAATATCGAAAAACAGGTGAGACCCCTCCCAAGAGCATTTAAATTTTAACAGAGATCTAAGCACTAAGATAATTCCACTGTTATTCTTATTGAGCATCTACTACGTCCCAGACACTGCTCCAGGCCCTGGGGATTTAACAGCCACCAAGTGAGACAAATTACCTGCCTGGGGGGGCTTCTACATTCTAGTGGCACTTTCCATTTCGTGTGGAATGAAGCTCCTTGGTGGAATTTCAAGCCGCACTCCCTGGCAGAGGAGGACTGCGGACTGCAGCCTTCTCAGGCACGTTCAGTCACACCAGGCTTGTGGCTTGCCTCCCCTGCCCTGATCATTTTTCTTCTTTATGCCTCCGTGGTTTCCCTGATACACATTAGCATTCCTTCTCCTCGCCTGGTATCTAAACTTTCACTCCCTGGGTGGACAACAAATGGTCATTTTCAAGGCCGATCTCTATTTACCTACTTACAAGTTTCTCTAGTGCCGTGGAATTCAAATGGGTCCCACGGGGTCTGTGGAAGTAAGAGGTTGCTGTTCACGTATAGCCAGCCGATGGCCAGAGCTCTCAGCAACCAAGAAAAGAATGTGGGGAGGGTTTTTCCATTCATCTACTGACCTGATTCAACATTCAGAAAGTCCCTATATGAAAACTTCACTTCCAGTTCACATCTTCAAGGGCAAAATAAGTGTTGCTCTTGTTAATTCTGATGGAGGTTTTATTGCCTCCTTTATAATATTAATAAAACATAGGCAATACAGGAAAACATAATGCCACTTGACTTTCTCATTGTAATCAACAATTCAGCAAGGGAGAGGGGTGTGGAGACTGACTGATTTCATTGAACTCAAGAGAAACAAATCAGCAGGAGGGAGTCAACTTAACAGAATGCAACCATCTAAAACCTCTAGCTCTAGAAATAAATCATTGCATTTTTTTCCTTTTTTTTTTTTTTTGCAGAAGGTAAACCCCAAAAGGGTGTAACCTACCCATCATCTCTTACATATTCATCATCTAAAAGCCCAGCTGCCAAAGCAGGCAAGTGTCCAGGTGTGATTTCATTTAAATCTTCTGATTTTGTAAACAGGCAATATTGTGTTTTAGGAGATAGGATAAAAATTAGCAATTTAACCGGTCAAGCTCCGCTGACTCCAGTAATATTTTAACAGATGCCAGGAACATGGGCACAGAAGTCAATGTGCTGAAGAGTGAGGCTTTATTTTTTGTTTTGCACTTCTGAGATTATCTCTGAGTTTGTGTCATTTTCATTCAGAATGACTGTTGCCCTGAATTTTACTGTATAGTTACTTTAGAAGATGACATGACATTCTGTGTGGAAATGTTCCCTGGCAGCTGAAAGGGAAAAGACTGTCTCTACTTACATATGAAATGGAGGGAAGCAAAGAGGATGATGTGGCTTATGTGATAGCAGCAAGCAGCTCATCTCAACCACCCAAGCCAAAAATACAATCTGTGAGGTTGTGCCCTCCCAGCTTCCTGTGAATCACCAAGGGGGTACAGTAAAACTCAGGACAGGAAAATACCTTTTTCTAGGTTTCTGTGTGAAAGCAAGAACTATACTATGCATTATTGTCTTTTCTGGGGGAAGGTATGCTTTGATTTCTCACACAAAGAGAAGCTGTGAGTTGTTTTATGGTGGGATTTAACATTACTTCCAGAAAGTTGAAGAGCTAGCTGATTTTGTTCATGTACTTAAGGTGAATATGGTTTAAGAATAGGCAATAAAAGCTAGCATTTATTGAGCTTTCGCTGTGTGCCAGGCACTGTTCCAAGAGTTTTATCTGATTATTATATTTATTCACCCCAACAATACCATGGGTATGTACTGCTCTTAGCCCTAATTTACAGTTTGAGGAAAATGCAGCACCAGAGAAGTTTAGTAACTTGCCCTTTGCCACACAGCAAGTAAGTAGCAGAGCTTAGAATCAGATCCGGACAATCCAGTTTCAGAAACCCCTCTCTACACCATTATCCTATGTTTTCTTATGCTAATTTCAGTGTATATAAAGAATCCTGATTTGAGGTACCTTAGCATTCAAATAGGGAATGTTTTTCATTTTTCCACCCTAGTTCCTCTCCAACTATATCTTTAATGACTTCTTAATTATTCCAGTAATCTAGACCTGTTTTTGCTTGTTTGTTTGTTTTATTGCAAGGAACCACCTGTTCTGTAACCCCGCCCACAAGCTGGCAGTGGGTGGTGGTGCCCTGTGGACCATTTCTGAGATGTCACCTGTCCTCTTCTGGTGTGGGCCGGGGAAGAGGACTAGGGCACAGAGGTTTCCTTAAGTGGCTGGCCAGTTGGTGGAGGGAGAGTGTCCCTGCTCTCTCTGTTGTCTCGTCCAAGCTCTCAGTGATTTCTCAGCAGGTTTTGTGTGTGGGTATCTGGAGCTGGGGGCAGTGCTCCACTGTATCCTGGCCCTGTCTCTTTCTCTGAGTTAGGGGCCCCATCCATTGGCAGTAGCACCTTCACATAGAGTCACAGGAGTGGCTGGGGTTCTCCTCTTCCCTTTTGGGACCTGAGGAGGGGATGAGGTTGGTCGCCTTTCTTGTCCTATCTCGCCTCACCTTTGGCCTCCTGAGCCCCTCCAGCAGCACCCTTCCCCACTTCAGGAACAGACCCCATGTTCAAGGAAGCCCTCCAGCTTCAGGAACCACATGCCAAGCACTCCCTGTTTTTCCCGTGAGAGGGAGAATACTTCTCGACTCCCAGAATACACCCCCAGACTTCCTCTTTGAGCTCCGCTCCTCCAGTGCACCAGGTGAGCCTGTCGGTGCTGCAGCTCAGAAAGGCCAGCGGGAAACGGGGGCCTGTCCCCGCTCCCCTACCCGCACCCCGCAGGGCCCGTGGTCTTGATGAGAGATTCTCTTGAAGCCCCTTCGTCTGGCTTGGGGAGGACAAAGCGTGAAGGAAGGAAGGGAATATCCTCTTACCCTGAACACTGCTCTCCCCCAGAGGTGGCCTCGGACCCTTCCCCCTCTTCTGGTCCTGTCCTTCTGCTGACGAGCCTGGGTCGGGTGGGGTTGGTGATGGTGCAGGTTCTGCTGGGACAGCCCCACCCATAGGAAGTTCAGTGGCACCTCTCCTCATGCAGAAAGGGGGACTGGGGCCCTCTGACTTTAGTCGTAGCCAGAATCTGGGCAACAGGAAGAGTGCTGCACAACCTCCTGTGACTGTAGCCATCAATCAGCAAGTGCTTTCTCTGTGTCAGACACCTGTCCTACACAGTGACCCTGAGGCAGGGTGCCGGGTCACCCCCGTTTCAGATAAGGTTCAGCCCCTGCCCAAGGGCCCCACTCCGACCAGCCCCTACAGCACTCAAAATCTGATCGCATCCTCTCGAAGCAGGTCAAGTTGAAGGGAGAGTGGGTGGAGGGGAGAGAAGACAACTACAGCCAAATGATGACTTAGTTGATAAAATCCATTGATTTCTACGTCCTCCATAGCAGAGATCGTGTTCAAAACTTCTCTCTCTGCCCCAGGCACCATGGTCCAGCTTAGCACTGCCCACCCCAGCAGGCCTGACTCACTGACGGCCAGGAGGAGTGTGGAGGAGACAGGGTGCCTTCTCACACTTTGCTGCCACGTATTTTATTTTTATTTTATTTTATTTCGTTTTATTTTGTTTTATTTTATTTTATTTTATTTTATATTTTTTGGTCACGCTGCTCGGCTTGTGGGATCTTAGTTCCCCGACCAGGGATTGAACCCGGGCCCTCAGCAGTGAATGCACAGAGTCCTAACCACTGGACTGCCAGGGAATTCCCATGCTGCTACGTACATTTAAAATTAGCAAAAGCCATAGCCGGAACATCAGGCATTGCTGCTGTCATCTGTCCCCTCTACCAAAACATCTCCATCTTCGATGACACCATCACCATGTATCACTATCAGCCTCCTATCACAAGATTATTCATGGTTGTCAGAGTCTGAAAAATTAAGTTCATTCATTCACTCACTCATTCAATAACCATGTAGTGAGCACCTGCTCTGCGGCAGACTCTGAGCTCAGCTCTAAGGGTTCCAACATAAAAGGGATACTGGAGTCTCATCCAGCTTCAAGATTAGAGGAACCTCTCTTTCAAGTGACAGTCCCACCATGGAGTGAGTTTCACCAATTCAAATAAAAACTTCCAACGAGAACCGTAAAAGGGTGGTCCCCTTTGTTGCTACTCTTCCTTCAGTGATAAAATTCCTTTAGAAATGGAAGGAAGCAGAAGAAATGAAGATGTGAGGGCCAGCAGCCACTCAGGTCCCAGCATGCCCCCTGCAAGACGCTTCCTGATCTCTCCAAGAATGTGAGTGAACAGGTAAATCGGGTTAGGACGACCCCCCCAAAGCATAGCAACCCTATTTCATGGGAAATTATCTCACTCACAAAATAGGGATGCATCTTGCTTTGCCGTGTGCAGCTCCTGCTGAGAAAACACATTCCTGAGATTTAAACGCTGTTCCCAAGGCAGTTAGCAACCATTACACAGGCAGCTGGTATTCGGCTGGAGTCTCAAGCTACTCTGCACTCAATAAAAACAGGTAAGTGTCGGTTTGTAGAAGTTCCCCCAAAGCTGAGAAGGCACATGGCCGGCACCGCAACAAGGGAAGGGAAAGAAAATCTTTACTCTTGCTGAGCAAGAGTGTCAAGAAAACCCCCTCCTGACTCCCCTTGGTCATCCCTTGCCCTGGAAGAAAATCAAGCCCAAGTTTACTGTAATAAGTTTGACTGTTCAGAGACCTTCTGCCCTCACTGCGAACACCCTCCAAGGCTACCCCTTCACCCTGTCTTGGGAGCAAGATTACTTCCACCAGAACTCTGGAGACCTCAGGCAACCCTCTGAGGGGAACCCCATTCAGGAATCTTGAAGTGACTCATGACTTCTACTTTGTTCCCCTTTTGTGGGAAAAAGTATGGAACTTGGCATCAAACAAATGTGGGTCCAAATCCTCGCTCCACTACCTGCTGTCCATGTGACCTGAGACTCGTTTCTTGACCTCTTGGAGAATCTGTCCCTTGTCTTAAAAATGGGAACAGTTGGATCACTTTCAGGACTGTGATTAATATCATATGTGAATGCTTCTGTAAAAGAGGTGCATAGTAGATGCTCAGTGAGTAGTTAAGTTTCCTGCCCTCATGTAGAACCCTGAGGCATGTTATAAGTTCTCATGGGAGGAGCCAAATCCTTCCCTGTCGCTCTGACCCCAAGGTGTTGCTGCTAAACTGGTTTCAATTTCCTTCAGTCACCTCACATTTGACACCTACTGAAAGCCCTGTTTTCTACTGGGGGAGAGGGAGGCATATCATGATGATGTCAGCAGCTGTCATTTATCGAAGGCCTACCATGTGCCAAGCACTGTGTGGCCCCCTTACAGACATGATCTCTACCTGTGAAAACAGTCCCCCAAGTAGGTCTGACCATCCCCATTTTCCAGCAAAGGGAGTCAGGCTCAGAAAGCTGAAGAAAGCCTAGTGGCCAGGTGAAGGCTGGAGCCAAGACTCCAGCCTGGTGCTGGCTGTGGTTCTCAAATCAGATTTCAAAGGCCCAGCCTAGATCAGTGAATCAGAATCTCTGTGAATAGGGTCCTGGATCACCTCCACTGTGATGCTAATGATGACCAGGTGTAAGAAGCTGGGAGGCCCTCTTGGTGCTGTTGAGAAGGTGGTTGTCTGGAGCTGTTCTTGGCCTTGTCCAAAGAGTAATAGGTTAAGAGTCTAAGGGAAGTTTTGAAATGTTTTCCCATGAAAATCGTTGAAAATACACCAAACTTCCATGTATCTGAAGTTGTACGAAGAAACTATTCTGGTGGTTTTATTTCAAATTGCTCAAAAAGAACCTGGTCCCGTGAAGAATTCACTTTGGGTCACATCAGGCATTATGCTCAGCAAGGAACCGGAAGCACTGGGGTAGAGTATCTTCTCTATTTCCCTCTTAAAGACAGTTATATTCTGTGAAGGAGAGCAGGCGAAAACGACTAGGTCTTGTGTGGAAGATAGTGGAAGACCAGGGATTTGGCTCTGTCGGTTGAATTTAAGATGTGCTTGAAAGCATGTGTTCTATGCAAGTAACATAAATGGCTGCCCTCAGGATATTTAATCTGCTCTCTAGCAAAGCAATACCAGCAAAGGCAAACTGGGGGGGTTCAGAAACCTCACAATTAGCCAATGGTGTGAGAAAAAGATAATCCAGATCCTCCATAGCCAATGAGTATAAAGTGGCAAAAATATTGACTATTTCCAAGTAGAAGTTTTATTTTTAATTATTGTGGTTTAATCAATACTTTGCAAGTAAAACGTACTGTCAGTTTATTTATATATTTCTCTCCAAGTTAGTAATTATATCCTATTTCATAAAATATACAAGTGATTCTATTAAATGGCTTTTCCCTGTATGAACCTGGGCTTGCATCTCCCTAAAGAGGCATTACTGCCTGGTAGCATTTACCAGAGGGTATAACAGAAGAGTACCTTAGAGAAATTAGAAACTTCCCTAGGACTTGTTATGAAAGCTCAATTCCTTTAGAGTAATGGAAATGTCATAAATCACACTAGCTTTGCCCAAGGATGGCGTGAAGACTGGCTGAACCCCCGAGGCCGCTGCCAGCTCTTTAGCAATCTGTCTGGCACAGTCTCCAGGTGGCTTTAAAGGCAACCAACTGTTAGCAAACATCAGGGTAAATGAGGGATGCACTTCCTGCCTTGCCGGGCTAATGCCTGCAAGAGCAGACAGGGTGGCCCAACTCCAACCCAATCCCAGGGCGCTGTGTGCTGACCTGCTCTCCCACAGGAGGTAATAGCGTCAGGGTGGGGAAATGAGCAGGTGCCAGTGCTGAGCAGTGGGTCCAAACACCTGAGGCCACCTCACATTTGTCTGCATGGCTGGGCAGGGCTGTGGTCTGACACTGCCCAGCATGCTGTTCAATGTCAAAGAGGAGGTTTGGTGGTTCCCAGGAAGAGTGCAGCTCCTTCTATCTCAGATGCTACCCCCCACCCCGGCCTGCTGCTCTGTGACCAAAGACGCTTCATCCCTAAGCAAAGTTAAGGCTAGAGCTGGGATGCTGTCATAGGCTGAAAAACGAGCCCTGAAAACATATCCATGTCCTAATCCCTGGAACCTGTGAATGTTTTCTTATACAGCAAAAAAGGGGAATGGGGAGGAAGGCAGGGGGGCTTTGCTGGTGTGATTAAGGATCTTTCGATGGGGAGGTTATCCAGGATTGTCTGGGGGCAGGGTTGTGGAGGAGACTAAATGCAATCACACGTATCCTTAAAAGAGGGAGGCAGGGCTTCCCTGGTGGCGCAGTGGTTGGGGGTCCGCCTGCCGATGCAGGGGACGCGGGTTCGTCCCCCGGTCCGGGAGGATCCCACATGCCGCAGAGCAGCTGGGCCCGTGAGCCATGGCCGCTGAGCCTGTGCGTCCAGAGCCTGTGCTCCGCAATGGGAGAGGCCACAGCAGTGAGAGGCCCGCGTATTGCAAAAAATAAAAAAAGAGGGAGGCAGAGGGAGATTTGACCCACAGAGAGGAGAAGGCCACATGGAGATGGAGCAGAGGGAGAACTGAAGATGCTCGCCTTGAAGACTGCAGGGGTGGGGCCACAAGCCAAGGAATGCCAGCAGCCACCAGGAAATGGAAGAGACAGGGAGCAGATTCTACCTTAGAGCCTCTGGAGGGAGCTCAGTCCAGTGACACTGATTTCCAACTTTCAGCCTCCAGAACTGTGAGAGAATAAATTTCTGTTGTTTTAAGCCACTGAGCACATGGTAATTTGATAGCATCCCCAGGAAACTGATAGAGATGCACAGGTGTAGAAGTTGGCATACCTGCCATGGGTCCAGCAGACACAAGTGACTGGTGGCTGTTGTTCCCTCCCAGAGCTGCGGTGTCATTCACTTTGGTGACCATGTTTTGTCTCCTTCTGGCTCAGACCCACGGTTCTCGATACAACGCCAAGGCCCAGTGGGACCCTTGTCCCCATGCTCTCAACCTAACAAATTCAGACTCGTTTAAAATTATGGAAACAATCTAAATCATCACACGGGGATGAAGAGCACAATTCAGAAGAATCATCTAGATGGTCCTTACCATCTAATTAGTTCCAATACCCCATTTTATAGATGAGGAAACTGGGGTCCAGAGGAGTTAGTCGGCTAGTCATGAACCAAATCTAAACTAGAACATCTCAGACACATTGTCTGAAATGATGAAAGCCCTGAAAGTACGCCCTATCCCCAGGCCAACACTAACTGAAACAGCAAAAAAATACGTTCATGAACCATTGCTTCTGGTGTATGGAAAATTAATTTGACAGTTAATCATGTTTGGCCTTGTCTATGTTAATGTTGTTTTGAGCTGGCTTTTAAGTATTTTGTTATTTCATCTTTGGTTTGTTTATTGGCTTATTCCTCCATCCAGATTGTACATTCCTCCACAGCAGCTAGCACAGGACTTTGCTCATAGCTAGTGTTCAAGAAATATTTATTTCTGCCCTGAAGAGCCTACCGTCTGTTTTGTAAGACCCAGTGTAATTCCACTTTCTTACAGGTGAGACCACAAAAGCCTATCAGAGCCCATCAGCTCCAGGGACAACCGCACAGCCAGTCCCCCTGATGCAAGTACTGGGGACCACCGCAGTTGAAGGCACCCATACCACCTTGCCAAAGCCACCCCCATCTGCAGGCTCTACCACCAGCAGCCTCAGACCACAGCCCGTGGGCCAGAGAAGCCAGGAGCTGGGTCAGTAGGTAGACTGTGTGTTGTCATGTGCTAGAAGAGTGGAAGACTGGGTTTTTAGAGTTAGTAGCTCTGTCTGAATGCCTGTGTATGAGCCCATCTCCCACCTTTTAAGCTGGGCAAGGGGAGAGTGCTGGAGACCTGGGCCAGGGGTGTGTGTCATGCCCTCCCAGATTCAAGGGGTAAAACTGAGCCCAGTAATAATTCAGAACCAAGCTAAAAGCTAAGCAAACTATGTAGAAGGGACTTAATATAGATTTGAAAATAGGATTGCTGTTAATCGTACTTGGGAAGGTAGGATATGATGTGAAACTTTCCCATTGGAAAATCCCCATTTCTCCAAAAGTTCAGTTGAAGGGATAATAGATTTCTATGTAAACACTGTTGGGTTTTGTTTTGTTTTAAGGGACAAACTGAATACTCCTGGAAGTCTTCAAAAATTAGAAGCAAACAAAACAAAAAGAATCCCTTTAGGAAAAGCCAGATAGCTCAAGTTTTTATTCCTTTTCTGATTGCTTTTTGTCTGCCCACTTGTATCATGTTTTAGGTTTTACCAAAGTCCAGTTTATGGAATTAATCTCAGTATTACATCAGATACGACCTTAGGAGCCCATTTGATAATCCAAACACCCATTTTACACAGGCTTCTACACCAGGCTTCCTGGGCAATGAGCACCTATCCCAGCTCTAAAGGTCTTCTGGCAAGAGGGTGGGAAATTCCACAGCGGAGTGTCCCTGTTGTCTCAGCTACTTTTTCCAAGTATTTCCCACCTGGTGCCGCTTTTTCCTCCCAGGAGGAAGCGCCCAGGACTCGTTCTTTCAGCCTCACCTCCAGCTTCTTAACATCAGTGCCTTGTAGCACGACCCCTTCCCCGCCTTCCATGTCCGAGCCCAGCTCTCTAGTCATCTTTCTATCCAACAAATCCAAACACTTTCAATGTGGTAGACATTCTTCTAAGCACCTGACAAATATTAACCTATTAAATCCTCAGAACAACCTTAGAAAGTAGATACATTACTTCTAATTTGACTAATTCATCGTACTGAGGAGGAAACCAAGGAGTAGGTCAGTGAGGCAATTGGTCCCCAGCCACACAGCTGGGAAGCAGCAGAGCCGCGATTCACCCCCAGCAGCCAGCTCTCCGTGAATCCCCTTGCAGGAGGCATCCCTGCCATAAACGAACACCCGAGGCACTAACGATGCAGCACAGAATCAGGGGCCTGACCTACCTTGACCTCAGTGGGGTGACAAGATTCGAGGGTCTTAGACACAGCCAATTCCCGCTGTGATCGGTAAGCAACAGTAACAGGATGCACAGTCCGTTCTCTCCCTGTGCCAGGCACCCTGTATGCATTATTTTATTTACTCTTCCCCAAAACTCTATGAAATAGGGATTATTATTACTACATTGGATGAATGACTCATAGAAGAAGCTATAATATAAAGTCCCCAAATAAAAATACCATACAAATAATTTCTGAAATATATTAGACACTCCCCCACCATCTTGGTTCTTTCAAAGACTTTTGAGTAGCTGAGTGAGTGGGTGGCTCCTTAGAGGATGTCAGTTTTTACATAACACATATAATTAAGCCCGGGGCATATTTATTTGGCTACACCAGGAGCTTGGAAATCCTGTTCCAAGTTGGGCCTGTGCTTATGGAAAACCTCAAGCAACTTGAAGCAGTGGCCTCCAGCCTGGCAAAGCTTCCTTATTCCTGGCCTGGGGACAGGAGCTTTGGGCAGCAGCCTCACAGCCCATCAGTGTTCACCCTTCATCCTGGTCCAGCACCCACGTCCATGCTGCCCCACAGACTGCTAGACAAATATTCAGGGCAAGCGCTCCGTGCAGCCTGTGCCCTAATTGCTAAGAAAGGAGCCAAACTGGGGAGGGAGGAAGGAAGAGAAGACTTTTTAAAATGGGTATGGCCTACTCAAAGGATTTTCTGTAGGAATGAAGAAGAGTGAAGATTGGTGTTTGAATGCCTATGTTTCTTTTAAAATAACAGCCTTATTGAGATACTTTTCACCTACCATACAATTCACCCATTTAAAGTGCACAGTTCAATGGTTTTCAGTATACTCACAGGGTTGTGCGACCATCACCACAGTCAGTTCTAGAACATTTTCATCACCCCAAAAAGGATCCCCACATCCCCTGATGGTCACTCACCGTGTCCCCCTAAGCCTTCCCTCCCCCAACCCTGGATAACCACCGGTCTACTTTCATGAATGCCTGTCCTAGTGCTTGGCTACAGATACTCGCTGTGATATTTTAGCCCAACCATATTAAATAATATTTAGTATATAGATAACTTCTTTATTCCTTCAAACAGCTGAAAATATTCTGTTAATTATGAGAGCAACTCTTCTGCTGATGGACAAGCACGTTGCTGTTGATGCATTTATGAAGTGGTTTTTTCCTTTCATATATGTGACTGTAATCAAAAGATTCTAGAAGTGATTTTAGATGGGGCGTGCAAGCAAAACCTGATCCATTTGTTCATTCAGGACCATTTCTTGAATGCCCACTGTGTGTCAGGCACCATTTTAGGGTCTTGGGCTACGTCGGTGAACACATCCCACCAAGATCCCTGCAGCAGGACACCTGAGAAGTGTGAGCTGGAACAGGAGCAGCCTGCATTTGGGGGTCTGTGAGTCGTCTTCCCTCTATGATGAGGTAAAGATGCCCTTTCAGACAGGACACAGAAACTTGGAGGGAGTCCAGGAAAGAATAGAAACTTTGTAGCAGGAAAAGCAAGGGGCTCCCCCAGCAGCAGCCCACGAAGAGGAGCTGATATAGGTGGCAGGAGTCCAAGGAAGATGGGGCTGGACACCAAGGCCACTTCATGGCCCCTTAACTGCCCCACAGATGTGCAAACCTAACAAGGCAGAGAGGAGCACGGGACAAGTCAAGGCTGGGGCTCCGGGAGCCAAGAGCCAGAGTGACAGAGACTACCCACAGGGCAGAGGCGAGGCTGTTCACAGGAGAGTCTGCCAAGGACTACCTCGGCAGCCAGCGGAGCCAGGAGGTCGCAGTGCAGCATCCCGGTGCCAGAGGGGGCAGCCTGGAGAATGAGGTCCATAGCTATGCTGAGCAAAGAGTTCTGGAAAAGATGGAGAATGCCTCAGGGCCAGCTGCAGGGCCTGCTGAATCTACCACGGGCTTGGAAGGTGGAACGTGGCTTCGCCTGGCTTTGTTTTCCTGGTCTGGTTCGTCTCAAGAAATGCCATGGTTGCCTCCGCTGATCTAACATATCATCAGAATGTCCACCTTGAAGGGTAAACCAGGGAGGGGAGCAGAGCGCCACCTAGTGGCAAGGCATGGTGATGCACCTTTCTACTCCAAGCCACCCCCGGAACAAGGGCAGCTAAGGAGGAGGAAGTGGTGAAACCTGGGACAGGAAGGAACCAGCATCTACAACTGCCCATCCCTTCCACGTGCAATTTCCCTTCTCAGCAACATGTATCTCATCTCTGAATGTTTATCTTCCTTAAGGTGTCAGGAGAAGGTTTTTCTTAAAATCCAGTCTTACAAAATAGTAAGACAAATATTCCAAAAGAAAAATGGGTGAAGGCCATGACCAGGCAGGCCACGGAAGAACTATCAATGGCCAATAAATATAACAGAAGGCGTTCAACTTCACCAGGAGTCAAATAAATGCAAAGTAAACAGTAAGATGTCATTTTTCACCAGTTAACATTGGAAATTGATAAAACGCAGTTTGGGCCCGAATATGGAGAAATGACTCAGCATTTGCACTTACAGGAATATATCCTAAGGAAATTATCAGCCAAAGTCAAAAGAAGCCTGGACACAGATACTGTTCATGATAGAAAAATAGACGGAGACGGTTTAATCGTCCATTGTCAGAACAGCTAAAGAAATTACTATACAGCTATTAAAATATGTGCACTGGGCTTCCCTGGTGGTGCAGTGGTTGGGGGTCCGCCTGCCGATGCAGGGGACGCGGGTTCGTGCCCCGGTCTGGGAAGATCCCACATGCCGCGAAGCGGCTGGGCCCGTGAGCCGTGGCCGCTGGGCCTGTGCTTCCAGAGCCTGTGCTCCGCGGTGGGAGAGGCCGCAGTGGTGAGGGGCCCGCGTACCGCAAAAAAAAAAAAAAAAAAAATATGTGCACTTATCAAAAGAAGATTGGTCTGTGACAGGTTGTTAAGTCAAAGAAGAAGGCTACAAAACAGGATGGGTAGCAATCTCATATTTTATAATTATGTTTTTGCACATGAGAACATGTGCATAGAAAAAGAGATAGAACACTATATACCGAAATTGTAAACCAGCCACTGCTGTATAGAGGGATTGCAGATGATTCCTTATTACCCATAGTGTATATTTTGACAGTCAGCCTGTGTTCGCTTTATAATTAGAAAACAGAGTTATTTTGAGTTGGTGTCCAAATAATTGGAATGAAGACAAAGGGAATGAAAAGTTATGGCAGATAGATTTGATTCTAAGAAAAACTGATATTTTCCCATGACCTCTTATCTCTTCCCTTCCATGAAACTTGGTTCTTTTCCTCAGCTGCTTTTTATGTGGTCCCCTTTCCCCAAAAATGGACTTTGTATCTCTCTTTACAGAATCTCCCATCTCCCTTCTCCCTTTTAAAGCCTTGCTACAGAAAAATTGCCCAGTGAATAATGAATGCTGAAGTGTATTTGATTCTCCCACAGAGTAATTAAGGATAACCCATTGTGTACCGCTAAAAATGACGGAAAGCTAATGCTATTTGCATCAATACCATGTTAATACAGTTTAAGCAAGTTGCTAAATGGTAAGTGACATTTCTATTGAAGGATTACTTTAACCCCCTCAGGAGTGGCACAGCTGAATTACTGTAAGAATAATGAAGTATAAAGAAATATGGCACTTTAGTAAAAGATGCTTACTTTAACAGTTGTGAAATACAAGGGTTACTGTTACCTGGAATTTTCAGTTAGTGTTTTGAGTTAAATCCATTTTTTTTTTCCATTTCAATGCCTCCTCCAGGGCAGGTTCAGACCACCCAAGGACAAACTTTACCTTGGTTCTGACCTTGGTAATGTCTTGCTAGGATGGATCAAGGAAAGAATAAGAACAGTTAGATTAAAATTCATGCTCTGACCAGTCAAATGTTATTACAGATTTCTGGTCCACCACCACCTACACTAACAGCCAAAATAGCCCCTGAACTAATCCAGGTAAGAACCTGAACTAATTCAGGTAAGAACCTGAACTCACCTTTCTAGCTACTGACGAAAGTTAAGCTTGTTTACATGGGGTTTGTCTTTCCAAATCCTTGTCATTTGACTCAGATTTGGACAGAAAGCATTAAACCAGATATGCCAACAAAAGATACTGCTCAAGGGCCCAACTTGTAAGGAAAGTAAGGAAGCCGTTAAATAAGCAAAGCTTTCACAATCACCATCCCCCAGAGGCAATTTTGTGGAGGTTGTGATAGAAATTCCTAAGGATTCAGTAACTAGGCTCTTACAAACCTGAAAAGGGATACTCTCTCGGGTTTATACTTGAGGAACAAGGGTCAAAGAAAGAGAGACATTTTTATCATTTCCCAGGAAAGGGCAGAGCCAGTTTTGCCTGAGTAGTTCTGTGATATGAGGAACAGAAATACATTCTCTCTCCAGGAATTCTCCTATGAATTACGACACTCCCTGGCTCCCCTTGCTTCACTTCTGTGTGCATCTCTTCAAGGTTTGGCCCAAGAACTGGGAATGCAGAGAGAAGAAACAAGTTCTCTTCTCTGAGATGCTGTTGAGGTCTGCAGAGATGAGAAAGAAAAATCTCACCTGGTTACATGCTTTCCACAAACTCTGCTTGGGGCCTGGGCCATGAGTTGACAGACTTGAGAGACAATTTCCTTTGTAGCCTTGGGGCACTAGGAACAAGAAGAGTCCAGGCCTTTCTCTTGCTAGGGGATACCTGTCTGTCCTCCACAAGTTCAAAGAGTCCTAGAGACTGTAGGTTCTGTTTTGTTTTGATTCCAGATGGGAGTAGGGGCTCCACCGGGTCCCCTGGACAGGGCTAAGAGCTTCGATGGCTTCACAATTGCACCTCTGGCAACGTACATGCTGCTGTTCAGGACAAAGGGCTTAAGGATCAGATCGCTGGGCAGGCCAAGGACTCCAAGGCCATTTTAGACCCTAACAGGCCCGTGGGACAGTTCAGGCAGCCAAGCCCGGGGCACTGCTTCCTCTAGTGCCCTTGGCCAGGATCTGTGCGTCCTCTGCAACCCCCAAAAGTAAGGCCAACCACAGAAAGCTCGGCTGACTTCCAAGTCACTTTCATCAGGGGGCAAAATAAGAGAAAGCAGACTGCTGGTTGCATGTAAATCAACTGACCCTGTGTTGATACCCACCCGGGTATCCAAAGGCAGAATTCTCCGGAGCTGCTTTCCAGAAACCTGGCGAGGCTGCCCACTGCTTGCCGTCCCTGCTCTGCTGCACTTAACAAACACCTTCTCCCCACACCTGCTGGCCTCTGCCGCTCACCTCCAGGTCATGCCAAGTTGTTTTAACCCTAGTAAGCATCTGTTTGCTCTGTCGTTCTCAGTGTGCCGAGAGTACGTCTCTGCCAGTCCAGACACCCAAGAGCTGTCAGGGGTTTGGGTCAGCTGGAGAGGTACCCCCCGTGCCATCCCAGGACCCGCCTCCGGGACATAGAGCAAAGACCCAGACACACGTCTCCAGTAAGACTCGGCTTGGGGGATGATGGTCACAAGGCGCTTCTTTGACCTCCAGCTCGTGCTCTTTCCTGCCCAGCAGCCCAAGGCTGTTTTGAACATTTGATCCCACTCCCTTTTTTTTTTTTTTTTTTTTCCGTTACAGGCCTCTCATGGTCTCTCCCGTTGCGGAGCACAGGCTCCGGACGCGCAGGCTCAGCGGCCACGGCTCACTGGCCCAAGCGCTCTGCGGCAGGCGGGATCCTCCTGAACCGGGGCACGAACCTGCGTCCCCTGCATCGGTAGGCAGACTCTCAACCACTGTGCCACCAGGGAAACCCTGAGTCCACTCCCTTTTTATAACCCTTCATAACCTTCCCCCTGGGTCTGTAGCTCTGAGCCTCCCTTTCTCCTCCGTTCTCTTCACGCTCCAGTAATTAACGAAAGCTCTGTCTCGTTGACCGCACAGATGATCCCAGCTCCTTTCTCACCCTCAAATCCTGCCCCTTTCTGCGGCTCCTCCCCCTCCACCGTCACCCCTGCAGCTTTGCTTTGAGCGCCTCAGACCCTCCTGCGGACCCCCGCGGACCCCTGCCTTGGGGCCCCTCCTCCCCCAAGGCACAGAGGCCTGGACAGTGGCGAAGCCCCGCGCTTGCTCCCGCAGGCGGGGGAGCACTCGCACGCTGGGTCTTACCTACTCTTCGACCGTCTCTCACTTCCCACATAATCACACATTTCAGACAAGTCACCCAATTCCTCAGCTAGAAGATCAGCAGATCGTAGAATTGGAAAGAATTGTATAAAGGGCCTCTGATCTAATTTCCCACCAAACAAATGCATCCCTTATGGCATGACAGAGACCTTTGCCCTGTGTAGGATAACTTCCCAGTCCCATTGTTAGACATACTATCTAGAACTTAAGCCCGCTGCTCCTAATTTTTCTAAACTAGTACTTCTAAAAGTGTGGTCCGGGGACCTGCTTTCAGGCCTTCTGTGAGGCCCTCACTTCTCTGCGTACATAACTGTGTGAGGCCAGATTTTCTTCATACCCTTCAACAAAAACGAGATTTCACCACAGATTGACTGCAGGGACTGACATCAGATTCTAGCTGCCTTCTATTACGTCAGACACTGAAGAAATGCACCACTCTTCTCATTGAATGCTTTTGTTTCAGAAAACAGTTATTTGTCATAAAAAATGTTAGGATAGGTCTATTGTTATTTTTAAGTGAATAAATAGTGAAATAGATGGATAGTTAATACTCTGTTTCAGATGAGAGGATGCACAGTTTTAATTTCTAATATGAGAAAAATCAGTAGATGTAGCCAACACAAACAGAGGCTCTTTAGGGGTCTTCGATTTTTTTTTTTTTTTTTTTTTTTGTGTGTGTGTGTGGTACGCGGGCCTCTCACTGCTGTGGCCTCTCCCATTGCGGAGCACAGGCTCCGGACACGCAGGCCCAGCGGCCATGGCTCACGGGCCCAGCCGCTCCACAGCACGTGGGATCCTCCCAGACCGGGGCACGAACCCGTCCCCTGCATCGGTAGGCGGACTCTCAACCACTGCGCCACCAGGGAAGCCCTTCAATATTTTTAAGAGCATAAATTTGCAAGCCTTTCAAATATATGAAAATAGCATTCATGTCCTCCGTTCTGTCTCATCTTTTCCGGGATAAATTTCTCTCATCCCTCCAACAGGTCCTTATGTGACTCAGCATCACACTCTCGAGCTAAACCACAGTCTGTCAGTGAGTGAGAACAGGGCACTCAGAGCAGGATACGATGCCTCAAGGGCTGTGCCCGGGGAATTGCCTCTCGCCCTAAACACTCTGGTTCCATGAAAACACCCCAAGTTCCTTGTAGGGGGGAGGTTCTGTCTCATCATCAGCTCATCTCCTACTGAACTGGCAATCACTCAAGTTCCCAGGGTTTTTTCTCAGGTATTTCTACAGAAGCAGGTCACCCCAATCCTGTAGTCTTCCTGAATCTTAATTCTGTCATTGAATATATTAACAACCTTCCAACTTCTCTGTCATCCACCAAATTGATGAACATGCCACCTGTCTCCCTTCCAGTCACTGTTAAAATTACATCACATGGGACGGAATTTCATGAGCCCCATTAAATATCCCATCTGTGTTTAGGGCAAACCATTAACAGATCCAGGCAGCTATGTATGGACCTAATGATGTTGTCGTCGGCCTCAATATTTCATCCTCTCCTCCACGGGACACCGAACTTATGACCCCGAGTGATTCCTGCTTCCTCCTCCCACTATGCTTTCTGCCCACAGGTGAAACTTGACACGTCCCCAATTTAAGCCACTGCTTCCACTGCAGGGGAACTGTTCTTTAATTTAAAAAAAATTTACTGAGCGTACCCTATGTCAGACACTGTGCTGTTAGAACTACAAAGATGACTCAGATATTTTCAGATTCTAGAATTCTGGGGCCTCCTCCAGCCCCCATAGGCAGACCCCCGCCCCTCTTACCGGAACCCTCTGAGACGGGACTGGAGTGACTGAAGCTAAACTCGGAGACTTTTCCTTGGAACCATCCTGTTTCTGCCTGGCTTCACGGTACCATGAGCTCTGTTTGATCAGATAAGCTTCACTGGCCTGGAAACCTAACGGTGGAGTTGATGTTTCCATAAGAAGAGGCTGCCAAACAAATATTCCACACGGAGCTTTGGAGGGAACCCACCTGCAACCCGGGACGGCTGACGCATCGCCGGCGTGACGGCCCGTGCCCAGAACCTCTGACTGTCCTCAGCCTTCTCTGACAGCCCTTGTGCGTCGGGCCGCAGGCACGAGGCTCCTTTGGCACAGCTGCAGCTGCTCTCCGAGTGCCCCCATCTCACTGCAGCCAGAGAAAGTTCTCCAGGGGAAATGTGCAGCCCTCGGGGCATGAAGCCAGGCCCCAGAAGGAAGGTGTGCAGAGTCCCCTGGCTCCAGAGGCTGCTGCTTCTTAGACGACCACCTCCTAAAAGCTGCACCGGGAGTCACTGGGGAGAAGCCGGGGGGCTAAAGGGTCACCTGTGCTTCTGCCCCATAAAATTTGAGAGCCCTAAGGGCCTCCCTTAGGGGGCTCCTGCTTGGGTCCCGGGCTGGTGACTTCCAGATGTGCTGGGAACAGAAGGAGCTGTAACCAGCGCAATGGTCGTCATGGATCTTAAAACAGGAATGTCTGGGCCCTCACGCTTCGTGTGCCTTACGGGTGTAGTTCCAGGCCTAGCTTTTCCGTGGCCTCACCCAGTACCCTGAGATGCTGAAGCGACCATGACGCCTCCCGTGTGATAAACAGGTGGTGATTACATGCAGGTGGAGCCTGCCTGCCTGGGCTCTGCCACTCCCTGTGCGTCGGTTTCCTCACCTGTAGAGTGGGATCATAGCTGTACCTGACCCACAGGGTTATTGTGACTTAATGCTCAGAAGGAGCTTGGTCAGTGCGTGTTCAAAATCAATACCTCTCTTAGACACTGACTGTATCTATAAGATGACCGAGCCAGGATTATCACAAAAATAATTAGCTGTTTTTTTACGAGCACCTTTTACACTTTTCAGAGTGATTTTATACACATTTACCTTCATGTGAGGCAGCGCAGGAGAAGTCCTTATGAGCTCGGCTTTACACAGGAGAAAACTGGAGATCAGAGAAGGGAGGCGAGCCCCCCAGACCCCGAGCTAGTGTTTTGGTAGACTCAGGACGGGTCTTCTGACTTCTGTTTTCCACACACCACGCCCTCAGACCTCAACACCAGAACACAAATGTTCTCACAAATCTACTTCTTATTACTACCAAATCCCAAAACACCAAGTCTGAGCTGTCCAAATATTTTTTCAGCCTTTGGCTTTTGGATGAAAGCGATTTGGTTCAAACTTGTCCCAAACAAATGAAAGTGGCACGGACAGCAGGACAGGCCTCCAGGACAGGAGTAAGAGGCTTGCAAATCCCTCATGTCAGAGAACTGTTTATCTCCTGCCAAAGTAATAGAGCCTCCAGCATTCTAATCTTTCCTCACACCCTGAAAGCCTTGGGCAAAAACGGAGACGTCACCAGCACCTTTTTTTAAGGAAAAGGGCAAAGCGCATATTTTTGCCAGTAGGTGGCGATAGAGTAATGAGGCTAAAGAAGCTGAATGTTTAAACATACACGTCATAAATATTTTGAACTTGGAGATCATCCCACCCACACTGCTAATGTTACTCAAAAAGGAACTGAGGTTCGTCGAGGGCATGTGACTTGCTCAAGGTCCTACACCTGGTTAATGGCTGAGCCAAATTCCACTCAGTTCTCACCATTAACCCAGAACCCGCAAGAACACAGACTATCTTTCAAAATAGCCTGGCATCTTTTAATCATGCAAAGGAAAATAGCACTTCACTTGAGTGTGTTCATAATTGCAGTGTGCTGGAAAGCTGATGGGCTTTAAGAAATGAAACAGTTGGTTATGCTCTCAGCCTTGAGAGCTAAAGGCAAGGGGAGAGGGGAGGGAATGAGAGAGGGAGAGAAACAGCCATTAGGGTGTCCTTACGAGGCTTTCTAATATGTTTGTGCTGCCTCTGAGCCCCTCCCAGCCAGAATTCTCCAAAAGAGATCAGGGAGGTTGGGTAAGCATCTCCCCCTCCCGACCACCGCTGCTACTTCATCAGCACTAGTTTGTGGTGAAGGGCATTAAACAGATAGGATGCCAGGTGCCACTTTGCTCTGTTCTGCTTGAGGCACACCATGAGAAGCAGAGCCTCAGGAAATGAGTGTACTGCCTGCTCCCTGAAGGGGCCAGATTTGTTCTGTGTGGTTCCAAGGAAAGAAACACAAACAGATGGGTAAGGCAAATGTACCCAGAATGATGCTGGGCATATTTTGGGTGCTTATTGAGTGTGACGGGTGGATGGGTGGATGGAAGGATGGATAGATGGATAAAGATTTCATATTGATACAATGAAAAGTTTTCTCAAAGTCTCAATAGTCCAAGAAGAAATACACTACTTTGGTTACGAATGTAATGAGTTCCCTGTCTCTGGAGGGATCCAAGCACCAGCCAGCCACTCGCTTAGGTAGAGACGTTATTGAAGCAGGTTAGGAGGTTGGTTCAAATTGAATGAGCTTTTAGGTCCCCTTGAATTCCAGGATTCCTATTATTCCGTGATTCTTGGTGCATAGGGAAAGGAAGAAAAGAGTAAAGATATTTTCATCTTTGGCTTTAAGAGCTTTAAATGAGAAAATCCCACAGATTTCAGGTTGCTTCATCCCAAAGTCTGGTCTCATGCTTCCTTACTGAATTTTCTGCCACAGTTAGAAAACATTATCATCCTGGCAGTTCACTTGAGAGCTTCTGCTGGTTTCATCTAAGTAATGAGTTTGTTTCTTTTTAATTTTGAAAATCAGGGGAACCTGAATTGTGGAAACCTGGATCGGTGCTTCTAGATGCAGGTAATTATGCAGCCCCTCCTCCTGGCCGTGACTAGATCAAGATTCGTACAGCAGGTGGCACAGAGACTAAGCTCAGCTAGAGAAGGCATTAGGGTCTGGTGACCATGCGAAGGGCCCACTGAAACTCCTACAGGGAGGCCTGGGTAAGGGACAAGACTGGATCACTAAGAGGGAAGGAAAGGTGAAGACAAAAAAGCAGAAGGGAGTGAGTTCCAGGCCCCCAAAATGGGTTAGACCCTCACTCCGCCTGGGAGCACACTTTGACTTCCTTCTGTTTCTTCTTCCTTCTTTGCACCAGGGATTCAGGTTTTCCCTTCACATGAATGAATGTTGTTCCCTGTTTACTGCGTTAAGTGTTTGAAACTCCAACAGCAAATGCGGCCTTCTGACTCTTGGTTCAAGGGCAGATTTTGCTGGTGGGTGGGTGGAGGGGGGGAGATGGAGGAGAGGACCCCGGCCTCTGGACATGTATTTCTTCCCCTCCCGGAGCTCCTGGCTGAGAAATGCCATTTGTGAATGTTTTAAATGATGTGAGCAAGCTGACCTTTAATGGGGAGATGAACTCATGTGCTTTGCAAATTGGAAAAAATGAACAAGCCAGGAGAAAGCTCACCACAGCCAGGAGCGAGCAGAGCCCTTAGCACCTTCCTCCACTGGGGGAGACTCTCAGTGGGCGCTACCCAGCATCCCAGAAACGGGGAGACTCACTTCTGGGTGGTGCTGCAAGTTTCACTCTGCCCAAGAAACTCATTGGCCTTACCAAGCCTAAAGAGACTCGTATGTATTGTCTTTATTTCCTTATATGATATATTCGTGAACTTGGCTCCTAGGTGAACAGCTCTAAAGAAGACCCCTGAGGCTGAAATTCAACTCACATACACGCCCTCTCCAAGCCCTAAACCCTTTTGCATCTGTACTCTGGTCTCAGACTGCTGGAGGGGAAGGGAAGCATTATAGACCCTCTTATTTGTTTGAGTTGCTTGTATCTCATCTCTTCCCCTCCAGTCTCCACCCAACCCTAGACTGTCCTCGGTCTCACTCATCTTTGTTCATCAACTCAGTCACTGAATGTTGACTGAGGACCACAGGAAAGGTTCACGTGATGAGTGAGACACGCGCCCTGACCCCAAGGTTTTCAGAATTTTACAGAGGGATAATTTACACCGGCAAAGTGCTTAATGCTTTCAGATAAGGAAACTATAGCTGTCTCCTAACGGGCAGTAGGGGACAAACCTCAAGTCTCCTGACTTCAAATGCCTGTAAGCACCCAGGGGAGCACTGTGTCTCTAGTAGGCTGTCGGTAAGCATTCATTCTTCTCTCTTAAGACGGGGGTGTTATGGAGAAGAGTACACTTAGTAAGCCACGCCCCCTGAGCTGAGTGAGAATATCCATTTTGTCCCCATCCCTGGGGTGAGGCCAGATGCTTCCTGTTCTTGTAAGTCACCAAAAGTTTTACTGCTCTTTCCAGGATTTGTTCCAAAAAAAGAATTAAGCACACAGTCTTTGGAGCCAGTATCCCAGGGAGATCCAAGTAAGTTAATTGACAACTAGAAACACATAGTGGCTTTGACATCTGATCTGCTCTCCCCTCTCCCCACTCACTCCCAGTCTAACCCGCCTCTCTCCTACCCTGGATCTATTTATCTCCTCTCTTCTGTCACTTTTTTCTAAGGGGAAAGGGAAGCTTTTGAAGGATTTACACTATCTATGTGCAAGAGGGGGAGAGGATGAGATGTTTAAAACATTGCTATGGCAACAGGGTGGGGTGGAGTGGGGTGACACAGCGGATGAAAGGAGGAGACTCGCTTGCCAGCGAGGACAGTGGTCCAGTGGAGATGATGGTACACAGAGCTCAGAGAGGGAAGCATAAATGGAGAGAAATGGGCAAATTCAAGAGATAGAGAAGGAAGAATCTAGAGGGTTAGAGGTAGAAGTGCAAGAGAGGGAGCCGTTAAAGATGATTTGGACAACTAGGGCAAATGGTGCTGCCATGAGGACTACTGGGGACCGAGCACATTGGGGCAGGAGAGTGTTTACATCTATCATCTTCTGTAAGATGTTTGGTCTATCAGAGAGTTAACTACCCAGATCTGACATTCTGAAAGGACAGCCCAGCCAGAAATTTAGAGTTGGAAGGTGATGAGCCATAGTTCAAGGCCAAAGCTGTCAGAACAGAAAATGTGACCTAGGGAGACAGGATAGAGTAAGAAGAAACAGACGACTGAAACCTGAAGACCTTTTTTTTTTTTTTTTTTTTTTTCTTTTTGCGGTACGTGGGCCTCTCACTGTTGTGGCCTCTCCCGTTGCGGAGCACAGGCTCCGGATGCGCAGGCCCAGCAGCCATGGCTCACGGGCCCAGCCGCTCCGCGGCATATGGGATCCTCCCAGACCGGGGCACGAACCCGTATCCCCTGCATCGGCAGGCGGACTCTCAACCACTGCGCCACCAGGGAGGCCCTGAAGACCTTTAAGACTAACTCGGTGGAAGAGAAGCCACCTGAGGATACCAGAAAGAAGGGACCAGAGAAAAAGAGGAAAACCAGGAGGGAGCTGTGTGTTGCAAGCCAAGGAGAGCACTTGCAAATTCTCCCAGAAAGTTGCGACGAGTCAGCCACCAATGGGCTGTGAGTCTCAACTCACCTCTGGGTGAGAACCACCTGAAGGCATTTTTTTTAACTTTTTTTTTTTTTTTTGGCATGGACCATTTTTAAAGTCTTTATTGAATTTGTTGCAATACTGCTACTATTTTATGTTTGGGTTTTTGGCCACAAGGCATGTGGGATCTTAGCTCCCCAACCAAGGGATCAAACCCACAACCCCTGCATTGGAAAGCGAAGTCTTAACCACTGGACCACCAGGGAAGTCCCACCTGAAAACATTTTTAAAAAGGAAAGATACCAATTCCTGCCTCATACCTACTGAATCAGTCTCTCCCTAGATCTTGCTACTCAAAGTGTGGTCTGAGGACCAGCAGCATTGGCATCACCTGGGAGCTTGTTAGAAATGCAAAATCTCAGACTCCCCCCCACCCCAGATCTACTGAATCAAGCAATTCCTTTGCATGCTAACCCTTGAGAAGCACCGCCTGGAGTGATTCCCAGGCATCTTTATTTATTGAAGCTGCATAAGCAACTCGGATACTTATCCAGGGTTAAGAAACACTGGCCTAATATACTGGCCAACAAAAAGCATTAGTCTATAAAATTGTATCACGTTGAAGAAAACCAAAGCAATTAAGAAACTTGGTAGATTGCTTACTGTAGACTCTCTGTCTTACCTTTTCCTCCTCCTGCTGCAACCTCAGTGACCGTAATAATTGCTCATGCTGGACATTTCATAACCCAGTACTGTCCTTTCGTATTGCTGTTGTCATCTTCACATCAGCATTTTTTTGCAGGCCTCTCACTGTTGTGGCCTCTCCTGCTGTGGAGCGCAGGCTCCGGACGCGCAGGCTCAGCAGCCATGGCTCACGGGCCCAGCCGCTCCGCGGCGTGTGGGATCTTCCCAGACCGGGGCACGAACCCGTGTCCCCTGCATCGGCAGGCGGACTCTCAACCACTGCGCCACCAGGGAAACCCCCACATCAGCATGTTTTTATGTCTGTATGAGAAAGCCACTAGGGTCTCAGTGAGCACATGCCCTGAGCGGGAGCCATTGTCATTAAAACATTCTTGGAAAGGAGGAGCAAAGGTGATCCCAATATCAGCCATCAGGCTAATGAGTGAAGAGAACAGAAGAAACAGAGAAACACCTCACCTCCTTAAAACCTATGAAATCAACATGTCAATCTTGAACACAGTTCAAGATGTAAGAAATAAGGAGAGGGATTTCCCTGGTGGCACAATGGTTAAGAATCCGCCTGCCAGTGCAGGGAACACGGGCTCGAGCCCTGGTCTGGGGAGAACCCACAGGCTGTGCAGCAACTAAGCTCGTGCGCCACAACTACTGAAGCCCGTGTGCCTAGAGCCCGTGCTGCGCAACAAGGGAAGCCACCGCAATGAGAAGCCCGTGCACTGCAACGAAGAGTAGCTCGTGCACCGCAACAAACCACAACAAAGAGTAGCCCCCGCTCGCCACAACTAGAGAAAGCCCACACGCAGCAACGAAAACCCAACGCAGCCAAAGACAAATTAATTAATTTTTAAAAAATAAGGAGAGGGCTTCCCTGGTGGCGCAGTGGTTGAGAGTCCCCCTGCCGATGCAGGAGGCACGGGTTCATGCCCCGGTCCGGGAAGATCCCACATGCCGCAGAGCGGCTGGGCCCGTGAGCCATGGCTGCTGAGCCTGCGCGTCCGGAGCCTGTGCTCCGCAACGGGAGAGGCCACAACAGTGAGAGGCCCGCGTACCGCAAATAAATAAATAAATAAATGAGAAAAAATGGTCTAGGAGGTACTAACATAGTTGCTACAAAACGTGTACTCTTCTTCGTTTAAAAAGAAAATCCCCTGTGGCCCTTACTGTAATTAAGTTTTTTTTTTTTTTAAGGTTTTCATTTAAAAAGGCATATTGAACTCTAATCTGCTGACATCTGAAGGAAAACCTCTCTTCAGGGGTGCTTCTCAAACTTTAATGTGCATAGGAATCACCTGGGGATCTTGCTAAACTGAGATCTGTTTCTATAGGTCGGGGTGGAGCCTGGGAGTCCGTCCACATTTCCAGCATAGGTGTCAGTGGGCGGCAAGCCCTAAAGAGCACCACTGCCACCTGCTGGCGCAATTCACATCGCAAGCCCAGACCTAGGAAAGAGAGGGTTGGCCCTGTGTGGGGAACATGCCAAGCCATAGAGCAGTTCTGCTTCTCTTTTGCTTTATCCCAGGCTTTAGTGGCATCTCTAAACTCTGCTTCTTGATTTTATTTGCTTCTTCCAATCTTCATCTCAAGGATCATGCTTGAGCATAGACAGTTTGGGGTCAGCAAAGGACAGGGGAAGCCAGCTGCACAGGAAGAGTCGGCAGGCCCTGACCATCCAGGCACACAGGGTCTAAAAGCTTGCGAGGTCCCTAGTGAGCCAAGGCACTGATTCCAGATGGAGCGGAGTCAGCCAGGCCCAGAGAGGCCCCTGTCATCACCTACTTCTCCTCTGGTTTTGATTGCCATGCACCACAGCAACAGAATAAAGCATGTTCTCAGAACTTTTTCCCTTAACCTGCCAATTCTGTAGTATCACTCTTTACTAAAAATTTCTCATCAATTCTACTTAAAACTGTATCAACTCATGTTCATTTCTTGCTTTCATTCAAAAAAAATATATATATATATATATCCCTCCCTGCCATGGAGCTTCTCCTTTTGGGGAATGGGAGGACCCCAGTCCCATGGAAGCAACACAGTGCAGAGAACAGAAGTGGAAAACAGCCTCATGGGCGATCGTGTGGCAGCTCAGAGATCCAGGCTGGTCTGGACAGCTGCACCCTTCCCACACAGGGCAGAGCTGGCCCCCACGTCCTCCTGGACACTCCAGTCAGAAATTTCTAATTTTACTGTCTCTCTCCTTTTCGCCCACGGAACTCTGCTTTGAAATATTTTTGTCTCCCAAATTGCAGTTGTTAAAAAACTCATTCCTCATTTTTTGTTAATCAAGGGACTATATACCTCCCAATAAGAAACTTCTGATCAGCATTGAACTTCTGATCAGTTTTATCATCCTGAGATGATATAATTTCAGTCGAGAGCAAAGAAGACACCAACTTGGACTTCCCTGGTGGAGCAGTGGTTAGGAATCCGCCCGCCAATGCAGGGAGCACAGGTTCAAGCCTTTGTCCGAGAAGATTCTACATGCAGTGGAGCAGCTAAGCCCGTGCGCCACAGCTACTGAGCCTGCGCTCTAGAGCCCGCGAGCCGCAACTACTGAGCCCGCGTGCCAGAACTACCGAAGCCCATGTGCCTAGAGCCCGTGCTCTGCGACAAGAGAAGCCACCGCAATGAGAAGCCCGTGCACTGCAACAAAGAGCAGCCCCCACTCGCCACAACTAGAGAAAGCCTGCGCTCAGCAACCGAAGACCCAACGCAGCCAAAAATAAATTTTAAAAAAAGACACCAACTTCTACTTGCTTATGTGGCTTTCCATCAATTCCTTTCAGCGTTTGAAAGTTTGAACCAGCTTGCAGCCCCACCATCCCCCCACCTTCATCCTAACCTTCATCTACTTGCAGAGGTCCCGAGATCCTAACCAGAGCTGTCCTAGTCTTTATTACAACTAAAAGAAGGGGCAAAAATCTAAGGTAGCCACAAATAAGAACAGGTATCTGTCGATACATGTGGATAATTTCTATGGTTGCCCCACCCAGGGAACTGAAGGATAAGATAAGCATCCATTTCTCAATCTACACTTCCTGCCCTCCCCTCAGCACTGGCCCTGCAGATTCTTCCCACCTTTATAGAGAGCCAACACACAATTCTAAAAAGTTAGGATGAGAGTAAAAGACCATAAGCTCCAGGGACTCAGGCTGGGTGAATGCCTGCATCTGGGGTCTGCACTTATATGGTCTGAACTAGGAGACCATTTTGAGGGCCTTCTTAGACTTGACTGGGAGGTCCCTGCTTCTGAAGTCTGTAACTGTGGCTGATACAGAAACTTCAACAGCAGTCATGGAAATAAGTACCAGCCCAGTGTCTAGGACCTTGGTGCCCGGTGAAAATCAGTTATGGATATAAATAAATAAGTATACCTTACATCTTGCTACTTATTTTTTTTAACTTTCTTTGCGTTGGCATCTCGGGGGGGCTCTGGTGGAGGAAGCGGGGAGTGAGCAGTGAATGCAATGAGAGAGAGAAGCAGAATAACAGAGTCCCTTTCCATTCCTTAGGCTGCAAAATTGACTTGTCATTTTTAATTGATGGGAGTGCGAGCATTGGCAAACGTCGATTCCGAATCCAGAAGCAGTTCCTGGCCGACGTTGCCCAAGCTCTTGACATTGGCCCTGCTGGTCCACTGATGGGTGTTGTTCAGTATGGGTAAGTGCTGCTCTGAATTCAGAAATCAAGGGATGTCCCATGCTTAATTTTGTGGCAGAAAAAAATACCGACACATCCTAGAGCATAGCAGACTCATCCTCTTCCCTGATACAAATGTAAATGAAAGAAACTGGAGCAATCCAGATGCCGCTGAAGAAATCTGAGGCTTCCAGAAGGAGGGACAAGTTAATCCACATTTGAAAGTAAATGGCATTTGCACTCCTGACTGGTAGAGAGAATATTTGTTTGGGAATTAAGAGAGCCGAGTTCAAGTTTTTGCTCAGCCAATAACAAGCTGCGTGGCCTTGGGCTAGGCCTTCACCTCTCTCAAGGTCAGTTTCCTCATCAAGGTTGGCCCCCTTTCAACCCTGACTATTAGAATATTTGTTTGAGGGTCTCCTGTGCTCCACCTATAGATGGGATGCCCAGAAAACATGGTGCTCTAGGTTAAACTTTCTCCTTTCTCTGGACAACCTTAGGCCTCTACACTGGTACTGGGAAATCTCACCCGACAATGGGGAGGACTGGGGTGGGGGGGGAAGGGATGGCCCCCAGCACTCACTCAGGTGACTGTCCCCAGTCCATTTTACTATTCTACGTAGGGTAGAAATTGAGGGCTCATACTAACATCCAATCTCAACTTTTCTCTCATTGGGGATAATAAGTCAATCTTATTTCAGATGTAATAGATTTCTTGCTAAAGCAGATATACAGATATCAACTAAAAATAAATAGGCAATCAAAGGCGTAAACAAACACAAATCTCAAATAACAGGTGGGCTTTTGATCAAGAGCCATTAAGGGCAGGATAACTGTTTCACTTTCCACAAAGGATCTCAGGCACAACCCGCCCCTCCTTCTCCCAGATCTGCAACTTAGCCTCGGCCTTGGACACTAACCTAGGCCTTGGTACCTCTTGCTCAGAAGCCACAGTCTTAAAAGTAAAAAACACACACCTGACAACATCTGGGGCCGTCTCTGGTCCCTTCAAATGTTTCCCGGGGACATCCCAGAACAGCATTTTAACCAAGGTTGTTATGTCACAGACACTAGAATATTTAGTTTTGAGATGTCCAAAGGAAAAAAAAATGCTTTATTTTCATAAGAACCTATAATGTTTGTATTTTTAGAGTTAAATTCCAATAACATATTTAGCACTATCTTCTATTTCTGTGAAGGAAAATAGCTAAGTTGCACGTCAGAGCCAAATATATGAAAATAACCAATTGCTACACATGTTAATTCTCAATGTCAGATGTTCTGGAGGATTTTAACTTGAAATAGGAAAATACGTGGTTTTGGTCATTGTTTTCTTGTTTTCAAGACGTCAACCTATTTTCATTCCTGTGTTACTTTTTAAAGTTAGCAGATGAATAGCAAGCTTCTCTGGGGAGGAAATGTAAGCGTTTTAGTGCCAGATGTTCCCGGTCAGTTTTATTGGGGGGTTCAAAGCTTGGTATGTCATCTTGCATTAAAAATAGCTGCTTTAAAAGCTGTGTATACCAAGGTTTATAGGAGAATATGAAAATAAGGTGATAAATATGTCAAGGAAAAGAAAAATGGCAGGAGCACTGTGTTGTGTGCTGATGGGAACATGGATTAAAGAACAAATGTAGCAGGGAAGGAAAAAATTCAATAAAGACTCCTTGCCTCAAAAAGACATTTTCTCTCACGTGTTCCTAATGTGATCACCATTTACAGGGAAGAGTTTACCTCCACGCTTTCCAACGTCACTTTCTAAAAATGCCTTCCCTATTCATCTTTTTTTCCATCCAGGGTCCTTATTAATTTAAAGCTCTTAAGGGAAATGTGTCTGTTTTCCTTTACTTTATGCTCATACAAACCGATCAATCATCTTCACCCTCCTTCGGCCACGGGGTGGAGTGGAAAACACAATGACCTGGTGACAGGACGTCTTGAATTCTAGCCTTAGCTCCGCTGTGTGACCCTAAGCAAGTCACCTAACCTCTCCATGTAAGAGCTGCCATCTCTAAAGTACAGGCCGGTCGGACCAGTTGATTTATTAGGGCTCTGCCAGTCCTGTTGTTCTGTAATCCAGTGACTGGCTCTGTACTCAGAAGACATCCAATCAATGAATGTTGGGTGAACATGCTGGGTGAGCATCCTCTCCCTTCCAGCCTCAGGTTCTGATTAGGTGGGTGAATGATCAGCAATGAAATGACGGCTGCACAGAGGTTATACATCCGTCAGGGGAATGTGGGGAACAAAATCAGGTGGAGAGAGGCATTAAGAAGGTGTGGTGAGGCTGATGGGAAATCCACACACCCAGCCGAAATTGCTTTTATGTCAGCCACCTGGGTGGCTCCCAACCGTCCTTTCTTCAGCAAATGATCTTAGTGCGAGAGAGGGCAGGGGGTCGGGTAGGAAAGGGTATGGGGGCAGAGGTCGATGCAGACATGGGGCCAGTGTTTCTGGAAAAGGGCTTTCCAGTGCTTGGCTGGCTGGGAAACGGATTCCTCTACTGGTCCTTTGGGTTCTCACCGGATTCTAGTGCCCAGCTCACAACCACAGGGAATCGGCCCCACTCCCTCAGAATCACAGAGCAGTGGGGCCTTAGAAAGCTCCTGGTTCCACCTCCTCGTGTTACAATGAGGAAACAAGGCTCTAAAAGAAATGACCAGGGCCTCCCTGGTGGCGCAGTGGTTAAGAGTCCGCCTGCCGATGCAGGGGATACGGGTTCGTGCCCCGGTCTGGGAGGATCCCATATGCCGCGGAGCGGCTGGGCCCGTGAGCCATGGCCGCTGGGCCTGCGCATCCGGAGCCTGTGCTCCGCAACGGGAGAGGCCACAACAGTGAGAGGCCCACATACCGCAAAAAGAAAAAAAAAAAAAAAAAAGAAAAAAAAAGAAATGACCACCTTGGCAAGAATGAGCACTCAAGGTGAGACCGGGGCTGGAAAGGCGCTGGCCAAGGTTGGAGGACTCCCGAGCTCAGAATTTCTCCTGCTCTCAGGCCTCCCCTCTGTCACCGCTGCCGTGGGTCCACATGGGAGACCCACCCCCAGAAGATTCCTTCCCTTGGTTTTCCTTAGAGCTCAGGCCGAACTTAGACTTTTAAATTTGGAATTTAGAAGACTCATACTATTAACAGGAAACAGAAGGCAAATAAGAAATAAAAATACGAGAAGGATAAAAATGACCTGATGTACAAAATGCTCGTTCTGTATCCTGATCAGTAAGCATCCTACACAAAGATATTTTGGATGCAGGAAACAGAAAACCAACCCAGGCAGGCAGGTGACGGGAGAGTGATGTCATTCCCTCCCTCCTCCTTTCCCTGCATCTCCTCGTCTCTCTGCTTGTCCACTCCGTTCTCTCCTCAGTGGACCAGCATCATCCCCTGCCAGGCTCGTGGTTTCTGCTCCTCTGTAACTTCCCCCTTGCCCTGCTGGGCTCCTAATTCTGGTCCAGACCAGGGGGAGCCCCTCAGCCCCCGTGGTGCCAGCATGCTCCCTCTCCCACATCCCCCCACCCGCACCTGCAGAGGCTCAGAGCCCAGGCCCGCGTTAACCTTTCAGCAACCACAGCGTTCCTTCCACAGTCATCATGCACCTCCAGTAAGAGACGCAGCGTATGACACAGACGCAGAGAGGTTGAGTGACTTCCCTAAGAACACACAGCTAAATGCATGACCACTGGGGAGAGGAGAGATGTTAAATCTTGGGTTAATCCCTAAAATGTCAAACCAAATTGACTTCAAGATTTTGATCCTCTGCCAAGAAAGCTCCTGATAATGGAGGCTTTCCACCAAACTGAGGACAGAGACACGGCTGAAGACAAAGCCAAGGCTCAAGCCCCCATCTTGCACACGTGTTCTAATTTACAGTTAAACAGCCAACATGCCCGTGATCGCGCTTACAACCAACAGGAACATTAAGAGGCCAGATGAAAGCATGGCCAGAGCAAGTCGCTGTTAGGTGAAGCCCAGCAAACAGAATAAGGAAGGGAAGCCGCTCACATTTTAGCCGCCACCTGGATCCACAGGGGCTAAATGCCCGCTGGACCTTCCATAGGATTTTGTTTTTATCCCTGATTTCAGTATAAATGGAACAGAATTGCACAGGTTCTTTTGAACTTTGTAATCAACCCCAGGATATCGACATTGAAAAACAGCTGTAGAATAAAGCCAAATATCGGTTTCTCTTCATTTCAAAGTGAAATCCGTTTTTCTTTGCTCATGGTTCTCTGACAGGCGCCCGCTGTTTTGGCTCTGAGGTGGGCTGCATCTCCTTCCTTTTTTTTTTTTTTCTTGGCATTACACGGACCTCTCACTGTTGTGGCCTCTCCCGCTGCAGAGCACAGGCTCCGGACGCGCAGACTCAGCGGCCATGGCTCATGGGCCCAGCCGCTCCGCGGCATGTGGGATCCTCCCAGACCAGGGCACGAACCCGTGTCCCCTGCATTGGCTGGCGGACTCTCAACCACTGCACCACCAGGGAAGCCCTCTCCTTACTTTTTTACTTCACAGCCCACCCAACTCAGCCCTGACTGAGCACCCTCAGCTGAGCCTCTCTTCCTGTCCCCAAAAGCGGGAAGGATGCCCAAGGGCTCCCGTGGATCAGCTGAGCCACTGAGTGTGGGGCAACTAGAGCAGGGAGAAGCAACGAGCTGTCGGGTCTGGTGTGATGGGCAGAATAATGGCCGCAAAGCTGCCCACGTCTGGAACCCCTGGAGGTGTTACCTCACAGAGCAGGAGGAGCTCTGTGGATGTGGTCAAAGTCAAGGACCCTGAGATGGGGAGACTGTCCTGGATTACCCAGTGTCCCAGTCCAATCAGCTGAGTCCTTAAAAGCAGAGAACCTTTCCCAGCTATTATCAGTTAGAGGGGGATGTGACTACGGAAGATTAGTCAGAAAGATGCGACAGCTTTCTTTGAAGCTGGAGGAAAGGGGCCCTGCAGGCTGGAAAAGGCAAGGCAATGACTCCCTCCCCCTCCCACTCCCCCTCTCCCTTTCCCTCTCCCAGGAGCAGAGCCCTGCCAGGGAGACCCAATTCGGGCTTCTAACCTCCAGAGCTGTAAACTGATAAGTGTGTTGTTGAAGCCCCTAAGTTTACAACTGAGATAGGCAACTAATACCCCTGGCGAGGAGGACCACTCTGTCACATTTCCTTGAGCCTGCAGCAAAGGAAGGAATGGGAGGGGCTGGGCCATGAGCCCCGGCTGGAGGGGGCCTGGGAGTTGCAAGTCTCAGCACCTCAGGACTTCAGAGCAGGAAGGGAGTGCCCAGCCCCGACTTCACGCTGTGATCACCAGGGGAGCTTTTAGAGATGCTGATGCCTGGGCCCCATCCCAGCCCTATTAAACCAGAATCCTGCAAATACCCAGAAGCTGGTCTTTTCATCTGTAATTCCAGTCTGTAGCCAAAGTGAGAATCACCAACTCCCTGAGAGGGCGAGGGACAGCTCGGCTTCCCAGGTGAGAGGGCAGCACCCGGCCGGGCACAGGTCTCTCCAACGGCTGCCCCGTCCTCTCCTCACGCCCTCAGCCTACTCTGCCTTTACAGGAACTAACAGCACCCGAACAGCCGCCTGACTGCCTGAGAGGGCTCTCCAGGGCCTAATGGCACTTGCGAAGACCCCCCTGCCACTTCTCTCTCAAGGCAGGTGAACCCTTGAGCCACAGGCCTCGGGGACACAGTCTCAAAGCTGAATGAGCTGGGAATACAGCTCACACAAGCATCTTATGCTTTTCCTGTTCCCCACCACGCGGTCCTCCCAGAGGGACAAAGGAAATGAGGACACTGCCCTCGACTTGCACCACTCTTCTACTCAACGGCTCCCCTTGACCCCCCATCGCACATCGCTGGGGCTTATCCCAATGCCCCCCACCCATGCTGAGATCTTTCTCCCTAGACCCCTGGACCATTCTGCTAGAGAAGTAGGTGGCCACCCCCATGCACGTTAGAACCACTTGGGGAGCATCTGAAAATCCCAATGCCCAGACCCAACCTCAGATCGATTAAATCAGAATTTCTGAGTGTGGGACCCAAGCGTCATTCATTTTTAAAACTCCCCAGGTGATTCCGTTGCACAACCAGAATGTGAAGGCGCAAATATTCCCACGGGGCTGTGCTCTCTTCTGGTGAACGCTGTGTCCCGGGCCCCTCCTGTCTCCCCGCCAGGTTGCCACCCTAGGGCTACAGTAGCTCCATCCTCCTCCCTCCTCTCAGCCTTTCTTATGCCTGATCCAGACTTCTTATTTATTCTTCTCCCTTCCCCTTATCACTGGCAGCCCCACTGCTGATTTTCTTGATTCTTACAGCATCCTCTAAGACATTGCCACTCAAAATGGGATCCACGGCCTCACCTGGGAGGCTGTTAGAAAGGCAGAACCTCGGACCTCACACCCAACCTGCAGAGTTAGAATCTACATTTTAGGGACTTCACTTGTGGCACAGTGGTTAAGAATCTGCCTGCCAGTGCAGGGGACACAGGTTCAATCCCTGGTCTGGGAAGATACCACATGCTGTGGAGCAATTAAGCCCATGCGCCACAACTACTGAGCCTGAGCTCTAGAGCCTGCAAGCCACAACTACTGAACCCGCATGCTGCAACTACTGAAGCCCGTGCACCTAGATCCCGTGCTCCACAACAAGAGAAGCCGCCGCAGTGAGAAGCCCGTGCACCGCAATGAAGAGTAGCCCCCGCTTGCCGCAACTAGAGAAAGCCCGTGCACAGCAAGGAAGACCCAACGCAGCCAAAAATAAATTAAAAAAAAAAAAATCTACATTTTAACAAAATCCCCAGGTGACCGGGCCAAATGGCTAAGTTTGGGAAGCAACAAACACTGTGTCTGTTGCCAAGACATTCTGTGTCCCTGGACTTAACTAGCCCAGCGACGTGGTAACAGACCACGTAACCACGACGTGGTAACAGACCAGCAAGCCGGACAGCCCCCTGGCTCCAGAGTAATTCTTAGAACAGCAGATTACTCATCCACATTTCCTCCAGCAGGAAGACGCTTGCAGATTAATTTTCTATTTTTTGGTGGAGGGGTGGAATTATTGTTGCTAATTACCAAAAAAAAACCCTACTCCTCTAAAAACAAGATTTGATTATAAGACTGCTCCACGGCTCTGATCCCAGGAAATGTGAGAAAGGCCAGTGTCCTTTCAAAAGGGTCTAGCTGTGCTAATTCCCTCAGCAGGTCGGCCTGGGCCCCATGCTCAGTCCTTTGTAGGGAGGGGCAGAATCATTTTCACTCCAAGTGGGTAATACCCTCAAGGGACAAGTCTGCCACCTGACCTGCAGCCAGCAGCATGCCCTTAGGCAACCAGGGTCACCCTAGAACATCCTCCTGAGTTCACAGGCATGGTTCATCTCAATGACTAAGTCCATAAATCATCACACTTTAGCATTAATTAAAAGGCTAAGGATAGTCATTTATTTTATTGTAACCTTAAGGTGATGATGCCTTGTTGTAGGAAACAGTTTCAAAAGGTTCTTGTTATAGGGAATACGGTTAGTTAATGTGTCTCTACTGGCATACAAATTCATTTGAGAGGTTCACTCTATGTGACTCAAAGCGTTATGGGGTAAACCAATAGACTCTGGGACTTTAACCAAATGGGAACCTTAGGACTGAAAGGGCCTCAGAAGTCCTCTAAAATCCAGGGCTTCCCAATCTGTCCCAAGGATGGGATTCATCTGGATCCCTTATTTTAAAAAATCCCTACCCCCAGCCCAGACCTACTGAATTGAGTTTCTGCTGGGAGGAGACCTGGTAACCTGTGTAGTTTAACAGGGTGACAGAGGTGAGACTTGTCATCAGGGAGGCCTGGAGACACTGATGCTCTGTCCAGTTCCCTGCCCCCAGGCCCCAGC
This sequence comes from Mesoplodon densirostris, assembly GCF_025265405.1. Classification (NCBI taxonomy): domain Eukaryota; kingdom Metazoa; phylum Chordata; class Mammalia; order Artiodactyla; family Ziphiidae; genus Mesoplodon; species Mesoplodon densirostris. The sequence goes on from NC_082674.1 coordinate 29,634,329, forward strand.
CTTCCTAGGAATCACCTGTGCCCATCTCTAACAGGCATTCTTTCTTCTCACACACTTGCAGGATAGTCCTTTCCTATTGCATGAATTATCCCTTTCTATGCATAGTCAAATGCTGGCTCCCTGTCATTTCTCTTCATTAGTCTTAGCTCTTTTTCCAAACATAGAACAATTTGATATTTGCCCCTTGAGCTGTAAATCTTTATTTTCTTCTCTTATTTTCAAAGGAAATCTTTGATATCACTGAGGGGAAAAATGTGTTTTCCTTTAATGAGATCTTCTAATAAAATTACAAATTAAAATGTTGCTTACATTAAAATATAGTGGCACGTCTCTCTGAACTTTTAAAATAATCTTCATCTCTGAAAAGGCACCAGGCTAGGGGTAGGGATTTTATTTAAATTAAAGGGTTCTCCTTTTATTAAAAAAAAATCCCTACCCCTAGCCTGGTGCCTTTTAAACAAAAGGCCACCAGCCCATATATCCTAAAAAATGACACATACACCCATGTGCTCTGGTACTGAGAGCTGCCACAGTCTTCAGGTTAAAGACTTAGCATTCATTCCTATAATTTAATTACATTACATTTTAACAAAGATTTATTGAGTGTTTACCACGGTCTAAGCACTATGCCATTTGCAGGGGATACTAATGTAAAATTCATCTAAGTGGTTTGATTACATTTGCCTGTAAGCACTATGCCATTTGCAGGGGATACTAATGTAAAATTCATCTAAGTGGTTTGATTACATTTGCCTGTAAGTCCCTTGGTGGATGAGCTCTGCGGCTTTACTCCTAATCATAATTTTAGCAACTGGAAAGAGTTTCAGAGGTCCTCTGATCCAACCTTTCAATTCATTAAAAATAAATAACTGTGACAGAGATTCTGTTCTTCGGGACTTCACCAGCTAGTAAGGGAGGCGATATCTTTAAGAGACATAACATTAAATAAAATGAAAAGCATCTATTCATTGGGTATATGAATAGCTCATCTGTCTGCTTCTGAAGATAGATTCATCTACCGCTATGATGTAATAGGGGAAGAGAGTGGGGTGTGGAGCTCAGAGGGGAGTGTTCAGCTCTACCCAGGATGACCTAGAGAGGAGAGGAGAGGACATCTGAGCTTCCTCCTTCCCTCCCTTCCTTCCTTCCTTCCTTTCCATAATTCTCTATTACACCCTGCATGCTAAGCACCAGGGATAGGAAACACTGGGACATAGCACCTGTTCACAAGTAGGTTACAGTCAATCTTCATGATTTACAGATCCCATATCTGCAAATTCACCTACTCCCTAAGATGTACTTGTATCTCCAAAATCAATACTTATGGCACTTTCACAGTTGTTGTGTGGACATGCACAGAGAGGGTATGAAATATACAACATTCCCAGCTGAGGCTCAACAAGGTGATGCTCTGCCTTCTAGTTTCAGCTCATTACTGTAAACAAGTGACCTTTTCACAGTCTATTTAGCACCTCATTTTTCTGCTACTCATTGGTGATATCACTATTTTTAATGGCCCCAAGTGTAGTGCTGAAGTGCGATCTAGTGTTCTAAGCACAAGAAGGCTGTGATGTGCTTATGGAGAAACTGCAAGTGTTAGATAAAATCCCTTCAGGCAACTTACTGTGCTGTTGGTCATGAGTTCAATAATAATGAATTGATGATTTGGTATATTCAGCCAAAAAAAGAGGAAATTTTTTGATCTGTGTGTGATCAACAGATTTGATCTGCTCGAGAAAGTGCTAAAGTACCTAATATCTATAATGTATGATGAAGCTATGGAAAAGGCTGAAGTTAGGAATTCATGAAATGATGACTGATTTTTTTTTTAAGCACAGTGGATAGCACTGTGAGACTGAAAGCCAAAAAATTTACAGCAGCACTACCCAGGGTCAAGAAAATGTTAAACCCTTCTCAGCTAGTGTTTCATTATATGGAGAATTTGCATATAATTATTTGTAAGAAACTTATATATTAAATTGGGTACCTTGAAACAGAAACATACATAAAACAAGTTTATATACTGATCTATTGATGAAAATGTGACCAGAGGCCCACAGGAACATAATCCCATATTTTCCCTAGGAGCAATGGCTCAGAACTTGCTAATTTGATGTTTGCAGCAACTTTATATAACATAACTATTGCAGATAACAAGACTTGACAGTACATGTAGTATGGGAAAGAGGTGATCAATCACTCTACAAAATGATCAACATTCAGACAGTCTCATGAGCAGGGAAACACTATGGATGTGACTAGGTGACTGGCTTCCACATTTAAATACTTTTTCTGTAAACACTTCTGAAAGAAAATTTTATATTTTTGCTTTTGAAATTATTTGTCTATGAGCAATGCTTAATTTATGATCAGCTATGATTTCTTCACAATCGTCAGACACACTCAGAAAATCTTTCAAAGTGAGAAAATCTAGCCTCAAAATCATTTTCAAATGTAAGTAGAGTTAAAAATTTTCCAGTTAATGGGGCATATATAACATTATGTTTGGTAGACAATTATGTAGTTGTTATTGTCAATATCAATTTCGCAATTTTCTATTTTATAGCTAATAATACTTTTGTTGTTTTAACTCATTCTTTTTTTTTTTTTTTTTCCAGTCCCTGAAAAGTTCATATTCCTTGGTTACCAAGGGTAGATCCAGACTTTGGGGACTCTGAGGCTTATGTAGCTTGGGACTCTTTTAAGAAAAAGAACACAAAATTACAAATACAAAATTAGGCCCCTTGGAAGAAGTATCATTAGCACCCAAGTTAATCCACCTCTGATAGGCACTTAGCACCTGTTGGATAAAACATCCTCTGCAGAGGCCACTGTGGTGCAGGAAGACCAGGTAGGAAGCTATAGCCCTTGTTCAGGAAAGAGAAGATCATAGTCCAAACTTGAGGATGGAAAAGATGAGAGAGACACAAGAAATATTTAAGAGGTTGGTCTGACAGGAATGCATATTGCTGGGATGACTTGATGAGTCAGAAGAGGGACTAAGAAGGGGATGTGGGTGGTTTGATGGAGCAGATACGGAAGATAATTGACTTCAGTTTTGGAAATATCAAAGCCAAGGAGCCTGTGGACCACACCCAGGGACCACAGAGGTAGGGAAGTATTCCAGATGTATGGAAGCCTTGTTATTTATTCTGAGGTTCAAGAGAGAGGACCAACCAGTGTGCACGAAACGGCTGTTGGCATATGAATGGTCGGTGAACCCCGGGTGGCTGAAGTTGATGAGATCCCCCAGGGTTGTGCATAAATAGCCGGGAACATCAGCATTTAGAGGTAGAGATGCACAGAAGAGGAAAGAAGAAATGTATGTCTCTTTAATACTGTTAATGGAGTGCCTGCAGGTACCACATACTGTGCGAGGTGTCCTGAGCTAGAGGAAGCAGTCAGGCACAGAGGTTGTCAGCTGGGGCTGGGACCCAGGGAGACAGGTAGCTGGAGCTTGGAGGGTGGGCACAATTGGGTTTCCCAGATGAGGGAACCCATGAGCAAAGGCACAGGGCTAGAAAACCAGGAAATAGTGAGTAGCTCATTCTAAGTAGAATATAGGTGAGAGTGAGAGAGAGAGAACGGTATGAGCCTGCTAGGTTGGAAACAAGTTACGGCTGGGCTTTGAAAGTCAAAACATGAAGTTTAACAATAGGAGTCTCAGATGATTTTGAGCCAAGTTTTACAGTTAGAGCTGAGCATGAGGAAGGGTTCTCTAGCAGACAGGCATATACCCAACATTGCAAAGACTGACATAGAGACTCATAATAGAACCAGCAAGAAGTAAGGGGGCCTGAACTCAGAGGGTTGCACAGAAACACAGAGGAGGGGATAAAAGCAAGTGCTCCACATAGAGGAACTTAGGAGACGTGCCTGGCAGGTCCCATGGGTCCTATGACTGAGCAAGTAAAGATGGGGTCCAGGTTTTGAGCCTAGATGGCCGGGGGGGCAAGTACAGCAGTTACTGAAATTGATCTGTGAGAATAGGCACCGGAAAGCCCTGGAGCCCAAAGGCAAAGAAGACTAACCGTGAAAGTACTAGAGTTCCTTCGCTGTGATTCCCCCTCCCTGGGCCCTGAGCAGTGGGGTGTGTTAAAGCAGCCTCGGTTCAGTTTGCAGCCTTCACATGTGGCTTGACGGTGAGGTCGAGCTCAGCCAGAATGCCCACATTTCTCTGTTCTGCACTTTATTGTTGTTGTTGTTCGTTTGTGTTTAATCCTAAACTAGAACTTGGTTTTCACCTGGTGGCTTTTCATCTGGTTGGATTTTTCCCCAACACCCACCCTAGTTGAGCTTGTCTTAAACTTTCCTTGTCTTCGCTGAAGGTAGTTGGTCCTCCCAGTTTCACATCACCTCTCGCTTAGAGAAGTGGACTTCTGGGCAGTTTGCTTTGGTTTTGCCCAAGAACCTGCCTGTGTCCCTCATATTCACTAATGAGATGGAAGACAGAGGGGCCTCCTTCCAGCCTCTTTCCAAACTCTCCTCTGACATAGATCACCTTGTGATAGCTAGAAGGGTTGGATAATAGGGTCGGAGCAGGGGAGGGGAGGGAGGCAGAGGATGTCTCCTCTCAGGTCCTGGGGAACTGGTTTCCTGGTGACTGCACTGCCCGGTTCCCCAAAGGACTGGCTGAGAATCCACTGTAGGGCCCGGGAATTCCCACCTGAAACTGCCAAAACCTGCTTCTTCCTGGATCTACTCCAGGTGTTTATGGAAAGACTTGCTTTTAAAGGTCTCCTTCTCCCTCTCCTTGAAGACGTAGTAATCTGCAGCCAGGACCAGCTACATAATTTGCAGTTCCACATTTTCAAAAAGTATTAAGAATTTCAAGACCGCAGCATTGGAGCATTGAAGCAAGTGCAGGCTCTTTTGGAGTTTGGGGCTCCGTGTGACCTTAGAGGTCACACCTGCACGAAGCGCTGCCAGTGGCTGAGTGTCAGTGCTTTGAGAGATGTGATTTCACTGTGCATCCCCACTTCATCCTGAGTGTGACCACACACGTCCACCCCACGGAGCCCTCGTCCCTCCCAACACACCTGCCACCTGGCCATGAAAGGTATTCCACACCCCCCGCTCAGCGGCTCCCAAGCCTGTTAACCAAGGAGACTCTGCTCTAGAGAAGGGTTCTCATCCTGTTTCTCCACTTAAATCACTCCAACTCCTCTCCAGCTAACTTTTTCAGCCTTCAATAAAATAGATGTTGACCTTCTGGGTAAGATTTGAATATTCTCACCTAGTCACAGGAGCCACAGAGTGAGAAAGATGAAGGGATGTCTTCTCCTTGACACGGCTGTTAAGATGCAGTTCCAGTGCTGGGGTAACCCGGGGGTGGCTATCAGCTGACCTGGAAAGGAGGGTCTGGGGCAGCCTGGGGACATCCTGACATTTGTGAAATCCCACTTGACAACAGTCCTGCTCTTTTTTTTTTTTTTTTTTTTTGCGGTACGCGGGCCTCTCACTGCTGCGGCCTCTCCCGTTGCGGAGCACAAGCTCCGGACTCACAGGCTCAGCAGCCATGGCTCACGGGCCCAGCCGCTCCACGGCACGTGGGATCTTCCCGGACCAGGGCACGAACCCGTTTCCCCTGCATCGGCAGGCGGACTCTCAACCACTGCGCCACCAGGGAAGCCCATAACTGCTCTTTAACAACACAAACGTTATGACCTTTATCTTTATCTAGATGAGGAAACTGAGGCCCAGAGAAGTTAGATGACTTCTCAAGGTCACACAGCTAGGAAACAGTTCTAGTCAAAACTAGAACCCACACCTTCAGAGCCCTGAAACAGCCCAATCTTCTCTACACATACTGTGGAGCACCCAGTCCTCCCATTACTTCTGTCCACAGTGGTGCATTTTATAAACACCAGCTTAAGGCTTTGAAGCAGCTTCCATTCTGTTCATATCTAAAACAATCAGCTCTGATTTCTGCTTTTCTCAAAGTGTAATAACTTTCCAGCTAATTTTTATTTCTTGTTCTGAATCTTCAGAGACAACCCTGTTACCCAGTTTAATCTCAAGACTCACATGAATTCCAGGGATCTGAAGACAGCCATAGAGAAAATCACCCAGAGAGGAGGGCTTTCTAATGTAGGTATGTGATCCAGATGCCAATCTTCTTGCTACCATGGTTCTCTTTCTGTGTGGTCGTCTGCTAACATGCTAGATAGAAAAAGGAAAAGATCAAAAGAATCCATCAAGAAATGACTCACATAATATCTGTATCTTTCCTCAAGGATTATCATGGATTCAGGGGGCAAAAATCATTACCACACACATGCTGGAGAGTTCTAGCACGCCTGGTTCCTCAGTATGGCAGCTTTCTTCATGACAAGTAGAACTGCAATCATGACTATCCCAACTGTTCTCCGAGTCATCAACTATTTTTCATTATATTTTGTAAAAACTTTTTTTTTTATAAAAATAAGTAAAATTTGTAACCAGTTCCATTCAGGAAGCTCCACAGTGCCCTTGGGAGTCTTTTTCTAATCAGCTCCTGTTATAGTAATAACTGTGCAAAAAGAGACATGGTCTTTGTTTCAAGCTGAGTCTCTATCTGATCCTTGGTGGTGGTGATGGGGTGGGGTGGCAGTGGGGTACCAGAATTCCAAGATCTAGTCCTCAATGGGGCAGATCCAGAAACTCCATTTTATCAGTTCCCCAGAGGTGACCAGGCATTAGGAAACAGTTTCACACGAAACAAGCTCAAAGGCCACCAATGAGCCCATGCCAGTGTACTAATTTATAAATGGTAGTCTGGTTTTGGGGGCACTGGGAAGGCTGTCCACTTCTTGGGGAACCTGTCTGTACTATCGCAATCCAGGGAAATGGAGAAGTGAGCCACAGTTGCTTGACGTGGAGTGTACACAGGGAATAGAACTATCTTTGAAGGATCATCTTCAAAATTACAGTAAACCTGATTAATTATTTCCCTCTCCACCTCAGTGTTTGTCTCTGTAGACCAGTATATTAGTATCTGGCAAATGAAGAGCCTTTGATCTCTGAACAAGTCTAAATAAACACTGGCCAAGTCACTGCTATCCAAGACACCAAATCAGTATTACCTCATCAGGAACATGATAGAATTGATGTCTGATTTTTCAATTTAATACTTAGATCAGTGAAATTCCAGTAATGTATCATGGAGTAAAACTTTAAAACTTCAGGGGCTTCCCTGGTGGCACAGTGGTTAAGAATCTGCCTGCCAATGCAGGGGACATGGGTTCGAGCCCTGGTCCAGGAAGATCCCACATGTTGCGGAGCAACTGAGCCCATGCGCCACAACTACTGAGCCTGCACTCTAGAGCCCTCGAGCCACAACTGCTGAGCCTGTGTGCTACAACTACTGAAGCCCGAGCACCTAGAGCCTGTGCTCTGCAACAAGAGAAGCCACTGCAATGAGAAGCCCACGCACTGCAACAAAGAGTAGCCCCCACTCGCCGCAACTAGAGAAAGCTCGTGTGCAACAACGAAGACCCAACACAGCCAAAAATAAATAAAAATTTAAAAAGAATTGTTTAAAAAATTAAAACTTCAAAAGACATTCTGTTTCTTTGATAGGATTAATAAAATCAGCATACCGTCTTTCAGTGGGTAACATGTTCTATCTCTGCCCTGTATTGATCTGGGTTTGGGTTTAGAGAACTGAACCCATTCCAGCTGGTTTAAGCAGAAAGGGATTTATTTCAGAGCATTAAATGGTTTTGAGAATTACTGAAGAAATGGATTCTAGGCTGAGCTTTCAGAGGTGGCTTCCCAAGGCTTCCTGCAGAACCAGGACCTCCAAGGAGCTCTACCTCTTCCAAGATCAGGAAATTGCTTTCTCACTTCTGCCACCACAGCCTCTTTAGGAATCTGCTTCAGCCAGGAAGCCACCATGATCAGGAAGTTTCTGCTATAGCTGCCAGCTACAAAACCATGCCTTGCCTGCTCCATTCACAGCCACAAACTGAATGCTCTGCACCCTACATTCTCAACACCAAGGAAGCTGGTGACCAAACATAAGCGCCTCTGCTAACACTTCCCTGGAGAAGTCAAACACTCTACAGACTTGTCAGCAGAAACAGCAGAATCAAATCTTATGTGTGTGCATCATTTCATGAAACTAACACAAATCCAGAACTAGCTGCAAGGAAGTCTCAACAATGTAGTTTTCAGATTTCCAGCCTCTGCTTTCAAGACATGCTGGAAGGTGGATGGAATATGTATTGAGCACAAATTGACCATGACCTCCAAATTTAAGATTGGTGGGGTCAAGGTGATCTTCTGATGGCTCCCTGTGCTCTGTCTACAGGCAGTTAACATTAAACCAGGGGGGACTGCTGGGTGCCTTGGGCCTTGAGGGAAATCAGCCCTGTGTGTGAAAGCAGTTCTCAGCAGCCAATGTTTCCCTTAGCAACTGTGTTCTATGCAGCCAGCTCACATGGGTTCTCTAAGACATTTCTCTAGCAACTGAGTAGGTAACCATTTGATCCTTTCATTTGACAGGTAAGATTATACTAGCCAGTGGAGCCAGGATGCTGGCCAAAACCAAAGGAGCATTGAGTGTAATGTCATTAACCCTAATGTCTTAAGAAGGTAGCTCTTAACTTTTATTTTTATTGGGGACCCCTTTGAAAGCTATGGCCCTTGTACCCAAATAAATACTTATATACACAAAATACTGTGTATAAATTCAGGGGATTTGTGGGTACTCACTCCCAGTGCCCCAGGGGTTCACAGAGCCCAGGTTAAGTGCCCTACCTTACTATATGCAGCTATGCTGACTCTAGGGTGACCAGTCATCCCAGTTTGCCCAGGGGCATATGGGGCTTCCAGTGCTAAAACTGGGAAAGTCCTGGAAAACTGGGACAGTTGATCACCCTCCTTGATTCCAAAATATTTCATGAGACCCTAGACAGTGTGAAGTATATGCTTGAGAAAGCCATGCTGGAAGGCTGTGCTATCCCTCTCAACTGTTGCTCTCAGCTGAGGCAGGTTGTCGTCATGGAAACCCAGGCCCAGAGGCCCCGAGTGACCCACCCAGGCCCACATGGCCAGTAGATGGCATAGCCAGGCTAGAACACCTCTCTTAGTTCTTAGTGGGTGCAGCGCATCCCGGGCCAGCCAGACCTATGCCCCTGGTGGAACTAGACACAAGATTCCACTGAACCCAGAATATAGCCTTCCCCACCCAGCGGCTGCTGGAGCACCGGGCTCACCCCAAGCCACCGTAGCCCAAGGAGAGGCTCCCATCACTTCAGCTCCCCCCACCCCTCACTCTGGGAAATGGCGCAGCGGCTTAGTGAGGTTGGTTCCGGCACCCAGGCAAAGAACGGACACTTTTGTTCCTATCAAAGTTTCTCTCATCTACTTGCTGGTCTTTAAAACTTTTATTATTTTTTGAATTTAACTTTTAAACTTGAAGTACAGTTGATTTACAATATTAAGTTAGTTTCAGGTGTACAGCAAAGTGAGTCAGTTATATAGTTTTTCAGATTACTTTCCATTATAGGTTATTACAAGATATTGAATATTGTTCCCTGTGTTTTACAGTAAATCCTTGTTATCTATTTTATGAATAATAGTTAGCATCTGTTAATCCCATACTCTTAATTTATCCCTCCCCCCCATTCCTTTTCCTCTTTGGTAACCATAAGTTTGTTTTCTATGTCTGTGAATCTGTTTCTCTTTTGTATATAGATTCATTTGTATTATTTTTTAGATTCCACGTGTGATATATAATATTTGTCTTTGTCTAACTTACTTTACTTGGTGTGATAATCTCTAGGTCCATCCAGGTTGCCGCAAATGGTGTAAAACTTTTTAAAAAAATAAGAGAATTAGAAGTTAAAGGCTTAAAATGAAACGGGAGGGAAACAGCTAGTGGTGATGGTTCCACGATATTGTGAGTGCATTTAATACTACTGAACTGTACACCTAAAACTAGCTAATGTGATTTAAAAAGAAAAACAAGCCAACAAGGGAGGGAATGAGTATTTTTCTGCATATCTTTATGCTGCTATGATCAGTTCCATGATCACTCCAAGCACGAGTTTTCTTTTTCTTCCAGGCCGGGCCATCTCCTTTGTGACTCAGAACTTCTTTTCCAAATCTAATGGAAACAGAGGCAGTGCTCCCAACGTGGCTGTGGTGATGGTGGATGGCTGGCCCACAGACAAGGTGGAGGAGGCATCAAGGTTTGCAAGAGAGTCAGGAATCAACATTTTCTTCATCACCATGGAAGGTGCCTCTGAATATGAGAAGCAGTACGTGCTAGAGCCCAACTTTGCAAACAAGGTATGTAAGTGGGAGACCCACCCAACATAAGAATTCCCTGCACTTTGAAAAGCTGTAACAGCCATCCAGGCTCTGTCTCTTTTTCCTTCAAATGGGTGTTAAGCTCACTTCTAGGTAGAAGGGTCTCCAGTGAGAGACTAGTAAGTCTAGAACCTGGAGTTATCCTCTCAAAGCAGCCCCCGCCCCACGACAACCACCATGTACCTGATGAACTGAGGCCCAGCATCAGCACCTTGGGAGGAGCTCACAGTAAAGACTCCCCTGAGCTCCTCCTATAGCCCTAGGGGACCTCAACTGGGCAGCCCAGCAAGCCTTCACACGGGCATGCACATGGGAACACATGCACTGCAAGTTAACTAATCTGATAAACAAGAGAAAGGTATTGAATCAAGTCAGGGAGATCAGGATTTCGAACTCAGCTGCCCCTCAGTTCTGCGGAAATGTCTGGCAGGAGATGGGAGCAGAAGAGATGGGGATCCAGGCCCTCACACCCATCCCCCCAAAGCAGCCCATTTTTTGTATATTTTGTACAGTGGGACTCCACATAAACCTTCCTTCAAAGACAGGACCCCAGGTTTAAAAAGGAAAGGAAGAGAGAGGGCAGACAGCAGAAGCAAGAACTATAATCCTGCAGCCTGTGGAACAAAAACCACATTCACAGAAAGATAGACAAGATGAAAAGGCAGAGGGCTATGTACCAGATGAAGGAACAAGATAAAACCCCAGAAAAACAACTAAATGAAGTGGAGACAGGCAACCTTCCAGAAAAAGAATTCAGAATAATGATAGTGAAGATGATCCAGGACCTCGGAAAAAGAATGGAGGCAAAGATCGAGAAGATGCAGAAATGTTTAACAAAGACCTAGAAGAATTAAAAAACAAACAGAGACGAACACTACAATAACTGAAATGTAAACTACACTGGAAGGAATCAATAGTAGAATAACTGAGGCAGAAGAACGGATAAGTGACCTGGAAGACAGAATGGTGGAATTCACTGCTGCAGAACAGAATAATGAAAAAAGAATGAAAAGAAACGAAGACAGCCTAAGAGACCTCTGGGACAACATTAAATGCAACAACATTCACATTATAGGGGTCTCAGAAGGAGAAGAGAGACAGAAAGGACCCGAGAAAATATTTGAAGACATTATAGTCAAAAACTTCCCTAACATGGGAAAGGAAATAGCCACCCAAGTCCAGGAAGCACAGCAAGACCCATACAGGATAAACCCAAGGAGAAACATGCCAAGACACATAGTAATCAAATTGGCAAAAATTAAAGACAAAGAAAAATTATTGAAAGCAGCAAGGGAAAAATGACAAATACCATACAAGGGAATTCCCATAAGGTTAAGAGCTGATTTCTCAGCAGAAACTCTACAAGCCAGAAGGGAGTGGAATGATATACTTAAAGTGATGAAAGGGAAGAACCTACAATAAAGATTATTCTACCCAGCAAGGATCTCATTCAGATTCCATGGAGAAATCAAAAGCTTTACAGACAAGCAAAAGCTAAGAGAATTCAGCCCCACCAAACCAACTCCTCAACAAATGCTAAAGGAACTTCTCTAAGTGGGAAACACAAGAGAAGAAAAGGACCTACAAAAACAAACCCAAAACAATTAAGAAAATGGTAATAGGAACATACATATTGATAATTACCTTAAACGTGAATGGATTAAAGGCTCCAACCCAAAGACACAGGCTCGCTGAATGGATACAAAAACAAGACCCACCTGTATGCTGTCTACAAGAGACCCACTTCAGACCTAGGGACACATAGAGACTGAAAGTGAAGGGATGGAAAAAGATATTCCATGCAAATGGAAATCAAAAGAAAGCTGGAGGAGCAATACTCATATCAGATAAAATAGACTTTAAAATACAGAATGTTACAAGAGACAAGGAAGGACACTACATAATGATCAAGGGATCAATCCAAGAAGAAGATATAACAATTATAAATTTATATGCACCCAACATAGGAGCACCTCAATACATAAGGCAACTGCTAACAGCTATAAAAGAGGAAATCGATAGTAACACAATAGTGGGGGATATTAACACCTCACTTACACCAATGGACAGATCATCCAAAATGAAAATGAATAAGGAAACAGAAGCTTTAAATGACACAAGAGACCAGATAGATTTAATTGATATTTATAGCACATTCCATCCAAAAACAGCAGATTACACTTTCTTCTCAAGTGTGCATGGCACATTCTCCAGGATAGATCACATTTTGGGTCACAAATCAAGCCTCGGTAAATTTAAGAAAATTGAAATCATATCAAGCATCTTTTCTGACCACAACACTATGAGATTAGAAATGAATTACAGGGGAAAAAACGTAAAACACACAAACACATGGAGGCTAAACAATATGTTACTAAATAACCAAGAGATCACTGAAGAAATCAAAGAGGAAATCAAAAAATACCTGAAGACAAATGACAATGAAAACACGATGACCCAAAACCTATGGGACGCAGCAAAAGCAGTTCTAAGAGGGAAGTTTAGAGCAATTCAATCTCACCTCAAGAAACAAGAAAAATCTCAAATAAACAAACTAAACTTACACCTAAAGGAACTAGAGAAAGAAGAACAAACAAAACCCAAAGTTAGCAGAAGGAAAGAAATCATAAAGATCAGAGCAGAAATAAATAAAATAGAAACAAAGAAAACAATAGCAAACATCAATAAAACTAAAAGCTGGTTCTTTGAGAAAATAAAATCAATAAACCATTAGCCAGACTCATCAAGAAAAAGAGGGAGAGGACTCAAATCAATAAAATTAGAAATGAAAAAGGAGAAGTTACAACAGACACTGCAGAAATACAAAGCATCCTAAGAGACTACTACAAGCAACTCTATGCCAATAAAATGGACAACCTGGAAGAAATGGACAAATTCTTAGAAAGGTATAAACTTCCAAGACTGAACCAGGAAGAAACAGAAAATATGAACAGACCAATCACAAGTAATGAAATTGAAACTGTGATTAAAAATCTTCCAACAGGGCTTCCCTGGTGGCGCAGTGGTTGAGAGTCCACCTGCCGATGCAGGGGATGCGGGTTCGTGCCCCGGTCTGGGAAGATCCCACATGCCGCGGAGCAGCTAGGCCCGTGAGCCATGGCCGCTGAGCCTGCGCGTCCGGAGCCTGTGCTCCGCAATGAGAGAGGCCACAACAGTGAGAGGCCCGCATACCGCAAAAAAAAAAAAAAAAAAAAAAAATCTTCCAACAAACAAAAGTCCAGGACCAGATGGCTTCACAGGTGAATTCTATCAAACATTTAGAGAAGAGCTAACACCCATCCTTCTCAAACTCTTCCAAAATATTGCAGAGGAAGGAACACTCCCAAACTCATTCTATGAGGCCACCATCACCCTGATACCAAAACCAGACAAAGATACTTCAAAAAAAGAAAATTACATACCAATATCACTGATGAATATAGATGCAAAAATCCTCAACAAAATACTAGCAAACAGGGGCTTCCCCGGTGGCGCAGTGGTTGAGAGTCCGCCTGCCGATGCAGGGGACACGGGTTTGTGCCCCGGTCTGGGAAGATCCCATATGCCGTGGAGCGGCTGGGCCTGTGAGCCATGGCTGCTGAGCCTGTGCGTCCGGAGCCTGTGCTCTGCAACGGGAGGGGCCACGACAGTGAGAGGCCCACGTACCACAAGAAAAAAAAAATACTAGCAAACAGAATCCAACAACACATTGAAAGGATCATACACCATGATCAAGTGGGATTTATCCCAGGGATGCAAGGATTCTTCAATACACGCACATCAATCAATGCGATACACCACATTAACAAATTGAAGAATAAAAACCATATGATCATCTCAATAGAAGCAGAAAAAGCTTTTGACAAAATTCAACACCCATTTATGATAAAAACTCTCCAGAAAGTGGGCATAGAGGGAACCTACCTCAACATAATAAAGGCCATATACGACAAACCCACAGCAAACATTCTCAATGGTGAAAAACTGAAAGCATTTCCTCTAGGATCAGGAACAAGGCAAGGATGTCCACTCTCACCACTATTATTCAACATAGTTTTGGAAGTCCTAGCCATGGCAATCAGAGAAGAAAAAGAATTAAAAGGAATCACTACTAGAGCTAATCAATGAATTTGGTGAAGTTGCAGGATACAAAATTAATGCACAGAAATCTCTTGCATTCCTATACACTAATGTTGAAAAATCTGAAAGAGAAATTAAGGAAACACTCCCATTTACCATTGCAATAGAATAAAATACCTAGGAATAAACCTACCTAAGGAGACAAAAGACCTGTATGCAGAAAACTATAAGACACTGATGAAAGAAATTAAAGATGATAAAAAAATTTTTTAAAAGAAGGAAAGGAAGAGGATAGGAGGGAGGGATGGGGGGATGCCCGCCAGCTTTAGTGTTCTATGTCTCCAGATCTGCTAGGGCTCAGCTCCCTGCACGAATCCTGCACTTCACTGTCCTTGAAATGCTCATCTCCCTTAACCTCTAGGACACGGTGTGGCTCTTACTTCATTTGCTCTCTCCTCTTTTCTGTCTTGTACCCTAAGTGTAGACTTCCCCAGGGCTCAGTTCTTGGCCCTCTCCTCCACTCTCACTAGGTTTTCTCCCTCCAGAACCTCTCCCAGGGCCACAGCTTCAGCCTTTGCTCACAGGCAATGACACACTCATATGTCTCCCTCCCTGGTCTCTCCGGAGCTCAATAGCCATTTGTTTCCAGCTGATTGACTAGTCTCCACCTGATGTCCCCAAGAACCTTAAACATTACATGCAAAATGCCAAGTGCATCATCTTTCCCACCCAAATTCTTTCCTCCTCTGGACTGTACATACAGGCCCCACAGCTGTCTCAGAGTCACCCCAGGACACCCTGTCAGCTCCCATGTCACGTATCTCACATCTGTCCACTCTTTCCCATGCCCAAAGCCACCTCCCCAGTTCAAGCTACTACTTTACATCTATTATTTCTCCCTCCTGGGTCTCTCCAGTTTAGATTTCACAATGAAGCTCATGTTTATGATGAGTTTTTCCAGTCCTGTGGGGTCTTTGCTTCAAATCCTTCAATTTTCCCTATTCCCAAGGTCTTCTGGAGTGTGGTCCTAACCCAGCTTCCCAGCGTATCTTCCTAGCTCCTGGCGTCACAGCCACCTGGCGTCCTGCTGTGACTTACTCAAGCTTCCTGGTGGGGAATCCCTCCTCTCTATCTGTTGGCTACAACTCAGCTCAGCCTCAACACCCACCTCATATGCCACCTAAGCCATGGAAAGTTTTATGAACCCCATTAGGTTTTTACAAACCAATTAAAGTATATTTCCTAGGACATTTTAAAGTCATTTCTTGTCTTAAAATAATGTTTTAATTATACACCTTCTATCGTAGCCATCAGGTCTGTGATTCTCTCTGTGACCCATGCACACCCACCCCGTCCCCCAGAGAGGCAGCGGCCAGGGGGAAACGGTCACTTCCAGGAACACACCAACCAGCTTGCTCAGTGTTTATTTGCAGGTGCCTTGAGTTTTTTTGTGGAACAAACTTGGGCACAAGTAACTATTAAGTTGCCTGGAGACAGGGTTGTCCAGAGGACACAGCTTGGGTTCTACGAGCAGACAGATTTGTGTTCCGGCCTCAAGGATTCAAGGGATGTCACTTCACAGCTGGTCCTCAGTTTGTTCCTTCATGACAAGGGGGTTATAATTCCACCCTGTAGGGTTAAGGTGGGGGGTTAGTGAGATAATCTAAGAACATCTAGCGTGGTGCCTGACACATGTGTGGAACCCCCTTCCTGCTGGATGCAGGGCTGCTCTGGAAACAATTCTTTAGCTATGTCTCATGCGTGCCTTTTGTTTTCCCAATCAGAACAACAGCTTTCTTTAATCTCTCCTGGGTTGATGCCCACCAATGCCAACTTCATGGCTGGCTGCCAGTACAAATGAACAGAGGGGCCTGAAGAGGCATAAATATGAAGCTGAAACCAGTGATTCCCCTCTGCCTGTGGATTTGCTTGACTCATGGCTCTCCACAAAAGCAGAGACCTGGCTGAGGGCGTGGAGTGAGTCCAGGGATAACTTGACGGGTCTCTGCCCCAGTGAGCACCTGACTGGGTGAACCGAGATGGAGAGAGTGCCATTAGGAGGCCTGGCGCAGAAAACAAGCATCTGCCAGCTCCTTCCCCCGCCCTGGGGGTCAGGGGTCGTGGCGAGGGGTCGTGGCCAGGCCCCTGACCTGGCGGGTGGCCTCCCCCTGTCTTTCAGGCCGTGTGCAGAACGAACGGCTTCTACTCCCTCAGTGTGCAGAACTGGTTCAGCCTCCACAAGACCGTGCAGCCCCTGGTGAAGCGGGTCTGTGACACCGACCGACTGGCCTGCAGCAAGACCTGCTTCAACTCGGCCGACATCGGCTTCGTCATCGACGGCTCCAGCAGCGTAGGGACGGGCAACTTCCGCACGGTTCTCCAGTTTGTGGCCAACCTCAGCAAAGAGTTTGAGATTTCTGACACGGACACGCGGATCGGGGCCGTGCAGTACACCTACGAGCAGCGGCTGGAGTTTGGGTTCAACGTGTATAGCACCAAGCCTGACGTCCTCAACGCCATCAAGAGAGTGGGGTACTGGAGTGGTGGGACCAGCACGGGGGCTGCCATCAACTATGCCCTGGAACAGCTCTTCAAGAAGTCCAAGCCCAACAAGAGGAAATTAATGATCCTCATCACTGACGGGAGGTCCTATGACGACGTCCGAATACCGGCCATGGTCGCCCATCACGAGGGTGAGTGAGCCGGTCTTGCTGACCAGCCTGGGGCTGAGCATCCCTCTGGGGCTTGGTGGACCAGTGGGACAAGGAAGGGACTGTCTCTCTATGCGCTGGTTTTGCCTATCACCTAAGAAACTGTTGAGAACTGCAGGGAGAGTGTTAGGGGTATAGTTCCACACTGCAGGCCTCACTGGGCAGCAGAGAAGGGTCAGGCAGGGGGCACCGTGGTGGCTTCCACAGTGTCACGGCAAACCACGGCCTGTGGGTGACTGCGGATGTTAACGTCCCACACTGAGGCAGGACACACCAACATGTGACACATTGGAGAGGAATTTGACGCATGGCTTTCATCTCCATGGAAGACCACAAAATTGTGTTAGAAATTTGAAGA
Source organism: Mesoplodon densirostris (assembly GCF_025265405.1). NCBI lineage: Eukaryota > Metazoa > Chordata > Mammalia > Artiodactyla > Ziphiidae > Mesoplodon > Mesoplodon densirostris. The sequence continues at coordinate 29,651,777 of NC_082674.1, forward strand.
AAATGGATGTTTTAAAAGAAAAGTGCTATTTTTTTTTTTTTTTTTTTTGCGGTATGCAGGCCTCTCACTGCTGTGGCCTCTCCCGTTGCGGAGCACAGGCTCCGGACGCGCAGGCTCAGCGGCCATGGCTCACGGGCCCAGCTGCTCCGCGGCACGTGGGATCTTCCCGGACTGGGGCACGAACCTGCGTCCCCTGCATCGGCAGGCGGACTCTCAACCACTTCACCACCAGGGAAGCCCAGAAAAGTGCTATTTTTGTAAGCAACTGCTAACCAGATATTGGAGGTTTGGGGGAGACCTCAAAGAAATTTTCATTCAAAATATTTAAAGAGGTATTTCCATATGAAAATTTGGAAAAGGGCAACAGAAAGTTTACAACCATGAAAAGTGAGCAAAGTATTTTTGTAAATATTTAGAAAATCGGTCATATTTAATGCTTTTTGACAGAATCTATGTATAATCAGTTTTGAAACTGCCACAAAATACCAGGAAAATACAAACAACCTGGAGAAAACCCCAAGTGATAGTAGTAATAGTAATGATAACAAAAGTAAACTGAGTGGTCAGTGAACCAAAAACCTGTAGATAAGTACTAGTGAACAGACTCACTCATTGTGGGGGGAGTTTTCTTGTCTGCCTACCTTAAACTTCGGTTCAGGTGCAAGATTTTCCATATTCTTTAAAGCTGCATTTAATCCTTCTTGAAACAAGGAGGGGTGAAAAATAAAAAAGCCTTTAGGAACCAGCAGTTCTGGCTTCTGGAAACCAAAGTAACCAGACACCAGGCTCAGACGGTCTTCCCAGTGATTTGCCCTGGGGGGAGCGCTCATAATGGTGGGATGGCAGGTGGCCCGCAAGCCGGCCTTCACGGGGCTCCCTGGGCTCACGTCAGCAGAGGGAAGATGCTTGACGGCTCAGGAGCAACCTGCCCGAAGTTCCAAAGTGAGTGGGAGGACGCAGGTGGGGCAGCTCTCGACAAGCCCAGGGCCCTCCTGCTTTTTCCAAACGTCTGGTCCCACTCATGTTCAGCTCCACTCACTCATTTTCCTAGATGCCCCTCCTTTGCACCTCACCCAGAGGGTAGCCTTGGCCTACTCGTCAGGAGAAGTGAAGATCAAGGGAGATGTCCTGGGCACTATCAGGGCTGTTATGTTCTGGGCAGCTTTAAAGAACAAGCACCAAAAGATGCAAGTGGCATGGAAGCACTGAGCACTGTGGGAGTGTCCAAGTCGAGGCTGGGCTGCCAGTAGAAATCTCTAGTACTGCTTATGCTGTCTTTACTGGGGGGCAGTCCTTCCATCTTTGAACAGAAACGAGGGCTTAGTCAGTCTGAGCCCCATTCTGCAGCCAAGCTGTTCCTGCAGCCACTTGGCAGGGGTCTAAAGCCCAACACTGGCTTTTCCCAATGTGGACAGTGTTCAGAGAAAAGACACTGGAGAGGTAAGAGAAGGAACTGGCAGCTTAACTTCAGCTCAACGAGCCACAATAGAAGAACAGCTTAGGGACTTCCCTGACAGTCCAGTGGTTAGGACTCTGAGCTTCCACTGAAGGGGACATGGGTTGGATCCCTGGTCTGGGAACCAAGATCCCTCATGCCATGTGGCACGGCCAAAAAAAAGGCCAGCTTAGACCAGAACCACGTGAGGTGTGGATGGCTCTCCAGTCAGCAGGATAGGGCACCTGGAAGATGCTGGAGAGAGCGATGTGGGCCCTGTGAGTGGCTGGCAGGGGAGAGGAGCCTGGCCGGAAACCCTCACCCAGGCTCTGCCCTCCGTCTCATGGCCATCTTGCTAACCCCACCCTGGCCAGCCTGGATGGGACATGGGGATAGGTCAAGCTCCCGCTCACCAGGCAAGAACCACACAGCAGGCAGTCTGTTTCCCCACTGAGAACAGATCCCTGCCCTCTGAATTCCTCTCCTCCCTGCTCCATGTTACAGCCCAAACCCTTTCATCCTACTATACTCGTTCCCATTTGCATCTAGACCAGCTCAAGCCCCTCTCTTCCTAAAAAGGGAAATAATTCTCTCTGACCCCGTATTCTAGCTCCGGTTACCACCTGCCTCCTCTTTATAGCCACACTTGTGCCGCCCCGCATCTTCATTTCTTTTTCACTCTCAACTCACAGCAACTCACTTGCTTTCTTTGGCATCTACTCCCCTGCCGCTGCTCCCTTCAAGCTACCAATATCTTGTTTCTGTTTCTTCTGAATCCAAAGAGCGCTTTTCCCTTTCATCTTCCATGACCTCCTGCATCAGTCAACACTGCCCGCCACTTCCTTATCGGTAAACACTTACTTTTCTGTGGTGATGGGACAGGTTCTGGGTCACAGCTCTCCAGGTCCTTGTGCAAGCAGGGTTCCCGCACCGGGAATGAGGTTGGAGCCTATGGCTTATTAAGTCACCCTCAAGCCTAAAGTAATTCAAGGCCACCGTTTTTTTGCCTAGGTTTACAGTAGAGAGTTTATTCGCAAGGCAGACAGGAGAACCAACCTCAAATCTACCTCCCCAAGAGCAAGGAGCTCAGGGTATTTATAGGATAACAAGTAAAGGAGCAGGGCGGTCTGAGGCGTGGGGAGTGTGATTAGAAAAAGGTGTGGAAGTGTTGTTCTGCGCAGGCGTAACCAAGCTACAGACCTCTGCCCTTGTTCTAAAGGTCACCAAGCGGGCACTCGCGCATGCCCCGTTGGAGGATCAGTGGTCCTATCCTGTCTTAACCAGCTCAGCTGAGCTAGACGCAGCTGACGCTAAGGTCAGCTCACAGCTGACTCCAAGTTTCTTGAGTACGACTTGGACAAACATCTTACTGTTTAGGCTACGTGCCACTTGGAGGACATGCAAGTCTTAAAACGACCTTGATTAGTGAAGGCAGGTGAAATGGATTTGACTACCCATAGTTTCATTTTCATTTAAAAGATCTGGAACCGACTTTTGATGCATATAAGACTGAATTTTGTGCGCCTCTACACACAGAGCAAGTGTGTGCCATGTGGTGCAATCTGCACCTCACCAAAGTTTCACTTGTCCAAATGTCATCCCCATGCTTCTCCTGGACATGAAATTCTTATCATGCATTTACTCCATTTTCCTGTTTTTTCTCTCCAAAAGATTGTAAACTCCTATGAGATAGCAACTATACCAACTTTATTGCTGCTGGCATACAGCAGATGTTCATGCTTTGGGCACATTTCTGATTTTGGACTCGGTTGCCTTCAAGCACAATGGCCAACAGGGCAGCAGGAAGGCAAGGAGTCATTTCAGTACTTTCCCTTGGGAACACTTGCTTCATCTACCCTTTGTCCCCACAGGAGTGATCATCTATGCCATAGGCGTGGCGTGGGCTGCACAGGACGAGCTGGAAGTCATCGCTACTCACCCTGCCAGGGACCACGCCTTCTTTGTGGACGAGTTCGACAACCTCTACAAAGTGGTTCCCAAGGTCATCCAGAACATTTGTACAGAGTTCAACTCACAGCCTCGGAACTAAATTCAGAGCAGGCAAAGCACCAGCAGATGCCGCTTTCCCGACTGGCTCTGGGACAACCCCCAACGCTTTATGGGACACACGTGGGGCAGCAAGGCACTTAGGGCTTGGAAACCCATGTTGTTATTTTTCTTTGCCAGTGTGGTTTTTCATACTTCGAAACACGGAGTTAGAAAGGTGATCACAAATTTGTAGAATGAGCCAAAATAATACATTGTTTTGGGAATGCTGGGGATTTTACATTTTGAGAATTGTTTTCAAAATAAAAACTGAGACTAGAACACAGCACTTACGAAGCTTAACTAGAGCTTTTGTGAGATTTGTAACATTTTTATTTCCCATTAGAATTCTGTAACTCTCCACAAGTTTCATTTTTGTCATGACAATATAGGAGATGCTTAACTACATGTTTGACAGGATTTCATGCAATCACTCTGACCGTGTCGTGGGTAGTGTTCACAGGGTTTGTGGCAGGGCCACCTCTCTGCTCTACTCATGCCCCAGAGCACCTGCCGTGCACTCTCTCCTGGCCCAAGGTGACAGCGCACCCACGGGGGTGCAGAGACAAGGTGAGAGCAGCATGGGAGCGCCTGACTTACCTCCCTGTTCTCTATTATCAGAATCACCGTGTTCCTGCAGTATATGGAGCAGTTGGGGAACGGCCCTGGAGGACCACACTGACCTGGCTTTAAAAGTGGTGCATCAGGCTGGTGCAGCCACTCTCAGCCCGAGCTGCACATTAGAATCACTTGAGAGTAAAATGCTTGTTCCCAGGCCCCACCCTAATCCAGTGAAAGCTGAGTCTCTGGGAAGGGAGCCTGAGCATTGGCAGGTGGTACTGATGAAATGCTGCCAGGATTGAGAACTACTGAGCTGCCTCGGAGGGGTCAGTGTTAGAGCTGTTTCCTGGGAGAGCCCCTGTTTATGCCTGTTGTTGTGAGTCCCATTTACTTTAGCATTTGTCTTGCATATTTCATTTGTTAACTAGATACTGTTATTAATAGTTGCATTAAAATAAGCTGGCATGGGTTTGGTTGAACTCCATTTTTTTTTTACTTCTGGTTTCTACCAAGGACTCATTTATTAGGATGTGAAATTACATACACCATAGGGAAACATTCAGAAGGCTCCTAAATAGAGGTGACTAACTTGACAAGTTATATCCTGTAAAAATGTGTGCTGGAGAATGCTACTCTGAATGGAGGCCAAAAGACAGTACCTGTGTCAATACTTGGGACAAAATATTTACATAAGAAATTTTGAATTGAAAATAGCATCCATTTAGCAGAATTTGCATAGAACTTACCAATTCTCAATACCTGAGGAGTTATTGTCAATTAAAAATGTTGTGGTCTACAGAGGAAGGTATCAGCAATTTCAAATTTATTAACCATAGATTTTATTTTGAAAGCAATTGCAGATTTGTTCAAAACCTTCAAAATATGAAAACTAGCTTCAAAAAGGAAATTCTTCATAAAGATATCAGTGACACATTATTAGTGACAGATCAAGCTAGGAAACTAATTAAAGAGCATAAGTACTAGGAACAATTATTCTGCCTATGATTTTGAATGTGCAGATAATTGATATAAGGTTTTTTTCAATGTACACGAGTTAATTTTTTGAAGCAAAATTTTATTTTGGAAAATAGTTTTAGAATATAATTATTTTACAGGGTCCTTAATCTAAAAACCAATTTGTCATCAATAAGTAAATATTTCCAAAAATAACATAATTTTAATTATTTTGGTGTTCTCTTTCATTCATTGTCCCAGTTTGGAAAATAAATTATATGGTCACCCTAGTTATAGGTATCATAATTTTGAAGATAAATGAAACCTCTTCAAACGTGCCCGTTGTCGACATGCTGTCAACACGTATTTGAGTACATGCTGTGTGGACCATCAGAGGTGAAGTGCTCCGAGCTTGAAGTCCTCAGAGGCTATGGTGTGGTCAGAATTGTCCGTGTGGATGTTCAAGTCGCCAGAGCTGGTGACAGGAGTCAGGATGGAGAGAGAAGCAGTGAGCCAGGCTCATGGATGCTCAGCGGAGGACAGAGGTGACGAGGAGGTTGGGAGCAGTGACAGGGCTGGAGGGCCGAGGCCAGATTCAAGGGAGCTAGGAGCAGACCCATCCCGACTCCAGGCCTGAAACACGTGGGATGAGAGAGCACAAGGAGCCCCCGCTCGGGGGGCTGAGGAAGACAACCAGGCCTTCAGGTAAGAGCAGGCGAGAAGGGCTTGGGCCTCGGGGGGCTCAAGCGGGAAGGCTGCAGCGCAGGTGGGGCTGGGTGAGGTCCACGGAGCAGGGTGGAAACAAGGGTCCTGGTGGTGATGGGTGCCATGGGAGGCTTGCATATAAATGCCAATTTGCTCAACCTAAACTGTGCCCAGAACTGCTGGGCCAACACTGAAATCTTAACAACAGAAACAGAACTTTGGAGACAATCTACATCAAACTCTTCAATGGCAGAAAAAAAAAAAAAAAGGAAACCCAGGCCTTAAGAAGTTTGTGCTGATGCGAAGGAATAAAACTAGAATTCAGATCTCCTGTCTTCCAGTGTCCTGACTCATCTGACTGCCTTCTGGGCATCCCACAAACACACACCTGCTTCTGCACACTCGGGGGCTCTGGTCCAGCCTTTGTGGAGCTCTCTGGGTCCTGCAGACTCGGAGCCAATCTCCTAAGGCAACTCTATCTTTCATTCCATGGTCTCAGCAGGAAACCTCTTCCGTGCCCTTTCTCCTCCAATTCAACCAAAACAAGCGGACGAGGAGCATCGACCAGCTTCTCCGGATGCAAGTGATGTCTAAACTCCGCTCATCTTAATTGGCCCATCTCTTGAGAGTTAAGCCTCTTTGAAAGAGGTTTCTTGGCTATAAGTTTTGCAGCAAGGCTCTACTAAAAATTTTCAGCCAAACTGACCATGTTCAGATATTTCTTGTTTCTCTGGGCTCTTTAAACCCTTTGAACGGGACAAAACCTCCCTGAAGCAAGTTTTCCAGCGGCAGTCTCAGGGGGACCAACATGGTTTTATAAAGAAGACAATGCTTCTGTGACCAAGGATTTTCCAGCCCGAAAGAGGAATTTCCAAAATATAATGTTATCTTCTAGTCACCATCCTAAGAGAAGTGCTCCCTTGGGTTACCAATATATAAATGTAGTAAGTGGGAAATATGCTTGAATGCATGAATTCAGTTACTTTGGAAAGAGATATTTATTCAACTAATGGCTGTGAGGAATTCACAGTCCAGTGGGAAACCATGCACAAATGAACAATTTAAATCATATAATTAACATCATGGGGTTATGCACAGAGTGCATGACTGGCGATTGCAAACAACCTCATGAGAGAAATAATCATGAAGTGCCGAACAATTAGTGAGTGTTTGCTGCATGCTGGGCACTGTTCTAAGGGCTTCACATGTATTAACTCACTTATCCCTATGATTTATTGCAAGAAGTACTGTTATTATTCTCATTTTACAGATCATGCACCAGAGGCATGAATATGTCGAGTAACTTGCCCAAGGTCATAGGACTAGGAGAGGCAGATCTGGGAATTAAACCCAGGCAACCTGACTCCAGGGTCTATATACTTAACGACTTTGCTTCTTATGATGGTGGCACACGAAATAACCAAAGTGGCTGCATAGGGGGTTCTCTAGTAAGCTTGGCAATTTAAAATGTATGTATAATTCTGCTAAGTGTATCTCAGGGTCTGTTAAATGTACAAAGTGAGGAGTCTGTTAAACATCCAATGCAAACTTTACTTCCCCCCATCACTCCTCCTGCTTCTTTGGACAGCCACCTGCCCTCACTTAAGCTGGGTGATTTTAATCTACAGTCCATAGTCCTTGTAGCTCCCTGAACACACTGGGCTCCCCATCCTCTTGTTAAACTCCTAATCATCCTTCAAGTCTCAGTCCAAATGCCACCTCCTCTTTGGAGACTTCCCTGACTTGCTCAGATAGACTTAGGCTCTCTGGATGCACAGTCCTGACCCACCTATTTTCCAGTGATGTCCTTAGTCCCTTCCCATTAGGGAACACAACACACACACATCACCAAGGACATGGAATGCAGGGAATGAGAGCTCTGAATCTAAGTAACCTGACAGTTCCAAACCCCTAATACAATGGCACTGGTAGAATGGGAGGCAGAGATATTTCAGGAAGAGAGAAACAGGATACGATGGTGAGAAAGAGAGAGGATCTAATTCCACGCGGACTGCACCACTCTTTCAAACCCTTCTGAGGTTCATTACTGTCTGTTACAATCACTGCTTTTCTAGGGCCAGAACCTTCTTCAGGTATCTACCCACAGGGAAACTGTTCCTCACCTTACGCTCTCATTTTTCCTGCAGAAAGGAAAATCCCACTTCTGTTTACCTTCCTTTCATTCAACAAACATGTTTTAACTTCCTATTATGCGCCAGGCATTGTGACAGGTGCTGGGGTACAAAGATAAATAAGCCCTGGTCCCTGCCCAAGATGCTCAGGGAGGCAAGGAGGCTTGCGACAGTGTGACACACAGTGACAGCATGCAACTTGAGACTGAGGCAGGGGTGCCAGGAAAAGAAGCTGGAGGGAGAGGCAGGGGCCAGGCCATGGAAGGCTGTATCATTTAAAGTTCTCTCAGTTGCAAGTAACAGAAACTCTCCTCTCAGTCACTCCAGCAAAGGGGGAATTTTGGGAAGGAACCTGGGGAAACTCATGAACTCCAAGGTCAGGGAGATGGCAGAGTCTCAGAAAGGAGAGGAAGGACAAGAGCAGGACAGGAGGACCAGGTAACTCTCTCACTCTCCTCTCCCCCAGAATGAGCTTCACCTGGAAATTGTTGCACCACCCTGCAGAGAGGGAACAGAGTGAAACACCCCACCCGTTAAGGATTGACCTCTCCGTGCAGCCTCCTTCAGCAGGGCTATCCAGCAAACCAAGCTGATGTGGCTGATTGGGGATGAACACTCACATCATTCTATCGATCACCTTGCACTTAAAAACCTTGTGAGGTTCCTTGAAGCATCAAATTGTCTTGAATGCTGACAAATGGATGTCCACAAGTTCCCGAATTTGGAAAACCAAATGCAGGCTGAATAATAAGAGTCTTCTGGCACGGCAGTCTCCCTGTTTTGCTTAGAAGCTTTATCCAAGAAAACCAGTAACTGTCAAAGACTCCTTTTCACTTCTCTTGGCCTCAATGGCTATAAGATATTACTTGTTTATAGGCCATTAGCCATTGAAAACTGTTCAGACCACCAGGGAGGAAGAAGTGCTGCCTCTGGGATCCACCTCTGCTTTTAGTGTGAAGACCTAATTGAGGAGAAAAGTACTGTTTAAGTAACCATCTACATGGAAAACAAATAAGGTTGAAAGATCACAATTTCATCGCAGGCTTTGCTTTCTTCTTTTCTTTCTTTCTTGTTTTTTGTTTTTGTTTTTGTTTTTTAAATGTCCTATAATTGAAAAATACTGAGCTTAACTTCATCCCTGCCATCCCTCTTACACAAACTGGACCCACAGGCAATAAGCTGCCCAAGTAAGCAAACACTATACTCGGCTTGGCAGCTGACACTTTCTTATAAAAAATACAATTTCAGCTGAATAGCTCCTTTCTGAGACTCCTCTAGGTTCACACTTGGTTGAGGTGAGCAGGGTGTATTCAGATTAATGGCAAACTGGAATCTGAGTTCTCAACAAAGAGCCTTTACATGACTGCCCAGGACACAGAAACTGTGAGTCTCTGGAAGCCATAGAAACTGTGCAAACACCAAAACAAAACCCCAAATCAATTGAATTGTTGTTGGTCTGACATCCCCAAGGCCTCTGTAAACCTGTACGCTGATATTATGATATCGATTTTTTTTTCAATTATCCTAATACTCTACAAGTTCTCCTTGAAATTAGAGTAAAAGGGAGTTTCTTTCCAATCTCAGTAGGGGGATTGTGTGGCATTTTAAAGCCAAAGAGGGAACAGGGACAAGTCGAAGGTTACAAACTGCTGTGGTTATGACTAAGACATGCACCAAGCAAAATAAACGAGCAGACGAAGTTTTCTAAATGGCAAAGTGGTGGTGTAATTTAGTTTCCTCCTAGGAGAATACCCTCATTGAACTGGGGGACAGTGTGGAAACTCCAGGGGATCTTTCCAGCTCCTCTGACCTACATGCAAGGCCTGGAATACCCACATGCTTCTACCTACAGAGAGGAGGCATTCTCTTGAAGTGGAAAACCAACCCTCTCATCCCAGATTCACTCTAACCCTGGCCAGTTAGCAAAGGTCTCTGAAGACAAATACCCGTCGAGCACTGGCAGCCTCAGTGGGGAGTCGCCCACATGCGTGACAGCCTAGACGGTCCTGGCAAGGCTTGTTCACGAGCGGATCTGGGGCATCCCTCACCGACCCCCGCAAAATACTTGGCCCTGCAGTATATCACTGAGGGCCAGCCAACACCACTGGGTAACTATCGTTCACATGACTTCGTTTGCACCCAGGCTGGGGGTGCCTAGGGATATTCTGGTGACGAGGGTAAAATCAATCTGAGACATCAGTTACGCAGTCCCAATGTTCCATGAATGGTGTTAGCATATCACCGAAAACACACAAAACTCTATTTTCTACTCTGCAGCGTCAAATCCAAGATCTTGGGAGGCTGGACTGTTTGTTACTTGAAGTTCTAAGTTGCCTTTTGCCTTCCGTGTCCCTTTTCCTATTTTCCTGATCATTACGTAGGAGCTACTCACCGGCTCAGGCAGTGTTAGTCCATCTGCTGACAGGCCCTTAAACACAGAATAAGTGGCAGATACTATATATCCATCTGGAGAAGGAAGGAGGAAAAGGAAGGAGTCCCAGTGTGGAGCCTCCCTCAACCTTTTTATTTTAATAGACTTTATTTATTATTTTCTTTGCTGTACGCGGGCCTCTCACTGCTGTGGCCTCTCCCATTGCGGAGCACAGGCTTCAGACGTGCAGGCTCAGCAGCTATGGCTCACGGGCCCAGCTGCTCCGTGGCATGTGGGATCTTCCCGGACCGGGGCACGAGCCCGCGTCCCCTGCATCGGCAGGCGGACTCTCAACCACTGCGCCACCAGGGAAGCCCCAACATTTTTATTTTAAAGAGAAGGTATTTGGTAGATGAACTGTTTTGACTTTCAAGGGACTCTGGACATTTACAAAAACTAAGCCTTTTAGAAACAAGTGGCTCTAAGAAATTTCCTCTGACCAAACTCTAATTATATCTGCGGATAATATCCTTGGGTGAAAGGAAGTTCAGGACTGTCAGGCGTACCCTCCAACTGCAGACTCAATGGTAAAAACCTTTTTCATATCCACTTCCTTCCATGGAACATGATGGGGTGGCTGCCTGAGGAAAATGGCTCTGCCATGGCGCCCTGGCAACCTTGCACACCTCCACATAGGTCGCGTGGGCAAGGCTCGGCTGCAGGCTGCCCCTTGTCTTGTTGCAATGGCCTGAGATCATCATCCCAGGAACATGGCAAGGCGGGCAGTTTGTGAGGAGTTGTCACAGTCACTTTGTCCGCCTCTCCATCTAGTAGGACGCATTCACAGAACATTCTTCTCAGCCGGGGACTTTCCACCTGGCCGCTCCTTAGGGTACAGCTGCAGCCTATAAAGTGAATTCACTGCCTTCTAGAATTGGTGCCCTGTCCCCAGTCATGTTGCCTGTCGTCTGGCCCCTTTTGCTTCTGTGTTGTCCTCGGCACAAGGGGGCTGACTGTGGAGTAAACTGACCTCATCCACTTGGGTCCTTGTGTCTGACCTGCCAAACCTACTGCAGCGTGGCACCCACCTGGCCATGGCAGTGATCCCTGTTGCATAGGGACTGCCTGGCCACTTTCCAGCAGCTGTTTTTTTTCCAGATGCCCTAGGAAGCCCTCCCTACCACAACACTGTCCCCCAAAAGGTTTCTGGGTGCCCCTGATCCTGCATATCCACAACAATGCCAAGTCCTACCCCAGTCACCTACCCCGGCTACAAATGATCTGCCAGTGATTGGGAAACTTTCTTACTAAGGAGCAAAGTGCAAACAAAGAGTTCCCTCTTCAGATCTATGAATGTTTGCAACTACACTGCCTTCACCACACCTGGAGTGGTGCCCTGGCAGCCTTTGGGCTGGGGTGGTGCTTAGGTGTTGCCTGGGTAGATCAGGTAGGAGCCACTGCCTGAAGAACCATATGCAGAAAGACTGGCTCTGAGGCCAAGGTCCTTAAAGCAAGCTATACTAAAATCGATTCTCAATGTGTGTCATGGGAGAGGGATGGGGCAGTGTCAGCTCCCAGTTGGTGTTCACCCCTCTCCATGGTTTAAGGAGTAAGGCTGCATCTCGACAAAGCATACTTGGGGAACTAAAAGGGAGCTTTCTTAGCTTTTCCTCCTGAATAGAGCTTTGCCTATAAATTCTCTTAAATAAATCTATTTTCTGGAAAAAACTGGGAATGGAGAAAATTAGTTTTACTTTAGTTTGACTCCTTTTCTAAGGAGGTTTCTAAATAAATCACCTGGAGACATTCAGATTATGCAGCTTCCTAAAAACAAGAGGTCTTTGTAATGTGTTGCTTTTGGTTACCAGGTCCAGAATTCTCCACAGTGAAGTTTCTCCCTGTGGCCTAAGGGTTGCAGGGGGTGGGGAGGAGGAGGAAGGGAGGGGAGAAACTGGCCTTCCCGAGGGGCTTTCACGAGCCTGGCTTTATCTTTGAGGGATTTAATTGGGATAGTAGATGTGAAGGCACCATTTTTAGAAGGAAAAATAGACACTCAGGGATTTTACTTGTCCCAGAGTCACACATCTGATAACTGGCAGGTTTAAATCCAAGCTTTTCTCGGAAAAAATAAAAATAAAAATAAAAGATTTAAGTAAGTACAGTATGATTTTAGTAAATGCAATAAAACTATGCAGCAGTAATTTTGGGAAAACAACAGTCATTTAAGGTTTGCTCCTCATAGAGGAAAACAGAAAGCCAATAAGCTAAAAAAAGCCATGGAACAAATTAAAGTGAAGCTATGGGTTAAAAAAGCAAGCAAAGTGCAAAAGAGAATATAGTGTGCTACCTTTCATATAAGGAAAGAAGAGTAAAAAAAAAAAAAAGAAAGAAAGCTCTTTGGAGGGGACGTCCCTGGTGGTCCAGTGTTTAAGACTCCAAGCTCCCAATGCCGGGGGCCCAGGTTCAATCCCTGGTCAGGGAATTAGGTCCCACATGCACGCCACAACTAATTAGAATATACCCCACACCGCAGCGAAGATCCCGTGTGCCGCAACTAAGACCCGGTGCAGCCAAATAAATAAATACTAAAAAAACAACAACAAAAAACTCTATGGAGCCGAGTCCATGACTTACTCGTCTTTGTATGTCCCGTGTACTCCCCAGGGACAATTTTGATCGTCTGCTTGATGGTGCTGTTTTTAGAGGTTAAATGATCAAGTAATGGTTTCATTGAAAAACATTACTTCATTGGCTTGGGATAGTCATCATGACCTTAGATTCCTGAACTATACTGCCTTTATTGAATATCTGATTTATTTTATATAAAGGTTCCTCATACATTTTCTTCAAATGTCAGGATTAAGAGAATAGACGTATTTGCCCCTGAATGTTTATCCTATTCTTCACTGATGATCAATTTAGAATGTGTCTGTTCAAGCAAGAATAAACATAGCAAATGATCTCTTTCTCCCTCCACCAAAAAGAAATTAAAAAATAAATAAAGGGAAGCTCTGAAGAAGGTTCAAATTCATAAATTCTGAATAACAGGGGATGAAGATGAAAGAAGGATTTCTAAAGTATGAATCTGGGAGTATAGAATTATTTAAAGAAATACTGTTTTAGAACTCTCAAATACAGTATATATGTGAACTTCTTAAATGACTAGGTCCGAACAGCTTTCCTGGAAAAATAAAGAAATCCTGTGCTTTTTCCTCACTGAAGAACACACTGGGTCTTACTTGATTTTGGAAACTGATTCACTCCCAGCACGTAGGAAAACAGGTATTTCTTGTTACCCAGAGACCTCTCCTGTCATTTTTCCTGGGTGTGAGTTGGTGTTACAAGCCCCCTCCTTGATCTATTTGGGCAGGAGTTTGTCTGAAGAACCTGCCAGAATAGGTTTCCTTTTATCTTCTCAAGAAAATCAGCTGTTTCCATTGGTTTTCTCTTATACATTTTATTGATTTCTGTTCTTATTTTTATCATTCCCTTTGTTCTGCTTACTTTGGGTTCACTTTACCCTTCTTTGTCTAGTTTCTTATGGTGAAAGCCGAGATCATCAAATTGAGAGGTTTCTTCTTTTCCCATACAGGAGGTTAGTGCTATATAAATTTCCCTCTAAGCACTCTTTAGTTGCATCCCACACATTTTGGTATGGTTTCATTTTCATTCAGTTCAAAATACTTTTCCCCCCAATATTTTAAAATAGACTTTATTTTTTTAGAGGAGTTGTAGGTTCACAACAAAACTGAACAGCAAGTACAGAGATTTCCTATACACTCCCAGTCCCCCTCCACACACACAGATGCCTCCACCAACATCTCCCACCAGAGTGGTGCATTTATTACAATAAATTTAGTACATTAACACGTCATTATCACCCAAAGCTCACAGTTCACATGAGGGTTCACCCTTGGTGGTCCACATTCTGTGGGTTTGGACAAATGTATCATGACAGGTACCTACCATTATAGCATCAGACAAACAGTGTCACTGCCCTAAAAACCCTCTGTGCTCTGCCTATGCATCCCCCCCTCCACTCGAATCCTTGGAAACCACTGGTCTTATTACTATCTCTAGAGTTTCCGGAACGTCATACAATTGGAATCATACACTATGTAGCCCTTTTCAGATTGGCTTCTTTAACTTAGTAATATGAATTTAAGTTTCTACCATGTCTTTTCATGACTTGACAGCTCATTTCTTTTTAGCGCTGAATAATATTCCATTGTCTGGATATACCATAGTTTATTTATCCATTTACCTACTGAAAGACATCTTGGTTGCTTCCAAGTTTTGGCAGTTATGAATAAAGATTCTATAAACATCCTTGTGCAGGTTTTTGTGTGGTTATAAACTTTCATCTCAGTTGGGTAAATACCAAGGAGCATGATTGCCAGATCATATGCTAAGAGCATGTTTAGTTTTGTGAGAAACTGCCAAACTGTCTTCCACGGTGGCTGTACCATTCACATTCACACCAGCAATAAATGAGTGTTCTTGTTGCTCCACATCCTTGCCAGGCTAAATACTTTTTAATTTTCCTTTGACCCTTTGGTTATTTAGAAGTGTGTTATTCAGTTTCCAAATATTTGGGGATTTTCAAGACATCTTTCTTTTATTGGCTTCTAATTTAACTTCACTGTGGTCCATGAATATACTTTGTATGACTTGAATCCTTTAAAATTTATTGAGACTTGTTTTATGGTCCAGAATATGGTTTATCTTGGTAAATGTTCTTGGCACTTGGGGAAAAAGTATATTCTGCTGTTGTCGGGTAGAATGTTCTATAAATGTCAAGTAGGTCAATGTGGTTGGTAGTGTTACCCAAGTCTTCTATATCCTGACTAATTTTCTGTCTCCTTGTTCTATCAGTTATTGAGAGAGGAGTGTTGAAATTGCCAACCAACATTGTAGATTTGTCTATTTCTCCCTTCTTTCTATCAGTTTTTTTCTCCATTTATTTTTTTATTTTTTATTTTTTTCTTTTTGTGGTATGCGGGCCTCTCACTGTTGTGGCCTCTCCCGTTGCGGAGCACAGGCTCCGGACGCGCAGGCCCAGTGGCCACGGCTCACGGGCCCAGCCGCTCCGCGGCATATGGGATCCTCCCAGACCGGGGCACGAACCCGTATCCCCTGCATCGGCAGGCGGACTCTCAACCACTGCGCCACCAGGGAGGCCCATTTTTCTCCATTTATTGTGAAGCTCTGCTATTAGGTGCATAAACTTTTAGGAGTTGTGTTCTCTTGATGAATTGACCTCTTAATCATTATGAAATGAACCTCTTTATCCCTGATAATATTCTTTTCCTTGAAATTCATTTTGTCCGATATAGTCACTGAAGCTTTCTTTTGGTATGGCATATCTTTTTCTATCCTTTTACTTTTAACCTATTTGAGTCTTTTTATTTAAAGTGGATTTCTTGTACACAGCGTTCAATGTAGGCAAGGTCTCATTATTTGTACCTAATCTGTCAATCTTGCCTTTTAATTATGGTGTTTAGACCATCTACATTTAATGGTCTACGTTTAATGTGTTTACTTCTACTGTTGGGATTAAATCTACCATCTGGTTACTTGTTTTCTATGTGTCGTATCTGTTCTTTGTTACTCTTTTCCTTCTTCTGTCTTCTTTTGGATTAACTGGATATGTATTATTATTATCTTTTGTCTCCTTTATTGGCTTATTAGCTATGTTTTTTTAAGTGGTTGCTTTAGGTTCAATAGTATACATCTATAATTTATCACAGTCTGTCTTCAAGTAATATTATACTACTTCACACACAGTATAAGAATCTTACAGCAGTATACTTGTATTTACCCTCTTTCAGTCTTTGTGTTATTGTTCTCATATATTTTACTTCTACATTTATTTTACAACCCTCTGTATATTATTTTTTGCTTTAAACTGTCAATTATCATTTAAAGTGATTTAAAAAGAAGTAATTTTTTTCTGTTTTCATCTAGTATCAATTTTCTTCTGCCTGAGTACTTGCTTTAACACATCTGTTACTCATGAATACTTTTGGCTCTTGTATGCCTTTGTTTTTGAAATACAATTTTACTGGGTACAGAATTTCAAGTTGACAGGATTTTTTTCTTTTCAGTACTTTAAAGATGTTGTTCCACTGCCTTCTAGCATATCAGTATAGTTATAACATTTAATTGTCATTGTTTACTAATTCTATCATATGCATTAATTCTGAGTCATTTTCAATTGATTACATTTTCTCCTCATTTTGGGTTGTGTTTTCCTGTCACTTTGCATACCTGATAATTGGATCCCAAATGTTATGAATTTTACTTTGTTGAGTGCTAGATATTCTTGTATATTTAAATAAATACACAAATATATATATATAAATTTATTTATATACATATATGTATATATTTGAGCTTTGTTCTGGGTCACAGTTAAGTTACTTGAAAATAATTTGATCCTTTCAGGTCTTATGTTTAAGCTTTATGGCAGAACCAAAGCAACCTTTAGCCTAGGACTGAGTTTTTTCACAGTCATGAAGTAATAATACCCTTCTGAGTCCTCTACCTAATGCCTCAAATTTTGTATTTCCACTATGCCTGGTGGAAACATGAGCTATTCCCAACCCTATGTAACATCATAGGATTATTCTATCTGTACCTTTTGGGTGACTCTTTCTTCAGCTTCTGATATGTTCCTCACATGCTTATACTTATACTCAGCTGAAGACTTGGGGAGGGCCCAGCTGAGATCTCAAGAGATCTGTATATTCCACCTTGCAAACTCTAGCTGCCTTTGGACTCACCAAACTCTCAACTCCATCTTTTCTACTCACTCACAGAGACAATCTAGGCTCTGCCTGGGTTTTAACTCCCTGTACTGAGTCATGGACAGTCTCTCGAGGCAGAAAGCTGGGGCAACAATTTGTTTTCCTGTCAGGGATTACTGTCTTGTGCTGCTGTTCAATATCTGAAAACTGTTGTTGTTGTTTTCTCTATTTTTAAAAGTTGTATAAATATGTTACTCCATCTTGGTCTAATTTTAAAGAGCAAAGGAAGTCCACTTTTTATATCAGAAGGTTAGAAAGTTTTGCGTTTTTTTTTTTCAAATTGCTTGGCTCCAAGTATTTATGCCTAAACATGTTTATTTTTTATGGCATTTCTTAAGTTTTTTTTAGCATCTTCTGGAAAACAAACCAACCTCTTCTAAGGTTTAAAAGATAATCCTCTTGGGGTAGAAAGAATGCAAGAAGAGTCATACATCAAACTTAAACAACAAATTTAAACAACAACCTTGGGACAAACTCAAGGCTATATGTAAGATGATAGATTTCTTCAAGATTTGTGTGAAAGGAAGCCTACTTACCAGGCTTTGATGTTTGATCATTCTTCAGAGAATGAGTGTATTCAAAGCAGGGAATGGACAAACAAGGTTAGAATGATTGTGATGTCCTATGGAGGAAGCAAATGTCTCATTTGGGAGGTGACTGGAGACACTATTTTCAAGATATTAGAATATCAGGATATTAGGACTCATTGTCTACAAATTACATATATTACCTTTCACAATCAGGTTGAGAGAGGAAAGGTAAGGGAAAATGCAAAATAGAAATGAGTGACTAAGGAGATTCCCTTCTAAGGTTATCTAGAGATAACCTTCTAGACAAAGGTTTGTTGTCTAACCTAACAGTATTTGAAACTGACTTATCACTTGCCATCGCCTACCACCAGAAGCTGAAGAAGTGAGATACTCACTTTATCAACATGCATTAAATGTAGGGAGGCAATGTTCTGGCCAATGAGATACGTGGGGAAATCTGCCAGAGGGAGGGCCTCTGGGAATACTTCCTTTAATGTCAAAAGGAGAAAAGTCCTAACTAGTACTGCCCTTCCCCCTTTTTACCTTCTTCTTACCTTGAACTTGTATAACATGACTGGTATTGTGGGAGCCATCCTGAAGCCCAACAATAGATGAGGGCTTCCCTGGTGGCGCAGTGGTTGAGAGTCCGCCTACCGATGCAGGGGACATGGGTTTGTGCCCCAGTCCGGGAAGATCCCACATGCCGTGGAGCAGCTGGGCCCATGAGCCATGGCCGCTGAGCCTGCGTGTCCAGAGCCTGTGCTCCGCAACGGGAGAGGCCATGAGAGGCCCGCGTAATGCAAAAAAAAAAAAAAAAAAAAAAAAAAAAGATGAAATTACTCTAAGAATGGCAGAAGAGAAATAAAAAGAGTCTGGATCTTTCTTCACATTTTGAACATGTACAACCAATGCCAATAACCTCCTCCTTCTTACTATAGGGGAGGAATAACCCCTAATTTTTAGGCCATTATTTGTTTGGTTTTCTTAAGCATGAAGGCTAATTCCATTCCTTGCTGAAACAGAAACAGAAAGCAAATTGGCAGGGCTGCACTTTGTCTGAATATTGAAAACAAATGGTCCAGTAATAATGACCGAACGCACTTGGAATAAGATAGATAAGGTGGCTAGTATTCATGACTCATTCCAGATTATTCTTTGCCATTTGTTTTACATGTTTGTACCTAAGAAGAGTTTTCAAATTCTTGAGAACTTGTCCACTGACTGTATAGTATCAGAAACCAAACTACTTTGCACACTCTTCCGAATGGCATGGAAACAAGAGAGGTTTGGATGCAGCAATGAGGTTCGAGGAGAGGGGAAAAAAAGAATTGGTGTCGTTAGTTTTCAAAGGTAAGGGAAATGGAGAAAAAGAGTAACACACTTCCTCAGTTACTGATCCAGGAATCTTCAGATGAGATTCTGAACAAGTTCTTGATCTACCTTAATTTTCTCTTCCTTGTCCTTCAAGTTGCCATGGGGAATTCAGTATGAAAAATGAGTACTTCTTTTGCTTGAACCGTTCACCATTTATAATCATAGAGCCCAACAGTGAGCAGGCTATCATCTTTTTTTATATATAAATTTACTTATTCATCTTTGGCTGCATTGGGTCTTCGTTGCTAAGCGCGGGCTTTCTCTAGTTGCAGTGAGCAGGGGCTAGTCTTCGTTGTGGTGCGTGGGCTTCTCATTGCGGTGGCTTCTCTTGTTGCGGAGCACGGGTTCTAGGCACACGGGCTTCAGTAGTTGTGGCTCGCAGGCTCTAGAGTGCAGGCTCAGTAGTTGTGGCACACGGGCTTAGTTGCTCTGTGGCATGTGGGATCTTCCCGGCCCAGGGCTCGAACCCGTGTCCCCTGCATTGGCAGGTGGATTCTTAACCACTGCGTGACCAGGGAAGTCCAGGCTATCATCTTTGTTGTAACTTTTGCTTCATTCAAAACTGAGCCTTTCATATATACGTAGGGCATCTTCACAATTTGCAATTCACATGGCAAGCAACACTGGCCAACTTGAGCATAACTAATTATCCTAATCCTCAAGGAGGTGAGAAGAAGCTAAGAGATGAACTGAGTCCTCTGTATGTCTCTGAGGCAGGAAGAATTATCGGGAGGCTTAGACACAGAAAGCCTTCCTTCCATGGCTTTCGTAGCACACTGACAACCCATTTGCTTCCAAACAACTAGTACTCAGAGCAGAGATTGCCATGTCTTCCACCACTTCTGGAACACACCATAGTTCCTAGCAGCTGAGCCCTATGAACAGACAGTAACACATACAAGAAGACAAGTTATCAGACATGGGGGGGAAACCAACAGATCAGAAAAAGTTTTCAGTGAAATAGGGTTGTGGATGTGAGGGACAACTTCCAAAAATAATTAGGTCCATGTAAGTAGATTAAATTACAACAAACATACACAAAAGAGTCCCTGAAACTTAAAAAACAAAAGGAAAGGAGAAAGGTCATGCATGAGATGGGAATTTGTGGCCTGAAAGTGGAAAAGTATCTCAAATCATAGGTCAACATTAATTCCTTAACCAGAAGAATTTTTAAAAATTACTTCCAGACAAAAAGAGCAAGTGACATGCGAAGCAAAAAGATTCTGGTTAGCATCACACATCTCAACTGCAGCTAAGAATATGATGTATTTTAGGCCACTGGACAAAAAGAGCTGTAATCCCAAATACTATACCCAACCAAGGTATCACTTACCTATTAGGATGAAAAAAGAACTGTGGCTTACCAGAGATTCAGAGAGTATATTACCCCACCTGAGGAAAATACTAAGAATCAAACAAGATATTAATTAGAAGAGAGGCTTCAATGTAGAGGAAAATAAAGGAAGCAGAGGGAAATAGGGGTGAGCAATAAACCTTAATATACGTGTATATGTGTATATAGCCAAGAGCTAGGGAGGCAAAATGCATGAGACAGTCCTACACAATAAAGAAGGCCTCAGGACCAAAAGATTTCTCAGCCAAGTTCCACCTAACCTTTAACAGGTAATTTCAATGATCTCATATATAAACAATTCTAAACCATAGACAAAGATGAAAATCTCCCCAATTCATTTTATGAAACAGCATTATTCTAAAAACTTTTTATTGAAAAAAAATGTGTACATGTAAGTTAGATGAATTTTCATTAACTAAACAATGCACCGTAAACAGGCATCCAGATAAAGAAACAAAACATTACCAGCGCTCCAGAAGTCCCCCTCAGACTTCCTTTCAGACACTGTCTCCTCCCCTGCCTACTTCCCACTGAGGATAACCACTTTCCTAACTTCTAACAGCATAGATTACTTCTGCCTGTTTTGTACTTTATATGAAGGAAAGCATATAGCATTCTTTTATATCTGGCTTTTTAGGCTGATCATAATGCTTCTGAGATTCATCCATATGTTGCACATATGGATGAACAGTTATAAACTGTTCATTCTCATTGGATCATATTCCATTGTATGAACACACAAAAATGTATTTATCCATTCTACAGGTGGATGGACTTTTAGGTAGTTTCAGGTTTGAGGCTATTACTAATAGTGTTGCTATAAACATTCTAAAACATATCTTTTGGTGAACATATGTATGCATTTTATTGGGTGTATGCCTAGAAGCAGAATTAGTAGATTCCATGGTATGAATATTTTCACTTTAGTAGATTCTGCCGAATGGTTTTCCAATAAACTGGAAACTGTATTTGAAAAAATTTGCCTTCTCACCAGCAGTGGGTAAGCCTTCTGATTACTCCCATATTTTGCCAACCTGCATAATTTTTTACACCTAATAAAATAATCCACTAAAGAAATCTATAGACTAATCTCACTTATGAATATTCATGCTAAAGTTCTAAATAAAAGATTAGCAACTGGAATACTGATTTATAAGAAAAGAATAACACATTATGACCAAGCAGGCTTTATTACAAGGAGACAAGAGTGGTTTCATGTCAGCAACTCCACACATAATCCAGCTAGGCAACAGATTAAAAGAAAGTAACACATGATCACATCAAAAGATGCTGAAAAAACATTTGATAAAATTAGCAGCTATACCTAACAGAATCTCTTGGTAAAACAGGAAAGAATGTATTTAAATAAGATAAAGATTATTTACCAAGTAGCAACACAAATATTCTAAGTAACTAAATACTCAAACTATTTTTGCTAAAATCAATAACAGAGATGCCTGCTATCACTGTTATCACTCAATACTATGATGGAGTTTACAGACAATAAAGATTCTAGAAAAGAATCTGTCAAACATTGCAAAAAACGTTGAGTTATTTTTGTGTCATCATTATATTTCTACAAATTCCAAGAGACTAGTGAAAACTGCTGAAATTAATGAGAAAATTTAGCAAGTATATATAGTAAAGTTGTATACAAGATAAGTACACAGAAAAAAACAGGCTTTTCCTTTATTTATAATAAGCCTTTAGAAATGGAAATGGAAAAAAGAATCCATTCACAGTAATGACCAAAAGGCTAAGAAATAAGAATACATTTAATAAAAAAGATGCAAGACTTGAATGAAGAAAACTCAAATCTTACTAAAGCTATAGACAAGACCTGAGCAAACTGAAAATGATACAATTTTCTTAGTTCTTAGAAGACAATATCATATGTCAAATTTCCCAAAATTAATCTGAAAATTTAATGCAATTTCAACCCTTAATTGGATAAAGTGATCACAAATTTCAAATGGCCAAGACAAGTAGTAAAAAGAACAGTAGGCAGGCGTGTGGAGTAGGAAAATGTTCTGCCTGATCATTTTATAAAACCACTGTTCACAAACAGAATAGAAAACCACTGTAACTGAATCCATGATACTGCCATATGTAAAGAGAACTAGAAGTGAAACAGAATAGCATATTGAGAAGTAAATCTCATCATATGTGAAAATTTAATATACGACAAAGTTGGTGTTTCAATTCATTGGGAAAAGATAGTTTATTTAATAAAGGGTGCTAGAACAATTGGCAACTCACTCGGAAGAAAGTAAAGTTGCATCCATAGCTTGCATTGTATACAAAAACAAATTCCAAATGGAGTAGACAAATTAAAAATAAATAAATAAAATGCAGAAGCCATTCCAGGAGACTATACATGCCACTCAGGGGTGAAGACCTTAAACAACACAGAATACTTCAAAATGTTTATATATTCACAAATGTCTGTATTTTGAAAAATAAAATAATATATAGGATATATACTAGTATAAAGTTTTGAATGAGAAAAGATATTATAAATATGGTCAATAGATAAATCAAAGATCTGGAGAAAATTTGCAAATAATAAGAGAAAGAGTTTATAATACACAAAGAGCACTTATAATTTTTTTAAAAGACTGCAAATAGGGGTGAAATGTTAATAAAAATGAAAAATAAAAATGAATAAAAATGAATTAAAAATTTAAATGTGAATTTAAAAATACAAATATGCAATTCGCCTTAAGAGTGAAATCCAAATGGCTAAGTTTTCTATGGAAAAAGTACTTATTAATGTGGTTAATAGGCAGCTTATAAGAGTTAGAAAAAAATGTTTGCAACCAAGAGTAGGAAGGCTTAATATACAAAAAGCTCCTACAAACTAGATAAAAGACAAACACAATAGAAACATGAGCAAAAATATGAAAATTAAAATGAATATAAAGGTACAAATAAAAATATGAATATTTATGGTAGGCAGAATTCTAAGATGGTCCCCAGGATCTCTGCCCCTGCTGTTACTCCTATGATAATGCTATATTTACAGGGCAAAGGGCCTTTGCAGATGTAACTAAGGATACTGACCAGTTGACCTTAACATACAGAAATTATCTGGGTGGACCTAACCTAGTCACATGAGCCCTTTAAAAAGGCTGGTAGCAGAAAACAGAGTCAAAGCATGAGAAGGGTTCGATGAATGCCTGCTAGCTTTGAAGATGGAGGGGACCATGTGCAAGGACTGGAGGGTAGCCTTTAGGAGCTGAGAACAACCCTAGTTGACAGTCAGCAAGGGAACAGAGACCTCCATCTTGCAACCATCCTACAATCCCAAGGAAGCAAATTCTGCCAACATGTATGAGCTTGGAAGTGAATTCTTCCCCAGAGCCTTCAGCTAAGAGCCCAGCCTGGCACACACCTTCATTCCAGCCTTATTGGAAACTAAATAGAGAGCCCAATCAAAGCCTGCTTGAAGTTCTGACCCACAGAACCATGAGATAATCAGTGGGTGCTGTTTTAAGCTGTTAAATTTGTGGTAGTTTGTTATGCAGAGATAGAAAACTAATACAATAATTATGAATGAAATCCAAATGACCGAAGAACATATGGAAAGTTTTCCAGATTTACAGTAGTAATGAAAATGCAAATTAAAAAACACTGCGAAATCACTATACCCACCACCAGGCTTTTTTTCCTTTCCTTTTCTTTTTTTTAAATGCTACAACAGTTTTTGCTAATGGGTATAAAGGGTAACAGTATTTTTATACATTTACTGATGGAAATATAAATTGTCCCAGCTTTTTTGGGAGACAACCTGTCAACATTTATTTAAACATTTTAAATCGACATACCCCTTAACCCAGCAATCCTACACCAGGGAATCTATTCCATAGAAGTAAAATCATCATGGTCATGAATATGTGCACAGGCACAATTACCATAACAGTAAAAACATGGTGACAAAGTAAATGCCCATCAATATGGAAGAGGTTTAATAACCTCTTCATCATCATACAGTATTACCCAGCACTAAAAAGAGTAAGAGCTATAAGACAGACTTGGAGGGATTTTTATCATACATTGTTGGATAAGAAAAGGTGCAGAGGATATATATGATCCCATTTAAAGCAAACTGACCCACCCCAAAAATCTCATTTTATATAAAATTGTGTGTGTATATTAAGAAATTTAAAAGCGATTATATATGTATAGACTTGTAAGGGGCTCACAATACACATTACATTTTAGAAGTTGCAGAGTAACTGTAGAAAAAGACAAAACCCTGTATGCAATGTTTGTGTATACATATTCGTAGGAATAAGAATAGATATATCAGGCTGCTACAAGGGAGGTGGGAGTGAAATGGTATGGTGGGATATGATTAGTTTTGCCATTATGCATCTTTATTATTTCATTTATTGCTCTTTTGTGATGTTCTTTTAATTAACTGTATTAATTTATAGTACTATTAATTTGTATCACTTTTAATCTAACATCAAATCATCTCCCTTCCCTTTGTTTTTCCTCAGTACTTATCACTAATATTCAATGTATTTTACTTACTTGTTTTTTGTTTTCCCCAACTGTAATGTCAGCTACAGGTAAAGGACTTTATCTGTTCACTGCTGAACGCCAGCACCTAGAACTCTCTGGCACATAGCAGGCACTCAACCATTGAGGAAACTAATATTTTATGTATAATTTAAGGGCTCCTCTTGATGTTCATTTTAACCTGATTTCTCCTTAAAAACCTTTCAGAAGCTATCAGGAGTGTGACAGAATTACATGATAAGAAGACTGAATTCAGGGAGTTAATAATAGTTATTTCTTTGATACTTATTACTGCCTTTTTTTTTTTTTTTTTGCGGTACGCGGGCCTCTCACTGTTGTGGCCTCTCCCGTTGCGGAGCACAGGCTCCGGACGCCCAGGCCCCACGGCCATGGCTCACAGGCCCAGCCGCTCCGCGGCATGTGGGATCTTCCCGGACGGGGGCATGAGCCCGCGTCCCCTGCATCGGCAGGTGGACTCTCAACCACTGCGCCACAAGGGAAGCCCACTGCCTGACATTTTATCAGGTGTTATATATTATCTCAAGTCAATCTAAGTAGGCAGATCTATAATACCCATTTTGTAGATGAAAAACCAACTCAGATTAGGTTATCTAAAGTCTCATGGCCAATAAATGTCCTGTGCCCAGGCCAAAATCCTGTTCTCTCCTCTGTGCTATACTGATCGTAAAGGAATCATGTTTCAATAATTAAAAAAGAGATAACAGTTCTTACATAATATATAGGTTTAATATTATTTTGAGATTTACTTAGTTGAATATTTCATAGTCACATAATTCACTGCTCTGTTGATGATTCTATTAATGATTTAAAAGTCGTTTGACTGTTAAATATAAATACACTGTCCCTAACTAGTGTTCCTGAAACAATTACGCTGTTCAGCTCCAGGTCTCAAGCCTCCTGGGCCCTGCTGGAGTGGTAGCAGCACACCAAGACAACACAGAACTATTCCTCGGAGAGGTAATAAACATTCAGACAATTACCATCAAATCTTCAAGACAAAATCAGCCCTAAGAACGTCCTGAGGGATTTTGTCCCGGACTCTTCAACTCCAAAGCAAGCTCCCCAGAGAAATGTCTTTCTTGACAACCTTCTACTGGGAGAAGCTTCCTACCTCTTTGGAGAAAAATGCCAGTCAGGAAGAGCAGGACCATCTGAGGGTCACAAGGGAAAAGAGTGGTGGACCCTGTCTGGGCCCAAGACAGTCAAGGCAGGGTTAGGTTCCAGGCTGGAGAGTTCCCCGTCAAGGGATCAGAGGCCAGGGGGTTGGTGTTCAGGAGGATAGGGGGACAGAAGGGATACCACAACAGGGCTCAGAGAGATCTCCTACTCCCCGACATGCTTTGCTCAGTTCCAAAGCAGTCAAAACTGGAAGAACGTAGCAGAAGAGGGTGCTGCCTTGGGCATTCTGTTGCCACCTTTCAGGTGAGGTCCAAATTCCTCCCCAAGGAGGGTGCAGACCTCAACCTTACTGTCAGCTCCACAGACCTAAATACATTTGAGATTGCCAAGGGACTGGCAGGGATGTTTTCCTTTGTTTTTGGTGATCTGGATAGATTTAGAGTTTCAAAATGTGTTCTCTGATCACTCAACCAATAAATATTTATCGAGTACCTTCTATATGGTAAGGCACCAGGAGAAGTGTTGAGGAATATAAGAAAAACAAATATGGTCCCTGACTCAAGGAGCTTAGAGACAACAGCAAACAAATAACCATCAACTCTTATTTTTTAGGTGACAAGTGAGCAATACCTAATATGTAAAATCTGAGTTGAGAATGCGGTTAGAATCAAAGCATTCAGAATAAAACTCATCACTACCTGCTCCTCATGCCTCAAAAAAAAAAAATCCAAAAGATTTTGAAAGATATGTATGTAAATTAGACTTATAGTATATTCCTTGCCAATCTTTGTACTCCCAAAACAATTCTAAAATTCACACAAAATGTGATTATCTGCAGAGGCAAGCTGTATATAACTTGCATACATCAAGGGTATAAAACTGCCTTGATCTACAACCTTCAAGTTCAAAAGTAAAATTATTTCTGCCTCCAGAAAGCAATGACGTTTCTAAGAGAAAAAAGTCTGCTTGCAAGTTTTATTTTTTTTTATTGTAATCATCAGATATATATTCCTAGGTATCCTACAACAATGCGAAACAAGGAGCTTATTGTCCTGCTTGTTTAAAAGCCTGATCAAAGGAATAAAAGAAAGTCTGAATGTTTCAGAGTTGGGAAAAAACTTCATTTCTTCTGACCCCGAGATATACAAGGAAACTGAACAGGTACTATTTCATTGAAAAAGTTTCCTCTTAAACGAACTGATTGTTAAATGGTATTTTGGCTAAACAAGCATACTTTCAAAATCTGTGAATGGCAATTGGCAGAATCTAACCTTATCCTTGTTAGCTCTGAAGGGACACTATTAACATTACTTACGTGGTATACATGCTCTATCTTAATGTTCCATTCATTTAAACATTTATCAGATGCACAAGGCTCCATGGTTTACCTGCAAGCTATGTATAAAAATACTGCTTTTTCAGTCAGCAAAATACTAAGATATTTACCACATATGAAAGAATTCCTACATGGCACTTGAGTATTGGTGGTGAGCGGGGGTCAGGCGTGTTATCCATAAATTACTGCAAAAAGATACGTTAGACCATTGAGTTCTTTTTCTAAAATACACACTGAGTGAAATAATTCCATCAATAGGATATTCTGAAATATGTGGACTCAAAGCTTGTAGAAAAATATGTAAATATTTTTTAAATGCTTCTAAAAGCACAAAGTCATTCAAAACAACAGAACTCATTCTATAAAAATGATTCTATCTTTTCATGAGATTACCACTTGGCTACATTAGGACATTTCTTACATGTCTGGTCTTCATTCTGACATATGCAGATGACACAGCATACCTGGGCCTATGTTAATATAGCTTCCTATAATATAATAAAAAGCTATGTTGTCTGACACTTTAACCGGGGGACTCCTGGATACTTTTGACGTAGTTCCCCAAAATCTTTAATTTAGATGACAGGGATCAATGAAAAAAAGCCAGAACTGGAACCATTCACTTTTACAGATCAAAAGGCTCTTAGAGGTCATCTTTACAAGTCTTTTAAGGAGAAAGGAAGACAATGGGTGATGGGTCCAGATCAGAGGCTAACTGTGTTTTCCTTTTCAGTGTGGTACATCTTTCCCAACACCCTCACCCAAGTTATCCAGCACCGAAAGTAAACTTTCTGATGAGTTTCTTTTGCTTTAAGGTAAGTTAATCTTATTTATTTCTGAAAAATTACTGCCTTGGTCCCACTTCCATAAGGAAGGAGTAGGTGATGTCAGTATTCATTAACATTTCAACACATTTTAAATAAACCACAAGCTGCTTATTTTCTCAACATATGCTTAATATAAAATTTTGCTTTCCATGCATGCAGTTTTTTTTTTTTTAATTAAAGAAAGTTTTTCACTTTGGGAATTCTCATTTGTGAATGATGGGTTTCCCTATCATTACCCTTACTTTGATGATGCTGTTATATGAGGTAATTCAAAAATATCTTTGGTTTGAGGTTATAGATTGGGAACCTGATACACACCCTGGATCTTAATAAGGACATGAAAAACTTTGGCATGTGAATTAATAATACTAATTCTAGTACTCCAAGTGGTATTTAACAGATGTTTTGCTGTGGGTTCTCCTTTATATCACTGGATTAATTATCTCTTTAAAGAGGCACACAGGAAAAGTCAAAAGAGAATTAGCATCTGGACCAGTCTTCCTGTAAGGTGAATGGCTAAATAACCAAGGACGAGAGAATTTTCTATGAAACAGACCCTTCCAGTAGGAAAGATATTGCAGATTTTATTCTCCCAAATAGTCAGATCCTTCTTCAAGTCTGACCAAAAACACCATTACCTTTAGTCTAATAACAACTAAGAATAAGAAAGGGCTTAGGGTTTTCTAAGATCTAAGTGAAACTTGAAATGAGTAATTTTCCGTTTGGTGGGTTTTGGATTCTGTTTGGTTTTGAAAGTATACAAAATATACTAAATTAGAATTTGTGTTTCAGAAAACATGGAATCTAATTTTCAAAGTTGCATGTCAGTGCTTCTCCACAGAGCTAGAGCGTCCCCATCATTGTAAACGACAGGTGTAACTGAGAAGTAACAAGTGGAGGGATGTGTTATGGTTACAGCGTTGGATGAGACCAGATTTCCAGGTGTTCCTGGGGAATACTCTTAAGTGCCAGGACAACCTAGGACCCCTCAACAGCTCAGTGGTGCCCTTGGGAAACCTAAAGCAGGTTAGAATACCATTCTGAACCTGGGCTGACCCCAGAGGGTCCATCAATCCCTGAAAAACTTTTGGAGGCCTCTTGACCTTCTGAGCTAGATGACTCTAAAACAACTCCAGCAAATCACATCTCAGTTCTCATTACAAGGGACAAAAGGGACATTTCTGACACTACTGAAAAATGTGTACATACCAAAGAATAGAACACTTATTACTACAGCAGCATATGAAACATCATAGAACAGTGGATAGTTTCAAGGACACCAGAAGCGGTACCTTTTAGATTCTTTATATTATTGTGGCTCCAGGTTGGAACAAAGAGACAGTGAGTTCTGAGCAGAAGCCCTTGAAAAATAATGTTGATCTGAAGGAGCAAGGGGTAGAAGGCTTATGCTTGCCTGTTAAGTAGCCAAACAAAGAAAAAATAAAAGCACATAAAATTTATATGTGTATGTGTATGTGTAATTTTTTTAAATTATGTAACTGAACACTTGAGAAAAAATATACATATGTCCCTGAAAGTATCATGATCCAATCGTGTGGGGTATTTTAATTTTACTGGTTTTACAAAGCCCCAAACTCTCTATAATGATAAATTTCTCCACCTTCCTTACAATCAATAATTAAGATTGGTTCATTACTTTGGATTCACATCTACTTTGTCTAATACACTTTTATTTCTCTGCACCCCTTTACTACCTAACCCCCCAAACAAAATCAGGTTGTGTTTAAGTATTTTAACTGCAAACCCACTAGATTCCAAATCTGACAAATATTTCAATTCATGAGACACCTATAGCACATTATCTATATTTGTACTTTATTTAAAAACAAATAACACACTCAGAGCCACCAAAAAAGGATATCTTAATTAGCTTATCCATACCCTGAATTTACAGAAGAAACTTCTTGCACCACAAAAATTAGCATTTGGATTAATTTACATTAATTGATATTACACCTAAATTTTAAAATACCTGAAGATCAAACAATCTGGCCCAGGGATCACCAGTTGGAGGGGTGAAGGGGTGTGGAGAAAAGGAGTTATTGATGAATCTGAACTGATGATGCCCTGAGGTCAGCTCTAGTAAACTGAAGTGGAGAAGACATAAAATAACCAGTAGATTACAGGATTTGTAATCCTTCTGGATTACAAAACCAGAAGTGGTTCCTCCTAAAAACAGGTATTAGATCATATAGTTGGGATAGGTATAGGGCATACGGATTGGAAAAAAGCTGTGTGGAGAAGGGGGTTGTATTTGTTTCTCACAAGAGGCAAACTTCAGCCAAACAATGAAAAGAAAGTACGGAGGGTGGTATGTGGTAGACTGAAGGCTTTCTGATTGCTGATAACACCAAATTTAGCAGCTCTCTACAAGTCAACTAAAATACCATTCTCTAAGACATTTTCAGAGAGGAGCTAACACACAACCAGGGAAAAATCATTCTACGTTAACAAGGCACTCACTGGTTCACAGCCTGTTAAAAACCCAGGCAGACATTACAGTTAATCTAAATTAAAATGAAGTTTCTAATTTGCATCCAAGGGATGATGGGCATGTGGTCCCAGTTAAATCAAATCTAAAGCTTGACTAGCAAAGATCCAGAAAATTCTTAAGCACCCTTAAGCACCACTTCAGGAATACTCCTAGAATAAATAAGTGGGATATAGAGATCTCTGTTTGGCTTTATATTCACTTTTTTTTTGGATTAAAAAAAAAAGATGCAATCTGTTTAATACTCTGTGAACCCGGCATCCCTTACAATGACACTGAGATCCAGTTGGATGATGGATATATAACCAATTAAAAAACTTTCAGTGGCAAAAGTAGAATGATTCAAATCATCTACCAAGGACCTGACCTGTCCTTTGTTTTTTAAACACAGATATGTTAGTTTTCTGGACCTTCTTCTAAAATGAACTGAAGGAATTGATACGTTTCAGAAAAATATACATACAATTTCTGTCAGCTACTACTTTTGTACAACCTGAATCCCAGTGTTAAACAAAATAATGCAATTATATAAATAACTAAACAACACAGTAACAGAGGCAACTTCTGAGTAAATAAAATTAATGATTACGTACTTAATAGCCTTGAAATAGCTTTCAAAGAATAAAGTAAGCTGAAGAAAATTATACTTAAGAGCTCTTTTCCCATGTAAATCAATAACAGTTTGGCTCTTGGCTGAAAGCATCACACAGACATATACTAACCAGAGACTATCTCCAACTCACTATCAACATTGATGATAAATTTTAAGCAGTTCTTTCAAAAGAAAATCAAAAGTAATTCTAAGCCTTTCAATCTGATTTGTGACATCTTTGTTCAATATAACTTAAATGACAAAGCCTGAGAAAAGCACCAACACAGATTTTTAAATTGCATCCATTATTTTAGATGTCATAAAGATTTGCTTGAGTCAAAATGGCAGCAATGACAAAGAGGTAGATATGAAAGATGCCATTTAAATACTATTCTTAGGTGGAATTTTAACTAGTTCAGGTGTTTAAAAATCATTAAAAATGATTTTCACTAGTTGAATCTTCATCACATAAGAATCATGACATGCTCTTGTGTAAAGGGGAAATATATGAAGTGCTAAAAAAGTGAGCCTTTAAAAATTACATTTACTTAGCCAACGTTAAAGAGATCCCATAATTTTGGTGAATCAATAATTTCTCCTACTACCTGAACTTGACTCACAATGAAAGAATAGCCATTTTCTTCTCTACTGAAATTTCTAGGAATTCACATTCAAAATTCTTGGAAAGTACTTATGGTGCTCAGAAGAGCACGAAGACAGCGCATGAAATGTCCCCTGAAGTCCTAGAAGTTGAACAGATACATTAAAAAGACATTGATGGTCACAAATCAGGACCTTCACAGATTGGCAAACACTCACACACACACACGCACACGCACACACTCTCTCTCCCTCTCTCCCACCCCTTCCCCCACAAAGAAACTCAATCCTCATCCTCACTGTAAGGCTGCACTTGTATTTTTTGTTTTAAAGGCACCTCTCTTTCTCTAGCTATTGCCTTCTTGATGATATCTGTTTCGTCAAAAATCCTGAATGTTCAATGGAAATAGTTCAGTACTGAGAATGGAATACTTTTCAATTCACATTTGAATAGCCAGGTTTTCTTACATTCAGATTTTAATAAACTAGAATGACAGTCTTTAAAACAAGCATGCTAGCCTATAATGAATATAGTATATACAGTAATTTAAACATTTAGAACTATATATTATACTGCAAAAGCAAACAGCACAACACTCATCATACTCATCATTACCTGCTGTGTACACTACCTCCAAAAATGAACATACAAAACAGTAAAATGCACCTATGGTTTTATATATATATATATATAGTCTATATATATTATATATATTCCTACAATATATATAATATATATTTATAAAATATACATACATTTTAGACATTTTCAAATAAATCTTCATCATTATCTCCAAAAGAAATTTA
Organism: Mesoplodon densirostris; assembly: GCF_025265405.1. Classification (NCBI taxonomy): domain Eukaryota; kingdom Metazoa; phylum Chordata; class Mammalia; order Artiodactyla; family Ziphiidae; genus Mesoplodon; species Mesoplodon densirostris. The sequence continues at coordinate 29,684,389 of NC_082674.1, forward strand.
TAGCAAGAATACTGAAGGAATGAAAGTCAGATAAACAAAAAATTTCTCACAAAGTTTGTTATCAGTGATGCAGCTCAATTTCCCCCCTTTTAGTCATAACTAAAATGATTATAAAAGCTAAATACTTTGCATAACTAATTATCTGTTTAATGGCAAAAATTGCTAAACTTGTTCAATAGAAAAATACTGAAGGTCATTATATCACTTATGTTAAATATCTGTCTATGGTTCAAGTAGCAAACGAGCTCCATATGACAGCTGAGTTTTGAGAAGGGTGCTGCAAGCTCCCAGAGATGTATCCATAGCATGTGAAGATAAGGCAGGGACCCACATCTCCTGCTGATTTCCATATTATTCCAATACATTTCATACAAAATATTTACAAATGAAGCACTATGACAGCATTTCAGTGACTGTTCAAATCTGGTGTTTGTTCATTTTGTCAATTTTCATTGAATTTTTGATAAGCTGAGGGAAAAATCAGACACATATATATGCTTCTATCTGGTTGGAAGACAGCTTTGGCTCATTTCTACACTGAGATCATAACAGTGCTAGTGGAGAAGAATCTCTGTTTCTGGGGACAATCTCCAAGAGCACAGCACTGGATTTCTAAGGAACTTTCAACAGTTCCATCATTTGCACTATAGTCTACATATCTCATGGTTGTTTTCTACTTACTAACAGAAAAATGCATTTCAACCATGCGGCATAAAACGCAGGTGAAGAGAGTGGTTTGGTTTTGAGAATTCCAGTGACAGGCACTGCAGACCTTGGAAAGTAATTAAAGCAATAATTGGTAGAACAATAGCCTGTAGTCATCCATCACAAATAGGCCAATTAAGAGCACCTGACTGGAATTTTCCAGTATCCTTCTACAAATGTTAGGTCAGCAACATCATTTATTTACTTTGTGAACAATCAAAAGAGGAATTCACCAAACACAATGTGGAATTCTATACCTGCATGGGAATATAAACATTTAACTGGTAGCTCATATCCAGGTCAAATCATTTGAATACACAAAGGAGTCCCTTGAGCCCACTGTGAACCAAAGCACAGATGAAATGACAAGGTAGCTGTGTCAAAATATTAAAGCATATCTGTATATCAATTAGGCAAATTTAACACAGGTCTTTAAAGAAAACTTGCCTGTATACTACAGAATTCCAGAGGCAGATAAGCAGAAATTTTGAAGAAAAACTGTCGATTAATATTGACACTATCGTGATAATACTTCTTCAGGGAGTAGATGTACATATTATCAGAAGTGACATTGTTATGCTAATGGAATACAAGGGCATAGGAATGTAGGAATTATATTAAAAGGTTAAAATATTTATGGATATGGACTTTTTTAAAGGCTGAGAGCCTATTAAAAATACATTTTGCTGAAAATTTGGGTATTAGTAACTTATATCTAATTTCCAGATTGGTCTCTGACATTTTGGGCAAATAAGAAGGAGTGTGAGGAGAGTTGAGACAGTTGTAGGGATGAGGTGTATATACTGGGTCCAGTGGGGTCATGGAAATCCCACGAGTTGACCATATGTGGGTCATAGGTAAGGTGCGCTCAGGGAACCCTGGTCCTTCAAGAATGGTTTTCCCCAGAAACAGTACTGATTCACTGCCTATTAAAACATGCTGTGTATTCCAGTTAGACACTGGAGGTGGGGTAGGGAGAGGGAAAGAAATAGAGAACCCTTTAGCCAATATTATACACCAAACTATTCCATCCAGATTTCCAAGAGGTTCTTCTCTTTGGAGATATTAATAAGGGAATTCCTGAGGCACAAAACATTTGCTTTATTTAGTACTTCTGCAAAAGCAGCTGCCTAAGGTTAACCATATCCTTTGGCCTATTAAAACATAATTATGAACTATTTTTGGTAGGTGTCAGATAATTTGAATATAAGAGACAAAGAGTAGAGATCATCTGAAGCATGGTTATGTGGGTTTTGATAAATAAGTACTTGCAAATAACTTCCAGCTTTTCAACCACTGAAAGTAAGATTTCATTGATAGGAAATAATCACTCTGGTACTATAAACATCACATGAATGAAATGAATTTTAAAATTAACAGAAATTATTATAAAGATATGACCTGCTTGCCATTAAAAATAAACAGAATCTTAAACCTGAATAAGTTAAATCCTTTAGTAAAAGCAGACTCTATCAACTATTCTTCATAATGGTGAGTGTTTTTGACAGCTAAACTTTAGAATGGTACCAAATCTATTTTCAAAAATGTAATACAATATAGAAATCTGCTTAAAAACTAAATATTTGTTTAGCATTTCTGAATAATAATATATTTAACATGTTATTGCATTTCTTTTTTTCCCTCTAATAGGTAAAATGTTTTGCCAGGTGCTTTATGAGAACAGTTGAAAGGAGAGCTAAATTAAAAACGCATCTTAACACTGCCTGGTCATTATGCACATAGGGGTTAGTACAGCATATATGATAAAGATTACTGTTTTGTCTACCTAATATGTTTAACAAGATTTCTCAGGGGAGAACTAGGTCTAAATTTCCATTCTTCCTCTACTCATTCCCAGCCATCAACCTTTTTAGTTATCCCTTATAATGTGCCCTATTTACTCAATAGGGGCAAGCTAAACCTATGTTCTTCGCTCAGGCCTGCCTAGCGAATTAGAACAACCTCAGAAATAAAAGCTCCTATTTTGGGAAAAATTTTAAAGTTTTCAGGCTCACAGATTCAGCTGAGCTTGCAGCAACCTGAACAAACCTTAGTTTTAGAAAACGAATTGCAAAACTATACTTTAACAAACGTTCTCTGTGCTCCTTCAGCAGAACAAAAGGGCTGGATGGGTTGACTCTTGCCCCGGTCTTCTGTATCTCTTTTGTGCAGTTGATTATTTATAAAGAGCTAGAAGGTGAAGATGATGCATTGTGTCATACAAAGACTTTAGCCAGTGCATCAGCCCCAGCACTGGCTATATAGCATTTGGATGGGTGGAAAGCTACATCATGGATTGATTCTTCAAACTTTTTCCGATGAGCTGTGAACTCTTGGATACACGTTTTACTTTCTAGGTTCCATAAACGTATTGAACAGTCATGACCTATATCAAAAGAAAAGAAATTAAGAGAAAAATTACATTAAATATAAAAATGGTAAGAATAAATAAATAATCCATAGTTGTACTTACTGCCAGACATTAAGTACAGGCCATTTGGATCAACTGCTAAACTTGTAACAGCTTCTAGGTGGGCTACCATCGAGTGGATCAGTTTGCCTTTGGAAAAAGAGATTGTTACTCTTTAGTAATAGTTTACCTTATCCTGAATACAAGCCAGCTACCTCGCTGTACTGGCTTCGCCAGTCACCCCTCTTTGTGTAGTCTCTACATCAATAGCTTTTCCAACTGCTAAAACAACACGTGTCTCCCTCCCTGCTCTGGCCATGATGGTGATGAGAAACAAAAGCTCAAATTTCGGATTATATTTTTGTCTTTCACAATATGGAAGTACAAAGTCATATTTGTACACAAATATTCCTTTAAGCCATGTTCATTAACTAAAACTCAGACATTATTCATCACTGACTTTGCATCCTTTAGCTACAGGCAAATTATCTGTGTTGTGGAAGCAGAAGAAAATACTGAGACAATGACAAAGTAACAGAGAGAAAACCTGGCCACAATTTTGGTGGAAACAGTATATAGAAAGAGATTAAAAATGTTAAGTTATTCATCACTTGTAGCTAAGCAAAGTTAGCAAAAGTCAACACATTTACAAAGCCAGTAGCAGATACTCAGGTAAATATGGCCGCTAATACAGTGAGTTGTTCTCCCAACCAGCTCTTCATGCATTTCCTTTAGACTAGTGAAATATAAGCTAATAAAAATTGGGAAAGCCTCCATACCTCAGTACAAATCAGTCAGGACCAAATAATCAGTATTATAATACAGAAAAAAATTAGTCCATGGAAAAACAAATAAAATAAATCAAATGACTCAGGGGTTTGCCATCTGCAACACTAAGGCTCTTCAAAAATCAAACAATTTTAAACAAAATATAACGATCATATGCATCTACTTCCAGCAAATTTCTACTTTTCCACAATATATTCAAAACAAGAGATCATTTTATTGGTATCTGAATGAATTTTTCATTGTGTTCCTAGTAATAACCTTGGCTCTAGGGCCAAAATATAACACCTATTTACTATTAAATAAACCAAGATGATTCTATATGCTATCGTTCTTAGCAGATTTAGCAGATGGAGTAAAAAGAAACTGATCTGGGAGAGGATTTGTGTTTCAGTGCCTATTTGCTGACTATAAAGCCACTGACAGACACCAAAATTACAGCTGGGATTTTTTTTTTTTTGCTTTAACAATAATCAATTTAAATAAGTTCTTACCTGTATTGTTATCGTAGAATTTGATATGCCTGTCTTCATGAGCAGTGATGCTGATGGGAAGAGTGGGATGACTGATGACTCTATTTATTTGGCAGGAAGAGTTGGCTGCTAAAAAGAAAAAATTAAAGAGCAATACAAATTTGTCAAAGCTACTATTTCTTCACACAAAAGAGAACTGAATATCACCTAAGAGATTGGAAAAGTAAATGATATGACTTTAACTTGTCTTTAGTTCATTTATTCTGCAATTGTGTTCATAATTGCGATGTTAGGAAATAAGAATTACCTGAGCAACACTCTACTGACAAATCTAGAGTACCTGGGAATTAGAATTTCCTTTTCCACCACCTGCTATCAATGGATGCCGCCTAGAGCTTAGCCCAGAGCCACTGACATTTCTCATTCTACAGTGTTCTATGATACTTTTGCTACTTTAATAAAATTCCATTACTTTATGTAGATAATTCCCAAATTTAAATCTCAGCTCATTCTAGATACAGAGCTCTTTATCACATGGTTATCATCTAAAGATAAACATGACAAAGAGAATTTTTAACTCTTTAATCTTCTCTTTCTCATAATAGAAATGGTCATTTGACAGTCTACCATGTTTGGAATCTGAAAATAGCATCTTAATAGTATTTTTTGCACACTATTTAATAGTGTTCAAAGAGATCTTAATTATACACACAATGAGACAGGCAGGCCACATGTCATTAGGCTCATAACACAGTGAATGAACCAAGGTCTAGAAAACATCTGTGACTTCCCCAAAATCATGGTAACAAAGCTAGTACCTATTCTAATTTCTATCTCTATCCCAACTAGATGACTCATGCAAATCAGGCAACTGCCAAAATTGCTACCTAAACTATCACAAGTTCTTCCTGACAGCCTTTTATGAAATGGAAATCAATTATTAAGAACTTAAGTTTAATTAGTGATTTTTGTTACAATACTTTTTACAAGAAAAAAGGGAAAATCTACACAAAGATAACACTAATTTAAGATATGTCAAAGTTAAAAAGTAATTATTATATCATGGTCTTGGGAGAAGAAGGGATGTCCTTATAAAGTACATTATTGGGACAACTGGCAAATTTGAGTGTAAACAATAACAGCATGTGTCATTGTCAAATTTCCTGATTTTGATAATGTAATGTGCTGTCAGAGAATGTCCTTATTCTTAGGAATTACATTCTAAAGGATCTAGGGGTATAGGTAATATAATGTCTCTTAAATGGCTCAGAATTTTAAATTATACACATACACAGAGAATGATAAAGTAAATGTGACAAATATGGCAAAATGTTAAAAACTGGTGAATCTGGGTGAAGGTTAACCAAGAATTCTTGTACTGTTTTTGAAACTTTTCTTTAAATTTAAAATTATTTCAAAAATAAAGAGTTCCTAAAATTTTTTAAATCTTAGAATAGGTATCATGACGTTACACTCATAATAGAAAATATCGTGATGCATAGCTAAAAATAGCTCCAATATTAGTCTACTCTATTAGATTTTCATGTGGTACCTAGAAATATGACATTTTAAAAGCTGAAGGTAGTCTTTTTCCAATGCTAATGGCAGGTGGCCACCCAGCCTGTTATCTAAGTGCACAACAAAAAGTCACTTGACCATGTGGAGTAAGCTCTGGGTCAGTTATATTCATTTTAAATGGTCTTAAACAAAGAGTTTAGATTAAAAATTCAGCCTATGGATATTTTTTCCTCCAGAGATAACACACCACTGACCAATATCTGCTGTAAGGTTTAGCAGGAGAATAACAACAAAATACAAATACTTTAAGTAAAGTATCCGATATATTTTGGGAGAGAAGTTTCTGAGAATAGCTTCAATTACTTTGAAATCTAGAAAAGAAGCATGATAGAAATCAGACAAAAGAAAGATCTTATTTAGTAATACTTTTTAAGGAAATTTCTCCAGGTGATGGTAAATCAGACAAGTAAAAGTAAGCAAAATACAAAGAACACTAGAAATAAACTGTAGGTCTACTAGCCATCATTCTAACAATGAGTCTAAAAGAATCCTCCAAATATTTATATTCAGCTTATGACCTAAAAATAGTTTACCTTTCCAATGGGTTCACAAGTACCCAATTGCCTGCTTCAACTACCTTTGACTTAATCATAGTCAAATCACCACTGCCATCAATAAGAAGAAAGGTGATTTATTCTGATTCTAACAACAAACATCTTTCATCCTTTTAAACTATACAAAATTCACTTTTACCTTAAAACATGTTTGGTCTGAACTTTAATTTAAAAAAACACCTGCTAAATTCCAGAATACAATAACATAGTCAAATATAAACAGCTGAGGGAGTCACAGTAAAAAGAAATAAATGTGCTTTATATAACTCTAAAGTAATCAAACTGATAACTTAGGAAATGTCAGGACATATTATTATAACTCGAAATAGTTATCAATAATTCCAACAATGCTGCCTTTGCTCAAAACATTCTCGCATTCTTCTTTAGAAAATGCTTCTAGTATCAGGCAAAAAGTCATATGACTTTACAGTTATACATCGTGAGGGAGAAATGGAATTGCCTAGTTTAGCTTATCCATCTCACTCACTGAATTGAGACCTTATTAATTTGTAGCAGTCATTAAAATCAACATTTACATTGAGGACGTTCAAAGAATTGACCATACTCTCTGAAGGTAATTTGAAAAATGTTCATATCCTTCTTAATTTCATATTGGCTTTTTATTTTATTACAGTAGCTTTAGGTCATATATCTAAGCATGATTTTTTTTTTTTTTTTTTTTTCTTTTTGCGGTATGTGGGCCTCTCACTGTTGTGGCCTCCCCCGTTGCGGAGCACAGGCTCCGGATGCGCAGGCCCAGCGGCCATGGCTCACAGGCCCAGCCGCTCCGCGGCATATGGGATCCTCCCAGACCGGGGCACGAACCCGTATCCCCTGCATCGGCAGGCGGACTCTTAACCACTGCGCCACCAGGGAGGCCCTCTAAGCATGATTTTAAATTTACTAAGACAGGGCGAAGTCAAGAGGGCATACTAGGAGGACGTGGAATTTGCATCTCCTCACAACTAGGGCACCTACCAGGCACTGGTGGGGGACCATGGACACCTAAGGGGATGGGAGGACCCCCCAGTGACCTGGTAGGATGTGGGGCTTTGGGGGGAGTGAAGGGGGAGAAGTGGAGACAGGACGGGACTGGACCCCCGAGGGATGGATGGGGGAGGGGAAGGGATCCCATGCCGAAGGGAGAAATTGGGGAACCATTGGGAGGGCAGAGGATCTATACAGATTGCCAACAAACACATGAAAAGATGCTCAACATCACTAATCATTAGAGAAATGCAAGTCAAAACTACAATGAGGTATCACCTCACACTGGTCAGAACGGCCATCATCAAAAAATCTACAAACAATAAATGCTGGAGAGGGTGTGGAGACAAGGGAACCCTCTTGCACTGTTGGTGGGAATGTAAATCGATAGAGCCACTATGGAGAACAGTAGGGAGGTTCCTTAAAAAACTAAAAATAGAACTACCATATGACCCAGCAATCCCACTACTGGGCATATACCCTGAGAAAACCATAATTCAAAAAGTGTCAGGTAGGGCTTCCCTGGTGGCGCAGTGGTTGAGAGTCCGCCTGCCGATGCAGGGGACGTGGGTTCGTGCCCCGGTCCGGGAGGATCCCACATGCCGCGGAGCGGCTGGTCCCGTGAGCCATGGCCGCTGAGCCTGCGCGTCCGGAGCCTGTGCCCCGCAACGGGAGAGGCCACAACAGTGAGAGGCCCGCGTACCGCAAAAAAAAAAAAAAAAAAAAAAAAAAAGTGTCAGGAACCACAATGTTTACTGCAGCTCTATTTACAAAAGCCAGGACATGGAAGCAACCTAAGTGTCCATCGACAAGTGAATGGAAAAAGAAGATGTGGCACATATATACAATGGAATATTACTCAGCCATAAAAAGAAACAAAATTGAGTTATTTGTAGTGAGGTGGATGGACCTAGAGTCTGTCATATAGAGTGAAGTAAGTCAGAAAGAGAAAAACAAATACTGTATGCTAACACATATATATGGATTCTTAAAAAAAACTGGTCATGAAGAACCTAGGGGCAGGACAGGAATAAAGACGCAGACCTACAACAGAATGGACCTGAGGACACAGGGAGGGGGAAGGGTAAGCTGGGATGAAGTGAGAGAGTGGCATGGACATATATACACTACCAAACATAAAATAGATAGCTAGTGGGAAGCAGCCGCATAGCACAGGGAGATCAGTTCGGTGCTTTGTGACCACCTGCGGGGGGGATAGGGAAGGTGGGAGGGAGACACAAGAGGGAGGGGATATGGGGATGTATGTATACATATAGCTGATTCACTTTTTGATACAGCAGAATCTAACACACCATTGTAAAGCAATTATACCCTAATAAAGATGTTAAAAAAATAAAACAATTAAAAATACAAAAGAGAAGTTCATAGTCACTGAAAAAAAAACAACTTTATACTGTTAATATTCCTCTGGGCTCAGCCCATAACACTATTTCCTGTTGCCATGACATCAGTGGTCACCATTACAATCCCCAGGATTCTGTGAAGGTGCGCGCGCGCGCGCGCGCGCGCGCGCGAGAGAGAGAGAGAGAGAGAGAGAGAGAGAGAGAAAGCCAGAGAGGACAGTAGTTTTTCTTTCTTATTTCCCTTCTTTTTCCACTTCTTTCCTTCTTTTATCTCAAAGAAACACCAAAAGAAAAGTGCAAGCCAAACAGGCAAGGGAGGCAGGGGAAATCTTTGCCTTTTCTCCATATGTTGGCTCCTAAGGATGCACCAGGCTCCTTGAAGATGTGCCCTGAGTCAAGCTATCTGGACGGAACACTCTTGGTTGCCTAAGCAGAACACCTGCTTCCCTGCTTCCTCCTTCATAACACAACCCAACTTGGTAAATGGAATAAATGTAGCCAGAGGGTTCAAAGGAAGCTGGTCCATCCCCAGCTCCTGGGGAGGATCCCAATTCCAAGTCTATGCCAAGGATGTTTTTTTGTGTGTGTGTGTGTGTGTGTATGTGTGTGTGTAGTGTCCCCCTTGCTGGTGATTGCTTCAGGACCGCAGGCTTGAGCCCATCATCACAGGGCTCTCTCCAGTTGATTGTGACTATTCAAGGGTGGGCTGTGTCCCAAGATGTATCAAGCAGACAGGAAGGAAAAACTTGAATCGTATGTTTTTCAGGGTGAGGTCGCCTCTCTTGTTGGAAATGAACAAGGGAGCAGGTTGTTCCAGGTATGCTGGCAGCCATGTTGTGACCACAGGGCAAGTTAGTCTGAGGAAAAAGCCAGCACACAAAGGAGGAAGGCAGCCAGATGAATCAGAGAAATGGAGCTGGAGCTCTGACTGTCTTGTGCCTAGAGGTCAGTGCTTTGCGATGACCTAGAGGGGTGGGACAGGGAGGATGGGAGGGAGGCTCAAGAGGGAAGGGATATGAGGACACATGTATGCATATGGCTAATTCACTTTGTTGTGCAACAGAAACTAACACGGTATTGTGAAGCAATTATACTCCAATAAAGACCTATTAAAAAAAAAGTATTTAGACATTAAAAAAAATAAAAAATAAAAAAATAAAATAAGCTACAAGGATATATCGTACAACATGAGGAATACAGCCAATATTTTATAATAACTATAAATGGAGTATAACCTTTAAAAATTGTGAATGACAATACTGTACACCTATAACATATAATATTGTACAGCAACTATTCTTTCAAAAAGTAAAATTATGAGAAATGAACAACAGATTTATTTTATACAGGCCTATCTCATTTTATTGTGCTTTGCAGATATTGTGTTGTTTTACAAATTGAAGGTCTGTGGCAACCCTGTATTTAGCAAGTCTATTGGTTCCATTTTTTCAATAGAATTTGTTCACTTCGTGTCTATGTCAGAGTTTGGTAATTCTCGCAACATTTCAAACTTTTTCATTATTAATATTTGTTATGGTGATCTGTGGTCCCTGATCTTTGATATTACTAATGTATTTGTTTTGGGGTGCCATGAACTGCACCCATATAAGATGGTGAACTTGATAAATGTTGTGTGTATTCTGACTGCTCCACCGACCAGCTGTAACCCCATCTCTCTCCTCCTTGGGCCTTCCTAGTCTCTGAGGCACAACAATATTGAAATTAGGCCAATCAGTAACCCTACAATGACCAAGTGCTCAAATGAAAGGAAGAGTTGCACACTTCTCACTTTAAATTAAAAGCCAGGAATGGTTAAGCTTAGCGAGGAAGGCATGTGGAAAGGATAAGCCAAAAGCTAGGCCTCTTGCTCCAGTTAGCCAAAAGTTGTGAATGCAGAGGAAAAGTTCTTGAAGGAAATTGAAAGTGCTATTCCAGTGAACACATGAATGATAAGAAAGCAAAACAGTATGGAGAAAGTCTTAGTGGGCTGGATAGAAAATCAAACCAGCCACAACATTCCCTTAAGCCAAAGCCTAATCCAGAGCAAGGTCCTAACTCTCTTCAATTCTATGAAGGCTGAGAGAGGTTAGGAAGCTGCAGAAGAAAAGTCTGAAGCTAGCAGAGGTTGGTTCATGAGATTTAAGGAAAGAAGTACTGTCTCTGTAACATCAAAGTGCAAAGTGAAGCAGCAAGTGCTGATATAGAAGCTGTAGCAAGTTACTTAGAAGATCTAGCTAAGATAATGAATAAAGGTGGCTGCACTAAACAACAGATTTTCAATGTAGATGAAACAGCCTTCTATTGGAAGAAGATGCCACCTAGGACTTTCATAGCTAGAGGGAAGTCATGCCTGGCTTCGAAGCCTCAAAGAACAGGCTGACTCTCTTGTTAGGTGCTAACGCAGCTGGTGACTCGAAGGTGAAGCCAATGTTCATTTACCATTCTGAAGATCCTATGGCCCTTAAGAATTATGCTAAATCTACTCTGCCTGTGCTTTATAAAGGGAAAAACAAAGCCTGGATGACAGCATATCTGTTTACTACATGGTTTACTGAATATTATAAGCCCACTCTTGAGAGCTGCTGCTCAGAAAAAGATTCCTTTCAAAATATTACTGTTCACTGACAATGCACCTGGTCACCCAAGAGCTCTAATGAAGATGTACAGTGAGATTCATGTTTTTTTCATGCCTGCTAACACAACCTCCATTCCACAGCCCATGGATCAAGGAGTAATTTTGACTTTCAAGTCTTATTATTTAAGAAATACATTTCGTAAGGCTACAGCTGCCATAGCTAGTGATTTCTCTGATGGATCTGGGCAAAGCCAACTGAAAACCTCCTGGAAAGGATTTACCATTCCAGATGCCATTAAGAACATTTGTGATTCATGGGAAGAGGTCAAAATGTCAACATGAACAGGAGTTTGGAATAGGTTAGTTCCAACCCTCATGGATGACTTTGAGGGGTTCAAGACTTCAGTGAAGGAAGTAACTTCAGGTGTGGTGGAAATAGCACGAGAACTAGAATTAGAAGTGGAGCCTGAAGACATGACTGAATTGCTGTAATCTCATGATAAAACTTGAATAGATGAGGAGTTGCTTCTTATGAATGAGCAAAGAAAGTGGTTTCTTGAGATAGAATCTACTCCTGGTGAGGCTGCTGTGAAGACTGCTGAAATGACAACAAAGGATTACATAATTACAAAAATCTTGTTGATCAAACAGCGGTGGGGTTTGAGAGGATTGATTCCCATTTCAAGAGAAGTTCTACTGTGGGTAGAATGCTATCAAACATCAACGCATGCTACAGAGAAGTAGTTCATGAAAGGAAGAGTCAGTTGATGCGGCAAACTTCACTGCTGTCTTATTTTAAGAAATTACCACAGTCACCCAACCTTCAGCAACCACCCGCTGATCAGTCAGCAGCCATCAACATCATGGCGAGACCCTCCCCCAGCAAAAAGATCATGACTCACTGAAGGCTCAGATGGTGGTTAGCATTTTTCAGCAATAAAGTACTTTTAAATTAAGATATGTACACACTTAACAGTCTGTAGTATAGTGTAAACATTACTCTTATATGCACTGGGAAGGCAAAAACGTCATGTGACTCACTCTGTTGCAATATTTGCTTTATTTCAAAGGTCTGAAACTGAACCCACAAAAACTCCAAGATATGCCTGTATTCAGAATAAATATTATTGCCTTCAAATAGAATTGAAAACTAAGCATTTGGTATAAAATTAAACTTGACTTCTCTTTAGAATAGCTCAAATGCTACTTCAAACAGTACAGTTATACATGTGAATAAACTTAACCTAAAGACTTAAAATCAACTGTAAATCATTATATCCTTCTAATAACTGTATTATATGATTTTGAGGCAGAACACTTTATAATGACAAGTGTTTTTCATAGTTGACTCTAGTAGTTATAATTCTGATAACGTTTAAAAAATTGATCCAAACACAGACTACTTAAAATTGGTATACATACTTGAATCTAGGTTGGATTCTAAAGTGAGAATGCGTTGTTGTGTTTCCATGTTAAAGATGCTTGTGTATCCTTTGCTGAATGATGCTACCATATGGCTCGGGTCACTGCTCACTAGATCCACAGAGGCAGGGATTCCCAATTCTAAGAGTCAGAACATATTAGAAGAGAATGGCAGTTAGAGGGTCTACTTCACAATGTGCTTAGAATATAGCAAAACAAACGGTGGTATAAGAAGTAAATAAGGCTCAACATTAGAATAAGAATTAGCTCATAGTCATTCAGTGCAGATTGTTTCTTCCGTTACTCTTAGTCCTAGTCTATTTTATCATCCTTACTTGTTTACCACACCTTCTACCAGTCACTCACAGCTACTGTATTCATTGAATCCAAGCCTTTATTTAGAAATAAATGGAATACATATGGACTACAAGTTTTTCTGCTTCCACCTCAAATCAACCTGGGGTTTAGAGGGGCATCACAGAAATTCTTCATTTTAAAAGCCCATCTCTTAATAGGAATTCTAACTCTCTAAAAGTATGGAATTTAAGAAGTAAAAACTCAAATTGTTATTTATTGGTAGAGTTACGCAAATATCAAATGCAGGCAACTCATCAAAACCTAGGCACAAGTTATGGCAGCTCAAGAATAAAGAAGGTATTTTTATTTATCATCTAGAATAGGGTAAAACTTGGAACTTATTTAACAACATAAAAAAATAATTCTATGTATATGTGAATATAATCTGATTTTTAAAATCTGGTTCAAAATCTAAGTAAGCTAACAGTTCAAAAATGTGTATCTTCCAGAAGGTACATTAACGGCCAATGAGCACACAAAAAAGGTGCTCAGAATAATTAGCCACCAAGGAAATACAAATTAAAATCACAATGAAATACTGCTACACACCCACCAAAATGGCTAAAATTAAATACATCCTCAATACCAAATGTTTGTAATTAAGGATACAGAGCAACTGGAATTCTCACACATTGCAGTCAGTGGTGTAACATGGAACAACTACTTTCAAAGAAAGTTTGGCAATTTCACATAAAGTTAAAACACACAATTCTAATTCTAAAGCCCAGAAATTCTATTTCCAGGTCTTTACCTGCCTGTGATTTAAAAAAAAAAAAAAAAAAGTTCACAGCAGCTTTGTTCATAATAGGAAAAAATGGAAACAACCCAAATGTTCATGAAGAGGTAAATGATAAACAGTGGTTTAAGGAAATACTTACTACTAAACAATAAAAATAAATTATTAACGCTTATTACCACATGGATGAATCACAAGAACACTACATTGAGAGGTAAACGTCAGACACAAAAAGAGCACTCATTGTATGATTTCATTTATGTGAAGTTTAAGAATAGACAAAACTAATTGATAATGAAAGAAATCACAACAGTGGGTACCGCTGGTTAGGAGTGGGGAAGGGGGATGACTGGGAAGAACACAAAGAAACCTTAGGGCAGTGAAGGAAATGTTCCATCTTGATAGGTGCAAGAGTTTTATGTATTTGTCAAACTCATGAAAATGTACCCTTAATATCTGTTTTTTACTGTATAGAAATTATATCTCAATTTTTAAAAATTCAAAAAAGGCATGCTATTTCACCAAACAGTATGCTTTTTAAACTTATACATACTAAGTTGGAAATTCAAGCAAATATATTTTTACTGCTTAAAAACAACCTTCAAATTAAATTTAAACAGTAAGAGTTTGTAGAATCATTTATTTATTTGTTTTTTTTTAGAATAATTTTATAAAACACTGAGTAAAATCAGGGAAAAAAGTATGTACCTTGATTATCATTAAATACACTCAGGGCTGGAGCAGCCTCGGTTGTATTCCATAAACGGAGAGTGCCATCTGCTGAACAGGACAACAAACGCTGGTGTGCTGCGCTGTAAGCCAAACCCCAGACTGCATCGGTGTGGCCTAGGAGAGGGCCTCTTAAAACAGAAGGATCTATAAGAACAGCAGGAATGCAGGGAAAAAAGCACAAATCATAAAGGTACTTAGATTCCAAAGGAAAGTAAAATATACAAAACAAAAAGTATAAAATACACCTCCTAGTTTCTTTTTTTCTTCTGAAATGTGGCAAAAACAGGCTTGGAAACATGCAAATGTAGGGTTTAAAATGTCTAAATTAAAATTTTAAAGTACATATATTTCTCCTTAAAAAATTACATATTTCCTTCTCCCTCCCTTTTTTCTTTCCACTTGTCTTGATTTTTTTAAAAAGCATGTTAACATAAACCATTTGAATTTAATCTACTTTCAGAGAAACCACAACTCACATTCCCCGAGGAAGTGAACAGAGACCCCTTCCCTCCTCTGATGTCCTTCAGCACTTTGGATACACTCTTCAGGCCATTTGTGCTATGAATGGCAGTCATTCTTGGGAGCAAGAAGCCTCTGTCATCCCTAATGGACGTGAACTGAGACCTACAGGAATCCCTAAATGCTCAAACAGCAAGATGTGACACATGAATGATGTGCATATGGGGGAGGGGCAAGGAGAAGGCAGGGGAGGGGGTTTGCTTAGCACTGTTTCCTGATAAAAGCCAACTTGGAAATTTTACTTGTTAACCCTCACAATGAGTCTATGAAGTGGTACTTTCAAGATGGCTCACAGATGTTAGATTTAAAATGCCAGTGGTGTTATCTGTCCTATATCCTCTCTTAGTCATACCATAAAATATTTATTGAAGATATACTATGTAGTAGGCACTATGCTAGATGCAGCGGCCATGCAGATGATCAAGACACAGTACCATCCTTGTCTTCAAAAGACAATGTGGTAAGTACAATAATAGTGACAGATATCTGTTACCATGGAGACTGACTGGGATGAATGAAAGCTTCTTGGAGAGAATGACACCTAGAGTACAGATGTTGGCCAGTCAAAGGACAGAGGGAAGGCATTCCTGGCAAAGGAGGCAGCTCCTACAAAATCACAGAAGGAAAAATAGCATGCTATGTGAGGAAATTTGTAAGAAAGTCAGTATTACTGGACTGTGAAATTTGAGGCAAGAAGTGGAAGAGATGAGAGTGGCTAGTTTATGGTGGGATTTCTATGACATATTAAAGAAATTATCCTAAAAGCAATAGGGAACCACTGAAGGGTTTCCCAGGAGAAGCAGGGTGAAGTAAGTATTTAATAAGGTAACTTTGATTATAGTGTAGAAGACAGATTGGAAAGAATCAAGATGAAGGCAAGGGGACTGTTTAGAAGACTGGGAGAGTGAAGATGAAGACCCAAACGAGGACAGTGATAAAAGGGCCAGAGCAGGAGTAAATTCAAGAAATATTTAGGGGGAGATAATTAATAAGGTATAGATAGTAAAATGGTACAAGGAATCAAGGATAACTCTTAGGTTTCTCGTTTCGATAATTCTGGTAGTGCCACCAACTGATAAAGAATACATGGAAAGGGAATTCCCTGGCAGTCCAGTGGTTAGGACTCGGCATTCTCACCTCGATCCCTGGTCGGGGAATTAAGATCCCGCAAGCCACGTGATGCCACCCCTGCCCTCCCAAAATATATATATATGGAAGAAGAAACAATGCTTGTAGGGATTTATGTACAATGAGACAGTCACTTTGAGATGTTCTGTAGGTAGTCTGCAGCCTAAAGAAGAGATTTATGAGTCAATAGCATATAAAACCACAAAGTGGATTCAATCTACCAAAGAAGATGTGTGCAATGCAAAGAATGAGTTAGGGTCTGGCCTCGACAAATGTTAATATTTAAGGTGAGAAAAATAAAAGGAGTTTATGATGGACAGGGAATAGAAACTGTCATAGAGTTAAGTGTCAAAAAAGCCTATAGTGAACAGATTTCAAAAAGGACGGAGTGGTCCACAGTTTCAGATAGCCAGTATACCCAGTAAAATAAGGACTGTAAAATACCCCTTGGATCAGCCAAATTAGGTAGATACTGATATCTTGTTATATTTAAGTGGAACAGCCAGAAGGTAGAATGCAGAGGGATCATGCACAGGGAAAGGACATGAAATTAGTAACTAGTAATTGTGTTTCCTAGACAATATCACCAAAGAGACACAGGAATGAAAGAAATGAAGGAAAGAGAGACTAAACAAAAGCCAGAGAGTCAGAAAAGGCTTCTCCTTGCCCAGGATGGGAGACACCTGAATTTACTTACATGCTGAGGGGATGGAAAGAGAACAAAGAGGGTAAAGCTTCAGATGAGGGCAAGAGAGAGCAGAAGAGAAAGAGTCAGCCAGAAACAGAGAAGAAGAATGATATTAGAGTGAAGTCTCAAAGGAAACAAGAGAACGAGGTCAAGAGCAAAGGGGAAGGGTTGGCTTATCACTACAGAATGAGGTCACCGATATCTGGTACAGGGATAAAGTAAGTAAGGAAAAGCATGAGACAGATAAATCTGTAAGAGAATCGTGGAGGGAGAGGGGGTGCTACCCTTCACAAAATATATGTTAAATGCTTATTAAATAAATGTTAGAAGAAACTTTTAGTTACTGAATTTCTTATCTTTACTTAGGTTTATTAGTAAAATTAATTCAATGATAACAAAAATAAAATATGGTTTTATGACATACTTGACACTTCATACCATTCTAGAATTTAAGGAGAATTTTAAGAGGAAACCAAAATAGTTCCTAAACAGTTTTTGCAAGGGAATTTATGATCATATCTAGTGATAGATTATAATACAGTTTTTTGTTTCATGGTGCTGTTCCCAAATCTAAAGGGCACTTCTTAATTTTTTAAGGCCTTTTAAATATTTTGGTACCATACACTTTAAAAATCATTAGCCTCTATACCCTCCAATAACTGATCAAGAAGATGATGCCACCATTCATTTTCCTTCAAAGTTATTTGTCAAGAATAGTGACAAAATATGATTACAGATTAGTAATAATGTATCAAGTACTGTACAGATGCCTACAATGAAGAAAACAATTGTCAATCAAGCCAGCATTTCCAATCAAGACTTCTTACAATCCAAGTAAGACTTCTGGGGGTGGGAACTGTTTTCTTGGGAAAAATACGTTGTTTTCTCTTTTCTTTTAGCATTATGTATATCAAATTGATCCCCAAATATAGGAGTCCTTTTTAACAAAATAAATATATGGTTCCCTTTTACCAATTTATTTTCAAAAAATCTCATTTTATCCTTATATATGCTATGTAAAATGCATAAAAAGAAAATATTTTATTCTTTCATATCTTTGGGGAATCACATACCGTAAGAGTCATAGGGATCGATGTTGGGGTTGGTGGTGTTCCAGCCCTGGATCAGTCCGTCAGTCCCGCCACTATAGCACTGCTCACCATTGCTGCTCATTACCACACAAAGCACTGGACCTCTGGGAAGGAAAATCAATTTCTATTCTCAAAAATCTATCTGATAATAGGACTTGTTAAAAATAAGAATGCTTAATTATTCAAAAGGCTTTCTCTTTTTCTGCTTTGGATAACAAATAAAAAACTATCAAAGCATTATTCATTTTTCTTCCTCTGCTAAACCAGTGGTTGGTAAACTATGGCCTATGGACCAAATCCAACCAGTGGGCTGCTTTCGTACAGTCCTCAAGCATTTATGGCTTTTACATCTTTTAAAGGGTTGTAATACAAAACCAAACTAAAAACAAGAATGTACAACATTAAATATGCAGCCAGCAAAGCCTAAAAACATTTACTAACTGGCCCTTTATTTATAAAAAGTATGCCAATCTCTGTGCTAAATCAAGTGAACAGGTACATTCCTTAAACTTAAATGGAAACAGGAAAAGCATGCAACATGTGATCACAATTAAAAAAAGTCTCAGATATTTTTAAGGAAAAAAGATCAGGATTTCTCATGGTTAAACTTAATTGCCTCAACTTCATTGTAAGAGAGATATATACATCATCTACACATCATGCAAATAAAATCTAATTTCAGCAAGGATCCCAATTTGGTAGTGATAAACTTGTCTCTAGCATTATATTATCTGCCAGTTTCTTTTACATTTACAAAAAACACTACTAAATACAAAAAATACATAACACAAATACATACGTGAAAGAAAAGAAAATGTGCTAATTAGGCTGATTTACAATGATGTTGATTTTTTTTTTTTTTTTTTTTGCGGTACGCAGGCCTCTCACTGTTGTGGCCTCTCCCGTTGCGGAGCACAGGCTCCAGACGCGCAGGCCCAGCGGCCATGGCTCACGGGCCCAGCTGCTCCGCGGCATGTGGGATCCTCCTGGACCGGGGCATGAACCTGCGTCCCCTGCACCGGCAGGCGGACTCTCAACCACTGCGCTACCAGGGAAGCCCATGATGTTGATTTAACACAAAGAAAAAGCATATACTTACTTATGAGCTCTGAATGTATAGATAGGCTCCACATCAAGAGAAGTGCTCCTAAATCAGAGAGAGGAGGATTTTTACCACTCTGAGTTTTCAGTAGTAAACAGTATGACAATGTATGTCACAAAATTGCCCCTAGAAATACCAACACTATGATAATATACCATTCTCAACCCCAGGACACAAGAAAGCTTACTTAACATGGATCACATATATTTGTGACTTCAAGAAACAAAATTCTTGTTTAGTAACAATACCTTGTTACAGCGCTTTTAGCATTGTCCTAATCTATTTGACTAAAGGAGGAGATAGCCTCACTCAGGGGAAAAAACATGGGCTTTGAAGAGAGAAATTTCTGGATTCAATTTCCAATTCTGTCACTAACTGGCTAACTTTAGGCAAATTATTTAATCTTTTGGAACTCCAGATTCCTCTATGTTTAAAATAAAACAGAAAAATAGGGATAACACCAAATATTCACAGGATTAAATGAGATTCTACATGGTAAAAGAGCCTAGGACAGAACCATACACATAGTAGAATTTCAATCAAAAGTACTTTAATTTCCTTGCATTTGCATAAAGGTTAACATGCCTGTCCTTAATACTTGCAGAAACTGTCCAAATCATCAGATTATTCATTACTCAGAACACTGAGTATATGGGTACTCTACAGGGCCTAATACTGGCCATGACTGATAATGGAAACTCGATTTAAAATCGGACTGCATTGTAGTTTTTTTTATAGGCATATGATATCTCTCCTCATTACCAAAGTTTTAAGTTCAAAGGTAAACAGGCTACTGTTACTTGCAATGTGAAGATGTTGTTACTAAGCTATCACCAGCAAAAAATTTATCTCAATATTTTTCTAAATTTTAGTCAAGAATATATGATGAGACATTCACATTCTCTGGTCCAATATGATGTCCACTGTGACTAAAGAACTTGAAAGACAAAAGGCACAATTTATAACCAAGAAATACTTCTCTGCTGAAGACACCTAATCTACATGAGGATTCACTTGGTTTTAAGCAAGATCTGGTTGAGCTATCTGATGAATCAAGTATTTTATCTAGTTTATATATGACTCACAGCAGGAATGTCATTGATCTCTTTTAAATTGGGCAATAGATATTCTCTACCAGTAGTAAAACTTCCATAATCTCCTCCATTTGATGTTCATTTCTACTCTTTAATAAAAGAGGTGTCAAACACTGTAGAAGGGCCCTTGCTGGCAGATGCTGGGTTCTGGACCATGTGACCCAAGGAAAAAAGGAGAGGAGTTCCAATAAGGACCCCACCAAGTGGGATCAGGACTAGCATGGTGACTGATAAAAGGGATTTATACCAACTCATGTCTGTCCATGCTTAGAGAGGAACCAAGAGGCCAAGGCAAGTATTAGTGGTTAAATGAGAGCAACAACAGTGTCTTTCAGTCTAGACATTTTGGTCAAGGTCAAAAGAAAAGACCAAAGAGAGGTCTCTCACCTCTCCCTGTCCCCCTATCCCCCATCAGCCTTCCCTCCCTCCCACTCCATAAGTCCAAACCTAGTAAACAACAGGACAAGCTTGGGGTGCAGGTTTGATGATTTTAAACATGCACATACTTGTATACAACACCAGCAGAAACCTTCAGTGCAGATAAAGAGCTCCCCAAATGTGATAGTTATTTAAAACACTATATAAAGATTACAATCAGCATTCACAAACCATCAGATAATACCAATTCTCCCTAAGGGTCAGTTTTCCAACCTAAATTAGCTTGTGAGTATGAAGGGAAAAACACCCTAAATTATGTGACATAGTAAAGAAGAAAGAATTAGAAGAGATATTTGGGGAACTTAACAGCAAATGATAAAGTAAGCATTTTTCTTCTGAAAAACTATTAATTAAAATATTTAAATACAGTTAAAGGAGAATATTCTCACTTTTTGGCTGGGGCTGTTTTCTGCAAATTCCACATTTTTAACGTGTGATCCTCTGATGCTGTTATCAAAACAGGCTCAATGGGGTGGAAAGCAAGGGCTCTAATGCCATCAAAGTGACTTCTTAATGTAAACTTAGGGTTCCATGTCTTCCTCAATGCATCTTTATTGTTTGCTATCTATTAAAGAAACAAAAGAAAAATACCAATACATTTAGTTCAGGATAGGAAAAAAACTATATTTCAACATTAATTCTTACTAATTTGTCATCAAACCATCACATTTTGCAACTTTCAAAACAATATAATTTTTAAACATAAATAACCAATCAATAGGCAAATTTAGCAATATGTTAGCAATGGTTTTCTCTGAAGAAATATGAACGCTATAATAAGAAAACAGGCAACATAATTCAATACAGAAAGAGGATCAAATAATAACATAAAATAGATCTTCACTAAGATGATTTTTTTAAAAGACAAGTAATTTCAACCTAAATTATAGAATAGAAACTAATTTTGGGTAAGAGTTGAAAAACTAAGTTATCTTTAAACCTGCTAACATTACAGACTATGATGAAATTTTGAAATTTTCAATGCTTTCTGACAAAAGCTAAATTTTCTTCAAATTGATAACAGAGTTTATAAACCAGAAATATAAAATGTTAAAACTGGAAGAGACAATCAGATGTTACAAAAAAAGATTCCATTGGTAAAATAAATACATTATTATGTTCCTTTTCTCCACAGAATCTCCATCTCAACAACTGAAAAAAATGCTCTGTTTTTTCATTCCAAGTAATAGGAAAGCCAAAGAGGTTACTATTTGACTTTACACAAGCACCATGAATGAACTCCTCACACTCCAAGGCTAACAATCATGCTAGGTTTAAGCAAGAGTGGGGCAAGTATTGGTAACACACTGGAGAAATGTTAACCAGACTTACAATGACAAAAATCATCAATGATACTAACAATAGCTGCTATTTTGAGCCTTATTCATTATTTTGTACATTATTCCAAAAGGCTTAACATGCATTAACTCAGTTAATCCTCACAACAACTCTATGAAGTAGGAATTAACATTATCCCCACTTTACAGACTAGGCATGTTAGGGAAAGAGAAGTTAAGTGACTTGCTGTCTAGTAAATGGAGGAGTCAGGATTCAAAATCAATCAGTCTGGCTTCAGAGGCTATGTATTAATAAAAACTATACTTCAGAGCCCAGAAGTTTAGAAATCTGCAGAAAAATCTGGACAGGACATGTCACAACTGGGGCAATAAGTGAAGACAAAACACACTATGCAAGGAACTCTCCTAAGTGGGGCTGGTTATCTTTGGGGCAAGCGGGGTTGCAGGGGGAGGTGAAGAAGACAAGGGCAACTGAACTGACTCCTGCCCACTCTTTTTTTTTTTTTTTTTTTGCGGTATGCGGGCCTCTCACTGTTGTGGCCTCCCCCGTTGCGGAGCACAGGCTCCGGACGCGCAGGCTCAGCGGCCATGGCTCACGGGCCCAGCCGCTCCGCGGCATATGGGATCCTCCCAGACCGGGGCACGAACCCGTATCCCCTGCATCGGCAGGCGGACTCTCAACCACTTGCGCCACCAGGGAGGCCCCTGCCCACTCTTATTAAAGAGCTAAAAGGTTTTCACATGTAAGAGCACTTAGATTCCTTCCGAGCATCTTAATGTGGTAGGCAGCCACTAACATAGCTCCCAATCAGCCCACTTATTTTTACCTTTGGGAAGTTGCCTTCCACATTACAGGGCTGCTCTGTATGACTAACAGCATACAGTAGAAGTTGGAACAAATTACTTCCAAAATTAGGTTATAAAACCTTCCATCTTGAGTGTTCCTGCTCTCTATCTTTTCAGGTGCACTCACACTGGGAGAAGCCGGCTGCTCTGCTGAGGAGCCCACAGAGAGGCTCACGTGGTGAGGAACTAGTCTCCAGCCAATAGCCAGCAAGAAACCAAGGCCTTCTAA